>NC_070604.1:22209022-23441522 GCF_027172205.1 Podarcis raffonei
ATGTCAGAGTGATGGACATGGGGGGTTACAACATATAGGAGATAGCATTCTTAGGATTGATGAATCCGCTTTACCCATATGCAGCCATTCCTGAAACAGCCTATTATTTGTTTGTTTTATTTTATTTAATGAAATTTATATTCTGTTTTATTTAGCAAAACCTTATTACAAGGTGACTATAAATAAAATGTTAAGTGAAACAAACTACTTTGACATAACAATATTGTGTGTTCAGCATATTGTGCCATTTAGATCAGTGCTGGTAAAAGCGTGCACTAGTTCAGGATACTAATGGCATGGCCTTTGTTCCTTTCATGTTGCCTCCCATCTTCTTGCAAGGAAATGTTTAGCGTAATACTGCACACAAGGAGGCATGATCTGACCAAATTGGTTAATAGCCATTTATATTCTCATCTTCATGGCTATGTCTTTTATTTTGTTGCCATCTTTTGCCACAATGTTTCTCTTGATGTTAATTTATAAATATCATCCTACTGACATAACAACAACATTGTTAAAAGTTGCATTGATCATTTGTTGCCTTTAAGGAAACCATGCCTTTTCTGGGCCAGGATTGGCGATCTCCAGGGTGGAGATGGATGAAGACAGAAGATGGTTGGAAGCGATGTGAGCCCTGCAGCTCAGAACTTGAGGATGAAAACAATCAGCTTAACAACATCAGTCATAATGTGTAAGAGAAGAAAAAGAAGGGGCCCCTTCTCATTAGCTTAATACTGCTATAAATCAATGCCTATTTTTCTCTAGGTGGGCATGTATCTCAGGGCTGTATTTAACACACAGAGGAAACCGTCTGTTTATTTGCTGATCTTAATCATGGCAGGAACCTTTTCCTCAAATTCATGTAGTGATTTGATGCTCAAGCTACAGGTACAGTCAGGAACAGGAGTCATATAGGGGCAGTTTCTGATGCCCTCTTTATGTAAAGTGTTGCATAGCTGGCACTTAGATTTAAAAACAACAACAACACATGACCATTACTGCCACCAGGATACAAAACAAATAGCATTGAAAACTTTTGTTCAAGGAATGGGAGGTAAGAGAAGAGTGTAGAGACAATTTATTGTGCCCACTTAAGTGAAAGCCCAGAAAGTTGAAATGCAGTAGTTTGTGGAATTAGAAACTAAGCATAGTTTTAAGGATTTGGGATGAAAATCATTTTAGAAGTAAAGCTGTTGCTTTTGGACTTCAAACCTTAGGACTGTAGGCAGTATATTTTTTCCCCAGGTAAAACATTTGTCAGCATTGTTAAATCACTTGGACTTTTCATCTAGCTACAAAGAGTGTTAGGTGTCTTACTGTTACTGACTTAAAATAATTTGCTATTGGATTTTGCATTGGGTTATGTGGGATTTTGTGGGATGACACAAGTAACAGTGCTGTGAATATTGCAAAATAATATCCTGTTCTTTTCCCTATGCAGTAGGGATAGTGTGTGGTGGTTCATGCACTGATTATTCTGTGGAGAAGGGACACCACCTTTTATTTAAGAGCAGGGTAACTAAAAGCTGCTTTTTAGTTATTTAAAATAATATGGCTTTCAGAAGAAATGTAACAACCTAATTATTTGATGCAGTGTTGTCATGGAGACTTGCCTGTTTTAAATATAAGGTGGGCTATTAGATCCATTTTGGTAAAACTAGGTCATCGTTGTGAAAAGCTTGAAATTACAGGCTTGGAGGGACTTGCTGTGTGATCTTCACTACAAGGGCATGAAGGATGCATATGTTTGAAAACCTAAGCACCTGTTTTGCTGGTGGCAACAAACAGGCCAATCAAGCCTTCTTTCAGGGGAAAAATATCAGGAAGTGTGTATATTAGGATGGCTTTTATATTGTGTGGCATGCAGACATTCGATGATCTAAATAAGCACATCATGCGTTCACATAAACCACATAGTTAACAGTCACAGACAATTCTAATGGTAAAGTGGTATTCATAATAAAATGGTAGTTCTAATCACGGGTTGGTATTTTGTCTTGCCCCTTAGTTTGTGTTGTTATTTCCCCAAACTGGCAAAAGATAAGCCCTTATATCTGTTTGGTGTCAGCAGTGTGCCAGGTGTTGCTCAGACCTAGACCTATAGAAGGGATTGTGCCCCTACACTGAAACAGTTTCTTGCCTGGGTGACTTGCAGTGGAACAACTTTTGAACAGGCATGCTGCTCACAGGTTCCAGCTGTGGCAACATGACTTGTGTAAGGCAAGCAGGGTGGAATTGAATCGCTCTGCCTCAGTTGTCTTAGAAAATCAGGGAAATTTGACTTTGATACAAATTTTTGTCAGTGCAAGGCTATGTTAAACTTGTTCAAATGTGGATTGTAGGCTGTTGCTTAATTCAGGTTTCTATTGGACCAGGGTGGCCACTTCTAGCTGGAAAAAATTGCACAGAATATACAAATTTAGAAATATTTTCCATAATTTAAGTGGAGATGCATCTCGCCATCACTGGAAAGTCTGTGGGAATCAGGTGGCCTATGTGCCTTCTCGGTCTGCTGTCCTACCGCTGGCTATTGGTAGCCAACTTCAAGGGCCATAATCTCTCTTCAGTCTTTCAAATAGAGGTCTCCTTTAAATTGAGCTCTGTTCTCTGACAGCTCATCAAATAGTGGCTAGTCCACTGTAAAGAAAGACCCATGCCCAACTAGAAGAGACTTCAAAGGTCATTCAATATTATTCTAGATCTCGCTGATTCATTTGGAAAGTTGGTAAGATGCTTTGTTAAATTCTTGATGTGCAATACCATTTTCATATTTGCTGTTTAATCCTCCAGATTAGTTTGTGATTTTCCTCCTCCTCTCCCCTCCCCCCTAAAAAAAATCTTTATTTTACTTGTCTTGGTGATTTACAACATTCAGGCTATACTGTGGGTGCTTTTTAAAACTCTGAATTGACAGTGATAAATACCTTCATTTGACAAACTCAGCTGTTTTAATAAAAGTGAACACTGGTGAGTGGGGGAAAATGCATGTATACAATTTTCCTGTCAGAATAAAGATGGGAAGATAAAGTAATTTTACTTTCCTTTTGTACACTTTGTGCTGTAAAGCTTCAGCAGTTTTGCTTATCTGTGTGAGGCTAACTTCTTTGCAAAGGAAACAATCTCAGGTTATCAGTGTTTTGGAAAACTGAGTGCTTTGTCTTGTGTTGATATAACTAGTGCACCTTTCAGTTTTCTGGGTGAAAATAAAAAGCTTTAATTTACAAGTTGTTGTAAACCTTCTAAATAGCCTTCCACATCAAACTCATTTTTAGCAATTTTATTTTCTATATCCTAGATTCTTTTTAAACTTGCAAAAGGATTGTCAATAAACTGAGCCTCTAGGACATTATGACGGGGTTGCCATCTCTTTCAGAGGACTTGACATATTGCAGGTAGTGTAATGCTAACCCCTGATTTTGAGTGCTGAAGAGGCTTAGCATGGTATGGGTATGTCCTTGAACCCCTCCTGCAAAATACTGATCATCTGGACAGAACCCTTTCGTAGCTTGCAAAAAACTATTGCATATGAGGGTTTTTTGGGTGGTGGGTGATTTTTAAAGTAGTGATCACTGGAACTGGATCAGTCTGAGTAGTGTAGAATTTATAAGAATATCTAGAGGATTTATAATAATATAACAATACTATTAAAATAATCCAAAACAATTCACAACAGTAAAATATGAATTATTTTAGCATTATTTACCACAGATATTTTCTGTGTTTTGCGTATGTGAATGATAAATGAAATTGCTTTCTTGGTAATTGATTCACAAGGCTACATAAAAGCAGTTTGTAAATAAACACATGCATTTGTTTCTTTGTGAGTCAACAAGCATGTGGACAGGGGTGATCTAGGAGACCTTCTGTACTTAGACTTTCAATGTTTTTAAACCAAGTCCCTCACCCAAGACTCCATGATAGTATCCTATTATGGGATAAGAGGGTGGGTCCTCGTTTGGAATAGTAATTGGTTAAAGCACTGGTCTTCATGGCCTGATCCAAGGTGGGTCGCAACAGGAGCACTACCACCATGCAAATAAAAGGTAAAAGGTTAGGAAAAGGGTCTCACAATGCATGTTTGGATTAAAAGTGAGCCCTGAGTCTGAAAAGGTTGAAGACTACTGGGTTAAAGAACAGGAAGCAGAGTAGGAACCTACAGGCAGATTTCACAATTGCGGCATGTAAATAGGTAGGGTTCTCCAGGATCTGTATTGAAATGAGTGCTTTCTAACTTGTTCATTTTAAAAAAAAAATTATTTGCATTTGCAAAACAGGAACAGGGAGCATATTTAACCCCCCTCCCTCCCCTCTCCCTGTCCCACTTACAACCATACCAAATACAGCATATATACATATACCATATGACTGTCCTTCCATACTTTTCCTGGTTCCTTTTGCTTTTGTACTACTCCACGTGATCCACCTCTTTTTAATCATCCAATTCGTTAGAAGAGGGGTTATTTGATAAGGTCCAATGAAGGGAGCGCATATGAAGTTAATAGATCTATGGAGATTTAAACACCTAACAGAACGTGACTGTACTTTCTGTTCAATATATCAAAATAGTTCCAATAGACTAGACATGGTGTGGGCCTTCAAAGACACTCTTCTAATTAAATAAATTGTCTAGAAAGACAATTGTTCATTTGGGACATTTTCCCTACGATTACCCATCTTTCCTCCTCTGTTTTAATCTCTACTAATATTATACTCCCTAACGTGTTCATTTTTATTTTTCTGGAGTTGGTGTGCGGTGGTCCAGTTTTCAGATGACATGTAATTATTCAGGATGGCAGATTTCAGTGGAGAATAAGGCTCTGAATGGTACCTGCAGAGGCAGCATGATTCTCTGCTCCAGTTCCTTGGGAACAGAAATGAGGCAAGGGTATTTTGCTCATGTCTTGTTTGCAGGCTTCCCATAGACGTCATTTTGTCCATGGTGAAAACAGACTGCTAGTCTAGGTGTTTGAAGCAACGGTGTGATTTTACATGTTTGTTTGAAAATAAGGGCCTATTATGTTCAGTGGGGCTTATGCTCAGATAAGTGTACATAAACCCTTAGGCTGAAATCACAAACACTTACTTGAGAATAAGCACAACTCAATATGGTGGGATTTACCTTCAAGTATACCGGTACATGCATAGGATTGAGTTGTTGCACTGGTAAAACCAACAGCCATCAAAACAACATGAAACTCTGAAATGCAAATGACTCATTCCTACCTTCACATACTGTGGTTTGTTCAATTGTATCTGAGGGATTGGTTCTTTAAATGGATTTTTTTTCCCTTTCAGCATCTTAGATAATGATGAAGAAATATACTGTGCTGATGATTGTGAATTTGCAAGCAAGAAAAGGAAAAAGGATCATTTTAGGAACAATGCAAAATCTCAGTGTAAGACTAAACTATTTTTTAGTTCTGATAATAGTTGACAGTGTAAGCTTGCTTTCCAGCGTATTTCGGCAGAACCTATACATAATGCATATACTTAAGTATTTTGAGAATGCAAGAGTAGCTAAGAATTATTTCAATGGAAACAAATGACATGTGTAACATGCTAATCATTTGCACACACTCTATGTAAAAATGGTAAGGGAAGGTAATGAAAAAATAATCTTGGTTAAGCGTTTTGTTCTTAACATAATAATAGGGAGGCTTACTTTTACCAATAGTGAACTTTAGTAAACTAGCATCTGTGCAATTTTGATTGTGGGTGTATGTAGCCTGCTGGTGGGAGGTAAAATCAAGAGCTCATTTCAAATATTTCTAAAATGTACCCAGAACTTACAGAAATTTACTTGAAAATGTGCTTCCCTTAAATCAGATAGATTTCAGTTTATTTCTTGCATGATTCTTTGCATCACAGTGGCTTTCATGAGTCTTCCAAGCAATCATTCACATAACAGTGTCTGATGGGATTGTTAATTAATGTGGTGTTGGCCATGCTTATCCCACAAAATTTCTGAGATTGGATGTTTTTACGTACTTCCATTCTTGATTAACTATAGTTCAGTGTTGTGTCTGAGCCCTAAATTGTGGCTAATCTTAACTACACTTAGAGAAAATGAACTAGCATCAAAAATTTGGTTTGAAAAGGACTTGTTTCTGCTAACTAGGGTTTGTCATTACATGACAAACTGCAAGTAGTCAGAAGTGGAAGTTCCAAACTCCTCTGTAGCTGCACTGGAAGAGGAGGTAGAAAGATCACTGACTTGTCTTTGTAACTCTATACCATGGCTTTAGGCAGGGATACACACAGAGAAATCTGCTTTCATATGCATAGTGCCACAGATGGACAGAACAGTAGTTTTGTTTTTTTTAAAAAAATGGTGGAAAACCTTTCCCTCTCATATTATTAAAGATTGTTAGAACCTTTTTGCAAAAGAATTTGCATATGATTGCCTACTAGTTTTTGATGGGGAATCTTTGTCTTCCTTACTCGTAAATCAGTACATCTGCAGCAGAATATTAAAAAAAGCGTTCCTTATCTTGCTTCCAGGCTTCTATCGTGAAAAATGGATATATGTTCATAAAGAAAGTACTAAAGAAGTAAGTGGTGGGCATGATTTATGTGCTTTTGGTAATTATCCATTTAATTAATCCACACACGCTAATGTCTTTATTAGCTAGCTGCACTCTTATTTATTTAGCTAGTCGGATGGGGGGAGAGTCAGCATCAGATAACAGTTGCATAGGGAAGAGGAATTCAGATTTCAACACTTCAGTGTTGTGGGTTTTCCCTCATACCTTGCATATGCTAGCTTGAACATACTAAAGCACAATACTACTGCATAATACTTTCCATATGTAGACAGGTGGAGAGAATGGCCACTGGTGAATGTAGGAGGCAGCATGAACAACGGCTCCCAAAGCAGCAACTTATTTCTTTCCTTCTACTTCCCAACCCATATTATTGGGGAAATGGGTAGCTAGGTGACTGTGGGACATTAGCAGCTATGTGATTTGTGTGGGTGGTACATTCCAGGCTTGCACATTTATCCTCTCCAGGAAGGCTTCTTTTGTGACTCTAACATGTTTCTCCCCCTCCCCCACTTTTCTTTTCAAGAGACATGGCTATTGCACGCTGGGAGAAGCTTTTAATCGCTTAGATTTTTCAAGTGCAATTCAGGACATCAGAAGGTTCAATTACGTGGTAAAAGTAAGATGCTCTTGTACTATGTAGTTTTGTGATTGAATTTAACGTACTATATATATTTAACGTACTATATATATATATAATCTGTATATTCAGAAGGTTGCTAACGTTAAAAGAGTTCATCTTAAACTAGAGCCAAGGAATTGCCTCCATTTCTCAGATTAAAAATTGACTTTGGGCTTTATTGTAAAGTGACAATGTCTCAAGCAATCAGAAAAGAGTTCTCCGGGGGTGCTTTGTGTGATATCTCTGAGTCTAACCATGATGCTTTTTGTGGTTCTGAACTATTATAGACCAGTACCAAAGGACTGCTTGGCTGTACCTGTGTTCCCTACAAGGGCTTTAGACTTGTTTCTCCAGTGGCATCCCCCATGTGTCACCTGGCAAGCTACATCTAGAAAATGAAAATTTGTCAGAATCGGTTGTACACAAATCTTTGAACCTGCCTAAAGCATCTCTTTGGATACTGGACTTTATTTTACTCATTTCCATTCTGTAAATTGATGTATCAAACAGCTTTGGTTAGGAGTCTGCATTTTAGTTCATGCTGTTTTACTATAATTTATCTGCCACTTTCTGCCAACACACAAAATGGCAGAATTTGATCAATTGACCAAATGTGATCTTATTTTTTTGTTTAGTGTCTATTCATGTTCCCAAAGACACGGGGATGGCGGTGGTCAGATTTCTCTGTCAAAGGTGACTCCTGGGAGCAGCTTTGTTTTGAATGTAGCTCACATTTGTAGGCTAATGCAGACATACTGCTGCTAAGGCTCAACTATACTATATTGTAACCACCCTCTGATCCTGGAATGAAGGGTGGTATACAAATTTAATAATAATAATTTGCTCAACCATAGTTAAGCCAAATCGAGAGGTTGTATATTCCTCCACTCAACCAGTTCCCTTCTAGAGCTTGACCACAAGCCAACTATTATATTGGCGGCGGCAGTAATCACAGTTAGGGCTAAGAAGACATAGGCACGACAACTCTGAACTTCATGCTTAAATGTGAACGTTGCCTGAGAAAGTGTGTTTATGTGTGTTTATCTTAAACATATACTATGAGAAGCCTAGAAAGAGTAATAAAAAGCCCCATTGAACACAGTGATACTTCACTTATGAGTAAACATGCTGTCACATCTGCACAGCACTGATCTTGCTGCCACCCTGCCCCATGCAGGTAAGCCACAGTGACACAAATATCATGAGGGCAGCTCATCTGCCTGCCCACCTGATTGCTATTTCCCTGCCCCAAGGAGCTAACAAACTAAAACTTGACATGGGAGAAATGGAGTAAGGGAAGGGACTCTACCCCTTCCTCCCCCACCTATGCTGTATGTTGAGGAATCTAAAGAACATAACTAATTGTGGCTTATTTGTTATACATCTTCTAATACACAATTATTATCTTGTAGCTTTTGCAATTAATAGCAAAATCCCAGTTAACTTCATTGAGCGGTGCAGCTCAAAAGAACTATTTCAATATCTTGGACAAAATTGTTCGCAAAGGTAAGGACACAAATTTCCATAGCTGCAAATGACACTTTTGCATTTTGATCAATTGCTGTTTAGGTTTTAAGAAAGCACTTGCCTAGTAGCCATGGATAACAAGAAACTGCATGCAGGTCAGTGAGTGGGGTTGTTGGAGGAGGAATGCACTGGCTTAGCGCAGTGTGGGAATAAAAAAGATAGCGGTGGATCACCACATTTGCATGCTCCTCTCCAAGAGCTCCCACATCTAGTTGGTCCAGCTAAGCTATAGTTCAGCTTGCCATGTTGTGTGAACAATGCCATCATGCTGGAAACCCCAGATCCTTGGTCCTGCCATATGCATTTATTTGCTGGGGCAGCAATTCTTGGCTGTTACCTTTAAGATTATAAAACGACAATGGATCAGCTTTTCAGCTGTTTAAAATAAATGTAAAGTGTAGTAGGAAAGCAAGAATTCTCACGTGTGTTTCTAAATTCCCACTTGAAGTTCTGGAGGACCAGTACAACCCACGTCTGATCAAAGACCTTCTTCAGGAGCTGAGTTCTGCACTGTGCATATTAATACGGGGCGTGGGGAAATCAGTGCTAGTAGGAAACATCAATATTTGGATTTGCCGGTTGGAAACCATCCTTCTGTGGCAGCAGCAGCTCAATAATCTTCAAATACCCAAGGTATACCCAGCTTTTATGGCTCTGTTAAATGTGACGTTTGAGCTGTGAAATCCTTTTATCTGTGGGTGTCACCAGGGTGTCATCTGTCTGCCTCTCTCTGTCCTCCCCCTCCTCTCTGATACGGAATTATAAACAGGCATAAAGCAGGTTTTTTAAAAAAAATAATCAACATTTGTTGAGTAGAGCGGACACCAAGATAATTAAACTGTGATGGTGAAATAGGCAATGTTTTGTTTTCAGTGCTTGATTTCAAGACATCATCCTGTACCAAGTTGCTTCCCAAAAAGTACTGGGTATCTGCTGATCATAGCTGTCAAGTGTCCCGTATTTGAAGGGACAGTCCCTTATTCCAGGGCCATGTCCTGCTGCTGTCCCTTATTGATGGATGTCCCTTAAATGTCCCTTAAATTATGTCCCTTAAATTTCAAAGGAAGCAGCTCCTCTCCCTCCCTCCCTGCTGGCCAGGGAGGCTCCAACTGTGTTGCTTGGCTGTGTTGCTCACCCAATAAGAAGTCTAAGAATGATTGGGGGGTGGAGCTTGCATGCCTTGTGTGTGGCTAGTTAATGCCAGCTGAGGGGTTTTTTGAATGCTGGACGCCATTTTGTTGCACGTGCTGCTGCAAACTTTGCAGTGCAAAGCCAGGCCGGGGAGCCATCTTAAGTTGAGCCTGCATAGGCCTTGTGGTGCATGTGATTCAGATTCTATTCAGTTGAACCTCTGGTTACAAAGTTGGTTGGACAGTGTTCTCGGAGCTACCAGCATGAGTTTGACCAGACTGCAGGAGGACAGGAAGACTGGAGTGCCTGGAACAGGTGAGGCTGCAGGTCCCTTATTTTGGCTGCTGGTCCCTTATTTTCAAATCTGTAAGTTGACAGCTATGCTGCTGATATTTAAGCCTTCAAAAATGTACTGTGGCTGTATGAAAATATTTATTTGGTCCTCTAACGGTATGTTTTATAGGTTTAGTCAGAACCATTAAAAATGCATTAATATTTGGCATTTAGGACCAGCCCCAAAGACACTTAACTACCTGAAGCAAAGCGCAAGATGGTGCCCCTTCCCCGTTCTGCATACAGGCTGGCAGACAGGGACAGGACAGCATCCTCCACAACATCTGGATGCAGCAGATGTTGCAGGACAAGCCACACCACTTTGGATCCAGGCAAATGGGTCCAAAATTGGGGACCACTTTAACAACTGTTGCCTTTTTCTTTTCACAATAAAGCGTATACTCAACAAGTTTTATGATGAATTACAGTGCAATCCTAGCCATATCTACTGAGAAGCAAGTCCCATTGAGTTTGATGGGGCTTGTTTCCAGGTATGTGGCATTAGGGGTCTCGGGTGGTGCAGAGCCTCTTGGGCTTGCTGATCTTGGCTTGGTCAGCAGTTTGAATCCGCGTGACACAGTGAGCACCCGTTGCTCTGTCCCAGCTTCTGCCAGCCTAGCAGTTTGAAAGCATACCAGTGCAAGTAGATAAATAGGTATTCCTGAGACGGGAAGACAAATGACGTTTCCGTGCACTCTGGCACTCGTCACGGTGTCCCATTGCACCAGAAGTGGTTTAGTCATGCTGGCCGCATGACCCGGAAAGCTGTGGGCAAGCGCCTGCTCCCTTGGCCTGAAAGCGAGATGAGCCCTGGACACCATAGTTGCCTTTGGACTTAACCATCCAGGGGTCATTTACCTTACCTTACCTTTATGTGGCATTAGGACTGCAACCTTCAGATGAATTTAGCTGTTTAGATTTGAGTGTTTGGGGGGAGAAAACAAACACACCTAAGGCTGCTCAAACTGAAATAGTGAGTGTACTTTTGAACTTATAACTGTTGTTAACTTGTTTTCAGCAAGTCACCAATGGACTTACACTCTGCGATCTCCCTTTACATATGCTGAACAACATCTTGTATAGATTCTCAGACTGCTGGGACATTATCACTTTGGGCCAAGTGTCTCCCACATTGTATATGCTCAGTGAAGACAGGCAGTTATGGAAAAAGCTTTGCCTGTACCATTTCGCTGAAAAACAGGTTAGAGGAACTTTGTTATTTTAGGGTTGAGAGAGGCTGTGTATACCAACAGAAAACACATGGGAGTGTTCTCATGTGTTCATTATAAGCAAATGTATTTGGAAATCAATCCCATTGGTTTCAGTGGAACTGCTTCCAATTAAGAGTGCATATGAGTGTAAATGCATGGCACAGTCTGATGTTTACTGCTCCTGCTCTGTAATAAGCATGCATAGTCTTACAACTAGCTTTGATCACATCAAATATGTAGAGTATAACCATTTGTAAATAATAACCTAATATTTTTTTAGCACAGGGACTATACCCTCCAGCCCTCCAGAATGGGCAATGGTCAAAAATGATGGGAAATAGGGGTCGACATCTGCACAGTCTCTTAAAATATTTCACATCTGACTTTCCATTACTTTTCATAGCTAAATAGTTTTTTAAAAAAATCTGAGTCAGATGCTGGTTAAAGCAGCACAATAGCCTTCAAATGTTACCTTTCTGTTCAGTTCTATAGGCACCCTATTCTGTCAGAAAAAGGTCATATTGACTGGAAGCTGATGTTCTTTGCACTTCAGAAATGTTACCCTATAAAGGAACAATATGGAGATACCTTGCATTTCTGTCGCCATTGCAGTATTCTCTTCTGGAAGGTAAGAAATGAAATACCTAGAATATTAGGTTGGAAACTATTCAGTAACTGAGGAAACAATCAGAGGGAGGAGTAGTCTTATATATAGAGTTTCCGTTTCACAAACTAGAATATTCTGCTGGTCTGAAATATGAATAGCTTTCAAAACAAATTCAGAATGTAAAAGTTCAGCTTTGTACTATGTTTAACAATTAAATATTTGGGGAATTTATTTTTAGAGCACATCGGGGGCTTGCCAAACACAACACTGAAAGCAACTTAAATATTTGCAAATGGAAGCTTCCACTTCCTGAGCCTGTGCGTAATAGCCAAGAGGGGGATTACAGTGGGGGAACTTGACTTACAGATAGGTCTGAAAAAGTTAGTCATTCCTTAGCTCTTGTTATGCTGCCTGCTCCTGTGTTTTCCTTTTTAATGATTTGTGGTCTAAAAAGACAAATGGGCATTTGCAAAAAGTTTCCTTTCCAAGTTGCCTGGTTGTGATTCTTTCTTGTCAGATATAGAGATGGGGGGAGAGATTTTAATTCAGTTTGAAGGGAAATCTATTTAATGTTATGAAACAATACGCAAACAAAAATGTAGCTATTTTCCAAATTCATACTTTTCTGAATTTTGCAATGCAGTTCTCCAGCCAAGTAATTCATACAAAAAGTGCATAGAAATGCATATATTAGTGAAAATAACAGACAAAAAATACAGTAGAACAGGGGAAATTTCTTTGCAAAAAAAAAGTATATTAGGAGAAAATAGCACTAAAATGCAGGTGGATTGTCAAGAGAAGTTTTTAAAGAGAAAAATCACAACCTGATATGAAGAACGTAAGACTGGAAAAACGAGAAACAAAAAATGACATTTGCCTATCCTTATTCAGAGGTATCAAATAGCAAAATAGCAATTTTACAAACTCTTAGTTGTTCAAGCTTCAGGACCATGTAGATTTCTCCAGTGTGAGTTTCCCTTTAATCATTACATTAGAAACTCACAAAAGCTGTATGTTCAAGGTACTCCAGTATCCCACTTACTAGCACATCTAGCAGCAACTGAAGTTGCTCCAAAGAATGTATTTACATGTGGCATATAGCAGCTCTTGCTTGAATCATGTTTGCAGTAAGAGCATGTGCTAGAATCTTATGTCTATCTGCATGGGCACTTATTGGACTTTTAACACAAATAATACAATACAAGCTCAGAGGTAGTTGAAGAACCTCATGTGGAAATGTGGTAATAAAGAAACTGAAAAGGGTAAAGATATGAGAGGCGAAGTATTCAATATAATTCATTCGCAGTCGCTGATGTTTAACTCTCATAGTGTTCTAAGGTACTTGCAATGAGATCTCATGTCTGCTTTCTTGGACTCAAGCTCTGTTGCTTTAGCAGAACATGCTTCCAGGTACTGCTTTGAGGATATGATGTCCGCCTACGGGCATCTTATGAGAAAATCTTTGGTGTTTGAGATAATGAAGGTGGCCGAATTCTTTAAATATCTGCTGGGGTCAGAGTGGCAAAGTAAATTTTCCCTTTTTGTTTCCTGATCAAGGACACAGACATAGTGCAAAAAAAATCTTTCACATGATTGATGCCAATTCCTGATCTTTTATTTTTTTCATTTTTCATTTCTTATAAGCAGGATAACTTTTCTAACCAGTAAAATTGTCTAGATAGGAATGCCCTGCAGAAAGCTGTTGTATATCATGTACTGAACTCTGCTGCTTGTCATTCTATCCAATAAAATCTTCCTCTCTTTTGCGTCTCTGCCCCTCTACCTGTTTCTTCCTTCATGGCTTCCTCAAAAGGACTACCACCTTGCTTTGTTACTCAAGGTACTTTATGTGCATTTCATCCAGCCTTTCTTCTGTATCCATGTTACATAGCTGAAGCAAATAAGATTCTTCTTAATGTAATGTCACAGCCCTGAACATGTTGTTCTCTCACTTAATTGAGATTTCTAGAATTCTGTTCTTGGCTATAAAATGCTGCTTTTTAAACCTTACATAAAAAAGATTCAGTGTCTGATGTAATCAAATGAAGTTTCTAATGAACTCCTCTCTTAAACTTTGTCACAGGAATGTAGCTAATTCTCCTGAGAAGTTGTATTATGTTTAAAGGCTGTGTTTTTTAGGTTGCTAATGACTAGGAATGCTTTCATTTATTTAGGTTGCAATCCTATATATTTCACTTATCCAGGAGAAAGAAAGTCCCATTGAACTCATTCTGGCTTACATTGAAGTAGGCATGGAAAAATTTGCATGGTTTCATTTTTATTTACAAGGTTTATATCCATGCGCATTTACAATGGTACCTCCGGTTGCGCACGGGATCCGTTCTGGAGCTCTGGTCAGATCCCAAGGTGTGCGTATCCAGAGGTGCCACTTCTGCACATGTGTGCGGCGCATAGAGCACTTTTGCGCATGCATGCACAGCAAAACCTGGAAAAATACTTCCAGGTTTGCCGTGCCATGTATCCTGAAGGATACATAACCGGAGGTGAACGTAAGTAGAGGTACCACTGTACTATATAACAGAAAGGGAATGTGCAAACAATACATGAAGAAGAAATGTTTGGCATAAGTAGTAAAAGGACGTATAAGCATTACATTGTAACACCTTATCAAACTTTTACTGGAATCCCTTTCATTTGTTCTGCATCTGTCTTAAAACAGATTGCTGCACAAAAGGGTTAATCTTGATGACCACCATCGCCACCACAGGTCTCCTGCACCTCACCCTACACTGTCAAAGCCACTGTGTGTTTCAGATGAAGAACAGGGTGTATTGCATTCCAGCAAGCAAGCTGTAGAGCAAATACATTGCCTATACTTGCACCCTTTTCCTCATCATGATACGTCAGTAAGTAAGGATACATGATTCTTTATACTGCCTACCTAAAGAAAAATGTGTACTGTATAATGCACAGGTGCACTTTAGGAAGACCATGCACAAGTACACTTTAGGATGACCACAGTTCAGTGGAAGAGCTCGTGCTTTGCATGTAAATGTCCCAAAGGTTCAAGACCCTGCAGATCTGCTGGTCAATGTAGTCAATACAAAACTAGACAGACCTAAAGGGTCTGACTCTGTAAGAGGCAGCTTACTATGTTCTTACAGTCACAAATGCACTTCCTTCATGAGCAACTATGGGATTGGTCACTGGGTACAACTGGAGCTCCCAAGAGGCTCCAGGCCTTGCCTCATACGTGATTTAAAGATAGAAGCAGGAGACCTTGAACAAGATACACATCTTTCTCTCAAAACGACACTGCTGTTGCAATATTTTGATATCTATAAATAGTAGCAGCTACTATGTATAAACTGTTGGCTTTAGATACTGCTTCACAACCAGTAACAGTCTGCCTGCCTATGCAAAGAGAGAATAACTGTGCCCTTCATTTTTTTAGGATACAGGACATCCCTGCACAGCCAATGATCCCAACAGCTGCTTCATGCCAGTTTCTCCTCAGCACTTCATAGACCTCTTCAAATTTTAAGTGCAATCCATTAATTCTTGGTGATTTCTTCATATATATTTTTGTACAGTCGTGCAGTATATGTATAATGCTTTTTGTGCAATATTTCCCAGAATGTGCTTTGTAGTTATAAAGGGATGTCATAGGGTCAAAAGGAGAGAACATTGACCAGAGCATCATGTAAGATGTTCAGTTTGTAGTAGGCAAACCGAAGGAATATTTCATTTTGCAAGGGAAGTTGTATGGTGGAAGCCGGAGAAGGTGTCTACAAAAGGAATCATTGGAGTTTTAGTCAAATTTTGGAACTGTTAATACATCGATGATTTACAAACATTTTTGTTAGGGTTATAGTGATTTTTAGTTGATAACTGTAGGCAGTTTCCTTTTTGGTGACCAAAAACAACCTGCTTATTTGATCTTTGTCTTCATCCCCTTCACATCCTATTTCAATTGTGCACAATTGTGCACAATTTGCACATCCTATAAATGTTAGGAGATTCTCTGTAGGCTTCTTTGTACATACCATGTCAGCTATTGAGTTCTGCACATCAGTAAAAAACATATTTTTGTGTACCTGTTGTGCATCCTCTTGTGAAAGAAGCCAACTCCATTTTGTAAATACATTATGCAGAATATTTATTTTTCTTAAAATATATTTTATTAATTATGTCAAACCTAATTGTGTCCTAAATAATGTGAGCTGCTGATTGCTGGCTCCTGCAGTGCGATGAAGTTTTCTGATGATAGTCCCATCCTTTTATATGGTGGTGGTTTCTCGTAACAAGTACAGCAATGCTACATGGTACTGCTGTGGAAACTTGGCTAATTCCAGAGAAACTGAAAATAGCCTAATAATGGCTAGCACTCTCTTGGATGCTACTCCCCCACCCCACCTCGATATGTAATAGTGTAGTTCAGAAAGGGCAAATTTAAAAACAACTTGCAGCGTGTTCTGAAAATCTTGAAACAATCATTCCAATTTAATGTAGTATACATGTGAGTACAGGCCTTACATTGCATACCACAGTGTGTTTTGAATCTAGTTTTGTACGCAAATAAATCATGTTTTTTGCCTATTAATTCTTGTCTGGAATTCTTTGTCTTGGCACCCAGTGCTTCTTGAGATTTGATTTGATTGAGATCAATGTGATTTTCTTCAAGCATGAATGCTTAAAAATGCTCATATCATCATATTGGCTTATTGTGGCTATTGGATCCACAGGAAAGTGGCTGAGTTGGCCATGTGATAACAATCCTCTGCATCTTGATAATTGCATGTCACATTCACTTGTGAGATGTCGCTATTATCCCCATATGAGGAGTGGAAGGAGAGGGACTTCCCTAAGAGCTCAAACAAGTCTTTGGCTTTTTAATAGCCAACAGAGAAGTGGTTTTAGAACGAAGAAGCAGCAGGCAGGGGAAGATTTAACCTATTTCTCCAATACCAAAACCCTGGCTGCTTCTCTAGTTAGATTCCCCATTTTTTCACAACAATCTTTTCTTAAAATATTTGGATGCTTGCTATATGCATTTGTGTAGTTAGACCCTATGAGTGCCCCCTCTTCTCACTAATACTAGCGTACAACTAGGGCTGACATCTTGATTTCCCAGGACATGTCCTGGAATTTGCCTCTGAAAATGGCGTCCTGGATTATTTTTCAGCAGTGGGGCAAATGTCCTGGAAAACTGGCAGTAGGGGTTAAATCATGCCAAAAATGTCTTTAAAAGCTCCAGAGCTCAAAAATATAGCAACCCTAATACAACAATTTTTCTTGATGAATGCTGACAATCTCTCAAAGGAAGAAAGAAGGGGACTGAGTGCCCATTAGCCCCCTCTGTCTGGCTCATTCCTGTTTCCCAGCAACTACAGTCATACTTGGCTATAGCAACGTGGAAGCAGGACTGTATGGTTGAGGGAAAAGATGGTGGAAACAAGTATATATTAACCCAGGCCTTTGGGCTTCTAGCATTCTGTTGTGTGACCTACCAGTGTCTAAAGATGAGAGGGAACTACTTATACTGTGAACCTGTTGCTTATCTCCAACATAAATGCTGCTTGCCTGATTTATGAGTTATTTTATTATTCCTGCAAGATACCTGGATTCAGGCTTTGTTTGCCCTCAGAAGGGAAAACATACCAAAGTTGAGGTTCTGCTGAGAGTAAAAATAGCAACCTTCAGTTATGCCTGGAAGGTGGTGTTAGGGCTTATCTTCTGAAATGTTGTCATCTGTCCTCCGTGCTCATGGTCTTCCTATCCCTGGAGGCCACAAAGGGTGCTGCTGACTTGGGTTGTGTTTGAGTTCAATTAGATTGTATTTTGGAGCAATCAGTTTCTAATGTTCTGGCCACAGTTATATGTATGTCTCCATCTTGTGAACTGCAAACGAAAGCCTGTAGGGAATGCTGGGAAGTGCTTGAAGCAGAGACAATAAAGAAACGAAGCACAGCTTGAGTTTCCCGGGTGACAGAAAAATGATGACAGCAATTGCCTAAGCAATTTTACCATGTGTGGATTTAACTTTCCCTTATAAGAAGTGTCTTACGTTGCAGCCTGGTCGGAAATAAAAGATGTTTCCCCACAACCCACATTGCCCTTAGATCAGGGGTCAGCAACCTTTTTCAGCTGTGGGCCAGGCCACCATCTCTCAGACCATGTGAGGGGCCGGACTATGTTTGGGGGAGGGAATGAATTCCTATGCCCCACAAATAACCCAGAGATGCATTTTAAATAAAATCACACATTCTACTCATGTAAAAACACCAGGCAGGCTCCACAAATAACCCAGAAATGCATTTTAAATAAAAGCACACATTCTACTCATGTAAAAACACGCTGATTCCTGGACCGTCTGCGGGCCAGATTGAGAAGGTGATTGGGCCACATCTGGCCCATGGGCCTTAGGTTGCCTACCCCTACCTTAGATCAACAAGGTGCTATACCTTAAAGTATAAAATGCAGGTCTTGTTTTCAGGCTTAAAATATGAATAATCCAAGGTGCAAACTGATTGCAAACTGGAGCAGTCAAGGGCAGTGGAAGGAGGTGGAAGTTAAATCAAAGGTAGTCTATGTGGTGCTGTCCAGATTTTGTTGAACTCCAACTCTCATCTGTCCTAGCCAGCATTGTTCATGGTGAGGGATGATGGGAGCTGGAATCCCAACAACATCCAGAAGCCAACAGGCTTGCTACTCCTGATAGAGCTAGGATAGGAAGCCTGTGCACACGACCCCCAGCATGGTTTGACAGCATCTCCATAATCAGTATCTATGGGTGGTGGGAATGGCTGTCCAACAAGATCTGGAGAATACTCAAGTGAAGAAGCAAGCTTTAGCATGGCCTTAACCACAGTCTTGTTTGTTTGTTTTGGCAAGGTCCTGAAAAATGGATTTTGATTAACTCCAAGTTAAGATGTGTCTAATAATGGCTCTGAGGACCAATAGTTTCTCATATGTCTAGGAGAAACTACTTTGGAAGCCTAGAGTGTAGGTACTCTTTACAAAATAAAAGGACATTGGGGCAAAGTTTTGGCATGGTTTGAGATGACTGGAGAGAAGGCAAGCCTGGACAACAAAGTGTACACTTGACTTGTTTTTATTTATGGCACATTCCCTCTTTTATGTGGAATGTTGAAGGTATGGGAACAAAAGCCTACATCATTGCATCTGGGTTTCTGCTGTTGAGTTGGTGGCCACATTTACAAGTCACAATCAGAAGCCTGGTTACGTCCAGACCTGGGATCATAGGTTTTCCTCTGAAATAAGCCACAAATGCTAGCCACCTTTTTAAACCACGGTTGGTTTACAGAGTATGGCTTATTGGGAAGCAAGAAACCATGATCCCTAGTTTGGTTGTAACTAGAAGCAAAGCTTAACTGCACCTTCCTGGTTTGTTTCTCTTGATTGTTCCAGGGCAGGAGCATAGTAGGAGTGATCAGGTAGCATGTATCACTCAAAAAGTAATGTGCAAGCTAAGAACCATGGTTTATCATGATGTATGCATGTGGTAATGTTGTGTTTCTGAGTCTATATAAATCTAAATCTATTTGGTGCATCTGGTGCAGTATTGTTTCTTGAGACTGGCTGTGGTTTCTATATGGCAGACGGTTTTGAACCTTACAGTATACATAATATGCATGCAAACTCTGCTAGGTCTATCACAAAGCTGTGGGCCTTCCAATAGTAGGGATGATACTCATTTTTCTAGCAAATGAAGTCAGCTAGTCTGTACTATCTGTAGTGGTTGAAAGACTGGGGTGGAGAAGGGTGGAAACTGGAGCGATTTTTCCCCCACAGTAAAGATATTAATGCACCCTTCTTAGGTTGTTTTTTTTTTTAAAGGTCTTCAGAGGTGTGCCCTCTGGACCTGGTACAATGAAGGCATGAGTGAACAGAGTTGGATGACTCATGTGCACATGACTTCCAGCAATTGTGCCAAAGTTCCTGCAGCAATAATGTCCATTTCCTACCATGTTTGGTAAGAAGAGAAAGAAGGAAAGAGATGCTCTTCCAGTGGCCTTGGAATAACCAGAGGACTGTGTGGGAGTAATTAACACTGAAAAGTTGGGCTTGAACTGCTCTGGTAGGATGTTGTAGTTGCTCAGATCACAGTCAGTTAATGTTGGAGAATTTCCATCATTTCCAATGGGATTTCCCTACATTGAGAAGAGAAGATGCTGAAACCTCTCTTCCAGCCCGAGTTTTTCTTTTCTTTTAAAGCCCCTCTTATTCACATGGGGATTAATTCCAGTCTTGGGACCACCCACAGGAGACAATATTTATTACATCATTTTTTATTATTTATTACATTTATTATTTACTACATTTGTATACTACCTTTATAGTCCAAGGATCTCAAGATGGCATACATGGTGTACAAGGTGGCGTAAACTACTTTAAAATAGTTTGGGTAAGGAGGGGGATTTGAGCACCTTCCTATCGGCGCCTAACACTCGTTAAATGGCAGCCCAAGCCTACCCCATCTCCTTTATAGAGATTCTCTGGCAGACCAGATTCTGATGTATGAGCCAATGGCTCCAGATTAACCTAGCTGAAATGTGTTCCACTGATTTCAGTGGGTCCCAATATATCATATCTTTGAAATCAGTGGGAGCCACTCATGTCAATTGGACTTAAGTTCAGTTAACAGGGTTGACTTTTTAAGTCATTATGTGAGTGGAATGACTTCTCCTGAACATTCTGCCCCGCAAATTTGCTCTTGGGGGTGAAGGAAACCCTGGAGCATATTTGCTGTGTGTGTGCACGCGCATGCGCAGGCACATATGCGTGGTGGCGTAGGAGAGGAAGTTCCACTGCACAAACAGAAGTCGTTCCACTTGCACAATGACTTACTTGGAGCCAACCCACTGTCTCGTTTTGGTCCTGGGAACTAGGCTTCAGAGTCTTTTTCTGAAAACCCCCGTGCTGCAGGAGTCAAACGACTGGGGTTAGTTAAACAGGATGGCCTTAGGTGGGTGAAATTTCTTGGGGGCATCTGAATGAGGTGACTTCAGTCTGAAACAGAAGGCTGAGCTCAGTTGACTGCCGCCCCCCTCTAGCCTGGCATTTCTTCTCTCTCCTCTGCGAAGCCAATCAAAGTTCTCAAGGACAAACTCATAAAAAAAAAAACCCACCAGCAAATGGAAAGGAGGCTTTTATGCTCACCTAGAATTGACCCTGGCTCAAGTCCCAATACACAGCTGGGAACAGTAAGAATAAAATAGTAACAGGGCATGTTTGACAATGCCACAACCTCGTCCCGCGGATCTGAATAGTTTTTACATTTCTTAGGAGCGGCAGCTGATTTATTTTATATGAAATCTATTTACACTAGGAATGTTAATTACTCTGCTGTTGAGGCGGGGAAATGGAAAAAAATAAATCTTCCGTAGGGCTGTTTCGAGCTGAAGGGAATCAACCCATAGATCTTTATCAAACAATAGCTTGCTTCCTAATGGGAAGCGAAGGCTGATTTGTTTTCCTTCTTGTTTACAGCTGCCATATGCTGTACTGCCAAGTCATTATCATGAGTCTGTTGTTTACCTTAAACAGAGTGTACAGCAGGCGAAAAGTGAGGAGGGTCGAGGTCCTTGAGCAGCAGGGGGCGGATAAAGAAAATCGGAGATCAGTAGAAGGTCTTTGTTTAACTTTTCTTCTTGTTGTTCACAGAAAATGGGTCACAAGGTAATGTTTTCTCTCTGGGTTTATATGGTCATTTCCCTTCCCTCTGCAAACTGCCCCTGGGTACACAATCATGTAGTGAATTTCCCCACATCTCACCAAGGTATATTCTGCTGTGGTTTTTTGTGGGGGGAAATCAGACAGCTCTAAAAAGGGCTGGTCCAATTGTTTAAACATGTTTCAAAAGGGAGTTTGCATGCAAAGGAGGGGAAAATAGGGTTGGTTATAACATACACAGTACAAAATACCATTGTGAAATCTTTCTGGAGATCATTTAAAGAGGGTTTCTTTCTCAAGAAGCCTATTTATGGCATTCTGGTATCTTCTGAGATACACCGAATAGCCGAGGGCTGCAGTTTAATCCATAACGGTTGGTCAAAGAGCAGTTCGGTTTAGCAACACCCCAAGCAGAAACAAGTGTAGCACCTTTGTGATTGGCATCTTCCTGCAGTGCCAAGGAAATCTTCCTGCAAAGAAACCCGGTGGCAAAAGGCTGTGTGCATGATATACCTTTAAAGTATGCTAGAAGGACATTTCCCACCTCAAATAATTATCTGCGTATTGTAGGTTGTTAAGGGTTGCTTGGAATTGGAATTCTGAGGGGTTAATTACAGTGCCCAGAACTCTTTGAGGGGAAAAATATGCTTTGTGTTTATGCAGCTCTGGTTTGTAGTTTTGTGCTCATGGGTACAGTAGTCAGCATTGCTTAGTTTAAGGGAAATAATTTAATTATTAGTAAGGTTCTCAGTGGCTGCCACACCAGCTCTCTGTCTTTGATTTTCTTGTTTTTTATAGAGTCCAGGCGATGAAGAAATTGTCAAATTGTCACAGTCCTGTGTTTTTATTTGTCATCCTAGGTTTTTTCCAGGCCTGTTCATGTTGACTCTTTTGGCGGGCGGGACATTATACTTTTGCAAACAATTGTAGCACCAGCTTGTCTGTTGTGGAAAAATCTCTCTTTCTCGAAAAGGAAGCAGTAAAACAGGCAGGAACTGCAACATTAAGCTTTTAATTAAGTAGTGGAATGGGCAGGGAGTCAACATTTTGGGTGGATTTCAGTGCTGCCCATGTTTGAGTTCGAGGCAATGGGACTTTTCCTTTCTCTCCTTCATCTGCAATCCCACGTGCACCCCAAATATTTGCTCTGGAAGTTTGGGAGATGCTTGCCTTGACATAATGGATCTGTCAGCCTTTAAGGTGCCACAGATCTCTATTTGCATACATAGTCATGAAGCAACCATCAGTCTCTGGTTTATTTTCGATATTTATGCAAACCCCCATAGTGGTGACTCCAGAGCAGGTTTCAGACAAGCTGCCCAGTAGCTATTGCATTGTACAAAAGAACGAAGTAGCCAGGGATAACATCGCAGCTCCCTGGTGGGGATTTTTGACTTCTAATGCTAAGGGAAGCAAAACCCTTCACAATATGGCTGGCTGAGATAAATGGCCACTTGCTGCTATGTGCAAAGGGGAGGCATAACCACACTGCGCCTTGACCAGTATTTACATAAGATTCCCATCAAAGCCAAACAAGAAATAAATACCACCAGCAAGGTTTTCCGCCCTTCTTGAACAGAGACAGATACCAGAGAAAGTTATGACCATCTTTCAGAACATCTTTCAGAACTGATAAATGTTTTTAATCATATTTTTTTAAAGCTGTGAGCTATGTGACTTTTTAAAGTACCCTGCGCCGTAAGCAGGGTACAGCTATGGACCCCAGTATCTGTTGGACTTCTTGTACTGAACCTCTTCCTGTTCACATCAAAAGAGGCTGTTCTCTTATTTGTGCCAGTGTGAATGGGGAGAGAGTATTTTTCAGGGTGGCACCTTCTGCAGTGCTTTTGCTAGGGAGACTTTGTTCGGTGCTTTTCTTGATGTGATTTCAACATCGGACAAATACCTTTCCCCCCAGTCTTTTTAATCTTGTAAGCGGAAGAGGGTAGTGTATTTTATTGTGCCTTTATCTACTATGTCTTACAGCTATTTTCAAATTAGTGTGGTTTATTGTGTTTGTTATGTGTATCATTTTTTCATGTAAGTGAAAGGCTGAAGGCAAAGAATAAATGTAGAAAATAAGCAGCAAGTGATCTGTAGTTTTCTTCCAAAATGCTCTGTTAAACTAATCCGCATTTGCCAGAGGTCATTTAAAAGCCCATGGCTTACTCAAACACTTATGCATTGTTGCAGCTGAGTATTTGAGATTGGAGTACCTAAACCTATGGTAACCACAGGGGAAGTAATACCCTGGACCTTTGTTCTTTTTGCAGATGTGGAAACTCTAGGACCATGAAACTGACTTCTATAGCTCTATTGTGAAATCAAACAAATTGACCAATGGCACTTTGAGAAGTATGGCAGTCAGAGGGGCGGGCAGGATCTCAGTGACTAATACAGACAGGTTTTCCTGTCTTAAGAGAAATAGATTTAATTGAAATAATTAAACAGCTTGGTTTCAACTTTTTTTTTAATTCATCTGTGAAAATACTATATTTGAAGTGAAACTAATAAAATACCAGAGAAACTGTGAGCATTGTGACTTGTTACAGCCACATAAAGCGTTTTCACCTTCATGGAGTTCAAGCCAAGATTTATGCTTATGTGCAGCGAAAAGGCAATATAAACATTTAAATCATTACATATGTGCAATCTTGGAATACAATCGTAATGGTGTCTTTAAAACTAGTGGACATAAAATCAAATGTTTACAAAGCAAAGAAGGATATATGCCTTTTTTAAAAAAGGGAAGGTCCACAAACATCTACATCGTGGATATTTTAAAAGAATTGAAAGAATAAAAATCTGCCCAACACATAAAATACCACAAAAGAGTAATCTCATTTCAAACAAATAATCCTACAAAAGCACAACCATAAATTACATTAAAATTTAACCACTGCCCTTAAAATTAAAGAATGATGCTTTAGGAAAATATGAGCATGATCCAGCCAAACTGAAGGACACTTGCATCTCACTGATTTCAGTGAGAGAGAAACACATTAAATAGCATGGAAATCAATGAGGTATGAAAGTACAGAACTTTTGTTGGATTGTGTCCCATTTTTACAAAAGCTTAAAAGCTTAAAAATCAGATGATACTTTATGTATCTCAGATTCCCGCTTGAGGCCTGATCCTGTGGGCCTGCCACCCACCTCCAGAGCACACAGACCAAGAAGGAAACATCTCCCCTCACATCAGTGCTTGGGGCAGGATCAAGCTCAGCAGCAGGCTGCTAGTGCTTCCTTCAGAGCTCCTGCTGTTCATGGCAGCATAGGTTGTGGTGGAAAGGTAGAAAAGCAGGGCTAGGCACACCTTGCGGTCTGCTGGCCTTGTAGAAGCTAAAGCAAAGGCTTGCCTGTCATGTGACTGAGAGGAGCAACGGGAACTGTTTTCTGAGAAGTGGGTCAGAATCTGTGCATAAGCTCGCACTGCGTCAGCACAAATGAGACTATTTAACAGCTTAAGCCAACACACAGGATCTAGAGTGATGGATGTTTCTTTGTCTTCATTGGTATCTAAATGCAGCACAAATGTGTGAACATTTCTTTCATGTGGAATCATCACGAACATGTCACCAAGGTAAAGTACAGGCACTTGACAGTATAATGTGCAAGGCATAACCCCTACCTATCACAGTATAAGGAAGCTTCCACAGGTGGTGAACACTGAGCTTCTAACCACCTTTGCCCCATCGTTCCTGGGTTTTTCCCCCAAGAAAGAGCTCAGTGCCAACGTCCCGCAATTCAGTTCCTGCTGTATGAAGGCCCTCCAAAGGACTGTAAACTATAGAAATCTTTGCATAAAGAAAATGGCTATATTCTGCAATTATATCTAAGACATAAAATTCAGAACATGGTCTAGCCAAAGTCAAGCAGTGTTAAGTCTTACTTATTTCTATGTGTGAAAGTTAAACATGCATTTCACTTTTCCATTCAACCGAATGAGACTTACAAGCGTCAGCTTTGACTGGTTTGCATCCTCTGCTTTTAGCTTGCCTAAACAAATCTGCATTTTTCAATACAGGTTCAGTTGTGTGACAGCTGAAAATCCCAACCCTACAAAGCACAATATTGTATTGCCATAGCAAGCGGGTACAGTTTGGTGTTGGAAAGGATATAAGCTTTTTGTGGCCTCCTGCCAAAATAGCACAAATGCTATTGGCTTCAAATACATTTCCGGGGGGGGGGGGGGGAGAGCAAGAAGAGTTGGACTAATAGTGCAATTCCAAGCTGCAGGCTACTTGAACAGAACAGGAGGACAGCTCTTGTTCCACAAGCACTCTCTAGCTGTGACAGACGAGTCCACAGAATCCTGCAACCTGCACAAGAGTAGTGTAAAATCTTTGGGTTGTATCCACCAGTGACAGAAACTTTACCATCAGCTGTTGTCACTGGGTGACAACTTTTTATGTGGAATGGGCTATTAAATTATGAAAACATAAAATGGATAGTCTGCATAGTTATAAAACATTTCATTTTGTTTAAAAATTGCTGATCTCACTGGAAGCAAATCTTGAATTTTTTAAAGGTGTCCATATTGCTGAATAAGGTATTACACAAGCTGTGGTACATAGGCTCAGCATCAGTGTCAAGTAAAGATTCATAATTTGGGAGAAATAGGTAAGTCTAGCATCTTGGATTGATATTCGTTTTACAGAGTATTAAACAAGTGTTCACAAGGAACAAGGAAGTAATTAAAAGGTTTGAGCATTTATGATGCAGTATTATAGAACAAGGCACTTTTAACATGGTTTTTTTCATATTCAGATCAGTAATAGTGGCAGCTAGACGAACAGATGGCTCTCTGGTGACTCCTGTCTACTATTTTTCCTCTTTTACTGACAATTTGCTACTTTCATCCAAGTAGTGTCAGGGCTAAGACTTCCTTTTGCAAGAACTGAAGAACTGGGCAAAATCATTCTGAGCCAGTTAGATCTCCAGCCATTGAAGAAAGTTGTACGCAGAGCCAAGTCATAAGAAATGAAAGTTGTGGTGCTCGGTTATTCTGACCATTAACAATTTGTCTTCTATGCAGCAGATTATCTTGTATCATATAGCTAAATGTTAGAATTTGGCTATCACAGATGCAAAAATGGCACACATGTAACACATATGTGTATATCTTATGTTATGATTGAAAGGAGACGTTAAATTGATGTATTGGACTTCTTCTGTCACAGTGGTGCGAGTACACTGAATTACAGTGCCTTTATGTCACTCCAATCTCATAAATTGGACAATTTTAAATAAAATGGATAGGTGAAAGTACTCGGGGGTGTGAGATACCCTAAACTTTACCTATAGTACATTTCCAACTTCCCATGTGCACTATAATGCATAGCTCTTTGTTATTAATAAAAAAGTAGCAGCAACCAGTAAGACTAAACCTCACAACAGCAAATACACATACTTAAATAACCCTTGTACATAGCAGAGACAGAGCATTAACTACTGTCATTCTGTAAATGCCAAGAGAACATCAAACACGTCCTGCAAAAGAGCAACATGGAATCATAGTTTGAGGGAATGGGGACAGAAGGAAAAAAGCAATGATAACCCTTCAAACAGATAGTTTTCTGACAATTGGGCCTGATTCCTACATTTCCTAAATGATATAGTAGATGCTGACAGCACTCATGGTCATAAGGGTAGGCTCCCTACTGCATTGGTAATGCACACAGAGACCCATTTCAGACTGTACTAGTATAGAAAGTACCTGTGTGACCTAGGTTATTGAGGCGATGGGCCCTTTTGTATGTTGTTACTGCAATGTGAAGCCCAAGCATATAAAAGCTACTTTTGTTGCCTGCTACAGCACTTAGGGAATACATAAATCAGATCTTAGCGGTCACCTCATTCATCTGTGGTTATGTGGTTTGGGATGATTGCAAACCTGTTTTAGCCGTATTATTGATTAATCAACATAATACAAGGACGCCTGAAATTCATCAGCGAAGATTTTGTAACGGAAGAAGAAACACGTATGTGTTGGGTTCTTACAAGTCATGTGCAATTCAGGACTTTAGGGGAAATGCAGGATCTTCGACGTTCCAGCCTGAGAATCATGTGTTCATGTTCAGGACAAAGAAAGCAATGTATCAAGCTGAAACAATGCAGTGTCAAACGGCAAATCAGCACTTTTACACAACAGGGTCAGCATTCAAAATATAGATCTTTGATGTCTGAAAACTAGGAAAGAGAGAACTTCAAACTAGAGAAGTTCTTATGTAAGGCAGTCAAATATTCAACCAGTGTATACATTCATTAAATTGTGGGGGTTTTGTTTTTTAAAAAAGCGAGCCAAGGTGCTATAGAATATGTGGGAAATATAGGCACAAAGTAGGTGCTCGACTTCATTCAATATGGAAAACGGAAGAACTAAGAAACATAGGATAAGGTGAGCAGATGGTTGGACAATTTGAATACTCTTCTGTAAAGGTGCAATATTAAGCAGTTTTGATTTTGGTTTGAAGATATACATAACCATGTCGCTTATCATCACTTATAGAACATTTCACATTTTGTATGTCATTCTAGTTCTTCCCAGTTATCAGTAAGGTTGCCTTTGCTTTGTCGCCTTATGCTAACCAACCTTCCAGCTGATCTGATGCTCCATCTTGATGTATTTCCTGAGCTTGCCAGGTTGGTGTATTTTGTGGAGCCTTTGGTTTCGTCTTCCCAACCTGACCAAGATGGATAGTCACTCAGAGTACTTCCAGTGTCGCTGAGGTTATCACTGGCAGGGATCTGTGGTGGCTCCCATCCTTCAATTTCGTCTGGCTTCCTGGACTGGATGTTCTGTTTTATCACCAAACTGTCCCAAAATCCAGCTTTCTTTTCGGATTTCACATCCTCTTTTAATTTTAAGCTTGTTCTAAGGAACAATAAAAAATTTTTTTATTGGAACACATTTGTGGGGAAGAAAGTTTGACATATTTACTTTTAAGACAGAGGAAGACCAGAACAATTTTGTCGTTATCCTTGAATAACTGATCAAGTCTCACTAGAAATGTATTTTTATTTAAACATTTTATTTTCTACTCTAGAAAAATGGCTAAACAGAGAATAAAATAATACAGAATTTATCAGAACAGAATACATTATTATGTATTAAACTTGTATCCTACCCTTTCTCCCAAAGGAGAAAGAGAAGCTGTAGATTCCTATGTGCAACCAGCATAAGTCTTACAAGGAATAGTGTTGATGATCTGTGTATGAAAGGTAAGGTAGGCAATGCACATGTGTCTGTCATTTTGGGCTTATCTGCTCCTCTATTTGATACCATAATGAGCATATTGTTTCAATTGAAACTTACAGAATTTGCATCAGATGGTTGAAAGACAAAGACTGACTTGTGCTGATGGCCCTCAAAGAAGATTATGTACTTTGCTTCCACCCAACTGTCTTTAAAAAATCCCACTGCACTTCAGTAGATTGTCTACAATAACTGCTTTTTCTGCCCCATGTGGATCCTTAACTTAAACAGAATCTTACAAGCTGAAAAATAATATGTGACGTAAGAACTCTCTTGCCTTCTAAACTTTAAATTGTTTTTTTTACCTGATTATCTTGATTCTAGCCTTAACACCTCTAGCAGCCTTGGTACTTCCATAATTTACTCCATATTTATATCACTTCCCACTCCCCATTATACATACCCTTTAGATTTTGGAGATTTACATCCTGTAAGTAACTGTTGTTCATCATCCTTATTAAATATGGATGTTACTTCCTTCCAACCACGAAAACCTGCTCCTTGAACCTAAAAACGAGAGTTTTACAAATTAATTTAATGTATGCAAAATATAAGGTAGGTAAAGGTAAAATTTAATGTATGCAAAATATAAGGTAGGTAAAGGACCCCTGGACAGTTGAGTCCAGTCAAAGGCAACTATGGGGTGCGGTGCTCATCTCGCTTCAGGCTGAGGGAGCCGGTGTTTGTCTGCAGACAGCTTTCTGGGTTATGTGGCCAACATGACTAAACCGCTTCTGGCACAATGGAACACCGTGGCGGAAGCCAGAGCGCATGGAAATGCCATTTACAATATACAACACCGCTGTAGAAAATGGCACATTAAACCATAGTTAAAAATAAATTATGGTTTAATGCATACGTACAGTATACTAGTACGTGCTGCTGAAAAGTTTTTGCTTCGTTCCTCCCACAATCCTGGCAGAACAATAATGTCAGCATGTTAGATCTCTAAAGTAACTTTGCATTAAAACTGAACAACTGCCAAACATGAACCCTCATTAGGATTCCTGCTCTCAAAGGGGATTTTTGTCTATTCTCTCTGCTCCACCAATTGTGACCCAGGGAGAATGCAAGAGAGCCTTGGCTACTAACTCAAATGATCGGACTTTGAAATGTTAAATATGCGTGTTTAACTCTCCAACACTAATCAGGAATTAGCTATGAATATTTTTGATTCATTTCTTTGCCTTAAAGAATTATGTCTTCATTTTGATCCATAATGTGGATATTTAAATGCATAGTTCCAAAATCCACATTAGGTTAATACACGTATCAGACCAACCAAGATGTCACAGAATAATGTAGAAGTTTTTGAGTTCTTGATAACTCTTTATCAGGATAGCTGGCAAAATAAAGCAGGGAAGGGGAGGGAGAAAACCTCTGGTGTTGAAAGCATGGAGGCTGCATTTAGTTGCAGTCTTAAAATGGAAGGTGGGAGGTAGGAGACATTTAAATTAGGCTCTTCTAGTTGGTATGTAGGTTTCAGGTTGCACCTATGACTACTGGAATGAAGAAATTACATCAGCTGCTCCTCCATTTTTTAAAGTAAAAAAAATAAAAACCCACCTGTTAACCAAATGTTTAAAAGTTTCTTACTGAGTTAAAGCCTATTGCCACTCATTTGCTAATCTGTCCACCGATATTATCAGGTTGGAAGTGTTGTTATAAAAGAAGGCTATAGAATGCTGCCTACTGTAATGAAACCAAGGAATTCTCAATTGTCTTTAGAGCTGATCACCTTTGCTGATAAGAGAACTCGCTTGAGGTAGTGGAAATTACCAGATTATTTTACAATAAGAAAGCTTTTACAGTGGGATGGGTTCCTTTTTTGTTTGGTCTAGAAGACAGTATGACAGAGGAGCCTGAGAGAATAGCCATTCCAGATTCCCAGCTTTCTTTTTTTAAAAAAAATAGGAAGTCTCTAGCCCTTGTAGAACCCAAGGTGCAAAGCAAAATGGGCCTAACCTGTTCGTGAGTTCTGAGAGAAATCAGCTGGCTCCCACATTTCAGTCTTTATAGCCAATGAATAGTCACAGCAATCACTGATATTTGGAGAAATATTGTGGCACATTTCAAAAATGCTACCACCCTGTATGGAGCACTGAGACCTTTTTGCTTGCCCTGATTATGGCTAGAGTATGAAAGCATCTTTTCACTGTACTTGGCTTACCTTGCAACATAGCCTCCTGGAGTAGGCCAGCTAGGGCTCTTGATGCATGCCTTAAATTAACTACAGAATCCATTCTTGCTGTTCTGCAATCCATTCCATGCAGTGGCATGAATTTTCTGGGGGGGGAACCACTTGGTTCTGTTCACCCCTACTTGGCTGATGACATAAAACATCAAATTTGTTGCCTTTACGGCTAAGGTTACTGAATGCACACTGAAATTCAGCTCAAGCTTGGTTGCCTTCTACACTGAGGCAAATGGGGCATACCAAGAGGTTCCTCTGCTGTGAACTATTAACAGGAAGCAACCAATTGGGTGTGCAACCAAACCGTGTGTGTGGTATGCTGCTGTGCAGGATTTAAGTAGCTCCATTCTACCAGCATTCTTTGTCCATTAAGTACACTCAGTCTTTATGGGTCTGCTTAGCTTGGGGGAGGGGCATGCTCTAAAGATATTTTTTACTTCCGCAAACCTCAAGGTTCCCCCATGCTTGTTGATACCTTACTCTAGCATATAGGTTGTGCTGTTTTAAACATGTTGCCATGTGGGGTGCTCCTTCTACTGTTCCAAGTCAGCCATCCATACTCCCATTCCATTCTACTGTCACCTGTCCTTGCCAAAGAGTCAACATCCATGGCCACTTTTAGGAACTGCTGAGCACTGCCCCATGAGATGAGCCACGTAACTGCAGCCTCTCAAGTAGGAACTTTCCAGTTCTGGTCTGGCTCTACCTGCTCAGGTTGGCCATTGTCTCCTGCAGGCTAGAAAGGTTTATAAAGAACTAGTCCCCCCCCCCAAGCTGGGCTTTGCTTAGAGCAACAAGGCGTTCATGAACTCTATCTGGTCTTGCTCCTTCATCCTGGCTCTAAGCTTGTTCTCCAGCCCTTCCACCTAGTTGCCTTAAGATCCTGATTGCCCTTTGGTTCTGGCTCCTAGTTCTCTGCTTCTGAGTCTCTTCAGACTGCTGCTCATGGCCCATTCAAACACTGTTCACCAACCTTTGGAGGGCTAGTGGACACATTTGAAATTTCCTGAGAGTGGTGCCAATGCCAGTTGCATAATTGCTGCCATGGGATTGTGGCATAACACATAATAGCTGCACATCTAAAAGAGCAGAGAAAGAGACAGGGCCACAAAAATGGTACTTGTATGCCCTACCACCATCAATGGGAGAAAGGAACAACTGCATTTGCTCACAGAGAGAAGCTATTTGCACCTCCCCTCTGTCCAGAATGGGGAAGGAAAGGTGCACATCCAATCCTGGAATTCAATGAAATGTGGCTATGTTTCAGGAATAGGGATGCAGTGTAGGAGATTACTAAACCAGTGTAAACGGGAACTGAGTAGGAAGAGCAAATAATATCCCATGCATTGTAGATTTCTAAGGGAATACTTAAATAATATGTGGGTGCTATTTAAGGAATTAACACGCACTCTCACGGGTGCTATTCTGGTGCCCCCTAGAGTACACTATGGGAGCCTTTTAAAATTCAAATGTAAAACTTAATTTAAATTAACTTATTTCCCCTGAATGTTCAAATAATTCAATGCTACACTATATAATTTCAGCCTTATGAAGCAATATCATCATTACTATTACTAGTAGTAGCAGAAGTAGTAGAAGTAGTAGAAGAGCAAGTATAATACATTATATTGTTTTCATGACTGATCTTTCACAAGTGTGCTTGAACTGATTGTGTAGTGAAAGTCTAACTGAAGATTCTTGAGAGGCCATTTTGTCTTCGTATTTTTCAACTTCACACAGCTTCTTGGAGCAGGTTTCTACACTTTCAGTAGCCAACTTCCCAGCTCCCCAAAATAATCTTCTGCCATCAAGTAATTGTAATTTAATGAGCACAGCTTGTGAAACAAGAAATATGAACAGCTATGTGTCACTGTTAAAGGAAAACAGATGAGGATGACAATTTTGATTCTACTCGTATCAGCAGTGAAATCAAGAGGCCCTGAATCATAAGGTACATCAGCTAAAAAAAAAAAAAAATCCAAATGCGCTGCTCAGGTTATATAACATGTGCATGACAAACCTTCCCTGAAAGCATTTTGTTCAAGATAGGAGAGGGAAACAGAGGTGACTGTCATTTGGAAGGAAAAGATCCCACACAAACAATGCAGTGAATCAAATAGTAAGATTGGGGAATATTGTGAAATGAAGAATATCAAATATAGGTCATTAATATTCAGAATATTACAGAAGAACATTTCAGACTAGAACTCTGGTATCTCCAAAGAAATAGGGTTGCAATGCGATCAGGGACGTCTTAAGCATATCCGGCGCCATGGTGCAAAGATCCCTCCAGTGCCCCCCCCCCCCGTTTGCCAGAGTTGTCAACCTTTTTTAAGGGGGGGGACCCCAAAGTTGTTGACTTTTTTTTAGGGAGCTGACACCAAGCTTACACATTAACTCTAACAACAAGCCCTTAGAACAAAATAAAATGAAAAGGCAAAAGAAAATCTAATGAAGTCCTCAATTCCAAAGCAAGACTCATTCAAGACTCATAAGTTCTTCTAATTCATCCTCATGATTCAGATCACCACATATCAAAAAGTTAAAGCAATCACCAGTTTGTTCTTTAAATAAATTGATGAAGACACAGAGAATGAAGTTCCCGGCCAATTTGTGTTTAAGTACAAAGCTGACGTTTTCAAATATTGTGGGGGTGGTGTAAAGCAGTGACATCCTGAACCTAAAAAGGACCCAAAACTTGGGTCACAAAGGCTGCAGCCCTAACTGCACTTACCTGCTGAATCTAATAGGACCTTAAAGCCCACTTTTTGTTGGAGGTTTGTTTTTAATCACTAACTGCATGGAGAACACGCTCTCAAGTCCATCCTTACCTCTGAACTGAGTCCTAATGGTAGTGTGCCCCTCCTCAGCTTTCCCCTCCCACCACCCCAAATCTGAATGTATCCCTCCTCCACCTTTTTCCTCGACGGAAGGGGTGGGGGGTGACGTTCTCGGTACGCCCCCTCCCTGCCTCCTGCGATGGGCAGCTCAAGGCTCGCTTGCCATGCAGGCGTCCTCAGCAGTCCCGCTACTGCTGCCGGGGGGGGGGCAGGAGGGAGAAGGGCACCACGTAGCTTTGTGCCACCGCTGCCTCCTCTCCCAGGCAGGAAGCGAGAGAGCGCGGCGGGCTGTAGGAAGAGCCGCTGCCGCCGCCCAGCATGCCCTCACAGCTGTTCCCGGTCAGTCTTGGACTCCCGCTGCTGGGCACCCCTGATGGGCAGGCACCGTGGTGCAGGGTGCATTAACCCTAATGGGTAAGACATCCCTGAATGCAATTTTTGTTGTGTTGATACAAGATCATTAGCTCAGAATAATTTATAGATGTTCTGAACACCAAATGCATAATGAAATCCTAGGAAGAACAGTCTGAATTCATGATGTGAAGCAACAATGAAAAATAAACAGATTTTCAACCTGCAAGCATCTAAAGGTGCTTCCTAGACTTAAGAAACTTCTTATTTAGTAATTAATTAAAAACTGGGGAAAGGAACTGAAGATCGTAATGGAACAAAAAACTGTACTCCCTCCATAACAGCCTATGAGTTTCAAACAGAGATACAGTGGTACATCAGGTTACAAACGCTTCGGGCATACAAACACTTCAGGCTACAAACTCTGCTAGCCCGGAAGTAGTACCCCGAGTTGCAAACTTTGCCCCAGGATGATTACGAAAATTGCACAGCGGTGGCGCGGCAGCAGTGGCAGGCTCCATTAGCGAACGTGCACCTCAGGTTAAGAACAGTTTCGGGTTAAGAACGGACCTCCTGAATGAATCAAGTTTGTAACCCAAGGTACCACTGTAATAGAATCCTAGTCTATTTTTCGTAAGGTTGCCATATGTGTTTCCAAAAGTAGAAAGCTTTTTTAAGATATGTTTTCTTAAAAAATTACTGCAAATATAAATCAGTTCTGTTAAGAATCATTTATCTCCATTTACATCACGTGCTCAGAATTCTATCTTTAAATTATTTATGATGGTTTAGAGACTCAAAGCCTTTTTGAAAACAGATACCGTATTTTTCGCCCTATAGGACGCACTTTTCCCCCTCCAAAAATGAAGGGGAAATCTGGGTGCATCCTATGGGGCGAATGCAGGCTTTCGCTGAAGCTTGGAGAGTGAGAGGGGTCGGTGCGCACCGACCCCTCTCTCTCTACAGGCTTCAGGAAGACATCCGCAGCCTAGGCAGCCCTGCGGGAGTTCCCGCAGGGCTGTCTAGGCTGCGGATAGTAGCCTGCTTCCCGGAGCACGGGGCGCGCTGAAAGCAGAGCGCCCAGCGCTTCGGGAACACATCCGCAGCCTAGGCAGCCCTGCGAGAGGTCCCGCAGGGATGTCTAGGCTGCGGATAGCAGCCTGCTTCCTGGAGCGTCGGGCGCCCTGAAAGCAAAGCGCCCGGCGCTTCGGGAACACATCCGCAGCCTAGGCAGCCCTGCGGGAGTTCCCCGCAGGGCTCCCCACGCTGCGGATAGCAGCCAGCTGCCCGACGGGCGGGGCGCCCTGAAGCAGAGCGCCCCTCACGCGGGGCAGACATCAGCCAGCCCCACAAGCTCGGGGGACAGCAGGGAGGCATAGTGCCGCCATCCCGCTGTTCCTCGACCTGGTTTGGTTTCCCCGACCAGCTGTTGGGGGGGGAAATAAAGGGGAAAAAATTCCTTTATTTCCCCCCCAAAAAACTAGGTGCATCCTATGGGACGGAGCGTCCTATGGGACGAAAAATACGGTACTCATTTTAGCTGATTAGATACAATGGAATGGAAATTCGACTAAAAATTGCTCCTGAAAAGAGATCCACGTACCAAAACAGGTTTCTTTTGAATGAAACTGCATATACAGAGCGAACATAAATCTGCATTACAATGGGCAGCTAGAGGCAGGGGCACCATCTCACCCTCAGGATTGTGGGTGCCCGCCGCTGTATCACAGACGTTCGATGTCACACACACTAGTGCATGTGATATCACACGCACGACACGCAACACTGCATTGCGTTTTTGGAGGGGGGGCTACGTGTAGGCATGTGCATGTGACGTCACACACCTGTGTTGCAGCTGCCGGTGGCATCTCTTCTTCCTTCTCTCCACAACCAGCGAGACACCCTTTTCTCTGGAGAGGGCTCAGACTCAGAGGCAGAGAGACTCTGCCCCCACATCTGAGCCTTCTTCCAGAAAAGGGTAACTCACTGGCTGGCTGTCGAGGGCAGCGGTGAACTGCTCTCTCGGAGGGAGTGCAGCAGAGGCTGGCTGGCTGCCTCTCTGATTGACCTTGGGGGTGCCCGGCCCCTACAATTATATTATTGTGGGTGTGCCCAAGCACTCACAGCCCACTGGATTTGGCTCCTATGGCTAGAGGCAAATCATCCAATGAGATCTCCGTTGCATCATACACTGCATGTATCTCTTGATAATGGCTAGTGTGCGTAAGTTGCCAATTATCATCCAGGCCCAATTCAAAGCACTAATCATATCCTAAAATCTTAAGCCACAAATAGCTGTATTCACACCTTTTCCCCTATTGTCCTCATCATATATTAAGATGTGCCACTCTGAGGTGCGTCATGCTTCAAAAGTATTCCCCTTCAAGCATCAGATGAAGATACATCTCTTTGCCCAGCCTTTATGAAAGGTGAAGTATGGTTATCCCTGTAAATATGTTGTTTGTAGTTCCCACTGCCAACTAACTCTCTTTCTCTCTCTCTCTGAAATTGTATAGCGATTTGTTTATTTTGATTTCAGCTGCCATACTATTTGGCTATAAATATGTGTGTGTGTATGCTTCCCTGGGACCTTTGGGTGAAGTATGGTTTATAAATACTATTAATTGGTCTGACTTTGTAAATATAGTAAAATCACAGACAACACAAAAGTAACAATTCTCAAGGATTTATTATCATATACTGCCAGTGATTTCAGCTACGTAATTTATTATTGTTGTAGGCCTATGTAAAATCTTGACTACAGTTTTAAATGAGCTAGAAAGTCTCATGGAACTAGATTTTACAAAGCCCCACCTTAAAGGGGTGGTATTAGGTTTTTACTCAGTCCTTGGGCTGAGCATAGCCTCTGGGGAGGGATGACAAAAATACTTAGTCCAGTTCACAATTACTAGTTTCCAGGGTTACAGCTTCCAGGAGAGGGTAGAAACAAAGTAGGCAATAGGCTGAACCTGTTAGATGACTGCCTTCCCAGAATATTGCTTCACACTGACATTCTTTCAAAGGTTGTCTAGCAGGGGGCTCATAATCTCTTGCAGAGTTACTCTGAGCTTGGTGGCCACTGTTGAACTAGGCGTTGAAGCAGCTTAAGGAAGAGCCACCTGCTCCTGTCCTACCCTCATCAGTTTGCAAAAGGAGAGAAGTTTTAACTGTGTTTATTTGGAAATCCTGCTCCTCCCCCCACCCTTCTGCCCTTGACACAGCTAATGCACGGTATTTGTTTGTGGCAGCCATACAATAAGACAGCCACGAAAGGCTAGCACAATTACCTTACTTCAAGGTGAACTAGTACAGAGCTGTTCCAAGCCTCGCCTTTCTTCAAGAATGGGAGATGTCACCTTGCGAAACACAGGGGCAACAATGTAGCCAGTGACGCTGCAATTATTATCTTATAAAGATGGACGGTATAGCTTAATGCACCAGCTAGCACTTTCAGATTCTGTATGTTAAGAATAAACATCTTTATAACCAGTATTTGGAAGTATTTACAGATGAATTTTGTACATCATGGGCCAAAATAGGCTTCAAAGTTGTTTAAAAACTGATTACACAAGCATTAAAATATAACTATTCATAATTAAAATGCACAATAAAAATCCAATTAAAAGAACCTAGTCATTAAAACAGAAGACTCAAGTTGGGAGATCAAGGGAAGGTCTGTCTAAACAGGTGGATCTTTAACAGTTGGCGGAATGTAAATACATTTGGGGCCTCCTATATTTCAGTGGCGACTGCATTCCATAACACTGGCACCACCAACGAATAGGTTGCCTCCACATCACCACAAGTCAGTTATCCTCAGGCCATAGCAAGACAAAAGGGGTTCTGTTTGATTATCTTAATGCTCCTATAGCGCAATGGAGGGGAACTAGTTTTTCAGGTAACCTAGTCCAGAGTTGTTTAAGGATTTATTTGTAAGCAGCAAGACCTTAAAATCAGCCTGTGAAGATCCCTTCCTATGAGTATGATCTGTGCCCCAAAAGGGATACCACCCACCACTCAGGTTGTGGCATTCTGAACCAGCTGCAACCTCCAAACTAACTTTTAGGGAAGCCCTACATAGAGCATGTTATAGTAGTCTAAACATGAGGTTAATAGTGCAGGTATCACAGTGGCTTAGCTATCCCTGTCTATGAAAGGGTGCAGTTGATGTACTAGCTGAAGCTGCTGACAGGCACTCTCTGCCATGGAGAGATAATATGGTAGTTATTCCAGATTAATGAATGTGAGTATAATGTTATGAAATTGTTGTTTATTATTACAAAAACTTCTATGGCATGATTCAACCGAAGTGTTTTTAAGTTGCTCTGGTGCTAATGAGAAAATTAAAGCATGCTTATGTCACTGCTATGGAAATCAATGGGCCTCACAATCCTTAACAGTTTTGAGCCCCTGCTGTGCACAGTTCTTGTTCATACGAAACCTAGATCAATTCTCTCTCTATTTCTAAAAAAATATTATCCTCTAAGCCTGAGCAATGTCGATTGGAGCTTCACTGAAGCCACATGAATAAAAAGACCACAAAAGCTAGTGTTATCCAGGGGTGCAAAAAGAGTAATTTCTCCCTCACTACAGCCATGTTGGAGTGCCTAATGTTTAATGTTTGGTTAGCTTAACAGAACTCCAATGGAAACAATGGACGGATCCTGAACTGCCTCTGTAATAGCCATTTGGCATGTACCGGAGCGTGCCTCCATTCTTTTATGTAACTCGAGCATAAGTTTTCAGTATTGTTCCTGGGATTGAAAAACAAATATTAAATAAATAATTATGGAAATACTAGTAAGAATCTTGTTCTATGGAGAAAAGAAAAACCACAACTGACAAGAGACTCTGTTATTATTGAACTAGGCCTGTTTTATCAAGGCTTAGTTTGGCTATAACAATGCAGAGCTGGAACTAGAGGCATTTCTTTCCCTTGATACCAAACTAAGGTAACAAAGACTTAGTAACAGTAAAGTTAAAGACTGTCAACTCTACAAGTGCAATATCGACAGGCTCTGAAGTGTTAGAATTGTGATGTGTTTCTGCTGTTTTAGATGTTACTCGTATGACTCTGGAATACACAGATTTATCACTTAATAGAATAGAATGTGTGCCTTTTTTTGCCTAGGGTTGTAGCTCTCCCAGATATATTCTAATAATGATATACTCAAACATAAAATGCTTTGGCATCAAATCCTTCTTTTCAACACAACCGTGCACCTGGACCAGCCTAGCAATGGCTGAATGTAAAAATCAATTTCTACTTTTCAACTGATTCCCATCCTCTTGGGTAGTGAAGTTGTCCTTCCTCCTTTCATCACTGGATAAATACAGAATTCATTTTTTCTGTGCCACAAAAGGAAACAGATATTTCAACTATTTCACCTCAGATTAACAATGCAATCACACATAGAGAGAAGTAAGTCTCACCGAGTTCAATGGAGCTCACTCCCAGGTAAGTGAGTATAGAATTGTAGCCCAAGGATCCTTGAAAACATACATTATTTTGGTAGAATTCCAGTAAGAAAAAGAGAAAGAGACAGACAGACAGACAGACAGACAGAGACTCATACTTAGTCTCCAACTGAAGTACTATTCCTAAATAAATCAATTCTTACCAGCATACTTAGGATTCAGCATTCACCGACGCCTAAGTACTGCAATGCTGCTCATTTCTCTCCTGAATACAAAACTCTTCTATTGTAGGTACTTTTACCTGTTACTAACAAACTCCTCCCCTCAACTACAACACTCTTTACCTTTAGTCTAGCATATCTTGTATAGCAATCCCTGCTGTGACCCCCCCCCAAAAAAAATCCCTCTTCTATTAAGCAGGTATGTGGATTATCTTGTTTCCTGGGAGCATGCCAGACTAAAATCTAGATCATGTCTGAGGAAATGTTTACAAGTCCTGGGCCACAACAAGGTGTCATATTTTTTCAGTGTCATAAGTTACAAGCTGCAAAACAAGAAGAAAGCTAGTATAATTTGATGTTGAAATGCCAGCAAAAGCATTCTGTAGAAAACAACAGGGAAAAAGAAGTAATACAAAACAAGGGGATGGGCAGACTTGCATACATGTTGCTGGTGAGAAAGTATTGCCTTCCTGGCTGAGGAAAGGGCTGTTACTAGGATAAGCCCTTCAAGCTTTCCTGACCTGGGACCCACCTCTAACCTAAACGTATATTTATAGACCCAAATTTGTGGCCCCAAATGTATTTGTGGACTTTTAATGTGTAATGCTTTTAATGTGTAATGCAGTCAGATAGGAAGGGTAAAATTTATTATTATTATTTATTATTATTAACCGTCTATTTGTATGGTGGCAGTACTGCTGTTGTGACCCACCTTAGATTAGGCTGTTAGTGAATCCCAATGCACCAACTGAAAACCATTGCTAGCCTGCCTTAATTCATCTGCATCAGACAGCCAATGGGTAACATGTGGCCAGATATCTCCTGTTCACTCATTCTCGCAGTCTGAATCTCAGACCTCAACTTAAACTCCACCTTACAGTGCGGTGTCCTTCAGGAGGAAACTCTAGATCACTGACTGCGTCCTGAGGTCAAGCACCAATGTGTCAGACATCGAGATCAGACTGCTTGGCCTAAGCTCTTCATTAATATTAAACCATTTGACAGGGTTTGAACATATTGCCACACTTGATTTACAGTGATTAGCTCATGAAGTCTGCCTTGAGATTCTGAGAAAGTTTCTTCTTAAGAAATGTTCTAGTCAGATCCCAGTCACACAAGTGCCATTTCTTACAATGAATAGGCTTCTTCTACCTACAAAAGGCAAACATGTGCTAGAGAAACAAACCATGTTTCACTGAGTAAGAATGAAACTCTGATATAGCTGCTGTGCCCCATATCCTCATACACAGAACGTGAACTTACATATTCTTTTTAAAGGTCCTTGGCCACTATTTGTGACACTGCAACCTTGGCATTATCAGCACCACACTCTAACCAACTGAGCCATCTTGTCAGGCAGTTTCCACACTAACTATCATGCTTCTCACAAAATCATGTCCATAGGTCTGGCACCTAAGAAAACTGCTTCAAGGAGAAGGCTTGACAATTCGCTAGGTTTAAGGTCTCTGGAAATGACAATATGTGTCCTCAAGACATTCCCATGAATAATGAATTGGTAAAAATCTGAGTCTTGTTTTAATCTAAGGGGGAAATTGGCAGCATTTCAGAATAATAACAGAATACAAACACCTAGAGGCCTCATTCAAACTTCAGAACAAAAGGAAAAGCACTACTTTGAGAACACCTAAGAATAACACATTTCAAAGGAATGCGTATAGAAGACAGGAAGTATGGAAGAATGGGAAACATTCCATATCCTTTTGTGGCTTTTATTGTGAATTGCTAAATGACTTTTTTAAAAAAAAGAGTAAGCTTAAAAGTAAAGGTTTCAGAAGTGAGAGGTATTGTGGAAAGATACACTCTCAGTCTGACTTTGTTGGGCATGCAAATGATCTGCAGCCTAAAGTGGGCATTCAGGTGTTCAGGTGATGTACCACTAGAACAGAGCACTTTGAAGAATCAGAAATAGAAGGCAGCAGCCATGCTCATATAACACCACATTATGTAAAAGTTACATTATTATAAGAACCTTGTTGTGTAATCCCAGTCTCGAGTGTTAATTATTTCAGTACTTTCAGGCAGTAAATGTTATAATTAAGACTGTAAAAAAGAGACCAGCTGGTGATTCATGAATCTCATGAGTGGAGAGGAAAGAAAGCATTGCAATTCTATCATTTCTAATTTTGAAAAGAAGAAAAATTATACTTAAAATAATAATAATAATAAATATACTGTAAGATTAATCATCTGAAAGTCAGAAAATGTCAAATTTTTACTTGCACACACTTAATTTGACCTTTCACTGTGTATTATTTAATTATACTGACACATGGACTCAAAATATTTGTACCTGCAATCTTGCAGGTCGGCTTGTTGTGCCAACTAAATATTTCTCTATTACTGCCATAATAGAATGTTTTGTAAAATCATAGCTACTGTTGTGTTTCTTCCTAAATGCGAATCTGCTAGAAGTTGAAATACGAAGTTTAAGATCAGCCTGTTAACTACATATCCATATGTAATTTTATTCACAGCAATCTTAGCTCTTTCAGTACAAAGGTTAAACATCAAAGCATTAAAAGTAAGATTCAAAGGGCAAAATAAATCAGTGCTGCAACTGTTTTAATGAACTCCTATTAGGATTCTTTATTTATTCATATTTTTTTCAAATGTTAAACCATGTGATGAACATATGAAAAACCAAAGACCAAAATGCTTGTGACTCTAATACCAAAACAATTAAGTTGAGTAACTGAAGACGTAATAGAGGAATGTTGTTTGTCAGCCTACCCAGAAAAAGTTGGTGCACTGTAAAATATCCAGGAAAAGGAAATACTGTGTGAAACAAGTTTGAATTCATATCTCAATATTAAGCTTATACCTTTGTTGCAATTTGTGAAACAGAGGATGTAACTTCATTATGAAGATATGGATCTTTATTCTTAAAAGAAAAAGAAAAAATAGAAATTGTAATCAGTTTTCAGTTTCAGAGAGCTCATGAAACTTTTATAATGATTAAGCACTAATTAGAACCACAGATATTTCTATAAATGCATAGATTAAATGTCCATAGTTTACTTTCTTCCATAGAAACTCCCGTTCTTCAATTTAAATCAAATATACACTTCACTGTGCTGGGCACCTTTTCTGCATACAGAGATTCTCCGAAGCAGCAGTAGAGCTGGATAATATTTTTAGGTGGTGTACTTTCTAAAGCATGGGTAGGCAAACTAAGGCCCGGGGGCCGGATCCGGCCCAATCCCCTTCTAAATCCGGCCCACAGATGGTCTGGGAATCAGCGTATTTTTACATGAGTAGAATGTGTCCTTTTATTTAAAATGCATCTCTGGGTTATTTGTGGGACCTGCCTGGTGTTTTTACATGAACAGAATGTGTGCTTTTATTTAAAATGCATCTCTGGGTTATTTGTGGGGCAAAGGAATTCACTCTGGGTTGTTGATTTTTTTCAAAATACAGTCTGGCCCCCCACAAGGTCTGAGGGGAAGTGGACTGGCCCCCTGCTGAAAAAGTTTGCTGACCCCTGTTCTAAAGAATCATTACAAGCCAAATTGGGTAGTGTCATCTAATAGTTAGAGGCCATTAAATGCTCAAAAGCTAAATTCTATATTTCAGTAGTACCTTTGGTCAACTATTTTCGGCATTCTCCAATACACATGAAAACTGTAGAATTAGTTGAGTGCTGGAAGTAGATCCAACTAACTGCTGGTCTTTACACATACAGATAGTGGAACAGCCACTGTTGCTTCTTCATCAAAATTGTCCTTGGTGCAACCTGAAATCTGTTTTGCCCCTAGGTCTTATTATGTCTCTGTGGCATCTCCTGCACTTTGTCCTAAGACTGTTACAGACTGCAGACTTAGGATCATTTACATCATGTCCAGCTTTTCTTTCCTCCCCCCACTATTGCTGTTTTGCTTAATATCCAACTTTAAAGGTGTTGTGGGGAGCTTTCTCACTAGCATCTGGGGCACCAGCTTCTAGCAAAAGTCTGTGTTCACCAGTGTCCCATAGTTAAGTGATGAAGGAGTATTCCCCTTCACTTAATATGCTAAAAAGATTCGCTAGCAGAAGTTCCTCTTAAGATTCAATAATCCAGACAGCCAGGATGTACAGTGGTACCTCTGGTTACGTACTTAATTCGTTCCGGAGGTCCGTTCTTAACCTGAAACTGTTCTTAACCTGAAGCACCACTTTAGCTAATGGGGCCTCCCGCTGCTGCCGCACCACTGGAGCATGATTTCTGTTCTCATCCTGAAGCAAAGTTCTTAACCCAAGGTACCATTTCTGGGTTAGCAGAGTCTGTAACCTGAAGCGTATGTAGCCTGAAGCATATGTAACCCGAGGTACCACTGTATCGCTTTAAATGGGTGGGTGGGTAGGTCACTAAGGAATATGGGTCAGGGTCAGTGAAGCAATGACCAGTAGCCACAAGTAGTTCTGGATGTTTATGCAGCAATTGTGCTTACCACATGATGCTTGGTCTTCAAAAATGATTTTATAGCCATCACAATTTCCAACATGTAACTACTCTTCTGCGGCTTGAAACCACAGCCAATTCAGAATATCCATTAGAAAACATTCCCTTCACCTTCAAACATGTGTAAGAGCAAATAAATATAGGGAAGAGTTGGGTGCTTATACAATATCTCAGTTCTTTCATATCTCAACTCAGTCTTAAACTGAGCAACCTTTAACTTAGAAGGTTCTGAAATGGTATACAGAGTATCTCTCATTAAAAGAGCAGTTATCAGTAACAATTTCCCCCTTTCATTGACAACCTCTTAATAGTTACACAGATGGAGGATCAAACAGCAGCATACTCTCCAAATGGTGACTGAGGAGTACAAGGCAAACGGCGACTGTAAAATTGTTCTTCCAAATTTGGCATGTGAACAGGAGCCAAAGAAAAATGTTTACTAAATATGTGGATCTATGCCCAGGTAGCAGTTTTACAAAGGTCTACTGTCAGTACAGTTTGTATGCAAGCAATAGATGCTGCCATAGCTTTTCTGAAATGTGCTTAGAATCACCTAAGGGAGTCCTAATCTGCTAAATTAAAGCACCACTATATATTACACATTGGCATTCCAGTTCTAACCATTTCTGTTTTGAAGTGCATTATAATTGATGGAAGTTGCTTCCAAACATATATGCTTCAGATCACAGCCTCCTTTGGTAAGCATTTAAGTAGTACTATTTGTTCCTTGTTCACTATCTCATCCATGTTTTAAATTTGTGTGTATGTAATAAATGGGCTGCATTCAGCTACCACCTTCTCCCTACATCTATAAACTAATGAACCAAGCTTTGGAAAAGTGAGTAGTATTCTGATTTAAACAAAATGCAGACACTCCCTTGTATATGAACTTTATGCTACCATATCCAGTATCAAAGATGAAACAGCACACCTTTCTGGCTAAACCCATTATTATAATTAATGCAGGTACCAAAGTGTGTAATTCACAGGAAATGTAGCCAGAGGCTCAGAATTGTACTGCACTGTAAAACCAACTTTTCCATTCTATTCCTGGCTTGGCACAACATGAAATGCACTTCAAGTCCTTTTAAAACTATCTTCATATCACTATAAAAATATACCTTGATATTTTCCTGATTAGTTAAATATGAGCAGCCAAATGAACCTTCAAAACAAGCTGGACAATCCTACAGCCTTTAGATATACTGACAGTTATAGTATATAAAATATAAAACGCTTTCCACTTCACTGTATTGGTTTTTCTAATAAATGTTTTGTAATGTTCTCCAACGATATTTTTATGAGCATTTGATAGATTTTTATAATATAGTTTCAGTGTAAGTATTTTCTCTATCTAGCTGGTAATTTTTCCTGATCTCATTTAGATAAGAGGGTATTTGTAAAAACTGAAAAGGGTAGATTTCTCTAACTTTTCTGCAGCTTGCTCAAATGTTTATATCCAGTTCAGATCTGATAACAATCCATTTTCTTTTGCAATTTGGAAATTTCCTGAATCAAACTTTTCCTCTCCAATTACAGTTGTTGTAGATGGTATCTCAGGTGCTAACCTTCACTCATGCTTACCTCATACTGCTAAACATATACTCACTACAGAGCTTAATAATATCTCTCTTTCCTACCTCACGCTCACAACAATCCTGGAAGGCAGGTTAGGCTGAGAGAAAATGACAGGCTGAAAGTCACTTAGTAAACTTTATGCTCTGAATAACATTGGAAAGACTGCTATTTAACAACAACAAAAAAGTCACTGTACACACCCAGTTGAACTACTGAAGAGCAACATTATGCCTAAGAAAAAATAAATAAAGCAAATTGTTACCACTGATCCAGATAAACCCTCCCAACCTTGCAGAAACATCTCAGGGATACTTCTGATCTAGAGTGCCCTTCTATAGCCTCACTTTCAGATACACACAGATAAAAAACTAAATGCTGTACAGGAGACGTGTCTTCTGGCAGTTTTTGTTTTTAATGTAAAGCAGCTATAGAGACTTGCATGTTTTAATTGCGTAAAGGTAAAGGTGAGGGGACCCCTGACAGTTAAGTCCAGTTGCGAACGACTCTGGGGTTGGGGCGCTCATCTCACTTTACAGGCCAAGGGAGACATCATTTGTCCACTCCGCAGTTTTTCCAGGTCATGTGGCCAGCATGACTAAGCCGCTTCTGGCGCAGCGGAACACCAACATCAGAGCAGCACACAGAAACGCCATTTACCTTCCCACCGGAGCGGTACCTTTTAATCTACTTGCACTTCTTGGTGTGCTTTCAAACTGCTAGGTTGGCAGCAGCTGGGACCGAGCAATGGGAGCTCACACCGTTGCGGGGATTCGAACCGCCAACCTTCTGATTGGCAAGCCCAAGGCTCAGTGGTTTAGACCACAGCGCTTAGGAGAATAAGCATCCCTATATTAACTGCCAACCTAGCAGTTCAAAAGCACATCAAGTGCAAACAGATAAATAGGTACTGCTCCGGCGGGAAGGTAAATGGTGTTTCCGTGCGCTGCTCTGGTTCACCAGAAGCAGCTTAGTCATGCTGGCCACATGACCCGGAAGCTGTCTGTGGACAAATGTCAGCTCCCTCGGCCAGTAAAGCGAGATGAGCGCCGCAACCTCAGAGTCGTCTGCAACTGGACTTAACTGTCAGGGGTCCTTTACCTTTACTTTTATATTAAGTTTCCTATACTGCTCTTTTATGGGAAGAAAGGCTGCTTAAACCTTTTCTCCCAAATACTATTTTTCTGCAAACAACAACAAAAACCCTCTCAAAGCTACTGGCTTTTCCATGGGGTCATGGGTATCTTTCCCCTGGATGGTAGAAAGAGGAGCTTGGGGATTTTGAGTGTAAAATTACCAGGTAAGGAAAAGGTGAAGGACCACAAACACACAGTCCTGCTCCTGAGAAGTAAAACATAGTAACAGATTTTCAAAAAATTACAATAGATGTAGTTATAAATTACCTCAGGGTGGGGGACGGGGAACTATTTTGAGCACCATATTTTGCAGATTGCCTTTTCACACTGATGGGTATATTTCCTCAAGCAAAATCCATGTAGCTCTCATAAATTTAGTTGCCTGGGTCAAGCCTGCTCAACAGGCTGTGCCTGCTTCTAAGACTAAATGCATATTTCCAATAAAAACAAAGCACCGCAGGAAGTAGTAATAACAATTCAATATGTGGCATTCTTTATCTCTGTCTGAGGTAAGCCACAGAATATGACAACAATAAAATGGCAGGGGCATTATGTTTAGGGAACAGTCTTACCACCGATTAGCAATCCTGTCCACAGCATTCGAGCCAAGTTCTCATTCAGAGTTCTTCCCTATAAGCAGTAGTATTCTATATTACTTTCCTTGAAGGAAAACCAGGGTGATGATTCTGTAGCAAATGCAATGGCTATGAGGATATTTCAAGCACAGCTAAATATGGAATGTTTCCTGCAGGAACGTTCTGCAAATTACATCAATTCAAGAGATTCATGCATTCTCAAATACACTTTTGGGCCTCTTGCTCGGAAGCCATTTTAATCATTCCAACATAAGCAGCAGATCAGTGTTTCCAAAGAAATGGTATATTCCTCCATTATAAATTACTGCAGGCAGGGAAGGCCCAGGTATGCAACAAAGCTCCCACACACCAATGGATGTGATGGACAACACTCAGGATATGCAGCTATGTTTTCAATGGCCTATTTTAAGCTAGTGCCCTAATGTCCATACATATCTATTAACAGGTTGTATTTATTTCCCCAAATATTATGAGGATATTAGTTTTTTATCTGTGTATCTAAGATTTAGTTTCCCTTGTGTTAGTATGTTTTGGTTATGACGAGAGCTTGAAATTGCCTCTTACTTTTATTTTGAACAGAGTTTTTACTACTGAACATTTTAACATTCTTTTGTTAATGAACAGGTAACTAATGGCTGCTTTCTATGCAGTAAAGAAATCCTGATTTAACGCCTTGGCAACAACCTTCCACTTCTGGCAATATAGTGCCAGTACATTCAGCGTGCTTCCAGAGGAATGTGCAAATGCTCTTTTCTTGAGTATTCTGCAAACCATAAGGTGCTCGAGGGATTAATTCAACAAGCACACAGATCTCTTTTGTATACAGATTACACTCTAGATCTACTTTTCCTCTGCTTTTTTTGTGGTTAAATAATAAACCAGTCTTGTTTGATCATTCACTTTAATAATTGGGTCTGCACTGAAAAACAAATTGTGGACCCTCATACAACAAGGTCTGGATGTTAAAATTCAAAAGTGCACCATTAATCAAGATATAACTGACTTAGAAAATTGGAGAGCATCCTAAATAAAGTTTATCCTTTCCAGTATGTTTCTCTCCTGCACCTTCTCTCTTGCACAAATTTATTGGTTGTAAAAATAAAGAATTCCTTGTCTGGATAATCATAAATAGAAACCTGGTTAAGCATTTTATAGCTTTTTTTATTTGGTTTAGAAAATTCACAACTCCATGTCTGTCCCATAATGCTTATGCACAGTGGAGTGGGGAGGGGCATTACTGTTAGCAGGGGGAGAATCAGTGGACAGGAGAATATTACTTAGCATGTTCCCATCTGACAATTCTCACCTGCAATCCCTCCAGTGGACCATTCCCCCCCCCGCCTGCCCCCCAGTTTTAAGAGTGAGGGAGAGTCTGTGGAAATAAGTAAGAAAAAAGCCTGTGAGGTAGGAGTTGCATGGGGGGAAATGCAGGCAAATGAAGACTCAAATACTCCTTTCCCACCATTGATTCTTCCTTTTGGATACCCCAGCCCCAGTACTAGCAAATGTATTTGCTGAAGTAACATGTACTGTCACTCTATGAATCTGTAAGAAAAAGAGTAAAGCAATTCCAGCCCTTATATTATGCCATGCACACACATAGGGATAAAGTATATTTCCTGAAAGAATACAGCATCAGTTCCCACCTTTTGCTTATGACACTTTGGAGCTCCTTTTTCCAAGGAAAGCTTTGCCCAGCCTGGAAGTACTTAAAACAAAAGGCATCTTGGAGCAACCATCTCTAACTTGAAAAGGGATCTGTGGTCACAATGGTCAGTAAATGTGACCACAGAATCTTTTATTGCCTATATTAAGGGCCAAGCCTCTGCCTTAGACCACAAACTTCTTACAAGCAGTTTTACCACTCACAAAAGGGTGGTTAAGAGGAAGGGATAGTAATTAATCCATCTCAATAAAGCATCTCCTTCCCAGATGTAGGCTTCTCTAAGATCTTAGCAGTGGGCCACTACTAGAGCACAGTGCTCAGAAATATTTGATCTTTGGTGCAATATCTCATTGTTACAGCCACACGAAACAACAAGGTCAGCAAAAATGAGTTAAGCTTACAAAAACGTGTAGGTCTGAGAGATGAAAACAACTCTCAGGTTACATGCCTGATTGACAGGAATTAAATGAAGCAAAAAGATCAGTACGTAAGTCAAGAATTTTATTTGCATAGTTAATTCTGATAGAGAATTTGGGATATGTACTTAAGAGTTAGAATTTTGGACACTAAGAAGACATAGCCTCAGGATTATGATAAACATGACAGCCTTGAGATAGGGATAATCACCAAGCACTTGTAAGGTGATGGTGGTGGTGATTTCAAACAAAAAAACAGCCCCCCCTACCCAGGCAGGCACCCCACTTCTACACTTGTGCTTGCAGGCACTCCTTCAACTCCCTTTCCCCCACTTTACAAGTGTTAGAAGTACCTGCTGGCAGAATATCACTTCTAATAGTAAACACAAAGTCTTGTCCTAGCAGGTTTGCAGTTTAAAAACATAGGAAGTGAGAAACAAGAGCAAGGAATTAACAACATTGTAGCATCAATGTTATTGTATTGATTTTTTAAAATGTATTTGTGTCACTCTTGTTTTAGTTGGAAGTTAGACAACATATAAATTTAATAAATAATACTGTTGGGGGGATTTTTGAAACCACCAAAAAGGGCTGAATTACCATCACCCCACGTCAGTCCAGGGGGGACTAAGCATGTTCAGTAGCCTTTAGGAACATTGACTGTCACTTTGAAAAGAAAAATAGAGAAATGTGGGGGATAGGGAGAGTGAATTGGCAACCTTTAGTGTCCTGGAGGAAGGTGTGGCTGATTGGCTGGAACAGGAGCTCTGAATTCTTACAGGGGGGTGAAAATACATTGCAAAAGTATTTTTGTTGCATATCACACGCTACTTCTGAAGGTAAAAAGACAAATTGTGCAATATAGGGAATATTTGGCACATCTTATCAATGAATGTAGTTCACATTTGGAATTCTCCGATTTCAAGAGAATTTATTTACTGGTAATTTCATCTGGATTTTTCCCAAAACGTTACTTTCCCAATTCAAACAATTTCTTTGTTGCGTACTGTATAAAAATCTGACATCATTACTCTCATTTGATGTATCTTTCTAAAGTACACCTGGAAGGTACTGATCTCCTATACCCTCAGGGACTCTCTTGAAGTTCCTTTAGTTAACATAAAAGCTAGTGTCAAAATTGTATAAAAAAGACTTTTAAAGTCATTAATTAATATACAGATAAAATTGCATGGCCAACTTATGAAACATTCACTGAGCAGTCATAAGCTGCAATTAATATGAAACATGTCTCTGCACTTCTGCTGCTTAAGTACAACATAATACAAGATCAAAGGAAAACAGGTCAAAGGGAAACATCAATAAATTTCAGCTCTTTTTCTATCTTTTTCACTTTCTTTAATTTCAGGGTAGAAGAATCAAGCTGGCAGCTCATTCTCAAAGTTCAAAATTAAAGTCTTCTTTCAATACTTATCTTATTACATTAACTAAATTAAAAAACACACCCTGTCAATACAAGTATTAGAGCTTGACACATCACTGACAACTTTCACAGGCTGCAGTACATTAGCAGGGACAATCACAGCCTCCCACTCTATGATATATAAGCAGCTTTAGAAGACAGCCCCTCCACACACACAAACTATCTATACAGGAACTCCATTAATATGATTGAATATGAAGGAGCTGGGATGTTTTATTTCGGACTGGGCATAATAGTGACTGAAATCCTGCTGGCTCTCTTATTGCTGTGTCTGTAACATTAACCTTTTTGATTAAGTGAATAGCTGAAAATATGAAGGGTGCAGTCCTGTGGCCCTGAATGCATAGAAGAGTGTGCTGAGCTTCCCCATAGAAGCCAGTAGCTGCCATAATACTGGGGCATGCAATATAGAATCCAGTCCCTACACTCCAGGACAAAGTCTCATGCACCTCCCTTGGGAATATCCAGTATCTTGTTCTTCATGACTCCAGATATGGCTCTGTTCCCATTTTTCCAGGAGTAGCCTGGACAGCAAAGAAGTTCAAAATGCCCCAGAAGAAGCGATAAAGACCTTCACTTGGGGATTACAATGTGGCTACAATGCCATATGAAACAGAAATGTTAAATCAACCTGGCAATAATCCAGGAAGGCTATTTAAAAGCTTCTCTGGGGTGTCTCCATATGACCGTTTGTGCATCCAGGGCCAGCAGTAGTATACCCTTCACTTTTTTCTTTTATTATACCAATCAAAACAGCTTATAATGAAACAGCTTATAATAAAATGATGCATTAGGAGATCTACTGCAAATCCAAAATACAATCCACACCAATTTATCAACTATGCCTTTTAACTACACTTTTCTCTTCACAACACACACACTTAACCATATTTAAAGAGACAGGAACTTGACTAGTTTGGCCCTTAGTCCTCATGTGTCCATTTTGGCACGGTAAATAGTTGCTTTCATCCCATCAGAATGCTTTTCTACAACATTCATTGTTGATGTTATATTAAAATGATATGGCAAAATCCCCCAGTGATTATGATTCTATGTAACAGAAGATTTGGCAACGACTTCAGGTGAAAATTGTGGAGTAACATGCAGATGCTGACTACATAAAGGAGAAATTGTGCAACCATGATATAGAGGAGACCATTAAAAAGCTTCTTGCTATCACAAGATCCCAGATATTAGATAGGTTTATGAAATGTGTTTCCTCAAATTATTTGGCAACATGTATGATTTCACATCAAGCACCTATGAGGGGAAGCAGAGTATAATATCAGTTGATTAAACAGAAGTTAGTAATACTGTGTAAAGTTTCATTTCCCCAGTTTTTTCAGAAATAGCTCATTAATGCACAACCAGCAAAGAGGATGACCTATGGAGCTACTATGCACAGTAGGTTTCACTACATTCCTTTGTCTCACACAGCCTTGAGGATGTGTCATGTGATGGAAGACGGCAAACATGTCATGGACTGGAGGAGTAAGATTGCTACACATCAAAAAATGAAAAAGCTGAGTCTCACTAGTTGCTAGTTTGCTATTAGGAACAAATCTCCTGATTGAGTAGAGGGGAAAGGTCCACATATTTTGGCTGGGATTAGTAGTCAACCATTTCTAGTAGCCAGTTAACCATTGATTCTAGAAGCAAATGAGTCTCAAGCCACATTTGTTTTGTACCTACTATCCAATGAGGAGATTAAGGATGGCAGGTTGAGTCCTTGTTACTGTTCACAGTGGTAGCTCTCTGTTGGTCTTTGGAAACCAAGCAGACAGCTCTCCGTGTTATTGGCATTATTATAGCACTTTATTACTGGCTTGGTTACTGAATGTTTTGAACATTAATCTGCTATTCAAAAATGTACTTATTATAGAACCTAGTAATGGAAAACTTTTTTAACAAAAATGCCAAAGCAGACCAAAGCAAACAATTTTGAAAGTACAACTATAATAGAATCCAATCCCACCCAACTCTGCCCATCTCTGAATCCAAGGAGAAGGGGAGCGACATGCACTCTCCCATTTCTACCTCCTCCACACTGCAGGCAAGCTACTGTTTATCTACAGCCCAATTTAAGATAAACTTCTGATCAACCTAAATCCAAGCACTTTACTGTAACCAAATTGTGGATTAGTCAGCAAAACAGGCAAACTGCTTCATTATCTTTTATCAACAAATCCAAATCATATTCCCCATGAACAATTACATACAACATACGTTCAGGTAATTATTATTGTGGTCAGAACTATCTAAGACGAGAAGCTTGGAATTACAAGGAGCGAGTACTAGCTATTAGTGAACTAACTCTGCATTAGGATGCCTCGCGTACTTGATTTCACAACTTCTGTGGCATCTCAGGCTTGTAGAGCCAGGACAGCAGTTCTCTTTGCAATGTATCTGCAGGTTGATCCTCTGCATGTTTATTCAGAAATAAGTCTCACTGAGTTCAGTGAGTCTAATTCCTAAGTAAATGTGCATAGGGCTGCAGTTCTAGTAAAAGGAATTTGCTCAGCAACAAATAAGCATTCTGACACACCTCTAGTCCTATGCAGAATGTGGGTGGAGTTGTAGATACTGTATGAGGAAAAGTAAAGCATTGTGGAAGCTTGGATAGAGAATGTCCAAATTTGGATGTGCATTTAGATTCACATCCTGTCTGCACCCACAGTTCCTGATCTAACAAGTGATATGTAGTAGAAGCCTACACATGATGACTCTTCTTATCTGAATTGGGGTGAGAATGTGCAGGCCACCAATTCAGTCTCCAAATTGTTCACTTGTCTTTATCCTGTTTTTCAGTGCTGATATTTCCTGATTATGAGTATTTTACAAGGATTTTGTTTTTAAAGCAGGTCAAAATATGAAGTGCTGGAACTGAGACCTAAATGGTTGGATTCAGAGTCGGATAAATATTTCTTAATTCTAAATAATCTTCATATTTTCAAACATTAACCTAAATCCAACCTTTAAAAGTTTTAAATACAAGGGGTTGTCTCCAAAGCAGTGCCTTCAGTGCAGTGGCACCTCTATTTCCAATTCTTCCATCCCCTCCCCCCAACCCAACATTCTTTAAAGGGGTCCCCAACCCTCTGGATCTGATTTTAGGGGCACACAAAGGGCTGCGGAAGAGAGAAGAGGGTGGAAAAGTTCTGCTAGTACACATCCATTGTGCTAGAAGAACAGGAGCATTGGATACTGCCCAAGTTACCTTCAACATTTTGTACTGTTCAGAATTCTTTAAACTTTACATTAAAAAAACCCCATACATCCCAATTAAATTAGTAGCGTCTTAATACATGAACTATTTATAATTAATGGATCTAAACTTATACTCCAGGTACGCCACTTATGTTTCACTAAGTTAAATAAATTTTGAAATCAACGTTTTGGATCAGGACATAAGTCATACATCCATCCATTTATGATATAATTCATTTTCCTCCTCTTTCACACCCTTCTGTTTAAAAAGTAAACTGTGACAATAAATTGTAATGCTTTCAGTAGACTATAGTGCTGATATGGAACTTGCATTTGTACAAAAAGATAAAAGAAGAGACTTTAAACGTAAAGGAAACTTGAGACAAAACTACTTACATATTTCAAACATAATCAACTTATGTTAAAATGCAAGGTGATTCCATCTCAAATCTTAAGCCTCTTTGCTTTAATCATAATCATAAGGATTTTCAACAGAATCATAAAAATTTTCAACAGACCAGAACGCATAGCTGTTAACTTTTCCCTTTTCTTGCGAGGAATCCTATTCAGAATAAGGGAATTTCCCTTTAAAAAAGGGGAAACGTTGACAGCTATGCCAGAACGCACTACTGTTTTTGCTGTGTTTAACTGAGCTTGCGCCTTCGCTGACTATGCCTAAGGATGAAGACAGGGAAAAAAGAGAGTGGCCTGAAGTATGAAGTCACTGGACTACAGGAGTCCTAACACTTCTGAGCATGAAGTTTTAGGGAGAGACCAACACCAGCTTCCCAGAGGGTATGTACAAAACAGCAGTGGTTCATACCAGTTCCTCCTTGCCACAAGACTCATTATTAAGGCATCCAAGGGGAATGGAAAGTGATTACTCATAATGCCAGATCAGAGATAAAAATGCCAAGATTCTGGCATGGGTAAAAAGGGATGGCGGAAGGAGGAGAGAAAGAGACTGTCCTACAAAACTGAAGGAAAGGTGACAGACGCCAGGGCTGCAAATGTACTAAAAATACAAAGATGCACAGAGTCAGCAGTCTGGTGCCTTTTACCTGTGCTGAGAAGGTAGCTGCTGGTGTTGCTGGAGGTTGGGACTGGCTCTCTTCTTCCTCCGGAGAATCATCCAGGAGAACTTTGCCGCTCTTGTTGAGTTTCCACATTATTAGAGGGTGGCAAGGAGGAGAAGAGAGGGATGTGGGGAGGGGGAGGGGGGGAGGAAGAGGTGTAGCGGACAGGCGACTCCGGTCTTATTTATTCCTGAGAGTAGAAGAAGAAAAAGAGGGTTAATTTTTTTAAAAAAAATAAGATGACTTTGCTCTTCAGCTCAACAAACCCTTCTTGAGAGAAAATGAGTTTTCACAGAGACACATGGCCCAGGAAAGGGGATCCCAATGCAAGATAGACATGGGACAGGCGCAAGGTGTGAGAAAGGGGGGGCACAACCCCTTCCCTGTGCAGGCAATGCACCCCACTAAAAAAAAAAACCTCATCAGACCTCCCCCGCCTCACAGTTCACAGCCTCCACCTTGAAAATACTGGGAGGGCCAAGTTGGATCCCCTCAAGCAAGAAGTGCAGCAACCTCCCCAATGTGGCTGTGATGTGGGTAAAGGGGGGTTGGGGTGGGATGCACTCTGTACATACTCAGGGGGAGCCGAAACAAAACGCGTTTTACGTGGTGAGGTCCGGAAGGAGCCCCGATGCCGGAATGAGGGGTTTGGAGGAGGCACCAAGTGTGGGGCTGAGTCCTGACCCCCCCCCACGGCCACGCCTCCCCTTCCTCCTCTCCGGTGGGGAGGAGAGGCGGTAGGAGCTCCTCAGCCTGAGAGGGCGCCGCTGTTGGAGAGTTGAGAGGAGAGGATGGGAAGGAAGGAAAAAGAAAGAAAGGAGGAGAAGGCCTGGCCGGGGCTGCCTTGCCACCTCAATTCCCCGCCCCGCTCGCCTCACCTGTGACCTTCCTTCGCGGCCGTGGCCGTCCCAGCCGCCAGCAGCACCGCAGCTGCAGCAGCAGCAGCGCGGAGCCTCCGAGCGGCCGCTGCCATGTCTGCGGCTGACTGGGCGGCGCGACGGGAGCGGGAGCCGTTGGGGTGGCGGGCGCACGAGGGGAAGGAGGGAGGGCGTTCGAGCGGGCTTGCCTCGTCGCCATGGCAACCGCTGGGCCTGGTGGAAGGAGGTGAAGCCTGCCTGATAACCGGAGCTGGTCCTCCTTCCTCTGTCAACAACACGAGGCGCCCGTGTGTTTAAATATATATTTAAAGTCGACGCATCATCTCCCCCCGCCCACACGCACCCTGGCATAGGCGCCAACCCCTAGGGCCCGAGGCCCCTTTTGGCCTCCTCAAAGTTGATAGCCATTGCTATTCAAATGGTGCGCGTAATTGTGATCCATTATGTAGGGTGGCGTTTACCTGGCCCCCCATATTTTACTCAGGTTGGCACCCCTGTACCCCCTCTCTCCCCACTTTCTACCTCATACACACACGGGGTGCCCACGAATGGAATATTGGGGGGGGCAGGTCAGCGCCGCCCTGCCTGGGCATGACAGGGCACACACGCAATGCAATGCCTCCTATGCACACACACCCCAGTTTCTCCGCCACGAGCCCCCTCCGCTTCTGACTCACAACCAGGAACACAGGGCTCACATAGCTCATTCAGCAGCACCTCCCAATTACACTCCTTTCTTTCTCCACTTCCCCCCCAACATTGTGCATATATAGATACACACTCCCACCTACAGGTTCACACAAACGCCCCCCACTCCATCCAGCTCCTCCAGAGGAGCTCGATGCGTGTCTCGAACGTGTGAGCAGGGACACATCATGGTTCTCAACCTGTGGGTCCCCAGATGGTGTTGGACTACAACTCCCATCATCCCTGAGCCCTGGCCTTGCCAGGGGTGATGGGAGTTGTAGTTCAACAACATCTGGGGACCCACAGGTTGAGAAAGGCTGGTAGGTGAAGAGAAGGGTGTGTGTGCACACATAACACATTGCACACAAACAAGAAGTCCCGTGGCATGTGAAAAGGGTGTCACACGCTTGGTGTGGCAGGAGTCGGGCTGCAATTTTGTAGACACTGCTCATGAACAGTGCCGGATTGATGTATAAGCTAAACAAGCTATAGCTTAGGACCCCACTTTCTTGGGGTGCCCCAAAAAATTTAAAGGGGGAAAAAAAGCCTGGATGTACATTTCCAAAATATAAGATAAAAAACAAATAAAATAAAACCTACATACAGCAACAGTGGCAAATGGCATTAGATACCTATTAGGTCCATAAATTACCATAAAGCATATATTCAACACCAAAAACAGTGACAATTTGTTGTTGACAAGACAGCTGGACATATAAAGGGCCCCATTACTTTCAGCAGCTCAGGGCCTCATCAAACCTAAATCCGGCCCTGCACATTATAAATGGACAAGATGTCCCGTGGCATGTGGAAAGGGCATTGCACGCTTGGTGTGGCAGGAGCCTGGCTGCGATTTTTGTAGACTCTGCTCATGAATCAAAGAGCCAGCCTACAAGGTGTGTCCCAAGGCTGCTTGGGGTTATTTGTTCTGCAAGAAACTAAAACGCAGCTCCTCCCAAAGTTGTTACTCCCCCCCCCCTCCATGGACCAAAGAGACATTGAAGGTGTTTTGTCTCGTCCTTCACTGTTTATCCATCCCATGAGTTCCCATGCAAGCTAGGACAGCTCCCACGGTGATCCATTTTCCATTTGCTAGTATTATATATATATATAAACATAAAAAAACATATAGGGAATAAAAGTAGTTTGTATTTAAGCTCATTATCAGCACTGAATTCCAGCAAATACAGAATTATCTCCTTACCTACTTAGTAAGCATCACAACAAATTAAAAAGATAAGTAATATATTTGATGACTGTGGTTTCTCTCTTCAGTAATTAATGTATGTAGACCACTTGGGGGGAGGTGTCCTGCTGTAACTGTGTGTAGCTTAGGTCTAGTGCCGGGGGCCTTCTGGTGGTTCCCTCACTGCGAGAAGCCAAGCTACATGGAACCAGGCAGAGGGCCTTCTTGGTAGTGGCACCCACTCTGTGGAACGCCCTACCATCAGATGTCAGAGAAATAAACAACTACCTGACATTTAGAAGACATCTGAAGGCAGCCTTGTTTAGGGAAGTTTTTAATGTGTGACATTTTAATGTATTTTTAATCTTTGTGGAAGCCACCCAGAGTGGCTGGGGAAACCCAGCCAGATTGGCGGAGTACAAATAAATAAATAAATAAATAAATAAATAAATAAATAAATAAATATATTACTATTATAAATTGTTCAGCTACTGCAACGTTATAAAATTTGTTGCTCCATTCGCCTAGTGGTGGTGGTGTTTTTTATGATTTCCAGTACCTAACATTACGAAGCTGTGCAACTGTTATAATACTGAAATTAATTCCTGTTTCTATGGTAGTATGCTTTAGGTTAATAAGAACATAATTGGGTCATACAGTAACCAACTTCTAATTATCTTTTCTACAGATTGTATAATTTCTCCATTTAAAAAATCCTGTGCACAATCACTGGTTCACTCCAAATGCAAAAAATAAAATAAAGGTTTCAACTGCTTTACTAATTTTTTAAAAGGGTGATTTTATGAAACAAAAAAGTTATTTTTCAACCATTTCAGCCAGATTTAAGCCCTTGTAACTACTTTGATAACTCCAGCTCTTAACTCTCTGAACTAGAAATTGCTAAAATACAATTTATTAGTATGTTTGATCAACTTTACTTAGGTCTTAATTGAGATAATGTTTTTCTTTTCTTTTGTAGCAGGTGTTCAAACAGCATGACAAAGTTAGGAACATTGTATTATTACTTGTTACTGCTGTTACGAAAAGTCATTTCTTAAAAATCCGGTATACACTTAATCTTACATCGATTTGTCACAGACTGCACATCTTGCATTTCATAACTATTTGGCCATCTTTTTAACTTTGTGTGTGTGTGTGTGTGTGTGTGTGTAAAACACTTTATGCATATCATCAGGTAAGCTCTAGTCTAGGGCACAAAGGCTTATGCTGCAACAAAGTTATAAGACTTTGCTATTTTTGCTAAAACAGACTAATAAGGTTACTCCTCAGACAGTTTGTTTTATTAATTTATTGACTGTATTTTTCCATGTGTAAAACTATATTTCCCCCCATTTTTTTCAAATTTAAAATGGGGGGGGGGCTCGTCTTATACACGGATAGTGCATATGGAGGATTTCTTTATTTGAAGTCCCCCAAATAGGGGGCGTGTTATACCTCCCTATTTGATTCTGCCACCCAAGGCGGCTGCTTCAATGTGCCTCGTGGGAGGGCCAGCCCTGGGGATTGCCCTGTAATAATATTTTGGGGTATGATCATAGGAAGCTTTCTTCAATTAAATCACTCCACTGGTCCATTTAGCTCAGCACTGTCTATGCTAACTTGGCAGCAGCTCCTCGGGGTTTCAGACAAGAGTCTTTTGAAGCCCTTCCATTGAACCTGCAATCTTCTACATCCAAAATGTATGCTCTGCCACCAGGCTAGAGACTTTCCGCAGTCATTAAATTACTATGAAAATATCTTGCAGCATATTTCTTATCAGATTTTGAAGCAACGTCTCTTGTTCCTCATTCAGGCTCAATGCACAAATATTAAGGAAGCAAATAGACAACATATAACATTTCCCATGTGCAGTAAGTCAATCTTAAAAGTAAACTTTCATTCTTTCTTTCTTTTTACTTTCTTTTATTTTAGTTCTTCCATAAAGTCCATGCTTTGCCTTAAGTACCAAGCCTTGTGGGTTCATCTCTCATTTCTGTTTCTAATCTTCCTTCATCTTATGTTTAATATTAGGCCTGTAAACCCCAAACTCTTAAAACATTCCCTCCTGTGGATAAACTTGTTTAAGTAGGTGCTAAAATAATAGTCTTATATCTGGTTACAGTGACATGTAAACTTACAAATTCTTTTTCTTCTGTGTGCGTAAATATTTTGCCTTGGGGAAGACATTTTGTTCTTTTAGCCTTCACATACTTCTAAGGTGATGGAACCGTATGAATCGCCAGGAAGTTTTTTTTCTTCTCTCTGATGAATATCAGTGCTTCAAGCAAAGTAGCTTCATGAGATGAGAGCATTGTGTCATGCTTAGTGCAACTATATTATCCTTTTATAAAGGATAAATGCAATAGATAAATGCAGTGTTTTCATTCTCTGAAACAGGTATAGTTCAACCACATACTTTCTAAATTACTGAAGGAAATCAGTCTTGGCTACTAATGGAACTGGAGAGACCACTTGTGATCAGGTAGGACCTGAACCCAGATCTCCATGGTCCAAGTTATCATCATAACAATTATGAACTTAGTGGCTGTTCATGACACTGGACCTTCTTTGGTGTGGATCCCCATCTGTGGAGCATTCCCTCCCATCCCAATTCAGTCTCTCCTTCCTTCTTGAGAAGGTGTGAAGACATACCTTTTAAATCAGACATCCAGGTCAGAATGGCATTACTTGACTTTCTGAGATGCAGGATTTCTGCTGTAGTTTTGTTCAGTTGATTGGACTACAGTGGTACCTCGGGTTACAGATGCTTCAGGTTACAGACTCTGCTAACCCATACCTCGGGTTAAGAACTTTGCTTCAGGATGAGAACAGAAATTGTGCGGCAGCAGCAACGGGAGGCCCCATTAGCTAAGTGGTACCTCAGGTTAAAAACAGTTTCAGGTTAAGAACGGACCTCCAGAAAAAGTTAAGTTCTTATCCCAAGGTACCACTGTACTTGAAATGGAATGACATTTTGCTATTTTAATTTTATTATATAATTTGTGTTTTTAATTGTCCACATGTGGATATCACTCTAAGATCTCCTTTTTAAAAACTTTATTATGAAATTAAAATAACAATTTGCTATGTGTGTGTGTGTAGAAAATAACAAAGAAAGAAAGAAAGAAAGAAAGAAAGACCACACAAAAAAAAACCCCTGGGTCCACAGCCTTTCCCACATAAAATAAAGTACATTCTCAAGAGACCACACAATAAATTAGATGTTACAACAAAAACCAATCTGATATAAAGAGAATACAAAACAAGTGCTATGAATAAAAACATATTCCATTGGGACATGTCATCTCTGTGATCGATTTGTCACATAAATCCATAGGTTTAGCTGCATCACAAGATAACCTTAATTTATGAGACAATTTTTCTGAAATAAGGATAAACTTTATTTTATTGAACCAAATGTTTAAGGAAAAGCCCAATGACTCATTCCAGCCCTGTGATATGGTTATACGAGTAGCTACTAATAGAAAAAATATATGTGGTTTACATAATAAGTCCATATTCAACTCCCAGAATTGATAGAAGACACAGTTGGGGGTCTAAAAGCACTGGTACCCCTATTATTTCAGAAATTTCTAGGGTCTCTTTTGAAGAAGAGCTGTTTAGAAATTATATTAATAAATACAAGAAATAAAAATAAAATTTCTCAGCAGAACATGAAAGTCAACTTAATGGGGTTTCCCCCCATATGTGTTGGCCATTTAGAGAAGCAACATCTCAGTTTAATCATATTTATTGAAAACATTATTTTAGGACAGGAGTGATTTTCAGACTGGAACTCTGGGAAGGAGCAGAAGGGATTGATCCCTATTACAGACATTTCCTCCTCTTGTGAATAAGGATCATTGATCACATGAGGGCCTGATATGGAAGGTGAAGGAAGGAAGATGCTCCACTGAGCCTGATAGAAATGCATAGAGATGGTCTTGGTGGTGAAACTGGTTCATGCTGTAAATTTGTAGCTTTATTACAGACCTAAAGAACTAAGCTGTGACCTTAAATATCTTTCAGCATCAGACCCTCACATATAAACTGCTTTTATATGTGAAGTTCCCCTCAAGTTTAAAAGCAGTTTGCCACATGGCAGGGGGGGCCTTGCTCTAGAGAGAAACTCTTGTCCAGACCACTTTTGGTGAATGAAAGTAGTTATGCAGTTCTTTGTTTGGATATTGGCCAGGTTTGGGGAGGAAACACTGCACTTGAATATCTCCAGTTGGGGAACATGTTATGTACTAAAGTTCTCACCCTGGGCCAGCAGGGGGATACTGTAGATAGTTGTGCAAATAAGGGATCGAAAGTGACGTTCAGTGATTGGATAGTTTTAGAAAATTGTTACAGTTACGTTGTACTGGAGCTCTATATAAGCAGGCTGGATGAACCCTTCAGTTCAGTTCTGTTCTGGCCTGTGAATAAACAAGAGCTGTTTGAAGAATCGCTGTGTCGTCTGATATGTTCACCCACAACTTATCAGAACAGATAGCAAAATATTGTAAAAGGTTTCCTGTAACTTCTTTAAAGTACAGTTATCTAAAGTATTCCCAAGGTTAGAAGGGATAAATGGGTTCTATAGAAAAACTGTCAGTTTCCTGTTCTAAGGGGGGCGGGAAAACTCGTTTTGTCGCAATACAACAGTTTGTAGCAGTGAGATGCCTGTGTTCAAAGCCCGTAACAATTTTATGTACTGCAAAATAGTTGCTGCCCAAGATTCAATCTCATTCTTCCTTGGCCTCAAATCAATATACTTTTTGGAAGATATATAGAAAATATGTAAGGCTTTGATAGCTTCACTGAAGCTGTCCAGAGATTTTGAATGCTAGAATAAATCTGAGATGACTAGACACAGGTGATACAGGATAAACTTTGAATACATTTATTGGGTGAGATTGGGGCAGTTCACGGTTTTGGTGACCAGTGTCGTCTGCTTGAAAATCCCCTCTGAGCACCAGGTCTGTCAATGGAAGCAGATTAATACTGAAGTTTCCAGGGAGGATATGTTTTTTTGATATATTCAAATAAATGTACACATTACCAAAAATTCAATGTGGTAGCCTTTTTGAGACTTTCTGAGACCCTGTTGGAACAAGAAGGTCTTCACCTTCAAGATCTCTAGGGAGGGAATTCCAAAGTCTGGGAGCAGCCACCGAGAAGACCCTCTCCAGTATCCCTACACAATGACACCATCATGCCAAAATGGTGAAGAGAATTTCATCTCCATTTGCCACTGCAATGATCAACTGTGGAAAGCAGGATTAGTTCAAAGGTAACAAAGCCTGGGGCATTTTTTGGGAGTGATCCAGGAGCAGAACCAGTCCAAGACATTTTGACACCCAGGTTGAAGGACCTTTCCATGTACAAAATCTGACCAGATTGGCAATTGATTCTTATTTCAACACTCTGAGACAGCAGCCTCCAGGGCACCACCTTCGGGACTGCAGGGCTTTATTACATCATACACATCGTTCTGTTCACTCCCCATCCCTCATGCGGCTGATCCTGCCCAGGGAACCTGAGCCCTGGGTCTTTTGTAGTGAGCCACAAATATCTTGCCCCCCCCCCCCTTTTTAAATGGCTGGTGCACTGTAAACACAGTGCTGATAAGATCTTATTAAGCCTCCATCTAAATTACCCAGCGTCATCTATAGACATTAGTTAGTATACACAAAGTTCGTTGGTTGATTATTGAGCCATTATTTAATTTCTATACAACTTAATATATTAAAAATAAGCAATGTGCAAAAAACTGAAGTAGCAACAGACAACTTAAACAAAATATTACAAAAACACACAGTTACAAACAAAGTTACTAATATGTAAAAATCACTCTCAATTCATTTTGCTTCTGACATACCTAACCACTCAGCTTCTGAGTTTGGACCCTCACCCAGGGTCCAAACAAACTCTCATCTCACTCATAAAAGTCTCACAACAAGAAGAGTTCCTAGAAACAGTGGACATCACCCTAGTCTCTCACTCTAGACTTGCTTTTTATGGGCAGGCCCAAGGTAGATGGTACCTAGATGGCTGTGTCCCATTCAGCTGCACTTTCCATGCACAGTTCCAGGAATAGCAGGTTTGTTCAGTTTTCCAGGAAGCCCAAAGGATGGGGAAAGGGGCTCCCCTCCACTCACAGCTTTTCTTCCCCCTCTGTCCTCTCCTCTTCCTTCAGCTCCTCCATTCGCCTGTGCCCAGAGACTTTCAAGAACCTAGCAATGACCCTAGAACAAACCTGGCACTAAGGTATATAGGTGTTATCAAATGCTGATGTGATTCATGTCGTATCATTGCTTCTCAGTAGAAGAGATTTAGCTTGCTTAGGTTACAGGGTTAATCCAGAATAATTGTGCAAGGATATCTGAAGTGCCAATGACCTTGCAAGTTTATTTGACATCATTCCACAACAAGCCAACACTGGTAATTAAAATCAGCATGCTCCTTGGTGTCATAGTGTTTTGACCCCTTGCTGAAAATCCCTACATCTTACAAATAGCTATCATAGCTTCCAGCTACAGATACAAACACAAACTTGTGGTCAAAATCAGGAAACGGAATAGGCTTCTTGGGTGACATTTTCATTTTTCATTTTAGGAAAGTTTCTTTGTTAAAATGTATAATTCAAAGCAAGGAACACATTAATATGTCCCAACGGTGTTTTCTCCTAACAAGTGAAGCTGATGTCAGAGCATGTTTTCTATACAAACATAAATAGCAGCCCTCCTAGTAATTACTAAGCCTACAAGAAGAAAGAAAGAAATCTTCTCCTAGTATGTGGCATTAACCTAATGAATGCTTTACTTGGACAACTGCTATGAAACATTTGTTAATAAAGTATAGCATAATTTCTCTTGCATATTGCAAAAAACGAACTTCAAGTTCTTCTAAGGTACTATATATGCTACTTATAATTCCAATACATATCCCTACATATATTACTATTCATAATTCCATAGTTTAGATACTATGACCAATTCTAAATAAGACTGAGCTGAAAATACTCATTGTGTCATGTGAACATTTTCAGTAGTGCTGAGAATCTGTATTTTAATTCTCAGTAGTGATCCTCAGTCGCTTGTTTGGAGGTTAGCTCCATTTAAACCAGTGGACACAAAACCATCAGGATATAGCCACAACAATATGATGTTTGGAAAGTTATTGGTAGTACTCTGCATAGGTATAGGCTGATGACACTACTGACTCATGTAAAACACTCTTGGATGCTCAAGTACCACACTCTGGCATCTGCACTCTGCTAAAATATGTTCTCAAAAATATAAGCCCCGGCAGCCCCCATCCCTTGCAACTAGGTCATTATGTACTGAGTTTTGAAATTCTAAAAATGTTAGCATTTGGAAAGGAAAAGTTTGTTTTATGCTCATTTTGTTTGTGTTGTAATTGTTAGCTACCAGAGAGCCAGTGTGGTGTAGTGGTTAAGAGCGGTAGACTCGTAATCTGATGAACTGGGTTCACTTCCCCGCTCCTCCACATGCAGCTGCTGAGTGACCTTGGGCCAGTCACGCTTCTCTGAAGTCTCTCAGCTCCACTCACCTCACAGAGTGTTTGTTGTGGGGGAGGAAGGGAAAGGAGAATGTTAGCCGCTTTGTGACTCCTTTGGGTAGTGATAAAGCGGGATATCAAATCCAAACTCTTCTTCTTCTTTTACCCTGGGCTCCTTCAAGAGGAAGGGTAGGATACCATGTCAACAATCATCAACAGCTCATGTGCTTCTTTTCTTCTTTTGCTTACTGAAGGGCATGGCAATGCTTTGACATTTTTCACTTTCCCCTTCACTGCATCTCTAAGATATCTTCAGAAAGAGCACCCTACACAATGTCAAGCGTCTAGGGGCATAACTAACTCTGATTAGATCAGAGTACTGCATCTTCTGTATTTTTCTTATCTTTTCTCTTTTTCTCTCCCAGCACAGCTTCTAGGTCCACAAAAATCCATTCATCTGTTTATGTCTTTAAGATGCTACAGAACGTTTTTTTTATTGCACAATAACAAGTTGACTAATGAACAAAGATATTTTAAAACATTTGCATCGTACTGATAATGGTAAAGATGTGATAGCAACATTGTAATCTCACAGCCTTACGTATGCCTGTGTTTAAAAGGATATCTTAGTTTCTAAACTTTGTGCCAAACCATCTCACAGAACCTCAGATTACAGTGACAGAATTAAGATGGGTTATACAGGCTGAAATGGAGATGGGTATAGTAGGTGACTGAAGGTTTACTTTGTCCTGTTGTTTGTCACTGTCGTCATCCCCAGTTTCTGGCAGAATTTGTGATATTATGGGAGGCTATGGAACAGGGATGCTGAGATCTTGCTATTCTGTCTTGGTGTTGTTAATATTCCAATGTGCACACAGAGCTCTCAACTGTACAAGGGCTCCCTCCTTCAGTTCAGTGGGATTCCAGGTTGAGGGAAGAGTAATTGAATTCTAATCCTTCATTGTAGATTATTCAACTAACCTAAAGTACTTTCATGTATAATACTAGTTGTTGTTGTTGATGATGATTATGATGATGAAGCATCCATTCAATATAATTTACCCAGTAAGAAAACATAATGTATACAGTATTGTGAAACCTGCATATTTTCTCGTTATCGAATACAGAGCCTAGTCTTTAAAAGTGCCATGCTGACACAACTCTTCCTTCACACACACACACACACACACACACAACATCAGGCTTTTCACATGCAATGATGAGTTCTCACAAACATAATAATTTGCCCCACTTCCAGACTGGAAAAAGCATTCTCCCTGATAATACTTTGGCACAAAGATGGGAAAGCACATCACATAAATTAGCTTCTTATAATACTTTCAGAAGAGTTTGAAGAAGGTTAACCTCTTAGCTGAGAAGAGGATTAAGATGCCACCATCACATGACTATGTGGAATTAGTGAGTCTAATTCTGTGCTGGCTTTAGCTAGCAGTCAGACACTTTCACTGCAAGTCAGATCATCTGGATTCCGCTTTGTTTACTTTAGCTTGCAATAAAGACTACTTCTCCAGGTGCATCTGCCCCTCTCCAATATTCAGATGGCAGTTTGGGATTAAGATAGCATCATTAATCTTGAAATAATTAAAGGGCCTTGACCTAAACATCTTTACTGAAAGAGCATCTCTCCTCACCGATGAAAAATAACACTAGCAATAAATAATAGATGAAAATTAATAAATTACTAAAGTGCTTTGAGCTATAATTTACCAAACAAGTAGGAGCTGCCATGAAGGAAAGAATAACAAAAGTCAAATTGGGGGCAAAGTTCTCTAGGTTTTGGAATGTTACTCTTTGCTACTCTTTGATATTGTTAGTTAGCTATTTACATTGCAACAAAGGAGGTGATGCACTGTATCTCAACAGTGTTATTTTATTTATTTATAGATTCATTTATATCCCAAATATTTGACCCTCAGGCCCGCAAAGCAGTTAATAAAACATACGTTAAAATGTCAAACCACAAAACAGCAATCAAACAATAACATTTCAGCGACAAAGCCTTGATGCAATGGGTGACAGGTATACATTGTGTCCCAGTTAAGGTGTGGGATGGGTGGGTTCACAGAGAATTTGGCCATTGCTTTCTGTCATTCTCTGCTTTCCATGTGAAGTCACTCTCAGTGAGTGTCATTGTGATTGATAGGTTGTAGGAGAGTTTCCAGGAGCAATTTGGGCGGGTACATAGGTCCCCATATGTTAGCTTTTGTTTCTCCTGCAGTAATTGTGCTTCCGATCAGTGTGTTCCCAATCTGTGTGCTGCAACCCACAAGTGGGTCACTGACTTTATAAAAATCAATGTGACAACAAACTTGTGAGTCATCATACCAAAATGGTTAGGAAGCATTGCTTTAGAATTTATAGCTGGGGCTGCTTGAGACCACAAGAAAAGAGCCTATTTGTAAGAGACATCCCTTGCGCTGGACAGAATGGCCAACTCTTGTTTCAGTACATTCTGGCTCTGCAAAACTGTGCTGAACAAAGACAACTGCACTGCCTTAACTTAGATATTTTGACCTGGCAACCCTGGAGCTTGGAAATCTGTCAAGCTTCCTTCCAGCTGCGCCCTTCTCTAACTGCATTAAGAAAGATGACAGAATGTACTGCAACAGTATTTTCTTTTTAACCACATTTACTCTCATACGTATTATTGAGAACACACGGCACTGTGTACAAAACAGAACATTCCTGGAGTTGCTGGAAGGTCTCAGAACTGAATGGTCACACATTGTTTGTACGATGAAACCTCTGTTCACCTCTGCAGATCTGAATGCAGGTGTCATCTCCAAATTGCCTGATATTTTGATGGATAGCTAAGGATGCTGAACTTCAGGGGCAATGTCAGAGGGTAGCCCATGGTGCCTGAGCCCTGGGTCTTTTTGTGCTGGGCCCTGCATCTATCACAGTGCTATTGACATCCAAACTCTTACTGTCTTAATCCGCTCAGAGGCAGACATAGCATACCCTGCAAGTGTCCTGGAAAAACTGGGACGTCTTGTTTTTTATCACAAGAGAATGGCCATTTGGGTTGCTATGATCTCGTGCAATTTTGCACTTGAAAAAAAAGTGTTTTGGGGGGCTGCGATCTCACATAGTGCTGCAAAGTGTGCACTTTTGGGGTGCCTGAAAAAGCACTTGGGGGGGGGCTGCAGTGCAAAATCATGTGAGATCACAGCAACCCAAATGGCCACTGTCCTCTCATAATAAAAAACACAAAGGTGGTGTCCTGGATTTTGTCTTCAAGGGGTTGGAGGATGTGATATAGTACAGTGGTACCTCGGTTTACAAACGTAATCCGTTCCAGAAGTCCGTTCTTAAACCAAATCCATTCTTAAACTGAGGTGCACTTTCCCTAATGAGGCCTCCCACCGCTGGTGCCCTCCCACCATTAGGTTCTGTTTGTGGACCGAGGTAAAGTTTGCAAACCGGGACACTACTTCCGGTTTTGCGGATTTCGTAAACTGAATTGTTCGTAAATAGGACTGTTCTTGAACCGAGGTACCACTGTAGTTGAATAGGCTGTAGGATGAGGGATGTGTGCGTGTCCTAGAGAGGCATAGGGGTTAAGGTAAATGGTACATAAGCAGCAGGTCTTGCCAATTTATTATAAGTGAAACAGAAGGCCTAGTGGGTCCAGAGAATAATGTTGGCATCACTCCATACCTCAAGCCCTAACAGAAAGAGCCAGAATTCATTTTGTCTCCTTTGAATGTCGGCCTGAAGATGCATTTATCTGCTATAAATTTTTGAAAGTTTCAGTTTGGACACCTCTTAAGATTCCTCATGATGGTTCCTGAGATTAAGGAGCTGGTTTTTGCCTATGTTTGGATACAACTGGATGCCATTTTGAATCAGCATGAGGCTGCAATTCTAAACACATTTTCCTTGGGGGAAGGCCTATTGAACTCAATGGGGCATACTTCTATGTAGAATTGCACTGTAAGCAGGCCCATCACAAGGTTTGAGGAGGCCATGGCAAGCTGCCCTCCAGGACTTACCCCCAGCACCACCCTGGGACCACTCTGGGAAATGATGATTGCAATGGCTGCAGCTGCTTCTCTTGGTGTTTCTGTGATGAATGTTACTTCCCAACCTACAGCCTGCCCTTAATAAGCTAACCAGAACAGTGAGTGCATTCATTTTGGCCATTAGGGGTAGTGAGAAAAAGAACATAGGTTTTAGTCAAAGCTGAACTGTAGCAGAACGAAATCAGCACTTATTGCAATGAACACAGAATGAGATGGAACTCATATATCCCTACCTGTGAGAGAGCTCATTGATCTGCTAGACTCTATTAAATAAATATGGTGTTCCTACTTTTACTCCCATATAAGTATCTCAGTTGTTCTAGGTGATTTAAAAAATAAATAAATCTGTGATGATAAATCTCTCTATTTTAACAGAACTGCATATATAATTCACCTGCCATAGTGTGTGGGTTTTTTGCTTTGTTTTTTGGGTTGATATGAGGCTACTAGACTCTCATTTTCATAAAACTGCATCCTCCCTCTAAAATCTCTAGTATGATTTATGATAAATTGATGTGTAACATGCTGTTATTGAAGTAATAAAAGGATATGACAGAATATAAAATTTCAGTTTCCTTTAATGACATACTTCTGTGAATCACTGACTCTGACATTTTTGTTTCACTGTTTATCTCTTTCTTTGGCAAATGCATTAATTTCTCAGGCAATAACACAGAGATTAAATACCAGGCATAATTATTCTATGATGGCTCTTTTACAGAGAATGCATTATGCTATTTTCTAGGAACTGATAATATTTGGAGTCTAAAAGAAACAGCCAACACTATTCAGATTTTTCTAGAAGAGCAGTTCAAAACCATCAATAGCATTTATATCATAACCATCAATAACAATACTGTGGTACTCATTGGCCAGCAGCTGCTATGCATAACACCATTGTTATGCCAGAACTGAATAGTTGTGCAGCAAAGCAGAAAGCAAAATGGCCTCTCTTGATTCAGATGTTATGGAGAAATAGAGCTGAGTGTCATAGCATATGGATTTTGCCTTGCACCTGCAAGTTACCAACAATCAATGGATTCCTCATCACTTGGAATTATGCAATTAAATCTGAAAGTGTTTCTAAAATAGGCCTGCAACAGCTGATGGTAAAGACCCCTGTCTGAAACCCAGAATAGCCACTGCCTGTCAGAATGGTCTAGAACGTCCTCCCATCAGATGTTAAGGAGATTGGTAACTATATAACCTTTAGAAGACATCTGAAGGCAGCCCCGTATAGGGAAGCTTTTTAATGTGTAATGTTTTATTATGTTTTTATATATGCTGGAAATGGCTGAGAGTGGTTGGGGCAACCCAGTCAGATGGGCGGGGTATAAATATCATCATCATCATCATCACTTATGGACCTGGTAGAAGTTAGCTTCCTATGTGCAGCATTCTATTAAAGAAGGTTAGCTCTACACCATAAAAATGTAAGAGTCCAGTTGGATCAGACCAACAACCCATTTAGTCCAGCATCCAGTTCTCACAGTGGCCAACTAGATACTTGTGAGAAAAAAATAATGCAAGGTTTTAGAACTGCAAGATAGGAAGGGGTTTGGGTTTTTTTTTAAGGCCATTTAGTTTAACTCTGACAATAATAATAATAAGTTATTATTTGTACCCCACCCATTTGGCTGGGTTTCCCCAGCCACTCTGGGCGGCTTCCAACAAAGACCAAAAATACATTAAAATGTCACACATTAAAAACTTCCCTGAACAGGGCTGCCTTCAGATGTCTTCTAAATGTCAGGTAGTTGTTTATCTCTTTGATATCGGGTGGGAGGGCGTTCCACAGGGCAGGTGCCACTACCAAGAAAGACCTCTTCCTGGTTCCCTGTAACTTTGCTTCTCGCAGTGAGGGAACTGCCAGAAGGCCCTCGGCGCTGGACCTCACTGTCAAGGCAGAACAATGGGGGTGGAGACGCTCCTTCAGGTATACTGAGCCGAGGCCATTTAGGGCTTTAAAAGTCAACGCCAACACTTTGAATTGTGCTCGGAAACATTATGGGAGCCAATGTAGGTCTTTCAAGACCGGTGTTATGTGGTCTTGGCAGCCGCCCCCAGTCACCATGAATATTCCTCTATCATCCTGTCTCATTTCAAGCAATGAAATTGAGAGTGTGAGTCCTCTGAATAAAGCACATAGATGACAAATAGTTCAAAGTGTGTCAGGAAAACAGACGAAGCCATGCAGTGCAAGGATAGGCCAAACCTTAGAGTTGCTGCCATATTCCTGCCCCATCCCACTGGTTACAATGCAGTGCCCTCCAAATATCATTGGACTCCAACTCCTATCAGCCCCAGCTAGCATGGCCAATGGTCAAGAATTATGAGAGTTGGAATCCAACAGTATTTGGAGAGTAGCACATTGGCTATACCCTGTCATATATGTTGATCATCTAAGCTATGAGCTATGAGCATGAGCATGAGCGAAACCATGAGGACCATTTAACTGAGTGTATCACACTTTTTGAAATAAGAAATCAACCAGACTGCTAAATCCTACTCGCTGGTTTATTTTATGTGCATGGCTTGCTTACTCTTTCTCTCACTTGCTTCCTTTGTCATGTAAACACACATGGAAGGAATTCACTGAGCAAGAGCCCTGTCTTTCGTTTGCAACTGCAACTTCTGACAGTCACCACAAATGCAAAGTGTGATTCATAACAAAATCTGCCTGTTTACGGAACAGCAAGAATTTGAACAGGCGGACAAGTATATGAACACATTTTTAATATTTCAGTGGAACTATTATTAAATTACAGATGAACATCCCCTCATATTCTGGAGTTTGATGAGGAGATTAATTAATAGTGTCAGATCCTTGCAGGAAGGTAATTATGTGTGATAAGGTCACGCTGGGAAATAATTTGGTAATTTTGCACACATTCTGTTCCTCACACCTATCTCCACAATCATGAGATCTTGGGGGAAAATCATTTTAGAGAGAGTTTTCTCTAAAATGTACCGACTCCTCCTTGACTGGGAAGCCAAGGAGGAGGAGGTAAAATCAGTAATGGTTAAATGGGCTCAAGATTTTGGTTACAACATCCCTATGGATGCCTGGGGAAAAGCTATGGAAGGTAGATATGAAGTTCACCACATGCTATGCCTTGAAAGAAAAATTTATGAAGATGCAATTCCGCTGGTACCTGATGCCATTAAAATTATCTTAAAAGATATAAAAACACTTCAAGTAAATGTTGGAGATGTGGGGAAGAGGAAGGTTCAATGCTAAATATGTGGTGGGCCTGTAAGAAAATAAAGAATTTTGGGATGTAATCTGTAACGAGCTCAAAAGAATGTTTAAGATCTCCTTTATTAAAAAAAAAACATGGAAGGCTTCCTCCTGGGGATACTAGGCATAGATATACCAAAAAAAGTGAGGGAAATATTCTTGTACGCCACGGTAGCTGCAAGATTATTAATTGCTACAAATTGGAAAGGGGAAAAAATCCTGAGTAAACTGGAGTGGCAAAGTAAACTGCTAGAATATGCCGAGTTGGCAAAAATGACAGGGAAACTGAGAGGTCATAGTGAACAGACATTTATTAAAGAATGGGACATGTACAGAAAATACCTTAAGGAACATTGTAATAATATGGCAGGCCTTAAATGACTCCTGCTATATTGTGGATACTTATAGGAGAATAAGTCTTTAATGGAAATTAATAAAGGAAAATGGATAGTGCGTTAGAAAAAATAAGTGGTAGATGCATGATGGGGTGACGGAAGTCTTCATAGATGTAAAAAGAATTTATTGTGATTTGATGTAACATTTATTACTGTTTTCTTTCTAGATGAATTTCTGTTCATTGTTTCTCTTTAGTTTCAATAAAGCATTTAAAAAACATTTTAGTGAAAGCTGGGATTTTCAGGAAGCAAATTGCTAGATGCTAAAATCAGAAGAGATTCCTATAGCCATAGACTATGAAAATTCTGTATTTTAATTTTTTTTAGTTCTCCCTTATGCATGATAGAAAGCAGAGGACTACTTTGAGTGCTTTCTCCATATGCATGTTTGGAAGCCTAAATCTATTCAGTCATAGCATCAAAGTGCTAAATAACATTAGCGTTTATCTCCATAGCTAATTAGCTGAAAGAATGTCAATATTAGATCCAAATACTTTTCTAGGAAATGCTTAAGAGTGGGGCGGCAATATTATATCTGCCATGTAGAGGAAGCTTAAAATGGCCTCAGTGTGACACCAGGATGCCAGACTGTGATAGGTCTTTGGACTAATCCCACAGAGCTCTTCTTATGTTCTTACTTCTTAAATTCTATGAGTTGTGGTATTTGTGCGGATGTTCTGTGTAACATCAAAAAATGTATATAGGAAGTGCAGTGTAAGCGATGAAAGTCAATCAATGAAATTTTATTATTATTTTCATATCGAGATATTTGTAGAATAAATTTGGAAGAAATTCTTCCAACTTTTCTTCTCCTTCTTTTCTCTTTATTTCTTCTTCTTTTTTTCTTTTCTTCTTTTCTTCTATTTTGTTCCTTTTTCATGTATATATGCTTATTTGAAGTGTATATGTGTGTACGTATTTGCTGTGTTTTGCTTATATTTTGAAACAATTATGTTAAATAAAATTCATTTTTAAAAATGTAGTGATATGTGTGATCAGCAGAGAGGAAATATGTGTATTCTGAGGAAATATATGCGCAAGGGTGGTGTTCAGTTCCATTTGTGAACAGAAGCTACTCAAAGGTCTGAGCATCCATTTTTTGCTGGCATATAGCAACATTTAGCTTTGTTTCTGAATGTATGGGAGAACTGGAATGCAGCAGTAAGCAGCATGAAATAATGGAATGCTACCATGGTGATCAGTATCCCTTCCCGGCATACCTCTCCATCAATAGCATGCAAGCCCAGCTGTCTTTAGGTCCGTTGTGCTTACAGGTTGAACACCTGAACCATTCAATTAAAATGCTCATTAGAGCGATGCATTCTGCAATATTCTAACTGTTCAGTCAATGCCCTAGGGGCCTAGCTAATAAAAATAAAAAAGAAAATAAGATTTAAAGGACTTCAGCTTGCATTTATTTCACTTTTTTCATTCTATCTGGGTGATACCCTGCCCACTCTGAGTAGCAAGAGCAAACCTTTTTCTCTCTCTCCTGGAAATCTAAATGTTCTGTTCTTTATGTTGATACCTCCTTTATGTATCCACTGCCAGAGCGAGTGTCAAAAAGAGATTATGTAACTCTGGAACCTTGCTTCCTTCCAGCAGTTGACGCCCACTATTTTTTAAAAAATATTAATTAAAATGGCCAGCTTATAACAACTTGACATTTCAATTGGAATTTACCTTGGTGTTATGACCTTCCCTGTGTCTAGATATGGAGCAATAACCTTCAGTGGTAACAAGAACGTGGTGTCAATATTGGCACTATAGTTTTAAATTATAGTCTGGATGTGTCAGTCAATATTGAGGATGGTAGCATCCCTCACCCACCCACCCTGAGGTTTAAGGAAAACGGTTATTTTATTTGTTTAAAACTATTTGAATAACCCTTACTTTGAGCTAGCCAAAGTGAAACTGAAATGGATTCTCCTTTTGGGCCAGAAGTGAAAAAGAGGAGAACCCAGACATTAATCCCTACAGCCGTTAAGTTTATTCTGCATCCTGCTTCTTATTTCTCACATACCAGACATTAAGAACGTTCTTATGCCACTTGAACAGTCATGGGAGAATTCTGGGAACTGTGGTTTGCTAAGGGTGCTGGGAATGGCGGTACTGTGAGGTCAGCACCCTTAAACTACAGTTCCCAGAATTCTCCATGACTGTTAAAGAGGTATAAGGGTGCTATGAAGGTCTGGTGTGGATGTGACCTAAGAGCCTCAGGTCCTCTGAACCCAACAAATCCAGGGAGATACAAAGCAGATACTCTACCGCTGAATTAAAGCACACCTCCCTTCAATGGAACGGGTAGTTGTACATTTGCATCTCTTTGGGACTTTGTGCACTTGTGTCCTCTAACAAAGTGAACAGAGAAATCCTTTCAGTCAAGGAAGTTCTGTGTGTGCATTGAAAAAGTAGCAGCCGGGAGGAATTGACGAGTCAGGCTGCTAAACAAGCAAAGTGGATACCACTCTGCTGATCTGTTTTCAAAGGGTAAGCCAATATTTGGCATGGTTGCCGTTGTCATACGATTCCCAACTGTCTTTCTTCAACATCCCTAAGGAATAGTCTAGTGAGATCCTGCTTTGAGATGTGGAAAGAAGCCATTGTGTAAAAATAGAAAATAGAAATAATAAAAAAGCATTTTTCTAGAACAGATGCCAGATGTACTGGGCACTTGCATTGATTGTTTTTATTTTTAAGTGCATCCTTTGCCAGCTAAAGGGAAGTAAAGTAAGCTGAAGCCATAATTTTGTTGGAAGCAATGTCATCAAAGTTCTGAACAGAGGCCTCAAGGCTGCATCCTTCATATATTTTCTTCCAGAAAAGGAGCTGCTGGCTGCAGACACTTGATCTTCCGCTGCTTGTTTTTTCTCAAGCAGTTTTACTCGGTGTTAATTCAGAAGATCTGGGAAGATTAAAATATTTGTTTGTGTGACTCTCTTAAAGATGAAGCATCAGGTGCATCAATTACATTCACACAGAAACCCCATGCCAGAAGGCATCCTCCAAATCTCTCCGTTTAGAATATCTCGTAACAGTAAAAACGAGCGCTACAGTCACTTAGCCAAGATGTTTGAAATTCCATAGAACCAGATGGTCTCCCTGAATCATTCATGATCTTGACTTGGCAGCGCACGAGGACCTTGACAAAAGCTCCAGTTCATTTTCTGATAGGCAAACCACTGAATGACTCGGAACTATGAGTCTGTGCTGATAACAGGCTGATTAACAAGTGAGCACGCTTCCGTCAGCAGCAATACTTCAGTGAAACATGTTTCTCTAGGGCCAAAAGCGGCATTACGTCTAACTGTTTTGAAAATATAAATGAAGTTAGGCATTTCCTCCTGGATGCACAAGGTGTCTTCAGAATTTACCAAATGGTGTCACCACATGAGAGGAACAGTGATGATCACTCCCATCTTGTAAAACAGGGAGCACTGTCCACTTGTCTTCTATCATTCCTTCAAACATTCCTCAGATGAAAATGGGGACATTTCTCACTCCCCCACAACTGACCCTCTTTGACACCCCGTTTTTTGTCCTCCCCCTGAGCATTTCCTATCAGAAGAAGAGCAACTGCCACCACCATCTCACCAATGGAATACAGCGTGCACACCCTCCCCCGTTCTGAGAAAACCGCTTGTCAGTGCCGCCCGAGGTCCCAGCTCACCAAGGACCAACGCTGCTTTGTTGTTTAGTATAAAAGTCTTTATTGAAGTTCAGTTTCAATAAAGCACTACGTCTCAAACTCTAGACCGCCGAAGCTCCATCTGAATCTCCTCCCCCCTGACACCAGTTTAAGATTCTAGCCTTGCTCCACCTCTTCCTTTGTTCTTTCCTCCTCTGGGTCCGCCTGCCCGTCGGGGTCTCTCCCTTCCTAGACTCCTCTGACGCTGAGTCCCCTGACTCTTCCCCCTCCCTCCGTCGGGCTTTAGGACCTGGCTCCCAATCCGGGTTTCCTGCTGTCCCGCGCGCCTGTACATTTGAACTTGGCGCGCGCGCCCAGCCTCCCACTTTCCTTCTGACCGTTACACTGCTGTCACTACTCCCTCCTTCGGGGAGGCTAGCTGGAACTGACCTCCCCTCCGTTTCCCCACTTTCCGATGGGGGCGTGGTCAGCCCTGACTCATCTTCTCTCCCTGCTGGAGGAGAGGCTGGCCCTGACACATGTGACTCTTCCCCCCCACTGCGCTCTGGTGGGGGAGCTGGTCCTGATCCCCCGTTGCTGCCTTGGGAGTCCCCGCTGGCCCCCTGCTTCTGGTGCGTCCCCCCTGGGACCCCCCTTGCCCTCACCATCGGCGCCCCCTCCTGGGAATCTTCTGATTCGCTGGAGAAGCTCATGGAATCTCTCGGGTCACTGTCATACTCCCCTACGCTCCCCTCGGATTCCTCCCCTTCGCTCTCCATTTCCTCTCTCCCCTGTGCTTCTGCTCCTGAGCCCCTGACACCGCTTAATCCTGATTTTGTTTTATTTTAGTCTTTGGTAGATTTACAATAAGTAAAACACACAGCGTGCATCCGCCATGGCGTTTGGCAGCTTTCCCAGAACATGGGAAGTCTTTTTAAAATTTATAGTTTGGAATGTATAATTGGCTTTATTATTTGCATTATGCTGTGGTAAGATTCGGTATTGTACTAATTGGAGTATTATTAATAAAAGAATTAATTAAAATTATTTATAAAACAGCTAATAAATAAATTTTAGAAAGGGGCAAGATTAGATGTGGGTGCACAAAGCATTTTTTTTCAAAAAAATAAAAATAAATCAAGACTCCTTGTGCTCCACTCTGCTTCCCTCCCTCCCATCAGATGTGAAGGAAATAAGCAGCTATCTCATTTTTAAAAGACATCTGAAGGCAGCCCTGTTTAGGGAAGTTTTTAATATTTAATGCTGTATTGTTTTTAACACTCGATTGGGAGCCGCCCAGAGTGGCTGAGGAAACTCAGCCAGATGGGTGGGGTATTATTATTATTATTATTATTATTATTATTATTATTATTATTATCATTCCCCTTTCTGCTCCCCAGGGTGGCCCTGCCTCCTGCCTGTCTCTCAGAGCTGGCACATCACGGGGGTCTGGGCCTTGGCCGTGTCTGCTTCTCTTCCTCCTCACCTGCTCTACAGCTGCCACTATGAGCTTACCAAGGGAAGAGACCAGCAACAGCAGAGAGGCCATGGGGAGGCAACAGGATGCCCTCTCACAGCTCCTGTCACTCAGGACATGTGCCAGCTCCTCCTCCCCAAGTTCAGCTGAGGCAGCACTGGTGGAGGAAAGAGGGAGAATCTGGGATCAAATCAGAGGTCAGAATGGCTTTTGTAATTCCAGGACTGTCCCTGGAACATCGGGACACTTGGAAGGTATTTCAATGTATTTTGCAACCCTGATTCTCCAGGGGCCATAAATGGGGGGGGGGGGAGAGCCTCTATGAGTACAGGATGTTCCCTTTTTCAAAAGATTGCTTTCCATGAGTCGGATGGTAACGAGAATGGTGATGACGTTTGGGCACAGTGTGCTCGCACCTTCTGCTTGCTCTCATGTTGTAACTTAACTAAGGTTACCAGATGTCCCCGTTTCCTGGAGACAGTCCCCGGATTTACAAATCAGTCCCCATACAAAACCCTATCATTCCTTCTGAAGTTGAAAAGTGTCCCCGGATTCATTGAAAAAAATCTGGTAACCTTAAACTTAACACTTATTGTAACAAGGGCTACGATAAAAAAAAAAGACTAGAAAACCTGAGGACTATTCTGTGATGTTTCATTCTCCAAGCTTCGCTAGGAGGCTGTTCTATCCCTTGGTATTCTTTTCATCTCCAGGGGTGCCATTTCAGAGGCAGTAGAGAAGAAGCAAACAAATTTCTGTGTTGGAGGGGGAAAGCCAATATTTATTTGTGTCCAAAAGTTCCCTCTATTGAAAATGGACAAAGTTGCAAAGGAAAAAATGTGGGAAGCCCCACTGTGTTTTAAGATTTTGAGCAAGTGTTTGTTGCGCTCACTTATAGAGGCACTCTAATATGAAGGCGCTATCCTGGTGGAAAGAACCCCTTAGCTAGCCAGAATTATACATGGTCCTAACAAATAAAAGATCATCAAACACTGGGAAGAAGGTAGAGGAAGTGCTTGCCCCCTCCCTAAGTCGCAGCCCTGAACACCTGATCCATAAAAGGCACAATGCTTTTTTGTAATGCCATACAGAACCGGAGGCATTGCTCCTACAAATGTACTGTACCTTGAGCTACACAGAGAAGCATAAGTCAAAAAGAAATTGGGGTGGGTGGGAATAATTTTTATAGAGAGCCTTTGAGGAACTGCATTTAAGAAGCAATCACTGTAGAGCAAGTGGCTTTTGAACACCCAGAATAGAGACACAGAAAAGATTATAGATGGCAAAGCCTTAAGGGGAAAAAAGGAGGAGTGTGCCTTTTAATGGAAAGGCAATCAAATACAGAAAAGAGAGACAAAACACCTCCAAGGCAAACAGATTTAAACACAGGTACTGCCATTATATGTGCTTCTCCATTCTGATAGAAAGGAAGGAAGAGGTGTGTTGTTCCCAGTTTGGGAGAACATCTTGTTGGCCACTGTTAAAACTGAATAAAGTCTGACGTCTCTGCTGGTATGCTGTTTCAGATTTCAGCGAATAGGTGTTGCAAGGAGAAGGTAAGACTCAGAACAAGTCCAAAAGCCAGTTCTTAAGTCATTCAAGGTCGACTTGTGAAAGAGCAGGGTATTTTTTTAAAGGCATTCTTGGTGATCGTTTCCTATACAGTGGTACCTCAGGTTACAGACGCTTCAGGTTACAGACGCTTCAGGTTACAGACGCTTCAGGTTACAGATTCCACTAACCCAGAAATAGTACCTTGGGTTAAGAACTTTCTTTCAGGATGAGAACAGAAATCGCGCAGCAGCGGTGCAGCGGCAGTGGGAGGCCCCATTAGCTAAAGTGGTACCTCAGGTTAAGAACAGTTTCAGGTTAAGAACAGACCTCCAGAATGAATTAAGTTCTTAACCCGAGGTACCACTGTATAATTATAGCAATGCTGTCTGCCCAAGCAAAGACGGGAAAAGGAAGGATTTGTGACTTTTGGTGTGTGCATTAGTACATAGGACAATTTAATTGATTATAACAATAGCTCCCTGCTATGCAGATCCAAAAGGGATGCAGGTGGCACTGTGGGTTAAACCACAGAGCCTAGGACTTGCTGATCAGCGGTTTGAATCCCCATGACGGGGTGAGCTCCTGTTGCTCGGTCCCTGCTCCTGCCAACCTTGCAGTTCGAAAGCACGTCAAAGTGCAAGTAGATAAATAGGTACCGCTCTGACGGGAAGGTACACGGTGTTTCCGTGCGCTGCTCTGGTTCGCCAGAAGCGCCTTAGTCATGCTGGCCACATGACCCGGAAGCTGTACGCCGGCTCCCTCAGCCAATAAAGCGAGATGAGCGCCGCAACCCCAGAGTCGGTCACGACTGGACCTAATGGTCTGGGGTCCCTTTACCTTTACCTTATGCAGATCCAGTGAGCCGGCCAGATACATAGGCGGTCCTAAAGTTTCTTTATAAAACATTATACTTTGGCTGTTTGGTTTTTGGTATTTGCATGCCACCTTTCTTAAGGTGGCTCGAGCATCCAGCTGGGGAACAATGTAGGGGACAGTTTAGAAGCAAACTTATTTGAGCCTCATATGTGAAAAGGCTCTCAAGAGTAGCAGCATTTAGCAAGGGTGCTAGGAGAGTCTGGGGGTTTGGGACTGGGAGAGCAGGAGAGGTACACATGTATGGAAGGCTTTTATCAATTCCTTTAGATGATCATGCATCCTGACTTTCTGTTCAGTTTTGATATTCAAGAGGGCTCAGAGCAATGGCAGTCACATAAAACAAACTTCAAAAACCAGTGAAAGATGTGGGAGGTAGGAACCAGCTCTAAATAAAAACGCATTTCACGACCAACAACAGCCAGAAGTGAGCATCAGTAGTGGCACACATCATCACTGAAATGCCCTCGTAAATAACTATATTTCCCCAATATGGAGGAAAACAAGAAGATATTTTTATTTATTTGTAAAAAAAAAATACTTCTATACTGCAATTTCATTTTTTAAAACCATGTATATACATATGTACAGATTAAAAATCAAAATTGCAGATGACTGGCTAACTGTAACAACAACGCCCCCCAATTTAATTCTCTGCCTGAGCCTGACAACATAAACAATGTGGTTGTTTTTTTTAGTAAACATTTCAAAATCAATTCTGAAGATGCCTGCTAATCACTGCTGAAAGAGCATCTGCAAGCCTGGACCAATAACACTTGAAGGCTCAGTCTGATTGTGCCAAGAAGCTTTCCTGGGAGAGGATATTAGGTTTTCACTGAGCTAACCTCCAGTATAAGTCTCCCATTATATGCGAATAATTTGTATGATCCTCAGTCCAGTAGCATGGGGACTCATTTCCTTTATGTTCACCCCTTGGCATAACAGTGCTGCCGTCCTCTTAATTCTGGGAGCTGCATCTGAGAAGGAAAAAGAGTTAATAAAGGAAAGAGGTGGCGAGAAAGGGGCCTATATGGGCACGTGAGAATTAAGTTTGGCACTGACTTCCTACAGGCAGAATTGTGATTTTAAATATGGGGGGGGGGGGTCAGATCTGGAAGGTGCTCCTTATCCCTTATCCCATTCATTCACTCAGCACCCAACCCACTGAATATTATCAAATTAAGCATCAGATTCTCAGTAAGGGAAGAATGTGGAAAAATAATCCTCTAGGCAAACTCAAGGCCTGGAGCAATGTGTTTAATCAGCGAGCAAATTAAAAGACAAGCAGGGGAGGGGGATAGAAAAACGGAGTTGCTTGATGAGAGATCTCTTGCCAGAGCCAAGCAGCAGCCCAAACTGAGACCCAAGGGCGGCCTTTGTCTTCTTCTTAAGGATTGGAAGTGCCCTTGGGTTACAATAGTGACATTCTCCTTCTCACCTCTTCATTAGCAGTCTGTTGTAATTTGATCTTGACCTTGAATAGATGCTAGATCTAGCTGGCTGTCCTTCTTTAGATGGATATATAAGGAAGCTTCCGATACAACAAAACCAATGGGAAGCCATTTTCCGTGGTCTCAGGCACAATGAATTCACTATGCACTGTCTCTTTAAGGGCAATCCATCCACTTCTTCCCTCCCTCCCTCCCTCTCATCCCTTGAACAAAGGCAAACCCAGCTGTTGCAGGCCTGTGTTCAGAGCCCTCTTCCGGGCATATAAAAACACCTTTAATAAATCACAACAAGCCTTGCTCCAGCCTGACCCATATTAGGATCCTCAGCTCTTCTGCTCTGTATTCTCCTTCCAAGATAAGTGCAGCGAGTTACTGCGTCGGATAGGGTCTTTTCTGCTGTGACACCTACTCTCTGGGATGCTTTCTCCAATGCGGCAATAGTGCACGGGGTATGAGTTGTCATGTGAAAGGGTCTCACACCCAGACGATGAATAACACCAGCACATAGCCCTGCAAAAAGATAAAGAACCCCTGGATGGTTAAGTCCAGTCAAAGGTGACTATAGGGTTGCTTATCTCGCTCTCAGGCCGAGAAAGCTGGCATTTGTCCATAGACAGCTTTCCGGGTCATGTGGCCAGCATGACTAAACAACTTTTGGTGAGACAGGACACCGTAATAGAAACCAGAGCACACAGAAACACTGTTTACCTTCCCGCCACAGTGGTACATATTTACCGTATTTTTTGCACCATAACACTCACTTTTTTCCTCTTAGAAAGTAAGGGGAAATGTTTGTGCGTGTTATGGAGGGAATGCCTACGGGTGGCGGGGGGGATCTGCTGCAGTCGTGAGCAGAGGATCCGTGGTTCCCCTTCCTTCCCTCCTCCGTGGCTCGCTTTGAAACAGCAAAGCGGGAGAAGAGCCGCTGAGTGGGGAGGAGAGAGGGACAGAGAGCCTGCTTCTTTAAAGGAGCAAAGCGGGAGAGGAGAGGAGCCGCTTACACGAGTGTAAGCAGCTCCTGTCCGGTTGGTTCCTTTAAAGCAAGCAGGCTCTCTGTCCCTCTCTCCTCCCCACTCAGCTCGCTACATAGCAGCAAAGTTTTTCAGCTCGCTAAGCTGGGGATGAGCGGGGAGGAGGAAGAAAAGCAGAGCCTGCTTGCTTTAAAGGAGCAAAGTGGGAGAGGAGAGGAGCCTTCTCCCCTTATACCCCTCTTCTTCATTATTAGCAGCATCCTTCTCCACCCACCCCACACGTGCTCCTTGTCCCTTGAGTGCTTTTCCTTCCCTCCCCACTTAAAACGTGGTTACAAAGCACGAATCCACATGGATCCTCAGGGTTTTTGCACTGGGTCACCCCAAGTTCACCATCAGATCACATAGCATGTCCATGGCCACATCTTGCACCAAAAAAATCACGCACCCACTGTTGCCTGGGGCCGCAGTGGTGCAAAAATGTGGTTACAAAGCATGGATCCACATGGATCCTCAGGATTTTTGCATTGGGCTACTCCAAACTCACTGTCAGATCACATGTCTGTGGCCACAGCATGAACCACAAAAATCATACATCCATTTTTTTTCTTGTTTTCCTCCTCTAAAAACTACGTGCGTGTTATGGTCGGGTGCGTTCTATAGAGCGAAAAATACGGTATCTACTTGCACTGACGTGCTTTTGAACTGCTAGGTTGGCAGGAGCAGGGACAGAGCAATGGGAGCTCACTCTGTCGTGAGGATTCGAACTGCTGACCTTCTGATTGGCAAGCCCAAGAGGCTCAGTATTTTAGACCACAGTGCCACCTGTGACGTGTATAATACAGTGACTTTGAGTCAGTGAAGTATGCATTCAGCCCTGAGTAGTGACATGTTGCAGCATCTGTATACCTGATAAGCCTGTTGAGAAGGATTGGGGTGGAATCTACACATATATAAAATGCTTTTTTAAAAAAACAACAACCTTAAAACACACTTAAAACGTTTTATTTGCAGCTGTATAGCTGAGTCCTGGGAGTAGTTGAGAGTTTGGAGTTAGCTGCCTTTGTTCTTCTCTGCAGGGTCAGCGCTTGGTAGTTCTGTTAAATCTGCCTTGCCGATGAGCAGATCAAGAATGCAAGCTGGATTCTGAATTCAGTAACAGGAACTGCACGTACAGCCCTGGAGGCTGGATGCAGAAGTCCAGTGGGTGCTGTATTTGCTATGCCCTCGATTGCTTACAATTCCCAATGGGGTATGTACAACCCCAAGCCTGTGTCTCTGTGTGCATACGGAACAAATATAAAACTAATATCTTCACTATGTTGTTAATCAGTGTCTTTAGTACGCTGAGTTATTAAGCCCACCATGGTTCAATCAAAGCATCAGACCTGTTTTGTAATTAGGAACTTTCCCCCAAAGGATTAGAACTTAAAAATAACAAAATGAAACAAGCACATATTATCACAAGCCAGCCCACCCCACTGTGGAATGTTTATTTGATTGCATTTGCGAGACTTGAAAGCAGATGAGATGCATGATGTGTCCCAGCTAAGGAAAAATCAAATCCATTATAAATAAGGAACTGAACATGGTGACACTCTGGCAGTTTAATCATCACCTTTGTGCTAGAGAGAAATATTACATTTGGAAAATAAGTTCCCCACAACAATTTAAGTTTTTAGAATTGTTTGCATTGATGTAAAAACATTGTTGTTTTTTAAAAAACCTGTCTGATAGGACAAGTTGTAATATTCACTATTGCTAAGTATTTCCAAATACTCCTAGATGGTATGTATTATCTTTGTCTGCTTGCTTAAGAGTAGAAATGGAAGAAGGAACATTTCGTCAAATAATTCTAAGGAGCAGAAACAAAACGTACAACGAATTAGACAATTTTCCAGAGAATTAACTCTGAAAACCTAATTTTCTAATTTATTTGAATCCAATAATACTCCAAATATAAAGAAAAAGCACTGCAGCATTTAAGGATAAGCCTTTCTGTGATTTATAAAGCCGCATTAAACAACACTGAAGTCTATATTTTTTTAAGAAAAAAAAGACATGTGTGATGCCCCACAGTGGTTGAATATAAATACTGTTTACAAAAGGAAATAATTTGTATCATTAAGAAAAGAAAAAAATATTGTTTCACTGAACACCAGTGTTATAAACACAGATGAAAGCAGTCTTTGTGCAAGATGCCTGCAAAATAATGATTGCTGTCTCTGTTCCATATTGTTGTGAATATGATGCATCGAAGAGGCAAACTCAATTCCCAGTTGAATCAAGATGTATTGTCAGATCTACAGGCTACAGGAGGGAAAGTGATCAAGCATGCTGTCCTCATCTTACTGAAGCAGTACTGAAGTGCAAAACCACAAGTCAAAGCATAAGTTCAGTTTTTAAAATTCCAGAATTTTTTTTGGTATTTCTATGCTTTCAGTGCCTCTCAATGTATTTTGTGTGCATAGATCACTCTTCTAAGAGTGATTTCGTTCCTGCAAAACAATGGCACCTAAGGGAAATCTGGAAGTGGTCGTGGGAGGCGACATAGTGTTCCTGCGCTGCAAAGTCACTGCCCAAACAATGGCCAGAGGTATGTCTTACAGGCAATGTGCACCTTCAAAGTTAACTGTGCCAGCCAGTAAGCACAGATCTCTTGACATGTGCAGAGTGGTTTAAGTCCATTCATTTTCTTTGCATTTTCTTAGAATTTCAGGATGTTACTTTGCACAAAACTCCCAGGTTATCTGTATTGCTGGCCAACGCCATTTGAAGTCTCACTCTCTTACTGTACTGATCTTTCCCAATGTTTACAATTTTTTTAAAAAAAAAATACAAGGAAAAAAGTGACTGCAGTTATTCTTCCTCCGTCTTGCCAAGATCGTCTTAAGCATTTCCTCCCTTTCCAAGCAAGACCTTCTGTTCAAAATGACTTTCTGAAGCTAAATAATGAGATTATCCTAATTGAACATAGCAACACAGAGAGAGAGAGCTGATCAGCCTGTACTTGCTTGCCTATTCATTTTTCCTGTTTGGGTATAAAGGTCTTTCTATACATATTGTGTAGAGCAAAAGAAATCCATCACATTCTGGAGGCACTCTGTCTTGCGGTAAAATCTAATGTCTCTCTCAGTCAGCGGTCATTTATTTTTCTCCTGGGAAGATCTGCAGTTCTTCTTCCATCACTTTAAGTTTAGAAAGGAGAAAGATGAGCACAAGATTGAGGGCTCACGACCTCCATAATGATAGCGGAGGACAGGCCTTCCTTTTCGCTGGCATATTTGCCTCCTTGCACTGGCTTGACGCAGTTGGTGAGAATAAATGGGTCCTTTTCAGCCTCAGTTCCCAGGACGCGGGTCAAAAGGTCAGTGGGAATCGCTTCTTTTGCGCAAGCTGAAGTGAGCTGTAGGTGGACATACTGACTCCAAACATGCCCAGGAGCACAGCTGCACGTTGCATCACTGTGTCTGTCGTGTTGATGACGATTTTCCCAGCAGCTTGGGTCTGCAAGAGAGCATGGCACATGATAGGTTGGAATCATCTGAAGGTGATGCAAAGAGAAATAATATATGCTTTTGGAACTTGGAACATGCAGTGGGACCCGAAACCAAATGTGGCAAGGAATTCTCTCTCAGAATAGCTGTGATGTTCAGTGTCGAGGAAGCCATTCCTTCCAGTCAGAGCCTGGCATTCCACTCCCCCAGCCCCTGTTTTCTTTTCAAGTTTGCACTCAACGTTCTGCAGCTTCTGAGCATGCTCAGTTCTCATTGAGTTGGTTTGTTTAGGGCTTGCCCCCTCACTGTTTCCCTATGCATTTTGATACACCCCTCCTCTTGTTTCTCAGTGGCCATGTGTATGCTCCATCATGTTGGCTCTCACCATCTGAGTTCCCTAATACAGGGAAAGTTGATTTCCACCACCCCATCTCCTTTCACTGGCTTGTACTCCGACCTGACACTAGCCATCAAAAACATGAAAAGTTGTATGTCCAGTTTGCTGAATACACTTCAGTCTCCTCTTTACTCAAAGAAAATGAAAAAAGTATCTAGCCTCTGCTTATTTTCCTCACTCTTTGACTTTGGCTATATACATAATACAGGTTTAAAACCCAGCTAGGTCGTTCTTCTTCTCAATTTGGATTGAAATTGGTTTGGGATGAAACCAGAACTTTTTTTCTTAAAAAATTTTTTTATGGGTACTCTCACTTTCCTACTCGTATTGAAATACTGCCCCTCAATGAGGCCAAACTTAGATTCACAAAAAGTTTAGGGGTATGCGTGCCCCCAGAAAAAAGCACTGGGTGAAACATATCAAAACACAGTATTCCATAAGGAAAGACAGGCTAGGTATAGGATATCTATGGACTGTGTGTGTACACCATGAGTACAGTGGATGTAAACAGGAGTGTGTACATTATGGAATGTCAAGTTTGCCCCGGTTTCCTAAGCAGAAACTTTGTGTGAATCACCATCATCGCACAAACACTGCCAGTGTGTTGCTGAACTCTGTTTTAAAGAAGCAGAGTGCCAGGGAGAGCTTTTTAGTTTTTTTCGCTGCCCCCGCCCCATAGGCCTGGTTCATCATCATTCTTCGCCAGTTTAAAGAATGAGAGTTTATGGCTTTAGCCTTGGTGAATGCCCCTGATGCTTTAATGCATTATAAACAAGGATTCATAAGGACATGCAGAGCACAGGCTACAGAGTGAGAGTTCTAGTTAATAAGAGACAGAGACATACAAGGTGATGAGAAAGTCATTCTATATTAATTGTTATAGGAACCCTAACTGCTGGCATAATAAACTATTCTGCCAACATTTGTGGAACATCCTGATCAATGAATACTGGGTGCTTGTAAATGCCGTGAAATTGACTGAATGGTGGGAAATGCCTCAAAGTTCTCAATTCAGATATTTGATGCTGCTACTGTATTCTCAACCACTACATTTACCTAAGGGAATTCTTCTCTCTCTCTCTCTCTCTCTCTCTCTCTCTCTCTCTCTCTCTCTCTTTCTGTGTGTGTGTGTGTGTGTGTGTGTGTACACTACTAAATCATTTGGTTTCCCCTAGGCTGTGATTCATCTGTATTTGTTAAAGATCAGATCATCATCAGCTAAAGACTGAAACATTTCACCGCTTGTCTGTGTTAATGGGTTTGGAGTCTTGCCATACTAACGTTATTAACATTTTCTTCACATATTAAATGCCCATTTTCTTTGCAGTTTGCCTCCAGGAAAATACAGTCCTTGCTTAAATCCAGAGAAAGTGCCAACATACACGTTCTTGCATTGTGTGACCTAGAATGATACCAATTACCAAGCATTATAGCAAATGCACTTCCCGGAAAAGGTTTAATTGGACTTTCATGAATGGATGGGAAATTTAGTTTCACCAAGTCATTCTGGTGGGTGGAGAACATATTATAAGCTGTGTGAGCAACACAGAGGCATTTCAGAAGTGTAAATAAAATAGTCAGAAACAGACGGATAGGGAGAGGTAGGTACAACTGTCTTACCTGCAGTAATCTGATATAGCCTGGTGTGATCCTCCGCAGAAGAATAACCATTTTATCCAAGTCTTTGGTGGACTTTCAGTTTCTAAGATACCAGAATTATTTTTTAGGATTAGTTGGTAGATGAAATCAAGAATTCCACAGGTATATATTATTATTCCCCTGAAAACACTTCACTCAGCATTATCAGAGAGATCTGTACAGTTGTATTTCCCCCCCAGACCTGGAAACAGGTCTTCCTCTGCATCCCAGTGTCCTATTAGTATATAAAGCCCAAGCCAATTATATAAGCTGTCACATGTCATCCATCTGCAAAGCTTAAGTATTGGCAGAAGGCCTTGACACTCCTGCCTGGAGCAAGGTATGTTGACAATATCGGAAAGTTCTTTTGGTATGTACCAAGCTCATTAGGAAAGCAAATAAAGGGTTAATGAGCTTTAGGGGCAAAAGGGCTAAAGCCTTTGACTTCTGTATAGAGTGAAAGGTTATAGATCATGCTGAAGAAGGTAAGGAAGGGGAGAGAAGAAAGAAGGTCATTGAAGAGATGTAACAATACAAATTGGATTGCGCTGACTTATGGGCTTCGCTGTTGTCTGTGTATTATTCATGGAGCTTTTAAGAGGATGAACTAAAATTAGTGTTTGATAAACTTGTACAGGTGTGGAAAGGTAAACTGTTTCCATTTTGCTCTGTCACATTTATAGCAAATGCCAGTTCTCATTTCCGGCTAGGTCTGAGTTATTAAGCCACCCTTTTGAGCCTGAGCACTGCCCTGCTGGGCCACTTACGCAGTTCTTCTTTTTTAAAAAGGAAGCAGCTGCAAAATTGCAAATTGCACTGTCTCTTACAGCAGTGCCATTTTTTTTTTGGTCTGGACTAGGGATGGGGGATAAATTTGATTCAGTTTGCCTCTAAAGGTGTACCTACCCTATTTTTACTTTCTGAAACAATAAACGAACTGAAAAAGAGCCACCTTCTCTGAATTTTGCAATGCGTTTCTCCAGCCATATAAAGTGCATAAAAATGCACATACTGGGGCAAAGTTTGCATAAAAATATGCATATAGTCAAGAAAATGCTGTACAAAAATGCATTACACTAGGAAAACATTTTGCATAAAAATGTGTAAATCAGGCAAAATTGCACACACAAAAATTTTTTATTAAAGATTTTGTGACCTGAAAAAAGAAATCATGCACATAGTTTCATAACACAAAAATGTATATTTTAGGTGCAATTTGCACAAAGAGGCTGGCGAATTTTCATGATGTCTTGGGAAAAAGAAATGGGAAAATCATGGACATGTGGAGATTGGGAAAATGGCAAACAGCTAACAAAATCAACATCCCTATTGGAGGTTATTTAAAACTTCAGATATTCTGTTAGTGAGCGAATGAGCCTGGGACTAGTCAGGGTGGTGGTGAAACGTGGTGGACTCTTAATATGAGCACAGCTAATGGCAACATTTATTCTAGTGGCAAATGATAGCTGAAACAGTAGCCTAAACCTGTGCCTTGTAGTGTGGGTTGAAGACGCTGCAGAAGAATGTGGGCACAAGAATAATCCTGATAGCAGCCATTGCCTTTAGAGGGAGGCCTGCAGCTCAGGAATAGAGTTCAAGGTTTGCATGGAGAACGTCTCAGAAGTGCCAGCCCCTGTAGTGTCAAGGTCTACCAGTCGGTGTAGAGACAATACTGAACAATCTGGATCAATGGTATGGTTTGGTATAAGGCACCTTCTTGTGTTGCTATGCTACACTTGCTTGGCAACCACCTTCCTTTGACTCAACAGAACTCACAGAAAGTGGCTACAAAAGAAGGTCACAGGTGGACTCTCAAACCGCAACATGTGAAATGGTGAGCTGGAGTTGAGCTTTTGGGGGGGTGGGGGGATGAGGCTCTGGGCAGGAAATTGAAGCAGTTAAATGCACAAATTGTGATCTCATCTGTCCTCCCAGTTGAACGACGTGGCCCAGGGAGAGAGGGGGAAATAGTGGAAGTGAACAGCTGGCTTCGCAAATGGTGTAAACAGGAACGGTTTGGATTCTTAGATCACGGACTGCAGTTTCTTGAAGATGGACTTCTGGCAAGTGATGGGCTGCACCTCACAACTGTTGGGAGGAATGTTTTTGCCAAAAATCTCAGAAACCTCACCAGGAGGGCTTTAAACTGACTAATGTGGGGGAGGGAGACAGTGCTCCTGAAGGTAGGAGTCTATCAATTGATGAAGATGATCATCCAAATGTCATAGACCAAATGGAGCAAACAGCACGCAGACCTAGTGGTGGGAGGAAAAAAATTCTTAAATAAGAGACACGGGGGAATGATTAATGGACTTCAGTGTCTGTACACTAATGCACAAAGCATGGGAAATAAACAAGATGAGCTTGAGCTCTTGGTACAGCGAACTAAATATGACATAATAGGCATCACTGAAACCTGGTGGGATAAGTCCCACGATTGGAATGTAATAATGGAGGGATACAATCTATTTCAGAGAAACAGACCAGACAAGAAAGGAGGAAGAGTGGCGTTATATGTCAGGGATGTGTATACCTGTGAAGAGATCCAAGATTTAGAACCTCAAAGCCAAAGTGAGAGCATTTGGGTCAAAATTAAGGGAGAGAAGAATAACAGTGACCTCATTGTGGGAGTTTACTATAGATCCCCAAGCCAAACGGAGGACATAGATGATGCCTTCCTGGAACAGATGGCCAAGCATGCAAAAGGAAGGGAGATAGTAGTAATGGGGGACTTCAATTACCCGGATATTTGTTGGATGTCAAACTCAGCCAAGAGCATAAGGTCAAACAGATTCCTCACTGGCCTTGCAGACAACTTCATTGTCCAAAAAGTGGGAGAAGCAACAAGAGGAACAGCCATTTTAGATCTGGTCCTAACCAATGTTGATGACCTGGTTAGTGGGGTAGAAGTGGAAGGATCATTAGGCGCGAGTGATCATGCTCTTCTGAAGTTTACTATACAGCGGAAAGGAGCAGCCAAGCATACTAGGACTCAATTTCTTGACTTTAAGAAAGCCGACTTCATAAAACTTAGGGAAGTGCTGGGTGAGATCCCATGGACAGTAATACTAAAAGGAAAGGGAGTTCATGATGGCTGGGAGTTTGTTAAGAGGGAGATAGTAAAAGCACAACTTCAGGCAATACCAATGAGACGGAAACATGGAAGGTGCCTAAAGAAGCCAGGGTGGCTATCTAAAGAACTTTTAACTGAGTTAAGATTAAAAAAGGATGTGTACAAAAAATGGAAAAGGGGGTAAACCACCAAAGAGGAATTCAAACAAATAGCCAGCACGTGTAGACAAAAGTCAGAAAAGCTAAAGCACAGAATGAACTCAGGCTTGCTAGAGAGGTTAAAAGCAACAAAAAAGGCTTTTATGGGTATGTTCATAGCAAAAGGAAGAACAAAGAAACAGTGGGGTCACTCAGAGGAGAAGATGGTGAAATACACACAGGGGACACAGAAAGGGCTGAACTCCTCAATGCCTTCTTTGCCTCAGTCTTCTCCGATAAAGAAAACAATGCCCGACCTGAAGAATTTGGAGCAAATGATTCAGCAGAGGAAACACAGCCCAGAATAACTAAGGAGATAGTACAAGAATACTTGGCTAGTTTAGATGTATTCAAGTCTCCAGGGCCAGATGAACTGCATCCAAGAGTATTAAAAGAACTGGCAGATGTGATCTCAGAACCACTGGCAGTCATCTTTGAGAATTCCTGGAGAACAGGCAAAGTCCCGGCAGACTGGAGGAGGGCAAATGTTGTCCCTATTTTCAAAAAGGGGAAAAGAGAGGACCCAAATAATTACCTCCCAGTCAGTCTGACATCAATACCAGGGAAGATTCTGGAGCAGATCATTAAGCAAACAGTCTGTGAGCACCTAGAAAGGAATGCTGTGATCACCAATAGTCAGCATGGATTTCTGAAAAATAAGTCATGTCAGACTAACCTGATCTCGTTTTTTGACAGAATTACAAGCCTGGTAGATGAAGGGAACGCAGTGGATGTAGCCTACCTTGATTTCAGCAAGGCATTTGACAAGGTGCCCCATGATATTCTTGTAAAGAAGCTGGTAAAATGCGGTCTTGACTATGCTACTACTCAGTGGATTTGTAACTGGCTGACTGACCGAACCCAAAGGGTGCTCATCAATGGTTCCTCTTCATCCTGGAGAAGAGTGACTAGTGGGGTGCCACAGGGTTCTGTCTTGGGCCCGGTCTTATTCAACACCTTTATCAACGACTTGGATGATGGACTCAAGGGCATCCTGATCAAATTTGCAGATGACACCAAGTTGGGAGGGGTGGCTAACACCCCAGAGGACAGGATCACACTTCAAAACGACCTTGACAGATTAGAGAACTGGGCCAAAACAAACAAGATGAATTTTAACAGGGAGAAATGTAAAGTATTGCACTTGGGCAAAAAAAATGAGAGGCACAAATACAAGATGGGCGAGACCTGGCTTGAGAGCAGTACATGTGAAAAGGATCTAGGAGTCTTGGTTGACCACAAACTTGACATGAGCCAATAGTGTGACGCGGCAGCTAAAAAAGCCAATGCAATTCTGGGCTGCATCAATAGGAGTATAGCATCTAGATCAAGGGAAGTAATAGTGCCACTGTATTCTGCTCTGGTCAGACCTCACGTGGAGTACTGTGTCCAGTTCTGGGCACCACAGTTCAAGAAGGACACTGACGAACTGGAACGTGTCCAGAGGAGGGCAACCAAAATGGTCAAAGGCCTGGAAACGATGCCTTATGAGGAACGGCTAAGGGAGCTGGGCATGTTTAGCCTGGAGAAGAGGAGGTTAAGGGGTGATATGATAGCCATGTTCAAATATATAAAAGGATGTCACATAGAGGAGGGAGAAAGGTTGTTTTCTGCTGCTCCAGAGAAGCGGACATGGAGCAATGGATCCAAACTACAAGAAAGAAGATTCCACCTAAACATTAGCAAGAACTTCCTGACAGTAAGAGCTGTTCGACAGTGGAATTTGCTGCCAAGGAGTGTGGTGGAGTCTCCTTCTTTGGAGGTCTTTAAGCAGAGGCTTGACAACCATATGTCAGGAGTGCTCTGATGGTGTTTCCTGCTTGGCAGGGGGTTGGACTCAATTGCCCTTGTGGTCTCTTCCAACTCTATGATTCTATGATTCTATTATCTGTGAGCACGTTGCTAGGTGAGAATAATGCTGGTGGCTTTCATGAAACAAAATGAAACACTTCTGCTTCATTCTAAACATCCTGGCAGCTGGCCAAGAGATTGGCAGAAGTCCATAGCCACCCCTCTTCATTACCCCAGCCCTGTGTGATAGCAGTAACACCAGGTGTGTCCATCCATAGACAGTGTGATGAACATAGCCTAGATTTAACATGATGGCTAAAACTTGGCCAGCTTTTCCGTTTTGAAGGGCAAAACTTCTTTTGGGAAACCAAAAAAGACTAGGCACTTCTACTTCCACTCTTAAGAAGCCTGTAAGTAACACACGCATTGACTCTACTCCGAAAGGTAGAGTGCAATATATAATTCTATGTATTATATTCAGCTAGTTTTGTAGACCCAGTTAAATTAATGGCCATGGCTAACTAAAGTCTATTAATTGCAATGGTACTGCTCTGATTAAAAGTTAGTTGAGTACAAGATCTCGGCTCAACAGCCTAAGAATTGATTTATTTTTATTAATTCCATTCTAAAACTGCCTCTGGATTTGAATCCTCTGTGCCAACCTATATATTTAAACACCCTGTTGTATAACTACAACCTATTGGCAAGCAGCTATTTTGATTTTGTAGAGCAGGGGTCAGCAAACTTTTTCAGCAGGGGGACGGTCCACTGTCCCTCAGACCTTGTGGGGGCCGGACTATTTTTTTTGGGGGGGGGATGAACAAATTCCTATGCCCCACAAATAACCCAGAGATGCATTTTAAATAAAACGACACATTCTACTCATGTAAAAACACACTGATTCCTGGACCGTCTGAGGACCAGATTTAGAAGGCAATTGGGCGAGATCCGGCCCCCAGGCCTTAGTTTGCCTACTCATGTTACAGAGTCTCCTGCCCACGCCTGCATCATAGTGAAGATCTGTCTAAATGAAAGCCAGACATTATACAAAAGCATTTCCCCCATTTCCTCTATTCAAAAGGTTTAATTTACAATTAATGTATTTTCTGCCATGGACCATTCTTGCATTAGCCACAGAAAAGTAGAGTTCAACCAAAAGGCAACATAATGTACCTCTTCCTGCGGATTATCTCCAAGAATAAGGATCTGATCTAGTTGTCCCCAACTGAGCTGGCACAACAATGCTGTTCCCCAAATAAGCACTGTGGTTTTAATGGATTAGGACATTAATCCCTTAAACAAGAATATTATCACAAAAGGAAGTCAGCCAACTTCAAGTGCTTAGATGCTGCTGTCCAGTGTAAGAAATGGGCAGACAGCATGTCTTCAGCAAAGTCACCCTGATGCTGAGAAGCGTATTTATTTAGGAAGCAAGTCCCGTTGATTTTTAATGGAGTTGATTCCAAAAAATTATGCTAGGGACAGCAACCTTAGGGAGGTTTGTACTAATAGTAGGGTGATTGCCAAGCTTTCTATCTTCTAAGAATGAATGCAGTGTGATCTCCAGGTTGTCTGAAATATCCTTTTATGTCAGCTTTCATAGCTATCTAAGTAGGTCTCCAGCACATGCATGCAGCAACAGACAAAAAAAAAAAAAAAGGAGAATAAAACATTCAGAGGCAGAGGGCCTTCTTGGAAGTGGTGTCCTCACTGTGGAACGCCCTCCCATCAGATGTCATGGAGATAAAGAATTAGACAACTTCTATAAAACATTTGAAGGCAGCCGTGTTCTGGGAAGTTTTTAATGTTCGACATTTTATTATTTTTTATATTTTGTTGGAAGTCACCCAGAGTGGCTGAAGAAACCCAGCCAGACAACAAACAACAACAACAATAGAAAAAAATAACATAAGGAGAGTTTTGCTGGGTTAAAACTAAGATCAGTCGAATTCAGGGCTTGTGCCCTTCCCAAAGCAGTAGCTTGCCAGACGCTTCTTGAAAACGTACAAGCAGGATGCAAAGACATCTTTGAGACATTCATATACAGAATAGATGTTTAATTATGAACACTGACCAAGTTATCCATTGTAATGGTTCTAGGGGTTGCTCGTGCGTAAGTTGTCGCCACTCCTGGCTGGGTTACCTGGGTGAACCCTTTCTGTCTGGACAGCCTCTCACCCGTGGCTGTCTCAATCGCTGGCAGAATCTGTCAGTGGGCGTTTCTTGAACTTCTTCCAGCAAAGAAGTTCTTTGACGCCTAGTCTCCTCCTACTCTCCCTGCGCGGAAGTCTTCTGCGCAGGGAGGGTGTGGGCAGTGGAGGACCCGTGCTCTCCCTGCTGGTCTCCGGCGAGGAGTCCTGGAGCCCCCTCGCTGATTTCCCCTTCTGCCCCCCTTCTCCACTGGTGTTACGCTGATTTCCTTCCCCAGCAGATGGGCTGCCTCTCTCCCTACTGGGACCCTCTCCGGCATCCCTCTGGAGCCTTCCCTCCGCCTCTGGCTCCGATGGCAGTTCCCTGACATCCATCAAAGTCCAGGGTCATTCAACACAATCATGAAATCAGTGGCCCTGAGATGTGCTAAAGATGAACAAAGGGGATTATGCCCCCCTCCTCCAATAGTCTTGCAATGGCCTAAAATCCTCAGCTTGTGATGTGGAAGCAGGCGTTTTCAGTGCTGGTGCTGGTGTTATGCAATGCACTTTCTGCTGAAATATGAGAGGCCCCATCAGTATTGTCATTCCACCGGCTTTTGAATGTGTCCTTGTTCATAAAGGCATTCTCTTGATATCCCACCTGAGTTTCATGTTTTAATGGGGTTGCTTTAACTCCTCTTTTTATTACGGATGTTTATATTTTAATGTTTGTGTCATTGATTTTTGTGCTTGTAAATCTCACAGAAGCCTATTTTGCCTTAAGCCATATATAAATTAAATGAAAGAATTGTAGAACTGTAGAGTTGGAAGGGACCACGAGGGTCATCTAGTCCAACCCCCTGCAACATGGGGAACTTTTGCCCAATGTAGGGCTTGAACCCACAACCCTGAGATTAAGAGTCTCATGCCCTACAGAATAACAGCAATAATCATTAAGGATCCCACCATTTTTGATTGATTTATTACTGAAGAGGATTTATTACGGAAGTGGAGAGAGGGCACTGCTGCCTCCAGATTTTGGAGAGTTCTTGAACAAGGTGCCCTCGATTAGCATCCTTCCCCCATCTCCTTCTCTGCAGCAAGTCCGTGGGGCTCTTGCCAGTGGTCCCCTGCTAGGGAGTGGACCCTCAGCAGATGCCCCCCGTGAGTGTTTCACTCTTTAATCTTCAGTTTGAACACCTGCGTTTCCAGGCTTGTTTCCTTTCCTTTCCTGCAAGATTTAAGGTGCACAAAATTCTTCTTTCCTTAAATGCCCTTTGATATATAATGGCAATCTGGCTGCAGCCCAGACAGCTGCATTTTTTGGTACTGGGTGTGTGGATTAATGTAGGTCATTTGTTAAGTGCCTTTTGGAGTCTGAAGTCCAAGGCACCATATGAATGGAAATTAGCATTGCCAGCAATTGCGGTGGGATGGTTGGAAATTAATGAGCTGATAGTTGCACCTCTAGCCGCCTTGCTGCTGCTGCTGTGCAGAGGACGGGGGTAGATTGGGCACTGTGCCTAGAACAGTGGCATTTGTTCTGTATTTTAAGGTGTTCTGACCTATCTTAGGCATGCTCCAGCCAAGGCTGAACACTTTGAAGTCCCATTGATTGGGAAGAGCTAAGCATGTGTTTAAATCTCTGCTGCCGAAATCGATGAGACTCGAAATGTGCTTACCTTTGGCTGGATAGATGCCCAGTGTGAGTGCTCACGCTATGGGTTAACAAATTGGGGTGGAAGCCACCTCTTCCATTGGCTGCCACATGAAGGCGGCCACTCAGGAGCTCTGTTTGTACAAGCATTACCAAGGAGTGATTAGACTTCCAAATGCACTCAGCTGTCAGTGCCAATGTTTTATGCATTCTAAAATACTTCTTAAAATTTTAATCTAGCCAAGAATGCTTGGACTGCATCTAAGAAGTATCTGCTCAGCCTTCCAGCCTCATGCTCCTAATATGAATTATGATTTCTGGTTTGGAGGGGGGCCAAATGTGCTTAAATGGACTGAATAAGGAATCATTCTTTTAGGAATGGATTTTCTTCTCCAGTGTTTGCAGTGAGATTGCTATCAACAACGCTGATGACTTATTTCTCTTTTCCAAATGAATAATATATTCTTGTTGAATGGATAAATATCCTAATCTGTTAAAACAAGGGTACCTATTTGTGGAATAGCATTGCTGGGCCAGCCCAGGTGGGGACAACTGGATCAGGCTGGTATTCTTAGACATGATCTGCAGTAAGAGGGACATTAGGCTGCCCTTTGGCTGAACTCTTCTTTCCGTGGCTAATTCAAGAATTCTTCGCAGCAGAAAATGCATTAATTGTAAAGCAGAAAATGCATTCCCACAATATTTTGTTTTGATTTAGAGAGACTTTAATTATGATTGACCTTTCGGGATATGGGCAGGAGGAACCGATGATGAGAGAATATAAAAAGAATAGCATGGTGGTGGTGGAGGAGAAAGGAAATAATTAAAATCTACACTTCAGATTGTGCCTGAGGAAAATGAAGATGTAGGGGATTTTGAGAAATGGTGGGCTGTTTAGCATTTTAGCAGAAAATCTGTTGGGGGGGGAGGGAAGGAGCTGCTTTATGGGGTGTGGTGGAAAAGATTTACCACTGTCACATGATTTGGACATGACTAAGAACTGTGCCACACTTCAATGCCTCTTCTGACGTTATTTTCTTGCATCCTGATTTGACAAATCAGACAAGCTCATATTTTTCTTCCCTAACTGTCACAAATCCTCTTTCTCTTTGTGTCTCTTTCTGTCTGTATTTAGCTGGCCTCTAACCCTTCTTTACTAGGCTTTAACCTTTTTTATCTGGAAGATCATAGAAAAAGGAGAGTGCAATCTTGCTTTAATCTTTGTAGGAACAGAAGTCACAAACAGAGGTCATGAAGAAACAAAGATACTATTTAATATATGATATTATAAGTTTCGGGGAACTGAAGCCTCCTGAAACCCAATAAATTAACGAATGTCAGGATCTAGGGGTGTTAGGGGTGATAGGGGAGGGGTAGTATCTCCAATGGGGAACACGTCATGCTCCTTCTGGGGTAGTTTCTTCACTTTTGTTCCCCACCCTGCACTCAGCTCTTAGCTGTGGCTCTAATACAGTAGTACCTCGGGTTACATACACTTCAGGTTACAGATGCTTCAGGTTACAGACTCCACTAACCCAGAAATAGTACCTCAGGTTAAGAACTTTCCTTCAGGATGAGAACAGAAATTGTGCTCCGGCGGCGCGGCAGCAGCAGGAGTCTCCATTAGCTAAAGTGGTGCCTCAGGTTAAGAGCAGTTTCAGGTTAAGAATGGACCTCTGGAACAAATTAAGTACTTAACCCAAGGTACCACTGTATCTCTTTTCCAGGGCTGTTGACAGCATCCCTACAGGTGTGGGATACTTCATTGTACTCAACCTTGGTTGTATGACCTTCCTTGCATGTCCTTTATAAGTCTCAGCTCATTGGAGACCTCTTGTGCTGGTCCAGGGGAGAGGTTACCGTGGGGCGAGGTCCAGGACCTGAGTTGAGGGTCGGCAGACAGTCCTCCTCGGGCGAAGCGGGGTCCACAGCGGGAAGCCGGGCAAGGACAGGAACTCTGGGGGAAACAGGACTGGATGCTGGCCAAAACACCTTATCAACAACGTTGCTCCCGCAACCTGGGACCGGGCTGACTGGCCTTTATCTTCTCTGAGGCCAGGGGCGGTTCCGGCCCCCAGGAGACCCGCCTCTCCTGGCCTTAAGGCAAGCACTCCTCCTGGGAGAAACCAGTTCCCTTCGCCTCTCTGCCCTGAGCCTCTGCAGTTCAGGAGAGGCTGAAGGGTTACTGGGCCCAGGGGGAGACTCACCTGTAGGCACTGAGTCCTCAACCACTCTGGAGCCAGAGTGGATTCACCTGGTGCCTGCTCCTGAGGATCCGGCACAGGTGCAGGCACTTCAGAATCAAGGCCCTGCCCCAGTTCAGCTGGCCCTGGAGGCGGGGAGTCCTGTGCAGGCTGGGATTCCTCCGGTTCAGCCTCTGAATCGGATTCCCAGGCCATCACACCTCTGTAGACAGTCACATTGACTTTCTTAGATGTCACCTGCTTTTCTTTAATATTGGGATAGTCTGAAACATGGATGTGGTTCCCAGGAAGTCTCCCATACCTGCTTGGCAAAGTAGTGACCTCATGTCCTTCAGATCATACCCTGGGATTTGCCCCCTTACTTTAGTTCTCCTCCTCATTCTGGTGCCTTTTCAGGAGTGCACCTGAAGGCAGGCATTGAAGATACAGCTTAAGGTTCACCATACAGCTCTCAAAGCTTTTCAAGGCCATGCTGAACCCATACAAAAATACGAGCACTGAGATCGGCAAGTAAGCTGGGCTTGTAGTCATCTCTCATTACCCTGGAAGAGCCTGTTGTTTTTTTAACAAATCACTCTCACTCCTCTGCCCTTTCAGGATATTGTGTACATATCTATTTATTTCTAACAACGTTTGAGGTGCAAAAGCCTTTGCCGTACAGATTTAACTCGGTTTGCTGAGCTGAGGCAGAAGCAATTTACAGCCCGCTTATCTAAACATTTCAGAGTTTGCTTTGTCATGCTACAGTATGCAGCACAGTAGCCAGGCAAACTGTAATTCATCGGAAAGCGATGGTTTTGTGTGTTTGCTGTGACACCCGTGCCCGCATGCCGAAGAGCTAAACAAACATGCCTAGAATAAGTTCTTCCTATATTAAACAGTGACCAATTGTCTAAAAAAAAGGGGGAGCCATTAAAAAGTAAACCACAGTAATGTATATGTTGTTTTGTGCTTCGCTATACCTGTTAGAGAAAGATAAGTCAAAGTATTTTGGAAAAAAACAACACCTAGTTTCAGAGCTGTAATGAACTAATATGAACTGTATTCTTCAGAGAAAGTAATCTATTTTTTTCACCACAAGATATTCCCTAGGTTAGAGTTATAGCTGCTGTCACTATATTACTAGGAAAATTTCTGAGAGTGGTTCATCCATTCACTCCTCCTCCTCCCCCTCCTTCTCAACTGTGTATCAAAGCTGCAAATGTAGCTGTGATAATAAAAAATGCAGGCAAGTAAAACATTCTTGTGTTGCCAACCTTTGTACTTCCATTTGCAGGGGTGCAAAGAGGTGTATAGGATTATGCAAGGTATGTGAATAGAGAAAGGTTTTTCTCCTGTCATAACACTAGAACACAGGGAAATGCAACACAGATGAATGTTGGAAGATTCAGGAGAGGTTATAAAAAAAAGTACTTCCTTACACAGTGCATAGTTAAATGATGGCATTTGCTCCTACGGGTGGTAGTGATGGCAAGCAACTCAGATAAGATTAGACAAATTAATGGAGGATAAGGTTATCAGTGGTTCCTGGCCTGTTAGGTATACAGTGGTACCTCTGGTTAAGAACTTAATTCGTTCTGGAGGTCCGTTCTTAACCTGAAACTGTTCTTAACCTGAGGTAACACTTTACCTAATGGGGCCTCCCACTGCCGCTGCGTTGCTGCCATGCAATTTCTGTTCTCATCCTGAAGCAAAGTTCTTAACCCGAGGTACTATTTCTGGGTTAGCGGAGTCTGTAACCTGAAGTGTCTGTAATCTGAAGCGTCTGTAACCCGAGGTACCACTGCAGTTGTTTGATTGTACACTGAAATGGTAAATAACTCTGTATGCATATTGCTAGAGGTGTAACATTGGAAAATTCCATTGAAGGAACAGCAGAGAGCCTAACAGGAGACAGTTAACTTAGAATGTATCACTGCTAGCTCTCATGAGGTATTTAACTTAGATCACATGGACCATTCTGTTGCAAATATACATTTTGCGTGAGGTGGTCTTTGTTCTCTCTCTAAAGCAGACGAAGAAAAAGGTGTGCAAATGATTCTCTCCAGGAACACAGCCTCCGGCTGTAATGGAGGCTGTGGGAGAGACCAGAGCTTTGTTTTCAGCCCTGGGTGAAGTAATTTAATATTTTTTAGATGCTTAACCTGTGCTTGGACACGCATATGATATTATGCAACTATTTGGTTGTAACACTATAGTTTGAAGTGTCTGTTTTGGAACAAGTTCTGCGAGTAAAGCTTTTGAACCATATTTTTGGACTAGACCATTTTTATTTCAAGAAGAGTCCGTTTTTATTCAACCTATCGCTTCCAAATGTGCAATATTAATAACAGCAACATAGCCATTCTGGCTATGTTTTACCTACAATGCCAAAGAGAGAGTGTCCCTGGTTACCAATTGCTGAGAATTACAAGAAGGGAGAACACACTTGTTCTTTTGTCCTACAGTTAGAATCCTACAATCAAAGAGTTGGAAGGGACTGTTTACAAACTTCCTATAGAGACCACTTTGAGAACAGAATGTTGGACCAGACGGGCTCTTCTTACAGTATGTCCTTATATCTTACTGCTTGTTCTAATAACCTGCTGTCTCTTTTATCTTTTCCTTTGTTGAGTGGGCTAGGATGACAAAGAATGGCCAGTACATTGTTGGACTATCTATTATTATTGTGATTTATATTTTTTTGATGGAAACCCATTAAACATCTTAGCAAGAAAAAAATAATAATTTCCTGGAGTTCATCATTAATTTCTCTTTAACACATCCTTAAAAAATTTTTTCCTACCTAAGCAGCCCATAACATATGGTTGGCAGTAATAATAGAATTGAATCATAACCTTTAAGGGAAGAAAACGAACATGATAATTCCTTTGATGATGGGGGTGAATGAAAGCTTTTGGAATAAATAGTATGCAGTAACACAAACAATTTCCCAGCAGAGCTGTAAAGTTGATAATAAACAACTGACACTTTCAGGAAATGCTGTTCAATGTAAAACACCTCACCATTACTCTGCTTTCTCTCAGATTCATTGGTGCATTAACTTAGAAGCTGGTGGATCAGCCACTTGAATTCAAATAACCATTTTTGTGGCGTGTGGTTGAAAAAGCACACCACAGGGTGACTTTCCTCTTACTTCTGAGAAGAAGTAAGTAAGAAGGTGGGGGAAGTGACCAAGGGAGCAGTCCGGAAGGCCGGTTAGAAAGATCTGGAGGATCCAGTTTGGACCCTGGACCTGAGATTTATCATCCCTGGCATAAAGAGATTAATGTGTGTAGATCCTGGTTCTTAAAACCCCTTGGAGAAAGTTTGACTGTCTGTTTGTTTGCTTACAAATACAAATATTTCTGTGCCACCCTCTTGCAAAATATCAGCTTGATCTGGCCATGTGACTCAAAACGGAAATGTAAGATTTCCACTGATAGAAAATATATACCGGTATATATCAATAAGTTCCAAAGAGGAGGTTCCTGATTTTACAATGTTAGATTCATTTAGAAAATAAATGATTAAATGTGCTTTATGTTACTAATTTTGCATGCCATGGTAGCGAAGTATGAAAGGGTTAAGCAAACAAGCTAATGCAACTTTTTGCAGCGCACTTAGCTTAATGTAATTGGGGGAAAAATCAATGTACTTCAGTCTGTCAGTTAGCAATCTTGCATTTAATTGAATAATATGCCAAGTGTTTTTAATCTGTTTACCAATGTAAATGGAATAGCACAGTCTTGTAATTCTCACAAACAAGAATGCTTTTCCTGACTTTTAATAGGATTCAGATATGACCTTCATTTTAAGCTCCTTCTATATATAAAATGAAAACGCAATCATTGTGTCTGTTAAGTGAGTCTAGTGTGGTCTTTCCTCAATTATGTTTCCTAATCCATTCATGTATATATATATTAAAAAAAACTAATTATAATTCATTATTTCCATTGATAGTTTTGTTAGTGTGATGATTTATTTTTTAAAAATTAGATCTAAGCAGCAGAAGCAATTTAAGAATGCAGCTGTAAACAAAGCAACAAGCCACATTGACACAAGGAGACTTCTGCATAAACATGCATAATATTTCAGTATAGATAACAATTTTGTGGTTGGTTGTGTGCAGAATCTGCTTGCCCATTGCAATACTCCAAGAAGACTAAAGCAGAAAACCTCTGATATGTTTCGTAGTTGAGAACTGCCCATCTAATAAAGCAATTTTCACGTTTACGTATCATATCTACTGCTGCTTTTAATTTTTTTTAAAAGACATTTTTAAAATTAAATTTCAAGAAAAAAAGAACAACTTCCACATATACATTCTAACGCATATTTTTGTTTTGTTTTGTCAATTTCCCATCCCATTTTCCATGGCGATTTTGTTTTCTCCCCCTTTGCTACACCCTGTCTTCTAAGTCTTATGCCATAACAATATTACAGCAAATCCTAATTATTTCTGTTGCTCGTACTTCAAATCCTGCTCGCGAATTCATCAAACTGTAACATTTCTTTAAATAGTCTGAAAAAGGCTTCCATTCTCCCACAAAACTGTCATCATTGGGTTCTATTGTTTTAGGTGTTAACTTTGCCATTTCTGCATAGTCCATCACCTTACTTAACCATTCTGTGGGAATTTCTTCTTCCTTCCATTTTTGAGCCTATAAAATCCTTGCTGCTGTAACATACATAAACAATTTAATTTAGTCCCCTATTTTGGGGGAGTTCTCTCCCCATAATTCCTATAGGGAAAGCTTCAGGTGTCTGTTTGTTTGGTATAATCACTTTAAACAGAACGCCCTACTGCAGAGCTTCTATGATGCACTTGCTGTGAGCAGGTTAACTCCTTGAAAGATTCCATGAACAGTGTCTCTGAAAAAAATTACACATCACTTGGGAAGACAGGTGAACTAATATCAGAAGCAAAGATCACCAGTGTTGAAGCAATGATTCTTCAACATCAACTTTGTTGGACTGGTCATGTTGTGCGGATGATTGTCCTCCAAAGCGACTACTCTATTCCGAACTTAAAAATGGAAAGTGGTCAACAAAAGAGGTTTAAAGACTGTCTCAAGGCAAATCTAAAAAAAATGTAGTATAAACACTGACAACTGGGAAACACTGGCCTGTGAGCGCTCCAGTTGGAGAACAGCCTTTACCAAAGGTGTCATGGGCTTTGAAGACGCTTGAACTCAGGACGCAAGGGAGAAATGTGCTAAGAGGAAGGAACGATTGGCAAATCCACACCGTGATCAACTCCCGCCTGGAAACCAATGTCCCCACTGTGGAAGGACGTGTGGATCCAGAATTGGTCTCCACAGTCACTTATGCACTTATTGTTAAAACCGTGTTTATGGAAGACAATCTTACTCGGCTACGAGTGATTGCCAAAGAAGCAGTATCTCTCTCTCCTTGCCTTCAAGACAAGGTGACCCCAAATCACAACACATGTAGGGTTTGCAATCATGCTTTCTAAACCAGCCTGAAGGCTGCTAATCCCCACATTCTGAATTGAACCTTTGTAGCAGGGGTGGGGAACCTGTAGCATATCCAACTGTTGCTGAACTCCCTTCAGACCCAACCAGCAGAGCCAGTGGTCAACTATGATGGGAGCTGGAGTCCAAGAAAACTGGGGGGGGGGGACAGGTACTATAAGTTCCCTTTCTCGGAACTGTAACTAGGACATAGTACCTTCGAAATGGTTTTCAAAATGTAGCATTTAAGAACAACATTGGGGAGAGTGAGAAGCAGGGCTCCCCCTTCAAAAAAACCACTGTTCCCGACCTCCACAAACACTGCAGAGGTGCTGAAATACACCTAAAGGGTGCTAGGACTCAGTTCCCGATTTTTCACCCAATGAATTATTATGTGGTGGGGTGCTGGTGGTGCAGGGACACAGCTTTGTCAGTCTTGCTAGAAACCATCATGAAAAAACACAGAAATTTGGGTAAACTGAACAAGCATTTGATAGCTGGAAGTCTCAAATGGAAACCCTGAATAAAGCACAGTGACACTGATCAACCCCCTATTATATTCTTAACTAGCATTTAATTTGAATCCCGTGTCCTGATGTGCCCTTTCTCGGACGGCGCCTTTTCTGCATTGCTCCGCTTCCATCCATCTTGTACTGCAGCTTGGCACTGCCGCCTGTCCTCTTCAATCTCTGCATTTCTCCCCTTTTATTCCCCCCCCTCACCAAGGCCACTCCATTTACAAAACAGCAACAACCCCCAAACAGTTAGCAATTTTCATTCTGTGCCGTGTTTTCAATTTCTTCCAGTCTAGAGGCACCAACTTTGATTAGTGAACAAGTTTATTTCATGTTACAGGTAATTTATAAAGCTTTCAAGTAATATTGACCTCAATTGGCTTTCCCTCTGTTTCTAAAGTTTGTTTTTGTTTGTTTAGGAGCCCGTGGCAAACACAATTCAAACGTTTTGGGATGCTGAGCCTGTCTACAGTGACATGTTTCCTGCTGCAGAATTTTTGTACCAACCAGTAAACAGAGAAGAAGCAGGACAAAGGGCTGATTGAATCTAGCATCCCATTTCCAAAAACCTCCAGCCAGGTGTGTTTGAAACATCCCTCCTCTGTTCCTAGGATTTGGTACTCTGACGTAGACTGCTTCTGGACATGAATGTTCCGTTTATCCACCATGGCTGGTTAAGTCTTGATAGATGCATTCTTTGTGAATTTATTAGGTTTCTTCCAGCCATTGACATGGGAGCCTCTGCCAGTATCCTAACAGTGTACAATCAAGTGACAGATATGGTTTCATCACCTGTTATCTGGAATGCATCACATTTTATGTCACATACTTCCAGCGCTAGGGGGTGACACAGCAGCTCATAGGACTGAGCAACAGAGTATCTAGCTACAGCCAGGGATGAGCGGATCTGTCAATTTCAGTTTCTCTCTGTTTCTCATTTTTCCAACCTTAAATTCAGGTCTCCAAATCAGTTCATGCTCTAAAAAAAATCTCATGAAAATTTTGCATTTTAATGCAAATTTATAAAATACACATTTTTTGTATGCAATTTTGCCCAAAATACACATTTTACAAGCAAATACCCCTAATATGATGCATTCTTGCAAGGGTTTTATTTTTTGGAAAATATTGGAACGTACATTTTTGTACACATTGGTTGGAGAGCTGCATTGCAAAATTCACAATGGTGTGAATTTGGATGGCTGTGTTTTGTTTTGCATATTGTTATCAGGAAATGCTAACAATCTGGCTTTAAATGCAAACACAGCTGAATTTCTTGCTCATCTCTCGCTACACCGCCTTAGGGTGACACTGACCAATAGGAGATTTTTTAGTTGGATTAGATTTGGGTTTGACAAAGGATATTGACAAACTGGAAGTATGCAGAGGAGGGTCTGGAAACCAAGCTTTATGAGGAATGGTTGAGGGAGCTGGTTATGTTTAGCCTGGAAAAGAGAAGACTAAGAGTAGATATGATCTCCCCATCTTCTCCACCTTACCTTCAGATCTCTACCCGATGTATTGGAGCTACACACAGTCTATGCATATTATGATCATGGAATCGTTTGCAAATGCAACCGGCAAACTCTGACTCATTGGTGGGGTAGTGGAATATAGATTTAGCGCACGGGTGCCCCCTTTTCTACTCACTGCCCACCTGATTAATTTTAACACTTTTTCAAAGTTTGACGGGCGGAAATGAAATATTCTCTTTGTCTGAGTTTCTGTGAAGGTAACGATGCCTGCAAAAGACAACTGCAATGCACTGAGTGACAGTGCAGGAAATGGATTTTCTTTCACAGTTCCATGATGCAGTTAGGACACCCAAACAGTCATGCTTACACCACAAGCCAATTTCTTCTTCCAGCTGCAGTTCTGACTTGAGGCTATGAAGTTGTGTTTGGGCTAAACCACTTCAGTTTCCAACTTGGGGGCTCATAAGAGTTTTAATGCTTCTGTATACATGCCTTTCTGTTGCTAGAGGTGGTGGTGTCTAGAGTTTCCTCCCTAACATACAAACCTCAGAATAAGGCTTGTAAAGGTAAAGGGACCCCTGACCATTAGGTCCAGTCGTGGCCGACTCTGGGGTTCGGCGCTCATCTCGCTTTATTGGCCGAGGGAGGCGGCGTACAGCTTCCAGGTCATGTGGCCAGCATGACTAAGCCGCTTCTGGCGAACCAGAGCAGCACATGGAAACGCCGTTTACCTTCCCGCCGGAGTGGTACCTATTTATCTACTCTCACTTTGTTGTGCTTCCGAACTGCTAGGTTGGCAGGAGCAGGGACTGAGCAATGGGAGCTCACCCTGTCGCAGGGATTCGAACCGCCAACCTTCTGATTGGCAAGCCCTAGGCTCAGTGGTTTAACGTACAGCGCCACCCGTGTCCCAATAAGGCTTGAGTCACCCTTAATTATAGTTATGCATGAAACTTTTCCCGCATAGAAGCTACTGTCTTATTCAACAACTGGTGCAAAGTTAGCTGAATGTGAGGTACAGGAAACACAGATGCCACAGTTTTTGTTTTGTTTCAGCTTTTTCATATAGTACAAATGAGGCCCCACAACAAAATGTTACAGAGCATTCCTGAAGTGCACGATCTGAACCTGTGGCTGAAAAAAAAAAAAACTACTTCTTGATGTGTAATAATTGATTTTTGTTTGTTTGTTTGTTTCTGCAATCAGGGCTTTCATAAACTCTCTCAGCCACAGCCCCTTCCAACCTGCAATATTGGGACAATGAACATTGCTATCAGCTTTGGAAGTGGTATTAGAAGGGCTATTTTTTTTATATGCCCCACACTAAACAAGAACAAAGTTAGAAATAACAGGAATGCTCCTCTTTGTTGCTGTTTTACTGCCTTTTTCAAAAAAAGCAACTAATAAGTGCAATTAATAATAATAATAAATCATGAACTCAGAGCACTATAACTTTGGAACAATGATTATGTTTACTCTGTTATGGCTTTTCTGTCTCCCCTACTCTGATACACCTAAGAAATACTGCTTGTAACTTGTTTCACAAAAGATGGACATGCTTTAATACCTCGGCTCTTTCACAGAGCAATTGATCAACACAGCAGCTGACATTTGTTCAAGGAGCATGAGGGTAAGGGCAGAACACTGGACTTCTCTCTCCTTCCCATAGCTTGCAAAGGCTAAGTATCCTAGTCAGCATCTTGCTGGCCTATAATGCGACAGCTCCAAGTTTCCTGGTAGAAAGGGGAGTGAATAGTGTTGTGAAATGCATTGAAGCCTATATTGTCCTAATATATGAAAGTGATGGATCTGCTTGAGGAGCGAGATACAAGATATAAATCCTCTCTTTCCCCTCTTTATTTTATATATAAAAATATGGATTCTGACATTCTGTAAACAACAATATCATATAAAAACAATGATAGCACTGTACATTTTCACTTGGCTTTGGCCACCAAGTTATTCTGGTAGTTATGAAGCAGCTCGTGAAAGAGTCTTCCTTGCATGAACCAATTCAGTTGCAATAAAATCTCAAGAAGGACCTACAATAAGGGGGAAACTGGTGCTTATATATTCACAAACTAGAATATATAAAATAAAGGAAGTTTGCAGTATTATATATTAACTTGGGGCTAGAGACAAAAATTAAAAACCAAAAACAAAACCCAACATCTTTGTGAAGTTGCAATCTTCTTCAATGGCATTGCCATTTCTGAATATTCTCAGACACAGTTCAGAGTCTTATGTATTACATTTTAACCCTGTACAGATGGATGTGCACATTTAGCTTATTTCCTGTTCTTTCCAGGAAGGATATCTGTAATCCAGTAGAGAAACAGAGAAGAGATTGCCTTGGCATGATCTGCAAAGGAGAAAGCAAATTCTTCATGAAATATCAATAAGATAGTGTTCAGTAAACAAATTCTGAATGATAAAAAAAACCCCAAGTAGACATCTGTTTCCATTTTGGAGAAATATGAAGGCAGAGGGGGAGACACCTATGCCTGGGAGCTACAAACATGCAAAAACTTCAAGATTTCAAACTCCTAAAATAAACAGTTGCAGCTGTGACATGAGTTGCTTTGAGCAGGGATAACTCCAGACTTGAATGGTTAAGTATAATTACTTTATATAAGGCAAATAGGAACTTAATGAAATGAGCAGCTTTGGATAAGACCTTTATTACAATTTTAGGGTTGTATCCAACAAAATAGTTCCAATAGCACGAGGATCTCCATTTGTACAACATAACTTCCCTTCACTTTCATCTTCCTGTGTGCCTCCTACACCCTCCCCAGACCTGCTCTGGAGAGCTGGGGATTTCTCTTTCATAAGCTTCCCCATTCCTTATGCCCTGCTCAATCTAAGCTTGTGGCCAGGTCCTCAGCACTCCTTAAACTTACGCCTGGAAATCTCTGTCTCCTAACAACAGTCTCTCCTGTTCTCTTTTCACTAGCTCTGTGTACTTGGACTTCCAAAAACCTCTGAACAAAGTACCTGCCAAACCCAAGACTCTTGAGTCAAGGAATAAGAAGAGAGGGCTTCTTGTAGATCAGGAATTGATTAAGTTGTAGGAAGCAAAGAGCAGGAATTTATGGACACTTCTCCCATTGGATGGATGTAGGGAGTGAAGTCCTCTAAGGATTAGTACAGGGACTTGTGCTTTTTAACTTCTTCATAATCTAGAGTTCGGGTTGAGGAGTGAGGTGCCAAGTTTGCTGATGGTGCTAAATTGTTCAGGGTCATCAAAGCAAAACAAAAGGTTTGCAAAGCGTTCCAAAAGGGCCCTCCAAACTGAGTGAATGGGTTATAAAATGGCAAATGCAATTCAATGTAAACAAGTGAAAAGTGATGCATGGTGTGGCAAAAGTTCTCAATTTCACATGTGGATGGAGAAAAGTTTTTCTCCTTCTCCCCTAACATTGGAAGGCCTCTCCTCCTTCCAGAGGGGAGGTGTTGTGGGTGGGAGACGACTCCCACATCACGCAGGGGGCCTTATGCCCCCTGCGCCATCCACATGGCTGGCGCGCCACGCCTCCCGGTTAAGCACCCAATCGGGCAGCTTGGTGGGGGCGTGGTTTGCTGTTCAAGACGCAGCCGCGCCAGCCATTCAGCCCATTTGCTCACCTTAGGCTCGGGTGGCAGTTAGGCATTGGAATGTGTTGTTGGTGTGTGGAAGGGCAAGGTGTGGCCATCGCCTACCCCTTCAAATTTGGGTATTCCGTTAAAGGAATCCGGCGGTCGTGGATCCTGTCCGATGCCTGTGTGGTGGGGGGCCATGGCACAATCCTCGTTGACATCAGAGGAGAGCTTATAGTTGCATTAGAATCAACAGGCTCCCCCTCCTGGTGGTTAACCCCCTTTTCAGACTCACCCCTCTTCGAGTGGATGGAGTCAAATTTTCCGTGGTCCAATGCCTAAGCCAATACCTTCTCACTTGCTGTAATCAATAAAGTTGTGGCCTTTTCTTGCCCATTAACCTTATATTCTGTGTCAACGTGTCTTTATTCCACCAAGCAGGGGTCGGGTCCTCGAACCACAACTCATAGTCATCCAATGAAAATGAAGATTGGAAGATTCAGGACAGGTAAAATAAAGCACTTTTTCACACAGCGCATAGCTAAACTATGGAATTCATTTCCATAGGTGACAGTGATGGCCACCAACCTGGATGGCTTTCAAAACTGGACAAATTCATGAAAGTAAAGCCTATCAGTTGCTGCCTTCCGCAGGATGGGTGGGTGCTGTTGAGCTCAAGTCTTGCTTGAGGGCTTCTCATAGCCTTCTGGTTGCCACTGTGAGAAAAAGATGGTAAACTTATATGGACCACTGGCCTGATTCAGCAGGCTCTTCTTATATTCTTACGGTATTTGCCCATCTTGGACAAATATTTAACAAGAGTATAGCCACATTGTGTCTAGGAGTTTTCCACAGTGCTAACTACTGCAGTATAATTATTTTTAAGCTGCCTCCTCTTTGATTTCTTCATCTTTGCACACTGCTTTTTTTTCTTGATTGCAGCGCATGCGAAGAATCTAGATTGCGCATCACAGGTGGAAGGTAAGAATACTGCATGCTGATCGAGAGAAAGAATAGGTACATGGAGGGGAAAGAATTAGAGGACAGTTCTGCAGTTGTTGCTCTTTAAAAAAAGATCTTGACAGAAGACATTTTTAGCTCTTTAGTGGGTGATAATTTCCTAGGCAACAAGAGAGAAAGCTATTTTTTACTTGATGTTTGTCAACAATAACAAAAAAACCCCCCCAAATGTTAACAGGCAGACTTTAGAAAAGAGGGCACCCTAAGATGGTGGTGGCTGAAGGAGTCCATAGACTAGAAAAAGGAATGTCTTTACAACAAAACTAAACAAAATCCTCGTTGCTCTTGAGACTATGGATACCCAGTGTTTGGAATGAACTACTTTAGTTTATCGAAGTTCAATGAATTGAATGAATCGAAGTTCAATTACTTCAAAAATCACCAAACTTCATCCAAAAGTAGTTTCCCATAATTGTGGGATGAACTGGATGGGAATTCAGTTCATTTTGGGGTAGAACCTTGAACAATTTCTAGTTCATCTTCAAGTTCATTTGATTACATGGGTTGTTGCTGTTGTTTTTAAAATCTTTAGCTTCTTTGGGCCTTTAAGCTTTGAGACCACAATTGTTGGGAAAAATAAATAAAACAATTCACATTCCACTGTGTGTATGTTTTGAAGTTTTCTTATTCTGAAGTATATTTTATACTTCAGCACAGCAGCTTGTGACATTCTGAATGCTTAAAAAAAATGGCTAAGGATCACTGGATGCACCTGCACTGAGGAATGAACTGAGCAGGAACTAAAGGTATGAATTTTGTAAAGGTATGAATGTGGAATGGGATTAGTTCCTTTTTGGACATATTAAATTGAATTAGTTGTTTTAAAATAAACTTCCAAAAGCTCTGTAGATATCCAGTTCCAAGAGTTCCTATTGCTCCTCAGTATATGTGATTCTACTGCTTTTCTGCTTTTGTTGTTGTTGTTTAGTCGCTTAGTCGTGTCCGACTCTTCGTGATCCCATAGACTTGAGCATACCAGGCACTTCTGTCTTCCACTGCCTCCTGCAGTTTGGTCAAACTCATGCTGGTAGCTTCAAGAACCCTATCTAACCATCTCGTCCTCTGTCATCCCCTTCTCCTTGTGCCCTCCATCTTTCCCAACATCAGGGTCTTTTCCAGGGAGTCTTCTCTTCTCATGAGGTGGCCGAAGTATTGGAGCTTCAGCTTCACGATCTGTCCTTCCAGTGAGCACTCAGGGCTGATTTCCTTCAGAATGGAGAGGTTTGATCTTCTTGTAGTCCATGGGACTCTCAAGAGTATCCTCCAGCACCATAACTCAAAAGCATCAATTCTTTGGCGATCAGCCTTCTTTATGGTCCAGCTTTCACTTCCATACATCACTACTGGGAAAACCATAGCTTTTACTATACGGACCTTTGTTGGCAAGCTTTTCTGCTTAGCTCCCCACAAAGTGGCATGGGATATTCTGTTCTCCACAGTGGCATTGCATCTCCCAGATGTTCTGAAATACATGAAGTAGCTGCCAGAAGGGACTCCTTTTCAGTTGGCCCATAACCCCTGAGTCCAGGCTAGTCTGCTTCGGTTTATTAGAATATGAATGGAAGCAGCTGTTTGAAATATTGTTTTAATCAACAACAAGAAGAAAACCCTTCGACAATGAAAGCAAGGAAAATCCGATTTCCTTTTTGAAAAGGGATCATTTCCCAATATGAATATATTTGTGATGGAAGGTTTCGCTTTATTCAGCTTTTGTATTAATGCAGTGCCACGGCTGCCCTCCCTGCTCCTAGGCCTTTAACATGGTTTGAATTGAAGCGGTAGCTGTTACACTTTCGAGCCTTTATATTTATGACGATTCCAAAAAGCAACTCAAGTTCTCTTTGACATCAGCTCTAGTGAAATACTGAACCTTCGTAAGTATATAACATGTGGCTGACTTTCATACCTCTGGCCAGTACGTTTGTTATTAGCCTATCATAGGGACATAGGAGTCAGACCACAGGTCCACTGAGTTCAGTATTATCTGCACCAGGGCGGTCCAACTTTTCATACCAAGTGGGCCGCAAGAGTACTTCAACAGGGAACCCGCAGGCCACACACTGCCTTGTTGCATGGGGGGGGGGAGTGAGGCCAAAATTTGATGATGATGATGATGATGATAATAATAATAATAATAATAATTTTTATTTATACCCCGCCCTCCCCAGCCAAGGCCGGACTCAGAGCAGCTTACAAGCAATAATAAAAACAATTTGAATGATTACAACTTAAAAACAAAATTAAAATACAACATTAAAATATTGAAACATTAAGATATTAAAATGTAGCCTCATCGCAGGAGGAGAAGGAAAAGAAAAAAGAAAGGGAGGGAGGGAATCAAATTGGCTCCAAGCCAAAGGCCAGGCGGAACAACTCTGTCTTACAGGCCCTGCGGAAAGAAATCAGATCCCGCAGGGCCCTGGTCTCATGAGACAGAGCGTTCCACTAGGCTGGAGCCAGTGTTGAAAAGGCCCTGGCTCTGGTTGAAGCTAATCTAACTTCCTTAGGGCCCGGGAACTCTAGGGTGTTGCTATTTATGGACCTTGAGGCTCTCTGTGGGGCATACCGGGAGAGGCGGCCCCGTAGGTACGAGGGTCCTAGGCCGTGAAGGGCTTTAAAGGTCAAAAGCAGCACCTTAAATCTGACCCTGTACTCTACTGGGAGCCAGTGCAGCTTGAAAAGCACTGGGTGAATATGCTCCCATGGCAGAGACCCCGTGAGGAGCCTCGCTGCAGCATTCTGCACCCGCTGGAGTTTCTGGGACAGCCAGCTTCAAGGGCAGCCCAGCGTAGAGCGAATTACAGTAGTCAAGCCTGGAGGTGACCATCGCATGGATCACTGTGGCCATTTATTATTTATACCCCACCCATCTGGCTGAGTTTCCCCAGCCACTCTGGGCGGCTCCCAATCGAGTGTTAAAAACAATACAGCATTAAATACTAAAAACCTCCCTAAACAGGGCTGCCTTCAGATGTCTTTTAAAAATAGGATAGCTGCTTATTTCCTTGACATGTGATGGGAGGGCGTTCCACACGGCGGGCACCACTACTGAGAAGGCCCCCTGTAACCAGACAGCCCCTCCATGCCCCTCCAACCCTTATGCTGCCTTCCCAAAGTCAGCTCAGCAAGGTGTGAGGCTGTGGCAGGGTCCTAGAGCCCTCCCACCCCCTTCCTAAAGCTGGGGAAGAGCTAACTAGGCTTTGGGAAGGAGAGAGGAGGACTCTAGGACCTTGTCAGAGCCCTCATGCTTCATTCCCAAAGCCCAGAGCCTTGCTTAGCCAGCTTTGAGAAGGCAGCGTGAGGGCATCAAATGTTGCCAAGGGCTGGCAAAAATGGTCTCAAGGGCTGCATGCAGCCCTTGGGCTATGTGCTGGACCACCCTGATCTACAGTGTCTCCAGAGTTTGAGGCAGGGGGTGTCTTTCAGATATACAGTGGTACCTCGGGTTACATACGTTTCAGGTTACATATGCTTCAGGTTATAGACTCTGCTAACCCAGAAATAGTACCTCGGGTTAAGAACTTTGCTTCAGGATGAGAACGAAATTGTGCGGTGGAGGTGCAGCGGCAGCAGGGGGCCCCATTAGCTAAAGTGGTGCTTCAGGTTAAGAACAGTTTCAGGTTAAGAACTGACCTCCGGAACGAATTAAGTTATTAACCCGAGGTACCACTGTACCTGGAGATGGAGGGGACTGAACCTGAGCCCTACTGAATGCAAGACAGATGCTTTACCATAGCTATTAAGCAATCATTTTATTTGTGGCCTGTCCCAGATTCCCCTTCTACAAGGGTAGGTGCCCCTTCAGCTAAGCGGGAGGAGAAATGGAAGGGGCTCCGTTTCTCCTGCCGCTTCGATGAAAGGGCGCTGTGCAGAGAAGGGGAGATTTATTTTTTTCTTGTTCTCCCCCTCTAAAACAAGGTGCGTCTATGGTCGGGTGCGTCCTATAGAGCGAAAAATACGGTAGTTCTTACTTACGGTGGTTAAACAATGACTTCCTCTTCCAAGGAAACTCTGGAAGTGTAGTTTGATGAAGGAAATAGTGGGTCTCCTAACAACTCTCAAAACCCTCAACAAACTATTGTCCCCAGGTGTCTTTCTGGGAAGCCATGGTTGTTTAAAGCAGCATAATGATGCTTTAAATGTATATTACAGGCAGGGCCACAGTCTAAAAACAGGTCTGCCATATTAATGCGGAAGGCTGTTAATTTGATGTGAACAAACCCAAGTCAGTTTCGGAGTGCAGGACACCATATGCAGTACTTTGGATCCTGACCAAAGTTTTTTCATGCTTCTCTTTTACTGGAGACTTCCTAAATAGTATTTAAAAATCTGGAATTCGGGGCTGAAGGAGTCTTATTTTCTCATTCTATCTGCTTCTCTCCCTCACACGTACTGCACACACACCAGTAAACCATTTTCAGAGTGAGGTAAAGTGAGGTGTGAAGAGAATTCTAAATGGATGCTTTAAACCACTGTAAGGAGTGAGGAGTGTTTATGCCACAGTCGGATTTATGGAGAACAGTGCCCCTTATGAGAACGAGAAAGAACGGGGGTTGTGAACCATGCCTTGCAGCTATTCTCTTCTGTTTTCTTAATTGAAAATAAAACACACAGATTGCTATCTCGTAAGTCCTAGTCTTCCCCTCCACCAAAAGGTAACTAACTTGCATGAAGTTAGAAGACAGCAAATGTACAACTAGAAAAGAAAATTATTTGGCAGAGTAAAATGTTTTGCTGCAAAACATCCAGATCACGAGTGAAAGGCTCAGGCTACAACCCTATACTACCTTGGAGCAAGTCCCACTAAACTCAACAGGCCTCACCTCTGAGTATGCTTACATTTGCACAGCCAGTGATATTTAGTTTTCTAATTGGAACTGTGTATTATTGTGTCATGGGCAGAGGAAAGGATAACAGCCAAAACAGGGCCACCACTGAGCCCTCTATATTGGACACCCTTGAGACTACCTTTACACACAGACTGAGAAACAAAAAAGTAGACTGCCTTTGAAATATATATTTTCCCTGCGCATGGAAAAGTGCCTGGACGCAGTTGGAGGATGGATGGCGGCTAACAGATTGAGGCTGAATCCTGACAAGACTGAAGTACTGTTTTGGGGGGACAGGAAGCGGGCAGGTATGGGGGACTCCCTGGTCCTGAATGGGGTAATTGTGCCCCTGAAGGACCAGGTGCGCAGCCTGGGAGTCATTTTGGACTCACAGCTGTCCATGGAGGCACAGGTTAATTCTGTGTCAAGGGCGGCTGTCTATCAGCTCCATCTAGTACGCAGGCTGAGACCCTACCTGCCTGTGGACTGTCTTGCCAGAGTGGTGCATGCTCTAGTTATCTCCCGCTTGGACTACTGCAATGTGCTCTACATGGGGCTACCTTTGAAGGTGACCCGGAAACTGCAATTAATCCAGAATGCGGCAGCTAGACTGGTGACTGGGAGTGGCCGCCGGGACCACATAATACTGGTCCTGAGAGATCTGCATTGGCTCCCAGTACGTTTCCGAGCACAATTCCAAGTGTTGGTGCTGACCTTTAAAGCCCTAAACGGCCTCGGCCCAGTATACCTGAAGGAGCGTCTCCACCCCATCGTTCAGCCCGGACACTGAAATCCAGCACCGAGGGCCTTCTGGCAGATCCCTCACTGTGAGAAGTGAGGTTACAGGGAACCAGACAGAGGGTCTTCTCAGTAGTGGCGCCTGCCCTGTGGAACGCCCTCCCTTCAGATGTGAAGGAAATAAGCAGCTATCTTATTTTTAAAAGACATCTGAAGGCAGCCCTGTTTAGGGAAGTTTTTAATATTTAATGCTGTATTGTTTTTAACACTCGATTGGGAGCCGCCCAGAGTGGCTGGGGAAACTCAGCCAGATGGGCGGGGTATAAATAATAAATTACTATTATTATTATTATAAAATTCTGCATCCTAGTTTTCAAGGAAAGGAACAATAACAGCACGTTTGTGTGCACTGAACTTACCGGGAGGCATCACTGACTTAGTGTGGAACTCTTCCACGGCCGCCTTGAGTTTCTCTACATTCTGCAGAAATACAGGAGATGTCATCTCACGCAAAAGAGTGACATCTGACAAAGGCATGCTGCGCGATTCAAGACTCTGTAAAACCTCCTGAACGCTTTCTGAATTCACAGCTGACTCTGCACATTTAGATCGTTCTGGGGGGGGGGGGGAGAAAAAAAAAACAGAAGAGAGAAAAGTTCATTTACAAAGTCTCCTCTTTATTTATATAGTTATTGATTAACTACCCTTACTTTACAACATCGCTTGATTATTTTGATTTGCAACTCTTAAAACAGATGCGTTATAATGCATGTCACATCCACAGCAGGCACTTAAAAGCACACTTAACAAACATGGCTCCCCCCCACCAAGAATCCTGGGAACTGTAGTTTGCAGCAGCTTTAACAAAGTTCCAAGGATTCTTTGGATGAAGACAAGTGCCTTAAATATTTGTTAAATGTGCAAGTGACCACTGTGACAAGCCATTTATCACTTGTTAAAACGAATGAGATAGTAGCTATGCTAATGTTGGCAATATGGCAAGCTGAAAATTTCTGGTGGCATTGTATACTGAAGCAAAACCAGAGGAGAGACTGACCATGACTTAGGAACAAGATAACCAACTACAGCTATTTGGAGCTTTAGAGTTATCTATTGTAGCAGGGATGAAAGGCGAATGTAAAAGCAAATTCCTTCCAGCATTACGTCCTGTCACTTTTTGCTCTCTTTCACCCCAGTCTTTCAATCATCTACCATTACCACCCTTAGTCGTTCAAGCTGTGCCGTTTTAAACTTGTAGTTTGCAATGGTGCAGGAAAATGTGTGTAGATCTGTCTGCAGAACCACTAAGTCATAAACAGTTTGCCATGAGGGGTGGCCTCTATGTAGTTTGGAGTTGAAGTGGTCACTGTATCACAGGTTCTGAGCACAGGGCCTTGGAAGTTTGTCAACATGTCTGTCTGAAATCATATTCTGTGACATTGCCCAGTTGCTTCAAGTTTCAAGTCAAGCATTTCTTGCCACTGGGTTATACAGAAAAATGAGCAATGTCAGTGTTTAATTCATGCCCGCAGAAATAAATTCCACTGACATCAATGAAACTTATTTTAAGTATGCTTAGCCAACACGATGGCCTTCAAATATTGTTAGGAGTTTAACTCCTATCATCTCTTGCCAGCATGGCTCAATGGTCAAGAAAGATGGACGTTTTAGTTCAGTAACAGCTGGATGGCACCACATTGGCTACCCAGACTTAGGATATAATTCTGGTTGTGTGATCCACTCCCAGTGCAATCCTAGCCATCTCTACTCAGATATATGTTATACTGAATTCAATGGGGTTTACTCCCAGGGTAAGTGGGGTTAGGACTGCAGACTAAGATTGCAATCCTATGCATACTCACCTGGGAACAAGAACCACTGAAACCAGTGGGTTTACTTCAGAGTAAACATGCACTGGGTTGTAAAGACAGGGTTTTTTGTAGAGAAAATGCTTTGAAAATAGTTGCCCTTCCACCGAAACACTTTTTGCTCCAACAGAAGCAAAAGTGCTGTAAAGATCTTTTTCCATTTGCTATTATGAAGACATTATTACCAATAGTTATAAATAAATAAATAAATAAATAAATAAATAAATAATAATAATAATAATTTATTATTTATACCCCGCCCATCTGGCTGGGTACCCCTAGCCACTCTGGGCAGCTTCCAGCAAAACACTAAAATACAATAACCTATTAAACAATTAAAAGCTTCCCTAAACAGGGCTGCCTTTAGATGTCTTCTAAAAGTTTGGTAGTTATTTTTCTCTTTGACATCTAGTGGGAGGGCGTTCCACAGGGCGGGTGCCACTACCGAGAAGGCCCTCTGCCTGGTTCCCTGTTGGGCAGCATTATTGGCTATTATGATGAGGGTTCTGTATAACGGGCTGTCACCGTGCCCACATTTTTTTCATATTCCTGTTGCCTCAGGACAGCGAGTTGCCTCAGGACAGCAAGTTAAAAATTCATTCCACAGAAGAGATCTACACTTTGGGGTTTGGGGCACAAGACAGAGAAAGAGTCAACATACATTTATTTCTCCAACTCAAAGTTACTGGTGATATGGAGGAAATGTACCTACTGTCAGAGAAATAGATTTCTTGTGCTGCTTGCAAAAAATCCAAAATGTCATCTACATTGCTATCTGCCTCATCAAAGTCGGTTCTTTCCTCCCTCTCGGGCTTATATGTGAAATCTATACCAGTTGGCTTTGTCAGCAAACCAGCTGCTCTCATCTTTTCCTTTTGCCGCTTCTTTTTAATTTTCCTCTTTTTGTTTCGACTTAGATTTGCGCCGTCTGTGTGCCGCAGCTGTAAATTATCTTCATGCTTCCCACACTTTGTTTGGCCTCCGTGTAAATTATCCGGGTTTTGCAAAACATTCTTCCGTTTCCTCCTTCGGGTGCGCTTTCTCCGGGGCTGTCCTTGATCATTCTCTTCTGCAGGTTCAAAAGAAACATTACAAATAAAAGTGAGAGGCAGGAAGCGACTCTTGGCCATGATTCATATGGATGCCCCCTTTCTCCTGTTTCTGCAATGTTTCCACATCTTTGATACGTTGCAGAGGATTTGGTTCGGCTACAATGGCTGTGATGATTCATTCGGCCCCTTTCAAATGTACATGGTGCTTTACAGGGCAATATAAGAGAAAGGAAAAAAAAGGGCATGCACCAGTAACAAGGAGCTGAAAGCCTGTATTTCAACAGTAAAGGTAAAGGTAAAGGGACCCCTGATCATTAGGTCCAGTTGTGGACGACTCTGGGGTTGCGGTGCTCATCTCGCTTTATTGGCCAAGGGAGCCAGCGTACAGCTCCTGGGTCATGTGGCCAGCATGACTAAGCCGCTTCTGGTGAACCAGAGCAGCGCACAGAAATGCCGTTTACCTTCTCGCCGGAGCGGTACCTATTTATCTACTTGCCCTTTGACGTGTTTTCGAACTGCTAGGTTGGCAGGAGCTGGGACCGAGCAACGGGAGCTCACCCCGTCGCAGGGATTCAAACCGCCAACCTTCTGATCGGCAAGTCCTAGGCTCTGTGGTTTAACCCACAGCGCCATCTGCGTCCCGTATTTCAACAGTAGGGAGACACAAACACAAAAAGAGGGGAGAAAGGACGGCAGAGGAAATGAGAGGTGTGAACCAGTGCCAGTTCACATACTTAGGATTTAGTTTAGTCAGGGATAAGTTATAGACTACAGCTACAAGGCTTCACAGGAGAAGGATTTAAAGGGAGGAAGGTGGCATCATAGAGGACCAACATTGTTATGCGCACCTACATCTTAATAAACCAGCAGAGGGGACTCCCAGGTTCAGGGGAAGGACCGTCACGCAGCACATGCTCTCCATGCAGAAGTCCCAGCACAACCTGTGCTACCTCCAGTTCAAAAGGTGATGGGAAAGACCCCTGCCAGAGACCCTTGATAGCCATTGCCAGGTGGACAATATGGGGCTAGATGGGCGAATGGTTTGATCTTGTATATGGCATCTTCCTATGTCCGTACACCTCAGTCATTTTTGGTGGCTTACTCTTGTACATTATTATACACCAAATTTCAGAGCTGCACAGGATTCAACTCCACACGCTGCAAGACAAAAGCAGGGCGCCCTGCGTCTGCCTGATCACTAATGAAGAATAGAAGTGAGAAGAAGTGAGTGGTGTTGAAATCGTCCTCACTGGAAGGTTTTCTAGTATAGATGCCTCCTCGCTGCTCTTCTGAACCCAGTTATTCTCCATTATAGCTGCCATAGTCATTCACATACCTTAACCTTGGTATTTATCCATAAAACTGTTGCAGTAAGCCCACAACTTACATGGGGGTTACGTTCTAGGGATCTTTTCTTGGATGCTCACCCATTCATTCATTCATTCATTGTGCGCAAATAAATGTGTGTAAGTTGTGGGCTTCCTGTACTTGCATTTTCTTTAAAAACAAACAAAATGGCATCTGGCTGCTCATTTAGACTCTCACTATCCTCTTCTCTCTATCATAGCTTTCTTATCTGCCTAATTATCCGGATAGATCCGAGACCACGTAGTCCAGCCCTGACTCAGGGTTCAGTCAGTTTGGCTCAGAACCAATCTTTGCTCCTGAAGCCTGAAGTAATCCCCGAACCTTAACTCTGCCTCAGATACACTGCTCCAGAGAGCACATTTGCATGTCAAAGCCATTGAACTTCTGCCAGATGCCTTGAACTACCTCCTGTCCCAGCTAATAACAATCCTTTATGTGGCCTAACTAAAATACTACCTCTCATAAATCTCATGAAGTAGATTTTAAAAGTAGAGTGAAGAAAACACAACCCCACTACCATTTAGGAACTTTTCTTCTTAACCGCTTTAAACAGTAAACTGGCACCCAGCATTCTCGGTGAATGAAGGCAAGGACACTGGAATCATTGGCAGGCAGATGAAGCAATGCATTTCCCAGGGACATGGCCTGAAGTTGCAGGATTCAGCAAACCTTGCAGAAACTAAGCTGGTCTGGGTCAGTGTGGCGATCACACAGGGTCCCTGGACGTTTCACTGTCTATTGATCCCTGTGCCACCACTTGATTTCTCAATGCCACCACCCAGGCCCTACCTGGTACATTACTGAGTCCAGTCAGGTTTAAATTGGAACATAAACTTCTGTTTATTTATTGCGGTTTAACAAGCGTGTGGTTTCATAAACGGTATTGGTGAATTACAATCACAGGGTGCCTATCTGCTCTCACTCACTAAACCACCTCTCAGATATTTACTTGTCTTCCTAGCTCCTAACTGTTCCTGACTCAACTTATTTCGCTACACTAACTCAACCTACCCACAGACTCTAACCCAATTCACTCCCACTCCAACCAACCTCCCAACGAACTCTCCTTTCGCCCCTCCCAGAGCTGGTTTTATAGTCCCTCTGACTCCACCCCCAGGGTTCTAATTGGATAACATGTTTAACTAATTCACCTCCAGCACTCTCATACGTTAACGTCACAGTCAGTACCTCACTGGGAGACTGCCTACAAACCCCATGTTTTCTGCCTTGAGTTCCAAGTTGGAAGAAACGATAAAGATATGCTGAACAAAATAAATAAAGCAAACTTTGCACTTCTTTTCTAAATTTGCTTACAATTTAATTCCATAGGACCAATCTATAGACTAGAACTGGGCAACTCATTTAGGGGTTTTTGTTTAAAGCTGATTTGCATTAATTTGTCTTCACTTGCAAAGCTTGGAAGGGAGACCCACCAAGAATTAGAACAGCCTCTACCACCTATTTGACAAAACCACATCATACTAGACTAAGGACAGTATAGTGCTTACAGTGGAGAGATAGGACTAGTAGAGCCTGGGTTCAAATCCCCACTTAGTCATGAAACTCACTGGGTGGACCTTGGGCTAATTGTTATCTCCCACTCTACATGATAGGTTGTAAGGATAAAAAGGGAGAGAGCGAGCTAAAATGCCTTCCACCCTGAATTCAGTGAAGAGCAGGAAATAAACTGTAATGAGAACAAACGCGCTTAGGACATCATTCTATAATCCTCTCTCCCTCTCCATATATGATCACATAATGGAACCTTATTTGTAGCCATGCCAATGGCTCTGATAAGGCTGTCCAAGGAACCTGCCAAGGCAACCCTGACGAAAGAGAGTAATGTATGAGAGTTGATTGCCTTTAAAATGCTTTATTTCCACTAGCATGGCCTTTAGCATCCAATATTTGTCTGGCAGCTTCCCCGTAACTCATCTCCAGTCTTTGTAATAATAAATTTGCTCTAAAGATGAGGAGCTGCGGTTTTATTTTTGCTGCCTCTCCTTTCTTGAGCTTTGTTATCTATGATACGCTTCCTCTCTTTCAATACCAGGCATCAGACCGTCAGTTTCTTCTGAGCTGACGAATGTGTGACTCACTACAGAGTAGTCTGTGGTACTTTCTACAAAGGAGGTGGCAGCTGGGAATAAAAATACATTTGCCATTCAACATCCTGGCAGAGCAAAGACCAAAATGATTTGCACTGGGTGCCTACATTTAAGAGTGCTTCACCTGCATGACATTTGAAATAGCCATCTTTTGCAGGCAGATGAGAAGTAGAACAAATTCCTGTAAAATGTCAGCAATGTAAACGGCAACAAAATAAGTAGAAAATAAAATAAAATAAAAATAATACTGAAAATGATGGAAAGAAGAAAGAGTCCCCACCAGAGAAGGGTGGCAAATCAAGCTGTTGGACTATGCCAACATGGCAAAACTGACCAGAAAGCTCAGAAACCAAGAAGACAAAAACCTTAAGAATGGGGGGAAATTATAATTTACTTAGGAGACCACTGTAAGCAGATGAAAACATTAGCAGGATTCTAATATCACTTGTAATGTATCAAACACTATTGACAATATGGACAGATACAAAATATAGATTATGAAGTAATATGCAGTTGAAAATGTTGACAATAGGACCATTGGAGGGGATGGTGGGAAGTCTCGAGATTCAGAGAAATTTCTATATAGAGATATGTACTTGGTATTGTTACAACGTTACACTTGTAATATCAAAAATTATTTAAAATAATTTTTCACTTCACAATTATAACACAATGGAGAACTAGCATGGAGCCTCTGACAGGCCGTTGGACATGTATCAGGAAGATATTGGATTAGAAATTTGGTAACTACGGTTACCTTGGACTAGTTACCTACATCACAGAGATGCTGATAAAATGGCCCAGCTCACCATGATATTCTTTGGACAGAGGATGATAAATGCAACCATTCACAAATACAGCTAACTGAAATTTGCACACCACAGCATTCACTATTATGCATGTACTCAGCGTAAGGAAGCGTAAGGAAGGCAGAGGAGGCAAAATATAACTTAGACTGTTTCTTGGGTGGGTGGGGAGGAAGTGTGCAACTCAATAGGCTCAGAGCTTCTTCAGTTTAGCACCTGCAACAACTAATTGCTATTAAGAAAACAGCTCTGTGGTTAGTAAGATTATCCTCTTTATCATGCAACTCAAAGAACTGCCAGGTGGGTTTACTGAAACAGTTATATTCATAACCTGAGGATATATATTTTTTTAATCAAAAAACTTTTTGATGTACCATAACAGTAGCCTTCTCTTTTTCATTCAACTTTTGCAGGTTTCAGAATTGCACTTCGAAGTAGAAAAAAACTGTTTCATTCCAGAAGGCTTCAAAGAATTCGGGGTGGGAACATACAACTCCAGCTGCCGCAGAGACAAAAGCTCCGTAGACAATAAAATTGTGTTTATTAAACAATGTAAGAGTCATTAACATCTGTGGTTTCAGTGGACATAAATTTTGATGGACCAAAGGAATCTGGTTATTACAGATATTAGATGGAGAAGGAATCTTGAGTGTCTCTTAGTGCAGACCCAGGTCACTGAGCCTGAATTTCTTAATTGTTTTTTGGGGGGAACAGGATGGCTGGGATAGAAGCAGGCCTACATGCCCAACAATCCAATTCCACTAATACCCAGCTCTCACAACCAAAACGTACATAATTATGACCAGTGTGCAAAACATCGCTACTTATTTGCATCAACATGCTTCCCCACAAAGCACTGTGATTGGAGTAGCTTTGGAAAACCACCCACTGGGATTAAAAGCTAGAATTGTCCATCGAAATGAAAGAACTCCCACCAGCCTCTCTACCCCCCCTTCTCTCAAGTTGTGGGGGTTTCCCCAGAGAAATGGTTTCAATTCATGGGGGGGGGGAGATATGGGGAAGGTAGCACATTTAACTTTTTGCGGGGAAACAGAGGCAACAGACCTACTTGGATGTACGTATCGGGCATCATGGTTAACAGCACAACCTGACTTACAAATCTGAGAGTCTGCCTCAAATCACCTTGATTTGCTTCATTTGGGGTACAAACAGAATGAATGCATACGCCGAGTATTTTTTCCTTCCATAAGAGGCAATTTGATGCATTCACCCCAGAACTGGAGCCTGCACACACACACACACACACACACGGAGAAAACTGAACTAGCTTTCTAACATAATCTGATATTCAACATGTATATGAATGTATGAAAAGGACTGGTCTGCCAGAAAAGAAACTTAGTAGAACAAAGAGGAGTTATTGGTGGGAAAATATGTTATAAAATTACCACCCTAGATTGTAAAGCATTACTCACAGTTCAAACTGTCAGCTACTGAAAACAATTAGTGTTTCGGCTCACTTCTGTGTGACAGCCAATTTACAGCCGAGAATTTCTACCCCAAGCCAATACCGCTATTGGCAATCTAAACCCCACGAGAAAAAGTAGTTTCCAGATGATGGGAACAAAATTCACTTTCTGAGCACATTTTTCCAATTCCTCCAGTGAGCTAATAGTGGATAGATTCCTATCTTTGCTGAATTCTGTCTGCCAATTATTTTCAATAAAACAAAACAATTTCCCTTGCTTGCCTTTCAGTAGAAAAACACTGTTTTTCAACACCCATGATAGTGAAATCAGGATAGAAAAAAAGACACCAAAAGTTCTGTAAATCCAGTATTTTTCCCATCAGTATTACCATCCGATTAACCTTCTCTAAAGGTAAAAGGTAAAGGGACTCCTGACCATTAGGTCCAGTCATGACCAACTCTGGGGTTGTGGCGCTCATCTCGCTTTATTGGCCGAGGGAGCCAGCATACAGCTTCCGGTCATGTGGCCAGCATGACTAAGCCGCTGCTGGCGAACCAGAGCAGCGAAAGGAAACGCTGTTTACCGTATTTTTCGCCCTATAGGGCGCACTGGCCGATAGGAAGCACCTTGTTTTTTTGGGGGGGAAATGAATAAAAAAAATTTATTCCCCCCCCCAGCCGCGGGGCTGGGGCGGAGAAAGCCCGAGCTTCCCCCGACCCCAGCCCCCAGAACAGGATGCTGCCTGCAAGCCCTGCAAGCCCGGCGGCAACTCTCGCCGGGCTTGCAGATAGCTTCCAAGCTATCCTGCGCACCGACCCCTCTCGCTCTCCAGGCTTCAGCGAAAGCCTGCATTTGCCCCATAGGAAGCACACACATTTCCCCATCATTTTTGGAGGGGAAAAAGTGCCTCCTATAGGGCGAAAAATACGGTACCTTCCCGCGAAGCAGTACCTATTTATCTACTTGCACTTTTGACGTGCTTTTGAACTGCTAGGTTGGCAGGAAACCTTCTCTAAAGGAAATGGCTAATTGAAAGCCACCCCAAAGCTTTAGCATGCAATGGACTGTAGGAACACGGTCACGTTTTCCTAGCTATGTCTTCTGCTCTCTTTTTACTAAAGGCAAGGATTTCCCTCTAGATGGCTAACAGCCGTCCTTAAGAAAGCTGCAGCAAGCAACAGTGTTTTGATCTTTCCTTCTGTGCTGGTGGGGGCCTGGCATGACAGGCTGTAACTGCTGCCCACCCCAATATTGGGGAAGCAGCCATTCACTGTCACCACTTCTCTAGAATGTCAGGGTCAGTGGCAAAGCACACAGCCGTGCCCTGGAGAAGAGGCAACCCATCTCACACAACCACCTGCCAAGTGATCTTTCCTGTTGCCAGGGCAGATGCAGAGCTAGCGACCCGCAATGTTGTAAGGACATTTTGGTCGCCGGAGTTTTCATACGTGGGCAGCCTGGAAATGATATGCTTTGGAAGCCAGGCCACGGCTTGGCAAAGGGCACCTTGAGCCAAATCAGGTTTTGTCGTCCTGTGTGCCACTCACTTCCTGTGTGCACTTAGTGAAACTGACATTGGTTAGAAGCGCAAGCAGGAGGAGCGTGATGGGAGAAGAGAGAACACCAATTCTGTTTTATTTTTAGGTCGGCTTTTTAAAAAACTCTTAAAAAGAAAAAGGAAGAAAAAGGAAGAAACGGTCAGCGATAGCTTTGAACATATATAATTGAATGATGATGATCTTGATCTGTTAAGACAGCAGGCTGGAGTGTTTCTTCAAGTAGTTACACCCATCAATCCTTTCGGATTACGGTGGTGGATTAGAGAGTCTCATTGGCCAGCAACAAGATTGCCAAAGTCCATTATTTTGAACAAATAAAGCTTTTGTTTCTAGTATCCAGTGGAAAACCTGTTTATACAGTACAAGGTCATACTGAAAAAGAAGGAAGTCAGAAAGCAAAATATGGACACACTTTCCCAGGGTATTAACTGTACAGTGGTACCTCGGGTTAAGTACTTAATTCGTTCCGGAGGTCTGTTCTTAACCTGAAACTGTTCTTAACCTGAGGCACCACTTTAGCTAATGGGGCCTCCTGCTGCTGCTGCGCCGCCGGAGCACAATTTCTGTTCTCATCCTGAAGCAAAGTGCTTAACCTGGGGTACTATTTCTGGGTTAGTGGAGTCTGTAACCTGAAGCGTCTGTAACCTGAAGTGTATGTAACCCGAGGTACCACTGTACGTCTAGAACTAGGCAATCCATGCCTTCCTCCAATATGCATTTAAAAATTCACCTAGACTTCTATATTATAGACTGTAGAAGTCTATCAAGTATATCATTCGCTCAAGAAAGTATATATTAACAAAACAACATTGTACAACTTGGGACCCCCAACACCTAAATGACCACCTTTCTGATGATGATGATGATGATGATCCTCTTGCCTTTTCCTCAGAAAAGGGACTCAAGGTAGCTCACAAAAATTAAAACAAGCATGGATAAAACACATAAAGCTGGAAACATGTAAAAGATAGTAGTTAAAAAGTAATTAAGCTATAATAGAATTAACATGATCTAAAACAACTTTATAAAATCTAATGTGTCTGGAAAAAACAGCAACAACATAACACGATGAAAAGACCTTTCCTTAAAAAGAGTCAGATCTCAGAAGCCTCCTGGAATAAAACAGACTTCATCGGCTAGCAGAAGGAGAACAAGGAGCAATGTGGGTGAGACCACAGAGGTGGTTGTCCTGGGCGCAAAATTCTTTGCAAAATTTCAAAAGAAAATTTTACAAAATTTCAAAAGAAAAAAAAGTAGTAATAATAATAAAAATAATAAATATAAAAGGATGCTACTAAACCAGAAGTGGTTTTTTGTGGGTTCTCCTATGGAAAAACAACAACAGTGCTATAGGTGGTATAGCACACATTCCACTTAAATCTTGCTCCTTAAAGAGCTCTCATTTATTTTATTTATTTAAATCATTTATATTCCAGTCTTTAACCATTTTGCCCATGGCACATCAACAGTCAGTTGCGGTCCCACTTTCAAAGCTCACAAAAAAACAAGTATAAAAGCAGAGGAAGCCATATCGCTTCATCAATATTTTTATTAGCACCCACCAAAATGGGAGTGGGAAAATTCTCTCTCTCTTCATCTCCTCCACCCTTCACTTCCTCTGATGCAGGGTTCTGTGAACTCAACAACTTGCTCACTATTTTTTGGCATCTTGGTTGGTCCTATTAACGACACTGCCAGACGGCGAATAACAGGAACAACCGAAAAAATATTATACGCCATGGCGAGAGAACATGGTTAGGTTGGAGATTCCAGATCACCCGTCAAATAGGCACAATTGAGGAAGGAAGGCAGTACCTCACACACAGTCTGAGGTAGTTCAGTCGCTACAACAGGAGATTTTTAATCTCAGGGTCGTGGGTTCCTGCATTGCAGGGGGTTGGAATAGATGACCCCTGGGGCCCTTCCAACATGGATGATTCATTCATATTGGTGGCGACAATTTTACATGGGGGTTCCGTTCCTGGCCCTCAACACGCCCACTCTGCCCTCTTACATCACCATTACAGCCTCTTCCAGGAAGTCCAAAAGAACCTGTGCATCAATTGGATTCTCGCAAAATGGTCACCATGTGTGTCTGTTTGTCTCCCCCCCCTTTCCACAGTGAAGTGCTTTGCAAGCTACACACACACACACACACACACACACACTTAACGGTTGATAGTCCAGCATTGGCACTTGAACACTGGAACTAAAATAAAATAAACGTATTCTTCAGACCTCAGCTCCCCTCCCCTCCAGGGAAGCAACATCACAAGGTGTGTATGTCAGGGCTTCATTACAGATGAGCAAGTCTCCTCTTAACTTAATTCTCAAGTGAAGTTGCACATGTTCCGACTGGTGCTGGGGTTACAAATCGCCTTATTGATGTACTGTGCTATCTGGGCTGGATTGCTGCCAGGCTATTAATCTAAAAGCCTCCAGAGCAGGGGCTCCCATACTTCTCTGCCCTGAGTCTCATCTGCACCCTTATCACTTTTCCGATGCGGGCGGCACCTGTTGCCCAGGCTCCCTTTTATCCGCACGGCGTTTAAAGATGCAAGTTCACTTTTGACATCTCACGCAGAGATCCGTTTGTTTGTTTGTTTTCAAAGCCAGGCAGCAAATAAGAAACTCCCTTTAAATACAATAGTCCAAACACACAATGCTAGTCTTGGCGTGCGGTCAGTGGGCTAGGGCGACAAGGCTAGTCCTCTAAATGTTCCCCTGGCACCTCCTTCCCAAAGCCCAGGAAGCTTCTGTCTGGCTTAGGGAGAGAGGAGCTCTGCTCTGATGGGTCCAAGAACCCTTCCGCAGCCTTCTTTGTTTCCTCATTTCCCCTCCCTTCCTGTGTTTCTCTCCATTTTATTTCTGTGTTACATATATTTTTAAAAATCGTTTTAAAAAAATCTAATTTGTTTTCCGGGTTCCACTTGTTGCACCTGAGTGGTGTTCTTGTAGGTACAGTGGTACCTCGGGTTACATACGCTTCAGGTTACATACGCTTCAGGTTACACACTCCGCTAACCTAGAAATAGTGCTTAAGGTTAAGAACTTTGCTTCAGGATAAGAACAGAAATCAGGCTCCGGCGGCGCGGCAGCAGCAGGAGGCCCCCATTAGCTAAAGTGGTGTTTCAGGTTAAGAACAGCTTCAGGTTAGGTACAGACCTCCGGAACGAATTATGTACTTAACCTGAGGTACCACTGTACTTGGAAGTATGATCTTCCATGAAGAGTAGCTTTAGCAAAATTCACTTGATTTTATAACAAGCTTTTAAAAACTGGCACCAGACGAATGGTGCATCCAGTTCCTCAGATTGCATTTGGAAGCACCAGTGTGGAACCAGGATGAAAGCTTAAACACGTTCTGCTTATTCACAGATTAATAGAAACTCAACTCAACAATCAAACATAAATAGAAATCTGAGGGAAGGGGGACATCGTGTTGGAACTATGCAGTTTTTGAGGTCATTTGAAAAACACACCACAAATTCAGAGGACAATACTTTAGATAGCTAAATCTGCAGTAAGATAAGATCTACTGGTAATGTGAATAAAAGCATGAGCAGGTATTAAAATGTTCAGTTTTCTATCTTCCCCCATTTATTTCAAATTCTAGGACTGCTTGAGATTGACAGGCTTGAGTAGTGAAGGGGACACTTATCTCAAAATAGCAATGGGAAGCTTTTAGTAGCAATAACGCACACAGAATCTGGAATGGCAACACAAATGCATTGCAAGGTGAAACAAACTGAAGGGGGTGTCAAATCAGTAAAAAGCAAATACAGACATTTATGGTGAACATCCCTAAATGTCTTATTTTGTGAATGTTTCACGATCACCCTAAAAAGCGAATGAAATACAGTACAAAATTACCTTTCCCCCTGAAATTAAACAAGGCAGAAGGAATATCCCCTTAAAAACCAACACTCTCAGAACTGCTTAAGGTTTTTCTTCTCGAAGAACAACTTCTTTTCGTAAATGTTATCTGCCGTAGGCTTCCAGCTAGCTTCTACCCCAGGGTTTTCACACTGCCACAAGATCACACACATCAGAGTCAGCCTGGCTTCTGCAGAACCTTCAGCCTAAATCAGTACATTCCACAGGCTGCTAATGTGATCCCTGTCTCTGAGGAGAAGATCACGCATTCGCAGCGTAGAACAGTTTAACACTGATGACAACAGTGAGATGGCTGTGGGCAGTGTGAGCCTGCACCTGCCAGCACTGCCCTCTGCAGGAACAAAATTGAAGATTACTGCCATCTTGTGGATAAGGGAAATAGCTGCACTTTAGTGTACCTTTAGTGTACATTATTCACTTCCCCAACTTACTATGGGGGGGATACAGATACCTTACAGGTAAACTACAAACTCTTTTGCCTCCTTTTGCCCACCAGGCACCACACATCCAGTACTGTGGGCTCCCACCCTAAACTTCTGGTGCCTTATAGAATCATAGATTTGGAAGGGACCCTGGGGGTCATTTAGTCCAACCCCCTACAATGTAGGGATCTTTTTGCCCAATGTGGGTCTTGAACCCACAATCCTGAGGTTAGAGAGTCTCACACTCTACTGACTGAGCTATACTATTGAAGACTTTCTTTTTCAAGCAGGCATTTTAGCTATGTTTTCTGATCACATGGCTTGCTTTAGCTGATTTTATTTTATGTTTTTAACCTTACCAAATACCATTTAGGGACTGAGTTGAGAGGCATGCACATATTTGAAATAAATAAAATTATTTGATGGCTGCAAAAGTGCTTATGGGAACGGGAACAATTCAAACAGGAGGCTGCTTTGTGGTATACAAACTGAGGAAAACACACTGCTCTGTTTCCCTACAGTAACACTCAATGAACAAGACTGTACTGTAGTAAAGCTTTGATTAAATAAACATTATTTTCATATAGCTGCTGCACTAAAGCATAAGTGCTTGAAGTCTAGCTGTGCAAATGTCCTGGAGTCAATAAACAAACAGCAGCATGATTTAAGGTGTCTCGTTCCCCAAAAATGAAGAAAGAGGGGGAAAGGAAGGAACAAGACTGTCCTCTGCTGAATCATCTACTAGATTACAGGTTTTCCTCATTACATAGCAGAGCAAACAGGAGAAAGAGTGAATGAGAATCCGAATATTATATGCCCCTCTCTGGGGAATGGTGTTTTAAAATAGTTCTCTGAGCAAACAAGATCCATGCAATATACATTTTCCAGACTCCCTCAGGCTGTAGGAAAGAGGGCTGCAGGGACAGTTCCAAGCCTGACCACAAAAGGTAGCTTTGCCTGGGCTGTTGTGGACATCCAAGCATCATCACCAATTTACAGCAGCAAGGTCGCTACAAGATCATCATCCATGGCTCCAGAAGCCTTGAATGTCCTGTGAGAGACTAAGGAGTCTCGGTGTACCTGTGTAGGTTGCCATGCTCCTCTGTTAAGGGAGAACCAAAACGGCCAGTGAAAAGGCCCCAAAGGGGATGACCTCTGCCTCCAACTGACAACCGCATATGAAAAAGGTATGATATTGCATTTGTTTGTCCAAGTCTGGTTTCTTCCCTCTGGGAGTACACCGCACGTTCTTGAAGGGTAAAGTTTCTATTTTATGGGCCAATTTCAATTCAGATGGATCCTTGCAAGTGCATGGATGAGGGTGGGCAGGGTGCTGAGAGTCCATACATGCACAAAGTGACCATGGAAACTGGCAAAATAAGGACAAAAAGCCCAGTCATGTTTGAGGTAAGGTGGATGACAACCAGGGATAGGGCCTTCTTAGTAGTAGCTCCTTGGTCATAGGTCTCTCTCGCCTGGCCACTCCATCAGCATCTACTTTGTGATATTTAAAACACCAAGCAAAAACTTTGCTATTTTAGGGGACTTCAATGGGACTGAGATTCTGTTGCTAATTTCAATTTATCTTAATTGTCTGATGGCTCTCTGTTTAGTTGGATTTTAGAATCGGTTGTTAAGTGCTTATGTTTCATTGTTTCATAATACACTGCAGTCACAAAATACGTAGTGAATTTGTCTGAACAGCAAGATGATCAATATTTAAAATAATTAAAAAGAGTAGCTGTATAACTTATAATTTAATTTAATTTAATGAAAGATAATTTTCACAGACAGGTATTAAGGAATATCTGTTTAATTTAATTTAATTTAATTTAATTTAAGGCAACTTTCACAGTCAGGTATTAAGGAAAAGCATAACTACAACTTTACTTTCGATAGCTTTAACAGTAAGCTTCCTAAAAATCTTATCTTCCTGTTTGTTGAAAAGGCTTTCAAGATCTTTCCCCCAACATTCAATAAAATTGTTTTTCTTTTTCTTTTTTGGCAGATCCCACAGACAGGATCTTATAAAACATTTTATATACAGCATTAGCATTCTATGCCACATAACTTTGGCAGTGCTCTATGAATGAGAGTAGTTTCTTCCAGTTTGCAGTGCAGCCACTCTTTCTGTGCAATCCAAACCCTGACCAGTAGGGGCTTAACTGAGCAGTGGGGCCACCACGCCATCCACAGCCCCATTGCTTACACCATGGTGGAAGGCAGGCAAATGCTAGATTAGGCTTGGACTGAGCCCAATGCCAAATAATGTAGCAACAGTGGGGGTCAGCTCTTTGTTCTGCCCACCTACACAGTCATGACGTGGAATGGAGAACTGGTAGGGCGAAGCTGGAAGAGGTTGGCAGGGTCAGGTAGAAAGAACCTTTCCCCAATCCAACGATCTATTCCCCCACCCCACCAGTCCAGTGCAAAGGGGATTTACCGTATTTTTTGCTCTATAAAACACACCAGACCACAAGACGCACCTAGTTTTTGGAGGAGGAAAACAAGAAAAAAAATATTCTGAGTCTCAGAAGCCAGAACAGCAAGAGGGATCGCTGCGCAGTGAAAGCAGCAATCCCTCTTTCTGTTCTGGCTTCTGTGATAGCAGCGCAGCCTGCATTCGCTCCATAAGACGCACACACATTTCCCCTTGCTTTTTAGGAGGGAAAAAGTGAGTCTTATAGAGCAAAAAATATGGTAAATCACACTGCCATATGCTAAAATTTTAAAGGCTCAGGAAGGAATGCGCAGTCCCTGGGCTTTGACAAATCTAAAGTTTCAAGGGGGCGGTTGAAAGCACACAGAAAAACAGAAGGGCCTTTTTGACAACAAAAGCAACAAAAATTAAACGCAAGATTGTTTTGGTTTGGCTCTAATTGACTCCCCAGCGTCCCATTTTTAAAGAAACTCAGCATTAACAAAGTGAGCTAATAACCTAGTCTTCACTGTATCATATTAAACTGCAAGCCTTCAGAATAAGCAAGTATCTGCTACTTGCTCTTTTTTTCTCCTCCTTTAAGTCCCTGGGACAAGGTGGGCTAGAATCAGGTAAAGGGAAATAACTGCAGTTCTAAGCATATAGCTTACTTGAAAGCACACACAAAAATCAATCCGACTAGCTTCCAAATAAAAATGGATATGATTGGGCTGCACATCATTAACTCTCACCGCACTCCAAAATAATTTCGTAAGGTTTCCCTTTTAAAAAGGTATTCTGAGCACATCGGGATGTTAAAGGGCCCAATATTTATTTATCATTTACTTGCCTTTCTGGAAGTCAGCCAAGGTGATGTACAATTTCTGGACTTGAAGGCAATAAGACATCCTATATCATTCACATTTATCTCAATGTGTTTTAAAACCATCAAAGGATAATTTGTAGGAAGAACCTGAAAGTCTTCAGAAAGGCAAGGCAGTTCCTGTTTCAAGTGCAGCTATGACATTGATACGAGCTAATAAAAGAAAATTACTGGTGCCTGGTAAATTTAATTCCTTTAAAACACACACACTCAGCTCTTGTGGTAATAAATTAAAGTTTTAGAAATATTTCTCTGTATTATATTGTATACATTAATATTCTACACCTTGACATACAGCAAGACTTCTGCCATAGTAGAAGTAGCATGCATATTTCATCCTTGGGGAGTTAGCATTGTTGCAGCACAGGGGGTAGCATTTGGGGGGGGGGTAGAAGCCTTGGTTACAATTGGGGAGCGTTGAATAAAATTAAGGGGGCAATGGAAGCATAAAGAAGAAAATTTTGAAACACCGTTCGTTCATGTGTCATCTGTTGTGTAACAACAATGTAACAGAGTTAAAGTTGCAGTGGCGTAGCGTGGGGGGTGCAGGGGGGGCCGGCCGCACCGGGCACAACATCTGGGGGGTAGGGGGCACAAATCCACGGGTTAGGGGGCGCAAATCCACGGGTTAGGGGGCGCAAATCCACGGGTTAGGGGGTGCAAATTACTTGCCTTGCCCCGGGTGCTGACAACCCACGCTACGCCACTGTAAAGTTGTAGTGATTAATTTATTTTCCAAAATAAATTGATAGCAGTGCACCAGGCTCATCCTTCTCATTAGGGTTATTTTTAAAAAGTTATTCATATTTTTTATTTTAATATCCTTCGTCATCTTAATTTCCTGCCTGTAATGCGAATGTTACTACAGTTGATTTTAATAAATGATTTGATAATTTCCAATCTTCAAGGTGTCTTATTGACAGCAGCATATTTCTTTCCTGTGTTGTTGGACATAGGTTAGAAACACAGATACATAAAAGAACACGAATTTGTCATTGCAGCTTTCTGTTTGCTTGTTTAAAGAATGTAGATTTTTTTCCAGGGGCACCAAATAATTTTTTTTATTTTTTGGAAAAGGGGTTGATAGGCCAAATAAGTTTGGGAACTTTTGCTCTATGGGTCTGCTGCAATGAAAGAAGCAGAAACGGGTGCAAAAACTCAGCATGAGGCCTAGGAAGCAGATCAACTGGTAGAGAAGAGCTAGTCAGTGTGGCTTCAAACTGGTTGCCTCTTCCCCAGAACTGCAGATCTAAGCTTACTAGCCAATGAGAGGGCTTACCAAACACTTTCGATGATTGCATTCCACCAGTCCTCTTAACACATCCAAATTCATCTCGCCGACACCAATGCATTTGCAAATAGAAGTTAATAAATTGCTGTTAAGCAGTGTACAATTTCATTTGATAAAGATGAATAGTGTCATCCTATTCGATACCAGTGGGCGTGGGGCAGTTAATCAAGTTGTTTACCAGCTGGAGAATGGGAGAGAGAGACAGATGCAAAAGAAATACTTACTGCTCTTTGTAATATGCTTTGGGGAGCGCAATCGCATTATCTTGGCAAGAATGTGCAATTGGATAAAGACACACTGCTGAAGACAAGTCGGCCCAAGGGGTCAAATGTACAAATCTTTGCCGCATCCCGAAGATGAAAGTCAAGTCTAATACACACATCCACAAGATGTCCACAACAAACTAATGCTTTGTCTTTCTAATGTGACTAATGCAGCAAGATGAATTAAACGAGATGGCAGAAGCCTAAAGTGGCAAAATAGACAGCACCATTGTGCTGTCACCCCCACCAAAATATGAAAATAATAATAATCTGCAAGTGAAAACAAGACCCGGAGAGAATGTGCTAGACTTCTGGTGGGGTTTTCTATTGCTCTTTTTGTGGAGTTTTTGACAGAACGTTCAAAAATTGTCCCCCACACATCCTCCTTTCCACAGCCCCAGGATTCTACCTACTCATTCCTCTGTGTATACATACCAAGGTAAAGTCTGTGGCTGCCTTCCAGTTAATTATAAATTCATGTTGTTGTTTTTTTAAAAAATTATATACAGGGATTTCACAAGATAGGATTACTCGGGTGTGGCAATTCGCTGCCTTACAATCTTTCCATTCAGGCAGTACTTTGTAATTTTTGCCTCTGATGTGTGGAAATTGAGAACACCACAAAATTAAAACGGTTCATCTACCTAGTAATTTTGCTAAGCTTGATAGGTTTGTAGCCTTCTTGTCAAAGCCTCTCAGGTTACCAAAATGTGATTTGAGATTATCTACATGTTGGTGATGTCTATGCATACCACTGGGTTGACAAAAACAAAATTTAAAAACATTCTAGAATAGCACACTTTTACATGTTTTTATACAGTTCTTTTATTGATTTGGATAATCTTAACAAATATTGCTTTTGTGGTGCAGACTGCTTGGAATTTTTTTTGAAATATTAAGTGGTTTAGAAATGCTTCCAAGTAAATAAATAAATGAAAAATACAGTTTGCTTCCAGCCAAGCTTTCCGACTTAAACAGTATGGGCAGAAAACATAAGGTAATTGTCCCTTCCTTCAGCATTTTACTAGAGTAAATAAGTATCCTTGCTTCAGTTCTGTCGCATGGAAGGAATTGGTAAAATTTATCTGATTTTTTGACTTCCATTCACTCCATTGCCTTAATCATTATACAACACAGGCTCAATCAAGGCAGTTTTTGAATCATTCTATAATAAAAGTAGAATTTCTCGTGCACCTTTTTTTTTTTTAAAGGTCTGAAGTCAACAGCACCAATAAAAACGAAGCAAAATACAGAAATAGTATAAGCTTTCATAGATAATCAACTACTGTGGGGCTCAGCAGGCACCTCCTTCCTGACCAAAGTCTACAGTATATGTAGGAGAAGGATCCATGACCATATGGAACTGAGAGGTCTGAGAAGAGAAGAAGAAGAAGAGTTTGGATTTGATATCCCACTTTATCACTACCCTAAGGAGTCTCAAAGCTGCTAACATTCTCCTTTCCCTTCCTCCCCCACAACAAACACTCTGTGAGGTGAGTGGGACTGAGAGACGTCAGAGAGAAGTGTGACTAGCCCAAGGTCACCCAGCAGCTGCATGTGGAGGAGCGGGGAAGCGAACCCGGTTCACCAGATTACGAGACTACTGCTCTTAACCACTATACCACACTGGCTCTACATCCAGTATATGTAGGAGAAGGATCCAAGACCATATGGAACAGAGAGTCTTGAGAGGAGAAGGGAGATGCTCTGCTGAGGTGACAGTGGAAAGTCACTAACTCCTGTCAGCTGGTTCCCTTGAGAGAAGGCCTATCTTCAGCTCAAGTAATAACATCTATCTCCATCAGTCTAGGAAGAAGAGCAGCCTTCTTCTCTCACCAGATGAGCCCAAGGCTTGTCCAACACCTTGGATTCCACTTGATAAGGAAGATGTAAAGGAAAGACCTTCAGGAGTGACATTCAAGGATCTAACAGCACCAGGCTGGATAAAAATCAACGATTTAAAAAATAAATAAAAATAAGATTTATTTTTTTTACTTAAATCAGATTTTTAAAATTTAAATTAGATTTTTAAAATGAAATCCTTTTGGAGGAAAAATCTTTCTAAGGATAGTTTTCCATTTAAGTTACATTATAGTCCAAAGGCTATCCATCAGGAAATAAGGATTTGTTTTAAGTTTTTCACGTGTGCTAAAACTCAGTCTAAGGTGTTTTTTTTAATTGTTTAACCACATCAGTTAACAAACATGGATACATACGCTATAATGTTATTGATTTAGTTAAATAAATTGTTATTAAGGAAATGATTATTTTTCTCCTTCCAATAAAGTACAGCAGAAAAGTTGTCCAAATATAAACAGTTAACTAACCTCACAATAATTTCATAATTATCTATGTATTTCTAATAGTATAACCAAATCAGTAATTTTTGATATAACTGTAAAAACTACTCTGAAAATTTATTACAAGTATTCCAAAAATTAAACCTTTACCTCGTTGTAAATATTAAGATTATACCAGCAAGAATCAATCTTTCTGTAAAAAATAAAAAAATTGTTTTAAATCAAGTCTAACTGACTAGTGATTTAAATTATGATTTAAACAAATTTGATTTAAATCAAATCCACCCTGAACAGCACTAGAGCCCGACTTGGGCATCAGCAAACAAATATTCTTTTGCCTGATAAAGAATATGGGATAGAATGGAGGAAGATGGCGACTGAGTGGGAAATCACAGAAGGGCTGAAGAGGAAAGGGTGAGGAGAGGACAAAAAATTCAAAAGACACACAACCACAACAAAATCCTTAAATTCCTGTACCTATAATCACATTAAATACTACTAAAGAATTCATTGAAGATCAACGGACAAACGTACTGGAGTTAATTTCAAAACATGGAACATAATCTGTTAGGAATTATAAAACAATTGTATGCAGAAAATGATAAAAATAGGAATGTCTATTGATGATAAAAAGGCACACAGACAAAATATGCTTCCTACCATAGCGGGTGTAGCAGGTGGCCAAACCAGAAACCAAACTCACAACAATCAGGAATCTTGCACTAAGCTAAGAAACCCAGAGTGGAAGTAATTTGTGTTGAAACTTTCAGGCAGTAATATTGATTAGCTGTTAGGAATGAATTTATTGCACGGCTTCCAGTGGGCTTTTTACTTTTATGTGAAGGACGAACAAAAAAAAAAATGCCTACTATTTTAGCGGAGCTATACAGAAGGAAGCAGCCAATGAATCTCCTCCCTAGATAAACCTTTAGGTTTATGGTACAGTTAGGAGAAATATACTGTGGATTCCACAGTGCTACTGCTCACTTGTTCCTAAGAGGAGTTTTTTGGGGGGGAGAGGGGTTGCATTCAGGTAACTTTTATTCAAGAAGAGACTCAGTGAAAGGAGTGGCTATGATTAACTTAGTCCCATTAATTTTAATGGGTTTATTTTAGGTAAATGTTAGTTCAGGCTTCCTCAACCTCGGCCCTCCAGATGTTTTTGGCCTACAACTCCCATGATCCCTAGCTAGCAGAATCATGATGGGAATTGTAGTTTCTAAACATCTGGAGGGCCGAGGTTGAGGAAGCCTGCGTTAGCTGAATACAGCCCAACATTTTAACTGATTGAAACTTGGTGAGGACTATTACTCATGTTGTTGTTGTTGTTTAGTCATTTAGTCGTGTCCGACTCTTCGCGACCCCATGGACCAGAGAACGCCAGGCACTCCTGTCTTCCACTGCCTCCCGCAGTTTGGTCAAACTCATGCTGGTAGCTTCGAGAACACTATCCAACCATCTCATATTCTGTTGTCCCCTTCTCCTTGTGCCCTCCATCTTTCCCAACATCAAGGTCTTTTCTAGGGAGTCTTCTCTTCTCATGAGGTGGCCAAAGTATTGGAACCTCAGCTTCAGGATCTGTCCTTCCAGTGAGCACTCAGGGCTGATTTCCTTCAGAATGGATAGGTTTGATCTTCTTGCAGTCCATGGGACTCTCAAGAGTCTCCTCCAGCACCATAATTCAAAAGCATCAATTACTCATAGATTCCTTTAAAAATAACATTCCCAATAAATATTGTGCATTTCCCTATCCTTCTACATAGAATAGGCCTGAGGTGGCTGCTCTGCGTAGTTGTATGGGCATATGTCTTAATAATGGGAAGGAGAAATGGAAAGAGTAGTTTAAATATGAAGGGTGCAGATCACTGTAGAACAACACACATGTTGGCTGACTTACGTGTAAATGTGTATCATTCAGGGTCAATCATCATTTGCATCCATTTCCATGGCCTCATCTCAACCCAGGGGCAGCCTGTCCTGTTTTGCCGCCTGAGGCAAAATGGGAATTGCCGCCTCCAGTCCCACCATTGCCCCCTGGTTCTCGCCGAACTCAGTGGGAGCCAGGGGCTTCCCCAAGTGTTGCTGTTCAGCTTCTCCCCCCTGAGGCAGGGAAGATGTGTGGCAACGCCATAGAACGTTGCCTTCTACACTTAAGCTGCCTGAGGCAGGCTCTTCACCCCACCTCATGGGTTGTGCCTGTAGCTTAAAAAATGCAGTTTTTTTACGGTAAAAAAATGCCTTAAATAAACAAAATGCGTGTCACCTTGTTCATACACAACTCCCAGATATGCTAGCCTGCTGGCAACTTCATAAGGCAGGTATGCTGGGCTTCTCTCAGTTCTATGAAGCTCTACAATGGATTCTGTTTCTTTGGCATCCTTGCAGGATGGTTTTGTTTTTGTTTTGCTTTTTGATAATGGCACTGAACCAGTCATGCTTCTCTCACACAGGGCTGGATTTAGGTTTGATGAGGCCCTAAGCTACTGAAGGTAATGGGGCCCTTTATATGTCCAGCTGTCCTTTGTCAACAACAAATTGTTGCTGTTTTTTGTGCTGAATATATGCTATATGTAGGGACGCGGGTGGCGCTGTGGGTTAAACCACAGAGCCTAGGACTTGCTGATCAGAAGGTTGGCGGTTCGAATTCCCTGCGACAAGGTGAGCTCCCGTTGCTCGGTCCCTGCTCCTGCCGACCTAGCAGTTTGAAAGCACGGCAAAGTGCAAGTATATAAATAGGTACCGCTCCAGCGGGAAGGTAAACGGCGTTTCCATGCGCTGGTCTGGTTCGCCAGAAGCGGCTTAGTCATTATGGCCACATGAACCGGAAGCTGTACGCCGGCTCCCTCGGCCAATAAAGCGAGATGAGCGCCGCAACCCCAGAGTCGGTCACAACTGGACCGAATGGTCAGGGGTCCCTTTACCTTTACATGCTATATGGTAATTTATGGACCTAATAGATATCTAACGCCATTTGCACATAACAAAATATGTATTTTATCAAAGTAATTGTTGAACTGAAATACAATTAAGAAGAATAATATTAATAGTGAAAATTGGGGGGGGGGCAAGAGAGTGGGGCCCTAAGCTATAGCTTGTTTAGCTTATACGTAAATCCAGCACTGCTCCCACAGTTCCTCTTTGCCTTTGTAGCCACCTTCACACAGGTACAACGGCAGTCTGTGTCTCACACAATGAGTATCAGGAGTGGTACTTTTCAACACTCATCACAAGAATAGTATTATTTGAAAAGACAAAGAATTTTTGTAAAGCGGAGACACAGGCAAGCATCTTAAACCATTGCAAAAGGTTGTTTAAAGCACAGGGGTGGGGAGAATCTCAGAAATATTCCTCTCCACTCCTCCCTCAAGATGAAGTAGCTGAAGTTGGATTCTTCTTGGACACTTGTAGGCTATTTCAGCACAGTAGCTCAAAAATGCCAGGCACACTTCTCGCGAAACAAAGAGCTAGGTGCGCAGGTGTTAGGGATGGAAGAGTATTTCTGGTCTCTTCTCATTTTTCCAGGTGTTCATTCATATGTCAATTGTGTGCATTTGTATACAGTATATGAAAAAATATATTTAAAATATATATTGAATTGTATAGTCTACCGTATTTTTTATTTTCTTTTTACATACTTTATTGGAAATTTTTGAAGAAGCACAAAAGATAATTACATTCTGATCCATGTATTGGTCTGGGAGTCGTGAATTAGGTCAGTTTTCTTACAAATGAAGCAGAAAACCCTGAAACTCCTCTATCTCTGAGAGTTTTAAACCAGGGTCTATCAACAACATCAAGGTAAGGTCTATATCAGCGGCATATTTGTTGCTGCCTCATCCTGCACAACAAATAAATATATTATGATGATCTAGCAACCATCACCATTCATGACCATCCTACTGGAAATACAGAACAAAAACTTATTTCTGCAGGAATTACTCTGAAGCACAGGAAGGATTTGATGGAAAACTAATCGAGTTTTACTCTGAGAAGACCCACGCTGAAACTATCGGACCTAACTTAAGTCATGTGCATTAACTTCAGTGTGTCTACTCTGAGCAAATCTGAAAACCAGTCTCAGTCATCCAAGGATGTTTAACAGTGGAAGTTTTCATGCCCAGCTAATAGGCAAAGGTATTGACAAGAGATGCTAGATATGTGGTTACCATGGTTACACGGTGGTACATGAAAAGGTATTCCAAGTTCAGAAGCATTTTATTTTCCCTTACTTTGTATGATTCAGCTAAACCCTAGTGTGCTGGGGGGGGGGGGACACAACACACACAACCAACCAACCAACCAACCAACCACCACACATGCAAGCTCTTCCACGTTTGGGTTGGCAGTGCTTGTATGCATTGCCCCAAAATGATCTTAGGTATGACAGTGTTATAAACTGCAAGTGAAAATAGAAGCAAATCTGCAAGTGAAGTCCACTTTGTATGATGCTAGAGGTGACATTCCAGAAATATGGAGGCTTCGGCAACAATACCACCCCCCTTGCCTGGGAGGGAGGGGAGAAACACCCTTAAATTGCGAAGAAAGAAAAATATATGCAATGACTTTATCATTGTCAAACCTAGATGTGGATTAAGAACATGAAATAGATTTAAGTATCTTGGTGCATAAATATGCAGAGTTATGAAATATCAAGAAGTGAGCCAACATGGCCTTGCCCTCATACTGCAACATGCGGAAGTCACTCTTGCATCAAATACCTGAGGGTTTTCTGGTCTCTGCAAGAGAGATTCAAGTTTGTTTTAAAAAAAACCTAGTTTAAGAATGTAAGCGTCACTTCAATACACAACCAATTATCACCATCACCTGTTGGGAGGTACCCAACGTATCCCTGTACAACTCCTGCAGCCAAGCTGGTGCCAAACATCGTTCTGCTTTCCTTTGGACCACATCAGCGAGGCCAAGTGGGTGTGTCTTGCCATCTGGGCAGTCCAGGACCTCCATACACATTGCCCAGGCTTGCAACCCAGGGAGGTCACTTTGGGGCTGCAATGCAGAGGTTTGACTTCACCTCCAGAGATGCACTCCTTTGTATTTCAAGACAGATGGATGCCAACTAACTCCAAGTATGACTTAGCTGGACTATCACCCATTGTCTTTGCATGTTATGGATTTAGGTTCAGAGGCCTTTGTCCTGCAGAATAAAGAATCTAGCAAATCAATGTGGCTACTGAAGGCATCAGTTAGACACAAGAACATAAGAGCCTGCTTGATCTGACCAGTGGCCCATCTAGTTCAGCATCATGTTCTCATAGTAGCCAATCAGATATCAATGGGGAACCTGCAAGCAAGACCCAAGAACAAGAACACTCTCCCCTCCTGTGGTTTTCAGCAACCGGTATTCAGAAATATTACTGTCTCTGACTGTGAAGGAGCAGCATTAAGAGATAGCACAAACACCAACGTTTTGCAATAGGAAAACAAGGTTAAAATCCAAGTAAGCCTTCCCCCCCTCCCCATCATACAGTAGTGATAATTATATATTAGTCTAACAATTAAGCACAAATGCAGCTTCAGATTACAACTTGCAGCATGAATTCTTAGTCTCAAAAGTGTTATTATTACTAATATGAAGTGCTGTGTTGTGACATCACAACAAAGAACAAACATGATTAATGCTACTTCCCTGTCAAAAGCTTTCACTCTTTGTTCCTTTATAAGCCAGATGGTGTGCCTTAAGGAGCTTATCCTACAGAAGTGTTCTTAAGTAAATAGATAACCACAAAAATACTTTGGGAACAGCCAGAGTTCAAGTTTAAACAGCTTGAAGCAACCACATTATTGATTTAGGTACCGGCATTTGATGGATGATAGCTTATCTGTGGCTCAAAATTAGCACTACATTAATGTCCTTGTCAAAACCATCAACTTACTTATTCAAAATGTTTGGGGTGGGGGATGGGGAAGGATGCTTTCAAAGCAAAAAATTCATTGAAAAAGTTCTTACAAGGTTTCTTCCAACTTCATGCTTGTTGAATCCATGTCATTTTGAAACCTCTATTTTTCCCCCCAAAAAAACCCCTAACATCATGGCCACTGGGCCCATCACATCCTGGCAAATAGAAGGGGAAGAAATGGAAGCAGTGAGAGATTTTACTTTCTTGGGCTCCATGATCACTGCAGATGGTGACAGCAGTTACGAAATTAAAACACGCCTGCTTCTTGGGAGAAAAGCGATGACAAACCTAGACAGCATCTTAAAAAGCAGAGACATCACCTTGCCAACAAAGGTCCTATAGTTAAAGCTATGGTTTTCCCAATAGTGATGTATGGAAGTGAGAGCTGGACCATAAAGAAGGCTGATCGCCGAAGAATTGATGCTTTTGAATTATGGTGCTGGAGGAGACTCTTGAGAGTCCCATGGACCGCAAGAAGATCAAACGTATCCATTCTTAAGGAAATCAGCCCTGAGTGCTCACTGGAAGCACACATCCTGAAGCTGAGGCTCCAATACTTTGGCCACCTCATGAGAAGAGAGGACTCCCTGGAAAAGACCTGATGTTGGGAAAGATGGAGGGCACAAGGAGAAGGGGACGACAGAGGACGAGATGGTTGGACAGTGTTCTCAAAGCTACCAACATGAGTTTGACCAACTGCGGAAGGCAGTGGAAGACAGGAGTGCCTGGCATGCTCTGGTCGATGGGGTCACGAAGAGTCGGACATGACTAAACAATTTTTTTTCCAAGTTCCTTAAACGGTAAGATCATTTCCCACAGTCTAGCCGAGCATTTTTCAAGGTTTCTTTTTTAAGAAGCTATTGCCAAATTTTTCAGTTTAGTGTCTGAAAATTTAGCAAAAGGCAGCTTTCACAAATAAATATTCTAGCTTCATAGTAGCCCATTTTGCAAGTCACACTGAAGCCTAAAACATTGTTTTTAATGAACATTGGTTTCATGTGAGAGAGCAGCAGGAAGTTGCTCAAAAGTATGCAGCACTCCTACCTTGGTGGACTAAGCAAGCAAGAGTTGTTGTGTCATCCAGACCTGGGCTTGGTTCTCCCCCCCCCCCACCCCCAGGAGATAAGCCAAGAAAAAACCTTGGTTACTGCTTGTGGCTTGTTTGGAAGAAACAAATGAGCCCAGGTCTTGATGACATAGCAAGCCAGACCGTGGCTTCTTTTGTCTGCAAGCAAGCGAGGAACACTGCAGGAAACTTTGAAGAACGTGCAAGAGCACTCTGCTTGTTCGCATTAAACCACCATCTGCTTCAAACAATGGTTCAAAAGTGACCTGCCAATAAGGTCAACCTAACATCTTGTGCATGGTGCCCCTAATTATGCTGATTAAATTGTGTAATCCTGCTGTAATAAATGACATTCTGCAAAATGTACGATGCAACGGAGGAGTGCCTTTGGACAAACTGATGATGGTAAACAGAGAAGAGGAACAGGAGATGAAGTGCAAACACCTCATGCTTCTGTCAACCATGCAAATTAGAACCCAGGTGCAACAACACTAGTCAGAAATATACCACCCAGTTAAGAGCAATAAACCTGATAAATGACAGCTGCATGTCACTGACAGGAAATCTCACCTGGATCATGGATACTAAGGTAAAGGTACCCCCCTGACAGATAGGTCGAGTTGTGGACGACTCTGGGGTTGCACGCTCATCTCGCTCTATAGGCCGAGGGAGCCGGCGTTTGTCCACAGACAGCTTCCAGGTCATGTGGCCAGCATGACTAAGCCACTTCTGGTGAACCAGAGCAGCGCACGGAAACGCCGTTTACCTTCCCGCCAGAGTGGTACCTATTTATCTACTTGCACTTTGACATGCTTTTGAACTGCTAGGTGGGCAGGAGCAGGGACCAAACAATGGGAACTCACCCCGTCGCGGGGATTCGAACCGCCGACCTTCTGATTGGCAAGTCCTAGGCACTGTGGTTTAACCCACAGCGCCACCTGTGGCCCATCATGGGTACTATGCAGGGCCAAAAGGGGGCAGATCATGGATAGCTTGCAATGGCAAAAGTGGAGCAGAGAAGAACAGTTTTGGGACGCTAGACTTCAGCTTGGCAGAAAAAGAAAGACCACAGAAAGAGGAGCAGCTATAGGTTATGAATTAAAAGCTGTACCAAACACAGGCTCCATGCCAAAACTGAAATAGAAATAAATAAAACCAAGGCTTTTTAGCTCTAAGTACCCTTAATTATAACCTTGTCCACTCACAAGGATGCATGGCTAATAAAGCTAGAGCCAAACGGAGTAGAGAAGTGCAATATTTATCCTAAATAAAGCGGGGAAGCTTGAAAGCATATAGAAAAAATGCACAGACGAATGAAGATCTATACTGAAATACAGTCACCTAGCTATACTTTATTGGTCCTTTTCTTCTTCCGTCTCCGGCTAGACAAGCTTGCCATGAATCACTTTTCATTCTGCCTAGGCTATAAAACACCTGCCCAAGTAACAGGGGAAAGGAATAATGGGATACAGAAATGTTTGGCATCCTCAGCCTGATCCTGCCATATTTTGCTACTGACAAATTTGTCTGTATCTGTAATTTTTAAATACGCCAAAAAAAAATTGGACGCCACACTTTTGCCAACGCAGCTTAGATTTACGGACTGAAAATGCACTTGCCTCAAACGTGTGTCACTTACGATCTTCCCCATGTGGCAGTCCCAATGCCATGTTACATTTCCCCAGCTCCACTGTTGCTTGGTGTACTGAAGTATTGGCAGCCCCAGTTCATTTCAACTGACAGGCCTCACCAATGCATGCAATCTCATGCTGTTTCCCTTCCTTTCAATAAACAAAGCTATTCTTATGGATAGAAGAACTCCATGCAAATTCACTTGCCGTCCACAAACAATTCCTGAATTGGAGGAAGTGGCTGCTATGCACATTTTAATATATATATATATAATATAAAATTCATTGGTTTCAATGGAAAATAAGTGGGTGTTCCGAGTGCATCCAGCTGTTCTTTGATGCAAGCTATTCGTTTTATGAATTTCTCATGCACCGAGAAATTCATAAAATGAACAACTATCTGACAAGGAGTGGGAAATAACCTATTGCCTTCTCCTATTGCTGCTCTTTAAATCAGCCCACTTAATACAAATGCCCACAACTTAAACTGCTTAGTATTACTAGGAAATCCTTTCTATGTGACAGCAGCATAGTTCACATAAAGGTATGACATATGTCACTCCAAAGTATCTGTGCTGCGTGTAGTAGGTCTAAGGTTCAATCCCCTTAATGTTCAAGCCCCCTGGCTCAGCAGAAGGCACCTATGGAGTTAAATCATATACCACATTCAAGCTATCTAGTACTTTGGAGCAGAGGAGGAGCCTAGGGGATTGCCGCATGTGACATAGAGAATTGAGCAGGATGGAAGGTAGGTAAAGGTAAAGGGACCCCTGACCATTAGGTCCAGTCATGGCCGACTCTGGGGTTGCGGCGCTCATCTCGCTTTATTGGCCAAGGAAGCCAGCGTACAGCTTCTGGGTCATGTGGCCAGCATGACTAACACCGTTTACCTTCCTGCTGGAGTGGTACCTATTTATCTACTTGCACTTTGACATGCTTTTGAACTGCTAGGTTGGCAGGAGCAGGGACCGAGCAATGGGAGCTCACCCCGTCGCGGGGATTCGAACCGCCGACCTTCTGATCAGCAAGTCCTTGACTCTGTGGTTTAACCCACAGCGCCAAGGTGTGGGACGCCAAATTTTGGCCTTGTACAGGGCACTGCTGAAATCTGAAATACCAAAGTGTGCCCCATTCATAGACCCTGAAACCCCATTCCTCCATATATAAATATATATTTGAAGCCTGATCCACAGTTTAGTAAGGTCAATGGTAGGTATGCTTCCCACCTTAGTTAACATCAGGGCATTTTTTTCCAGCTGGAACTGGTACCTTTCAGGTGGGCGCCATTGCCATTATAAGAGAACAAAAGAGGCGTTCGTGGTGAGTCATCCAGCACCTCTTTTTCTAGAAAAACAGCACCGATTAACATGAATAAAGATTCTAGGTATAACATTAATAATGGGATTTACTCAACTGAAGCATTAGGACTGGAGAAGAATTAAGGCAGCACCACCTTATTATGCCAAAGAGCATAAAACAAGGTAAAGGGACTTTTGGGAATAAATTTACCATTCACCTGTAACTTTCAGCTTTAAACAATGACCTCGGGGGTAGGGAGGGGTGCACCGGTCAAGAAAAATGTCTCACCTGGAGTATTGGCATCGCTGTCATCACTCTCAGAGCTGCCATTGCTGGGTTCGCTATTAGCAGCTGGTACATAATCTCCGGGGGGTGGATTCACTGTGTACATTTTCCTTGGAGGCAGACTCACACGCTTTTCACCTAGAAGATAACAACAAAACTGTTTATTCAAGTTGGCTGCACTGCTCTGGCAGAGACAAAAATAAGGGAAAATTGGTTTGGCTGCCCTCATCCGCAGGAAGAAGCTACACAGACTGAAGCAGGTGGACTGACAAATTGTTCCATGTGAATAAAAACAACAAATCTGCTTCACCAGTGGTGCCCAGTTAAAAGAATCCTGGGGGCAGGGTGGGGGCGACTCACGGTATCAGTTTATCATCTTTAAGAAATATTGAGGTACCTGACTAATGAAATGTACACCAACTGATTATGGCTGTGCTTTTTCATGTGAACAATTTCGCAGAACTGTCATGAACTTTCCCACTTACCTTGTCAGAACTACATAAACAGGGTTCGAAGACTGTGAAAAAGGTTGGTTTATGCTAAGTAGAAAAGTTGGATGTTATTATGAAGTAAGAATTTTACATCAGTTTTTTTAAGCTGATAGATGAATTTTTATCTTCCCTTTTTCTTCTTCTCTTCTTTACGTATTGTTTTTTTAAAAAAATGTTTTAAAATGCTTGAATTTTTATGTTTATTTCTGTATATGCTTTTTCTCTGTTCTTTCAAGCTTGAATAAAAATTAAAAGAAAGGAAAAGGGAGGAGGGGACCTACATGAACACATGGATACGGTCACTAAGGCTGCATCAGTGCGGATACAGGCAAAACCTACATCTTATCAACTGCAGCACCTGATCTGTAGCCCAGTGTGTCTCTGGTTTTCCATGAAATTTGATAAACGTTGCTGGGAATGCTACTGCAAAAAATAATTGCGCTTAAATGCTGCTCTGATCTATGGTGCGCATTAATAAAGACAGCAATTCTCTCACAAATCACCTTGCAGAGTGGATGAAAGGAACATAAGGAACCCCACTCAAAGAAGTTACAGTACACTTCTGAAAAGCATCTTAATGAGACAGTTTTAATACAATTTGGCCACACTCACCAAAATTCAGTTATGCCATTAAATCTATAGCTATTGAGAAACCGAACAGAGCTGAAGGAACGGCTTCTCCCACAACGATTGCTTTCATGAGGTCATGTCAGCTTTCTGTGAACATTGCAGACTTCACGGAGCAGGGCCTCCCATAGATCTTGACGAGACATCTTAATTTCTTTTGTTCAGCAGAAGAAATTAGGACATTTCACAGGGTTCAGGAGACTGAATTCCTTGTGCTCATCTCATCACCGCTGCCTATTTGTTTCTGACAGCATCAAAATACCAGCTCCGCCCTGCGCCTCGCATTGTCTAAACCCAACTCTTTTAGAGGTCGTGAATGGAAAACAGAAATAAATGCAGCCCAAGATATACAAACTGATTAATCATGCAGTCTGAAAAAGACAAGACATCAAGGCAAAATTAATTGAAACTATTCAAGTAAATTCATTTCCCTAAATTCATGCTAAATCCCTCAAACTGCCAAGCCTTGGATCCAATTTCTCCTATCACTGTTGATTAATAATGAGGTGTTAAATCAAGCGCTGGAATTAATGAGAAGCAAACGCGAAAGTTAAAGGGTGTTAGACTCCGCTGGAGGCGTTTTTTTAGGCAGGCTCCTTTCCCTGCAGAAAGTTCGTTCAAAAACAGAACTGCAAAAGGTTTTGGGGAGATACAAGTTCTGCATTTGCAAGATTTCTAGTAGCCTAGGTATACCCTTACTGAAGCTCTTGTACAAGAAAATGTTGATGTATAAACATTCCCCGCTCTCAAAGGGTCCCGTTCTCCATGTTTCCGTAGGGTTCACTGTTCTGGACGGACCTTTCCAGAGGGAAGGCATTATCGCTGTGTCTCTTGCTAGGTGGGTTGTTAGAAGCTGGATCCTTGCCATGCCAACATGTTTGTGAAGCCATCACCGATAAGGCTGTCGCCTGCTACATTTCAATCCACTCTCTGCGTTGGTTCCTCCTCTCTTTGGCCTGAGGCTACAAGACAAAAGTCACCTGACCAGATGCCTGTTCTGGCCCTGTTAGAAACAGCCAGAGCAATGAAACATGCAGAGAAACAGTGGGCAGCCTCTAGAAGGATGAGAAGATACTCGCAGTAACTCCTTCTGAATAGGAAGACTTGCTTCCAAGTAAAACATGCAAAGGATTCCACTTTTTTAACTTGCTTCTCATGGGCACGCGTTTAATAATTACTCTCCTAAACTATTAATGAAGGCTTAAGGTGGCTCTTGCTTCCCTCATGATATCCAAGGGGCTTCTGCTTTGAAATCAGAGAAAGCCATTTACTTATTTTCAGAAACAAGGTTTCTAGCACATATATTAGGGTTGCCATACGTCCGTAATTTCCCAGACATATCCGGAATACTGCATTCGGAAGCAGTCTCTGGACGGAAATCGCTAAAATGGTGATTTGGCTTAAAAGTAGCTCAAAAACTTCATTTTGTGTGTGTGTGAATTTGACAAAAAAAAGGTCAACAACTGTGGGCATGAGGTTGGACTAGATGACCCTCGGAGGTATCTTCCAACTCTAAACTTCTAATGATTATATGTTAAGCTTAAGGTAGAGCATTGAACAGGCTGTCAAAGAAGTTATTGCAGGCAAGCCCTCTCTCCTCTCCACATTTTTGTGAAATGTGGTTTTATTCACCTGTCTACACTTACATTCACAGACTGTTAGTATCGCCTTATCCCAGTAAGTAAGGGCTTGCTGACTTTATCTGAACTTCTTTGGATACGTCACAAGCCAAACACACCTTCATAGGAACAATTTGATATGGGTCTTCAGAATACAAAAACAAAACAAAACCCAGAACACTGTATTGTTGTTATCTAGTTTCAGAAGATTTGAGGGGGGGGGGTGTGTGTTGGGCAACAATTTATTCCACCCCATTGTAGATGCCAAATGAAGAGAAAGCCCAACTGTAATGGTCATTTTGGGTTTCTAGAGAAAACCTTCTGAAGGCATTGGGGAAGAGATAAGATGTCCAAACAGAGACAAAATTAAAAAGAGCAGTTTGTGGATCCAGATGAAAAAACATAATGGCCTCAGAACATTATGAATAATCAACAATCACATTGATAGTTATCATAAAATCAGTCACCAGTAAACAAATTCTTGATTGAAAGGTATTTAAAATGTCATAGTCTGCTCTGCAATGTAGTAATTACAGTCCGTTGCTCTTTCTTGCCACAGTAATTAACCGCTAAAACGAATTGTTTTAATCAGTCTGAAAAGTTGTTTATTCCATTATTGTGCTGCCAAAATTCCTTATGAATATGTATAGAGGAGGTTTGCCTTGTATGCCAATATATCACTGATACTCAAGTCTTTGGAATCAGGGAAACTTTGGACGCTTCTAGTAGAGGCATGCTAAAATGCATGCAAACATTATCCAGGTCTAAGACAACAGTACTGCTGAAGTAGTAAAAAGAAAAAGGTATTTATGCACTTACATAATCAATTCATGTAAACGTAACTTAGGAAGATGCGCCTACATTGAATCAGAAAGGTCATGCTAAAATCAAGATTTATTGCGGCATTGGGTTATTGGTTCCAGCAATAAATATGCCACTCTTGCGAGACATATACCATTTCTTATTATTTGTGTAACAAGAGATTTCTGTTTCCTGGTAATTTTGAATGACAGGATATCCAATAATAAAAAATTACAGTTCTTCCTCCTAGAGATTTATCATGAAAAATACTCCAAAGTTGTATGGAAAAGGAGGGTACCGCCTTCACTACCAATGTGACATATACATTTATAAGTCTTTGTATATGTTTACAGTCTTGTGCTTTGAAATTGGAATTTGCGCGGCCACATGAATGAAGGAGCAGAGACCATTTGCGGGGGATAATCAGTTGACATGGGGGGGGGGGAATCAAAAGCTTCCCTAGTTTGCTGACTGGATTCTTCCCTATAATTGTCAAATGTACAGGTGAAACTCAAAAAATTATAGGGATTCTTCCCTATAATTGTCAAATGTACAGGTGAAACTCGAAAAATGTACAGGTGAAACTCGAAAGAATATTGTGGAAAAGTTCATTTATTTCAGTAATTCAACTTAAAAGGTGAAACTAATATATGAGATAGACTCATGACATGCAAAGCAAGATATGTCAAGTCTTTATTTGTTATAATTGTGATGATCATGGCGTACAGCTGATGAAAACCCCAAATTAACAATCTCAGAAAATTAGAATATTAAATGAAATCAGCAAAACAAGGATGCAAATAGAGAAATATTGGACCTTGAAGAAGTAGAAGCACGCATATGTACTCAGTACTTGGTTTGGGCCCATTTTGTATCAATTACTGCCTCAATGCAGCATGGCATGGATGCTATCAGCCTGTGGCATTGCTGAGGTGTTATGGAAAACCAGGAAGCTTCAATAGCATCCTTCAGCTCTTCTGCATTGCTTGGTCTCATGTCTCTCATCTTTTTCTTAGCAATGCCCCATAGATTCTCTATGGGGTTCAGGTCAGGCGAGTTTGCTGGCCAATCAATCAAAGTACCGTATTTTTCGCCCTATAGGACGCACCGTCCCATAAGGTGCACCTAGTTTTTTGGGGGGGAAATAAAGGGGGGAAAATTATTTTCCCCCCCAGGCGCGGGGCTGGGGCGGGGGAAGCCCGAGCCTCCCCCGACCCCAGCCCCCAGAACAGGCAACTCTCCCCAAGCCGTGGGAGCCCGCCGCGGGCTCCCACGGCTTGCAGAGATCTGTGCGAAGCCTGGAGAGCGAGAGGGGTTGGTGTGCACCGACCCCTCTCGCTCTCCAGGCTTCAGCGAATGCCTGCATTCGCCCCATAGGACGCACACACATTTCCCCTTCATTTTTGGAGGGGAAAAAGTGCGTCCTATGGGGTGAAAAATACGGTAATCCCATGGGCATTGAACTAGGTTTTGGTACTTTCGGCAGTGTGGGCAGGTGCCAAAGTCCTGCTGGAAAATGAAGTCAGCATCCCCATAAAGCACAGTGGACCAACAGCAGCTGGTGACATGGCTACCCAAATCAACACAGACTGTGGAAACTTCACACTGGACTTCAAGCATCAGGCATTGTGTGCCTCCCCATTCTTCCTCCAGACTCTGGGTCCTTGGTTTCCAAATGGGATGCAAAAGCTGCTCTCATCAGAAAAGAGATTTGGGGAGCCATGTCATCAGCTGGTGTTGGTCCACTGTGCTTCATTAAGTCCAGGGTCAACGCAGCCGTCTACCAGGAGATTTTGGAGCACTTCATATTTCCTTCCGCAGGTGAGCTTTATGGAGATGCTGACTGGTTGGCTGGCAAACTCGCCTGACCTGAACCCCATAGAGAATCTATTTGCAGTCCTTGTTTTGCTGATTTCATTTAATATTCTAATTTTCTGAGATTGTTAATTTGGGGGTTTGCATGTCTTGCTTTGCATGGGTTTATTTGTTTGTTTGTTTGTTTATTTATTTATTTTTAAGTGCTATAAAGTACCCTCTTTCCCAAGCTTCTAAGAGGATGTTGCTAGGACCTTTTCAGTCAAGACCAGCATCCTCCTATCCAAATGTGCATCTTCTGCCATGAGCTTTTGGAAATATGAACAGAATTCATGCTAAGCTACTGCAACATTAACATGGATCACGAGTCCACATTAAAGCTAAAAATTTAGCTGAAACTAAGTTAATCGGAAATTTAACTCTGCACTGGATGAGTCAAGGGGTTAAATGTGGTGCAACCCATTGAACTCAGGGGTGTCTACGTTCAGTTTACTTGATGTACAACTCTAATGAAGTGTTAAGTAAAAAGCCACTAAACGGTATTCTGTTTCATAAAGAGTTCACCAAGAATGCAATTAGAGAGAATAGGAAGTATGTTCTCTCTTTATTAAAAACTACATTCTTAGATACTGGAGATGCTCAGTAAGCACATGAATTCTGTGGTTTCATCTCCTTGGGAAGGGTTAGTGAACAGAAAGTATGTATATATAAAATATCACTGTATTTAAAATAGACATTTGAATGGCTTGTGTTAATGGTTGTACCAATGACTACCACATTGGCTTAGCTCACATGTAATATTAAGTTATGTTGTGTTTAGCCAGAGTCTGGTTTGGAGTAATGCCTGACCTCAGCCTAGCAGGCCAACTATGGTTTATTTTCCAGCAGCAACCATGATGTGAACCCTTCATTTGCTGTTGGATTACTAGTAGTGGCTTTTTAAATTATGTTTTGGCATTATGTCTGAACCCAACAGCCGTGCTTAAACATGGTCTGTATGACCCCACCTCAGTTAATAATAATAATAACAACAACAACAATAATAAATTTTATTTATACCCTGCCCTCCCCAGCCAAGACCGGGCTCAGGGCGGCTAACAACCAATAATAAAAACAAGTTGATTAAAATACTATTTAAAAAACAAGATTAAAATACAACATTAAAACATTAGGATGCAGCCTCTTCAAAGGAGGAAAAAGGAAAAAGAGGTGGAGGGAATCAAACTGATTCCAAGCCAAAGGCCAGGTGGAACAACTCTGTCTTACAGGCCCTGTGGAAAGAAATCAGATCCCGCAGGGCCCTGGTCTCATGAGACAGAGCGTTCCACCAGGCTGGAGCCAGTGTTGAGAAGGCCCTGGCTCTGGTTGAGGCTAATCTAACTAACAAGATGCTTATCATGCTAACAAGGCAGAAGGAAAGAGCATATGGCAAACAAACCAAGCTTTGGGACAACAGTCCACGATCAGTTTGCTCATCTGTGAGATTATTCCTGGAACACTGAACTATGGTTAACACCCAAGGGTTACAACCTGAAAACCTTGAAACATCAAACAAATTTGACACAATGCTTCCAGCAGTTCATGGGCCATACCATGGAGTGTAGCCTATACTCCAAGAAGCAGCTGTGCTCGGAGAATGGCCAACCAGGATGTGAAATCAACATTCATGTGCCAGTTTTTCTTAGCTGAATTCTAGAGAGAGCAATTCCTGAGTGGCTCTTTACCAGCACTTTGAGACTGTGACAAGTCATGAAAGGTGACATTTGTTTTGCAATTAGGCAGATTGTGGTTGAACTTTTAAGACTTAGGGAGGAATTCAATTTTATTTTTTTATATTACCTTTACATACCAGGTGGCGCTGTGGGTTAAACCACAGAGCCTAGGACTTGCCGATTAGAAGGTCGGCAGTTCGAATCCCCGCGACAGGGTTAGCTCCCATTGCTCGGTCCCTGCTCCTGCCAACCTAGCAGTTCGAAAGCACCTCAAAGTGCAAGTAGATAAATAGGTACTGCTCTGGCGGGAAGGTAAATGGCGTTTCCGTGCGCTGCTCTGGTTCGCCAGAAGCGGCTTAGGCATGCTGGCCACATGACCTGGAAGCTGTACGCCAGCTCCCTCAGCCAATAAAGTGAGATGAGCGCCACAACCCCAGTTGGCCACGACTGGACCTAATGGTCAGGGGTCCCTTTACCTTTATATACCACCTTTTATCTTCCATCTCAAGGTGGTGTATGTGGTTCTCCTCCTACCCATTTCATCCCCAAAACAACCCTACGAGGTAGATTAGGCTAAGAGATGGTGACTGGTCCAAGGACACCCACTGAGCTTCACAGCCAAGTGGGGATTCTAATCCTGCTCTCCCAAGTCCTAGTCTAACACTCCAACCATTATGCCACACTGGTTCTCTTCTGATCCTTCCAAACAGCACAAACATTTCAGCTGGCCAGATGAAAGGCTCTTCCCTCTCCTCTCTACCACAAACTGTTCTGGGGGGTTCTCCTGGCCCTCCGGAGCAGATTTGGGAAGGGGGTGGGTTGCAGTGGAAGGCGGGGGAAAACCCATTGTGCTAGCTTCCGCTAACATGCCAGGTTACTTCAACCCAGGCCAATATACTCCCATCTTTCTGAACAGTGTATGTACCTGTTAACGCCTTCCTTGTAACGCCTCTGAAAAGAAATGGCCTTTGTAGCGGCGTCTCTTTATTGCAAGGATGCAGAGGGCCTTCTCGGTGGTGGCGCCTGCTCTGTGGATCGCCCTCCCATCAGATGTCAAGGAATTAAGGAACTACCTGAGCTTTAGAAAACATCTGAAGGCAGCCCTGTTTAGGGAAGTTGTTAATGTTTGATGCTTTATAGTATTCTTAATATTTTGTTGGAAACTGCCTTGAGTGGCTGGGGAAACCCAACCAGATGGGCAGGGTATAAATAAATAAATAAATATAAATAAATAAATAAATAAATAAATAAATAAATAAATAAAATATGTTGTTGTTGTTATGCAACTAAGCACAATGCACATCATTTTATTTCACTTTGTGCAACACCTCCCTGTTGGACAGTTGTCCAACAGATTTCCCAATGTTAAGTTCACAGGTTCTCCCGATCTGCAAGCTATATTATACCTGGTAAACTGGAGTGTCGCTGCAAAATTGTGGTACTCTCAGGAGCTCCCTGCTCCGAAACTGGACTTCTGGGAGCAGTGCTGCTCTCTGCACTGGAAGAAACCACACCAGGTGGAGCAGGAGTAGGAAAGAGCCTCTCCAATACCTTCTTTCTGAATGCTAAAAGAAATTAAAAAAAAAGTTTATCCATTACAGTTGGTATTTCAGATAGAAGGCCTGAACTTCCTGCACTACAACCATGTCGCAAACTTCAATAAAAATTAATAATGGGGGTGGGGAGATAGCATGGCAAAAATTGAGGTTACGCTTTGAGGTGAAATTGGAGCGTGGCTGCCCAATGCTCCAGCCGAAGCTATCACCGGAATCTGTTCCCAAATAATATGACATGATCGTAGGAAGTGCAGAACGCATATGGAGAAAATTAGACCCCTGCTTTTCCATTTCCACAAGAAGCAATTACATAAGTGCATTAAATTGCAGACTAAGTGAAGAATGAAGCCACATCTGCTTGCTTCTTTCCACTCTCTATTCAAGAAGCTCTGGCTAGGGAGAAAATTTAGGGATGACCTTTACAGTGCTCAATAAATAGTTCGTGCTCTGCTCATTTAAAGTGCTTCATTGATTTCGGCTGGACTTTACCTTATTTTATTTTTTAAAAAACCCTGAAGTATGGAAATAGAAAGCCACTGAGTAACTACCTCCAACCATGGTAGCACTTAGCTCATCCTATGATTGGAGTCTACATATGTGTTGCTCACAAAGTTCCAGGTGTCCTTCAGGATTTTTTTTTTTAAAGTCAATACATCTCAGTTTTTGTTTCAACCTAAATGCAGGTTATTGTATTTTAATATTTTGTTGGAAGCTGCCCAGAGTGGCTGGGGAAACCCAGCCAGATGGACGGGGTATAAATAATAAATTATTATTATTATTATTATTATTATTATTATTATTATTATTATTATTATTATTTAAGTACAGCTGTTCCTGCAAAATTCCTGTGCACTTAGTACTAAATCATATTCGTGCTGGAAGCTGATACGCCTTTGTGGGTCATTTTGGTTTCATTAAATGTCAAGGTATGATCATTTGCGGCTTGAAGTTCATCCCAGCTGAAATCCAATGTCTAATAAAAAGGTAGGAGGCGACATAACAGAAACAGAGTCTAAATCTGTCCAGTGCATATTCACTAGAGTCTTGGATCTCAACAACTATCAAAGCAAAACAATTTTACTCTTACAAGAAACAATGTAAAGAAGACCCAATTTATGTTGTTAGAAAGAGGAAACATTGAAAGAAATTAGTTTTGGTGGTTACAGGAAAAGCAGTGTTTACCCTCCAAACTCCTTTGTGATCTAATAGCAAGGTGGAAAAGTGGCACATCTACGTTTACATAAATGTATGCAAAATCATTGTTGACAACCAGGGTTGATTTGATTTAAATCAAAACAATTTAAATCACAATTTAAATCACAAGTCAGTAAGACTTGATTTAAATCAATTTTTTTACAGAAAGACTCATTTTTGCTGGTATAATCTTAATATTTACAACCAGATGAAAGCTTCATTTTTGGAATAAAAAATTTTCAGAGTAGTTTTTTTACAGTCATATAAAAAAAATTACTGATTTGGTTATACTATTAGATATACATAGACCGATAATTATGAAATTATTGCGAGGATTAATAAGTTATGTTTGAACAACTTTTCTGTTGTACTTTACTGGAAGGAGAAAAATAATCATTTCCTTAATAACAATTTAAACAATTTATTTAACTAAAACAATAACATTATAGCATATGTATCCATGTTTGTTAACTGATGTGGTTAAACAATTTCTATTTTTTTTAAAAAAAGAACTCAGACTGAGTTTAGCACACATGAAAAACTTAAAACAAATCCTCATTTCCTGATGAATAGCCTTTGAACTATAATGTAACTTAAATAGAAAACTATATTTAGAATGATTTTTCCTCCAAAAGCATTTTATTTTTAAAAATCCAATTTAAATTTAAAAAATCTGATTTAAATTTAAAAAACTGATTTAAATTTTTAAAAATCCATTTTTTTAATCATTGATTTTTATCCACCCTGTTGACAACTGATCTTCAGTTACCGTATTTTTCGCCCCATAGGGCGCACCAGCCCATAGGACGCACCTAGGTTTTTTTGGGGGGTGGATAAAGAAAAAAAAAATTTCCCCCCCAGGCACGGGGGAAGCCCGAGCTTCCCCCGACCCCGGCCCCCAGAACAGGCAGCTCTCCGCAAGCCTTGGGAGACCGGTGCGACTTCCCACCGGGCTCCCATGCCTTGCGGATATCTGCCTGAAGCCCAAACCAGGTCGGGGAACAGCGGGATGGCGGCACTGCGCCTCCCCGCTGTCCCCCAGCTTGTGGGGCTGGCAGCGGGGAGAAATGCGCTTCTCCCCGCCGCCAGCCTCCAAACCAGGTCGGGGAACCGAAGCCCGGGGCACGCTGTGCGCGCCCTGGGCTTCGAGATGCAGGCTGCTATCCGCAAGCCTAGGGAGCCCGACAGGAACTCCCGCGGGCTCCCAAGGCTTTCAGAGAGCTTCCTGAAGCGTGGAGAGCGAGAGGGGTCGGTGCGCACTGACCCCTCTCGCTCTCCAGGCTTCAGCGAAAGCCTGCATTCGCCCCATAGGACGCACACAGATTTTCCCTTCATTTTTGGAGGGGAAAAAGTGCGTCCTATAGGGCGAAAAATATGGTACTTCTCTTACATGCTATGAAGTTGGCATACTATCTCATGTTTGGAGGCTGAAGCAGGGAGCCACAAGGTGGAAATGAAAATTACTTCATTTGGAGATTCCCTATTAGAACAGTTTTTACGGGATCAGTTGCAGAGTCAAGGAAACCCATTTTCACCAATGCATACACTTACGACTGCTTGTGCAGAGTTGTGACCCGAGTTTCAAACCACTTGATAGCTTGTGAATGTTCATTGCATTAATCAAATCAGATGGCAAAGAAATAAATGGCCTTTTAATGACCATGGAAAAACTATCCCCGCTCACACACCCACACCCAAAGGGCAGCTTCAGAATCAGATGTCAGCTTATGAGAGACAAGGAACCCCCACAGTCTACTTTTCAGCGGTGTATTATTCTTCAGCACACTGCCAGGAGAAGCTAGAAATGCATACACTCTGGGTATGCATTTGCAAGCATGGAAAGGAGCAAAACGCCAACAATGAATGCAGACTTGGCCATTCTGAACACATAGTTACACCTACCCTGGGACACGCAGGGTTGAAAGGAGAGAAGATTACATTTCAATTGGAAACTCAAGTCAGCTTGTATTCTCTGAACTGATATCCTGATGAATGCCACTGCAACCTTTCTCAAATTGGAATTTTGTATAATAAAAATAAATGGGGCAGAGACTTCTCCATATTAAAAGCAAGATGGGCAAATGAGAGAGAACGCACCCATTTTCTTTGGAAGGTCAGCAGAAGTATTGTACTATGGAAATTAAAAACTGCTGAGGAATTCTGGACTTTTTACATTGAACCACCTGAAGGCTACTCTTACAGCCTGCTCTTGCATCATGGCCAACGTCAGCGTAATGTAGGCTGGATTCAGACAGCATTGATAACGTTTTCTGCTGTACTTTATTGGAAGGAGAAAAATAATCATTTCCTTGTTGTTGTTTAGTCGTTTAGTCGTGTCCGACTCTTTGTGACCCCATGGACCAGAGCAGGCCAGGCACTCCTGTCTTCCGCTGCCTCCCGCAGTTTGGTCAAACTCATGCTGGTAGCTTTGAGAACACTGTCCAACCATCTCATCCTCTGTCGTCCCCTTCTCCTTGTGCCCTCCATCTTTCCCAACATCAGGGTCTTTTCCAGGGAGTCTTCTCTTCTCATGAGGTGGCCAAAGTATTGGAGCTTCAGCTTCAGGATCTGTCCTTCCAGTAAGCACTCAGGGCTGATTTCTTTAAGAATGGATCAGTTTGATCATTTCCTTAGTAATAATTTAAACAATTTATTTAACTAAAACAATAACATTATAGCATACAAGGTAAAAAAAAGTGACTTTTGGAAATCTTGTGGAATCTAATTCACTCATTTGTGTGCTATATGCTTACAGTAAAAATCCATTAACCCATAAAATCACAGGAGTTTTGCGCTGTAATTTTCCCTTGGTTTTCATTTATCAACCCCCCCCCCCTTTCCCAAGTCACTCCCATGATGAAATTTAGGGCAGTAAAGTTCTTTTCTGCTGTTTTCATGAGTGAATCATGGGGGAAACGGAATTGTTCATTAGTAAAACAACAACAACAAGGATGACATGCCTGCTGTTGTGTCACACCACACCTAGGGGTGATGTGGATGCAATTTAACATGACATGGTGGGGTGCTGATGAAAAAGCTGCAGTAATGCAACTGGTAGTGCAGTATATAAAAGGGACCTTAGAAACTGGGGAAACAGAGGAACTAGCATTATAAACAGGAAAACTAATGCAGCATTCCCCGCATCTGAATGTACATTTAGTTGCAATCCTATGGACTCTCAGCAGCAATCTGGAATGCAAAACAATAGCTGTGAAAACAAGTCACACCACAAGTTACTGCACCCCTGGCAACTACACCATCATTTCTATGTCTTATGCTAATAACCCATACAAACCATATACCAAATGTGCTAATCAGCACGCAGCTGACAGCAGGAACACTGCAATGACATCACCCTACCATTCACCCAAGCAACATGCAAGCAAGGTCCCAGTCGGATAAGGAGGCAGCCAAACTAAAAAGCCAGAAACTGCAGGGCTCCCCTCACACAGAGAAGTTTGAACCCCAAGCAGCAGTAGCAACCCACAGAAAGCCACTCTTATGCCAGGTCAAGACACAGAGGTAAGGCTTGCCGTTCTATTCACAGTCCGCCAACTACATAGGCAATGGAACAGAGGAAGCCTGCATATAGTGCCAACACCTCCCCTAGGCAAAGGTTCAAGGCCTTTCCCTGGGAACAATGCCTCGCCAACGCACAACGTGCCCGATGTATGAGCAACAGTGGTGCCCTGGTGAGGGCAACAAGCATTTTGCAAGGGGAAAGAAAGGGAGCCATTTGGGCAAGGAAGAACGCACACGAAACAGGAGGCTCGCAGGAAACGAGGCCAAGTTTTCCAACAGCTTGGTGGAAGCTGTGCAACATGGGTTTTGCTTTTACAAGGATGGAAATGCAAGTTCTACAACACAAAGCCTACAGTGGGGTGTGGGGAGGCCCCTGGTAAGAAGCAGCAATATTGTAAGGAAGAAGGAAGGACACATCAACAGAGCAACAGGTTATGCAAGACTCTAGACCTCAAAAACTCTAGATCTCAAAAAAACCAAGTTGTGTCAACATCTAATCTCCAAAGTAAAGGTTTTCCTAGCATTAATAAAGTTGTCTTACACTTATTGAGCAAGATGTGCAACCACATAAATTATAGGAGCTGCAACGCAAGATAGGATAGCTTATTTACTATTATGCAGGACAAGGTTTTCCTCCCACAAAGTGCTTTTACATGAGACATACAAATATTAGTACTGAACTTCCTGTAAGCATCACTCAAATATTTGTCCATTGCCTATTCATATGCAAACAGAAAGCAACATCAACAATGCTCTACAAAATTAGGTAAAGGTAAAGGGACCCCTGACCATTAGGCCCAGTTGCAGACGACTCTGGGGTTGTGGCTCTCATCTTGCTTTATTGGCTGAGGGAGCCGGCGTACAGCTTCCAGGTCATGTGGCCAGCATGACTAAACCGCTTCTGGCGAACCAGAGCAGCGCACGGAAAAGCCGTTTACCTTCCCGCTGGAGAAGTACCTATTTATCTACTTGCACTTTGTGCTTTCGAACTGCTAGGGTGGCAGGAGCTCACCCCATCGCGGGGATTCGAACTGCCGACCTTCTGATCGGCAAGTCCTATGCTCTATGGTTTAACCCACAGCGCCACCCGCATCCCTCTACAAAATTACATGGTACTTAAAAGAAAAGCCGTGCGAGGAAAACAACATCAACCTATCAAGCTTTCTTCTCTTACAGACACAAAAGGCACTGGAATCTTTTTTCAGATAAAGGGACAGCAGGGGGAGAGAACAAGACAACAATTCTGACATTCTGACAATATGCAGCATCAAGGATGTAATTTAATTGAAAGCAATCAAGATATAGGAAGGTTCTGCAAAGAAAAGGATTTGGAAAAAAGTGATGATGATGATGAGGAGGAGTGTTGTTGACTGCAAGACAAGTTTGAAGGCTGTCCAAAATATGGAAAGCAACATTGGAGGCAGAAAAGGAGCAATGGCAAAAGGAGACCAACAGCAGGCGCCAGTATTTATTCTCCTTATGGGGCAAACAGCAGCTGAGAAGGGCGATTTTGACCAGGAAAATTGTGTAGGGATAGAAGGCTTAATCCCCTGCCTGCCAACAGAAGCCAATTTGCCAGCTGCATTTCTGAAAGAAAAGACACTAAGAAATACGAATCATTAATCTCCAACGCAACATGCACTTTAGCCTTGTTCCACCAATTTCAGTGGGAAAGTTGAACCGGACTCAGGAGCCAGTACATACCGATGCATAACCTTGCAGCCTACCTGGATTCTTCTGGCAGACTGAAGCTCAACAGCTGCTTTCCCATCCTTAATCATTTTGCTATGCACTAGAATTAACATCTTCATTTTGTCCTACCTGCAGGGCTCATTCTTGCTATGCTCCTTAATTCTCAGCACATTCTGGCTGCACATCAGCTCTGCCCCCACTCCTTCCAGAGAAGCTAAACTTACAACAGTCACATTCTGTAGCTCCCACTGTTGAAGTCACCTCTTTCATTGGCTCAGGACTATATAAAACACGATTCCTATGCCACTTTTCTGGCCTGTACATAAGTAATCTTGAAATAAGAGTTGTCCCATGCATTCCAACCACCTAGATTGCTTCAAGTCACCAGGAGAGATATGCGGCCATATTTAAATGACTTATGAGCTGTCCACAGGGTAAATATTCTGGCAAGTAAACAGGAGAAAAACTTACTACAGCCAATGATTTCATGTGTGCGCTGCAGGATATTTATGCTCCTGTTCAGAAAGTGTTACGTCGGCATAATCAGCTGTTACTCTGTCACCCTCCAAGCATCTCTGGGAGATTATGACTTCAGTTCCTTTCTCACTGGAGCCACAGTAAGAGTGCTCTCTGAAGATCAGAAAAGGCAACTCTTGGAGCAGTAACCCACTGTACTTCAATTTCTGGAAAGACTTGAGACAGACTTCAAACAGTTCAGTTTTTTGGATTAATGAAGATATATACACAGGGGTGAGCTCCCTGCTCCTGTCAACCTAGAAGTTTTAAAGCACGTCAAAGTGCAAGTAGATAAATAGGTACCACTCCGGCGGGAAGGTAAACGGCGTTTCCGTGCACTGCTCTGGTTTGTCAGAAGCGGCTTTAAAGCACGTCAAAGTGCAAGTAGATAAATAGGTACCACTCCGGCGGGAAGGTAAACGGCGTTTCCGTGCACTGCTCTGGTTTGCCAGAAGCGGCTTAGTCATGCTGGCCACCTGACCCAGAAGCTGTACGCCGGCTCCCTTGGCCAATAAAGCGAAATGAGTGCTGCAACCCCAGAGTCGTCTGCGACTGGACCTAATGGTCAGGGTTCCCTTTACCTTTTATACACAGAAAGGTGATGGACGGAAGATGAAGGGCCATGTCTGAGGGACAGGGGAGAGGGAATCTCCCAGGGTGGGAGGCTGGGGGAAGAAGGGGAAGCTGCCAGGTGATTGCTGGGAGGGTTCACTGTGTGTGTGTGTGTGTGTGTGTGTGTGTGTGTGTGTGTGTAATAAGGGTTAAGACATAATTGTGACAGAGGGCACTGTATTTACATTCTGTTCTTTTCTCTCTCTTTCTTCTTCTTTATTTTCTTCCTTTTCTTATTCTTGCTCCCCTCCCCCAACTAGGTTGGTTTGGCTTTTATTGTTTTTTACATTGAAAACTTTTAATAAAAAATGATTATTTTTATTTTTAAAGAGAGATACTTCAAACCAGGCCCGGAATTAGCCCCTGGCATAGGTGGGCAACTGTCAAGGTCCACACACCAGGATTTTCTTTTTAAATATGTTGTTGTTGTTTAGTCGTTTAGTTGTGTCTGACTCTTCGTGACCCCATGGACCAGAGCACAACAGGCACTCCTGTCTTCCACTGCCTCCCGCAGTTTGGTCAAACCCATGCTGGTAGCTTCGAGAACACTGTCCAACCATCTCATCCCCTTCTCCTTGTGCCCTCCATCTTTCCCAACATCAGGGTCTTTTCCAGGGAGTCTTCTCTTCTCATGAGGTGGCCAAAGTACTGGAGCCTCAGCTTCAGGATCTGTCCTTCCAGTGAGCACTCAGGGCTGATTTCCTTCAGAATGGATAGGTTTGATCTTCTTGCAGTCCATGGGACTCTCAAGAGTCTCCTCCAGCACCATAATTCAAAAGCAGCAATTCTTCGGCGATCAGCCTTCTTTATGGTCCAGCTCTCACTTCCAGCTTCTCACTTCACTTTAAATATATACAAACTCAAATGTAAGACCAGTGCTAAAAAGAAAGCATCAGTCCAACAGGCTGTCATCTTTTTTCTTACCCAAGTACCTCTGAGCCTTACGCACAGTGCAGCTATACTATATTGGGGTCAGAAGCATTTGTGGCAGAGATGCTGGCAGCTGCTAAGGAGTCACGACAGCCCATCTCCTTTCAGTTCTAGATACTGAAAGCAGGCAGAGGATTTGGGCAAGCCTGGGTGGGGTTCATCTGGGACCAGGTCTGCATTTTTATTTTACTGGTGCACCATTGAAAGGAGACCCTATAGTCAGGTCAGTCTTCCACACCACCCAGCTGATTTGGGGTGGGATACTGGACTGCAGCATTGGTGGCCTAGGAAAGAATCTGACTGTCAGAAAGACACAATGAAGGTTAGGACTGCCCCAGGTGTGATGGGACGCGTTGATATGGAAGTACTTGGACACTGCAGGAAACCTAGCCTTGTAATCTACCAGAATTGGTTTATTTTCATTGCCTACAATAGATAATAATTTCAGATATATGTAAATACATTACTCTACGAACAGCTTCTTTTGCACACAGCCATCACAAGCACACACTTCTGTGTAGCCAAAATGTATCTCCCCTCCCAGCCAAAAAGCTATGGGCAATAGCCACCTAAGTCCTACTCATGTCCAGTCTATTGATTTCAGTGGGTCTACTCCAGCTATGATTAACCATTGAGTTTCATCCATTTGTAATGCCACCATGAGATCTGATTAACCATTGAGTTTCAACCATTTGTAATGCCACCATGAGATCTTTGATCTCCCATCGTGCAGTGTTTTTCTTCTGAGTTTCATCTCCACACAATTGGGAGAAACTTCCCCAGCCTTGTTTTAAAATGCAGACCCTGATCCAAGCCACACATTATTCTAAATGCACAGCATGCAATTATGTGTGTGGGTTCTTCCCTCGCTTATTTAATTACAGGTATGGGAGGATGACTTTTGTTCTCTGGAACTGCAGTATGAGGGGAAGGGAATTTCAACCTTAGTGCCCTCAGCTGTGAGTTTAATGACACCCCCCCAAAAAAACCCCTATGATGCTCAACAACAACAACCAAAGCTCCTACTGGCACCAATGTTCCCATCTCCCCCAATGCCTTATAGATGTATGTGTTTAAAAGCTGGACTCTATTTGTGATGGAAGTGAGTTTGTTTTGTTTTTTGCTGCTGCTGCTGTTGTTGTTGTTATTATTGTTGTTGTTGTAGCTGTGTTCTGCATAAAATTTAAAATAAATATATATCTTTTTCAAACAAACGTGTGTATTTGCACCAGGATTGTAGTGTGTGTGTGTGTGTGTGTGTGTGTGTGTGTGTTAGATCTCCCTTCCCCTCATACTATGATCCCAAAGAACAGTCTGCTACCTGTACAGTACCTGTAATTAAATAATAATAATAATAATAATAATAAATAATTAAAAATAATAATAAATTTTTATTTATACCCCATCCTTCCTGGTTCAGAAAACTGGGCTCAGGGCTGCTAACAACAAATTTAAAACACTTAATTGTAATACAACATAGAAGCAGCATAAAATACAGTATAAAAGCATGAATAACAATAAAATTCAAAGTTCAAACGTCAATTTGGGGGAAATCCATCCAATAAACATTAGATAATCACCAGGGCTAGCTGGCTGAATTAGTCCTACTTGGCCCAGCAAGGAGGCCAGGGGAGAATTAGCTGTGGGGTCTCAGAGTGCATAATCTTCATAAAAGGGGAGGGGGAGGGAAGAGGAGGGGGGGAGATCAGGCTGAATTCAAATTAAAGGCCAGGCGGAATAGCTCTGTCTTACAGGCCCCGTGGAAGGAGGTTAAATCCTGAAGGGCCCTAGTCTCATGGGACAGAGCATTCCACCAGGTCGGAAGCATCATTGAAAAGGCCCTGGCCCTGGTGGAGGATAGTCTGATTTCCTTAGGGCCCGGGACCTCTAAACTATGGTTATTCATGGACCTTAAGGTCCTCTGCAGGGCATACCAGGAGTAAATAAAAGACATTGGGAGTTGCATGCTGCACATTTAACATAATATATAGTGTGGCCCTAAGTAGGCCATCCTTAGCAATCACAATGGTTCAGACAACCATAACACCATAATGGCCAAGCACTCACATATACACACAGTTCTATGATGCTCTGCGTTTTGCTTCTCTCCCATACCTGCCTGGAAATAAATACCTCCACCAAGAAAAAATGGTTACACTTCATGCTGCAATGCCCTCATATTCATTACTGATGCTCCAATTTTGTCAAATTATAGGAATGCATTTCCCAAATATATAACTACTTCAATTTGTGCTCCTGAGTCAATTACATCTGGAGCGCTCCCAGTCTCCCCAGGCTGTCCACAGGTTGTCTTCCTGGACCACAGCTCTTTATATACTTCCATATTATGAATCCAGAAGTTAGAACAACAGTACTCTGGGAACGGTCCTCTCAGTTTAGTAAACAGACTTTTATTAATGGAATCCTGGTTTGCTGCCATTTCCAGGAGATGCAGGCCAGTTCATCCCAAGGTGCTTCCCACCTGTGGCTGGAATGCCAGTTCCGCTTTGACAGGTACTTTTACAGATCTCTGAAAACATTTGATGCATTATTTGGAAAATGAGGAAACAACAGACAGACTTCCCCATACGGGACCCTGGCTGCACATCCCTGCATTCCAGGGAGCTGGACTAGATGATCCCTTCCAACTTGATTCTATGTGACTTCCATCCAAGACCACCAACGCACAGCATTTTCTCAGCACTCAACGTCCACCTTTTGCTTAAAGGCTTCCCAGAACTCTTTCAGGTTCTTTCCCTCGAACAACTGCACAAACCATTTTCCTTTTTTTTTTAAAAAAAAGTTTTTTATTAAGTTTTCATTTCAAATACACCAACAAACAAGTATTTCAAGTCTTTTTACATCTGTCTTTATGCTCCGTGGAGCCGTTGACTTCCCTCCTTCCCTTCCGCAGGTTTTCTTATTCCAATCCTTAATTCACAGTTCCTTAATAAAAAATTAAACCATGACATAAGATTTATTTCAGTCCTGCCTACATTGAAAGACCTACATTGGCTCCCAGTACGTTTCCGAGCACAATTCAAAGTGTTGGTGCTGACCTTTAAAGCCCTAAATGGCCTCGGTCCAGTATATCTGAAGGAGCGTCTCCTCCCCCATCGTTCAGACCGGACAATGAGGTCCAGCTCTGAGGGCCGTCTGGCGGTTCCCTCACTACGAGAGGCAAAGTTACAGGGAACCAGGCAGAGGGCCTTCTCGGTAGTGGCGCCCGCCCTGTGGAACGCCCACCCATCAGATGTCAAAGCAAAACAACTACCTGACATTCAGAAGACATCTGAAGGCAGCCCTGTTCAGGGAAGTTTTTAACATGTGACATTTTAGTGTATTTTTCATCTTTGTTGGAAGCCGCCCAGAGTGGCTGGGGAAACCCAGCCAGATGGGCGGGGTACAAAGAATAAATTATTATTATTATTATTATTATTATTATTATTATTATTATTATTGCCAACGTCTTCAAATTTCTACAGTTCTCACATATATAGACCATAAATTTACTCCATTCTTTTTGGTACTTTATTTCCTCCTGACTGCGAATCCTATGTGTCAGTTTTGCTAATTCCACGAACTCGACCAACTTTGTCTGCCGCTCCTTTACAGTTGGTATCTCCTGTGTTTTCCACTTTGGGGCTATCAAAACTCTGGCAGCTGTCGTAGCATACATATATAATCTTTGGTCCGTCTTCTTAATATCCTCTCCTATCAAACCTAGCAATAGTTCTTCAGGCTTTTTTTGGGAAAGTATATTTAAACATCTTTTTAAATTCATTATAGATCAATTCCCAAAACTCTTTCATTTTATCGCATGTCCACCACATGTGGTAAAAACCACCATCCTTTTCTTTACATTTCCAACAGATTTTACTACTCGTCCTATACATTTTTGCTAGTTTGACAGGTGTTAGATACCAGCATCTAATATCTATCTGCACGAGCCATTTTCCAACTAATTCCTCAAGTCCAACATCGACAGAGGCGGGTGGGTGGTGGGCCTCGGGACTGCCTGGGAATCCCAGGAGCTTCGCAAAAATTCACGGAAGTCCGGTTTTCACCTGTCAGCTCCCGGCCGGTTTCCTTTGCCAGCCGATCGCAGGTTGGGAGTCCCTGCAAGCCGCTTGAATTCTCTCTCTCTCACTCGCGCGCACTATCGCTTCTTGGAGACTTCCTGGGACTCCCCCCCCCCCAAACGTCCTTAGTCCCTGGCAAGCTTTTAGAAGCCCATGCCTGCCGGCAGCTCTAACCACCATCACCCCCACCCCTGGAATCGCATCCAAAGGTGGCCCCACTTAAACTAGACACGGCGAGGGATCCACCGCCCTCCTCGGAGCAATAACCCAGCCAGAGACCTCCCTTGCCTAGGAGCCGAGGCCACAACCTGTTCCCCATCTTGCATGCACATGCAGCCATTTCACCTCCCGTGCTCTGGCCCTCACCTTCCGTCCTCCTGCTGAGAGCCATCCTGCACGGACAGCGCGCGCGGAGAATCCCGTGCAAAACACTCGCCTTGCAAGAAGCAGAAGCAGCAGCAGCTGCTCAGCGCGCTCCGCTTCCTTGAACAACCCGTCCCGGTCCTCCGGCTTCCTCCTTCTTAGGCTGAGGGGCGTGGCCACTATCGGGGAGCCGGCTCCCTATTGGTCCGGGGCGCATGGAGCGGGGCGGTCTACACGCAGCCGGCGTTCGAATCGCGGAACTGGCCACCCCCCGCTCCGTCTGACCCGCCCGCGCCTGGGACGGAGCCATGCCGCGCCTTCTGGGAGGGGCGGGAGAGAGCGCGCGCGCGCCTGCGCGGAGCGTGAGAATTCCGCCTCGAGGGCGGCTTGTACAGCGGCGGCGGCGGCGAGCGAAGCTCAGCGCACCAGTCGCTTAAAGCAGCACCACCGCATGGACAGCGGGAGAGAGAGAGCGAGGGAGGGAAAGGAAAGGGAATGACAGTATTAAGCAAGCCGCTGCAGCAGCTACTTTAGCGCGCGCGGGTTTGTGTGCCTGAGGGTAAGAAGCCCAGAGCCAACGCGGGAGATATAATGTCCTACCTCACGCCGCCGCCTCTCTCCCGCCAACATCTCCCGGCCACCTCGCCCCGCTGCTGCCCCGGCTTCTCCTCCGCCCGGCTCGCCGAGCCCAGCATGCACCCCGCGCTCTGCTAAGCGAATAGTGCCCTAGAATGTCAGCGCTGAAAAAGGTAAGGGCGTCGAGGGTCGGTCAGTGGGGCGCGCGCGGGGGGGGGGGGAGAGACAGCAGGTAATGGTGGAGTCCCGGGAGAAAACGGGGTGGCGGGGGGTATGGGAAAAGTGGAGGTGCGGGAAAGGGGGCAGCCCCCCGAGCGCCCAAGCTGGGCTGAGGGTGCGAGCGAGCCGGCAACCATCCCGGACGGCGCTGCAAAACTCCGTGGGAGCGGGAGGCGAGGGGAACAGCTGGTGGGGTTCCAGCTGCGGGGGGTGCGAGGATTGAGTCACGCGGGGGGGGGGGAGTGCGGAGCTGTGAGAGGAACCGGCGCTGTGCCGTCGCTGCCGCTGGGCTTTGGCTCGGCGTGCATTCCCTCGGTGCTGTCCGCTTGGGGTTGTTTCAGTGGAGCGGTGTATTGGTGCGGGGTGGGGGAGAGGGGAGAGATGTTGCCCCGGCTTTGCCTCGCTTTTCTCCCCTCCACGCGGCAGCCTGCCGTGCGAGGGTTGCCGTGGGCTGGAGACGCAGCTGCTGCGGGGGCTGCTCCTCTCCCGGTTTGGGGTGGGGGGGGGAGAGGAGGAGGAGGCGGCGGCAGCGGGGACGGTCGCTTTAGTGGGGGCTGCGGTTATTTCGGGTCTGGGAGGGGGGGAAGAGCAACTCCTGGGTTTTTTGGGGGGGGTTGCTGGGGGTGGGAGTCGCCCCGGGAGTGCTGGGTTGTGTGGGCACAACTCCTGCAAGCGGCTTTTTTTGGGGGGGGGGAGGTGAGGGGTGCACATTTTAGGGATATTCTGGTGTAACCCATCTGTGGTTGTGGAAGGAGCAGCTTTCGTTCTTGTGGGGGGGCTGTTGGGGGGTAACTACAAAAGAGGCAACAGCAGTGGATGGAATAAGACAGTTCGAGGGTTTTGGGGGTGAAAATAATGAATTGGGGGGAGAGAGGCCCCGAAATTAATGCCGAGGGACGGTTTTTTTTGGGGGGGGCTGTTGAGGCAACTTGGGTGATGGGTCGGAAGCGAGGCCCCTCCAAGCACAACCAGACTTAACAGTGACTGAAAACGCTGGTGTAACATTTTGTGAGTTGGGGGTATCTCTCGTCACCCAAAACTGATTCGTTTCTTGTGGGGTGGATTAGTGTTGCAAGTGACAGTCTGGGTACACGGGGTGTGTGTATGTGACCTCCAAGAAATAACGTGGTGGGCTTTTAAGCTGCTGCTAAGGTGTATGTGGAGTTTCTTAAACGAGGGAAAGATGGAGGATGCGGAGGTAACTTCTGGGGGTTTGCAGAGGTACCTGGAAGGGTGGAAATGAGGTATCTCGCCCCCCAGGATCAATTGGGGGGAAATGAGGGTCTTGATGCAACATTGTGGGCCCCTGATCAGGGTGTGTGTCTCTATCCAAAATAATCGGGGGGGGGGGCTGGCTGAGGATGTGGAGATGCTTCTGGGGTGGTGGTTATAAACGAGGGAGGGGGAATTATTGGGACCGAGGTGCCTGTGCGTCTGTGGAGTGTTCTCTTCTCTAAGTAGGGAGAAATAAATAAGAGGGGTGGGGGTGCTGGGGCGGAGAAGGTCGAGTTCATGTGTGAGGCTGCTGGCCCCCCAAGCGCAAAACCGGGGATCGCACCAGGAAGGTGTCGGGCCGAGAGGGACGTGTGCGCGGGCGCGCGCGCTCTGTGTTCCTCCTGCTGCTGCGGTCCAATGCGCCCTTGCTGGAAGAAGCTGTGCGCCTCGTTGCTCCAGGCAGCGCCGAGCGCCGTCCTCTGCTGCTGCTGGCGCGAGCTCTCTCCGCTTGCCTCGCTTTTCCTTGGGCGGGGGGCTGTGGTTGTGGAAGCGGAGGGGTCTGCCCGACCAGCTTCAATGCAGAAGAAAGAACTCGAGAAACTCCGTGCTTCGCAAGGCATGACAGGGTGCTTTTTATTTTTTTGCTTTTTTTGGACGCGCTTAAGTACAAATTGAGAACGGTGCAGCTCGGTGGAACCAAGCTGAAGCTCAGGGAAAGGAGCGCTACCTCGTGAGAAACCCAGGGCAATGGGGACACACGTACATGCACGTGTGTGTCAGCGAGATTCGTGGTGCCTTGAGGCAGCGCCCGGACAAATTGCACCCTCACCTCCCGCAGGCAGAAGAGGCAACCGGCGACTCCTCTCTTTTTATTTTTATTTTTTTTGAAGGCTGATTTCGGAGGGCGTTGGAAGGGTTGCTTTGCCAGAAAAAAAGCTGGCAAACTATTGTGGAGCGGGGGGGGGGGAGTGTGTGCTATTAACCGCCTCCTCCCTCCTCTCCTTCACTGCTCTCTCTATCTCTCTACACACAAAATGCATCGTCTTCTCCTCCTGTTGTTCCCTTAGCAATGCAAGCAATGAATCCTTCAGGAGGGCTTGAAATGGGGTGAGGGATGTCAGAGCCTGGGCTTGAAGGGTTTCCAGATAGAGATCCCTTCATCTCGGCTTGCAGCCTTCAAACCCGGGCTCGCTCTCCAAGGCAAGGAGCCAATCCCACGCGCGTCCTTTCCCCGAGGCATTGCCCAAGAACCGCGCCGCTTGGTCTCCCCCACCCACCCTCACGCTTTGCGGTAGCCGAGCTGCGGGGAAGAGTTTCGCGGTGGCGAGGAGTTCCTTTGATTCCTGCGCGGGCAGCTGCGTCCTGTGTGCGGAAAGCAGCTCCGCGCCAAGGCAAGCGGGTTCACACGGCGCGCACGTCTGTGATTCAGGGCGAAGGTGAGGCCCCGGCGCCTCCATCCTTGGCAGAACAAGGCTCGCAATCCCGCCGCGAACTTTGCGCGGCTCTTCCCCCAAAGCGAAAGAGCAGGACCAAAAACTCTCGGTTGTTGTCGGTTTCTTTACGGAGTTCGGAGACAGAAATAATCAAGCGCTTGTGATTCTACCCGCACGTGGGAATCAAATCACTTGCAGTAAAGTGGCGTGGCTAACTTGGTCTGCAAGTTATAAGACAATATTGTAATACATCTTGCTCTCCCAGCAGGGACAGCCCTCTTCCCCCTTTGCTCCATGGGGGAAAGTCAGAACAATGAGGAGCCTCTCTTTTCTCACACTACTTATTGGAGGAGTACTTTTTTCCATATAGGACTTCTTGGGATTGAGTGGGTCACATAGCACGTGTTTAGAAGAACCAAGAGTGCTGGCAGTTCAGGAAGAAGTTGTTAATGGGGTAGGGGGAGTTGCTGATGCAGCATTGAAATTGTCCTTTGGTGATTTCAGGTGACTCACAGTCCGGCATTGTTAGGAGTCAGAGTAGCATTCTACACCATGTAGCATTTTCAGTGTTAAGAGATACAAAACTGGCAAAATTGGCTTGATGAACAAAGCATTGGTTGCATCTCAAATTTCAAAATGCCCATAGAAAGAGAGAGTGCAGACATTTTTTGATCGTGAAACAGTGAGGTTTTAGCTTCACTGTGATGGCTACTCATGGAAGACTGCATGGTTTTTCATAGCATCGTGACACTCCAAAGTTCAGAGTTTAAACTGGCTCTGAATGGAATGCTTTTAATATATTAAGGTCTAGACACCAATTGTTAGACCAGCTTTCTGTTTCCTGCCTGAGAGTGGCAGGTTAATCATGGTCCTAGTAGGCCACCGTACGTAGCAGCTGGGTTGTGTTCACCTTGATAGGTCACAAGTTGTGAAATGCCTACTTCATACTAAGGGGGCGTTACAATTTTCATCAGATTTATATATTTTTTCTGTTGATTTTTTTAAAAAAACCATTTTCATGCCTATGTTCCCTGGCTTTGTTATGACTTCCTCAACTAACCACAAACACCTCCATAAGTACAGTAGACTCCATAAGTCACATTCTGAGACAGATGGAGTTAATGTAACCTAGATAGAAGAAAGGGACGCGGGTGGCACTGTGGGTAAAACCTCAGCGCCTAGGACTTGCCGATCGTCAGGTCGGCGGTTCGAATCCCCGCGGCGGGGTGTGCTCCCGTTGCTCGGTCCCAGCGCTTGTCAACCTAGCAGTTCGAAAGCACCCCCGGGTGCAAGTAGATAAATAGGGACCGCTTACTAGCGGGAAGGTAAATGGCGTTTCCGTGTGCTGCGCTGGCTCGCCAGATGCAGCTTGTCACGCTGGCCACGTGACCTGGAAGTGTCTTCGGACAGCGCTGGCCCCCGGCCTCTTAAGCGAGTTGGGCGCGCAACCCCAGAGTCGGACACGACTGGCCCGTACGGGCAGGGGTACCTTTACCTTAGATAGAAGAAATGGAACTAAATGTGTGTAACCCCATTTCTGACATTCTCCATTATCTACCTCTGATTCTCACATTATTCTCATTCCAGCTATAGAATTCTAAACTGTAAGAAATTCCTTAGTTCTTCATTGTTCAGGGCCCTAGTTACTTCATGCATGATAGATGTGCAGACAAATACTATGCATTTTCACTGAGAAGTCCCACAGAATTCACTTTTTTCACTCAGCAGTTGTCTGTTTCACTCCCCATGTGAGCTGTTGCTTCCTGACTAAAGCAATTTCAACGGGAACAACCATCTTCTATTGGATTGCAAGTGAATGTATAGCTCTTGTGTTCAGGAAAGATCACAACTGGTGTGTTTTCAATAGTCCTGTAGCTGCTGCTATATGTAACAAATGTTATAATGACATTTGAATTGCACTAAATATTCATCTTGGGAAAGAAGTCTCCCACTCACATTCAGCAACATTTTAAGACTTCCAGATTTCTCTGTCTTTAAGGTTGGAGTTTGCAAGTATATCATGATTTATGACTCATTTATTCCAATGCATTGTTCAGCATTGAACTAGCTCGTATGTAGTGATTTGGAGACATATACAGTTACTTATCAAAGATCTAATTCTGGCACTAATTTACTTAGCACTACTTTTGCTTTCTAGAAGCTCAGCTCATAAAGGTATGCATACATATGATCAGTGCTTGCATTAGTTTTACAGTGCAATGCTAACCATTGCTGTGTACGCATTACCAGTTTAAAATGCAGCGAGGTCACTAACACGGAAATGGGTGAGCACTGATAAATGAGCAATCTGCTTTCCTTTATAGTCTACTCTATGGTGGTACCTCGGTTGTCAAATGTAATCCGTTCCAGAAGACCGTTCAGCTTCCAAAACGTTGGAAAACTGAGGCGCAAAGGGTGGTTGGCAAAGTCAATGGAGAAAAAAGAAACAAACGCAGAGGAAGTCTTTCAACTTACGAGGCACATTTGAAAATGGAAGCAATTACTTTGGGTTTTAGGTGTTCTGGTTCCAAAACGTTCAGCTTCCAAGATGCTCAAAAACTGAGGTACCATTGTACAGTGGTACCTCGGGTTACATACACTTCAGGTTACAGACTCCACTAACCCAGAAATAGTACCTCGGGTTAAGAACTTTGTTTCAGGATGAGAACAGAAATTGTGCTCCGGAGGCCCCATTAGCTAAAGTGGTGCTTCAGGTTAAGAACAGTTTCAGGTTAAGAACGGACCTCCGAAATGAATTAAGTACTTAACCTGAGGTACCACTGTATTTGGAAGTAAGTCCCAATAAGTTCACTGTGGTTGTCTACGCACTACACATTTAAAGTACATTTGAAGCACATTCTTCCTCTCAGTGAATTTTGGGCACTGTAGTTTCTGCCTCACAGGGTTACAATTCCCAGAAACCCTTAACAAACAATAATGCCCAGAATTATTTGGGGTGGGGTGGGGAAATATGCTTTGGATGTGCCTTAAATGTATAGTTTGCATGCAGTCTGTGACTTAGTTCATGGTATGCGAGCTTAGGACTGACACCTGTGGAGCTCAACTTGTCATTTTGTGAAGTGAGTTAGCATGGATTACTACAGTTTGAGAACCACCATCTGAGTTGATGTATTGTCTATGTAAGTAAGGAACCTCAGCCGCAGGAGCTGACTGTGATTCTCTAAGGCTTCTCTACCAGGACATACCCATCAAAAATCTCTTGAATACTTTTGGCTGGCTTAAGTGCGTCCTTGGACTTACATTAATTTGCATTAATTGCTTGGACAACATTAGCCTCTTGCATGTGGCCCTCAAGTCTGCAAAAGTCTCCCCACTCCTGGTGTAAGTTGTGAGGGACACTAATTATGGTGGTGGAAGTGAAGGAATATGCCTTCATATTTCAAGACCCATATGTGATCACCTCATCCCTTACATACCCAGTTGATCACTGTGCTCTGCAAGCAATACCATCTTATCAGGAGATGTGTTCTGCACAATACAGGAATCGGGCATTTAGTACTGCGGCACACATTCCTTTTGGATTTCCTTCCTGCTAAATATTATGACATGTTCGGGTCAATTACGTCCAGGGGGGTCCGGCACACTTCCTCATGCGCAGCTCTGGTCTTTCCCCCGGGACGTTTGACTCAGCAGAGCGTAAAACACAGCGGAACAGAAGCTTGAACGTTCTTCGTGCGGTGGCAGTAACTCAGGCTGACACTTAGCAGTCTCCTTATCTTTAAAGTCTTTATTCCTTAGCAAAACACAACAGTTATAAATCTCCTGCCTGGAGACAGTTCACCCATCTTGCTTGCTCAACGGAGCAAACACGCAGACTGACAGCACACGGAGAAACCACTCCCTTTCCGTGTTCTATGCCCGCCCTCAGAATGTGAGGCGTCATCACTCAGAACTCTTAACCCTGTAAGTTCTGAGCCTCTCGTATCACCCCCTCTCGAATCACGTTCTGAGGGGACTTCTGAGTGTTCAACACCTTCCCCATTGCCTTCCGCCCCTTCCTGGCATCGTTGTTAGGCACCTGTTGAACCTCACGAACCTCAGGTTCGCACTGTGCGAAACCAACCCACGCATTTGTGACCTGAAACCTCTCAGGTGGAATTCCCTTTGTAGCCCGCGAAGACCGCCTGGGCACAAACTGGGGTGCTCCTTTTGACCCACTGGGGCCAGCGTGTGCGTCTTCCTCATCAGAAGACTCCCCCTCTGACTTGACACGTCTGTGAGCTTTCTCCATTATGCGCACAGGAGATGAGGGCTCACTCTTGGACACTCCCTTAACAACCTGTGGAGACGCCCTACTCTGTTCAGGGACCTGGTCTCCACCAGCAGGTTCGGGCTCTGGCTCTCTTTCCTCCTCAGAGTCAGACAGACAATCTGAGACAGTGTCAGAGTGCACTTTGCGCCTTGCCCAACCATCCTGCTCAAAGAACTCAGCCTGTTTACTGACCAGAAGCTTGGTCTGATCACCTTCTGGGTATGCGAATCTCCACCCTTTTGTCGCAGGCTCATATCCACAGAAGATCATTTCCTGGTACTTTGGACCACCCTCTTGCTGCAACCACTTTGGTACAGGCACCATGGCCCTGCAACCAAACGAACGGAAGAAATGCACCTGTGGCTTCTGTCCGTTGAGCAAGAAATATGGGGTGTCACCTACCACTGCATTGTAGCACCTGTTCATCGAGAAATTGGCCGTTTTTACCGCCTCCCCCCCAAAACTGTGAGGCAAACCAGAGTCATCCAGTAGGATCTCGGATGCTCGAACCAGAGCTTTACTCCTCAGCTCTGCCACGCCACTCTCTTGAGGAGAAGTCACCTTGTGACGTATCCCCCTCTGGCGAAAGAAACCCTTTAGAGCAGACCCAGTGACCTCTGAACCACGGTCAAACTGGAAACCTTGCACCTTGGTGGACTCTGATAACATCTGAACGTCCTCACAGGACCCATGTGACATCCTCTTGTGCCACACGCAAGCACACGACACATGAATGTGGTCAGTGGCTTTCCCAACATTCCCCTCACCCTCGAGAGGTGATTCCAGAACAAAGAGGTTGTTCTGATTCTTTTCAACACGTACCAGTTGCTCTCCACCTCTGGAAATTGTGCAAACATTTTTTTCAAAACTCACAGAATATCCCTCCTGTAAAAGACAAGGTACAGACAGCAGGCAATGTTTTATCTCAGGGAGAACATAAACCTTCAATTCAGCCTGTAAAAAAGAGACAAACATGTTAGAAACATGGGTTACACGTCCCTGTGAACCTGTAGCAAATCTAACTGTTTTCTCAGTTGAAACAGCCTTGCAGTTCCACATTTGTCCATCAGGTGGCGCTGTGACCAGATGGGCATTCGCAGCCGAGTCCACAACCCAACGTAGGACTCTCCCCCCTCTGGAGTTGTCCTTCTTTGTTGCCTTTGCAACTGACTTCCTGCTGCCCCCGACCTTGGGGCGTTCGCTGCAGGTGGTGTTTTCCACAATAGCCATCGAAGCAGACAGTTGATAAACTTTCTCACGCCTGCCTGCGCTGTTGCCATGGAAACCCGGCTGGTTCCCATGGGAAATGTCCTTGGGACTTTCCTGCCCTTTGTCTCGCTGTGGACAGCTTCGGCGCAGGTGCTCCGGAGAACCGCAAACAAAACAGCAACGAATGGAAAACTTTTCAAACTTGCCTTTGGACGTCAGCGCCCCCCCAACCTTTCCAGCAGCCCTCCTCCTCGAGGCTTTTCTGCTGTTGGGAAAATGGCTTTTGGCTTCTGCTGTGGTTTCTCTGCAAACCCCCTCCAGCTCCTGCCAAACAGCCTGGGCACTCTCAAGACCCTTGGACTGGCCTTTCTGGCCTGCACCCCCATTCTCTGGTGCATCTCTCAGCTGTTCTCCAGCATGCAGCTCACGTATTGGGGCATTCCGGCAGCCCTCCAACACAGTCCCAGCCCCCTCTGGGCCTTCTGGGCATTCCTCAGCCCCTCCTGGGCTCTCTGGGCGTTCCCCAGCTTCTGTGCAGCATCTGGCCCCCTCTGGGCGTCCCTCAGGCTGGCGTCTAGCCCCCTCTGGTGTGGCTCCCACTCTCTTCAGTGCCTGCCAACCGACCCAGGGCTCCTTCCCGTCTGCCTCTTCAAAAGGGATTGACGACTCCTGGCTGTCTGCCATCTCTCCCCGGTGGCCCAGCATACTCACAGGTACCTCCCGGTCCGGCAGATCCTTCCCAGCGAGCTCCTTAGCTGGCCTTTGGCTGCTCCTCAGCCGATTCTGCCTGCAGTCTCTCTTTCCCAGCGTCTCATCGGCTGGCCTCTCACACGCACGAACGTTGCTTATCTTTATTGCTGACCCCCATAACCTGTTCGGGTCAATTACGTCCAGGGGGGTCCGGCACACTTCCTCATGCGCAGCTCTGGTCTTTCCCCCGGGACGTTTGACTCAGCAGAGCGTAAAACACAGCGGAACAGAAGCTTGAACGTTCTTCGTGCGGTGGCAGTAACTCAGGCTGACACTTAGCAGTCTCCTTATCTTTAAAGTCTTTATTCCTTAGCAAAACACAACAGTTATAAATCTCCTGCCTGGAGACAGTTCACCCATCTTGCTTGCTCAACGGAGCAAACACGCAGACTGACAGCACATGGAGAAACCACTCCCTTTCCGTGTTCTATGCCCGCCCTCAGAATGTGAGGCGTCATCACTCAGAACTCTTAACCCTGTAAGTTCTGAGCCTCTCCTATCATGACATGCATAGTCTCCTCTGTCTTTTCAGCACCTGCTGAGGACCTGGTTTCAATAAGCTTTTTAAATTGAGTCTTCTCCCAGCCTACAACCATGTTATACTTATTTCTAAATGTTTTTTAGAAGTTTGGAAGTTTTAAGATGTCAAATAAATAATATATGTTTGGGTATATATTTGGTTATAAGGCCTCTCTCTCTCTCTCTCTCTCTCTCTCTCTCTCTCTCTCTCTCTGTGTGTGTGTGTGTGTGTAGATGTTGTTCCCAAGTTCAAATCCCACCATAACTGTGACATCACTTGGTGACTTAGGCAAACCTCTGTATCTCCACCTGACTTTCAATAGTGAGATAAGAATACTGACCCACCATCCTGAATGGTTTTAAGAATTATTAGGGACACGGGTGGCACTGTGCGTTAAACCACAGAGCCTAGGGCTTGCCGATCAGAAGGTCGGTGGTTTGAATCCCCGCGGCGGGGTGAGCTCCTGTTGTTCGGTCCCAGCTCCTGCCAACCTAGCAGTTTGAAAGCACATCAAAGTGCAAGTTGATAAATAGGTACCACTCCGACGGGAAGGTAAACAGCATTTCCGTGCGCTGCTCTGGTTCAGCAGAAGTGGCTTAGTCATGCTGGCCACATGACCCAGAAGCTGTACGCCGGCTCCCTCGGCCAGTAAAGCGAGATGAGCGCCACAACCCCAGAGTCGTCTGCAACTGGACCTAATGGTCTGGGATCCCTTTACCTTTAGCTTTACCTTTAAGTTTGTGGAAAATGCAAGGGATACTCTAAACCGCTAAATAAGTGCACATCACCATTGTAATCTGCTTTATTTAAATCTCGAAGAAACCCTTTTTCACCACGTAAAAGTTGTCCCAATACAATTAGTGAGCATATGAATTAGGCTGAAATCAGTGTGATTTACTTCCACGTAAAAGCTTTAGATTGGGGCAAATAATTTTGTAACTATTTGCAATAATCAAAACAATTAAATCAGCTTTCACCCCTCCTGGTATGGAAATTTCTATTATTATTTCCCGTGGAGGGAATTGTGTATACATGTGACATATAAGGACCACTCACCTAGAAGGTATTCCTTCTGTTTTGCCGATGGTCCTCACCCACCTCCTTTTCCACTTTGAATATTTTCTTTTGGCAATTGATGTGTGTGTTATGTGTATAACGGAATGATAAACAAACTTTACATTTACAAAGCTTTAAATTTGGGTAACTTTATTGGACAATTACATAACTTGAAGAATCAATGCAATAATTTTGCAAATTTAAAGTGAGGGATAGAACTGATGGTACGCCTATTTTTAATAGCCAGGAACAATTAAAAATGCAGTTACATCAAGTAAAATCAATTTTCTTTTACAACTCTTATAATCCTCTAGACAGTGTTGGCAGTAGAATACTGAAATGGCTTTTTTGATCTTAGTATATGTCATTGGGGGCTTTTCCAACTACATGAGTCAAAGGAGAACAGCTGCTGCAATTCAATCTTATTAACAGGACAGACCTTGCTAGCTTGTCGGGTGATCAACAGTGAACTTATTTTATTTCAACAGGCATGTTGAAACAGAGGCCACTAGACCCTATTGCTAACTCCACCTTGTCAAATAGCATTGTCCTTGAAGTTATAATTTAAATTGGCTATCATGTAGTCAAGGCATGGCCAAACCTGGCCTTTCAGATGTTTTGGGACTACAATTCCCATCATCCCTTACCACTGGTCCTGTTAGCTATGGATGATGGGAGGTTGTAGTCCCAAAACATCTGGAGGGCCAAGTTTGGCCATGCCTGATATAGTCTATCAGCATTGGGTAGATCTGTTTGTACTCCTTTGTTTCCCCCTTAGTTTTTCAGGGCAGATTATATTAGAAGCTTCTTTCTTACAGAGAATGCATTTTTGTCCAGTATAATCAAATCTTCCTTGTCAGCATGAGTAATATAATCGATGTGTACTGTTTTAGGAATCTTTTGGGGTGGTGTTGGCAGGGAGAGAAACTCTCCCTTGAATGTTTAAATTTTTGTTGCTAAAGATAATTTTCTCCACTATGAAACAACTTTGTTGAAACCCTCTTGGCTTGTACCATCCATATGGGCATCATGGTTTTATGGATGATTCAATACATATTCACACTTTAGAACAACCCAGAATTTGGCAGGCAGAATTCAGTTTTAAAGCTAGTCATAGCAGACCCCTGGTTTTCATTCCACAGTACTGTATGGATATTTGTTGAACCAGATGACTGTATAAGGAGCTGCCTTTATACTATTGGACCACCTGTTTACTCTGTCTGGCAGTAGCTCTTCCTAGGTCTCAGGCAGGTCGTTCTATAACCTGTTACTTCCAAACCTTCAAAAGGAGCCTGTGGCCTTATGGAAGCCACAAAGCCTGCAGAACATGGGTTCCACCATCACTTCATGAGATGCAGGTGAACAACACCACCAGACCACATCTGTGAAGCACATTCCATATTGATGCAGCCCCATTGATGGAAGTGCTAATATATTTTCCTTTTGCCGTTAGAAAAATAATAATATATGTGCAACACAGAACAGCTGGGACAGAATCTAAGTGGAATGAAACATAAAGTAAAGGTAAAGGGACTCCCGACCATTAGGTCCAGTCGTGACCGACTCTGGGGTTGCGGCGCTCATCTCGCTTTATTGGCCGAGGGAGCCGGCGTACAGCTTCCGGGTCATGTGGCCAGCATGACTAAGCCGCTTCTGGTGAACCAGAGCAGTGCACAGAAACGCCATTTACCTTCCCACCAGAGCGGTACCTATTTATCTACTTGCACTTTGACGTGCTTTCCAACTGCTAGGTTGGCAGGAGCAGGGACCAAGCAACAGGAGCTCACCCCGTCATGGGGATTTGAACCGCCGACCTTCTGATTGGCAAGTCCTAGGCTCTGTGGTTTAACCCACAGTGCCACCCGTGTGTCCTAATCTCCTTTTATATCTAACCTAGCTTTAATTTCAGACCTGCATGAGATGAAGAGTTTTCATGCTATAAATGATACACACAGCAACAGAAGTGTGTTCTTGTCGTCGTCCCCCTTTCCCCCCAAGGGAAGTAGATTGGTACTGCACACTCAAACATAAGAGAGTTTAATTTTACTTACTATCCATTGGGTTTATTAATTTGATTGCATGCTGTTTCTATCGCTAGTACTGTAAGGCTATGATTCTAGGCATGCAGTCAGCATTCCTTCTGCTACAAAGCAGAATGGGACACATCCTAATTATTTCTAACCAAAGCGAGAAAATAAAAACACTGTTTTTGCATCGCAGGGAAAAAAAATCATTGGTAAAACTTAGCAAGCAATGTAATGATAGAATTCTCGTTTCCCTAAAACAAGATGCTCATTTCTCCTACAGATAACGGTCCCTGAGCCTACACTGGCTGAGGGACCATAAAATTTGTTGGAAGCACTGCCATTCCTGCAGAACTCAATTATGTGCTGCTGGCGTTAAAGACATCCCAGTAGAACTCTCCAGATCAGTTGTTAGAACATTCCACTGGTGCAGCCATTCTGTCAGTGTGTCTATGGCGGTGGAGAGTCTGGAATGAGGCAGAGTCAAGGTGAGGATATGGGTGGCACTTCAGTGCTCTTGCTATATTCCTGTTAGTGGCACAAATTGCCCCAGACGTAACACAAGAAATTAGTTTCCTATCGACTCCTTCTATGACCGCCACTGTCACAGTCTCTGTGTGGTGCTCCACAGGAATGCCATTTTTGTTTTCCCCCAGGTTGTATTTGTCATCCCCCCTTCCAAACTGAGCAGGTGTAGGATAACATTCCCTGTTCTACTAGCATAGTTGTGATCCATCTCCCATTTCGGTATGAGTATAGAATTTCTGCGCCCATCGCCTAATGATTGCAGCCCCTTCATGGAAATCAATGGGGAAATGACCAAAATCACACTCAACAAATTTATTTTGTATGCATTTTCTAATAGGCTACCCTGTTCTAAAAGGACTTCTTGGAAATGCTGACAAACGTAAAGGTTTGTTTATAAAGGGGACATGTTTTATAAATAAATAAAACCCCCATTTATGTGTTAAACAGTTCTGGAAATGTATCAGTCTTTCAGACCAGGTATTTGTAAAGGCTAATCTGACATGACTTTTTCTATTACAGATTTTTGAGATTTACTTCAAAGGTGTTGTCATGAAAGCCTGAACTCATCTTCTCCTGCATTACAACACTATATTGTATACTAGTTTGACCAGGATGACTAATATCTGTTCTTACCCACTTTTGGATGAGGAATTCTGCTGGAAAATGCTGTAACGTTATTTGAGTTTCAGGGCAATTTTCTCTTCCGCCCACCCCTCTATATTTACAATATAAGTATTCAATTAAATAAATTGGTTTCCTTTGATGATCCATTCCACATTGCCAAATAATTCTGTTTTGTCCTCCTTTCTTTTGCAACAGAATTAATAGTATTTATGTCCATGTGATCCCACTGAATGAAGCAAGAGCCATAAAATAACTCCTTTGGGACTAACTACTGTGCAAATTTGAAGAGAGAATTTTCCCTCATTAATCTGGTAAAAAAGAAGGTTTCCCATAGAGGAAGCTGCTAAGACTGGAACAAGTACTCTGTCACCGCCCGCCCCCCCATTTCTTTTTTTGCAGCAATACCCTCTGGCAAAAGCTCTATCTGGGCATTCAGATGGGTTCTATCTGTTAGATATCTTGACGTTAGTCGTTAAGTTGGGCAGTAAAACACAGTCTTGCAATCTGGATTTCTGTCAGCCTTTTGTTCTAATGCTATGGAACAGCACGATTTCGGAGAAGGTTCTGAAGTTTTGCGTCCTGTGCATTTATGCATTTTGTGTAACATATTGAAGGTACAGCCATGTAAAACATTTTTAACATCTCAGCAGATCTCCGGTGGGTTAAGAAGATGTATTAATTCATGGTCCCCTTTAGTCAATGGATTGAAGACATGACGGCACTCACAGCTTGTGAACAGATTGCTTACAGATGCAAACTATGTTTGGATAAATATATTGATATTTGGAATAAGTTTATACAGAATATAGTAGGCTATTAATGATCATTTATGTGTTAGCATATATAAGAATCTCTCTCTCTCTCTCTCTCTCTCTCTCTCACTCTCACTCACACACACACACACACACACACACACCTTATGTTCCTAATTGGTGTACCCTTCCTCCAGCAGCTGCTTGTCAGTGGTAAACATCATGGGGAAATAAGCTGGTGCCCTGTAGGATCCCATAAACCAATTGCCAAGGAATAGTAATGCTCAGCACCATCTGCTGGGAATTGCTCCATGCTGGAACTAGCACTAAATAATGCCATCTCAACCTATCCTGATATTGTTGTTGATAGCACCAGAAGTCGTCAGGAGATCAAGCAAAGTCAAAAGGGATACAATCTTTAGTATAAACTGGCTTCTGGAGCAACCAAGGCTGCCTCGGTTACAAAATCAGATTTGAAGCCAGATTGAATAGGAATACTGGAGCAGGACCACCATATGCTTGAGCATCTTGTCCCCAAAATGAACATTCAAAACAAGGTGTTAAGTGTCTAAAGAAGACATCTTCTACAGTCTTACCTCTGCTTTGCATAAATGGTTGGGATGCTTTGCTGTTGAAGCATTTATAATACCTTGCTCCCACTTGTCCAGAACATTTGACCTGCTTTTATCAGCAAGGATTGAGAAAGCAGCGAGTGCAAGTGGTCAGCCTCTTACCTCCATTAATACCATTTACGTCCTCAGGCTGAACAAGCTGAAGTCTCAGACACTGTAATCAGAGTGGAGTCCAAGTTGGAACAGATGTACAGTATATATATAACTATATATAAAAATACCTGTTTGGTGTAAAATTGTTGGGGGAAGGATTTAAATGCTCATGTTAGCACAGCAAAATTTATCTGGAACAGTAATTCTGGGAAATATCCTTGCATTCCTCATTGTAAGCATGATGAATTATCTAAGTTTTTAATAAAACATTGCCTTCCACAATAGTCCTAACTATTGCCAGTTCTTTATGCAGTGACCAAATTTCTGTACTGAAGCCGGTCTGCGTTGTCAATGCCTGGTTGGGGTGACTGCCTGAGAACATACCCTCTAACACCTCATTGGCAAAATCTGGGACACCATCTTCCCAGATACCATTTTCCTGTTTTTGTGTGTGCAAGAGAACAGCGGCCATTTGGGACACTGTGAATTCACATGTTTTCATGCCGTACCTCCCCAATGCTTTTTGGAGCATGGTACCCTAAAGCACATGTTTTGGGGCACCGCATGAGATCACAGCCCCCCCAACACCTTTTTAAAGGAGAAATTGTGGCACAAGATCACAGTGTCCAAAATGGCCACCATTCTCTCGCAAGAAAAAATGGGATGTCTCACACACTTGTGGGGTGTGTGAGAACCACATCTTACATACTCTTGAGTTCCATGATGGAGGAAAGACGTGATATAAACGAAACCATGATTTCAGAGCAGCCTTCCCGAATCTGATCTGATCACCAGATGTTTTGGATGACAGCTCCCATCATCCTGACTCACTGGTCAGGCTGGCTTGAGCTGATGGAAATTATAGTCCAAAACATCTAGAGGTTGGAGAAAAACATCTTAGGCCATGGTGTTCCAAAGAAGGCACACTTGATGCCAGCACCAGGTTCTTACAGACACCAGGCAAAAACTATTTTTAGTTTGCTCAGGTTTTAGCCAGCTTAAAATTTTGCTGATGGTTCTCTTTCATCTGCCAGATGTTTGATTTGTATTTTATTGTCCGGACATTGGCATTGGGACTAATTTTGGTAAATGGGGGTAGAAATATTTTAAACAAACAATAAAACAAAGCACAATTCACAGCACAACCCTGCCTTGAAATTAATGGGGTTTCTGCAAGAGGACATGCTTATATAGGTCCCATACATCTCATTGTGGCCTGCTAAGTGTAATTCCTTGGTGGATTGTGCTGTTAAGATCATGACTGTCTTGATTTCAAAACGAACCCTTTCAGATTTCATCTGGAATTGGTTTGTGGATAAAACACTCAAAAACTGACCGCCACGGTAATATTAGCACAAAGAGGTGGATTCTATTCTGTTCATCCACCCACGGCATTCTTAACAAATATATATTTTTTTCCTTTGGCCAGAGATATATGAGAATATTTAGCTCAAAAGGTGGCCTGGTTAGGAGAATTCTGAGAAGTGGTTGTCAAACAAGTGTTTCTGTGGTATTTAATGCTAGACAGTGTATGTTTATTGTCCAGTACTAGCATCATGGAAAAAAAGGATAAATGGCGCTTTCCTGTTGGAGAATGGAAGAGGTTAAAGTGAAAATGTTCCTTTCTTTCTCATATCGTCTGAAAGGGGCATATCTATTAGTGCAGGAAACTCTAAATGCAGGTGTTTCATTTCAGCAAAGTCTTGGTATAGCAGACTCCCTTAACAGCTGATTCTAGCACCAAATTTACGGGGTGGCTGAACATAACTGCTGGGCATTGCTTAACAACAGGTGACTTTCTAAAACCGAAGGCTTTGGTAACATGAGAGGTCCTTTATGAATATTCACCCATTGGTTCAAATCTGCCTTTGTTGTCCCTCCCAAAAGCAGGGAAGTAATTCCTTTTTCAGGCCCAATTTAAAGTGCGGGTGGCTACTTTTAAAGTGCCAAACCAGGGCTTTCCAAATTTTCATGTTGGGGTGATAAGCTTTTCAGACATGCATCATTTCGTGACACAGTTATTTAGCTTTACTAGCAAACCAGAGGTTAAACGGACCCTTTTCCAGCCCCAGAAGGAGCGCGGGGACTGAAAGTGTTTGCGTGACACAGCTACACACTGCAGCCGACACAGTAATGTGTCACGACACAGTTTGGAAAGCTCTGTGCTGAACAATGTGAGACCAAGCAATCTGAAGGATTGTCTGCCGTCCTTCTTGCTCCTAAGACCAGTTTTTAAAAAATCCTTCTGATAAGCCTTCCACTATTAGGTTGTTGGGAAGGAGGCCTTTTCGAGGTTGGCCCCATGGCTATGGAGCTACCTCCATAAATTGATACTTATTACCCATTTCATGAATAGTTTTAAACCACTCCTTGAAGACTTTTAAAGAAAATGTTGGTACTTTTTTTTTTGCTGATGGCCTTTTAATATGGTATTTTTGCTATCTGCTTTTACACTTATATTATTTTGGTCTGCTGATACTGTTTTTATCTGCTGCTATGACAATTTTTAGATGTGTTGCGCTTTTATTTTATGACTGTAATGTTATAGATAGTTAACATGCTGGGAGGCGACCCTGAAAGGTAGAAAATAAAATTAATAACAGAGATGTTTCTGAACCTATTTCGCTTAGCCTCTGATATTTTGTAGAGCTATATCCGACTCCACTTTCTCTATCATGGTCCTCCTGGGGGATAATGTGGACCAATTGCTTCTCAGTTGTTAAGTAGGGACTGGATTTTTCTTCTTCTTCTTAGACTGCAGAGGTTGCAGAAATAAAGCCCACCTCTTCATTAACAAGTAGTAGCCTGGTTTTGGTTCTTCAGATTGATAGCAGTTGGTTGTCGTATAGGCATATCTTTCTCATCAGGAAAACAATTTCAAAGTTTATGTCTCAATCGAAATGTCACACTGTGTGTGTGTGTGTGTGTGTGTGTGTGTGTGTGTGAGAGAGAGAGAGTTTGAATTCTGCAGCGTGGAATGCAGGGAATTCAACACTGAGCTTGGAGTTATGTGTAAACTCTGCAGCAAGCTTAATGTACAACACTGCACAGACCTAGAAATTAAACAAGCACCTCATAATCTCAGGACTGCAATACCTCACGTACTGCCTCCCCGCACATGAATCGACCCATACCATGCAATCATCATCCGAGGCCCTTTGTGTGCTTCTTCATAGGAGGTCTGGAAGGCAGCAACAAAGCAACGGGCCTTTGCTGTAGTGGCTCCCTCCTTCTGGGGGAATTCTCTACACAGGGAGGCTTGCATGGTTCCATATCTTTAGGCACCAGGCAAGAACATCCCTCTTCTCCAGTTCTTTGGTTAATTAAGCAGTCTATGACCTTTAAAATTATCTTTGTGTTTTTTTGGGGAAAGGAATTTTGTTTGTTTGTTACTACGTTATGTATCTGTGTATAGCCCCACAGAACTGAGTCAGGGGTGGAGGAAGGGGGGTGTAGTGGGGGTGGATGCCCCGGGTGTCTTTGCTGAGGGGATGGTGACATTTGGCGGGTGGGCGGCATGCCGAATGTCCACCATTGGTGGCTCGCTCCACCCCCGGCTGTGGGGTGCGCACGCTGCTCCACACATCCGAGCGGTTATCCCACATCTGGGAGGGCACCCTCTGACCCGCCCCCCTCAGGAGCGTGCCCGCCCTGAGCAGCGCGGGCATATGCTCCACCGCGGAACAGAGTGTGGCTTACTTCCAAGTAAACATGCATAGGATTGTGTTACACACATGAAGGAGAGAGTTTTACTGTGCTCAGAACTTATTCACATGAGTACTTGAAACGAAAACAAAAAACCATGCATATCCTAGACATGGTACCTGAGTTGTTTGTGGTGGTGCCCTACCTATAGAAGGCTGTCCCCAGGGAAGTTTACTTGGCTTTTACAATGTTATTTTTTAAGAGCTGGATGAATACTTTTATTTTTTCTAGGTGGTTTCTTTCTCTCTTTTAATCCTGAATTTGAATCGGCTTTGTGCTTCGTTAAATACTGCTTTTGTTTCTGTGTAGTTTTAGCAGTATTTTATTTTACATTATATTATCTCAATAGAATGTAATGATATTATCTCAGCATATGCAGTCTGGATTCTTCTTCTTTTTTAAACTGAAGAGCAGGATATAAATAAAAATGTACTGTGGGTGTGGTGAGAAGGTCATTCGAACTGCTTGTCAGGCACAATGATTTGGCAGGATGCTGCAATTCACAAACTACAGTATGTGCTTGTAACGAACCACTGTTTTCTATGTGCAGAATGCAGTGTGGGCTTTTAATTTATTTCTTATATGTAGCTAATTGTCAGCTGCATGCAGAGCGCTCCCAGGAACCAGCCTTTATGGGGTAAATGAGGGGCACGAAACAACAACGCCCTGTTCTTGCCACGATTGCCCTTTTGCTTTTTAAGATTTGGAGTGGGAAAAGTACCAATTAGAAAGAGTATCAAAGGCTCATTTCACATATGACATATTGCGGTGAGATCATACAAAATGCAGCGTTCTTACTTTTAATTTGCTCATGTGCCAAAGCAATCCAAATTGGCAGCCATGCAGGGCAGGGCACTTTGGGTGATGCCCACACATGGAGTATGTTTTACAGTGAGAACAAGCAAGTCCCATCCCTACAAGTTTTCAGATGGCGCACCTGTACTCTGATATTAAGTGGGCTGCGGAGGTGGTTATGTTGCTTATTCTGCTTATTTTTTGTTTTTAAGACTCTGCTGGGTGGACTGTTTTTATGAACCAGCTCCTTTCAAGGATTTGGGATGTTTTAGATTGTGTGTTTGTTGGTTTGTTTGTTTTTACTGCTGTGTTTGCTGCTTTCAGAGGAAATTCTCCCGAGAAGTGGTGTAGAAATCGATTACACAAACCAACCCTTCCTTTAAAAAAAAAAAAAAGCTTTCTCACAATGTGATCCTAAAGGTAAAGGGACCCCTGACAGTGTGATCCTACTCAGAAGTAAATCCCAATATATTTCATAACCCCTTGCTGTCAGGTAACTGTGTGTAGGATCATAGCTTTGAGCCAGTGTAGCTGTGGTGAAAATGTCAGACTTATTTTGGTTCAGCTTTGACCTTGAGCCGGCCACTGCTCCTCAGCTACCTCACAGGGTTGTTGAGCTCCTTGGAGAAAAGTTGAGATATAAATGGAATAAGTAAGTAGGCAATGAGAACCTTGCTTCCAAGGTTTTTAGAGAGAATTCTTTGTCCTAGCTCTGCTTTACTGTGTAGAGGAATTCTGAGTAATGTTTATCATTATCATGGCTCCTGGCTGTATGTAAGTGGTCATGCATTTTCCTATTAAGTCCTGCAAAACTGTGCCTGTGGTGTTTTGCAGGAGACCCTACTTCCACATTTAAGTAAGGATGTTCAAGAACGAAAGGCCTTTGGTGCCCTCTGCTGTCTACTGTTGACTATTTTGAAGATAATGTTTACTGTTGTTGGCTACTACATTTCTTAAAAATTAATCTCCTGTCTTTCCATAAAGCTTTTCTTTGGTCTAGGAAAACTACAAATAGCAGATTCTGCCGGTGTTGCTGACTATGATGTTTTTCTGTTAGTGTCAAAACATCTACAAAAGGAAATGTGATTTCAACAGTAAATTTTGGGGACAGAAAGTTCTGTTTTTAATTCTGGATGGGAGTTCTGAAGATAAAAAAAAATCAATAAATCCAAATGCTTTCATGAGGCTTCTAAGATGTTGGTTATATATACTATTTAATAAATATTTGCACCAGGGGTAGCCCTCCAGATGTTGTGGAACTACAATTTCTATCATTCCTAACCATTGCTGGCTGCAGCTGATGGGAGATGGAGCCTAACAGCATCTGGAGGGCTATTTATACCCCACCATTACCTGCCATCCATATAGTTGTAAGTGCAAATATAGAATGCTGTTCCTTTTCCAACATCCCACAATACATCTACCTGTTATTATTTAGTTGCCTTTCAAAAAATGACTCTAAATGGCTTACAAAGGCAAAAGAAATACTAAAACCAGTTACAATAAACACAGTTAATAGCAACTTCAAAAACAGCCGAACACATCTAGATAAATAAAGGTTCTTCTGCTCCACCAAAAGGGGCCACATATACATAGAAATCCTTCAAACTAGTAGCCAAAAGGGAAACGTTTTTGCCTGGTGTCTAAAGCTAGACAAAGAGGGTGTCAGGAGAGCCTCCCTGGGGAGAGTATTCCACAGGTAGGGAGCCCCCCGCTAAAAAACTCTGTTTGCTTGTTGCTGCCCACCAGAAGTCCTGTGGAGGAGGCGCATTGAAAAGGACCGCAGATGACAAATGTAAGGTTTGGTTTGTTCATATCTGGAGAGGCAGTCCTTGAGGTATTGGGGCCCTGATGTGTCAAGCCTTTATGGCAGGCATAGGCAAACTCAGCCCTCCAGACGTTTTGGGACTACAACTCCCACCATCCCTGACCACTGGTCCTGTTAGCTAGGGGTGATGGGAGTTGTAGTCCCAAAACATCTGGAGGGTCTAGTTTGCCTATGCCTGCTTTATGGTTAAAACCAGCGCTTTGAATTGAGCCTGGAAACTAATTGGTAGCCAGGATTGGTGCTATATGCTCATACTGTCGTGCCTGCAGCGAGCAATCTAGCCACCAAATTCTTCACCGTCTGCAGTTTCTGAACCGTCTTCAAAGGCAGCCCAATGATACAGTTCATTGCAAGGAGTCTAGCCTAGGTGTTACCAGAGTGTAGACAATAGAAGTTTAGGCTACCCCTGCCCAGATAGGGGCATAGCTGGACCAACAGCTGAAGCGGATGGAAGGCACTTTGCATCACCAAGGCCACTTAAGCCTCAAGCAGCAATGATGAACCCAGAAGGTCCTCCTTGTGCTCATTTGGAGGGAATGTAGCCCCATTAAGAGCAGACAACCTCCCATCCCTCCGGTCTAGGAAACCATCCTCTAGCAATGCCTCAGTTTTGTCCAGTCCATTTCATCTGGCTTTCATCCAGTCCATTATTGAGACAAGACATTACTGAGACATTTTGCCCATCTATTAATTTTTTTTTATGACTATCTATTTAATTCCATAGAACATAATAATCCCTTTCAGAGTATAAAATGTTAAAGAGGGGTGTATTTTTTATAACTAGTAAGACCTGCAGAAGCGCTTTGTGTGGCACCTTCTGTATTATTATCATTATATATAAACATTACACAGCTGTTTCTAAATTGTACAGCAACTTATCTCACAAGGAGAGCTGCTAAAGCTGGACAGAATGGTTTGAATTATCCCTGTGTAATATCTGCAGTGGATGTCTGGCGTTTTAGCCAAAGTCAAGTCTACTGAGGAATTGTAGACTCATTCTGTCAAGGCTTGTTCTTTTCCATCAAGGCTCTCCATTTCCCATCCCCTACCCACCCCGCTTCTCAATCTCCTCCTTTCAATGCTCACATCCTGCTGCTTTTGGAGTTTTTTTGCTCCCTTTCCCCTGGCATTTCTTTGGTAGTCCAAATGTTTACAGTGGTACCTCAGGTTAAGTACTTAATTTGTTCTGGAGGTCCGTTCTTAACCTGAAACTGTTCTTAACATGAAGCACCACTTTAGCTAATGGGGCCTCCTGCTGCCGCCGCGCCGCCGGAGCACAATTTCTGTTCTCATCCTGAAGCAAAGTTCTTAACCTGAGGTACTATTTCTGGGTTAGCGGAGTCTGTAACCTGAAGCCTATGTAACCTGAAGCGTATGTAACCCGAGGTACCATTGTATTTGTCAGAGGCAGCTGATGGGCAGAGCCATAGTCACACACCTGCTGCTTAACAGCAGGGGGGGGGCAGAGGCAGCAGGGATGTTGGAGCTGTGTGTTAGAGCTGGCAAAGCCAATCAAATTCTTGAACAATTGTGTCTTGCTCCTCCTCTACTTCCTGGCAATGCCACTTCTGGGAGAAGAGGGACTCAGTTGTACAGCTGCAAATAAAATGTTTTAAGAGTGTTGTAAAGTGTGTTATACAAATGTGACACTAGATGGCGATGGTGAGCTATGGCAAATTCAATATATTTTTTTCAAAACGTTTTTTTTTTTAAAAAAACAGTTTCACAGTGTGTGTGTTTTTTAAAAAACATGTTTCTACATTCCACCAAGGTATGCAGTGCTAGTTGCTTCCACTCTCAGTAGACCCCAGTCTACTTTCTGCTCACCCCTAATATATGCTTTGCTGATCCTTTCCCTCTTCTGTCCATTCACACCATACCTGCCATTTTCCTGTCGAAACACCAAAGTGGCTTACAAAGACAGAAGCCCACTCAATGTCTTTCTTGGGGCACTCCTCTGAACCCAGTGTCATTTTCCCCTGCCTGCCAGGGTGTGACACTGCTGTGGTCACCAACCTCACCCTGCACCTTCGAAACTATGGGTGCTTGCATAAAGTCACCTGGCCAGTTCACAATTGCTGAGACAGTTAAACCCAGGGTCTATTATTGACAAACATTCTGATGGTTTAAGTATAAATGTCATAAATAAAGTCACGCAGAGACCTACTTTGCATGCTTGCAGCAACAGCATCTGGCCATAGAGAAATCCCCCCCCCCCATAAATACTGTTGCTACATTTTGGATAGCAGAGGCAGATGCATGGCATGAGAATTAGCTAGCGGAATATGCCCCCATAGAGATTGCTAAGCAACACTTGACAGCAGTATATATAGGAACTCCGGCATTGTCTGCCGAGGTAAATTGCATTCATTTTCACACTGAAGCCCTTCAGTTGATAAAGATGGATGACCTATAGCTCCAGGCTTTTATAATGTCAAAGGAGAAGAGAGCGGGGGGCTGGGGGCCAGGGGCCGGGATACAAAAGAACTAGTGAAACTTATCTCATTCAGTTTGGTACCATGAGAAGGTAATAAAAGGTCGCATGCACATGAGAGTCCACATGGTTGTCAAGGCTGGACCTTGAAGCACAACAGAATGAATTTGCAATCTGCCAAATGTGAATACTGCTTGGTGGAATTGCAGGTGGAGGCTGAGGGGTGAGCTGGGTTCCATGATTCTATTATTATTATTTATTAAATTTGTATACCACCCTTCACCTGAAGATCACAGGGGAGTGGGCAAACAACAACAACAACAACAACAACAACAAATTATTTATACCCCACCCATCTGGCTGGGTTTCCCCCGCCACTCTGGGCGGCTTCCAACAAAGTATTAAAATACAGTAAAAACAAAAAAATATTTTCCTTCCAGTAGCACCTTAAAGACCAACTAAGTTAGTTCTTGGTTAAAGACTAACTTAGTTGGTCTTTAAGGTGCTACTGGAAGGAAAATATTTATTTGTTTTGACTATGGCAGACCAACACGGCTACCTATCTGTAACTTAAAATACAGTAGTCTGTTAAACATTAAAAACTTCCCTAAAGAGGGCTACCTTCAGATGTCTTCTAAAAGTCTGGTAGTTGTTCTTCTCTTTGACATCTGGACATAAAATACATAAAAACAACACACCCAGAAGCAAACCAATAACCTCTCCCACAAACACATATAGATACTTATGGACCCCCCCCCCAAGGTATTGTAGAATTAAGTTTTACAAAAACTGGTAGTGTCAATCTCAACCTAAACAGGACTGAATTCCTAGAATTTTGTGTCAGTGATCTACTTGAACTATTCTGCTTCAGCTAGGAACATCTGTTGACTGTGGAGCCGACAGTGCATGACCCGCAAGCAATGTGTCAGAAGGATTAGATATATATGATTACATTTCTTCTTCTTCTTCCTCTTCTTCTTCTTTGGCGATCACTTGTAGCCGAGTAAGATGGTCTTCCATGAACACGTTTTTAACAGTGAGTCCGTAAGTCACTGAGAAGGCTAATTCTGGATCCACATGTCCTTCCACAGTGGGGACATAGGTTTCCAAGTGGGAGTTGACACGGTGATGGTTTGCCTTCCTCTTAGCTCGCTTCTCCATTTCACCCTGAGTTCGTGCTTCTTCAAAGTCCATGACACCTTTGGTAATGGCTGTTCTCCAGTTGGAGCACTCGCAGGCCAGTGTTTCCCAGTTATCAGTACTTATGTTACATTTTTTAAAAGATTTGCCTTGAGAGCGTCTTTAAACCTCTTTTGTTGTCCACTGGTATTTTACTTTCCATTCTTGAGCTGGGAATAGAGTAGTTGCTTTGGCAGACGATAATCAGGCATACGTACAATATGACCAGTCCCAACGAAGTTGATGTTGAAAAATCTTTGCTTCTTCCAGTACACTGGCATTTGTTTACCTGTCTTCCCAAGTGATGTGTACAATTTTTTGATACACCATTGATGGAATCTTTCAAGGAGTTGGAGATGGCATTTATAAATGGCCCATGTTTTACATTTATATTCCTTCCTATAAGGATCTCAGCATGCATGGGCTACAGTCATACAGCAGTTTATTCTGTTTCCTTAACTCTTAATTTCTGCATTATATTTCAGCTTCCACATGATGTAAAAGTCACTTTGGAAATATAGCAGAGTATAGCATAGGTTTCCCACTCATTTACATGACATTTGCTTCCAGAAAAGCACCTGTTTGAAAATAGCACAGAAATGAAGGCTATGTTTCATTGTGTGAAAGCCGAAATGAAATGCAGAAATAAACTGTTAGGGAAGCAACAAGAGAACAGTGTAAAATGCTCCCTCACATTTTATTCTTACAAAAGGTTAGGCTGAGAGACTGTGAGTGTCCCAAGGTGGCCACTGAGCTTTGTGCCTGAATGGGGTTGGAACTTAGGTATCCTCAGTCCTAGTCTAAACATGTAAGCATCCCAGGTTATTAAGCCTGCAAGCAGGAATAGGGGCCTACTCATAAGAGGTTCTGTTCACCCTTGCCAACACAGGATGGGCGCTTTTATTTATCTACTTTTAAATTTTATTTTTACATTTCTACCCTACCTTTCATCTAAGGAGTGTAAGGTCACATGCACACTTTTCCTCTTCATAGCAACCCTGTGAGGTAGGCCTGGCTGGGACACTGCAATTGGCCCAAGGTCACCCTGTGAGCTACATGGCTCATTGGGGATTTGAACTCTGGTCTCCCAGATCCTAGTCACTACAGCGCACTGCATGCTACTTATTAACCAGAGACAAACCAAAAGCGGCTCACAGATTCAACTCAATAAAAACACAATAGAAGGAACATACATTACAGCCATAGCAATAAAAGCAATAGGTGTCCAAAATATGTTCCATGGAAGCAAAGGTTACTACAGATTGGCAGGTTAAAATATAAATAGTGGGAATGTAAATAAAAACAGAAAATGCACATGAAATAGATCCAACACTTTAGGTATTGTTTGTTGAGAAGAACGGCTTCAGAAGAGGTGCCTAACTTTCCTGCTTCAACTTCCCTGATCCTGCCTTGTATTATCTCATACCCAACGCAGGAACATAAGTAAGTTACCTTGTCCTGATTTGGGCCATTGTTCAAATTGCTCAGGATTGCCTACAGTGAGTGACAACACCCCTCTTCTTGTGTCCCTCTTCTTGTGTGTAACTATAAATAATATTTTTAGAATATATTTTTAGAATGGATATTTAGAATATATATTTAGAAGTAGATAGATAGTAGGGGAACATCATTCACTTAAATGGCATGAATGCATACAAGTGAAATGGATAAATGACGGTGTTGCAAATAATAAATTGCTTGCAGTATCTCATTTTTTATCCACTTTATTACGTAAAATCATGTATACCGTTGTAAGGAAGGCACCCAATGAGTCTAACACATATGCCAATATTGTAATTTGGATGGCTGGTAGTAGGTTTAGAGAGGAATTGGTACACAGTTCGGGAGTTATGACTTGGAATGGTTTTCATTTGTTTGTTTGTTTGTTTGTTTTGGCCAATAAAGAGCACTGAAAATTCTATGTGATACATTACTTGGAGGACTGGATGGACCATATTGTTTATTACTGGGGAACAGGTTGATGTGTCTTGCAGAGCAGTGTTAAGGCTCTACAGCAGGCTTTGCCAACCTGGTGCCTGCCAGATGTTTTGGGCTACAAGCTCCAACCACCACAGTTCTCTGAAGAATATCTGTACTCCATTCTATGGTCAAATTTGGAAAATTTGGAAAATGTCCCATATGCATCATCTAGGTGTGTTCCCCCCCCCCCCCCAAATTCCATCAAGTCTGTGCAATGAATTCTCCTGGGTGGTTTTCAAGCTTCCATAAACATCCAATATCTCCATGCAATAGAGGCAGGTTGGTAACTGGAAATGAACTATTTTTTGCGTTAAGCTCCCACAGTAATTTCACTATTGGTTTCTAGCACTGAAAACAAGTTCTGCCTGGGAACAAATCCTGGCTTGAGTTCAGGCCTTTGTGGACTCAAGCAGAGGACGGTTTGTGATGACACATCCTTCAATATTCAATCATGTTCCCTAGTATGTTTAAATTGTTCCAAAATGTCAGCATTTTGAAAGGTTCAGTATAGCCCAAGCCTCTGAAGCATCTTAAATCTACCCCTATTCATTCCATTCTACTGCACAAGAGAAGCTGCCAGTTCTTCACCAGTTTAGAATAACTCTGCTGGATGCAGAAGCAATGTATTGCAGTAGGAAGTATTCACCCTTCACCACAATCACTTTCATAGCATAGCACCTGAAATGAGCTCTGTCCTGGAAAAAACCTGGAAAAATTAGGGAAAAAACCAGGGTTTTCCTCGTTTTTTCCCCAAGCTGTTTTTTTTACTGAAAAATGGGGGGGGGGGAGTGTGTGGAATATTCAAACTATATCAAACTGGGTTTTTTCCCTTTCCCCCCCAAAAAAACAGTTTTGGAAAAAAATGGGAGTGGGGGGCAGGAAAAAACCTGCCCCCCCATTTTTCTGGTTTCCCCCCAGGCCTTCCCATCTCTCATCCTGTGAGAGGTTGTACTCATTTTTCTTTCACTTGCATTCAAACTGCTGTTCCACCTGCTAAGTTGCTTTTAATTCCCCATTATGCCAAGAAAGTGAATGAGCTGCTTGGGAGCTATCATGTTAGCCATCCGGGTCATCTCCAGATACCAAAGGTCCACCAGGGTGGGGGAATAAATCACATGAAGCAAGTGGAGTTAACTCTTCATTAGAAAAAAAAAACAGAATCTGTACAGGAGTGTCAGACCTAATGAGCACAGCAGCTCTTCTTTGGTAGGTCTTGCCTTTATGAAGCAGTTGTGTAGGCTGAAGCTCCTTGCTTCCCCAAAGCTGCCTAAGCCCCTTCCTCCCCAGGGTTTTAACCAAAGCAATCTGAGACCGCACCTGCATGCTTCTCTTTGCTCTTCCCACTTCATGCCTCTCCTGGTTCTGGGAGACCAGGGGGAAGAGGAGCTTGTCACAACAGGAGAAGGAGATACCTGGGCCTCTTCACCAACTTGACTCATCTCTGACTCTTGGCCTCCTTCATCCCAGTCTCTTGCTACACCTTCTAGCTCTGATTCTGGACTGCTCTCTGCCACAGGCTGCCCCCGCTCACTAAGCCCTGTTATCTCTTCAGCTTCTGACACATCCTCTTCCCAGTCTTCTCCCTCTGACCACTCATCATCATCGTCCCACCAATCCCCTGACTCTGAGCCTTCTTCCCTTGGGGGATCCCTAGCTGGTTCCTCCCACCATTCCTCTGCATCTAACCAGTCCATGACAATAGTTGTTTCCTAATTATATTTTCAAAACCATTATCATTATTTTACAACCTCTCCTCCTCCTACTCAGAACACATTCTATCTTGAGCTGAAAGGTTAGGACTCATTCTTTTTGTCCACAGATTTGTGTTCCTATGTTCCTGTTCGGTATACATCCTGTATCAGCTTCTGTTCTTTCTCAGTGCTTCATCATGAGGCCCAGAGGTTTATCTCTTTTCTCAGGAGCCTACTAGAAATCGATTCCACAATTTGTAGCGCACATTACACTCCTAGCTCCCCAGTGTATTCTGGAATAAAACTTTATTTTGTGTCTTTATGAAATAAACCCCAGGGTCATCTGCCCTTTCTATGTCCCGTTTAGATTTACGGGTGTAATTACACTTTGATATATATTATGGAGCATGGCACGTTTGTGTTAAAGAACATGCACTCCACATTTAAGGAGGAATCCTGAGAGATCTAAAAATTATGCACATGTTTGTGCATTTGAAAACATAAACAAAAACCCTGGCAGGTTTCTGATAAGTAATTAAAGGTAAAGGTAAAGGTACCCCTGCCCGTTCGGGCCAGTCTTGCCAGACTCTAGGGTTGTGCGCTCATCTCACTCTATAGGCCGGGAGCCAGCGCTGTCCGGAGACACTTCCGGGTCACGTGGCCAGCGTGACAAGCTGCATCTGGCGAGCCAGCGCAGCACACGGAACGCTGTTTACCTTCCCACTGGTAAGCAGTCCCTATTTATCTACTTGCACTTTGACGTGCTTTCGAACTGCTAGGTTGGCAGGCGCTGGGACCGAACGACGGGAGCGCACCCCGCCGCGGGGATTCGAACCGCTGACCATGCGATCGGCAAGTCCTAGGCGCTGAGGTTTTACCCACAGCGCCACCTGCGTCCCGATAAGTAATTAGCCACACACAATATTTTGTTGCACAAAAAGCAATTGTGCTTCTAGTTGGGAAAGAAGAACAGTCTTTCCTGCCATTCTTATGTTGCTCCAGGAAGTTGCTGGACTGGACTTGCGTAGGTGGTTTTTGCTTTGTGCTGTATTTATTTATTAACCAATTTAATTTCTCCGCCCTCTGCTTTTCAGCTAATGCTCACACAGTGGCCACAGCAATGTGCTGTGTTTTCCTGCAGTTAGCTCAGGTTGGTGTTCTCAAATGGCTACTCTCATTGACACCAGGCACTAACACTGGCTGTAGAATCTTGGGTTTTTTTAGGGACTTGCATGCAACTCTGTTTTCTGGTGAGACCTTGTTCCTGGGCACTAAAACTGAGTCCCTGCTCATTCTGGGTATCTACAAAGACCTTTATTGATGCACCTTCATTGACATAAAGCTCAAGTGTTAAGTTTGTACCTGAAAGGAACACAAGAGTTGCACTAAAGACGATTGGTTGGCCTGCCCTCCTCCATGCTTATGGTTCCACCATCAGCCATAACAGCTGATAACAGTGCAGGGACAAAAAAGACCAACTTTGCCATTACACAGGGCTTAGTGTCCTACTAAGATAAATGCTCATAGGACTGGGAGTTGAGAGAGGGAGAGAAAGTTAGGCCTAAGGATACTTTCATATATGAACTATGGTTTGCCCGTGATTTACATACTTTGGTGTAACTCCAGCATCCTCACTGAAATATGAGATTGGGTTGTTCTGCCTCAGACCTTGGAGAGCTCCTCCTGCTCCTAGTAGATTCCGCTGGAACACAGGAAACTGCCTTTTATAGAATTAGACCACTGGTCCATCTTTGCATTATCATCTCTGGCTGATAGTGGCTCTCCAGGGATTCAGACAGGGAATCTTATTTAGCCCTACTTGGAAATGCTGGAGAATGAACCTGGCTGTTCCCCTAAATAAACCCATGATTCGACTTGGTTTAAGAAAGGAAGGAAGAAAGAAAGGAAAGAAAGAAAGAAGGCAGCAAGCAAGGAAGGTGCTTTTATCCTGAACCTTTAGGGAATGCTGACATGTTGGTTGTGCATTCTGTTGCTCGTTTAGCTCATGCACACCCAATATTGAATTTGCATTGGATGTTTACAAAATTGCGGCAATTGCTAGGATGGCTATGCGCCCTGTTTTACAGAGGACAGCCATCTGATTGAATGGCTGTCCAGTCTAAATGTTGCTTAAAGATTAGAAAATCAGAGCAGGTGCCTTGAAATTGCCTATCAGCTGTTAATAGAACCTGCACACCAGGAGTAGCAGCTCCTGCACAGATACTCGGCAAGCGTACAGGCCACCTCTTCACAGTCTTCCTCACTATTGTGAGATTTAACGCGGTGTAGTGGTTAAGAGCGGTAGTCTCGTAATCTGGGGAACTGGGTTCGCGTCTCCGCTCCTCCACATGCAGCTGCTGGGTGACCTTGGGCCAGTCACACTTCTTTGAAGTCTCTCAGCCCCACTCACCTCACAGAGTGTTTGTTGTGGGGGAGGAAGGGAAAGGAGAATGTTAGCTGCTTTGAGACTCCTGAAGGGGAGTGAAAGGCGGGATATCAAATCCAAACTCTTCTTCTTCTTCTATTGCATCTGTACACATAAATCCTCCTCTTCCCTCACATAAATAACAGTATCTGAAGAAGTGTGCATGCACACAAAACCTCATACCAATAACAAACTTAGTTGGTCTCTAAGGTGCTACTGAAAGGATTTTTTTTTATAAATAACAGCAGCCGCTGGCTTGTTCAATTCAGTTGTTTATCAGGCACAGAGCTCTGTTGTGTTCTGTTTCCCCACTGAATACAATCTGGCACTTCCTTATTGGAGCATCTATTTGGTGTGGTCTGAGGCCTTGCCCTGTTACTGGCCAGCCCCTTGGACTCCCCTGCCCCCTGCCCCCTAGCACCTTCTCCCTGCTAGGCCTGGACTTGGCTGGGACTCCAGTCAGGCCCTCTTTACCCTCCTCCTCAGTTATAAGGACAGCCATGTCTCTCCCCAGCTGTTCCTCATCTGTCTTAGCATGCTGTACTGCAGGGAGGAGAAATGATGTGTCTTATCCAGCTGTAGGGTTGCCTCCCAGACATCTTCTGCCAACATCCCCTGTTGACTGGAACCTTGCTGCTGCATCCATGCGGGAGGAAATCCTTGGGAGCAGTAGGGTGGTCATTCACAAATGCATTTCCCCTATTTTGATACCTAGGCTTCTTTGCACCATCGGCAGGGAACTATATCTGTGCCCTCCCCTCCCTTGCACCCCTGATAAGGAGAGTGTGCAGACGGGCTCCTAGCCACTCTGGTCCCTTTCTGTGCTGTGCTGTTGGTGGTAGGTAACCTTGACAACCCGTAGGTATGCCCTTGTTGGTGTGCATCCTAAGTGGCTACCCTAGAATCAAGCAAGGGGTACAGAAGTGTTGGGAGACAGTTATCAAGCTGTTTGCTTCCAAATTACTGAATCTATGAGGGAAACACTTTTAGATCATAGAGAAAAGCCACAACGTTGAAACAGAGAAGTTTATTACGTTCATATCACTTACTTCAAGTTCAGGCTGTGCGCAGATTTGGGGGGTATGGGTGGTTGGAGATATTCAGCTTTGTCCTCATGATGGACCTGTGAAGTGAATTAGGCTGAAAGATAATAAATTGCTTAAGGCAACCTGGCAGGCATCATGCCTGAGCAGGAACTGGAACCCAGACTAAACCCAGCACTCCATCCACTAAATCACACAGGCTCTACAAGAAATCCCGTTCTTATTTTAAAGACCGCTCAGAATGAGTAACGCATTATATGCTACCACACAGTCACTTAAGCATTTAATATTCCTCTGAGGATTTTTTCTTGCTCTCTTTTATGTGTGTGTGTGTGTGTGTGTGTGTGTGTGTGTGTAGCTACACTCTGTCTTCATGTCAGATTATTTGGCAAAGCTGCGTTACCAGGACAAGGTCTTTATGAGTCATTCAATATGTGCTTTGGCTGAGCTGGTTAATTCATAAATATTTATAGTTCTAGCCCTGCAGTGTAGTTCATAAAGTTGGGTAAACTAAAATAATGCTACTAGTGATTACTTCAGTTAAAAATGAAATAAAAACCCTCTGCACTTGTATTTCTCTGTTTTAATCCTCTAAATTGCAGCTTCACAAGAAATATAAGCCACTGGAAGTTCTTTAAGTTATCATGCTGTTTTTGCTTAACTCGTTTGTTTCCTTTGGAGTTAGGTTTGCTGAATTATTAGAAATTGATTTTCAGATGCTTTGGAAATCCAAAATGCTCACTCTGTGTGCTGCACAAAATATTCCTGACTAGTATTTTATGGAATAAAAACAGGAGTCAGGAATCTTTGAATTTCACACAAAGTCGTCCCCTGCCCCCCGCCAAATCCAAACAAACAAATAATATCCAGCCAAGTGGATATTGGAGGTTAATCAATTTAATTATAATATAAAACTTTAAGGCAAAATCTTATCTTACCTTGAATCTAACCTTTTTCTAATTTAGTTAGACAAATTGCAATTTTAAAGTTAAAATTCTACATTTCCAGCATCCTTGTTACATGACTAAGTAGATGAGGCTGAAATAATTGAGCTACTCTAGGGGATAATAATTGAACATGTATGTCAGTTAACACTTGCCTTTGGAAAACCAGCTGGCTCATTAGTGGGTAGAGTCAGCTCCCACTTCAGAAATTCGCTCAGTGTGTGGAGGTTGGTGGGGCAGAGCTGGAAAGATGAGCATAAGGCCAGGTTCAGGGAGCCCAGCCTCTTTAATCACCTGCATGGAGTGATTAAACGATTAATGCACGGAGGAGACTTGTGAGTTCCAGTCCAAAGCTATTCATCCTGATGCAGGGGGAAAGGAGAGGCACTACCAGAAAATAGTGAGAAGTAAGGGAAGCTTCAAGCTGACACTAGAAAAGCAGCACGCGCGCGCGCGCGCGCACACACACACACACACAAATGAGCTACAGAAAACATGCACCTAAAGAGAAGCAAACTGATACTGAATTGCTAAGGTATTTTTTATTTTTACTTTGCAGAATAAAAATAGATTAACACCCCCACCCACCCACACAATTATAAGATGTTTGACTAAACAGGTTTCCTTAAAATGCTAACATACATAGGTATACAAATATCAAAGCTATAAAATAGAGATTTTCCTTACCAAAGATATCCATAATGGCATTTATAATTATTTATTTTCAAAACTAACACCTTAAAATTGCCAGAGGGCAAGAGGAGTAGTGTCAAGAGTTAAAACAAAAAAAATTCTATCTTTATATTGCAAAAAAATGGTTTAGAAATTCAGTACCAGTTTGCGTGTGCGTGTGTGTGTGTGTGTTTCCCTGCAGTCAAGCATTCATCCTTTACCAGACAAGATATTTTCTTCACTGTGTAACAATCTTCTGAGTGCCTGCAAATAGGTGATCTGTATGGGGAAACCTGATTTTTTGCATGCAGATTGCTATTGTTGTTATCACAGCAAAAGAAATAAGGAAAATAACGTTCCAATGAGTCTTCAATCAGATACCGCCCGAGAGTTATGCGTAGGACCCAGCTGAAGCGCTGCCTTCTCGGCCTCCCATCATTCACAGCACACTTACTGCAAAAGCTGTGCTTTCATACAAACAGCAACAACCCATGCTTCTGTCTCATGTATATGCAATGTGCCTTTAAAATATTGCTTTCCCCCAGTTTAATAGGCTTCTGTGTCAATCTCATTAGCCTATGTGGAGCCATAGCAGCGCTGTTCTGTTGAGCAAAGCAAAAGGACAAATCCATCTCTCCATATGTTTAAAGGCTTGATAAAGGCAAGGTTATTTGCTTAATGGGTACCGATCCTTTGCTGACGTTCCCACAACCTGGTAGGCAAGTCATGGTATATACCTCCCTGCCAGGTGGAAGCTAAACGGTGTGAAAAATCTAAATAAATATATAAATAACACGGTTGCATTTCATTTGGTTCTTTGTACTTAATGGATAGGGGACCTTTTCCTTGCAGAGGACTGAATTCCCTTGCAGGCAACTTTCTGGGGCCTGCATGCAAGTGGTGAGCAGGGCCAGGGGCTAAAAAGTGGGTGGAGCAATTGACATTGAACTGGCCTTCCCTTTGAACTGTGGCTTGTTCCCTCGTCCCAGCCACATAAAAGTCAGAGCCCTGCTCTCCACCCACAAGATGGAGCAGAAAAGCATTGCCGTAGTTCAAGCCATGCAAAAGTACTTGACAGGTGGTCCAAGGAGAGTCCCAAGGGCTTGGAGAACTGCATTTGGCTCTCGGGCCTAAAGTCTCCCTCCCTGCTGTGCATCCTTAGCCCTTTTCAGATGACGTGCAAGCATGCGGCAGAAGGCCTCACCCTCACCTGTTTATGTTCATTTGAAAACCTGTTTGCGGGCCACATATGTAAAACTGTATTTAGGTTGGGGGTGGGGGTGGTCTCCCATGAGATCTGGAACTTTGCTTTTTCAGGCTGCCTTTGGGCTCATCAATGAACATGAGTAGGTTTGGAGTGTTGCCCCCCAACACAAATCTCCTCCCCTCCGCCTGAGATCATTCCACGGCATCTGAAAATATTCTTAATCTGATACTATCCAGTCGAAGCAAAATTTGGAACACCCCGTTCTACCAGATGGGGAAAAAAACAACAACAACCAAGCATGCTTTCCGTTTCTTTTGCATAAAAGCGGCCTTAAACAATAAATAATGTTTCCACACATTCAGAGTCAAATCCTATAAATCCTGTACAGGACATTTGTTTGACTTTTGGCTCTTCTTGCTTCTTTCATGCTCCATTGCTGCGTTCAGCTGAAATAAGTGCTATGTGGGACCTTCATTTTTTTACTCTCTTGTTTTATGTGAACACCACATGCACTTAACGCTTTCCTCTCTTTCTCCTTTTTTTGCATAGGGGTATGGGTGGGTGGCTGGGGCTTCTTGCCTTTTGCTATGAAATCGTTTTCCCCCATTTCTATTCATTCCTCATCTTAGGGTTTCTCATCCTCTGACGTGCGAATGTAACTGCCACAAGTTCACCCACTGCATCTTCTTGTGAATGCCTGCAACGCACACAAGGCTCAGACATTATGGGGACAACTCAGGTACTGTTAACCTCCCGGGACAAATGCTTCTTTTTGCACTGAAGTCGTGCAGTTGCCCAGAAAATATGCCGTAACAAGTACTTGGGGAATGGTCACTTGCACTGGTTTAACTCGGTTGCTCTTGGTTTATGTCGAGTAGCCTAAAAATGGATGGGCTGAGGCTGGTGAAAAGGTAGTTAAAATCGAATGTGTATACTGGTGAGGCTACTGGTTCAGAACTATGCTAGCATGTCTCCAGTGACTGTGGGGTGGGAAGTCCATGTGCAAATAGCATGTGCAGTTCTCAAGATTGCTCATGTAGCACAACTGCTGCTGCTGGGCAAATGTGCTCAACGCAGCTCAACACCTATAGAACAGTAAGCGAGACCTGTCCCCTGTTCATTAGAGCAGGCTTGGGCAACCTTGGGCTCTTCCTTATGATGCTGGACTCTCCTCTGCCCCAGGTAGCATGGGATGATGGGAGTTCTGGTCCAGCAACATTTGGAGGGGCCATAGGTTCCCTACTGCTGCGCTAGTGGGATGGTGAGAAAGGAGAGGGAGAAGTGCCATATGGGAGCTGCTGTGGGTAAGAGGAAGAATAGTAATAATAAATAAATAAATAAATAAATAAATAAATAAATAAATAAATTATTATTATTTATACCCCGCCCATCTGGCTGTGTTTCCCCAGATACTCTGGGCGGCTTCCAACAAAATATTAAAATACAATAACCTATTAAACATTAAAAGCTTCCCTAAACAGGGCTGCCTTCAGATGTCTTCTAAAAGTCTGGTAGTAGTTTTTCTCTTTGACATCTGGCGGGAGGGCGTTCCACAGGGCGGTTGCCACTACCGAGAAGGCCTTCTGCCTGGTTCCCTGCAACTTGGCTTCTCACGACCACCAGAAGGAGGGAACCGCCAGAAGGCCCTCGGCACTGGACCTCAGTGTCTGGGCAGAACAATGGGGGTGGAGACGCTCCTTCAGGCATACTGGACCGAGGCCATCCAGTATCTCCTGGCAACTCAAGCACCTTTAGTTAGGGTTGCCATATGTTCGTAATTCCCTGGATATACATGGAATACTGCGGTCAGAAGCAGTGTCCAGGAAGAAATCAGGAAATGTCCAGGAAAATCCAGACGTATGCAACTCATGTTGGCAGTCTCATTTTTCTCCAATTTTCATGAAAAATAGCTCAAAAATATAAACAAAAGATATATAAAAAAGCATTTATACTTAATCTGGGACATATTATTACAGCCCTCCCACCTCACCCAACGATCTCCCAAGTGGCATTGCAGCTGTACAGCAGTGTGAGGCAGGCTGGGTCAAGATTTGACTAAGTGAGCTTCAAAGCCAAGTGGGAATTTGAACCTGTATTCAATTTCCAGTACTGTCTAGCCACTGCTCTGCCATGACTCCCCAGAGCTAAATCCACCAGCAAGCCAAGAATCATGGCTTTTAAAGCAAAGCAAGGGGTGGGAGTGGGGAGAAGCGTCTTAAGGAACTCATGCAGGGTAACAAAGTCCGCCTGAAAAGGTCAGCCAGTAAAGGTCAAATAAGACTTATGTGATTCCTCCTCCCTTGGGCTAATAATACCTTATAAAGAGGGGAAATTTATATCAGTGAAAAGCCATAAGAGGAAAGGGTTATGTGCCCTCTTTCCTCCCTTCTCCGATCTTCAGAGCAACCCAACGTAGCTGCTAGTTATCAAACCAACAATTTTGGGTGTTCCTGGTACCTGATCTCCATTGTCATGTCTGGCTTGGTCCCGCATATGGAGGATGGAGAAGTCATTATTCAGGTCCCCAACTTCGGCTGACGTAGTCCAGGGGAAAGTTATCTAATGATACAGAGAGATGTGTTCCAAGTGCGATGGGTCTGTGTTGGACTAGACCTGGGAGACCAAGGTTCAAATACTTCGTCAGCCATGAAGCTCACTAGGTGACCTTGGGCCAGTACCACTCCTCAGCCCAAGCTATCTCACAGGGTTATTTGTTGTAAGGATAAAATGGGGTGGGCAGGGAAGAACCATGTATGCAACTTTGAGTTCCTTGGAGGATATAAATGTAGTAGTGAATAAACTAAACAAGTGCACCAGAATGCAGGGAGCTTATCCCCACACACTTGAGAGCAGCCAGTATCCCAGTATCGTGGGTGCAATTAGTGCCAGCACCGTCAGTTAAGAGTTTGGGTGTAATCTTTGACACCTCCCCTTCCATGGAGGCACAGATTGCAGCTATAACAAAGGCGGCATTTTTTCATCTCCGCCAAGCTAAGCAGTTGGCTCCTTACCTCTCTCGCCCTGACCTAGCCACTGTGATCCACGCGACGGTCACCTCCAGACTGGATTATTGTAACTCGCGCTATGTGGGGCTGCCCTTGAGACTGACCCAGAAACTCCAGCGGGTGCAGAATGCCGCGGCGAGACTCCTTACGGGGTCCTCGCTGCGAGATCACATTCACCCAGTGCTATACCAGCTGCACTGGCTCCCGGTGGAGTACAGGATCAGGTTTAAGGTGCTGGTTTTGACCTTCAAAGCCCTATATGGCCTAGGACCCTCATACCTACGGGACCACCTATCCTGGCATGTCCCACAGATGAACTTACCGTCTTCAAACAAAAACATCTTGGCAGTCCCAGGCCACAGAGAGGTTAGGATGGCCTCAACCAGAGCCAGGGCTTTTTTGGCTGTGGCTCCGATCTGGTGGAACGCTCTGTCACAAGAGACTAGGGCCCTGTGGGACTTGACATCTTTCTGCAGGGCCTGCAAGACAGAGCTGTTCCACCATGTCTTTGGCCAGGGCAAAGCCTGACTCCCTCCTTTGGCAATCCTCACAGAACTCTAGCCCAATGGTTGCCATTAATCTGATTTGAATTAATTTTATAATGAAATGATTTTAGAATGTTTTATCACTTTATATCACTTTACTGTTGTTAGCCACTCTGAGCCCGGCTTCGGCTGGGGAGGCCGGGATATAAATAAATTATTATTATTATTATTATTATTATTATTATTATTATTATTATTATTAAGCTTCAATTTTCAACCACCCCAGCCAACGTAGCCTATGGCCAGCGTTGATGAGAGCTATAGTCTACAACATTTGGAGGACATCAGGTTGGGAAAGGCTACCGTAAAATACCTGTCTGCATCTCCACTGGTCCAAACTTTGAGTTGCACCATAGAACCATAGAATTGTAGAATTGGAAGGGACCCTGAGGGGGAATCATCTATTCTAGTCCTAACCCCTGCAATGCAGGAATATGCAGCTGTCCCATATGGGGATCGAACCTGCAACCTTGGTGTTATCAACACCATGCTCCAACCAACTGAGCTATCCCATGGCACCCCTTCTAAGCAGACTGCCAGGTCCCAGGACGTCCCAAAACAACATTTATCCTGACTGCCCTATCTCTCTTCCCAACACAGTTCAACATTTATGGGGAAAAGATTGTTCTCAAATTAGCTGGCTGATGGTGCGTTACTTTAATTTAGTTGGGCTGATTGTTTCTGATGTAGTAATGACTTAAGTAATTAATCTATCTCATGCTTTTATCATAATTCCCTCACCCTTAACATTTTTGGTGCTGCTGAAGACTTTAATGCATTGCAAATACTCAGAAACAAGTGCTCTGAAGCTCATGTTTTTTTAAAAATCATATAAACAATACTACAGCAGCACCCCCTAGTGTGTGCTTAACAAAAATGATCATGATATTGTTAATAAATTCCTTTTTGCAAAGCCTGTGTGTGTTCATAAGGCGCAACATCATTCATTCACGTGAGCAAATGAGCAGCCTAGCCTGATTACAGGGTTTGCTTTGTTTTAGGCTTTTAGCTTAAGAATGTTTTCAAAGCTGCTTTCTTTTATGCTTGTGTTTTATCTACACAAAACTTCTTGCAAAACAAAAATCAGGTTTGTAAAAAAAAAAAAGCTCTTGGAGACAGCATATTATGAGGGCTAATTGATTAGCAGGATTTTGATTCTTGTTATGGTGGTGGTTGAACTCATTGTATTTCTGTTACTAGCTTTCTTTCATTAGAATGATGTCAACGTAGTGTTGCACACCACCCGCAATCTCCCAGCGGTGCCAGATTCCAAGAGTTCTGGGTGCTTACCCTAGGTTCAGTTTCCTTGGAATGAGGGACAGCGGACACTGTGCTGTCTCTAGGATATATGGTTTATTGACACATGTATACAAGCTAAGTCTTAAGATGGAGGGGCTCATGGCATTAGCACCCTAGGAGGTCATGCTTCTCCCATAGCCTTGGGTTCAAGAAGAATACTCTCAGGCTTCTGGCTTCTTCTAGCTCAGTTCTCTCTCAGCACCAGTCTGATGAAGGAGGGACCCCTCATTTGCCCTTTTGTCACAGAGCAACTTCCATTCTGGCCCTTGCTTGGCTCATTCAGCAAATGATTTGGGCCCTTGTGGATCCAGGAACCAGAAGGGACTCAGACATCATGCAACCTACCCGCCGCTCTCCAAACTCACAAAAACAATATAGCAGCTCACACAAAAATCTTTGCACTGTGCACACAAATGCAATGAAGTGTCTTACACATTTCAGAGGAACTGACCGTGAATGTAGCTTTATACTTTGAATATACAATGTCATCTTGAAAGACAGAGCCTGTATGCTAACGGATAACAATTCATCATAGGGCTGGATTCATGTAATGTGTTCCGCTAGTGGAAGCCTGTGCAAGGACTTATGCAAATCTAACAGAGGTCCCCCCCCCTTATCCTCCCATGTGCCCCTGCACTCCTCCCCCCAATCAGTTTGGTTTTTTTGTTGGGAGAACCAGAGAAGAGCACACGGGGGGGGGGAGTCACCTTCCATCTGCCTGGCTGAAATGCTTGCAGGGACAGAATGATTGCCACAGCGCTACGTTGAATTCCTCCCATCACCTGCAATTAAAGTTCATTGCTGCTAAGGATTCATTTACAGGAAGAGCCCCTAAATTTTATTAGCAGAATAAGTCTTGATTTTACTCCACATTGCATGTTATGCTGTTGATTCAGGGTGGGGGAAAGTTTGCCCCCCCCCCATGAACACGTACTGTTACTATATACAGTGGAACCTCGGTTTTCGAATGTAATCCATCCCGGAAGACCGTTTGACTTCCGAAACATTCAAAAACTGAGGTGCAAAGGGCAGCCTGCAAATTTGCAGAGAAAATCGAGAAAAATACAGTAGTACCTCAGCGGAAGCCATTTGACTTCTGAGGCACATTCAAAAACGGAAGCGTTTAGTTCCGGGTTTTCGGCGTTCGAGTTCTGAAACGTTTGTCAACGGAGACGTTTGAAACTCGAGGTACCACTGCATTTTTTATTCCTGATCTTCTTCCAAGGAGCTCAGGTGTTACATGCCTCTTCCTCCCTCCTTTTATCCTCACAACAACCCTGTGAGGTAGATTAGGCCTAGAAAGTGGCTAGCCTATGGTGACACAATGAGTTCCACCTCTGAGTGGGGTTTTGAATCCAAGTCTCCCCCAGTTCCAGCCCAACATTCCAACCACTACTCTGTTCTGTTAGATATTGTAGTTTAGTTACCCGACTAATTTGCAATTTATTAATGCAACAATTATGTTACCATTTCCCACCAGCTGGAACTTTCAATGGAGTCCATCACATTTGACCAGATAGATTAGCTTCAGGGAGTTGCCACATGACCTGGTTTTGAAATTCCCTTTATAATAATCATAATAATCATAATAATAATTTATTATTTATACCCCGCCCATCTGGCTGGGCTTCCCCAGCCCCTCTGGGCGGCTTCCAACAAAATATTAAAATACAGTAATGCATCAAACATTAAAAGCTTCCCTGAACATGGCTGCCTTCAGATGTCTTCTAAAAGTCTGGTAGTTGTTGTTCTCTTTGACATCTGGTGGGAGGGCGTTTCACAGGGCGGGTGCCACTAACGAGAAGGCCTTCTGCCTGGTTCCCTGTAGCTTTGCTTTTCGCAGTGAGGGATCCGCCAGAAGGCCCTCGGTGCTGGACCTCAGTGTCCAGGTAGAATGATGGGGGTGGAGACGCTCCTTCAGGTTTGCCCAACACTCCCCTGCAACAGTTCTAAACAGGTGTAAACCAAAATATATATTTCAGCACTGTTTTAGACTGCCATTCCATGGGGTAGTATGTGTTGTCGTCTTGCTTATCGCTGAACTAAGCCCCCCCAAATCCATTTGCACCGTATTTCAGTTCTCAACACCAAACAAGTTCTAAACCATTTTGGTTTTCTTTGCTTTTCCTTACCAGTGATGGTTCTTTCCTCTAGTGAAGGTGTCAATGTGCCAGGCTAACATGCGGCAGTGTGCTCGCCCTGTCCCTGCAGCTCCTTCCTGTGCCACTGTGGTAATATTTCACCCTCCAGAACCATGTGGGCAGAGCCAGTCGTGTGGATCCTTCCCATCTGATTGTTACCTTCTAAGGAGAGGAGCCCATGACCAGGCAAGAAAATCCTTGCAGCCATTTCTCCACCCATGCAGTTGTATGCTTCCCAATGTTACCATAGCGAAGGAATAGGGAGCGCTTTTTTGCAGCCTGAGGGCCTCATTCCATTCCAGGCAACCTTCTAGGGGCCGCATTCTAGTGATGAGTGGTGCCAAAGGCAAAAGTAGGCAGAGCAACATGTGCGGGTTTTACCTTTGTGCAACAAAGGTTAGTTTATTCTCAGACCTGTCTATCCACCTTCGAGACAAATAAGGACAATTATCAAAGCAGAAACATGCAAGGAGGGTGGAAAGCAGGACTGGTGATGGGTGTGTCTTGGGGGAAATAACATGTGTGCGACCAGAGAGAGAGAGAGAGAGACACTTCCTGGAGGGCTTACCGCAAGGAGGAAGTTATTCCCATATCTGATTTAAACAAACACATTTCTATTCCCTCCCGCAGTTGTTTATCAGTTACCCATTTATAAAGCCTTTAATGCCACGTTACTATGTATTTTTCTCTGTTGGGAGACTGACCGTATTCTAAAGCTACCGCAGAGATTGTAATCAGCAGTAAACGAGTGTGTCAGTTTAATCTTCAGCATTAAATGCCCTTAGAAGATTATAGAAATATTCACAAAGACCGAACAACAAGAACCACAGGATCGCAATGGCTCCCGATCAAAATATACTTCCCTAGAAGAGCTGAGAAATATCTTCTTCCAAAGTTTTTGCTTCTCTCATGAATAGACCCCCCACAAAAGAACCCCACATTTCCCAGTCTAGTAATGATAATTGCTGCTGACTCCATTCCCATAGTTGATCAGGACTGCTTGTATGGACTAAAAAGAGAGTCCTGTGTTAAATAGCTCTAAAGATGGCTTTGGAGTTGATTAATATGTGTGAAAATGTAGGTATAATGGAATGTACTCCATTAAGTTATCTATCAGCTGGCAAAGAGTGTAAAACTGTTTCAACCTTTTTTAATAAGATAATAACTGGCACTAACCAATGGTTCTTAATTGCTCATTTCCACTTACGAATAAGAAGAGCCAAAGGCCTTTGTCATCCAACATCCTCTTTCCCACAGTGACCATTCAGATGCCTTTGGGAGGCCCAAAAGCAGGACACAAGCACAATAGCCCTCTTGCTGTTGCTGAGCAACTGGCTGAGGCCATACTTCCTCCCGCACTGGCGGTAACATATAGGCCTCTTGCCTAGTAGCCATGGGTAGCCTTTATTCTCCAGGAATTCATCTAATCCCCTTCTATAGCTGTCCATTACTATGCCTTGCAATAGCAGATTGCATATTTTGAATACGTGTTGTGTGAATACTTGCTCTTGCCTGTCCTGAACCTCCCTCTGTTTGGTTTCCTTTGGGAGGAAGAGCAGGATATAAGTGCAGCAAAGTAAAGAAAATCACTGGATGACCCCAGATTCTAGTATTAAGTGAGAGGAAGAAAAATTGGATGCATCTCTTATCATGTCCCCAACTTTGTAATCTTTCCTCCAGCCACCCCCCACTAATTGCCAATAATAATAATAATAATAATAATAATAATAATAATAATAATAATAATTTATACCCCGCCCATCTGGCTGGATTTCCCCAGCCACTCTGGGCAGCTTCCAACAGAAGATTAAAATGCAATAGTCTATTAAACATTAAAAGCTTCCCTAAACAGGGCTGCCTTCAGATGTCTTTGAAAAGTCTGGTAGTTGTTTTTCTCTTTGACATTTGGTGGGAGGGCGTTCCACAGGGCGGGTGCCACTACCAAGAAGGCCCTCTGCCTGGTTCCCTGTAACTTGGCTTCTCGCAGCGAGGGAACCGCCAGAAGGCCCTCGGCACTGGACTTCAGTGTCTGGGCAGAATGATGGGGGTGGAGACGCTCTAACTTTTCCTCTAACTTTTCCTTCTTTACAATGTCCTTCTTTGAAGTGCAGTGAGCAGAATGGTGCACAATATTCCCAGTTGCATTGTGTGGTATTGTCAGTTTTGTGGAGGTTTTTGAATTATTCCCAACATGGAATTTGCCTTTTTCCCAGCCTCCACAGACCAGGTCAGCAGCTGCATTGAGTTGTCCACCACAATGTCAAGATCCTTCTACTAATTAGTCACTCAGTCATCTCAGACCCCATCAGCGCAAACTCCTGCTCTCCTAGAATGTGTAACTTTCAAAGGCCCCCAAACTGTTTCTTGACAGTCACCTGCATTACAGGAACATGCAACTACTGAGATGCCAAGCAGATCACAGCCTCTTGGCCATTTATTGTGGTGTGTCAGAGATTTGGCAAGCCCTTTGTCTTTGTGGCCTCAGGCAACCAGCAAACCTAGGAAGAATATTGAGCCTTTGGTGGGTTGTCATACATGCTGGTTGAGTTAAAAGTTGCCAAGGTCTTCTAAAATGTGTAGCCAATTAGATACTGGAAATAATAATTTTGGGGGGCAGTCCCAAGTGCTTTAGCATGCTTACTATTGTAACTGAAGTTGTGGCTGTCAAAACATGGGATTTTAGAACATTTCCCAAGTTGTTTTTGTGAGACTGGCGGTGGTTAAAGTCTGCCTTTCCTAATAATGGGCTGGAGGACTTTTGTTCAACCCTTTTTGTTTAACTCTGACAGGCTAGCAGAGACAAGCATATCTGACATTATCTATTGCCAAGTCCAATTGCTTTCTATACTAACGTCGCACAGGTCAAATTTTGCTGATTGTAAGCAACAGTGTGATCATAAACTATTTTGTATGCTAAGCAAACACTGAATCTACTCCTTGTTAAGTTTTATAAGATAGGATCAATAATAATTCTAATCTAAAGATTTTGATTTAGGCATGCTTGTATCTTGTTCAGTTATCTAAAACAATTCTTGAATTGCTTTGTGGAAGGGACTTGGCTCTTCTTCCTCTTCAAAACTTCTAATTCAGCCCGAGGGACCCAACAGTGGAAGGGAAGGAAAATGGAGCCAGGGTAAACATAGACAAAATACGTGGAGGCACACTCCATTGTCTTTTGTCTTTTGACACAGATGGATGCCAGCAACATTAGTATACTTGGATTTACTTACAGCAGGCAAGTTTTATATCAAACAATTAAATATGTATGGCATAAAAGTCCACCAAGTTGCACTTGCGTTTTATTTTAAAAAACAAAACCAAGCTGACCAGCAAAACATGCTGTGCTTAAGTGGGGAGGCGGTGGAATGGGGGAGAATATTTCACTTTTGATGCTCATGAGGAAAAGAAAGCAACCAATACTTCATTCTGATACAGCAGGGGTGGCCAACTCCCAAGAGACTGTGACCTACTTTCAGAATTAAAAACTGGCAGTGATCTACCCCCATTTTGGGGTGCTTCAGGTCAGAGTTGTTGAGCTTTTTTTAGGGAGAAGGAAGGCACCAATTTTTAAGGGTTTTGGGGGGAGAAGAGGCACAGCCACTGACCAACAAATAGCTGGGCAAGCAAACTGTTATGCAGACCGTGCAACAATGAGGGCAGGACCAGAATCGCTAAGGAAAGGGACCCAGTGATCAACCGCAATCTACCTATGCCTCACCATATATCTACCAGTAGATCGCGGTTGACCTGTTGGACATCCCGGTGATATAGGATTAAATGTTAAATGTAGCTTTTCTTTCTTTCTTTCTTTCTTTCTTTCTTTCTTTCTTTCTTCTCAAGTGGGCAACAATTCCTGGGGGCTTACAAGTAGTCTATGCATATCTTTGGGATACAGGTCAACCAGGATACAGGTTACCAGCCTGTTGTATATCATGAGCAGCATATTTTCAAGTGTCTGGAGGCTTTATGAGAATGTAAGAGCTTCTGAATATTCCAGGAACAAATTAAGAGTCTGTTAAAACACTGGTAAGGGTCATGTAGGAAAAGCAGAACATGAATCCAGGCCTATAAAGAAATAAAATAAAATAACATTCCAAAAAAGTACACATGATCCTAACTCCTGTGTAAAATGCTCAACATCTGTCCAAAATTGGTGTGTTGTATATACAGTAGGTCCATAATTATACCATGAACATTTCTTAGAGACAGAACATCTAACCTACCATTTAGCTGCAATGTATAGTAAAATGTTTGGCAAGGCAAGTAGGAACTAGCTTAGACAGATTTATTAGTGGGGAAAGCTCTCTTTCCCTTTGTGGGGTAGGGGAACAAAACTCTGTGATCTAGAACGTTGTCATTACGTAACAAGGATTTGTTTGATATTTTCCTATCAACACTCACCGTTATGTAGCTAAGATGGTAAGCTGACAATAACAGTAAATAACTTGAAGCTCTTGCCTTGTGGAGAGGGTGAGATGTCAAAAAGGGAACCATCTTGTAGCCTGCACGGTCCATTAAAGAAATGATTTGACAGGGGCCACCAGGTGGCGCATTGGAAGATGGCCGACAATAACATCTCTCCGACCCACACAAGGTAATTAAGAGGCTGCTATGGGAAGTATGCAGCCTTCCCGACCCCCCAAGGAGATGGGGGGACTGCCTTGCCAGCGGTGTCCACAATGCACCCCCGGATTCGAAAGAAGGGGGTGCCCGGTCACTTGGCACAAGCCCTCGGTGAAGTCGGCTCTTCCTGACGCTGTCTCCAGTCAGCGCGTGCTGGTTCGCTTTAGCTCGAAAATATAATTGGAAATATATAATTGGAAAGAAGCTAAAGCACATACATCCAGCGAGGTTCGGGAGTTAAGACTGCTGATTAATGGATCTCTGTGACTGGAGCAGCGGGCGGGACAAATAAATCAAGTGATGAATCACCATTAAGAGACTGGTATGTTTGGAGTGAAACGGAAGGGGGGTGGAGGAGACAACTTTTCTTTGCTTTGCTTTATGTGAGTATTAATAACCCTCCACCCCAAAGAAAGAAGAATCGTTGCATTTTATTGATCACAAGCAGGAATTCAAGAACTGTGTGGAGTGAATTATTGATCAGAGAGAGGACTAGTAAACATCGGAGAACGGAGGAAAGTTTTATGACGCAGTTTTAAATGGTGTCTCGCTAAGACAGGCTTGTCTAAGAAAGACGGGGGGAGGAGGACCAGGATCATCGGAATGTGAATGATGATTGGAATGTGATCTAAACCTGGCAGAGCCCTCTGTGATATACTTAGCAAGCCTGGGAAAATTAAAGGACAGACCGAGGATAAATTTCTTTAAGGAGGTGTGGAATGGCATCTGTCCCTATGTGATATGAACTTTGGAGAGTGTAAAACCCACACAGAGGATGTTTGTTTTCAACCCACTTGTGAAGATTATCAGAGATCACAAAGAAAGGAATATATGATAACAACAAGAAGATGAAGAAAGTAATAAAGAGACTATCTGGACAGAACTGGATAGAACTGTCTAATTAAAGCAGCAATAGAAGTGATGCTTGGACCCCGGTTCGGAGCTTGAAGTATGGGTACCCCCAACAAAATTTTAAAATCTGGCTGTATAATTTGGAACTAATGTGATTTGGAAATAATGTGATTTGTTTGGCCTGTTAATAAAAATTATGTTTTTAAAAAAAGAAAGAAATGATTTGAGGCCAAATGCTCTCTTTTATTTCAGCTGGGAAAATGTAATTGGAAGCTAAGTAGCAAGTTGAAATATTACTAGCCACATCTACCAGAATATTTAGAGACGGGTCAAGGGACGCGGGTGGCGCTGTGGGTAAAAGCCTCAGCGCCTAGGGCTTGCCGATCGAAAGGTCGGCGGTTCGAATCCCCGTGGCGGGGTGCGCTCCCGCTGCTCGGTCCCAGCGCCTGCCAACCTAGCAGTTCGAAAGCACCCCCGGGTGCAAGTAGATAAATAGGGACCGCTTACCAGCGGGAAGGTAAACGGCGTTCCGTGTGCTGCGCTGGCTCGCCAGATGCAGCTTGTCACGCTGGCCACGTGACCCGGAAGTGTCTGCGGACAGCGCTGGCCCCCGGCCTCTTGAGTGAGATGGGCGCACAACCCCAGAGTCTGTCAAGACTGGCCCGTACGGGCAGGGGTACCTTTACTTTTACCTTACAAGTGGATAGAACAGAGCATGATCAAAAAGAGAAGGGGCAAGCATGCTACTAGTTGTGTTTCGAAGCCATCCCTGAACAAAGAATAGCTTAGGTTTTACTCTACTGCGTACCTGGGAACATGTGATATATGTATATATTCCACTTACAAATCCCTCCTGTTAAGTTGTGGGTGAACATTTCAGACGCCACAGCGATTCTTCAAACAGCTCTTGTTTATTCACAGGCCAGAATAGAACTGGGCTGAAGGGTTCAGCTAACCTGCTTATATAGAGCTCAACTACAAAGCAACAGTAACAACTTTCTGTAACTATCCAATCACTGAACGTCACTTTCAATTCCTTATTTGCATATGTGGACCTGAGTGAAAACTATCTATAGTATCCCCCTGCTGGCCCAGGGTGAGAACTTCGGTACATAACACCTCCCCCAAAGGAAATTATTTCTAAGTTTGTATCTACACATATGAATTAGCATATCACACAACCTTTATACAAAACTGTGTCCTATTTTGTCCTCTCTTTTGTTGGTGAACGAAAGAGAGGACAAAATAGGACACTGTTTTGTATAAGGTTGCATAATGTGCTAATTCATATGTGTAGATACAAACTTAGAAATAATTACTATAATTTGAATAGAAATACAATATAGCTCACTATAGTGGGGGAAATGGTGACCAGGTGAGCTGTGAGCTTGCAAACTCAGCTGTTCAGATGCTCGCTGTTAATGGGAAACTGCAGAGCCCCTTTTCTCCCTTCTGGTGGCTCTTTATCTTTAACCTGGCTGCCTTTCAAATAGAGGGCTACCCTCTGAGAACATCTCAAATCGAGGTTTGCAAAATAGGACACATGGCCCCCCTACATATTTATAACTGTACAGTCTGTCTGCAGTCTTAAACACATAAGGAAGGTAGCATCACTGGAAAAAGCAGGACAACTCCTGAGTAAAGATGCATGGAATTGCACCGTTAGTCTCCAATTTGTAATCTTTTGCAGGTGCAGCAGACCTTTGAACTCAGATGCGTTTATTCTCCCCATGGAATGATCCTGAGAGGGTGCATGCACACCACGTATGTTTGAATCATGTGGCGTTCCCCCAAAGATTCCTAGGATCTGTTGCTGGAAATTGTAGCTCTGCGAGAGGTAAACTGCAGTCCACAGAATTCTCTGGAGGAAGTCATGGGTTTTAAATGTAGTCTAAATGTACACAGTGTGCATGGAAGCCATAATGGGCTGGAATGAGTCGAGTGGCACTTCACAGACTTCTATAGTTTCTAAACTCTACAGCATTCTAAACTCAGAATAGAACAAATCTGTGGTAGGCAGGGATATTTGTCATGGCTCAACTTCGCTTGCTTATTCTTTAAAATATATGAAAAGGGAAAAAGGAGCGACTGAGGACTGACATGCCTCAGTAGCTTCTGTAAGTGACAGCAATACTGAGTCAAGCACACTTGGTTGTACTTTTAGATTTCTCAAGCATCGAAAGTTGCATTCTTCCCACGTAAGCAAGGTTACCTACCTGTTTCCTGACCATAAAGCTAACTTTAGCCGCAAGCACATTAATAAAGATAGAACCAGATACTTTATTGACCTTGGGAAAACACCTGAGTAGTTTAAATATGCCAGACACCAAGGTATCTTAATTTAATTTTTCTGTTGAGGCTTATCTAAATTGTGTGTGAGTAAAACAAATGAGCTATAGCTGGGATTTCTCTCTCTTTGCAATTGTAGTAGCCTTGGTTTTTGTAACCCTATCCTTTCCCAAAGAGTGTTTTTAAAAATAATAAATAGGGAGGTATTTTTATATATACAACGGCTGCAGCTCGGACCTTTGTGGCAAAGGGGTGGCAGGAAGAAGAAGTCCTGACAATAACGGATTGGCATAACAAGCTACAAGAATTTGCTGAAATGGTGCAGTTGACAAATAGCCTGAGAGACAATTCAAAACAAAAATTTATGGAAAAGTGGGATAGATATAAGATATATGTTCAAAAATACAGTAAAGGTTCGCTATCTATGCTAGCATTCGATTGACATTGGAGAGAGACTGAGTTGAGAAATAAGACCAAGGGTACATATTGATATAGGAATGTATTAGATAAAATGTAAAGAAATATACAATAATAAGAGTACATTCATTTGTAAAAAAAGGAATATACAACGGGATTGACAGGAAGTCCAAAGTGTTGGTACATATATGATCTTGGAATAGTTTTTTGCCCTTGTTTTTTTTCCCTTTAGGTGTATAAATTTTGTATATAAACTTTGTATACATGCTGAAAATTATATTATAATAAGCCTTGTGATGTAATATGATAATGTTTACTGATGTAACATAAGAATGTTAATAAATGAATAAAACTCAAAAAAATAATAATAAATATTGATAGTAACAAAAATATATGTGTTCTGTACATTGGATTGGGAAGTGCAGAAAACTGTAGCTCCCATACACTTCAGCAGGAAATGATGGGGATTGGCTGCTACCTACGTTTAGTTCCAATAGTCTTTGCTTTAATACTGTCTATAAAATCGGAAGACGGACTCCCTTTTTACGTCTTCCCCGCTTCAGAGCCAAATTCAAGTTCTTTTATTCCGATCAAAGGAACAAATCCTTTGATCTTTCTAACTTTAGAAAATCTTACTCACGGGTTGTAGTTTAAAAGCCGAATTTCAAAGAAGAAAGGACAGCGCTCTCCGGCAACAGCTTCAGCGGCTTCACTCCACAGAGGTAGCGATCGACTCTCAGTGCCGCACCACCCCCGTTCCGCTCCGGAGCCCCTCGCGGGGTCCCTTTGCCAATTGGGGGGGGGGGGCGCTTTTGGCACCCGCCGAGTCCCACGGCCGCAGGCTTCCCCCGCCTGTGGTTTTTTAAAGGGTCTCCGCTGCGCTGTAGCGGATAGACCCGATTTCTGTGGAGCTTCTCCCTCGTAGTTAGAAGGAGACTGCCATTGCCGTTGGCGCCGCCCTCTGGAAGCTACCTTCCTTCCTTTTTGAAATTTTGCCAGAGTTTTAGCTATATTTCCCTCCCTCTTATGATTATGATTTCCAATCACTTATTCCCCTTCCCACATTCTAACCTTGGCAGGCCCCTGTTGTGTATATTACTTTAACTATCCCTTATATTCGCAGTTAATTAGCAGATAAGGTCAAAGGAAAAGGAAGCTGTCACTGGAGTGCTTTCTCTCTCGCCTCTCACCATCCTTGTGCTGAGACATTTATTGGAAAGCAAACATTTAAGTGAAGAGGTTTGTTTCCAAGCCTGGGGCATTTATTTGTCTACAACATTCAGCAGCCAGTGACCTTATGCTTGCTATTTCAAATGTTTAATTATGCAGTTGTTGTGGGGCTGCAAACAGAGAAAGTGTTCCCCTTGCTACACCAGGGGTGAAAGGTTGCTTTGAGTGAATGGTTTATGGATTAATGCACACTTTATTGTAGTCCTCTCAATCAAGGGCTGAACGTCTGGGTTGCTTTAGCTCATAATCAGCAATGATAGGCTTTAAACACTCTCTCTCTCTCTCTCTCTCTCTCTCTGTGTGTGTGTGTGTGTCTATTTGTCTACCTACCTACCTATGAAACCATTTTGTGTATCCATCATTTCTGCTACATCCTTTAAATTATTTGAATTCTAGCATGGGAGTTGCTTTTATGGTAGAATGAGACTTACCATGGCCAATCCCAGCACAGAGCATTTTTGTTGGGATGGAGATGAATGTTCAGAAACCCAGAGGAGCACACACTTAAATCAATGGACTTAGGTCCTGGTCTGGAATGTGTCCCCTGAGGCCACCATTCTGCAGAACTGATGTACCAAAAATAGGCTGTAGAGCACCTGTCCTGTTGCTAAGTTACTGCAAGGGGCACGCTCCAAAGTAACCAGTCAAACTGCATCTATACCAGACAGGGCCTCTTGCACTTCATCATAGGACTTACCTTGCTATTTTACCCAGCTCCTCCTGTGTTATTCCACTTCTCCTGAGAGATGTTTGCATGCTGAGGGCATGGGGGGGGGGAAATAGGCTGACTCCTCCTAGATGAAGCATGGGAAAGCTTTACCTCTCTTCCCATAGCTACATCACAGCACACATAATATACTATGCCTGATATAGCAGTGCACTGAGAAGGTTTAATTCCAGTTACTGAATCCTAGATTGTATTGCATGCCTGATTCTGCTTGGAAAGCTTACATTGGAATACTGGAAGCCTCCTTCTGCTGAATCAGACCTTTGGTCCATCAAGCTAAGTGCTGTCAGCAGTGAATGATGCAACAATTTATAGGGGTTCAGGCAGGAATCCCTCCTAGCCCTACCTGCAGATGCCAGGGATTGAAGCTAGCACCCTCTGCATGCACCCTGTAGGTGGAGAAGAGGATAATCTCTTAAGGCTTCCACATGACATAAACTATAATCCATTAGGTAAAGGTAAAGGGACCCCTGACCATTAGGTCCAGTCGTGACCGACTCTGGGGTTGCGGCGCTCATCTCAATTTATTGGCCGAGGGAGCCGGCGTACAGCTTCCGGGACATGTGGCCAGCATGACTAAGCCGCTTCTGGCGAACCAGAGCAGCGCACAGAAACACCATTTACCTTCCCGCTGGAACGGTACCTATTTATCTACTTGCACTTTGACATGCTTTTGAACTGCTAGGTTGGCAGGAGCAGGGACCGAGCAATGGGAGCTCACCCCATCGCGGGGATTCAAACCGCCGACCTTCTGATCGGCAAGTCCTAGGCTCTGTGGTTTAACCCACAGCGCCACCCGTGTCCCTATAATCCATTACATAAACATAAAACATAGCTGAAATTTCTCTCTTTTTAAAAAGACAAAACATCTTAACAATGCCATCTCTTGACTCTTTTCTGCTGCCACCTCTGCACTCCCATCAATCCTGTGTTTCTATATCAACCACTTTTCGTCCCGTCCCCCCACATCTCTCCTCCAATCTGCCACCTGCGTGTCTTGCATAAGCTGCTTCTGCAGTTCATTCAGCAATGCTCTTGATAAATATTAGCAAAAGCCATAGTTGCTTCCATCCAGTAACTGAAATAGAAAGGAGGAAATAAAAAGGACATTAAATATCTGGTAGTACAAAATGAAACAAAAATGTGATAAATTGCCAGCTTTGTAGAGCAGAGTTTGGCAGATTTCCTATGAAAATTGTGGGGAGATGTTTGTGCTCAGGAACTGCAAGGTCTGACAGAAGCGAGGGTTAAAAAAAGAATCAAGATGTAGGATTTAATTGATTTCAGTGAAGCTTCTCTAAGCATGGCTAAATCTGGTTCTAACCCATAATATATGCATTATAGGATATATCTAGTATATATGCTGAGATTAAGGTGAGTTGACCATACTAAGTACCAGCAATTGTATATTCACATGAAGGCATGGAGAACATTATACCATAGCTGTCAACTTACAGATTTGAAAATAAGGAACCAGCAGCCTCGAAAATAAGGGATTTCTCCCCCCCCACCACCATGTGCCCCCGCTCCAGACAGACCTTTTCCCCCTGCAAGGTGAGTGGGCGGTTGATGACGTATCCATCTGATTCCGAGCACAGGTATGTTCAACTTCTGAGCCCCTCCAAGCCAAAGGCAGAAAGCCCAGCCAGCAGCCAAATGAAGCTTCAAGCAGTGGTTCCCACAGCGCAGCAACCCGGCAAAGGAGGTGCAGCAAGGAAAACCACCGTCACCTCTCCGCTGGGAAGCGCTGAGCAAAGGCGAGTCCCCAGGCAACGCGGCCGATTTGATCGGCACAAGGCATGCAAGCTCCACCACGCAGTCATTCTTAGACTCCTTATTGGGTGAGCAATGCAGCCAAGCAACACAGTTGGAGCCTCCCTTCTCCCTGGCCAGCAAGGAGGGAGGGAGAGAAGCTGCTTCCTTTGAAACCCGGGAAATTTACAGGATATCACCCCCCCCCCCAGGATGGCTTTGCCATTCAGTTGGGTGAAGTGACTTGCTTTCCAAACTTTTCATGTTGGCGACATACTTTTTAGACGTGCATCATTTCACCACACAGCAATTCAATTTTTACTAGCACACCGGAAGTTAAACTAACCCCTTTCCAGCCCTGGGAGGAGCATTCGCGCAACACACCTACAAACTGCAGCTGACACACTAACGTGTCACAACACACAGTTTGGAAAGCTCTGTTTTAGGTGGTAGTATGGGAGAGGACGGTGGAATAGATGAAGGCAGATATTGTCTAGCTGCCCCATTTCAAATGTTGGTATGAGCTATGTGTCTGTGCCTCTTTTTAAGGTCCATACAACAAAATGTCTTCAACCAGCACTTCCCATCTCATGCTCACTTTTCCTTAGCACTATGCTTGTGTAACAGGGCCTGTATGGGCACCCATTTAAAACATATTGGGATATCACTGCATATTAGGTTTGGGCAACCTGCGCCCCTAGAACCTCATGTGGCTTTCATCCTAATTTCAAAAGCCCTCTATAAGCTATCAGTTCAAGTCTCTGGAAAGAGGGAGTTGCTCTTTTCCTTGACAGTCCTCTCCCTCTCCTCCTTAATCAGCAAAGTAAATAAGGGGGATTGGTGAAAACTTGACGCCCTGACTTGCATAACCACTTTCCACTAGGACAAAGCCTCCACTGGATGCAGCCCTTTGTCTTTTAATTTATGTTTCTATTTCAGGTGTTTATCATTAACAGCACTGAGCATTTTTGAATTGGGTAGGAACACTGCAATTATGCAAGATGTTGGCAAGAATAGGAAGCCTATTGATAGCTAGTGCTATAATTAAGCACTAACCTCTGAGATCCCAACTTGTTTGCAAAATGACAGCTGCAGTTTCTATTTGTCGTTTCCATAGTCACCTTTTAAATGGAAAAATGGCAACCGTAAAGAGTCTTCTGTCACTGAAGTGCATCAATACGTTTCTAGAATAGGCAGACAAGAAATGGTGGTGGTGGTGGGGATATTGATGTGATTTAAAAATAAAGCATGTCGCCATTATGTAATGTAATGATTCATAGTGACAGATAACTTCTGTGCTAGTCTGATGACAGCTGTCAACTTGACTCCACTGACTAGCTGAACCAAATTGGTGGCCCCCTTTTTAAACTTCAGGTCTGCTAAACACTTTAGTTTGCTAAACATTTTAAGTTATGGCATTGTACATTTTAGCAGCTGGCTTTCCCAGCAAGTAGAGCAAGGCAGTTTAGTTCTGAACACGCACATTTATTACAGGACATCTGATGAAATGAATTCAAAACTTGTTCTCTGAACATGCGCCATCTACTAAAAATGGCTCATCAGTGCTAAAAATATTGCGATGAATAAAGAAGACTCTTAAAGTAATATGCCAAAAACTCAGTGTTCCTTTCTTTTTCCTCACTTCACAATAGTAACTGGCTAGGCTGCAGTGAAAGCATGGAATGCTTGTGATAATTGTAACTGATGCAGAGAGAAGCTCAGTGATAAGAGCATTGATAAACTTCTGTGAGAGAAATGAAAAGACAGTGTGGCTGTCACAAAATGCTTAGGTACAAGGAAGGCTGTTTGATAAGAAGGCGGCAAGAAAGACAGGCAGGTACGTGAGGATATGGGGAAGCTGGAATGGGACCTGGGAAATGGCCCTACTGATGGAGAAGCTCAAAGACAAGTGTCCAGGTGAAATAGTGGGCAAAGAGTTGTGTTGGATAATAAGTTTGGTTAGTAAATGGTCTGGTACATTCTGGATTAGTTCTCTTTATACTGCCTGGAATGGGTAACTTGGACCAAAGGGATTCCTCACTGTGGCTAATTTCACAGAGTTTTGGAAACACTGATTTTCCCTTTGAAAGCTGGCATCTTGGGCCTTATATAGCCGTATAGCTCTTTCAGAACTAGTATGACCACAAAGGCAAAAAAGGCAAGTGGAATATTTTTATGCCACTCACAGCTTTGGTATAAATTTGCTTAAAAGGCTACCCTGTGATCAATCTACTTTAGTGCAAGTTAAATGTCAACAATTATCTGGTAATCTATTCAGAGTTCCAACATATGAAATAATAATAATAATAATAATAATAATAATAATAATAATAATAATAATAAAACATTAAATATTTAAAAACTTCCCTATACAGGGAAACAGAAGGAGGGGAATCAAACCCTGACGAACCCCACATAATAATAATAATAATAATAATAATAATAATAATAATAATAATAATAATATATTATTTATTTATTTATACCCCGCCCATCTGGCGGGCTTTCCCCAGCCACTCTGGGCGGCTTCCAACAGAACACTAAAATACAATAACCTATTACACATTAAAAGCTTCCCTAAACAGGGCTGCCTTCAGATGTCTTCTAAAAGTTTGGTAGTTATTTTTCTCTTTGACATCTGGTGGGAGGGCGTTCCACAGGGCGGGTGCCACTACTGAGAAGGCCCTCTGCCTGGTTCCCTGTAACATTGAATGTTCCATGGGGCTGAACAGCACTGCTTACGCATCACCCTCTGGAAATGACAATCTGAGTAGGACCAGAACCACCACAAAGCAGTGTCACTGACCCCTATCTCAGACAACCTCTCCAGAAGTATAACATGGTTGATTGTATCAAAAGCCACAGAGAAGTCAAGGAGAATTAACAGGGACACATTTCTTCTGTCTCCCAATGGAGGTCATCATACAGGGTGACCAAAGTGGTTTCTATTTCCAAACTGGGCCTAAACCTTGATTGAAATGGATCTAGAAAACCAGTTTCCTCCATGAATGCCTGGATCTGGTCTGTGACCACCCACTCAGGAACCTTGCAGGGACCACCCCATCTCGTAAGGAGGTTTTTATCACCTCCCTGGCCTAGCCAGCTGTCCGCACCCTGCTAATTTTAACAGCCAAGAGGGACTAGGATCCAGAACACAAGTGGTCATTCTAACTGATCCGAAAACCTTGTCCACGTCTTTGAGCTCTACTAACTGAAACTCATCCAACATAACAGGACTAGACAGTGCTCTGGTCACCTCTCAAGATTCATCTGCTCTAACAGTGGAGTAAAAATCCTGGCAGATGCAAGCGGGAGCTTGCAAATCCATGGGGTTCTGTAAAACATGCCAAAAGAATGGAGGTGGGTTTTTTTGGCAATGACAAAAGTGAAAAATGAAGCTAAATAGACCATATTCATTGGTTCACCTCCTACTCAATATATTAGATTTGGGCACTATTTTTATCCAGCTAGATATTTAATCTCTTGTCAGAATTGCTAGAGATCTTGGCTGAGATGTCTTTATTGCACTGCTTTTCCTGCTCCCCTGCCCAGTCTCATTACACAGCAGTAGAAGGGGGAATGCAGCTTTCGAAATTGCCTTGTACGTTGGCAGATGAGATGTCCTTCAATTGCTCTGTTTCATTCAGAGCTTGTCCTGGGGGAAAACCACATCCCTCCAGTTTTCAGGTGCTTTGAAATGTCCCATCTGGAAGAGCTGGAGCCTGGGAGAGGCAACCCAAGCACTATTTGTGGACCCAATCCTGTTTAGAGGCCCCATGTTGCTGATGTTCTTAAATGCAAAACAGATACATTTTACTACTCTCTTGGAAAAACCTATACTTTTAAAATTTAAAAATACTTGTTGATTCACTACTAAATAAAGGATACCTCATTTTCAGCAAGAAATCCCTTGGCCATTCAAAGCAGAGAGGCTTTGAGCTTATTGCATTTGCAGGTATTTAAAGTCCACCTGCATGTGACACGTGTGAACTTCCTGATCAAGATATGTTGCAACAGGACAGGAATCATAGCTGGTATTTTCCCTTCCCACCACCCCTTAGTCTTCCCCTGCTTTGCGACAGCTGGGGAAGCTTTGATCCTTTAGAAACGGGTTCTGTATCTGTCATAACGGAACTAGTAGTGCTCATCATATTGAGGGCTGAAGCAACAGATTATTCGCTGAGTGACACATTACACGTTTCCTGTCTTGGTTAATTGTGGGAATCATCCTGTGATAGGAGAACTGTGTCATAAAAATGCAACCGTAATTTGCAAAGGTGTGCGTCACGCCGTTACTCATGAACAGTGAACATATATTTTGGTATTTCTGAGTTTGATGTTATATCTTTGGTGTCTGATTGACTCTCAGAGTTTGTTGAATCATCAAGGAAAATTTTCCTGCTACATTTTTGTTTTGTTTTGTTATCAGAGGAAATACTTTTAAATTCAGAAATCACTTAGCTGAGAAATTATGCCTGCTTGAAACTCCAATGAAATGAAATATTTCTGAAATGATGTTCGCTAAGTTGAATATAAATCAACTAAGTTGATTATAAATCAACACCATTTGTTTTCATTTTAAATAAGTGATTCTCTACTCATGAGTAGAGGGATCAGGTACTTGAAGTGCTACTGGTCAGCCTTTGCCAATCTGGTGCTGATGTAAACGCTAGACCAAAACATTTAAAGAACACAAGGTAGATGAAGGCTACCCTAGTCTTGTGTCATTGCTTTACTTGGAAATACAGAAATATATGAAAAATTCAAACTGAAACATTATATCCAAGTGCCCTGTTTGTTAAACGTTTAAGTTTTGACACAAGATCACAGGGAATGTCGTCTCTGAAGAAAACAAACTCAAAAATGGATTTGGAAGTCCCTCGCCTATACTTCATTGTGACCATTGCATTAAAGCTAAACCTGAGATCCGGAGCCAGCCCTGCCATTGGGCAATGTCAGATGGCTGCTTCAAGTGGCAGATATTGGAGGGCAATGGCAGACCCCCAGCTCCCCTTGCCCTGCCCATTCCCATCCTCTCGAGCAGGTGGCCGTGCCAGCTGTTTGTGGCCTGGGCTGGTCACTCATTTGCCTGTTTACTTTCCCTCAGCACATCACAAAGAGTGGTTGGGGGAGAAACCCCATAACAAAAGCAGGCAGGAAGTCAAGAACACCAGCAGGCATTGTGCAAATATTGCTCTGCTGAAGAAACACCTAGTGCTGCTGCTGCTGCTGCTGAAACACTGCAGCATTTATTTGAACAGATAGAGAGCAAGCACTAAGCAAAGTGATGAGTGGATGATGGTTGTGTGGTGTTGGCCATGCCACACAGCCTGCTCTGTACCCTTTGTGTGAGGCTACTGCCCTCAAATGCCACAGTTGAAGTAAAATTTGATGGCCAGTCTGTTCAGTTTCTTGTACGTGGATTGAGATGTGTTTACCTCTCAACCTTCACCTCAGGAAGCGACAGTGTCTTGGCCCAACTCTGCCTCTAACTCTATCGCCATTTCTTAATTTGGAGGACTGAATGGGTTATCATTGATTTGTCTAGGACTGATTGGAATGACTGCAAGGTTTAATATTGCTCCTCAAAAAAAATCTCCCAATGTTTTTTCGCAGTAGTTTTCTAAGTGGACTCTAAGCTCTTGCTGAGTTGATCATTATCTAATTGTTGTTTTCTGCTAGCTAACATGTGAGTGTTGTAACCTTAGATCAGGTGACAAAAGATATTTGGTTGCAAATCTCCATTTGGAAGGGAGTTGCCTTTGAGTTTTTGTCTCCGAAACTTCATGGAGGGAGTGAGGATATAAATGAAGCTCTCCTGAAGGGAGAGCAAACAGCCTAAGGCCAATGGAGGCTGGGAAGCAGGCTGTGGGGAGAGACAGACCTCTGATTCTAGATCTGTTTGGATTATTTCGTATTTTGTAAAATGCTGAGCCTGTGCTGCATAGCACAAGATATTGTGTGGAGATTTTTGGATGTGTCTTCAATGCTTATGTTCTGTTTTTGAAGAGTTCTGCAAGTAAAAGTTTAAACAATATTTTTATGGGTCTGGGCATTGATTTATTCCAAAAGGAGTCAGTTGTTATGTATCCAGTTGCTTCAAACTGCACAATATTAATATCTGCAATGTGTTTTGCCTGTTAACAAGTAAGGCTTCTACTAGGTTAGTTAGGGCAGCCAGTGACCTAACACCTATCAGCTCCAGCCAGCATAGGGATAATGAGTAGTCAGGGATAAGATAACAAGAAGTAATAATGATGTGACATGCTTGATATTATGCACAAAAAGGGGGTGCCAGCCATTTAATTTAATTACACTGTCCTTTTGCTCTCAAACACTAACGGAAATTATTTTTGTTTTGTTCTCCCTATAACAGGTTTTGCCTGGCATTCTGCAGAAGCATTGCTGTATTTTACCAGACAGGAACACAGGTAACCACTGAGATTTTCCTATTGTTTTCTGTTAATATATCCCTTTGTTTTGGGGGAAAGAAGTTATGAAAATTGTATAAAAGCCAGAGGATTCCCCTGGTGCTCCTCATAAGGGACTTCAAAATAAATGAAGTAGTGAGAAATGGGTTACTTAATATAAACTGATCCTTGAATTTAAATTACCTGTTCTCTGTGGAAAAGCATGCTTACAAAATATGCCATTCGGGGCCGTTACATTTCTAGGAAATTGCTTTTAGCTTCTACTTGAAGTTGCACATATGCATTCCTGAACTATTTTTTGTTTTTTAATTTCATAAAATATATTCATAGTTATTAGTTTCAGAATATATACAAAATTAGCATAGATAGGCAGTGTAGATCATGTGGCTTTATATTCTCATTAGCCTTAATCTCCATTTCTCGTTGAGGGAGGAGTTGAAGATGAAAAGGAGGTATTTCCTATTGGTGTATGGAAAGGAGTCACTTGAATTGGCAGGATTTTGAAAGTTTAGTTTTCAGAATATTAAATGGCTGAAGTTGTGCATTAATAATAATGTACCCCCCCCCAAGTCTTTTATGTATTGATAGCCTATCAAGGCATGTGCCTGAATTTACTTTGAATCTTTACTTAATATGTAGATCTAAGTGGGTTATGTAATGTGTTTACCGCTGCTTGTTCACTGAAAAGAAGTGATCTTTCCACTCCTGCGTTTGAGGAAGGAATGTTAAACTTGGGGGAATTAGAGTTTGAAGGTGGAGTTCACTTATATCCAAGATATGAAAAAGGGGAAAACTCTGTAATAGAGGTCCCACTTTCAATGCCCGGCGTTTCCAGGTATAGGAAGAAATGCTCCATAACATACTGCTATGCTTAAGTCTACGATCATAACCAGTACATTGAACTAAGCCCAGAAGCCAACAGATACCCATTGCACCTATATATCCTAGTTTCAACCAAGAATAAGTGAGCTGGTACTTGTCTGCATTGATTAGCTGACAGTTGCTTATGAGTACATGTTATACAATGACAGATAATTAACTCAGCATGTTATTTCTACTTGATAATTTATAAGCAGACTAATATTATTTGTCAGTATGTGTATTTACTGTTTTCTTGCACAATCAGGAAGCTGTGGAATGCAGTGAGTTCTTAAATTGCCCCAATGCCTACTGTGTTATCTGTTACATAACTTGAAGGTTGATTGACCTGTTTTTTTCCCTTTCCTTTTGTCTGCTCTTACCTATAAATTAAGCATCCAGCACCACTTTTGTAAATAAAAATGTTATTGGCCATGTTCTGGGAGAGAAAATCCTTAGATATTTATTGCTTTTTTTAAAAAAAAACTGCTGACTAGGAAGCGTTGCTCATGTGTTCAATCTACTGTGTGGTGGGCAGCAAATAATGGTGAAGGGGCTCCAGAGGGTTGTGGATGCAGCTCATCTTGTGGAAAAAGGATTGGATCTGAAAATTTTATGGGCTAAATTTGTACAGAGTTGAGATTAACCCAAGCATCACGTTTGTCAAATCTTGGAAAAATGCACCTGATCCCATAGACTTTGTTGTTGTTGTTGTTTAGTCATTTAGTCATCTCTGACTCTTCATCACCCCATGGACCAGAGCACGCCAGGCACTCCTGTCTTCCACTGCCTCCTGCAGTTTGGTCAAACTCATGTTGGTAGCTTCGAGAACACTGTCCAACCATCTCGTCCTCTGTCGTCCCTTCTCCTTGTGCCCTCAATCCTTCCCAACATCAAGGTCTTTTCCAGGGAGTCTTCTCTTCTCATGAATAGGGATGTTCTATGCTACCAGTTACAGGAAAAACTTAAAGAGTGAACCTCAGCCTGAATGTGAAGTGGGCTTTTCACAAAGGTCCAACCTGGACTTGAATGTCATTAAATAACAAAAGATGCAGGTGGGGTCATTCCACCTCTACCCCACTGCATTTCATATTGCAGTTGCACATCTTTGTACATATCAACTCAGTGGGCATGTTTCTAGGCAGTTTGTTCACAGCAGAGAGTGGAGAGTGGGCATGGATGTCGTCATATGGCTTCCATTTTCAAATTGGATGGAAGCTGGTTAAGGAGAAAAGCATCAAATCACAGTATTTCTCAAGAAACCATAGGAGAATTGTGGACAAACCAGTGGTAGGAATACCCTGAGTGCAGAGTGAACAGGAGTGGGTACACAGCCTTAGTAGGTTGGTTTTTTTTACCTTGCAGAAGGGGACAAGCTTGCACCTGTTCAGAAAATGCAAAACTAATGCTTGGTCTACTCAAAGCAGGACATGCTTTTTGAGTGGCATCTAGTCACTCTCAAGGGACGATTAATGATTCAAGTCTATGTGTTGCTTGCATTAGATATGGCAGGTGTGGTCAACTCCCAAGAGACTGCGATCTACTCACAGAGTTTAAAACTGGCAGTGATCTACCCCCTTTTGGGGGGTTCATGTCAAGGTTGTTGAGCATTTTGTAGGAAGGAAAGCCCTGTTTTTTGGGATTCAGGTCACAGTTGCTGAGCTTTTTTTAGGGAGGAGGGAAGTCCCATTTTTGGGGGGTGCAGGGCAAAAACATTGAGCTTCTTTTAGGGGAGCCAAAGTTGTTCAGCTTCTTTGGGGAGAGCCATTGATCTACCAGTGATCTACCACGGACATCCAGTGATCTACCGGTAGATCACGATCTACCTGTTATACGTGCCTGAGATATGGCAATAGGTGCTGGGGATCAATTGGGCAACTACAACCTCCTGCTTCCGATTTGCTTGGACCTGCATGGCATTGCTCTGTAGGGGCATTCCCTTGCTTACTACAATCACTCTCATTGCACAGAGCAAAGCCAAATTTCTGGGGCATGTACAAAGGTCCAGCTAAAGCAAGCTGCTTAAGTAACGATTATGCATATCTCTGTCTGAAGCTGCCTGAAAAGGAAAAGGAAACACATCTTAGAAAATGGTGGTGATTTTATTGTGCTTCTGGACTATTTCTATGTGCAGGGGGTGAGTTTTGTGCCCGAGCATCCAAATACATATCTTCTAGCATTATGAGATGGTAGTGTCTCAGGATGCCTTTTCTCCTATAACTAGCTCTTTGAAGGGATACGCTTTAGTTATAGGGGTGGGGATGGGGAGTGGGAATCCCAATCTAATAAATATAAATCCCTACTAATAAATAAGAAGTTTTAAGAAAAGTTTAGGGGCAGCACCAGTATTTATATTCCAGCCATTTATTTTAGCAATACAGCTCTCTTGCAATGCCGATTTTGTAGTCTTCAGCTGCTGCTTGCTCAGACCTTACAGAATGTTACCATGAAGATGCATAGCCATTCATGGCTTTCAGCCCTGTTTCTATGGAAATGGGACCAGGAGGTTTTTTTGCTGACAGAAGTGATGGCAAGTAGTATCTTAATCTCCATCTAATCCACAGTTGACTAATTTACCCGGTGTTATATTTCTTATCTAGTCTGAAAATTATAACAACATTTTCATCTTCATCACCCATGACCTTACAGACTCTCACAGGATCTTCCTCCCAGGGTAAAAGGAAGAGGCAGAGGTAGGGAGAGAGGAAGAATGTGGGTGAATGGTTTTACATGCAAAGATTGGTTAAGAATGAGGATGCAAAAGGTAAGCTGGGGCAAAGGGCTTTGAAGGAGGTGTTTTGCAGAAGGAAAATCATATCTTGAGTCACAGGACTGAAACAGCTCATAAAATGTACACCCTGCAAACAACTTCTGGCAGCAATGTTACATATATCCCATTGGCACTATCATCTTATATACTAAACGTGAACTCAAGTCTCCTTATGTAGCCAAAACCAGTGCCGCCTACACACAAGGGGAAGATAGCAGCAGGCTTGGGGGAACCCTGAGATTTGCAGAAGTACAAATCATCTCAAGAGAAAGAGAAAGACCAAAACATCCCACCAAAAACTGAGCGCTCTCCATGGCCACAGAAAACCAACTGTTTACTTTCATTTTTGTGTTTGAAGTGTATGGAACTGATTGTCCTGCAAGAGGGCATGGCTGCCTGGCTGAAACTCTGAATTCCCCATTGCAGCATTTTGTTGCAGCTCCCATTTGCTCCTTCTGTTATTATTATTTATTATTATCTTTATATCTCACCATTCATCTGAAGATCACAGGGCAGTTTGTGTCATGCCTGACCTGATCCTATTTTAGGCCAAGGAAGTCTGAGTGACCTTGGGCCACTTACTGTACCATCTGTTACTCTTTGCTCAGAATAATTGGAGCCAACCATTGTTTAGATATTGTGCAGAAAGGTTCTAGATAACCTGTACATATTGCCCCCCAAATCCTACAATTCCTTGACCCAATACTGACTGTCATTAGTTTAAATACAGAGAAGGTTTAAGGTGAAGCAACTCATTAGTTCCTGGCTTTGTTAGGGGTAAATAGAGTTTTTGAACAGCTGGTTAAGAAAGACATATGCCACAATATCACTTTGCCTTGTTTCCGTTGTACAAAGAGTCCACTTCAGGACATCTTATCTAGTATTCAAAGTCTTCCACGTTACTGACCCTGCTTGTCTTGGTCATCTTTTGGGACCATGACCTCCCAGAATATCCATGCTTCGTTGGAACTCTGAAAATGTTTGACATTGATTCGTTACCATATGGGGATGGCTTTTCAACATAGGCCTTGCAACCTCGAGCAACTGATGCCCAACTGTGGAATTTGCTCAAGCAAGAAGTACATGTGTCACATACATCGGTTAAGCGCCTTATCTTGGGATTTCAATGTAAGAAAAGAGTTTTTGGCACTGTTTCCCCGCAGTAATCTCTCATTGAATCACCAAGCTCTTTCAATCGTATTAGCCACTGTCAATCTTGTAGGAAGTTATGGTAGGATTTTTATTTTTGTATGTGCTTGTTTCACATTTCCCAGAAGGAAAGGATATTAAAAGAGATGTGATATTATGACTTACTTGGAGAAATCTGTTTAGATATAACTTTTGGCAGACCTCCAGGTAGTTGTAAGAGGAAGCACAAAATGCTCCTTAAAGTCTTCTCCATCTACTGTTTTGTGTGCATGTCTACCTGGATTAGGCACAAAAATGCCGGATGTGTGAATTGTATGTCTCTTTCATTTATTGGCTTCATTGCTAGTTTTTGAAGCCAACCCACTATTTTCTCAGGCTATTTCTTGGGGCAGGGCTCTTAGATTATGATGAAAACTTTGAGCTATACGCCCTAATATAAAGAGGAACAGACCTGGTTGTTTACAAAAACACTTCCCAGTCCTTGGTGTTCTTTCAATTTCTTCAAAACAATCTATCAGTGATATTAACCAAAATGTATAAAACAAATTTGCCATGCATCCCGAAGGCTGCTCTTCTTTGTTATTTGAAGCCTGAGGTGAGGCCAATAGACTTAGAATGGATTGCAACTCTCCTAGCAACTCTGAGAATCTGCATTGCTAAATACTGGAAGACTGTAGCAACCTCTCAACTAAAACACTGGTTGGAGAAGACATCACAAGTTCATTAAAATGACACATTTAGGAAGAGAACTTAGAAACCAACAAGAGGATCAGTCCATAGAATTCTGGATTTTCTTCATTAGTTATTGGAACAATATTTAGCCCTACAATCAATTCACTTTTAAGCTTTCCTGCTCTCTCTCTTTCTTTTCGCACTGTCCCATTTATCTGTGTCATCTGCTTATGTTACTACTGTATCTTATTAGATTGTCACTCTACCCCTCCAGAACCACCATGATGAGATGGAAGCCTTTTTTAAGCTTTAAGATTTTTATTTTATTTTAAGAAAACAGGAGGAAGGATATGTAAGTCCCTGCCCCAGTGACATGCATTCAGGGTTAATTACAGCAGAGTTTAGGTAAAGGTAAAGGGACCCCTGACCATTAGGTCCAGTCGTGGCCGACTCTGGGGTTGTGGTGCTCATCTCGCTTTACTGGCCAAGGGAGCCAGCGTGCAGCTTCTGGGTCATGTGGCCAACATGACTAAGCTGCTTCTGGTGAACCAGAGCAGCGCACGGAAATGCCGTTTACCTTCCCGCCGGAGCGGTACCTATTTATCTACTTGCACTTTGATGTGCTTTCAAACTGCTAGGTTGGCAGGAGCAGGGACCGAGCAACGGGAGCTCACCCTGTCGCGGGGATTCGAACTGCCGACCTTCTGATTGGCAAGTCCTAGGTTCTGTGGTTTAACACACAGTGCCACCCGCGGAGTTTAGGATGTTCTAAAAGCTCCGCCAAAAACCTGCATCCCCCTTGGCATGAGAACAGGAAGGGCAAATTCAGTGTTCTTCCATGCCACATCATTTTACTCCTATTTTGGCTTTTGATGCTAAATGCCCCCAAAATGGATCATTTTACTGTGCAGATTATGCTTTTCTCACAACCATCTCTGCTTGTGGCAGATGTAGATTTCCCGCTGTGGCAACTCATAACAAGGAGCAACATCTGTAGTGATGGCATATACCCAGGATAATTCCTGCGCTTGCTTATGATACAAGCAGAAGTCAGCATGGGCTAATTATAGTGACACCCTTTGCTGAAATGGTCATATTTGCCTGTTCTCAGGACCGGGATGATAGGAAGCTCTGTGTCATCTTATTTTCTTTTGAACCTCAAGGTTAATGAAGGCAATTTTGTCTTAACTTGCATTAGATCACTTTGGAAAGACCGAGAATGCCCTGAAATAGATTAATCTGTAGCTCTACGCCTCTGAAGTATTACTGGTGGGGTTTTTGTGTGTGTGTGTGTGTGTGTTTAAAAGAAAACTAATATACACTGTCAGCAACACAAGTTGCATCAATTAAAGTTTTATAGCCTGTGTTGATGCTGATTAACTACGAAGCGAAATGAAGATGGGAAATGGCAGGAATGATTGATGTTTTATTTAAAAGGCACAGTTTGTTTATTTAGTGGTTCAATTTAATTCGCAAATAGGTGCTAAGGCAGTATATAAATCATACTGAAGCATCTACTTTGTATGGATGGGCTTTTTGACAGCCAGTTGTGAGGAACATAGAGTTGAAGTGCTTAGCTTAAAACACAATGTGCCAAGTTCAGTAATAATAGACTTTGGGTGTGTGAAAGTGAGAAAGTGCTAGCTGCAAAACCAGGTCCAGTATGACATCTCTGATGTCCTTGAGAGAGGGTTTACTTCTCCCCTTACCCTAACACCCCAGGAGATTACCGATAAACCTGACGCAATGTTCAAATTCACACTATAACACAGTATAAATAAGTAGGAATACTAGAAGAAAAAAAGGGAAGGAAAACAAAAAAGAGAAAGAGAATAAGAAAGAGAAATAAAATACCAACAACAATCATAATGAGCCTAATAAAATTCAGAATTACATAGTTATATATATAGCCCTTTATCACCATTTTATCTCAATCTTCAATTCACAAACAGAGAATTGAGTCCTTTCAGCTCCCACCTAGAATGCCTTCCCCTTCCTTAGCCTCACATGCTAAGGAAAACCACTCTAGCCTGCCTCTCACAAATGTCCCTCCCTCTTCTGTCCATCACCTTTCTGTACGTATCTTTATTTATCCCAAATATAAGTCTTCAGATATTAAAAATATACATATAGATAATATTTATAGAGAACTATCAAGAATTAGGTTCATGAAAAAGGCCATATGTGAATGTTTAGAGGGGTGTACATTGTTCATTTTCACAGCCTGGCAATACATTCAGTGGCAAATGCATCTTTTGAAAACCTTTTTCTTGGTAGAATAACTCCATAGTGGTAGATACTTAAATGGTGGAATACTTAAATGGCGGTAGAATACGAATCCTATGTTGGTGGAAGAAGAAGAAAAGCTATACGGGAGAAAACATTGAAACCCTAATATCCTCCAGAAATACTCAATTAAAATAAATCAAAATCAGGTAGCCATGATAGACAATTACGGCAAAATTCACAGTAAAATAATACCAACAGATATATACACAATGCAGCTGATTAGCTTACCACTCAGAATTATTCTTTAGGCTCGATTCCAAGCAAACTACATATGGTAGAAAGAGCTGCTAATAGCTAAAGCCTAGGAAACAAAAGAGTTGGAATAATGGTCACATCTGAATGGGATAGTGATAAATTACTCTCCTTGACATGTGGGCTGTTTAAAATGTATTATGGTGAAAATGAGATGGGGTTCCCTGCCTGTGCTTGAGAATTATTCAGGTTATTACAAAAAAGATAAAAGGAGCAGGGGCAGACTAGTTTGAAATTTAATATGACCAAAGTATACAGACTCGTACTAGGTATTTATATAAGTCAAGTTCAAAAACTCAAGGTGTTTTACATTATCTCAGTGATTTTTTTACAACAGCAGTTTAGGGCAGTATAATCTTTTTAATTTAGGATGTGGGGGTTTAAGACTGAATGATGGGACATTGCCTAAACTGTCATGCTACAGCAATGGTGGATACTAAAGTAAAACCCTACAGAGTTGCTGATATTTTATCTGGTAAGAAGTTCCAAACTAGGTTCCAGGTGAGAGAACTGGCAGAGACATTGTTGCTTCAGCAGGCAGGTAAGGAAGTTAGGAGAGGGGCTGGGGGAGGAATAGGGCAGACAGGTGGATTAGGGGAAGGGATAGGTTATCATTGGGGAATGGAGAAGGGATCTGGACGCTCTGTTGTGCTTGTGATGGTGCCAGGAAAATGTAGCGAAACCCAAGAAAGGCTCAGAAACAACTAGGCTGCTTTCAGACTTTTAAGGAAAATAACTTGGTTAACTAACTGCAGTTCCAAAGCAAGTCCTGAAACTGATTTTATTGAAATCGGAAAGAAAATTTTGTCACTCTGACATAGTTTGCAGTGGTATAAATGGTGAAAAAGAAAGTATACATGAGAGTATCGGTGCGTGACTCAGATGCATATTGATTGTAGCAATGGTACGAAATCAGAGGTTCATATATGCATCCACATAAATATGGAGCACTTTGATATACAGTATTAACAGTTGAGTCCATCTTGGCAGACATTTTTAAATCGTATATCCTACTTTAAAATATGCCTCCATTAGAACTTCATATGGAATTCTGCAATCTCCTGTGTCCAAGCAATTAGAACAGTTTGGAACACTCTATTGAATTGTATTTGGTGACTTCATCTTCGTTTATGTGCTTGGAATTTGTGACTCACTGGAATTAAGTTACAGTGCACAAGAAAATGTATTGAAGTTGCACTGTAGGTGACAAACATAAGAAGGATGCTTCTAACAAAGAGACAGATTTGGAAAATTGGCCATTGTGTCTTGATGCCAGTTTCTTATTCGTCTTATATAACTTTCTAGAAATGGCAGTGACATTTCTAACTGCTATAAAGAATTTCTCTCAAAACACAAGCTTCTAAAACAAATCAAGAATAATTCTGTGCTTGGAATAAAGTGTTAACTGCTGATGCCTTTTTATTTTTTATTTTTTAATTTTACATATACACCTTGATTTTATTCCATCTTTTTCCAGCCCCAAAATGATGATGAGCAAATCACTTTTATTTCAGGAATAAATATATAGCACAGTTTTAATGGTATGGTGACACACGATTGTGTGTGTGTGTGTGTGTGTGTGTGTGTATGTGTGTGTCTGCTGAGTTTATAATAGGTCTTGGGGGAAGGGAAAATCTTTTCAATTTGTTTCCCAGTGGTAAAATTTTATAACATTCCAACTTGTTGCTATAGAAACTACAATAGCAAGAAGATACATTAATCGGATGCACTGTATTTTATGTGCCTCTATCTGCTGGGTTATGCATTTTATTAATCTCCAAAGTGTGTTGATACTAAGTGTCATATGTAGCCATTTGAGCACCGTGTTTAAACTTCCCCTTCCCCCTCCCCCCCAAATTATGGGCATTGAAATATTTTAATAGCTTATACTTTGCCATTGCAGGTATCACCCTTGCAAACCATTAGTAGATAACAGCCACAGCAATCTACTGGGGTATGTTATGCTAATGCGTCTCTGTTTCACAGGAGAGCACTAAAGATTTATATTTGTTCAGCTATTTCAAAAGATGAAAAGCATCCAAAAAGCATTAGAGGTTGTTATTAGCAATGTCCCACAAAAAATCCCTTTCTTTAATGTTTCCAGTGTGTTGCCATGACCATCCAGCCACTTAACCACTTTCTACACTCATTTATTGGTGAGTCAGGTAGGATAATGAAGCTGTATTAGCATGGATTAGTTGCTCACTCATTAAGCGTCTTTGACTATTCTTAATCAGTGTAGTTGGTGTGGTGGTGTCCTCATGGTTCTGGCAGTGTGTGCAGCATATGGGGGTAAGAGGTGGTAGCCCTCACCGTAATTTCCTCCTACACTAGGAAATGGTTCTGAACAGTGTTCAGATTGTGATTACATAAGTAAAGGGCGGTTATTATTCCACATTCATCTGGAATAATTTTGCTTATTTTAATAAATTAACATTTTTACAAAGCTTTCTCAAAGATTGCGCAAACTGAGTTGCGGCACCTCTTAGGTTGGCATTCCAGGAGAACGAGGGAGGTGTTCATGGTGAGTTCCAGCACCTCTTTTTCTAGCACTGCCTATATACTATTTAGATTTCTGGATTCCCCCACCCTTTAAACTCCACATTTCTAAAAAGTTTTTGATTTGTTCTATCATTGAAAATTTTTCCTATGTATATGCTACTGTTTTCACTGATGGTTCCCTTATTAAACACCCAAAGTGTGGATGGCATACATCAGTATATGTGCATCTTTGAACACCTGTGCAGGTATATGTATTTCTTCCACACCTTACGCTTTGCTGTAAGGAAACACGTTTCCCCCATTTGCTGTAGTAGTGGATTTCCTACATTTGCAAGGGAAAGACTTTTGCTGTATTGTCAAACCTCTATGATACTAAGTATGGAAAAAGCCAGAGAGAGGAGCTCCTTTTAATCAGACTTGCACAATATGAGACCTAATAAGCCAGGTGCAGCCCAATAGCCATGTATTCTAGCTTGATGCAGTCCAGTTTCTACTGTTTCAGGAAGGCAGGTACCCGAGGAGTATGTTTTCACAAACCTTTTGATGCAGTTCTTGCATTAAAGCTTCCCATCACCTTTGATAACGGTTTCATAGTTGATGTTTTAACTGTGTTATATGATATGTATTGATATACATATGTTTTGATATACAGAAGATGAATGACACTGAGGAAATGCTTTTTGGTGCCTTTCTGATAAAATTACAAACTTCAAAGTTTTATAAAGGCACAGCAGTGCATATTGCATGGAAGAGATGCTTTTTGCTTGAGGCAACAGACTAGTAAAGAACAACATTCATTGGGAAGCAAATGGGTGAGCTGTATATCGGTATTACACTAATGGTCACTCTGTATGAATGACTGCTATGAATTTGACTGCTAGAGAGTTGTTGTTTTTAATTAAATAACAGAAACAAACAGACCTAGTAAAGAGAGCACTGCTGTAACTTCCTATTGCTCAGGTCACTCAGGTGAAAAACGGTAGGGGATGACCAACCAAGCCAAAGGCAGCATCCCCAACCTGCCAAGTATCTACTGGGCAAGCATACATGGTTGGACTTGTGAGGCTATTATCTTATTACCTTGGACATGGTCTGAGTCAAGTGCCTGGGTGGAAGATTGCTTGGGGAAACTTGAATATGTTCTGCCTGGGATTCCATTGTGTTAGCTAGGTGAAATATGGACCTTGAGGTTGTAGTGGATAGCTTGATGAAGACGTTGACTCAGTGTACAGTAGCTATGAAAAAGGCAAATCCCATTCTACCTACACAGTATGCTGCTAAACACCAGTTGCTTGAAGCCTCAGGGATGAAGAGTGTTGCTGAGCTCAGGTCCTGCTTGTATTCACCCTACAGACACCTGTTTGGTCACTGTGGGAACAGGATGCTGGACTTGGATGGACCATTGGCCTAATCCAGCCGGCTCTTCATATGTTCTTATGGAATAAGATGATTAAAAGTTAGCAGTAGGAATTCCTCAGCTATGGATCACATTGTACGTTTGCATGCTGGTGACTGTGTTTCATCTTATAGCAGAAGCTTGAGTCTTGTCTGAGCATTTATCATGATGCCTAACACTGCGCTTAAAGCGTGACTCATTCATTTTGCACATTAAAAATGAAACAGAACATGATATGCCCCCAAGCAACATCTTATTGAATCAAATGTGAAATTAAGAAATGTGTAAAAGCATGTCAATTTCTATCCTTTAAATACGTGAAATTGGTCTTTAGACAGAGCTTAAATCTGACTTGGTATGTATGCTCTTTCTTGTGAGGTCTTAAAAAAAAAAATTCTATTAAAGTTGTGTTTAAATTTATCAGCTATAAAAAGCACTCTTCAGGGCTGTGTTGAAATTTCTCGGGAAAGAATTATCTGATAAAGTTTTGAGAATTTTCTTTTTTGAGCTCCTCCAAAGCTGTTTGAGAATTACAGTCCTCTTCCGAAGAATATTCGATGACATTCACTATCTGTGAATAGGAGGTGAATTATAAGTGCAATTGTGGATCCAATTCTAATATTATTTAATATTGTTTTAATGCTGTTGAAAGTTGCAATGGGCTTGACTTCCAGTTCTGATTTCTTTCTTTCTTGCCCCTGTCAATGACTGAAGAATATTTGGCAGCATACCCTCCATCCAAATTTTGCATCCCACAATTTTGAGAGGTGATTTTGGGTTCATAGTTTCACCCTATAGTCTTCATGGTGATAGGTTGCCATTCTGGCTCATTTGACTACAGCCATGGAGTTAGAAAGAAACAGCTGTCAGTTAGGCAGAAAACAAATTATAAAAACAGCTGCTGCTGCAGCAACAACAAAAAAGTAATAAATGAAAAGTCTGGTGCTATATTTCAGCCCCCCCCCCAACTATTTTCACAGCAAAAAATTCAATAATATGTATTTATTTCATTTGGTTTATAAAAAAATATGCAGGTACCTCTCTTCATAAAAAGCAGGGTGGTTTACAACAGTCATACATAAAACCATATCAAAAATTTAAAATTAGAGATCAGCCAACTATTACAGAAGGATATTTTCTTAATTGCCAGCATCAGCTTGGCAGCATAGAAATCTTTTCAAATATCGAATGAAAATATTGACTGTCTTTGACTTTTTAAGCACTGTAGTAATTACATTCTAATTTGGATTTATGAAACCCATTGAAGTTGCTGATGCTGTAATGATCAATAGGAAAATCCATTTTGGGAAAAGTGAGTAAGCGTGTTCTGAAATGATTTTGGGGGTCCAGTGACATCCTACACAACATCAGGACTATTTGTAAATTTGAGTTAAAGCGTTGAAGTCTGTAAATTTGAAGCAGTGGCAGTGGAGAGGCATAAAAACTGAGACTTGGGGAGCTCACATAATATAATTCTATGAAATATGCTCAGGCCCAAGAATGGGTGAGTACCTTGAGCAGGAAGAGAGCAGGCTGACTGGGTGAAAACCAAAGAATACAGCAGCTGAAGGCTACTAGTGTGGTGCAAAGGGAAGACCTGGTGGATTTATATGGGCCAATGGCTTCTTACTGGTCCTCATGTGTCACCTGACTTCCCAGGCCAGGAGAATAATGAATTGTGGTGCTAATGCGCCTGCTGAAATTCCCTTGAGTGTCCTGATGAGGCAAGGAGCTCATGGAAACCAGCAGAAGATGAATGACACTGAGGAAATGCTTTTTGGTGCCTTTCTGATAAAATTACAAACTTCAAAGTTTTATAAAGGCACAGCAGTGCATATTGCATGGAAGAGATGCTTTTTGCTTGAGGCAACAGACTAGTAAAGAACAACATTCATTGGGAAGCAAATGGGTGAGCTGTATATCGGTATTACACTAATGGTCACTCTGTATGAATGACTGCTATGAGTTTGACTGCTAGAGAGTTGTTGTTTTTAATTAAATAACAGAAACAAAGTAGAGGCAGGCAAGAATCAAGCAATGAATGTTAATGGCTGCCATCATCACCTCAATGGCATAGAAGTAAAAGGGGATGCACATTTCAGACTGTACTTTTCCTTTTGTTAGACGCCCCCGTGTATAAGATCCCCCCTATTTTGGGGGACTAAATTTTAATAAAATGAGGGGAGATGGCCCAAAGTGGTTGAGCCTCCCCCCCCCATGCAGCCGGGGGACGGAAACACTCCTAGACCATTTCCCGTGCACAGGTAAGGAGTGTTTCCCTTGCGCAGCAACATTGAGGGAAGTTGTGCTCCAGCCAGCCAGCTGATTGGCTGGAGGGTACTTTCCCCGTGCCACTGCACATGGGAAACGGTTCAGGGAGTGCTTCCTGCGTGCAGTGGCATCGGGGGAAGTTGCATGCTGTCAGCCAGCACCCCCAGATCGCTCCCCACTCACTGCAGCATCGAGAGAAGCTGTGCGCCACTATCCAGCACCCCCAGATCGCTCCCTGCATGCAGCGGCACCCCCCATGCCACTATCCGTGTACTGGATGACCCCAGTTTTTTGACATGATTTTTGTGTCAAAAAAACCTCGTCCAATACTTTAGACAGTTGTCATTGGAAACCAGGACCAGCTCAACCATGAGGCAGAGTGAAGCAGCCGCTTTGGGCAGCATAAGCCCCAAAGGCGCCCTGCCTGTCCCGCCACCTCCACCACTGTTGGAAAAGCTGCACCAACATTGGTGCTGATTTACAGCACCATCTCACCAAAATCTTACAAGATCTTACCTTCCATGCTTTGGTAAGGGATGCTTTGGAGGCTGTGCAGCAGCAACAGGGCAGGGCAGCACTTCTGTTTCATCTCAAGCAATGAAATGGGGAATGCCACCCCAGTTGCAAACATGCCTTTGTACTGATTTCAGTGGGGCATCCTGGATTGCACCCCTTTCTTTCCTCAAATGCTTTCAAGCAAAGTAGCAGTTTCATTTTTTATTTCATGCCATCTAAGATAAATACTCAAGCCAGCTTTGACCATGGTTGTGATTGGTGACAAGTAAAATCCCTAATCCCCCCACCTTTCAGCTAACCAAAAGTTTGGAGGTGTGAGCAAGCCTTCTCATGATTTCATGAGAAGAAGTGCTTGAAGCATATTATTGAAGGCAGCTGTTCAGTAGGAGGAAGTGGAGGTGTCTTAAGTAGAAACACAGCAGTTTCACATGCACAAACTACTATTTTTGTTGCACATTAATATGCAGATTCTGAAAAGTTAGATTGAATCCCAAAGGGGGGGAAAGTGGAGTGGAATGATCTCTTGCCAAATAACAATAGTATTTTTGTAACCAAATGTTTTTGCATTGTTGGAAAAACTGGCACCAATATGTGCATCCCAGGCTAATCTCAGTATGATCAGGTTGTATTTTTATTCTGATACATTCACAAGCTTATTTATAGATATTCTCTTGGACACAGGACTGATTTCTCATTCTGTACCTTAGGATGTATCAAGTAGGTGGAAATTCCCACACGTTAACAGCCCTTTCTGTCAGCAGAATTATATGCGAAGAGCTCTTTTGTAGGCGAGAAACTGGTTTCAGGAAGTACTTTACACAAGTCCAGCATTTTAGCAGTGATATATGTGGTGAATTGCCATTCATGTTTGCAAAAGATGGCTGTGAAGAATATGCCTTCCTTTTCCTGTGAACATTCAGAAGGTTAGGATCTGACACAAGGGGAAAGACAAATATATACCTGCTTTGTGTAGTAAGGGACAGAGCCACATCGCAGTAATGCCAGCCTGCTAGGAGAAATGGGCTGTCATGCCGTATCCAGAAACAGATCTGCTTAAGTTTAGTGATGCAGAATTGGAAGAGGACCTACCAAATTTAGAGTATTGTGTGGCAGAAGACCAAAGAACGAAATGGTCTTCCCTACTGACAGATACAAAAAGGTCACCCAATCCTATATAGCTCATGTTTTGTTGCTGCTTCTGCTGTTTTATTACCTGTCCTTCAATAGCAGGGCAATTTAAATTGTTTTAATATTAACAATTTAAAATTCTGTGTTAAAAACAGTTAAAACAAGTCACAGTCCTGAAAACACACACCTCAGATGCCAAAGTCAAGAGCAGAGAGAGGTGCTGTGTAAGTATGCGATAAGGGAGACATTTTTTAACTGGCTTTTCCTGGACAGATGTACACCTGTGGCTTTTCTTATGTTTTGTTTTGTTATTGGCATCCATCTTTTTCGGGAGACAATGAAGGAGTGCCCCTTTGGGTGTGAAGTCAAACAGTTGGAGAGTTAAAGCGCCTGCTGTGGCAGGATAGACACGTTTTGTGTGGCAGCTGGGGCAGATGAAGGCATCTCTCTGCACTCCTCCCAGTGGTCATTCTTCCTCTGCTCACTGTTATGGATACATGACCTGACTCTATGTCTCCAGGCACTGTGGTTGTCTGCAAGGGATTCCCATACAGCGGGGTTGATGTTGCTAGACTTCATGTTTTGTTTGCAGACATCTTTGTAACACAACGTCTTTATAGGGAAGACATCTAAGGATAGACCATCATACTGGATGATGCCACGCATGTTCTCTTGGAAGGACATGGTCATCATGTGAACATTAGGTGGGCATCCTATCTTGTTGAGCAGTGTAAAGAGTCCTTGTTGGCTGACAAGGTCAAAGACCATTTTCAAGGTCAAAGACCATTTTCAGGTCTATGAAGGTGACATACAATAAGTTCAGAGCTCATAACGTAGTAGAAGAAAAATGTGCTGATCAACTGTTTTGCTTTTCCAACAAACCATTTCTGGTTGGATTCCAAAAAACACGGAATCCCAATCTGATTTTGTTGCAGGGGACAGGCAGACAATAATCTATTTTGGCTAGTCATGGAGCACCACAATCTTTGTTGCAGCTACTAACAATAACTTGCTGAGATTTCTTTAAGCTTGCTGTTGACTTGAAGGTTATGTGCAAATTCCTATATGGCAGTCAGTATAATTCCTTCTGCAAATGTGCTCCATTTACCACTCAGGATATCGGCCTCAAAGGCCATAGATGGACCGAGGAGTACACCCCGACTATATACCTGCTCTTTCAGGGGAGTTGCAATCCCAAGCAGAGCAGACTGCCTATACAATTCCAGGACTTGAAAACTACCCACCCATTGCACCTCTGTCTTGTTGGGATTCAACTTAAGTTTGTTTGCTCTCATCCAGCCCATTAAAATAAATAAACTGAGTTTAAATCTTGGTAAGATGGATGCACAGTGGGTGAGCACTTCCCATGTCTGGGAGATAGGCCAGTTGCAGTTATGCAGTATGGAGGCACTCTTGGATTCAGCCTTGTGACTTGAGGGTCAGGTTATCTCAGGGGCTAGGAGTACCATTTACCATCTGCAACTGTTTCTGGATCAGAATGGCTTGTCTCCGATAGCTGAAGCAATGGTAGCATTGAGGATAGACTGCTGTATTATGCTCTATGTGAGACTACTCCCACGGTTGGTTCAGAAGCTGCAGCTGGTGCAGAATCCTGTGGTTCAGTTGTTTTCAGGCATTGCCTATGAACAACTTATAACACCTGCATTGAGAGAGTTCCTCTGGCTGCTGGTACATTACAGAACTTTCTTCAATATCTTACTAATATTATATAAAGCCCTAAACAACCTGGGGCCGGTGTACTTAAGAAAATATCATCTTATTTCTAATACCATTGTCCAGTCTTTGCAATCTGACACATAGGTGTATCTGACAGTGCCTGAGAGTGTCACACTGCCCTCACAAGAAATTGTGCATTAGTGTGGTGTTACTAGGGTTATGGAAATCCTTGCCTAGCAAAAATCAAGTTGGCATCATTCACAATGAGTTTCAGATGTCAACTTAACACTTGGTTATTTCAGCAAACCTTCTCATGAAAATAAGTTATTAGTTTTTATAACTTTATAGTCAGATAACTACTATTATTATTATTATTATTATTATTATTATTATTATTATTATTTTACTTCTGTTTCTTTAATGTGTTGTACTTGGTGTTATATGTTATGTCCTCTTTTGGCTTTAATTGAGGTTCTGTATGCTGCATAGATATATTTGTATATAAATCATGGCCAGCCACAGACATTCTGGCACCTGAGGCAGATCCTAAAATGGTGCCCCCTCCCCAGGAATGAGAGGCCAAATAAAGGTCTGCATTGGGATTGGCTTCCCCTGTGGGTTCCACCACCTGAAGCAGTCGCCTCACCTTGATGGCCAACCCTGATATAAATTTGTGGTAGAGAAATGGAAAACAAAAACAAAAAATTTCCAGAACAACTTAGGGCCCGATATCTGAAGGAGCACCTCTCTCTGTATTATCTTGCTCATGATTTAATCTACTGGTTAGAATTTTCTTTTCATTCCATCATGGAGTGAAACCTGAGGTGATGGGACTCAAAATCAGACATTCTCAGTGATGACAATCTGTCTGTTGAGCATCCTTTTTTCTTAGGTGTGCCTGGCACTAACATTCATTAGTTTTTGGCACTGACAAATACTTTCTTCTTCCTCTAGGCCTTTGGGGATGGTGGGTAATGTAGATATAGGTAGCCATCTGGATTTGTCTAGAGAAGGAACAGATGAAGTAAACTGTATGTTGTCATACTGGTTCGGAGCTTTTTTGATTGATTTCGTGAGGCATTTTATGGTGTATATTTTTTATTGTTGTGGCCTCCCATGTGATCACTTGTTGATGAAGGGCAAGATTTAAATTTTATTAACTGCATAAAGAAATATCTCCTTGTTTATTTTTCATCTGACAAGTTGATTTGTGTGCTGCTAAGCTAGTATTGAACTAAATGTCAGGTTATTTGCAAGCTTTGCAATTAAGTGTACACCACTGAGAATTTCATTTTTTAAATAAAAAAAAATCCCTGCTGAAATGTTTGTTTATTTTTGTTGCAGCTCTCATAGCTCAATAGAACGGTTGGTGTTATGTCTTTAAACTGAAGTACTTTTATCAGGGTCTGAAAAGTTGTTGAGGGTACTTAACATCTTGTACCTCTCCATTTTTTCCTCACACGCATATAGGAAACGGCCTTATGCCATCCTCTTGCACAAGCCCTAGGATCCAATTTATTGTGCTTATAACATGTTTTTCACTAGGTTTTACAGTGCAGAGTTGAACAGAACTGTGGCTATCTTTGAAGGGCAAATCTGCCAAGAGGAGATTAAAATTGGTGTGTAGGTGGGGAAGGGAGAAGATTGGCAACCCCTCTACACAAGCAGTGGCTTCTAGTGTTTTAACTATATTTATTAATCAATATTTCAGATTATTGTTTTGTAAGCTGCTTGGACTGTTTTAAAATAGGAAAGTGGTGGTTGTGGTGATGCTGCTGTAGACTGGCATTCCTGGTGAGACTTCCTTCCTCTCTGCCTCCCTGTGTGTATCAATTTGTACAACTTGCTATGGCAATCTGAACCATCGCAGTGAGTTTCCCTGCCTTGACTGGCAAACACCATTAACATGGATTCCTACATGCTGGTTGTGGATTCAGTTCAGAATACCCCCAGCTCACACTACACAAGACAGCAATATTTTAGATATTCATATCATACAGAGAGCTAACAACAGAACAGAAGAAAATAAACTGAAAGCTTGGCAAAAAAAGAGGGTAAAAAAAAAGTTTCATAACCGCTCTTAAATCACAGCTAAGCTGTAGAATTTTTGTTGTGTCTCCTCAGCTAGAAGGTTACAGAGTTTAGGAGCCACTGCCATAAAGGTCTTGATTTTAGCTGCTGTTGCCCTTATTTATTGCAAAGATGGAGCACCCAAACGATATCACCTGACAAGTTCTCAAATGGCACATGGGGTGATATGAGGAATAGACAGGACGGTGAAGTGGAGGACTCATCCTAACAGTTCTGATTTCATATATACAACTTCAAGACCAGCTCATAAAAGCAGAAGGCAGTAAAAACTTGAGTGTGGATTTGTGCATCCTACTTCTTTTTGTTGTTTTTACTGTTTCCAAAGTATCAGGTGTTTAGCTTTCATTTGATGGGAAGGAAATGAAGGGGATAATAGTATATACCAGCCAGTAGCTGATAAATAGTTGAGGATAATGTATTTAGAATGAACAGAACAGGTTCATTCTGCTTGAATATGTTTTATTTATATTTTTCATGAATCGCCTTCCACGTGAGTCTCAGGGTGATTTATGTAAAAACAACTAAAAACAGCATTAAAAACAGTTTGAAGAAAGATACATAGGTTCAAAACAAATGCTAAGGCAGAAAGCTTTCTACCCAAGTGGAAAAGCTTGCCAAAACAAAAACAAAAAAATATTCAGTTGTTTCCAGAAAGTACAAATATGCTGTTGAACAGGGGCAACCACATTGAAGGCCCTGTTTCAAATTGCCATGAAGCTGATATATGAGGAACTTGAAGGAGAAACTCTCTTGTGGAACGCAGTGACCTACTGAGTTTTTAGGGGACAGGCGCTTTCTCAAGTTAACTGGCCTCAAGCTGTATCGTGCTTTTGTATGTTAGTAGCAAAACCCTTTCTACCAAATGTTGACATTGCATGCTTGTATTTTACTGGTCAGTGCTGAGGGCTATGTTGATTTTATTCATGGGTCTAACTGCAGAGTTGCTGTAATTTGTCAAGTATGGCAAAAAATATTATAGTGAAGCCAGAATTTAATAGCTAGAAAACACAGTAACTACACCGTTCTTGATGGATAAAAACCAATGCTGGGTGGCAGGAGCAGGGAAGAGCCCATAATTGTTGCTTGTATTATCATGGCTTTACTTGAGGGTTCTAGAGGGGTCTGCTAACTCGTCCCAATGCACACAGCCTTCTCATCTGATGGATCACCTTAAGAGATGGTGAAACTAGTCCAGGGATTTTTATGTTGAGATGGCCAAGCCAGTATCCCAAGTGCAGAACCACTGTTCTGTGCACTTCTCACATCTCTCTAGTCTTACTAACCCTTTACCTACTGGCTGGCAGGTATGGATTTTCTCTAGGATTCCTCTGAACTTTAGAGTATAATTGTTTGGTTTTACATTGCTGAAAGCTGATTCATCTACGTATGGGGTCTGAGAGGAGGCTGGCCTTTCAAGAGGGTGTGGCCTATTCACCAGTGAGGTCCTTTTCGAATTTGTGAGTGCTAATGCTCTATCCAGACTGGCAGTAAGGTTTGCCCTGCAAAGACAAACACTTCTCTCTAGCATGCAGAAAGGTTGGGACCAGGAAGGGTGAAGACTGAAACTCTCCTCATTGTTTGCAATGGGAGTAGATTTGCTAGTGGAGAAGGGCACCAGCTGCTATCTAAAGTGATAAACTTGAAAGGGAAAATGTTCCTTAAGATGTTTGGACAGACATTCTTGGAAATGACTAACTCTTTAACGATGGACTGGTAATGACACCTCTAATAACAGCCTTTAATGGTAGGGATAAATCGCTAGAATTTTCTTCCTATTTTACTTAATGGGCTGGCTAAAACTCATTACCATAATGGACTTGTGTGGATATTACTATCAAAATGAATAATATTAATAACTGATATAGCACTCTTCCACACACATATGCCCAGTGCAGATCACAATGAAAGAAATAAGAATGCAGCAGCAGCAGCAGCTATCACAGTAACCAGTAACAGGTTGTTTTACAGCAATTTCAGGCTATAAACTAATAGCAGGTTATATTACAACAATTCTTAAAGACAAGAATGAATACATATCAAATTGCTTTAAGAAGCATCTACTATCAATTCATTTAGTTGTATTGTATTAATTGTATTGTAATAACAGTTAAGCAGCATCAGTCACTAAATTAATACTAATCAAAGCTCCATAACATTGTTTCATATTTATCATGAAATATACCATGCCAGTAGGGACGCGGGTGGTGCTGTGGGTTAAACCACAGAGCCTAGGACTTGCCGATCAGAAGGTCGGAGGTTCGAATCCCCGTGACGGGGTGAGATCCCGTTGCTCGTTCCCTGCTCCTGCCAACCTAGCAGTTTGAAAGCACGTCAAAGTGCAAGTAGATAAATAGGTACCGTTCCGGTGGGAAGGTAAACGGCGTTTCTGTGCGCTGCTCTGGTTCACCAGAAGTGGCTTAGTCATGCTGGCCACATGACCCGGAAGCTGTACACCGGCTCCCTCAGCCAATAAAGTGAGATGAGTGCCGCAACCCCAGAATCGGTCACAACTGGACCTAATGGTCAGGGGTCCCTTTACCTTTACCTTTATACCATGCCAGTAACTAAAACTGACCCAATATATGTCAATATTTATGGCAATCTTTATCAACAGTACAGGTTACACATTTACTCCATGATTTCATCTTATACATGAGGGGTAGACAAAGTTGACAAATATGACAGTGAATGTTTGGGAGAACTATTATCATTATCATTTATTATAAAATTTATATCCCATCATTCCTGTCAAAGGAGTCCAGGTTTATGCATATGTTCAGTTGTACGTCTGTGAGAGAGCCTGGTGTGTTATTCCCATGGACTAAGAGGACTCAAGGTCTCTGAACACTTGTAGCTGGCACATAGCTTTTACTGTGCAAATGCACTCCCAGCCCACACGGGTTCAGCGCTGAATCCAGGAACACACCCAAATTCTGAACCTGCTTCTTTAGGGTGAATGTTGTCCCATCCAATACAGTCTGAATCCCATTTTTTCTTTCTTTTTTTCTACCTTTCAGCTGACCAGGAGGACCTGTGTCTTGTCTGGGTTAAATTTCAATTTTCAGTACTGATCAGAGTTTAAAAGCTCTGCAGGACCATCTTGCTTTTCTGGTCCTCATCTGCAGGATTGCTGCTTATGGTCCTGAACCTCTTCCTCCTGCATTCAACAGAGCCACCTTGTACCTGTCCAGGGTCCTGAACTGGCTCAGGCAGCCCTGCATTGGTCTCCTACCCTCTCTATCTCATTGCCGAATGGGAAAATTATAAGACGGGGAGCCTGTTCTATGCACAGAGGCGGCTTGCATAACTATGAAACCCAATCAGACGGGGTGGAAAGTGACAGAAGGGAAATGATGGAGGCCAGAAAGCACAGCTCTACTTTCCTGCTTCATGCAGTTGAGATGCATGCCTGAATATGACTAAGGGCAATACATAATTGCAACAGACTACCCTTGTTCAGGCATTTGATTGAAAAAATATGGGCTTAAATTAGGGAGAAAGGGAGGGGAAGACACTCAAGATTTTGTTCCCATATCTCCAAACATGCAATCTCCTCTTTAGGAGAAAGTTTAGCATGAATGCCTGCAGCAGGTACGCATGTTTGATTGAACACATTTAGAAGCATTCCCGTGACTGAAACACATGATTTAATCAGCATTTCTTACCTCAGGGAGGTTTCTAAGCACACTCAATGGCATAGGCTTAGAAACTATCCACAGACCTTTGTGTTAAACACACAAAAGAACAAAATAGGAGCCCATACTCTTTTCATGCTCACCCCCTGTTCCCCATTCCTTGTTTAATACTACACCTGAATAGGACGTATTGTGATGTGTTTATGGCCATTTAAAAAAATTATACAGTGGAGCTGCTTTTTCATTTTCTATGAACTGTGCTATTTCCCCCCCTGGCTAAATCATGTTAGGAACCTTTCTGTATTATTCTTTGATCTATTCTCTGTGCACAAATGTCATAGAATACAGAAGAGGACGGAAATTAAAGTGTTAGACTGTAGCTCAGTGGCTTAGTACATGCACATAAAATATTGCTGATTCAGTCCCTGAACGTTTCTAAAGATGCCCAAGAAACACTTCTACTTGGAATGACTGTTTCCCTGTTTATATGCATTTATTCTTAAATTTGGTTAGAGGGAAATTTGCCCTCTAGGTGGAGCTATCCACTTGAGTTATAACAAAATCATGCTGAGAGATACTTTGTTGAATGAAAAATGTAGTGGTCTTCAGGGAATTGCCACAAAATAGGACTCCAAGTCACTTCAATGCCCTATGTTGCCAAGACTCCAAAAGGCCCCTTTTCTCTTTTCCTCGATTTCTGATGGTTGTGCCAAAGCAAAACAATGAGGTGCTGTTTATCTTTTCAGTGCAATGTTAGTATTAAACTGTAAACTTAGGGTGTTCTATTTTCCCCCTCTGTATTGTTGCCAAGTCTGTGGCTGAAAGGTATAAAAGCTATTTATTTTATTCTTTCTTTTTCCATCAAAGTGTAGGGCATTAGAGCTTACAGTTTGCCCGTAATTTCTTTCCATCCTTATAGCCAGCCTGGAGGCCAGCCTAGCATTTTAGCTGCCACTGGAAACAGAAAGCTGAACTAGAAGAACCTTTGCTCTGATACAGCATGTCAGGTGTAATGTTCTTTGGGGTGGGGATGGGTTTAGCCATTGGGAAAGTACAGACTTGGTGACTGGCATAGAAAGGAAGCTCCTTTCTGGGCTCTGCAGGCAGAGTCAGTTGTGGGTATAAAAGGTAAAGGGACCCCTGACCATTAGGTCCAGTCATGACCGACTCTGGGGTTGCGGCGCTCATCTCGCTTTATTGGCTGAGGGAGCCGGCGCACAGCTTCCGGGTCATATGGCCATCATGACTAAGCCGCTTCTGGAGAACCAGAGCAGCGCATAGAAACGCCGTTTACCTTCCCACCGGAGCAGTATCTATTTATCTACTTGCACTTTGATGCACTTTCGAACTGCTAGGTTGGCAGGAGCAGGGACCGAACAACGGGAGCTCACCCTGTCACGGGGATTCAAACCGCCAACCTTCTGATCGGCAAGTCCTAGGCTCTGTGGTTTAACCCACAGCGCCTCACACTAATACTTTCCTTTGAGTAAAAGGGAATTCTTGGCATGGATACCCACTTGAGACAAGTGTAGTATTTTGTTTACACATCCTAAACTGAACTCTTCCTAAACTGAATTCCGAAAGACACCCATGTTTGCTTTAGGATTCAAACTCTGTGCAACATGTTGCATGGTCAGCAAATCCCTTAGAGAGACCATCGTTCTCCCTAGATCCATGCATTTCATTTATCCTTTCAAACGTGAAGTATGGCTGGAGTTTTCTAACCAATCACATTCTGTCCTTTTGTTTTGGTTCTTCCCCCCTTCCCTTCCCTTCCATTCCTTTGCACTTTCCTTCTTGCTTACTTTGCTGTTCAATATATATTTTTTGGAAAGCATACTTTTCATTTTACAAATGCAGCTGATGGCACTGCAGTTTGAAGGGGAGCAGGCTATAGCATGTGGGAAGACTGATTCACCCTCTTCTTCACACTGTTTTCCTGCCAAATATCACCTCCTATCTGCTGAAGAAAGTACAATGGTACCTTTATTCCCTGTCCCCTTCCTGTAGGTACATTCTCTCCCCCCCCCCATGGTCTTATGCCTTACAAACCCACCAGTTTCTTCATCAGATCTGCTGATGACTGAGTCAAGCGCTATGTTCATTACCAAACTCCCGCATCCTTAAAAAAACAAACAAAACATAGTCAGCAGCTTCAGCCTTGTGTGGTATTGCACCTTCATGTAAATGGAGTACAATCTGATGTGTCTAACAAGCTCTAACATGTCACAAAATGCTTGATCAGATGTATCATCTTTGCTGTCTGTAACATCCTGGTTTAATAACTGCCATTTTCCCCTGCAAAGATGAAAGTCATGGGAACACATTGCCAAGAACATAGCAAACCACAATGAAGCCCCGGCTTCATTTTTTTTTTTCATTTTACACAGGAACCTCTTAGAGAAGGCATACAATAATTCATTCAGCTTCATTTGAACAGAAAGACCACTCCAGGGTAAGGTTACCAGATTTTTTTCAATGAATCCAGGGACACTTTAAATAAATATAAATACTACACGTTCGGGACGTTGATGCTGCAGTGATGCCTCCCCATCACAACCCTACTTGCGTGCAAGTAGGAGGGGGCGGGGAATCCCTCAGCTGGTAAGGGAGGCTTCCCGTTGGCTAACTGAGAGATCCCTTCCGCCTTCTGCTTGCACACAAGCTCTGATAGACAGCATGAAGCCTCCCTTCACAGCTGAGACATCCCTGCCCCGCTCCTGCTTGCACACAAGTAGGAGTTGGGAGGCTGCTCCGATAGGCAGCATGAAGCCTCCCTTCACGGCTTAGTTGTTGGGGTCAGGGAAGGTGGAGGCAGCCCAGAAGCTGCATCTTAGAGCCCCTGCACAACCATCATATGGGGACTTCCAAACAGCTCCTGAAGCCAGCCAGAGCCAACTGCTCCGGGCTGCTGAGACTGCCACTGCTTCGTTTCCTGGGGACCTTAGATGAAATCCGGGGACATTCCAGGGATGGAATTTGTCTGGGGACTTATTCACAAATCCGGGAACTGTCCCTGGGAAACAGGGACATCTGGTAACCCTACTCCAGGGTATTTTAGCCAGGTTCACTCGCATCTCCTTTTGTGGATCTAGTCCACAAAAGCTTATGGCACAATGAATCTGCTAATCTACAATGTGCCCCAAGATTCCTTTCTATGTGTTTATTTCTCATCTCTCTGTATGTTTCTAATGTGCATTATACTGAGCTCCTCGTACCAGAAGAAAAGCTGGGAACCACCATACACACCTCTGCCCTTTCGCATAAGTGGAAATGTGTGAGTGAATAAGTGGATAGTGCTTCTGTGCATGCATTTATTTTATTTTATTGTTTATTTATATACCACCCTTTGTCCAAAAGGTGTCCAAGATGGTGCACAGCAGCCAAACAGAAAATGAGATCAGAGGATGAACTAGGAGGCAGTGCCAGTAGAACAAGGCAGGAGTCAGGAGGAAAGAGCAAGAGTAGAGAGAGCTCAAGCAAAGCACAGCTGAAACAGCAAGCCTCCTATGCTGCCCAGTGCCCAGCCTGGCATGTGGAGCCAGTGCACAGCCTGGAAGATTCTTCACTGAGAGGCTGCAGATATGCAAATGAGCAGCAGCCCACAATTTGTTGCATTTTGCTGAGAGTCTACACTTAATGCGCTTAACTGCATGGTCAGCAGTTCTTGCCAGAGAATTAGGTCCAGTTCAGACTGGCCTGGACCTGACTGAAAATGCAGCAGAGTTTTTAAGCAGGATGAAGTTTGCTTTTCAAGCTTTCCACCCTTCAGTCAAAGTCATGTCCCGTCTCTGAAGGCCAAGTTGTTATAATAAATGGATTTTGGCGTATGTTCCCTAGTTTTAGTAGCTGTCATGTGCACAATGCTCTTGAATTCTCACCTGACTCAAGTCTTCAATTTAAAATATTGATTGAATATTTAAAATACTGAGATGCAACCTATATTTTTTTTTTTTTAAGTGCTGGGTTGAAGTTTTTAACATTGTTCCCAGGGGCATCTTGTCCCAGGAAAACAACCAGGCTGTTGAGAGCAGTCAAACTGCTGTTCAAAGTAGTGGCAAGGCATTATTATTTAAAAGAAAGAAAGAAAGAATATATTTTTACAATGCAGCCAACCCTGGAAGTCATCAAGTATTTTCTCCCTTCACAAGGGATGATTGAATGCAGGAGGGGACCTAGATGGTCCAGCTTTAATCCTCACTGAAAGAATTTTCCTGATAGGTGTGCAAAGCCAGCTGGTATGGTCTATCACAATATTTTTACCACCAAAAGGAGGTGACAGTCCAAGCAAGCTGGAGAAAGGAATACTTGGGATTCCAGAGCCAATTTGGTTCTCTGACAAGGTCTAAACCCTGAGCAAGTTCAGAGGTGCCAGTTCAGGTTCAAGAGGCTGGAGCCCAGGACCGTGGGCAGCCATCTTGCAGCTGTGAGAAAGGGAAGAAGTTGCTGCATCATTGGCTGGGAGCAACTGCCAAAGCATCATAGTCTGTTTTATAGAGTGAAGACTAAAGCGACACCTTCTGAGTACTGAACCTGGCCAGTTAAAAGTCCAGTGTCCTTTTATGCAACCACTGGCTTCTTCTAGGCAGTGAAGTTTTGAGATCTGGGCATGTGCGCAGGGAATGCCCCTCAGGACTTCTCTGATCCTCTGTGGAATCTGAGCATCCACTCGTCTATGTTCAGTGGCAGATATAACCCCTTGGGGTTCAGAGTACAGAATCTGGTGCTGGAGGATCTAGTTCAACAGGACCAGAGAATAAAACCACCTCTTTCTCAGAGCTGCTATTGCTTGAGGATTCTGCAGCCACAGATAACTGGTCCATGACAGCAGTTTTAATGTATTGGACAGTTGTATGGGAGTGACAGAAGAGCTGTTAACATAATCACACAGCCTTTGCTAGATAACCCCGCATAGTTTCCTTTGCAGACTTTACCTTTCCTTCCATTTGCTACTCAGCTGCATTGTATGCATCTGAATTGCTGATCTGCTTCCTGTGACATCAGTAATGCTCTCAGTATGCCAGATATTCTCCTGTTGTCTCCTTCATCCACCTACTGCTCTTATTCCCCATCACCCCAGAGCATCCGAGTTAAACAGCGTGCTTACATTCCAACATATCCCCTTGTCAAATTGTTGCTAGGATTCCCCCTCCCCCCTTTTCCCATTTCATCACCACTTGTCCATATTAATACATTTCAGATGAAACTTTGGAGCCCGATTTCCCTTTGTCTCAGCACTTTCTGATGAGCCAGATATTGACTTGCCACTTCAACTGTAATATTAAATCTGGACTTGGAGGAAGCTTAGGGAAATATTGGCAGCAGGAGAATGAATTATGTGCTACTGACCTTATTTAAAACCTGGCAACTTAAAATATTAAGTGTTTTATTTGAGGAATGAGGGCAAACACACAGGAGATGATTGTGCTCCACCACGGTACTGGTGCAGCATCCATGGTACTGCAGGTTCTCACAGATGGCGCCTCTTCATTCATGATGTCTGACAGAAAGTTTCATAGGAGCCCCTATGTGCTCCTAAGGTGCTTATGAAGAGACATCTTTGGGTGGCCAAATGAGATACATAAATAACCCTTACTCTTCCCCCAAGTTCTTACTGGAATTCCAACCCCACTGCTACTACAGTGGTACCTTGTGTTATGTACCGTCCCCCTTACGAATGCTACGGGTTCCGCTAACCTGGAAGTAGATGCCCTTTGTTGCGACCTTTGCCCCGGGATGCGAGCGGAAGTTGCACTCCGGTGGCACGGCAGGAGCAGGTGGCACGGCAGGAGCAGGAGGCGCCATTAGAGAAAGTGTGCCTCATGTTTTGAGCGTTTTCTTGTTACGAACGGACCTCTGGAATGGATTAAGTACTGCACACGAGGTACCACTGTACTAATAGTAGCCTTAGGGTAGTTTGATAGCTGAATTTTGGATATTTCCACTTTTCACGTCCATTTGATGCTCTCCTACATCTTTGGTTCTATAGACCTGCCGTTTTACATTCTCTGCTCATGCAGAGCTCCCACTGCAATGGTATATCTGTATCCTACCTCGCTTGCTACTAGCTAAACTCACATCCTTTGAAGTCCTCAGGCAATAATAATCTTAATGTGCTTTGCTTCACTTTTTCACTGTTTAAAATTGAGCCAGTAATGTGCTGCTTCTTTTTATATAAACTACACAAACCTATGGCTCTTCATAGATGGACTACAACTCCCATCTTCCCTGCCTATTGGGGATGCTTGCTGGGGATAATGGGAGGCAGAGTTGAACAACATTTGGAGGGCCATAGCTTCCCCCATGCTTAAGATGCTTTGAAAACTGTGCGTGAAAGCCACAATAGCAGAGTGGGAATAACAAACAGGAATATAAAAGATATGTATTTAAATCTGTTTTAAAATGCTTAATTTTAGTGATTCCATATTGAACCTACTCTTTTATAGAATTGTTAAAAAAATAACTATTTGGATAAGGAGGAAAGGATCAGGCACTGAGGAAGGGATGTGGATATTGTTGCTTGAGCTGGCTAGGATTAAGTGAGGATGCTGGTGGGCTGAAGAAAAAATAGCACAGCTGAGAAAATATTGGTAATGAGAGGAAGCGAAAGGAACAGGCATTTGACTGGATCTTTTATTGTGGCTTTTAAAAGTGGTTATTTAAAGCCTTGCTAATTGAACTGACACTGGGCACTCCTCTGGGTAGCCAAATTGACATATTTGATGGTTATGGAAAATATTGGGGAAAATACTTCCAAGCTTGCATTTTAACGTTTACAGGTGATGGTTGTTTTTTGCAATGACTATGATCTTTTGCTCCCATTGACATGTGTGAAAGCATTTCAGGACTGCTGCAAGCTTTTGGCATTCATACTCACAAACAGCGAATGTTTCCTGTTTGACGTTAAGTATGATTCCCCGCCCCTCCTGGATTCCAGATCCTACCTTTGACTGTAACTGGGAGCTGTTCATCCTTTGAGTGCTGAAATTTGCATCTAATGAGGTGTTTATACGGCAAGTTTTCTAATGCTAGTCTTTTGGCTTTAAATAGGCTTGTAGAATATATTTACAGATAGCTGGTCTCTCTCTTTCCCCTCCCTTTCTCTCTCTTTCAGCTTAATTCAAAAATAAGTGACTTAAATCAGAGGGCTTACCTCGCATTTAAAATTTAGTGCCTGTGTTTGAACATTTTGAGGCATTTGGTGAATTGCAATGCTTTTCAGACTGAAGCGTTTCATTTTAAGCTTAGTGAGTGTAGGCTGTAACCATAGTGATTTCTGCATATATAAGCTTTGCCAATGCACTTCAGTCCTTGTGTGCAACATACTGTACTTCCCTATAAGCAGGAGTTGGCTTCCACGATAAGAGTGTTTGGCAATCTTGACAAAATCTGTTGTGAGTTTATCTGGAGGAATATCCTTTGCACACCTGTGGGGAAGGAATGCCACAGCTTGGTGACAGTTGGTTCTCTTGTGACCTAACTCTGTTCAAGTGTTCACTTGAGTAAATTCAGCATTAGGTTTCCAAATAAGATGGCTGTTTAATAACATGAAATATGCTTTAAATACTTGGTTTCATAACATGCTATAATTATTATGCTGTACTGATGAACATAGCAAATATACACAGCAGTCCAGAATTTTTTTTGGCTTGCTTTATTCTGTGTACTTTCATGTAGCATTGGGTTTTGCCAGATTACGGAAGAAGTGAATTGTATAGTGTTTAACATAAGCCAAAATCTTCCCTACCATGGGCCAGGGAACTCCCACTGCTAAAGAAGCAGTCTTCATATAGTTTTCTCGTTTGGACAGAGCTTTGTGAAAGCAGCTCACAGATTGAATATCTGCCTGAAACCTCTGGAGCTACATGATCTAGTCATGAGTTATTTCAGTTGCAACTGTAAAAAACAACAATAAAAAAACCAACCTGATAAATCGTTGTGCATTGTGTAGGACCGAAGTCCTATGATTGCACATTCATCATTCGCATGACACATTTTGCAGTGCTGTGTGTTGTCCCTGAGGAAGACAGAAGATGGCATTAAGAATCTTCAGATAGCCATACGTCCTTTAGTCCAACTCATGTGAACAGTTCTGGTTACAAATAATGCATTGCTTCAGCCCTCTCTCTATATATTGTTCAGACCACTAATATAGGTCTTGGCCTTCACTGGGCAAAGCCCAATCAAATTTATCCGAGAGGCTATCACTTCATTGCTGTTATAGCCATTAGGAATTTATTAGGAGGCTGATATGTCCACTGCATTATTCTCTCTGTGAGCCTATTCGGTGGGGTTGTAAATAACAAAGCAAACAGTTATGAAGCAGTGTGAGGTTTTCACCAGACATTTAATAGGTTGATGCATCTTCATTTTGAATGGTGGGTTAATCCCATGCCCAGAGTTTAGATTTTGTGTGAGTGCGCACACAAACGGACAGCAGACTAACTGGGAAAATTGCAAAAGAAAGTCTATTTCCCTTCTTGGATTTGTTTCTTCCCTTGCTGCAGGGTCCAGTTTGTTTTTTTTTTTTATAAATTTTTTTATTGCTTTTTTCCAGAATCTAAATCCATCATCAATAACACAACAAAAGCGGTTTTACAGAAAGAAAAAGAAATTAAACAAGAAAAAATTCATTTTTCGAAGTCTTTTTTTTTTTTTTTTTCATCATCCACTGGACTTCCCCATCTCCTCCATCCCTGCATTCTTTATAATAAATATAAACAGCAAATTAATACCTTGTTTCCTGTGTTTTTGTATTTTCATCTAATTATTCACTCTGAAATTAAAACTTTTCTCAATCATTAACTTTGTTTCTATCAACTCCGAATTTCAATACTGAAGCATATTTACCTCAAACCTTAGCAAATTTTTAACATTCATATATCTTATAATGTTTTTGTAAATAGTCCTTAAATTTTTTCCAATCCTCTTCCGCAGCCTCTTCTCCCAGGTCTCGGATTCTGCCAGTCATTTCGGCTAGTTGCATATAGTCCATCAGTTGTGTGTGCCATTCTTCCAGTGTGGGTAGCTCCTGTGCCTTCCAGTATTTAGCTATGAGAATTCTTGCTGCAGTCGTTGCATATAGAAAGAAGGTTCTGTCTTTCTTAGGTATCCTCTGGCCCACAATGCCCAAGAGGAAGGCCTCTGGTTTCTTCTGAAAGGTATACTTAAATACCTTTTTCAACTCGTTATAAATCATTTCCCAGAAGGCCTTCACCCTCGGGCATGTCCACCAGAGGTGGTAAAAAGTTCCTTCAGCCTCCTTACATTTCCAACATTTATTATCAGACAAATGGTATATCTTTGCAAGTTTGACTGGGGTCATGTACCACCTGTACATCATTTTCATAATATTTTCCTTTAAGGCACTACATGCCGTAAATTTCATACCGGTGGTCCATAACCTTTCCCAGTCCTCAAACATAATGTTGTATCCAATATCTTGTGCCCATTTTATCATGGCTGATTTGACTGTCTCATCTTGAGTATTCCATTTAAGCAGCAAGTTGTACATTCTTGAAAGCACTTTCGTCTTAGGTTCAAGTAATTCTAGTTCTAATTTTGATTTTTCCACCTGGAAACCAATTTTTTTATCTTTTTTAAAGATCTCTAAAATTTGGGCATAGTGAAACCAGTCTCGCACCTTCCCTTTCAATTTTTCAAAGCTCTGCAACCTCCAAGTGTCACCCACTCTTTCTATTATTTCACAGTATTTTGCCCAGCCACCCCCCATATTAAGTATTTTTGTGGCTTTAGCCTCCATCGGTGATAACCACCTCGGAGTCTTGTTTTCAAATAAGTCCTTGTATTTAGTCCAGACAGAAAACAGAGATTTCCTTACAATATGGTTTTTAAACAACTTATGAGACTTTACCTTGTCGTACCACAAATATGCATGCCACCCAAAAGCATTGTTGAACCCTTCCAGATCTAGGACATCAGTGTTTTCTAGCAAAAACCAATCTTTCAGCCAGCAGAGGGATGCAGCTTCATAATACAACCTTAAGTCCGGCAGGGCAAAACCCCCTCTTTCCTTTGCATCTGTTAATATTTTAAATTTTATTCGGGGCTTTTTGCCCTGCCAGACAAACTTCATAATGTCCCTCTGCCACTTTCCAAAACATTCCACTCTGTCCACGATCTGTAGGGTCTGGAACAGAAACAGCATTTTTGGCAATACATTCATCTTTACTGCTACAATTCTTCCCAACAAGGAAAGTTTCAATCTTGACCAGATTTCTAGATCCTTTTTAATTTCAGACCAACATTTTTCATAATTATCTTTAAACAGATTCAAATTTTTCCCAGTCAAGTTGACCCCCAGGTATTTCACTTTATTAACAACGTTTAGTTCTGTTTCCTTCTGAAACCCATCTATTTCTAAAGGTGTCAAGTTTTTTGCCAAAACCTTAGTTTTTTGTTTGTTTAACTTGAATCCCGCCACCCGACCAAACTCAGAAATTAATTCCAATACTCTTTTTGTGCTGGACACCGGCTCCTGTAATGTCAAAACCAAGTCATCTGCAAAGGCCTTCAGTTTATATTGTTTTCCTCCGACCTGTATTCCTTCCACCTGCTGATCCTTCCTGATCAAATTTAGCAAAACCTCAAGGACAGAAATAAATAGCAAGGGTGATAGGGGGCACCCCTGTCGTGTTCCTTTTTCAATTTTAAACTCTTCTGTCACCACATTGTTTACTATCAATTTAGCCTTTTGTTCTGAATATATTGCATCTATGCCATTTTGGAACGCCCTTCCCACTCCCATCCCTTCCAAATTCTTCTTCATAAATTTCCAAGATATATTGTCAAAGGCCTTCTCCGCGTCTATAAATATCAAAACTGCTTTTGTGTTCAAATTTGTCTGTAGAAGTTCCAGAACGTCAACAATGTTCCTAGTATTATCTAACAAATGCCTGCCAGGGAGAAAGCCTGCTTGGTCTTTATGAATAACTCCATTTAAGACTTTTTTCAATCTATTTGCCAAAATGTCAGCAAAAATCTTGTAATCCACGTTTAGGAGTGAGATGGGACGGTAGTTCTTAAGTTGAGTCTTTTCAGATTCCAATTTTGGTATCAAAGTGATGAATGCCTCTTTCCACGATTCTGGTGCCCCCTTCCCTTCCATAATTTGATTACATACCTCCATCAATGGCTGAGTCAGGTATTCCTTCAATATCTTATAGTATTTGGAGGTAAGTCCATCTGGGCCCGGGGATTTGCCTAGTTGCATGTTCTGAATGGCATTTTCGATTTCCTGTTGGGTTATTTTATAATTCAGGTCAGTTTGTTTGTCTTGTGTTAGTTTTTGTAGGCCATAGCTTTTTAAAAATTTATTTATTTCAGTCTCCACTTGGGGTCCTTGGGAAAACAATTTTTTAAAATATCTCTGGAAACACTTTCTAATTTCCTCTGGTTTCTGAATACATTCTCCTTCAACCTCTAGATTGGTAACAAAGTTCAGTTTTTGTCTCTTTTTCAGCTGCCATGATAGCAGCTTCCCACATTTATTTGCCGATTCAAATGATCTTTGTTTCATCTGTTTGATTTTCCATTCAACTTCTTGATTTATCAGTTTTGCATATTGTGCTTGATGGAATTTTATTTCTCTCAAAACTTCTTTTGATTTTGGATTTAGTCTCAACTTTTTCTCTCCGTCTTTTATCCTTTCCAAGATCTTATCCTTTTTACCGTTCCAGAGTTTTTTCTTAATAGAATTCTGCTGTATCAGAAACCCTCTCATAACAGCTTTGCTTGCGTCCCAGATTGTTTTTTTTTCCACCGAAGTGTTCAAATTTAGTTCAAAGTAGTCCTTCATCGTCTTTTGGGCCTTCTTCACTATCTCCTGGTCTCTAAACAATGCATCATTCATTCTCCATCTGAAGGATCCAGCTGGTGTAAGTCTCAAGTCCATTTTCAAGGGGTTATGGTCGGAGCAAGTTTTAGGGCAGATCTCTACTTTTTTGGTCTTGGGTGCCAGTCCTCTAGATATCCAGATTTGGTCGATTCTTGTCCAGGATAGGTGGGCCTCAGAAAAGAATGTTCCCTCTCTACCTAGGGGGTTCTTTGTCCTCCAGATATCAATCAAGTCCATATTGTCTGTGAGTTCAAAAAAAGTCTTTGGTAGTCTGCCATCTTTAGTCACGTTTTGATTTTGTGACTTATCCATGTGTGTGGAGACAACCCCATTCATATCTCCCATCAGAATGATGTTATTATAGTCCATATGGTCCAGCATTGTCTCATGCAGCTTCCCATAAAATTCAGATTTCCCCTCATTTGGTGCATAAATTCCAATTATCAAAAATTTTTCTCCTTGTGATTGTATTTCGATCGCCAAAATTCTTCCTTGTTCATCTTTGAACACAAATTTTGGTGCTAGGCTCTCCTTTGCATATATCACGACTCCCCTTTTCTTTTCTTTAGCTGATGAAATAAATTCTTGGCCTAGTCGCTTGTTTATTAGCACTCTTCTGTGGAGCCTAGTCACATGGGTTTCCTGGAGACAAATGACGTCTAGTTGTTCTTTCCTCAAAATGTGAAAAATCCTTTTCCTTTTTTCAGGGGAATTTGCCCCATGGATATTCCAACTAAAAAGCTGCAGAGACATCCTGGATCAGCTTGTTAGCCGATGGGGTTGTCTCCCTTCTCGTCTATGTCTGGAGGTGGATCTTTTGTACCAGGCGTGGGGGGTGGCCAGGTACCTGCTGTCCCTTTTCGAAGGTCCTCCCCGTGATCGTTTAGGAATTTTTCTTGCTCTTCTGCTGTTCTGATTCTCACCTTCTTCCCTTTCAAATTAAAAGATAATCCTTGGGGGAATTCCCACCTGTAAGGGATTGTGTTGTTTCTTAATAATCTTGCCAGATCCTTGTATGTAGTTCTTAAGTCCAACAATTGTTTTGGTATGTCTCTGAAGATTTCTGCTGTCTTTCCCTGTATCACCAATGGGTTTTTAAAATGTAGGCCAAGTATGTTGTCTTTTTCTTGCTTGTATCTCAATATGATCAAGCAATCCCTTGGTTTATCTTTCTTGGCCACTCTTCCCAATCTAAAAGCGGTGACGATTTTGAAGTCTTTCTCTTCTGCCAAACCCCAGAACTTGGATATTTCTGCAGTCAAAAAGCCAGCCAAATCTTCCTTTTCTAGTTCTGGAATATTTCTAATCCTAAGATTACTTTCCCGGTTTTTCAGCTCCGCCATAGACAGATAGGCCTGTTGTTCAGTGACCTGTCTACTCAGTGGTCTTACTTCCCCTCTTAATTCCTCAATCCTTTTTTTGTTTTGGTCTGCTTTCGTGTTTGCGTCCTCAGCTAATTTTCGGTTCTCTGATATAGTCTTTTCAAAATTTCCTATCGCCTGTGTGTTTTGAGCAACTTGGTCTGTCAACTTATTAATCGTTGCTGTAACCTGGTCAAATTTAGCCGCTTGTTCATCAGCTTTCTTATTTAATGCTGCCAGTTGATCCAATATTTCTTTAGAAATAGGGTCTAATCCTCCTGCAGCCATATCCTCCAAAACTGGCTGTTTAAATTGTCCTTCTTGCAGACCTGTCACAATTGGAACAGATGATCTACGTGGCTGCACAGGCAAAGTTGATTGCAATAGTTCAGTTTGTTTTGCTTTCTTGGCAGCCCTTGTTTTTCCTGCCACACTCATTCCACAACTGTCTAGGTTTCAAGGTCAAATTGTAAATCCCATGGGAAAAGCAATCATCCAGGCAAAAAGATTTCCAAAACAACCAGCAGTTCTCAGAGGTTTATATTTCCACAATCCAGCAGGGGGAGCTCCCGAAAAGTTTCCACCATTTAATTCCCAAATATGGTAAAATCCAAAATAAGGGGGGGAAACCCTCTAAATTCACTTTAAACTGCAGATGATAAAGGTTCTTTGCGAAGGTGTGAACAACAGTTCCTTTTTTGTAACTGCAAAGTAGCCCAATGTAACTTTATGTCTCTATACACAGTTGCCACAGTCTGATGTTACTTTGTATCCAGGCAGCCCGTGAGCTGGGGCTTATAACTTTATAATCCACAAAATATAGAGAGGTATAGCACAGTCTCACAATCAAATCCAAACTTGCAGGGTAAGTTCCAACTTCTTTTAAACTCCTTTCAACGCTTCCGCTTTAAAAAAACTTTGCTCAGTACTTTAAACAGGGACGGAAGACTGACTTCCTTTTTAGCGTCTCCCGCTTTCAGCCGAAATTCACCAATTTGATGTCCAAATAAAGCCTCAAATTTCTTACTCACGAGTTTGTTGTTTCCAATCAAATGTTCAAAGAAGAAAGGTCAGCGTTCATCAGCAGCAGCCGCGCGGCTTCGCTTCCGCGGAAAGAGCGATGGATTCACAGCACCGCTACCCCCTCCACGTTCCGGAGCCCCTTACGGGGTCCCTTCTGCGTATCCGAGGTCGCTCCTGGTGCCCGCCGAATCCCACGGCCACGGGCTCACTCTACCCGTGGTTTTCCTAAACGGGTCGTCGCTGTGCCGCAGCGCACGACCCTTTTCCGCGGAGCCCCTCTTCAACAACTGAAGAGGACCGCCATTGCTGTTTCGCGCCGCCTCCGGAAGTCTGCAGGGTCCAGTTTGGGAGCAATTTGCATGATCTGCAGAAGTTAAAGAATGAAAGTGTTTTGTTTTATTGATCTGGCATAATTAGTTGCAGCTCCTTATAGGAAAGTGGAGAAGATATAGCAATGTCCTACATTTAGGTAACTTCCTTGTTTACAGAATATTGAATCGCTTGTTATATTTCCATCCAGGGTTTCAGTTAAATCACGAATAAATATTTGGTTGCTTAATTAATAGCTGTGTCTCAAACTACTCCTGTCTATGACATGTGCACTGCTAACAATTAATTGTGCAACATATAACCTTTGATTCTATAAGGCAATAAGTCTAGCATAGGCTGGGCAGGGCAATGATATATTTAGTTTCCTGTATGAAGGCTGTCCTTCTACCAGAATCCAAATGTTTGCCACCCTGACCGTGTTTCAGCATTTTCATCTCTCCGCAGACCTATAAGGTAAGAGTGCATAAACATAAAAGGTTATATGTTGCACAACCTCAGAACTGGGAACTGAATGTAGCCCTCTCTCTCTGACTCTCAGGGCTCACTGTCATGAATCACTGGTCTACCTAGCAGCAAGTCACTGCCCACTGTCAAATCCCCAGTCTGGGAACAATCCATGAGTTCAAAGTCCAGTCTGAAGCACACTCCCACAGAGACTTAGCAGGGGGTTGGACTCGATGGCCCTTGTGGTCTCTTCCAACTCTCTGATTCTATGATTCTATGATCCTGGAGCATCCAAGCTGAGGCCCATCAACATGGGTAGTTGAGTAGGCACAGCGCTTCAGCTCTGCTGTCCTTTTGTACTTTGCATGCTGATTGCAGCATCTGGGCTTGATGAGCCAAGTGACCCTCACCTGTCCTGAGCCTACTCCAGCTGAGGAATCACACCCTCCTCCCAGAGCTAGTGAGCCCCACCTGGCCAGCTAGTGGGCCCATGCTTTCCTCTGCTTCCTGGAGCACCCTGCCCACTGCTCCCTACAGCTTAGAGCCCGCCATGTTCATGGAGACAGGGGGCTCTCTGGCTCTGGGTCCAACTGCTCTGGTTCCTGTGCATTGACCCCCATCCCTTTGCCATCCCCTATCACTCCGTGAGAGCTTCCTATACCAACCTTTCCTTCCCCATCCCCAGCTTACCCCAGTGTGTCCCAGTCCCAGCTATACCCCTCGCTGGGATCCTCCTCTTCCTTTTCCTCCTCCTCGTTGTCCTGCCAGTTCATGATACTCATGCCTGGCTACACCTCTTTCCCCAGGCCAGACACTGCCCTTGATTTGTAACCTCATTGAATGTAATTGCTGGGATGTGTCCTTGAACACTGACAATGGTCAATTACCCAATTCCGGGTGGGCAGAAGTCACAGTGCTCAGTCCCAGATGGCTGTTGAGATTAATCCGGTTGGAGGCATTGCAAGGTGGGATTGCCCACCAAACTCCCCATTTGAACAGGCCAATTACCCACCACTACCATGTGTCACCTAGAAGGTTACCCATAAGGGAATGTAGCTGTTGGGTGTCAAGGCTCTGTCAAGGCTTCAGGAAAGCTATTCCTTCCCCGATTGGAGCAAGAGCAGAGAAAACAAGGTAGAGTCCTTTTTCATAAGTTTTATTCAATTCTAATAGCAAGAGGGACGCAGGTGGTGCTATGGGTTAAACCACAGAGCCTACGACTTGCCGATCAGAAGGTTGGCAGTTCGAATCCCCAAAACGGGGTGAGCTCCTGTTGCTCGGTCCCTGCTCCTGCCAACCTAGCAGTTCAAAAGCACGTCAAAGTGCAAGTAGATAAATAGGTGCCACTCTGGCGGGAAGGTAAACGGCGTTTCCGTGCACTGCTCTGGTTCGCCAGAAGTGGCTTAGTCATGCTGGCCACATGACCCGGAAGCTGTACGCCGGCTTCCTCAGCCAATAAAGCGAGATGAGCGCCGCAACCCCCGAGTCGGTCACGACTGCACCTAATGGTCAGGGGTCCCTTTACCTTTAGCTTTAATAGCAAAAGACAAAAAAACTCAACAAGCCTGAACAATGATGTTGCTCCAAACTGGGCTCCTCCTTCCTGCCTGCCTGCCTGCCTGCCTCGCAACATCATTTCCCTTTACAGTGGCTGCCTGAGGCCAAATGTCTCTGATTCCATTGTTCCTGCACCCTTAATGAATGCTGAGTTCTGGGAGAAGGAGATCAGAAATACTCTCCAGTGACAATGTGTCAGCTGGCTGCCCTGTGGCAATTTCCCCCTTCTTCTAACACTTCCCAACAATTTTTGTTTGTCTGTCTCTGAGCTGTGACCTTCCTCAGCCCCCTCAACCCCCTGCTGTAAATCAATGCTGCATTCTTCTTCTCCTGCAGCGTCAGGAGAAGGGGGGAGGATGATCTCCACCATTCCTCATCCGTCTCGCCTTCTTGAGTCCAATCCCTGACATTGGGCTAAAAAATAATACTAAAGGTTTCTCACCCCTGGTTTAGGGTGAATTAGGGGTGAATCTGGGCTTATGTCCGAGACACTGGAATGAAGCACAGTGAACCCAAATTTGCCTGTGTTTTGTAGAAACTTTCATTTATAATTACCTGACTGTGGGGATGCCCTCCCTGTCAAGGTGTGTCTGTCTCCAACGTTATCAACTTTGGGGAGCCGTTTGAAAAGATTCCTGTTTACCCAGGCATTTGGTGGCTGAAGAATACTGTTTCTGGCAAGGACTCTCCTCTTTCGAGAGGGGAGTGGTTGTGGGCAGGATTCGATCCCAGCCCCAAGCAGGGGGCGTTAGCCCCCTGCCATCCACTCACCTGGCTGGCACCCCACACCCACGGGCAGACAGCCAAACAGGCGGTTAATAGGGGGCACGGACAGCGACTCAACTAGTTGCTGCGCCAGCCTCATGGCCTCACTTTTTCTTCATCCCGGTGCGAGTCACCCACCCCCCACTCCCTTAGAGCTCAGGGTTTCAATTGCTCTTTTGGCCTTGCTATGGACCTTAGGTTGGTCGCCCTGGTTGGCTGGGGGGCCTGGTAGGAATTTTTCCATTTGGCATTAGGCTTTGTGGTTTTTTCGCCTACCTCGTAGCAATCGTCACAACTTTTTGTGGTATTGGTGGGTAGGTTAGGCATTGGAATATGTTGCGGTGTGTGGAAGAGCTAGGTGTGGCCATCGCCTACACCTTCAATTTTTGGGTATTCCGTTAAAGGAATCCGGTGGTCGTGGATCCTGTCTGATGCCTGTGTGGCGGGTGGCCATGGCACGACCCTCGGTGACATCAGGGGAGAGCTTATAGTTGGATTAGCATCAACGGGCTCCACCTACTGGTGAATAAACCCCCCTTTTACAGACTCACCCCTCTCCGAGTGGGTGGAGTCAAGTCACGTGATCCAGTGCCTAAGCCAATACCTTTTCACTTGCTGTAATCAATAAAGTTGTGGCCTTTTCTTGCCCATTAACCTTACATCACTTGTCCATGTGTCTTCATTTCACTATGCAGGGATCGGGACCTCGAACCACAACCATGAAATTACTAGATGAGATGCTTTTAACTGTAGAATGCTTTAACTATTTTAGAATGCTTTCTTTTTAAAAAAAAATTAAAAATTGTGGGTGTGTTTGCTGTCCTGAGCCCCTTGTGGAGGAAGTATGGGACATAAATTCAATAATTATATTTAAATATTTATATTTAATTATTCAATTCCTATAGGCAGTGTTGAGCCTTAGGTGTTAAGTAGTTTCTTGAGAATGAAGGGAATTTTCAGGTGATTGAATGATTTTTAAGAACGACACTCACTGGAAGATTTGGGCTACAATCCTGGCATGAGTAACATAGCAGTAAGCCCCTTTAAACACAGTGAGGCTTACTTCTGAGCAAACATGCATGGAATTGCACTGTCAGAGCTAAGACTGAAGTCCAAATAATTTCCATTATTTTCTGTGAAGTAAGTAAAAAAGTTTTAAAATGCTAATCGCTCCACTGCAGAAGATACTTTCCTTGCAGAGGAATTTTAGTAGTCAAGCCAAAGTTGAAAAAAGAAGAAGTTTTGCCATCAAGTGTAGTCCCTTTCTTTTCTATGAACACTAATTCTTTCTTTATTTTTGCCCACTGGTACTTATGGAGCATGAAATTGAAATGAGCATTCCCATCCCCCCCCCATCCTTTTGTGTTCAGTATTGCTGCTTATATGAGAATAGTAGCTTTTTTTTTTTGTTTCAAGCTGTTCTGTGTTCTGTTGACTTCACAACTCAGCAAGTGTATTTATGTTCTGAATAAAACACCAGTTTTTGCGGTTTGCTGGAATTGGTGGTGGTGGGATTTGGCAGCGACGGGGAGAATGTATAAAAAGCAGAATGTAGGTTTCAGGCAGCTCTTGTGCATAATGGTAAACTCTATACGCAAAGGCCCTGACATGGGCATTTAAGAGTCAATGGAGCAATACAGCCACAGAAATAGTGGAGCCCACATATATGAAAATAGTCATTGAATCCTGTTTATTTTGTGTAGGATATAGTACAGAATTCATCTTCAAGAACATCAGAGCTTTCATCATCATCATCATTTATTATTATTCAGAGCTTCTGCATCCACTAAAGTTGACAAGGGACCTCGACAGAACCTGGCTCCCTCAAGTTATATTTCTTTGCACAGTTAGAAAGCTCTCAGACATGTCTGCCAGAGGGATGTTGTTAGTAGTAACTGCACAAAACTCAGCATGGAAAGTATCAAAAGTATCAATCTGTCTGACTTTTAACAAAGCACGGGTTTCTGGTCCTGTTCCAACAAGAAAAACCCTGAGAGAAGTCAGTGGATCATAGAATCATGGACCTTGAACATCTTTTTGTCCGACCTCCTGTTAAAACCAGGGTTGACAGGATGTGGCATCTGGGGACATTGTACAAAGTATATGCAGCACTGCATATATTATTCTTTCATAAACCCATTTGTCTGTGCCCCCCCCATTCATTCAGTATATACCTAAAGTACATACTGATTAGTGTACCTAGATGTTTGCCTGGAAGATACACTTGGAGTCTAGTTTCATGATTTATAGATGCACCCTATATCCAGCTAAAACTAGATTAGATTAACCCAGCTGCCACATAAACAAAGACACTTGGGCTAGGTAATACTGCTTCCAAACAAAGAACATTTAAGTTGAAATGCATGTCAGCAATCCCAAATACTCTAATTGAACTCAACAGAGCTTGGTAAACTTGCATAGGATTGCACTGCAAAACATTAACCATAATGTACATTCATAGACGTATTATTTACTCTTATCATTCCATGGGCTCAAAATAAAATAAAATGTTCTTCTTGACACTCTACCAGCCTGGAGTCCAGGAGCTCCCCAAGACTACAGAACTGAATAATTAGGGCAAGCTAATTCTGTATCATTGATGGAAATGTCGTTCTCCAAGATATGAGGCCACCCATCATAACTTTTGACCCCAGCTGGGTTTTATCCACACATTCCAGTTCCCAACCATGACTAGACACTTAGCACCATGTCTGCAAGTGATAAAGGGAAGGGAAGGAAGAGTCAGGTGTGACTGCCACATTGATGGGGAGATTAAACATTCCTGTGAATGCCTGCCAGGCTCTTACAGTCCTATGATCACACCTCTCAATCAGCTATAGCAAATGTCTCAACATTGGCTCAGATAATATGGCACAGTGTCCCTATATAGTTGTATATCAAATGCCCACATGCAATCCCAGTACCGTACCCATTTTAATACAAGCTGGTGGCATTATCAAAAATATTCGTAGCGTGATCCAATTTAGCACTAGTTAATGGGCACGATGCAGCGGACTCACATAGTCTTAATAAAGATCCTCCCCCTTTTATTAAATAAAGCAAAGACAGCCGGGGGGGTGCTATTGAGTGAATGGAGGCACTCTGTGGACTTCCCACATCATCTCCCAGCCTCTCATTAATATGTTAACCCAGCTGTGGAACACAAATCAATTTGTTTTGAACCATTAGGAAGAGCTGGATGGGGATGTGGGAAGCACCCAGGCATAGGTTGGAGGAAGTGAAAACAGGGTACTTTTGAACCTAGGTGCAGGTGGTATATCTGCAGAGTAATGGGTCATGCCAACGCTGTCCAGAATGCAACTGTGACCACCCATTTGGAACTCTTCCCCAGATTAACATTTTTAAAACAAAGCTTCCAATAGCTTGAGTCTCTATCAAGATGATTTTGAGGAAGGGCTGAATTAGAGCTGATGGAGCCACTGATTCCACCAGCCAGTCAAAGCAAATAGCTTTGGACCACATGGAAAGCATCTATATATATGGCAGAAAACAAGACTGAACCTCCCACTGTTTAAACCCTGACTCAGACATGTAGTAATGAATTAGAACCCAAGGTAGGAATGATGAGCAAATGTTTCATAGGGAAGACAATATTTCATAGGCAAAGACAATCTGGATTTATGAATCCAGCCACTCCCTAGACCTTTTACTAGATGACCCCATGCAGATGAAGGAACTGAAGATTTTGTGAACATGCTCATATATTCATGTGCACTTATATTTTTGTTAGCTTTGTTATGTAAAGTTTGTTCTTTTAGTGGCTTTGTTTGGGATGATCATCTCGCTTTCCATTTAATGAAGCATTCGCTTCCCTTTGTCCAAGTGAGCTAAAAGCACTTAGATATTGAAATCAAAAATAAAAGCTAAACAATTAATTGGCTGCTTGTTCACTGCAGCCAGATTGACATTGCCCAAACACTGGAGAGATGTGTGCTATTGGACTACAGGTGTGATATTTAGCCTTCATGGAAATAGTGACTCAAAATGATATTTCTTCATGGTATTAAAAAAAATCAAATAAATTTGCTTTGACTTAGCACTCACTTAATTTTTTTATATTAGCAATAAGGGCCACAGTAAAAATCCACCATCCTATCATGCTAGGATTTGGAATGCATGACACTGTATTTTTTTAAATTTACACACACACACACACACACACACACACGACTTTATTGCAGTCCATGGACCCAAAATACACAATACATTTTTTAAAATTTACATTGTCACTGTTGTTTTAATTTCATTTTTGTATTTTTCCCTTGTATTCCCATGAATGCATATTTGTACTTCACACTGATTTGAAGCCACTTTGTGTCCCTTCCTGGGAGGCCGGAGGGACATTGCTGGAACAACTCTTGGGTTGGGGCAACTGGCTAAAAGGTTTTATAATGTTTTAAGCGGTTCTGATTTTGGTTCCTCTGCTTTGCTTATGTAGGCTTGACGCTGGTTAAATGTTTAGTTGGGGCTGGCAGTTATTTTAATTTGGGTATAACTGTAAACTGTTTATTATTGATATTATTGTTGTTGTTGGTTTCTATTGATTCATTGGTTGGTTTGTTGCTCGTATAGGATATTTTGTTTTTTAATGTTTGATGCTTTGTTGTGTTTTTATGTATGTTGTAAGTTGCCCAGTGTGGCTGGGCAAACCCAGTAAAATGGGCAGAATATAAATTTATTATTATTATTATTATTATTATTATTATTATTATTATTATTACTGTGTAAAGTAATCAGTTCAAAAAAATTATGAATAAAGATCATAGTATTATGGAATTATAGAGTTGGGAGGGGCCCTGAGGAACATCCAATCCACCCCTCTAGAATGCAGGAGTATGCAGTTGTCTTATACAGGGATCAAACTTGCAACCATGACGTTATCAGCACCATACTCTAACCAACTGAGCTATCCAGGATGAAAATGAGAACATAAGAGCCTGCTAGATCAGGCCATTAACACATCTAGTTAGTCCTATCAGCCAGCCCTCGAGTCTGCGGCTGCTGTTGCTGAATGCCAGGTTGGCTCTGAGTAAGACCCCTCTCATCCATGATCCATGATTTTGGATGAGGAGGCCGATCTGGTCTGTATCACTGAGACTTGGGTGGGTGAGCAGGGTGGAGTTGGCCTTACCCAGTTGTGCCCATCTGGGTATTCGGTGCAGCATCAGAGCAGGCTTGAGGATTGGGGAGGTGGAGTTCCTGCGGTCTATAGAGATTCCATCACTCTCTCCAGGCTCTCTTTCCAGGTGGGGGGAACTCCTACTTGGGGACTTCCCTGGCTTTTTTCCCTGGCCTACGTAGGACCAGTCTGGATAGTTTAGCCTTGGTGAAGACTTGATGTTTTCATCCCCCAAAAAGTTTTTGAGTTTCTGCTGAAATGAGGCTGCATTTTAATGTTGTATTTTAATCTTGTTTTTAAGTTGTACAGTGGTACCTCGGGTTAAGTACTTAATTCGTTCTGGAGGCCCGTACTTAACCTGAAACTGTTCTTAACCTGAAGCACCACTTTAGCTAATGGGGCCTCCTGCTGCCGTCGCACTGCCAAAGCCCGATTTCTGTTCTCATCCTGAAGCAAAGTTCTTAACCTGAAGCACTATTTCTGGGTTAGTGGAGTCTGTAATCTGAAGCGTATGTAACCCGAGGTACCACTGTATTTCAATCAACTTGTTTTATATTTGGTGTTAGCTGCCCTGAGCCCGGTATTGGCTGGGAAGGGCGGGGTATAAATAAAATTATTATTATTATTATTATTATTATTATTATTATTATTATTATTATTAGTGTGTTTTCCTGGCATTGGACAATTGGGACAGATTAGGGATTCTGCTGATTTACCACCCACCATCTCCCTGCCTGAGCTGACAGAGCTGTTCTCAAAGGCAGTGTTGAGGACTCCCAGAATTCAAGATCCATGCCAAAGCAACTGGCTCTGGGGTGCTTTGTGGCTGTCATGATGACCGTGGAGCTGTCCCAACATGTAACTAACACTTTGTTTTCTGAACAGGGCAGGAAGAGGGTGATCTGATATCAGTTCCCTGTCCCGGTCAGATCACTTCCTGTTGAGATTTAGCCTTTCAGAACCTTTTCCCATCTGCAGAGATGGGGGACCTCCTCCTCCTCCTGTTGCTGCTGCTGTTGTTTATATACCAGCCCTCATCAAAAAGAACTCAGGATGGCCTTTCCTTAAAGGCTGATGGAGGTTCTGGGGGATTTTCCAGCTGATATGACTGGCGCTCCTGTCAAAGTCCTGGCCAACTTCCTCAGCAGCCAAATGGCTCAGGCCTTTGACACTATTGCCCCTGAACACCCTCTTTCATTTCATGGAGCCCGCTTGGCTCCCTGATAAACTCCAGAGCTTAGGGCAAGGAAACAAGCTAGGAAGCAACTCAAACGTAGGTGGAGGAAAACTCCAAACAAATGCAATAATACACTGGTGAGGGCTCATCATGGAGCCTGCCTCGTGGCACTGGAGGCAGCAAAGAAGGCTGACTTTGCTGCCTCTATTGCATCCTCATTGTGCTGTCCAACAGAGCTTTTCTGAGTAGCGCATTATGTAGTGTCCTTATGTGGGGCTCCTCAGGGTACAATATTACCCCTTACACTGTTTAACATTTACCTGAAACTGCTGAGTGGGGTTATCTGGACTGAGGCCCTGCTCGTGAATGGTTCTTGAGACTTGGATAGATGGCATGTTGCCTGCTCTTGATGGAGTTATGCTCCCTCCAAAAGACTGTGTATGTAGCTTGGGAGGACACCTGGGTCCTTTGTTGTGGCACAAAGTGCCTTCCATCAGCTTCAGCAAGTGGCCTGCAAATCCTTTTGGGTGTGATGGTTGTCAGAGAGGTCCATCTTGGTATGCCTTAGATGTTTGACTAGCTGAAGGCCCAGGAGAGGGCATTCTCTGTGACAGATCCTAAAGTTGTAGCAAACAGAAGCTCATCAATGCAGTTGTTCCAGAATTGGTGTTATATTCGAGTTCCCTCAGGCACCTGCTAGTAGCATGGGCACTGCATATTGCAGAAGCTGCAACTTCTGGACCATTTTCAAGGACAGCCCCATGTAAAATGCATTGCAGTAATCCAACCTGGAAGAGACCAGAGCGTGGATAACTGTAGCCAAGCTATCTCAGTCCAGGAATGGCCATGGCTGGCATAGCAGTGAAACCTGGCAGTCCTAGCCACTGAAGCTACCTGGACTTCAAGTCATAAACATAGCTTTCTAGCCTTTTGAATTTAACAGAAAGGCTGAAGCAAAGTTTATTGAAAACTCAGAAGTGCTTTGGGTACCAATGCAGCAGCAAATGAGGGGGATAATGGCCAAGAACAGGCACAAAAGGAGACAAATATTCTCAACAGTAGAGGGGTTGGGAAGTGGGTGTTTTGCCCTCCCCAATCCTACTTCTGTTTCTAAAGCAGGCACTGAACACCCAGTGTGGCATGAATTTGAACCCAGTTCTTTTGTAGTGGACTAGATTCACTTTAAATATTGGAGGTGCTTACAGTTTCAAGCACATTTTTCAAGGCCAGAATGGAAAGGTGGCATTCATGCGGCATGGTACCTGTCACAATTAAGGGCAGCTAGTTTGCACAAGCAGAATACTTTGGAAATTGCATTTCTTTTGGCACTGGAGATGTGATAAAATCACCCAGCCAATATGGGACTTTCACCTGTATTTTTCAGCCAGCCTCACAAGATTCTGGAATGTCCAGGCCAGCAAATTCTCACAATTACTCTATGCTGTTAGTGTGGCCCACTGTATACCTGAGCCCGGCTTTGGCTGGGGAGGGCGGGATATAAATAAATTTTATTATTATTATTATTATTAGGACTGCACTGTGAAATATTGACCTAGCTGAAATAAGAATTTAAAGCCATTGGTAATTGCAATGTAAATGACTTTGATACCCCCTTTTTTAAAAACAACCACAACACCACATTTATTCAGTAGTTACAATACAGCTTTGTCCGCTGCCATAATATCACAGAATGATCACTCCCAAATGCCAGTGATGTGGGATTGAGGATTGGAGTGAATGGCTTTGATACCTTTGAGTATTTTTTTTTAAAAAACTAACAAATGGCAACACAACGGCCGCATAATATTTTTGCAGGTGGCTGCATTGTGTGTCAACATGTTGCAGTGGCAAGGCACAAGAAACAGAGTCCTGCTCATTTGCTGATAAGAACACAGCCACTGTCCATAACATTTCCTGTGCGGCTTTCATTCAGCCTGCATGTTGCCCCCAATGCTTCCTGAAATGCCCAATGACTGCAGAAAGGGCAGGTTTCTCTTGGGTGCCTTCTTACCAATCTCTAGGCAGGACAACTTTTGTTTCTGTCCTGTTCTTTTCAGTGGGAGCTGTCTCAGGCAGTTTTTCAGTGCTCGTTCTCCTTGCACTGCTCTTCTGATAACGATGTAGGATCCGTAGTGGTATCACAGTAACTAGAAGAAGCTGCAGCTGTAAGTGGATGGACCCCATCCACCACCTCTGCCCACTCAGATATTCTAAAGATTTTGTTTCGTCAGTGGCCGTGACGTTTAGTAGGAAGTTGCCCATTTATGGAGACTAGAGCAAATGATATCATCACAATAGGTGGCTCCTCTCTACATAGGGATCATTTGTGAAATGAGATTACAGGCATTTATCTGGGAAACAGGAGGCTGCTTTATGTAATTGATATCCTGGAGAATAATGCTGTACAATAATCAAGACAGATCTTCTATTCCCCCCACCTCCTGTGATTTGATTAGGTGGGGAGAAATAGCCCTTCTTTTCCTGCTTGAGCAATAAAGCCCCTTATCCACATGGAATAAGCTCCAGACCATGTTTTCTGTTATGCTTGAATATATGGGACATGCATTGCAATCCTATGCTTGCCACAATGCTGCAGTATAGTTGTTTTGCAGAGCTGTGTAGCAGGCTAGTCAAAGCTGTGACTAACGAGGTCCTTCCTTGGATACATAGTTCAGTCTCTGGCCCTCCTTTTTTAAAAACAATGCATTTGAATCATTCACCGATTGCATATTTTTCCTGATCTGTGTGAGGCTTCACGCTCTCTGCCTGGATGCTGCCTGCAGTACAGCAAGACCCTCGGATACGGTAAGTCAGAGATGACTCAATTCTCACTCTTTTGCTTTCTGTGTATACTTTCATTCTATACTATGCTGTGATGCACATAAGTATGATGTGTGTTTGTGTGTTAGGGGTGAGGAATACTGTCTTAATTAGTCTGTCAGCTCATTAATTTTCAGCAGAGGCTCACTCTCTTTCTCTTTCTCATTCTCCCCCTCCCCCAGTACTTTGCACCATGTCCCCCCCCTCCACCACCTGCCTTTTCCAGGCAAGCAATGAAGCTGTACTGTCTTCAAGTAAAATGATCAGGCTTTCTTTTTTCCCTTTTTCCTTTTATTTCAACCTTGCTGCATTGCACGGTATGTTTTAGCAGCAGGAACAGATTGGAAAAGAACATATATTAAGGGAAAGTGTTGAACTTAACAGGTGATGCCATGGGAAGGGGAGGATAAGTTCAGCCTCCAGTTTAACCTTTGCAATATGTAATTTCTAAGACAGGGCTCCTGTTAGGTTTCGTATTTCTCTTTGCAATAAGCATGTGCCATATGCCTTTCTGCTTTCCATATTCTTCCAGCAAAACTATGGACCTTCAGCTGCATTAGCCTCCGTTTGAAGTGAAGGCAATAATATTAAAAGCCCCACCATAAAAAGCCAGTTCTTTGTAATGCAGGATGCAGAAGATGATTCAGTAGTACCTCTTATCAACTGCATTAAATGTGATAAATCGAGGTGTGGGGGGGGGATAAAGGCTGTGGGTTGCTGTTGTACGAATATGATACCACTGCTTAAAATATATATTCTTTAATATACTAGCCCTATCATTAGAGAAGACTTGAAAAGAATTTCCAGTAATGATGAGGTTGGTACTTTATGAATTATAGAGAGAGGGGATTTCATGCTGGGTAAGAATTGCTTGAGAAGGAGTAGAATGAAGGGGTCTGTTGTAACAGTAGGTTACTAGGTCCTCTTTACTAAGGTTCACCTATGATCGTCTTTACTGGAATGGGCAACTTTGCAACAACTCTCTGTTGGTGCCTGGAAGGCTTGAAATGCACATTGTATGTGGGGCCAGTTTAGATGCCTGCATTTTCCATGCAATGTGATTTTCAAGGGTAAGTGAGTCTAGGCAATGACACACAAATAAATAAAGGTTTGTCAAACAGTTCTTGTAGACTCTCGGTGAACTACTATTGTATTTGTAAAACCATCCAATTCATATTTTTTTAAAAAAAATTACCTCTCTCATTTCTCCAGGATGGCACAATCACTGAATGGCTGCCCCCTTGCACTTTGTTGTTAACATGCCTTTCAATATATAAGTTTATGCTAAGTTTTAAGGGAAGGTCTAGGACCGGCATTTTGTAACCATGCCTTTAATCCACAAAAACATCCTATTTTATCTTCATGTGATGCAGCCTGTATGTTCTTTGTTCAGCAACAAGTGATCAGATAAGATCATCTAGCATGCAGAAGAATACAGGCAAAATGGTTAATCTGTGAATAGCTGACTGTATGTAGTTTGCAGCGCATCTACATATGTGCGCAGTTAACACCTGCAAGCACCTCATTTTGCAGTGTATTCTTTCTTGAAATACTGGAAGGCGAAGGAAATTACTTTTGCTCATCAGTACATTAAGCTGACATGTGCTGTGGGGCATTGCATCTTTTACTTTCCAAGCAAAACTGGTTTGAAATATTTATTTAAGGAACATACATGCAGCAAGTCTCCCTAATATACTTGGACAAGTTATTTCTGAACATAAAAGAAACTGGGAAGTTTGTTCCTGTGTATTGAAGCTTATTTCTAGAGATAATTCATTGGTACAAAGGGTACAATTTCAGCCAGCCATTTAGTTCCTTACATGTTACTCCGCACTAATTGTGACATGCAGCTTTTTATGTACTCTGGCTGATTGAATTTTAACTATAACCTGATTTGCATAATTTAGATTTCAGAGAAAAAATTCAGACATTCCCCCTGTCAGACAACTGCCAACAATTAAATGGTCTATTCCAATTAAAGTCAAACACTTTAGGAAGGCTGTTGATTTAACATTGCAGGGAGTACAAACTTAATATAGGAGACATCAGAATACAAGAATGCTAACTCTATAGACATTTTTATTTCACTTTTTTGAAACCATTATAAAACACTGATTATTTCATTCATGTGCCAATATATGCTTATTTAATTGGAATGATCTACAAATAAAAACTGGTAACATATCAATAAATTTTCAGGCTGTTTTAGAACAGGAAGGAACTTAAAGGAAAATACATTTGAAGGTTTAATACTTTTTCATATTAAATGTTTCACAATTTCACCAAATACAATTTTCAGTGAAAATTTCAGATTTAAAAATTAGTTTATGAATTGGGACTTGTGAAATTAGGTTTGACTCCAGTTTGATTAAGCTGGAGACAAATTGAGATAATAATTGGTTCTGGCCAGAATAATTACTCTTGGTATCTTGAGAATGAAGAAGCCACTGGGAGAGTTAAGATTTCACTGAACAATCAAAACCATGTTCTTTGGTAGCCTGCTCTCATATAGGTTAGGTGTCCTTAAGACCATTGACTTCAGTGAGCTTAGGTGTGCTTGTGTTTGCATATTTTAAGGCTGTTGTTCTATTCTTCCCATCTATGCAACCTACTAATGGCAGCAACCATGTTAGTAGCATGGTGCTGGAAACGGAGTACTTTGCCTTCTGTTCAACAGTGGCAAAACAGATGCTGGTATTTAATATGCACTTTAAAAAGGGAAAGGGCCATAGCTCAGTAGCAGAGCATCAGTCTCAATTCATGGCCTCTCTAGGTAGGGCTAGGAAAGTCTGCAGCCCTGGAGAGTCACTGCAAGTCAGTGTAGACAGTACTAAGGCGAATAGACTCACATGATATATAAGGCAGCTTCCTATGCACCTCAAATAACATTTTATGCTTGATGCAGAGTGGAAATAATATAGCCTATTCAAATAATGCAAGTGACACAGAAGTTAATATAACACTGGGAAATTTATTGCAGGAAATAGAGGTTCAGACAGATAAATTGTGTTTTTAAAAGGAAGTATGATAGATTTTTTTAAAAAAATATTATTATTTCTCAGTGGTTAATTTTGAAGGCATATAGGTAATTATATCTTCGCCATTTAATAAAATTATAGCTAAAGACAACAGCTTCGTGCACCCATGCATTCTCTTGGATATAGTTGGTGAAAGAGAGATAATAAAATGGCATGAGATACCCATGCACGGTGCAAATCTGTTTTGTAATTTACATTTTGTGCTTGAGAATGTACAAGTTGGTGCACAGAAACTGAGTTGTAGGAAGATTTGGGTCCTTGTATGAGGAGTGTAGCTATGCATCATGCAGCTCAAGCTTTTGCGTGCTCATCCGGAGGTCCCACTGATGCCCCAGTGAAGTCGCCTTGAGTTTATTAGGATTTATTATCAAGTAAGCCTGCATGGAAATGCAGACTTCAGCGAACTGTATTTACTTCGCCAGTGTGAAATATTAAAGAGGTGCAGCTTGAGGCTCCTGCCCAGTGGTGTGGTAGGGCTTTGCACTGGTTCCTCCTGAAGGGAAAGGATCCAGAAAGGATTTTCCCCACCCCACCCCACTGGCAGTGTGGCAGGGGTTTGTACAGGCTTCTCCTGAAGAAAAGAGCCGATGCAAAGACACCCCTTACAGAGTTTGAGCCCCCATTGTGGGGGGCAGGTAGCATCAGAGCATAACATCTCAGGTGCCAAAATGCATTAGGCTACCCCTGAGAGCCAGCGTGGTGTACTGGTTAAGAGCAGTGGACTCATAATCTGGAGAACCGGGTTCACTTCCTCACTCCTCCCCATGCAGCTGCTGGGTGACCTTGGGCTAGTCAGACTTCTCTCTGAAGTCTCTCAGCCTCACTCACCTCACAGAGTGTTTGTTGTGGGGGAGGAAGGGAAAGGAGATTGTTAGCCACTTTGAGACTCCTTAAGGGGAGTGAAAGGCGGGATATCAAGTCCAAACTCTCCTCCTCCTTCTCAGTTACATATACTTTAGATTCCGTCCTAGATGTTACTATTTCCGCTAAACATGCAGGAAACATGAATGTAAGTTATGAAAGTTGCATGAATACATATCCAGGTTATGTGACTTGCATTAAATATCAAAGAGCAAAACAGATAGGGTAGTATTTGATGGAAACCAAACTGCATTGGAACAGAAACAGCGCTAATGTGGCAAACAGCTGCCTTCTTACATCTGTACTTATGTTGAAGGGTAGGTAAATAATAATAATAATCTAATAAAATAAATAAATATGGGAGAATCACTGCAGCTGATCTCCGCCTCTATCTACAGATTGGAAAGTCCACTGTATTCCAGCATCTGTAACTGCAAGGCCCCAAAGGGTGGGCAGTGGAAAGTTGCAACGCGGTTGCTGTGTGGGCAGTAAGAACAAAAAGGAGCGTTCTGGAGCGATTTTTTTTTTTTAATGTGGTAAGGGAAAATGGGGAAGAAATGTAAAAAGCCACCAGGTGAGAGGCCAGCAGGGCTTACAAAGTGGCAGCTCTCTCTTCCTTGACCTCAGTATGATTGTGCTGCCTATATAACATTAGATTTATTGGGGGGTAAGCTAATGTTCAATTTTTTAATTATTATTTTAAAAATCTTCTAACTGCATGATAGTTACAGAGCATTCTGGGAATGGCCATCAAAATACTAAAAGATTCATATTCAAATTATTCCTAGCTGGCTTTTGTTAAGCAATTATTGCAGGGGAGGGAGAGGGGTCTGAAGTGGAGTTCCTCCAAGGATTGGTATTGGAACCTGTGTTTTTTAAACTTGCTCATAAATGATACAGAGCTAGGGGTGAGTAGTGAGGTCTCTAAATTTTCTAACGATACCCAATTGTTCATAGTGATTGAAGCAAAAAAAATGAATTACCCAAAGCTCCAAAATGGTTCCTCCAAACTTGGGTAAAAGCTGTAAAATGGCAAATGCAGTTTCAGTGTGAGCAAGTGCAAAGTGATGAGCACTGGAGCAAAAAATAAATAAATCCCAGTTTCACATCTACTTTAATAGGTTCTGAACTGGCAGTGACTGACTAGGAGCAAGACCTTAGGATCATGGTGGATAACTCAGTGAGGATGTCAACACACTGCGGTAGTTGTTTTTTTTAAGTGAATTCTTTGATAGGCATTATAGGCAAAGGGACTAAAAATAAAACTGCCAATAACATAATGCTGTTATGCAAATCTATGTTGTAGGCATGATTGCAATACTGTGTTTAGTTCTAGTCGCCTCAACCCCTCCCTGCCCAAGATGATCAAGGGCTTGAAATAAATCCCCTATGAGGTGAAATTACAACATTCAGGCCTTTTTGGTTTGGAAGAAAACTGAGTAAGAGGAAACCTGATAAGAGCTGTGTAAGATTATGCTTGGTATAGCGAAGGGTGCCAGAGAGTTTTTTCTCTCTCCCCCGCCTCTCTCTCTCTCAAAATACTAGAACCCAGGGCCATCCAGAGGAGCTGGAAGCTGGAAGATTTAGGACAGACAAAAGGAGATACTTGTTCACACTGTGCATAGTTAAAACTATGAAATTCGCTGCCACGAGAGGCATTGATGGCTGCCAACTTGGATGTCTTTAAAAATGAAAAGGCAGACTCATGGAGGATAAGGTTATTAGTGACCACAAGCCACTATGAGCCTCCACTGTCAGAGGCAAGGTGTCTCTTACTATCAGTTGCTGGGATTCACAAATGGGGAGTGTGCTGTTCCATCTGTCCATGGAAGCAGAGGTCAGTTCTGTGTCCAGGGCAGCTGTCTACCAACTCCACCTGGTACTCAGGCTGAGACCCTACCTGCCCGTAGACTGTCTCATCAGAGTAGTACATGCTCTAGTTATCTCCCGCTTGGACTAATGCAATGCGCTCTATGTGGGGCTACCTTTGAAGGTGACATGCAAATTACAACTATTCCAGAACGCGGCAGCTAGACTTGTGACTGGCAGTGGCTGCCAAGACCATACAAGACCTACATTGGCTCCCAGTATGTTTACAAGCACAATTCAAAGTGTTGGTACTGACCTTTAAAGCCCTAAACAGCCTCGGCCCAGTATACCTGAAGGAGCGTCTCAACCCCCATTGTTTAGCTCAGACTCTGAGGTCCAGCTCCAAGGGCCTTCTGGTGTTCCCTAACTGAAAGAAGTGAGGTTGCAGAGAATGAGGCAGAGGGCCTTCTCAGTAGTGGCGCCTGCCCCGTGGAACACCCTCCCATCAGATGTCAAGGAAATAAACAACTATCTGACTTTTAGAAGACATCTGAAGGCAACCCTGTACCAGGAAATTTTTAATGGCTAATGTTTTGCAATTTTTTAATGTGTTGTAAGCCGCGCATAGTTGCTGGGGAAACCTAGCCAGATGGGTGGGGTTTAAATAAAATAATAATAATAGTAATAGTAGTAATAATAATAATAATTCAGGTCCTGCATGTTGGCTGTCTAGAGGATTCTGGTTGGCCACTGTGAGAACAGGATGCTGGACTAAATAGGCCTTTAGTCTGATCCAGCAGACCCTTCTAATGTTCTTATAAGCTGGAGACATGAAGTCTATGATATTCACATACAGAGTAAGCAAGGTGCACACATGTGCTTTATCAGGTGCATCCCAGGAATCCTGCCACTCACCTTGAAAGGGATTGAGCCTTTGGGAAGGTTCCAATAGAAGGCTTCAAAAACTCCAGAACTTTTTGAGTGTTTGCATAGAAAGCCATAAAAGCTCAAAGGCACACACAAGTGGTTATCTCCACCTATTGCCACTCCCCTGCCCCAAGGCCCAGAAACCTACCTTAGGGACAGGGGGGAGATGGTGGAGGCATGAATTCCCAGGCCCCCAGCAGAGCATCCTTTCCTGCTGGCAAATGATTCTGAAACTACATGCCCCAGAATGTCCCATTGACAGCTGACATTACAAGGGCAAAGATGCCATGCTATGTGCCTGAGAGCCGCACCACCTTTCTGTTACCGAAAAGGAAATTTCTGGGCTTTGAAGGAGAGGCAAAGGGAAGCAATGGCAGTTCACCTAACTGAGAAAAGCCTCGATCCTGCTTGCAAGCATTTGAGCAAGGGTGCTTGCTTATGTGAGTGCCCAAATGCTCTCAACGTCCCTTGTATTTTTTTTATATAATATTTTTATTCAATTTTTCCAATACAAAATTTATACAATTCATACATCTTTTTTTTTATCTCCATTCTCTTTTTGACTTCCCTCAACTTGACTGATACTCCTTACCTTCTTAATTTCTTACACATTTCTAAGATCTTACTTCCATTGCTTTTATAAATTAGTTCTTATTTTTGCTCACATTCTAACGTTTCTTCTCACAGAGCTTCATTAAAACTTACAAACGTTATTTGGTTATCACTTAATTTATGCATATATTCTATAAACTTTTCCCAATCTTCTGTAAATCTCTGATCTCGTCGATTTCGGATCCTTCCCGTCAATCTATCAAGTTCTGCATCATCTTCATTCTCCATTCTTCTAATGTAGGTAGCTCCTCTTGCTTCCATTTCTGGGCCATCAATATTCTCTCACGTCCCTTGTAGATACCGCCTCCCCCAAGCTCTGCTGAGCCAACTTGATAGGGAGTGTTATGGCTATTGCTATTATGCCCAGCTCCCTGGATACCTCTTTCACTACACTCTAGAAAAGGAGCATGGACTCAAATCTACCCATGCTCACCAGTCCCAGGAACAAACAAAATGAGTTTTGCAAAATGTGTTCTGCTGTTTGCTAAGCTCTTTCTAACTGCTTCTTGACCTGACTCTGGTTCTGTGCCTCCTAGTCCCAGCTACCCATTTTTATTTTATTTTTATTTTTTTAAAGACAAAATCAAAAACTGGTAACCCTATTCCCCTCTGTAAATAACAGCAGATTGCGTTTACTTCATGTGGAAGCTGGACATTAACTACTACAGGCCATAGGTTTGTACTCTGCTTTTTACTTTTCTAGTGTGCTGTCCTTATGAAGACACAACACACAGTGAACTTCAGATGCATTTGAACTAATGCAAATGGTCACCAGAAATGCATAGTTCTTGGGCTTTTTAAAAGAACCATAGTCATTTTCAATACCCCTCCCTACAAAACAGATACTGCAGGGCGATGTTTTATTAATTCTTCGTTTTTCCAGTGCATTTCAATAGCTTGCAGTCAGTAACATTCCAGAATAAATATTCTGTAGTCAGAATGATGGGTTTTTATTTTTATTTTTTGAGGCAAAACAAATATCTAGAATGATAATATTCTTCCATTCTGGCAGACAGTGCAGGGAACAATATTCAGCAGATCTCCAGTGTCAAGAAATGCAGATTTTTAGGATCATTACACACATTCAGCATTTCTGTGGCTCAGTAAGTCTAGGTCTCTGGCCTATTGTGGGATAACTGATCAGAGAAAGAGTTGTCTTTTTGCATAGCCCCTTCGCCGAATCTGTGCATTTGGTTGCATAAACCAGATCAGGCACTAATGCTGCATGAAACAGCATTGCTTCCCACTGGGTTGCCTCTGTGGATTCTGCTGTACAGCTGGAGGAGAGCTCAAGCAAAATCTGTGGTTCTCAAAGGAGCCATACTGTGAGTAGGGGAATTGACACAGCAGTCCCTGGGAAGCTGCCTTTAAATGGGGTGTACTCAGATACCTTTAGAAAGAGGAGAGTCATATCTCACTGGCGCAGCACAGTGTTGACATGCAAAAGATCCCAAATTCTAATCCTGGCAGTTTCAGCTAAAGGATCTCAGGTGTCAAGGCTGGGAAAGGCATTTGAAGAGTACATGGACCAGTGACCTGGCTCAGCTTTCTACGTATGATGAGAGATTTATGCTTGTCCATTTATGCTTCTAGGCTTTCTGCTTTAGAACACAAGTTGGTTGAAAGTTTTTGAGAGCCAATCAATCTAACAAATTGTGGCAGACATGTTATTTCCATTTTCATGGGGACCTTAGCAAGAGCAAAGAGGAGCATATATAGCAGGAAAGCATCAAAAGTGGCCATGTTTGGTTACTTGCAAAGCATAGGGTTGTACAGCAACATTCCTACAAGCATTTTGGGTATGTTAGGGTTAGGTTTTTTGGCCATGTTAATTCGTGGTTTATTTGTTGATTCTGTGACATTAAGAACATTTATGTCTGATTTATGTTGCACACTGATGACAGAAATGGCATCTAAAATGAGAATGAGAATATTAAAGAATTTATTTTTCTCTACTTTCCCCCATCTATTTTTCTGCCTCTGACAGCAGTATATATCCTTTAAAGTCAATTTTGCCATTTCCTCTTGAATCCCTTCGCATTTGTTCAGAACATCCATACGGCAGCTGAAGTGAACATTTCATGACTAAATGCCATTAAAAATAGGAAGGAGGGGATCAGTTGGTTGCTAATTGGGTAGGCTAATTAGACAATAGCTCCCTTAATCATTTCAGCTGAAATATTTCACAAGTGACACTCATGTGGAAGGCCTTCCAGGAACCACAAATCTTGCTTCCGATTGAGAACTGTTAGAGATTTCAGTGTTTTGCGCTGCTATTGTTCCACTTCACATCTGAGAAAAGGATCATGTGGACCAGTTAAGAACTGCTGGATCAGGCTCATGGCCCATCTAATCCAGCATTGTGTTCTCACAGTGGCTAACCAGATGCCTGTGGGAAACCAGCAATCAGGATTGGAACACAAGAGCACTCTCTCCTCCAATCGCTTCCAGCAGCTGGTATGAGAGGTACAGTTTTAGAGGTACACTAGACACTTAACGAAGCGGGACGCGGGTAGCGCTGTGGGTTAAACCACAGAGCCGAGGGCTTGCTAATCAGAAGGTTGGCGGTTCAAATCCCCGCGATGGGGTGAGCTCCCGTTGCTCGGTCCCTGCTCCTGCCATCCTAGCAGTTCGAAAGTACATCAAAGTGCAAGTAGATAAATAAGTACTGCTCTGGTGGGAAGGTAAACGGCGTTTCTGTGCGCTGCTCTGGTTCGCCAGAAGCAGCTTAGTCATGCTGGCCACATGACCCGGAAGCTGTACGCTGGCTCCCTCGGCCAATAAAGTGAGATGAGCGCCGCAACCCCAGAGTCGGTCATGACTGGACCTAATGGTCAGGGGTCCCTTTACCTTTACTTTAGACACTTGACGAAGGACTTGAGGAATACATACATGGGATGTATGACTCCCCCCCCTCATTTTAAGCAGGAGACCACCATTTGAAACTGTTCTCCTTTTCAAAAGTGGTTCAAAAGATGTTTTTTGGACTGCAGTTCCCATCATTCCTGACCACTGGTCCTGCTAGCTAGGGATGATGGGAGTTGTAGTCCCAAAACAGCAGGTGACCCAAGTTTGGGAAACTCTGCTGTACCGAATGGGGGGAAGTGCTGCTCTCTGAAAACCCAAAGCCTCCATAGGCTTGCAGAACTGTTTGTGGTGTTCCACAAGTCCTGACTGCTTCCAGGGGCTATGAAGCAGCTGTCTATTAAACATGGAGTTAAAATATATATATTAAAACTTCGGTTTAAATATTTACAGCTGTGTTTGCTGTCATGAGATTAGTTATCTCATGAAGATGATGTACCCATTTTTAAAGAAAGGAGGGATGCATCATGGGGGCAGCCCACTACCCATATTATTCCTTAATCTGTGCAGAAGCAATTACATCTGAAGAGCAGATTTCTGAGCTTGGTGGCACAAGCATCTGGCTGTGCTGCTAGCATTTTAGCAGTGCATTTTACCAGGTACGTTCTTCAGGAATGCTCAGTTGGTAGCTTCCTGTAGTCTTCACTAGTCATTGCAACACATAAACACAAGCGTGGGAAATGTCCCAGGAAAGGACAGGTGAGCTTGGCCTCTGGCATGCCATTTTCTCCATGATGTAAATCATTGAGGAGTGGTGTGGCCTGAGGTACTTTGCAGGGCTTGGAAATGCTAAAACTGCACTTGTGGACCTGGCAGAAGCTCCCTTGAGATGGTTTTTGTATCATATGCAGAAAAATAGAAGGAGCAATTGGATACAGTATACTGTTTATCATTAAGTATAACAAGCAAATTGCTTAAGGTAGCAATAATGCCTATGTTAGAATTGTGCTCCAGCAAATGAATAAGGACGCGGGTGGCGCTGTGGTCTAAACCACTGAGCCTCTTGGGCTTGCTGATCAGAAGGTTGGCGGTTCGAATCCCCATGACAGGGTGAGCTCCCGTTGCTCAGTTCCAGCTCCTGCCAACCTAGCTGTTCAAAAGCACACCAAAAAGTGCAAATAGATAAATAGGTACCGCTGTGACAGGAAGGTAAACGGCGTTTCCATGCGCTTTTCTGGTTTTGGTGTTCCATTGCGCAAGAGGGAGCGGCTTAGTCATGCTGGCCACATGACCTGGAAAAAACTGTCTGCAGACAAACACCGGCTCCCTCGGCCTGTAAAGCGAGATGAGCGGTGCAACCCCAGAGTCATCTGCGACTTGGACTTAACTGTCAGGGGTCCTTTACCTTTAAATGAATAGGACATAGCAGAGTCTAGCCTAATTGTTTACATTTTGAAAGCAAAGTACTTTGCACATCTATTAAATAGAATATCTGTCTTTGGAAAGTGTATGCATAGATTCTTTAGCCTATTTCTGTCTATTATTCTCTTGTCCAAGTTTTCTATGAATCATGCACTCCTGGGAGAAGAGAGGATCATCTGAGAAATGTAAAGGTCCTCACAGCCTATCAAGGGCAAGTAGAACTCTCTTGAAGCCTGAAAGTTGCGATTTAGGAGATAAGCATGGTGATTGTTTGTCACCCTGAAAAAGTGCTGGAGCCAGCACTCAATCCTTCCTGCTTTGGACACCAAACATCTACTTTTTGACTGCTGCTGCTTTTCCCTGTAGCTGAGCAAAGGCAGTGGAAACCTTGGTTGGACTGGACAGCTACTACAGTACTTGCTAAGAGACCTTAGGCAATGATAGGAGACAGAAATCCAAAGGAGGAATACATGGTGGGAAGCAGGGGCTTTGAAAGGGGAGACAGTTTCAAGCCAGGAGTGTTCAGGAATAGCCCAATACATTTTGCTACCTGAGGTGAAGGACAAAATGTCCCCCTCTCCCCAGATTCCAAGTACAGAAGGTAACTGGACTGGCCATTAAATCATACTCAACATTGTTGGTTGGGCATCATGAGGGTATCAGGCCAGCTTAGTGAGTTCAGGGCTAGCCATGTGGAATGGAGAGGTATCCAACACAGGGTAGTGCCTGGGGGTTGGGGTGTTCAGAACAGATTGAGTGCTGCCATCACTACCACCACCAGATCCATGCCTGGGGTGATTGACACACTCTGCTTCATGCTATGACCAGCCCTGTGAGTGTCCCTGGCAATGAAGGGCAGCTAAGAAACACACCAGAATCAACATGTCTCCTAGAAGTCATTAAGGGGCTACATATACAGATTGCTAGTTCCTTGTTATCCACCACTGAAAGCTTCCTGTTATATTTTGTGGAAGCAATCTGGCTGTATTTCTCATAACAGTTTTATTTGATATAGGTATTTGGTCCAATTAAGGCAGTACAATTGCTCACCCTTTCCCTTCCTGGTTTTAGCTATGTGGTGGACAGTGGTCTTGGAAGGATAATAGAAAAGGCCAGTCTAGTTGTGAGATTACTTCCCCAAGAGGGACCCAGCTGTCCAACAGGTACTCCACAAAGCCTTAAATGTTGGCCAGCGGTGCATCCAGATGGATAATGCACTTTTGGAAAACCACTCAAAAACATGATTAAAAAGGAGAAGGTCATCAGGTGCCATTCATTTTGCATTTAGTGCGTCAGTCTCAGATGTTTGTGCGTGCATTTAAGTTAAAAGTTTGTGATTGTTTTATATGACATCCTAATCTCACCGAAATGTTGTGATATGTGTTTGCATGAGCCACACTCCACGTGCTGTTTCTCTTCCGGTGTGTAAGTGCAGCAGAAGTTCTCTTGATGTACCTGGAAGTAGCAGGTAGCCTCAGAAAGACCCCAGTTAGATAGCTGGGCTCCCCTTAAGGTTAGTTCTGAAGTTGCAGCTAGTGGAAAATGCAGCAGTAGGCAACAGGTGTTGAGAGAGTTGTGCTTGCTGCTTATGTTCTACTGAGTCGACTTTAAGGTATTACTTTTTCATTTATAAAGCCATAAACTACTCAAGACCAGGTAGAGACCACCTTGTCCCTTATATATCCCTAGCTGGACCCTGTGTTCAGCTGATGAGGCCTGGTTGGTGGTGCCACCCAATCTGGGCCTTCAGTATGCTTGAACCAGCATTATGGTGCCCTCTTGATGATTAGACAGGAATCTCCAATTCTGTGCTTTAGATGCCAGTTAAAAGCTCAGGCCATCCCCAGCTGAATTGCTGGCTTTAATTTGCAGCTGATACCAATGACAATGAATGATTTTTATTATGCTTTGTATTTTTGTTTTATCTTATGTCTGTGTGTATAGACTTCTGCCCACTGCCTAGATATTATATATTAAGAGGTTTATAGATTCTTTTTTTAAAAAATGAAAGAAAAACATTAAATCCTCCTGAGTCAATATTTTGCCGAATTCTCCAGACCAGCCAGCCCCAGAACCAAGCATCCTGTAGCACATTTTAACCTGGGACACATACAAAAAGAGAAGTGCATTTCATTTATTAACATTAATTTCACATTTGCAGATGTGGATTTATTGTTTTTCTAGAATTTGCAAGAAGCAGTTTTATTGGTTTTTTGTTTTGTTTTAGTTTTGTAGAAATGATTGTATTACTTTTAGGAGTTGGGTTTTGTGCATTTTCCTGCTTTGATCTTGTAACCTGCTTTGATTGGCTTCTTGCTGTGAAGTGATCTATAAATCTGTTAAAAAAACAAATAAGATCCCTGACACTTTGATCACCAAAATTGGGAGAGGAGACTTGGACAGTGCTCCAACAAGCGTATTTACTTTCTCCCACGTCAGTGAAACACTGTCTTTAATTCCTTTGGGATAAGAAGTACTGGGATATTGTTTGAGGACAATGCTGTTTATAGTGTCTCTCCCATTTTCTTGGCCATATTGACTAAGAATCATATGCTCCCTGGGAGAATATGTTTTGAGAATATATATATATATATATATATATATATATATATATATATATATACACACACACACTCCCTTATTTTAGCAGTGTAAAACAATATTTTAAAAACCTTCCTTTATTTAAACAATGTGAGTGGCCATTGAGGAGTCCGTATTTGTGAAAGGGAATGCTGTACAAGTCAAGGTCAGCGCTGCTAGCTTTGATCTCAGTGCACATCTGGGGAGGGGGAAGAGAAAGGGTTGCATCCAGATGTTTCTTCTTTCCCCAACAGGGGGCAGTCAGAGCTGACACTGCTGACCTTCTCAATCGACTGGTAGATGTATGCAGCCACACACAAAGCTGCACTGAGAGCCCTATGTGTAGTACCAATGAAGTGCTGTTGCTTTCACTAGTTTTCCACGAGAATGGTGCAGAATGACAGCCTCAATCTTTGGTACCATCTGCGGTTTGAATTATGCCCCTGCTTCTTTGGATTTGGCTGTGCTTGTTGGTTTTATTGCTTGCTTTCAGGCCAATCCCATGTAGTTGAAAGTGGCTTTATTGTGACATGAATTTCATTCCAGCGCTGTTAGCGTTTCCATAATGAAAACAACTTTGAAGCAATAATACGAACAGTTAAATGGTTTCGATAGAAATACCTTTGCCGTGACAGATCCCGGATGTGAAAAGGGCATCTTTAGTGTAGGTGTTTTAAACCACAGCTAGTCCATGGCCCCAAATTGTTGATAACGTAAATAAATAAGTAAAATCCTGTGGCATCTCACAGACAAACAGATTTACTGTGGCTTAAGGTTTTATGGAAGGAGGCCATCGGCTGAACGAAGCTATCTTCAACTGACAGCTGCATGCATACACACATGAAATTGTAAACAGAGGGGACAAAAGGCAGTGAAATTCAAGGGGTACCGTCTCTGGAAACAATTCATTAAACATATAAATCTGAAGTTAGAGAATCCTATAAGGATTCATTTTATGTATCCATGGGAACAGACCGAGCTTAACATGAAAAATTACACCATGCTACAAATATAACACAGTGGCTTCCTGTGGCTTCCTACCACTACCACCTCATTGACTGAGTAAATAATATAAACAACGTTTTGAAATCTTAAACAGTGCCCCGATAAAAGCATGTGAGAATCTGAAGAACATGCCCTTTCACCGCAACTGTCTGCAGTACAGGTATATCATCCAGCTATAGCTGGTTTGTGTTCAAATGTGGAACAAAAAGCAGGGTGTATTTGGGAAGGGAAGGCGTTCTTTCTTGAATTTTAAGAAATGTGAAAAGATTGTAGTCTTCTCCACGCATTGCTCATATGTAGAGGATAATCATGCTGATAGCAGCTGTGAGTTTAGCTCCTCCCCTGCCATTCTGATTGCCATAACTTTTGGCAGTGCTTTTTTTCTGGGAGGACGCAGAGGTACGCACACCCCAAAACATTTTGTGAATCTAACGGGAGAAGAAACTAAACATTTAACATTTTTTAGTTTCTTCTCTAGCACGGTGAATTGTTAGTTCTGTTGAATGGCACGGTGAATCATCAGTTCCGCTGCTACCCCCGATGGTGGCCTTTTGTCCATTTACTGTATTTATTTTCCCCCATTTGAACTATAAAATGGTGATTTTCTTGAGTCAAAATGAGAGTACCCCTAAACATTTTTTTTAGAAAAAAAGCACTGACTTTTGGGGTGGGGAACCAGCTCTTTTTCTGGAGTTCTACATTGCACAAGGAACCTCCGTACAGAGAGAAGACTCCTTGCTGATGAAATTATGATAGGCAGGTCACCAACGTGGTGCCCTGGGGCACCCATGCGCCCACAGAGGCCTTCACAGCATCCACAGTGCTGAAAATATGTTTGAAAGAAGCATCCTATTGTACCCAGTAAGATAGCTTGTGGTGTGTGCTTGGTTGCAGGGTGTGGGGTGCCTGTGACAATGTATTCAGTTTGCAAATGTGTCAATGGGTGCAAAAAGACTGGTGTTTTCTGAGTTGTGGCAGGCGTTGGAGGAGCTGTATGACTTTGTGGAGGCGGGCAAATGATGTGCAACCCTACAGTCCCTTTCGCCATGCACAGCCTCTTCAGATGACAAATGTGTGAAGGTTTATTTGTTCGTTGGTTTGTAAAAATTCATTGTGTACTGACAGTTCTGATAGTATCACCTAATTTTCTTCAGGGACTGCTCTAGTGTTTCTTTAGTGCAGGAACTGTGTTTGGGAATGCAGAGCCTTTGTAAACAGACCTGAAGAATTCTCATCCCATCACTTCCTTGCTATCGCTCTGCTTAAGAAGCGAGGTGATCAACTGGAAAGACTTTCTTTCTTTCCTTTCCTTTTGCTGAAAAGTTAAAATGAAATGACAAGACATAAATGGAAATATACTGAATGGAGAAGAACCTAGATGAATGCAGTGAAGCAGATTATGGAAAACAAGACAATAGAAATTCAGTTGGTGTATAATGAATATGTAAAATCACAACTAAATTCACAGTCTAACCCCATTCTAGCATGTGGCCGGATCCTGGAAACAAAAGTTAATTAAACTGAGATTGCTAGCTAATTGCTGAGAGGGCTATAGAATGAGATAAGTTTCGGACATAGAGCAGGTATCTGTTGTTCAGTAGTGCTAAAAGTACACATTTGACAGCAGGCTTCAAGTTATATTAGGTAAGATTGCTTGCAAAAAATGTCTACATTAGTCAAAACTGTATGCGAAAAATGTTTATTAGGATAAATTCAAGCTGAAATGATAAATAATTTTTATGACATTAAAAAAATAAGTGAAATCGACCCACATGCACACCACAAATAGCTGCAGACATGTAGAGAACTCAATTTAAGACTAGGAAAAAGGGGAAACTGGGAAATCCGAAACAGATTCTTCTATCCCTAGAGACTAGTGATGTTGTTGACATGTGACATTAGTCTGCATGGAAGTCAAATCCTATCACGAGCAGCCAGTGCCCTGGGGCAGTGCCACATAGCAACCCGCCCGACACCTGATTCATTGCCACTTACCTGGATGGTATGAGGCAGGGCCGGATAGGACCGTGCAGGCACACCAGCAGGGCCAAGCTGGCAGTCCCCACCAGGGCACCTTGCATCCCTATCCCCAGTACTGTTCTGGACCATTGAAGCCTCAGTGACGCTGGTGTTGGGAAGGCAGTTCTGTAACACCAACCCACTGTGCTAGCCACTCCTGATTTCAGTAGGTTTGCAGTTCTGAAATGAGTTATGAGCCCTGACTTGGATACCAAGAGCTTTAATGTTTTCATAATTCAAGCCGAGATTAATTACAAGTTAACTTACATTTCCTGTGCCTGCAGGGCCTGCACCAGTGGCATATTTTACTGAACTGCAAAAGTGGTTCTCTTGATCAGCGTAACCAAAGTGATTTATAATGTCCTGATTGCAGGCTTCCCCTGCGCATCTGGTTGGCCTTGGTAAGAAATGGATGCTAGGCTAGATGGGCCATTGGTCTGATCCAGCAGGCTAGTCTTATGTTCATAGGTCATAAAGCAAAAAACAAGTTCTACCGATGAGAAAGTGTGGAGGTGGCAAGCCCCAAATAACTGTGAGCCCATTCCTCTTTTGCTGATAATTGTCGATGGCGCTCCATATCTTGCTTGTGGTTGTTTGAGGGTGCGTTCTATGCTCCTCTGCCAATGGCATGAGAGCTTTAGCAATTGGCAGACATCTCAGAGATACAGCACTACTGGGGACCCAAGCCAGCATAACATCAGGGACATACCGGCATAAGCTGGCCACTGGCTTAATGTGAATGTAGCTTTGCCCAGTACCAGTTTTTATCTTGTATGCTTAATTGGGCAATAGGAAATAACATTGACCTCAATTTGATGACCACATAGGATGCAATTCTTTTGTGGGCAGCAGTTCTGGCTTTCTGAACATTTTTCATGTGAGGCAACCAGCTCCTTATCTCGAAGGCCAATCTCAAAGGTGGGTTAATGGGAAGCATACAAACAATTAAATTTAAGAGGAGAACATATGCTTGCATTTTTTACTTGCCAAGATTTGACTAGCAAGCATTACCAGAACGTGGGCATAATGGTTGTACCAAGCTGTGTCAATCTGCTCGTTTTCACAGTCTGCCTGACTCTTTGATTCATATATCCTTATTCTTTTTTTTTTGTAAAGTCCCTCCTCCCTTGCACTATCCATTGTGTTCTTTTAACTAGTGTAAAATGCTTTTCAGTAATCGATAGAACTAGCACTTGCCTTGAAGTTATTGTTTCTGCGGTAAACTTACCAACTTGATTTGCTTTATAACTCATTAAAAATTGGGATCAAGAAGCCTTAATCAATGTCAGAACATTTGTTTCCAGAAAGGCTTTGTTACCACAAAAGTCTTGGAAGAACATTATAATAAGTATTTGAGCTCATCCAAATTGATTGTGTATTGATTCTTTCTGAAGAGAGTTGGCGGTGACTTTTCTGTTAATGCTATTCTTGGTAGTTTGATAACTGTACAGCTGTAATTGGGGAGGTTGGCTGCAGGGGTGGGAACGCATGCAGATTCCTTCATTAATTCCTGTTTGCGGCTTCTGTCCATCCTCGACTTGAAGTCAACTGAGTAACTAAATTCACATACAGCCTCTGGTCTAGTTGAATTTCACTGTTATGAGGAAGGAAGGATATTCTTGAACCATGGCAAGGTGTTCATCAGGGGGAAAGGTAGTTTTACACCACCATCATCTAGACCCCATCTAGGCAGCTCAGCTTTTGGAGAAGTAATAGGATATCAATGGAACAAGTCGCAAAAAGAATAAGGGAGTGGGCGGGAACAAAAACTTGCACAAAGAAGTAAAATCCTAAGAAAGTTTCAAGCCACTCAACATTTTGAATTTGCAAAAGCTCTGTGGGGGAGGGAGGTGACTCCATACTTGCTGGATGGCTGCAGGTGTACGATGGGCTGGTTCTCCCACTGAGTACAGTGCAGGTCTGTGAAGCACGATGCTGTTTCATAGATAACTAATCCAAAACTTCAAATGGATGCGTGCAAGTTCTGTGTGAATTTTCTCAATATTCAAAAGCAGGGGCAGAATAAGAATGTGATCAATAATAATAAGTAATAATAGTATGAATATGAATATATTTTTAAAAGAAAGACACACATCCCTCTCACTGGGTTGCTTTCATGTGTTTGTACGTATGAATGCATGCATAAGTGTATGATCCACCTATTTCTTCTTCTATCTGCAAACAGCAACTCTGGGAGGGCAACTTTGATTGAGAAGACGCTGCACTATAAGGGATAAATTCTCGTTCTGTGGAATCACTGCCCAGCTCAAACTGACACACACACACACTTGTTCTTCATGTTTGTGAACATTGTAATGGAACAGAAATAACCTGCCCCTTTTGTAGAGGAGTGCAACACCATCCACAACACGCCATCTTGTCAATTGCCAGATGCAGGAATCACCTACCAGCAACACATTGTGGTTCCTCCGTCTCAGTTTGATGGCCCTTATCTACCCCATTACTTGCATTGCTGGAGAACTTCTGTGCACTGCTGACATTGTGCACACCACGAGAGACAAGATCACATCCTGAGGTCCCCCACAGCGCTAGTTCTGTGGGGCCATGCATAAGTGCTGCTTAGTAGGAGCAGTCTTGCAGATAGAAGCAGAAACACCAGGTTTCTTAACTTCAACTGCTCAAGAGTTGCTCCAGAAGGATACTACAGACTATTCCATCAAAAGCCACCGAAAGGTCTAGGAAAGCCAACAACCAGGCAGCCCTCCACCTACCAACCTTCCAGTAAATCAAGCTGCATAGCCATTGCTGTGCCAATATGTAGCCACTTGAAAATTACCAGTTCTTCTAAATCATTCCCTAGTTCTTAAGTACATTTCTGTTAAGCATACAACCCAATAAAATGGGAATCTCATTGCTAGTTATGGCTAGCAGAACCCTCCAGATGCCCTTTTGCATTTGAAGACTCGCTCAGTTACCATGTGCCCATTCGTTGAAGTGCTAACCAAAGTTGATCGAAAGGTTGATCGAAAGCTTGCCATTGGATTCCATTGACTTTCTGAGTCGGTGTTTTTCCATGTCAATGAACATTCTAATAGCTCAGCTTTTGTTTCATCTTCCAGCAGAAAACAATTTATTTGCATTCAGTATGTGTGCGTTTCCAAAGAAAATGTTTACTGCTGTTGTCTGCACCAGCAGGCGTATTTTGATTTTTGGAAATGTACTCTTATGTTCTCCCCCCACCTAACATCTATGGCATACAATACTGCGAGCCAGTATTTGAGAGTGGGGAGGAGATGCTGCTGGGCTGCTAACTGTCTTCTGCTTTTGTGCACAGATTGGTATTGGTGGCTTCTGGGGCACATTTACTGTGTGCTTTCAAATATAAATAATGAGACTCACCATTCATAGCATGCTTTACAGCAGTTGTTCTCCAACTCTTCCCACACACACATTAAAAATGGTTGAGGGTCTTGGTGTCTCACTTAATAATGTTTCTGCCTGTTGTAGCAGTTGTAATGTGCTGTGCTAGATACTGCACAGTGTTTAATTGTCTTGTAATTGCTTCTTTTTTTCTCATGTACATCATATTACGATTTGAGTTCTATAGAATTGAAGCAAAAGAGCCAATAAAGATAAAAGTCAACATGAATATTTACTATGATGGATGCGCTATATCCCATCTTCAACCATGAAGCCACAGGCTTCCTGAAGACCACCTGAATGAAGCTGCAGACCACAGTTTGGGAAACTTTGCTTTACGGCATTCAGATGCACCAAATATATTGTAGTTTTTATAACCACCCTATAAATTAGATCAGCATTATTGTTTCCCAGACTGCTGATACAGGACTGTTGCTGTACTGATTGCCACCAACGACCTCATGAGTTCATGGCATAGACAACATTTAAACTGGGGATGTCTTGATTTGTGGTTCAGTTTTTTGAGGGGCCAAACTACACATTATGTTGAAGATATGGTTTCCCCTTAGGTGTGGGAATCTTTCACAAACATTCTGCCCAGGGCCCCCAATTTGAATCAGGACCTCAGTTTAGGGAGCAGGGTGACTTTAACCCTTTGCTTCCTATTGTGATGGGACTGTCTCTGCTATTTGTGTGGGAGAGGGAAGCTTCTACTTAATCAAATGAGAGTTCTTCTCCCCAGCCCAGGAAAATATCAAGCATTTTGAATTTCCTCTGGACTGGGACTGGGAAGCAAAATAGATGCAGATTCTTAATTATCTTGGAATCATGTTTGCTGTTAAGGCATTATTTTGTCCTGTAGTTGAAGGACACTACTTTTGTTTCCGAAAGCGTAACCATGTTAACCTCTTGCAGCAAAAACAACAAAGAGCTTTGTGGTACCTTAAAGGCAATTATTATGGCCCAAGTTTATGTGGACTATAGTCCACTTCATCTTATGCCTTACATGGTATCCTGAGTTGCAGATATCTGGTTGGGGAAGGGAGGGAATTCTAAACAAAGTGGTCAGAAGGTAAGGAAATGTATAAAAGTACAGGTGGTGATAATTGCATTGTTAACAGCGGACATTCACAAGAACAGTTGTGTTGATAACACAGACAACCTGGTATCGATAAGCTGATTAACACATGTAGCGTGATTTTTTAAAAATCAATTGTGCCAAATCAATCCACAAGTGATAGCGTTGAACCTGTTAATGAATTGTGTTTGCCACAAAGACTCCTTAACAGAGAAAGCTAGTAGAAATTAGAGAAATGGGATAGCTAGCTAAGCATACTCTTCTCTGCTAACTGTTAAATCATCTCGACCATAGTTAACAACCATGGTTGACACTGTGAGAGGAGGGAGGGCAATAGTCTGAAAAACACAGGCCATTGCTTGAGAGCAGGGGTGGGATGGGATGCGGCTGCCGATTCAAGACTGGCAAAAGTCTGCAAGCCAAGGGAAAAATAAGTAGTTGCTTAGAGAAATAGGTAAAGAGAGCAAAATTATAAAAGTTATAAATAGGAGAACGTTACACAGCTAAGAAAAGAAGAACTGTAAGAAAATAAGACACTGTCAAATAAGCCACATGCAGGATTTGCAAATGTGCAGGCCAGCAATAGTTTTAAATTGTTTGGAAATTAAGGAAAAGTACAGAAAGACACAGATAAAACTCCTGCGAGAGAGAGAAAGCTGTTGAGAGCGGTATCTAAAATGAAGAAAAGCAAGAGCTAACAACTTAGAAAATGAAAAAAGAAAGAAAGAGAAATATTCAATTTAAATTTACTTTTCTGGCACTAAAAATCATTCAATAAAGATTGACAGTGTTATCAGTGTAAAAGAGAATTTGTGGGGGTGGAAATTTTGAGCATTTTTTTTAAAGGCTTTGGAGATGTAAGGAAAGTATACGGACATCAACAGCAATAGGAATTTGGCTTGAAACAGAAATAAGTATTTTATAAATCACATTGAAATGAAAAAGAGGTGAGGGAAAAGCCTGTAACTGCAGTCAAGCAAAACATAAGCAAAGTTATTCTCATAACCACAAAAAGGGGGTGGGATCACTGCTTTTCTTCCTCTAGGGGTACTCAAGGGTACACAGTACTGGCACCCCCACCCTAAAAAAGGTTAAAAGTTTGGCACTTGCTGTAACAACTTCATGGTGAGTACTGGCACCTTTTTTCTTAAAACAACAACATCAACAATGATAAAGAGGGAGGGGGGACTTCATGGCACTAGGTACTAATAACAGTCTTCAGCAAAGTGTCATAAAGGCAGGGCTTTTTTTCAGCTGGAACTCACCGGAACTCAGTCCTGGCACCTGTCAGGTGGGCACCACTGCCTTTATAAGAGTATTTCATTCTCCACTGCTGGTTCATATGATCCTGTCTTTACTTTTCTGTCCTGTTGTGAGTATGGGAACGGAAGTAAGTCTGTGAGAACTTCCGCTCTTTGTTCTCTCACTCTCTTCTGAGAGACTGTGTGAGAAGACGCAGCTTACAGCTTGTTGTGATGCTTTTGTTTATTTTGCTGTAAATAAAGACTCTGATGCTATGTTTCTGACAAAACCGTGTGTTTCGCTGAACTCTGCTAAGCATGCTCTCCTCTATGGATGTGGGTCGCAGTGTTTTACAGGACTTTGGCTGAGGAATGTCCCGTGATCTGTTGTGGAGCCAAGAATGTGCTCTTAGCGTTCGTGGTGGGTTCTGACTCTATTTTTCTTTCTAGAAAAATAGCACTGCATAAAGGTGTGTGTGAAACTAAGTGGGATGTGTGGAGGATCATTTCTACAATGGACTGAAGAAAATGTTGAAACTGTGTTGCATGGCGAGTTCCCTCCCCCCTCCCCAGGGGAAATAAAGACACGTGACACAATTATTTAAGGTTAATGGGCTAAATATGGCCACAACTTTATTGGTTACAGGTGATGAGCGGTATTGGCTTAGGCATTGGTCCCAACTGACTATCCGGCTTCAGCCCTTCTGCTTGAAGTCTGGGAAGGGTTAACCACCGGTAGGGGAAGTTCTGCTGATTGCACATCAACTAGGATCTCCCCCGGGGTCACCGCTCAGGGGCATGCCTTAGTCCCACACCTCCATAGGCTTCGGACAGGGCCATGCCCCCCAGAATCCTTTATCGGACTACTCTTCAATAGGCGGGGGAGGTGATGGCGCTTCCTGCCTCCTTCATCTACATAACAATACCAATACCAATGCCTAACTGCCACTTGAGCAAAAGCTTGCTGCCAATACCCTCAGACCTGCAGCCAATCCCTCACCCCAGAAGATATGTCAGCCAACCAAACATCATTTCCCACATCGGAAAGATGCACGCCGTCCTCTTGGTAGAGGGCCACCTTGCTGAACTGGATATTGGGGTGGTCAATGACCCGGCCCCCCAGTGCTGCCACTCTATGTGCCACTGAAAACTCTGTTGTCATACAGACAGTAATGATAGGTAACCGTATTGAAACGATACAATGGGCAGAGGGTAGCCAAGGGAGATAAGGAGCCTTACATCTAGCAAGTAGAACCTTGTCTTCTTTTTTAATGTCAGGGCAGGGGTTGTTTTGACAGTAGGCAGACTGAGCCCCCAAGGTGTCAGGTCTGTTGGCAACCCACTGCCTCCACTGCAGAAGTGGTGCCAGCACCAGCTGTAATCGTGCGGAATGTGTGCAAGATCTCATGCAAGTTGGGCAAGATCTCACCCAGTGCGGGCAAGATCTTGCCTGGAATTGGCACCCATGCCAGTGGCGGAGGCAGCAGGGCGGGCAGAGAAGTGACTCTGATGGCAGCAGTGGCAGGGGAGGACAAGACAGCACTCCCCATTTTGCCTCAGGTGGCGAAACAGGACACGCCGCCCCTGTGGCAAGGAATTACTAAGAGCGAGAAGAGAAGCTATCCAAGGCATGCATATGTACATTAAGAGAGTAGGAAAGGGGGAGCAAATGCAGCACAATCTGATTTATTACAGTAAAAAGAACAATAACAAGAAGCGCTAACAGATGCACGTTCATCAAGCAGAAGTAAGAAACAAAAATGTAGAAAACATTTGTCACAAGAGTTTATTTAAAATGCTCCCGAAGCACACAATATGTCTTTACGTGTTAAAATTCCAGCATATTTCAGAGTGCCAATTTTGATATGGACGATTTGATACATGCATTTTAGCACTGCTCAGCTGAACGTCTGAGGCTTGAGGAAATGGGAGGGGGTGAGGGTGGGAATCGTTTTGCAACATGCTGTTACAAAGAAAGGGTCACTGTTGCAAAAATGCTTAACTGGCCAGCAGCCCCCTTCAACAGCATTTCCTAGAACCTTTCTTTTTGCCAGCATCAACGGTATTTGCAGAATTCGGTTTTGAAAAGTCCATCTGGATATAGGGTGCATTGTTGTAACCTTGGCAACAGAAGGGGAGTTGACACAGTTAACACAACTCTCCAATCTAGTCTCAGAGAGTGCTTCACTGGCAGAAGGCTTTGCTGGAGCCAAGTCAGGTGGTTCTACCACAGCATTTGGGGCATCCCATCAAACTAAGGTGCGAATCTCTCCTGACAACAGGTTTAGCTTCTCTCAAGGGTCCATTTTGCACCTCCCAGAAGAGGAAGAGGAAGAAGAAGAAGAAGAAGAAGAAGAAGAAGAAGAAGAAGAAAAGGAGGAGAAGGAGTTTGGATTTGATATCCCGCTTTATCAGTACCCTTAGGAGTCTCAAAGCGGCTAACATTCCCCTTCCTCCCCCGCATCAAACACTCTGTGAGGTGAGTGGGGCTGAGAGACTTCAGAGAAGTGTGACTAGCCCAAGGTCACCCAGCAGCTGCATGTGGAGGAGCGGAGACGCAAACCCAGTTCACCAGATTATGAGTCTACCGCTCTTAACCACTGCACTACACTGGCTCTCAGTCTGCTGACCACCCCTGTCAAGATGCCTCCATGGGGTGCATGCAATAAAAAAATATAAACCACGCAAAAACTCCCACAAAGATTTACGTTGAGCACATTAAGACAGTTTGGGGTCTCGAAGCCACCAGTATTGTTAGGAGACTGCAGCTCAGAACACCTAAGCTTTTAAAGACAACTCTGTAAGGACCATGTGTGGGTCAGTTGTAAGGGAGCCATGGGGCCACTATCAAGAAGGCTCTGTTTCTCATGCCTGCCAGCCCAATTAGTCTTACCAGTGTGGGTGAATGAACAGGGCCTATGAAGAGACAAGAGCAGGTAACTTGGACTTCCAAAATCTGTGGAGGAGGGGAGAGAATTTGGTTAAAGGAGAATTTTGGAGGCTTTTTTTTTTTTTTGCAAAGGCATAAATTGTCCTTGTCATGCACTCATTGCAAAATATTGGGTAACCTGGACTTCTCCCCTCCCTCATCCCGCTGCCAACTGATCCAAACAAATAACTTTCAAGTTCATTGAAGCTGATGCTTGAAGAACAGCATGGGTATATTCTATTGATCTAGCATCTCCCTCTCTGTCAGTCTTACCAAAGATTGTTATTGACTAGATTTGCTTGATAGGATTTTCTCTCCTATCAAGAAAGAGTAGTAGTAATTGGGGGGCGGCGGGTTGGGGGGGGGAGAGCACCATGGAGTGAAGAGGCAGCAAGAACCTCTCGTCACAAAACAACATTTGCTGATATCTTGCCTTTGAAGATTTCACAGCACAAACCTCTTCATATAGATAGTTTTTGGCGCCAGAAAATGCTCTTTTGAAATATTTGGGCTCTAATAAGTGTGGATGTTGTAACTTTCAACAGTCAGCTGAAATGTGTTGTCTGCTTAGGGGTTTTTTAATGCTTGTTTCTATGAATGAAACACTAATGTTGGTGACACAGCACACAGGGCATTTCAGGATGTATTCTAAACACCAAGGGTACACAACAACAACAAAATTCACTTTGTATCTTTTAGTAGCATTCCTATCTCTTTCAGATCTGATCTGTGTCATTAGAGTTTGATTCGTTATTCAAGTACAACTCCGATCTGTTAAATCCAAAGCCTTCAAATTACACACACACACACACACACACACACACACACACACACACACACACACAGTGGTTTGCCCACAAGAACAAAGCCCACCATTTTGGAGAGAGTAAGGATAGAAGCTGCTCCCCTCCCCATTTTTTTGTGGGCTGTCAATTTAAAAACTGAAAAAGTTCCTTTATCTGTGAAGCATGTGAAATTTCAGACTAATTAGTCCAGGGGTCATCATTATAAAAAGCTGAAAATGTTACAAAACTGAGTTTTTTCTTGCTCCCATCCCCATTCTGTTACTGGAAGTACCTTCCATGAATGGGTGGCTGTGGAGTGGGGGGGGGGGAGAGAGAGTGACAGGGTGAGCTAGCAAAAAAAATAATTGGGAAAGAAGCAGGCATCCCAGTAGTCTAAATTTTCTGCTTTCACTGCCAAAACTCGGAAGAAAATGACATCTCACATGTCTCCTTCACCATCTTTCCCCCAAATCACAGTGATTGGAATGCCCCAGGAAAATAATTCATTGTGAGTGAAAGCTAGACCTGTCTGTCAAAGCAAAGATCCACCCACTCCCTTCTCATCTACACCAGGCATAGGCAAACTCGGTTCTCCAGATGTTTTGGGACTACAACTCCCATCATTCCTAGCTAACAGACCAGTGGTCAGGGTTGATGGGAATTGTAGTCTCAAAACATCTGGAGGGCTGAGTTTGCCTATTCCTGATCTACACCCACTCCCCTTTTGAGCTCTGGGCATTTCCATAGTCAGACTGGTTTTATTTCTCAGAACAGCAAAGGGAAAGGTAGGTGAGAGAAGCTCCGTATCCTGAAAAAAGCAGCGATCTGACCACTCCTGAAAAAGCTCACTTTGGACCCATTGCTTTGTGATGACTACAGACCACATGCAAATACCTCTATTTTAAGGATGGCAATTGAGAGGGTTGCAGTGCAACAATTGCAAGCCCTTTTGCAAGGCTTTTTGTCAGGGTGTGGTGGCAGAACCTGTTTATCTGCAATGCAATTGGTCAGTTAGTTAAGTATTTTTATTTATTTACTTGATTGGGGGTGTATGTGCCCCCCCGAGACCCCCTGGCTATGCCCATGGAGTCACCCCAGTTCTCCTTGTTATTCAGAATACTGTACAACACAAGAGAGTCATTGCACACCCCTACTAAATGCCCTATTTGGGCAGTTCTTGCATCATATATGTTAAATAAGTAAATACAAATAAATTGAAAGAACCCTTTTTGCTCAAACTGCACTTTGTTTGAGGGATGCGGGTGGTGCTGTGGTTAAACCACAGAGCCTAGGACTTGCCAATCAGAAGGTCGACGGTTCCAATCCCTGTGATGGGGTGAGCTCCCGTTGCTTGGTCCCTGCTCCTGCCAACCTAGCAATTTGAAATCGCATCAAAGTGCAGGTAGATAAATACTGGCGGGAAGGTAAACGGTGTTTCCGTGCGCTGCTCTGGTTCGCCAGAAGCAGCTGAGTCATGCTGGCCACATGACCCGGAAGCTGTACGCCGGCTCCCTTGGCCAATAAAGCGAGATGAGCGCCGCAACCCCAGAGTCGGTCACAACTGGACCTAATGGTCGGGGGTCCCTTTACCTTTACCTTTACACTTTGTTTGCTCCAGTAGGATGCACAGCATCTTGAGTAAATTATTGAAATTTTGATTTTTGGGGTGTAAGGCTCCAGTTCCAAAAGCTGGTTCCTGATAGCACATTTTATTTTGCAGTCTTGAACACCAAATTGAAAGATTGTATGAAAAGCTGGTGATAAATGTCAGTTGCCAAGTAAACGATGATAGTGATGGGTTATAATATCAGCAGTGAATAATCTCATCAGAAAAATTATCAAAAAAGAACATGAAAAAGCTTGAATTAAGTTTGTGGGTGTTATGGTAAATTGCTTGATAGATGTATTGTTCCAGCCCAGTGGCTCTGTCAATTATGCTTCATGTATTATTTATTTTCATACTTATACACACCAGGATCCCATTTGTTCTTAGATACGAATCGTATGCCAAAATCATAGGAATAAAATTAAATGCAAAGTTCAAACACTAGACAATTTAACTTTTAAAACTCCAAAACAAAAACAAACAAACAAAACATATCCCAAGAGTTGACTGTGATGATGTGTTGAAGTGGATCTTTGCAGTTTGATGACAATGATACAAATTAGATTCTCACTCTATTTGTGTATCTGTCACCTGCAAATTTGATGAGCATCCCCTTCATCAAATTCCTTCATCAAAGTCATTTATAAAGACGTTGGACAACATATCACAGAGCTTAAGGCTAAGCATTGTAAGATATGTGCAGCTAGCAGAGTGCAGTGGCTGCAGTTTAACATACCACTTGGCCGTCAATGTCTTTCTTCTAGGCAGAGTGTGCTGCTCCTGTCTTCTTTTCAGCTGCACTGAAAGATAAAATGCAGAAACCTTATTTTCTGTTTGCCTAGCACCCCCTTTCCCTCCCTCCTTCCCTCCCACCAGTCACAACCTGTCTCTATCTCTTTGCCTTTCCTCTCTTCCTATTCGTGGAATAATTGAAAGATCACAATATAAAGCCACTTAGCCAGTTCCTAACTCAAACAAGCAATCTTGTTGTAAAGGGAATTTGAGGACTTTTGAAATGACACAGTAAACTGAGGATCAGTCCCAGCATTGACATTTGTGCTCCAAGCCCAGCTCTTGGACAACTTGCCAAAGATGAAACTATTTATGGTGTCAGTTTTGCGGAGAAGGAAAGAAAACTGTCCTGAAAGGCTAATCTGTAGACCCTTAGTATATTTCTGGCTCAAAATGTTTTGGTGGATTTCCCAGACATGTTCCAATCATAATAAGGAACCTCTGTTTTCTCATTGGAAGAAAAAAACAACAACACACAAACCAAAAAAAGAGAGAGAGAGATTTTTCCGCCACCAACTTTCAATAGTGAAAAATGTACCGGTAAATATCTCCCTAGAAAGAATGGGGAACAGAGCAGGCAAGGGAGAAAGCCATTCTATTCAGAAGAAGCACACGCTCGCGTGCGCGCGCACACACACACACACACACACACACGAGGAAGTCACTATATAATAAGAGGGTGGTTTACAGCATTTGGGTGGTTAGATGTGACATTTTCCATAAATGGCATCACAACTGAGTTTTCTAGATACATAGCATTTTATGGTATAGGGAAAGCCAGACTTAATCTGCTGGTTCTCCCTGATCTCTCTGTGGCTTTTGATACCATCAGCCACACTAGACTTTTGGATAAATTGTTTCATCAAGAATTTTGGAGGACTATTGCACAGTCTCATGACTATTATGCAAGAGGGTCTCCACAGAGTCCCATCATGTCTACTACTTAACATTTACATGAAACCACCAAGGGAGGACTTCTGGGGAATCTGAAGTGAGATGAGATGCGCTCAGCATGTTGATGAAAGTCCTCTCTACTTTCCTTTTGATCAGATTAGGATGAGGCTAAATCGGTGCCTGGGATTTGATATTGGGACTGGATAAACTGGAGCTCAGTCTAGACATGGTGCAGGTTCTGTGGGTAGGGTAAATAATCTGATGGTTATCGTTGGTTTTGGATGGAACTAGCCACTACCACCATATCATAAAGAAAATACAGTCTCTGCTGGGCCTCATTCCGAAGGAAACATGAACCCTGGAACCCCTGGAATCTGACACTGCTCTGAGATTGGGGTGGTGTGCAACAGTTTGTTTATTTATCGAGCTTTTTTACAGCGTCAGTGGTTTTATTCTGCAGCTTGGAAATATCTGCTGTTTTATACTTAGCTGCTTTTATTAGGTATGCATGTGTTATATTTGTTTTACTGAGCCATAACTTTGGTACATTTTCCTAAAACTGAAACCAGCACTTTGCCTTTTGTTACCTTTTTGTTGTTACTAAAGAAAATATCCATTCTTCAATAGGCACAAGTGGCTCAAAAACAAACAAACAAGCAAAAATCCTTACCCAGCACTACAAGGATTAAAAATCTGGCTTACTGCAGCCGTTTGGCCTACCTCAGGGTAGGAATAGAAAAATCAATCAATTTCTGTTTCTCTTTTTATGATTTTCAGTTCACATTCCCACATTAGTTTGCTACTTTAAAAAAAAGTCATCGTGAAAATTCATCACTCTTTTCGTTTTCATTCCTCCTAATATACACATTTCTGCAAACTTTCATCTAATATAATGCATATTAATGGTTTTGTTAAAAAGCCTCTCCTCCTCCCGGAGGGGAGGGGTTGTGATCTGGAGCCATTCCCGCGCTTTGCAGGGGCGTTTCGGCCCCTGCTTGCCGTCATTGCTGCTGTGCCACGCTCCCCAGTCAGTCTTCCAATCGGAGGGAAGCTCAGGGGCGGGGTTTAGCCACTCAAATGCGGCTGCGGCAGCTCTTTCCCCTCATTTCGTTGCTGGGTTTCAACGGGTTGTTGATGTGTGGAAGGTCAGGGTGTGGCCATCGCCTACCCCTTCACTTTATGGGTATTCCGTTAAAGGAATCTGGTGGTCATGGATCCTGTCCGATGCCCTGCTGGTGGCTGGGGGCCATGGCACGACCCCCGGTGACATCAGGGGAGAGCTTACAGTTGTATTTGCATCAACAGGCTCCCCCTACTGGTGGTTAACCCTGAGGGGGTGGAGTCAAGCTCTGCTGTTTATCCAGTGCCTAAGCCAATGCCTCTCACATGCTGTAATCAATAAGGTTGTGGCCTTTTCTAGCCCATTAACCTAATATACTGTGTTCTTGTGTCTTTCTTATCCCCAAGCGGGGGGGGGAGCGGGTCCTTGAATCACAACTAATATATGCACATTTTTCCCCAATATACGCATTTTTGTACACTTTGTTCCAGTTGGAGAACTACATCATGAACTCTGGAGAAACGTGGATTTCAAATAATCATCTCATTTTGGTTTGGGTAGTGTTTCAAAAAGCGTGACATAGATAGGCTTGCATTAACATGCAGACTGAACCAAATTCCTCTCCCATCCCTGCCTCAGGGACTGCACAGCTTCCTAGACCTTCCCAAAGAAGAAAGATCCGTTTGAGCAGTTCTTTGTGAGCAGAGCTTTCCATCTAAGACTTGGATGCAAACTAGAGAGTTTTCCTTTTGATATGATTTGCATACCTGTTTGATGAAATCGCTTCCCTTGTTGACTATGTAAATTTCAGCTAAAAAATTGAAACGTTTAAGAAATTGGCTCAGCTCTGGGTATTCCCCTCTCCCCTCAAGTCAAACCTTCTATCTCAATTGTGCTTCCCCACAGTAAATTCCCACTTGGGTTCATTCCGCATTATCGCAGTCTGGTAGAGTAGCTTCAGTATTACCAAGCTGTATAATAAGCACTGAAGCAAGTCTCTCATTGTACACACAATCAATACCTTTTTAACGGATCAGCCCCCATCACCCAGATTATAGTGTGCAGCAATCAGCAAGCTGGAAACAGGCAATGGCAGAATTACCTTTGGGACCCATATGGCTAAGGCTCATATGGTCCATGACTCGAAAATACCAATGGAATGCAATTCATATTTGCCTAACAAATTTTTTAGGAGTGACATTATTTTCAAAACTCCGTTACCATATTCTCCATCACTGGGCTTTGTTTGACCGGAGGTGCAATCCTGTTCATCATTAGGTTGCTTAGATTCCAATGAAATAAAGCCCATCTGTGTGAAGGGCTGCAGCCAACTTTTTAAAATTTTACACTTACTTTCTTTTATGGTTTACTTTTTTCATGGAAGTATTCTGCAATGATTAGGGTGAAAAAAAAGATATTTTAGGATACTGCAGTGTGATATATGCTGCAAGGCTAGCAATTGTTATTGGGAGAAGAGTAATGAACTGGGAGATGCCTCCTTGTGTTCTAGTTGGGCCATTATCATCAAAGTCCCCTCCCATTTGTAGCACAATTTCTGACCAGCAAAAGTGGAGGATGGGGGGCATTTTTGGCCACTTTTGTAGTGAGGGGGCAAACCCTACATATTTTTGAGTTCAATGGTCTTACCATTGTGATCTGTCTTTCCTTGAAGTGGCAGCAGAACTGTAACCAGCAGCCCATCAGACATTCTGTTTCAGAGCCATAGCTGTAGTGTCATTAAATGGAACAGAGTTGCTGGCAGGTTGCTGAGTGTAGCCGTGACCTTATAATCACCAAAAAGGTGGTGGTTTTGTGCAGCCACAAGGCGGCCTTGATGTGCACTACAGCCATGCTGACGTTGGGGTAGGGAACCTATTGCTGCAGCCAATAAAGGGTGAACTACTTGGGGCAGATCCCAGTTCATCCCTGTTGAGAGGAAGTCTTAATGTGGTAGTTGCATCCAGCATATGTTAGCAAAATGTCTTTCTACTGGTCTAGTTTTGAACTCACAACAATTCCTAGATTTCTTCTAATCCTTTTGTATAGTAAGCTGAGCACCTTTGGGCTTCTGTTGATTGTTCTGCTGGTCAAAGGACTGCGAGCCGCAGGAATCAGGTTGGTCGTCTTCTGTAATATCTGAATCCTATAATCCTTGGTTAGGACATTAAAAAGGTAAAGGTAAAGGGACCTCTGACCATTAGGTCCAGTCGTGACCAACTCTGGGGTTGCGGCGCTCATCTCGCTTTATTGGCCGAGGGAGCTGGCGTACAGCTTCCGGGTCATGTGGCCAGCATGACTAAGCCACTTCTGGCGAACCAGAGCAGCGCACGGAAATGCCGTTTACCTTCCTGCGGGAGCGGTACCTATTTATCTACTTGCACTTTGATGTGCTTTCAAACTGCTAGGTGGGCAGAAGCAGGGACTGAGCAACGGGAGCTCACCCTGTCGTGGGGATTCGAACCGCCGACCTTCTGATCAGCAAGTCCTAGGCTCTGTGGTTTAACCCACAGCGCCACCTGCGTCCTTATGGTTACGACATTGCATGTTATTAAAGGGAGGGATGTTCCTTTAGGAGTTGTGTCAGAAGGAATTTGACAACTGCAGCTTGTGATGCAGGGTGAGTAAAGCTGCACCTCATGCAAGTCTTCTCTTTGACAAACCTATCAAAGGAGGAAGAGCCCTGTCCTTCTTTTCAGTGTTCTCTGATTCCAAGCACACTTACTTGGAAGCAAGTGTCACCAAAGCTCCCCTTTGCTTGCAGCTGTATCAGCCATTTACCCATAGTGTGATCCCACATGGCTACAGGCTGTGGGTGAATGATATATTCACACAGGCCAGGCACTGATTGAGTGCCAATTAGCCACAAAATTGTGATTGCATCATTCTTAAGAAGCCCACGGCTGCATGTGGTCACACCATGGAAAAGTGACTCCTCTGCCACACTCTGTCTGTGTTTAAGGAACCCATATTTTTCGGTCGGCGTGGTTCATACATTTTTGCATGATAAATAGCCTTGTGGTCAAGGCTTTCATAGTAGGGTTGTTAATTGTTTTCCTTGCCCCTGTGCCAATGGCTCTGAGAGCAACTGCAGAAATTAAGAAGGAGACATAATAAAATGGAAACTATATACTTGGCTGCTATTAAATGGTTTTGAAAGCTGTCGAATCCAGGTAGAAGGTTGTGCTGGAATGTGACAGGGTATTGTCTGGCTGAGGTGGGGCATGTTGGGTAGGCTTTATAGTAATATAAATGGATTCCCATTGTATAAAATTTGGTAACTGTTTTGATAGTTTCTGTAATGAGCAGGTGTTTGGATCCACTGCCATGGTTACCAGCTGTGGGAAGCTCCAGTTGGCTTTATGAAAAGATATAGAACCAATGCTTTTTTCTGGGGGTACACAGGGGTACGCATACCCCTAAACATTTTGTGAATCTTTGTACTTTTGTCCATTTACTGTATTTATTTTTCCCAATTTGAACTATAAAATGGTGATATTTTTAAGTCAAAATGAGAATACCCCTAAACATTTTTTAGGGGGGGAACCACTGTATTTAATAAGTCTATTTAATAAATCTACCATTTTTAAAAACAAACAAACTCTGAAGATAAATTTTACTGGCTAAAACACACACACACAATTTGTGAGCTGTTAATGAATTTTCCTCTACGTGTTTTGTAAAATGGGTTGTGATAGAAAGTTGCTCATGCTTTGTGACATTAGAAGCATTTTCCCAGACCCCATACGAAAACCACTGTATTTAATTTCTGAAAGTGATGCTAAGAGGCTGAGTCTTTCTACATTTATTTAATGGAAAATGGAAATAAAATAGATGTCACTCTCCATAAACATTTAAGTACATGTCTGTAGTTTCAGTGGAATTGTGTAAAATAACCTTGGTGCATTAATTGTGGCTGTCAGCATAAGTGTTCTATTGAGGAAAGCACAATCAATTTCAATAAAGCGTATAAAACAACTTGCTTAAGATGTATACAAAATAAATAATGCATCAAGAATTTCAAAAAATGCATGCAGCTTCCAGCAAAAGGTAAAAAGAATATGCAGAAATATTTATTGTTTCCCACTTTAATTCCTTGCAACCATTTCAAAATACAGTGGGCTGGTTCAGATGTAGTGAGAAATCATGGCAGAAGCTTTTATGCGTACGCTGCAGTGACTTTGGGTTTGCGTATCTCGCTCCCCTGTCCTCACCATAGAACACTGGAACAAGAGATTGAAAACTTCTGAATCCAGCTGTAATGTCACCTCTGTTCTCTGCTCCGTCTTCAGGGAACCATGGTTTGTTTAAATTCAAGATCAAGTTGTAAACCATGATTTGATTTGGCTTGCTTGAACTAAAGAGTATTATACCATGGGCCTGGGGGTATTATACTAAGGCCTGGGGGCTGGATCCGGCCCAATCGCCTTCTAAATCCGGCCCACGGACAGTCCATGTTTTTACATGAGTAGAATGTGTCCTTTTATTTAAATAGCATCTCTGGGTTATTTGTGGGGCCTGCCTGGTGTTTTTACATGAGTAGAATGTGTGCTTTTATTTAAAATGCATCTCTGGGTTATTTGTGGGGCATAGGAATTCACTCATTTTTTCTTCTTCAAAATATAGTCTGGCCTCCCACAAGGTTTAAGGGACAATGGACCGACCCCCTGCTATAGTGTATACAAACCATGGTTCCCCAAGTAATGTGTTGGGGAGCTATGGCTTGTTTAAAAGGGAAGCTTTCAATCTCCTCCTAGCTTGCAGCAGGGAGTGGGAGGACCACAAAAGACTTATGCTCACATCATGGGTACCATTATATCTCAACTGGCTTAATTGTCTTGAACAAATCCAAATTCAGGTAGGTCTGTTTGGATTTTTCTGTTGAGAATTCTTTTTAAATAGGTTTATTGTCAGAGCTATAGCACATGGTATAACTTTATTACTTACATGAAAAGTGAAGATCATGGACTATGACCACCCTAAGTGCATGGACAGTTATGGAAAGACTTACTTGCATAATTAAATGATTTTGTAATGGCAACTGATAGCTTAGTTGTGACTCAGCTTTGTACGATACACATCAGTAGCCAAAACCCCAAATGTATATCCAGATTGTTAATAGTCTCCCTTGTGAAGTTGATTGGAAGGAGTTGTAAATAAGGAGGGCTTGTGGGGTTTTCTCCCTCAAGTACCAAACAACCAGGCTGGCCCTTGGGTACTATGTAATTGAACTTGGGGAAGGGGGAAAGCATGCACTGCTCCATCTTAGGCAGCAAATTGTCTTGGTCCTGGAAAAGCAACTTCCACATACCCAGGCCATCTGGTGCAGCGTTTCTCAAACTGTGGGTCATGAATCCTGTGCCAAGTGGGTTGTAGGCATTAGTGCTCCCTCACCACTTGCTGGAACATTATGGTAAAGAGTACTGGCACCTTTTGCTCGTGCTTCTGCTGCCTACCAGCTGCCTACCAGCCATGGAGGAGGAAAGGAAGGCATGGCATGCGGATTCCCGCATGCTCAGGTTTCTGCTGCCTGCCAGCAAGCAGTGGGCTCTTCCTTCGTCCTGTGCTGGGGCTTGCTGGAAGGGGGCAAATGAGCAGGGAGGAGTGGCAGGTATGCCCCCATTGCTATCTGCGAGCCAGCGGCAGGTCCTGTACATAGCTGTCAACTTACAAACTTGAAAATAAGGGACCAGCAGCCTCGAAAATAAGGGATCGGCAGCCAAAATAAGGGATGATCACCCTGGCAAGGGTGAGTGGCTGTCGATGATGTATCCATCTGATTCCGAGCACAGGTATGTTCAACTTCTGAGCCCCTCCGAGCCAAAGGCAGAAAGCCCAGCCAGCAGCCAAACAAAGCCTCAAGCGGTGGTTCCCACAGCACAGCAACCTGGCAAAGGGGGTGCAGCAAGGAAAACCACCATCACCTTTCTGCTGGGAAGCGCTGAGCAAAGGCGAGTCCCCAGGCAACGTGGCCGATTTGATCGGCACAAGGCATGCAAGCTCCACCTTGCAGTCGTTCTTAGACTCCTTATTGGGTGAGCAACACAGCCAAGCAACAGTTGGAGCCTCCCTCCTCCCTGGCCGGCAGGGAGGGAGGGAGGGAGAGGAGCTGCTTCCTTTGAAACCCAGGAAATTTACGGGATATCATCAATCTGGAACAGCAGTGGGAAACAGTGCTGGGATACGGGAGTTTCCCGCCAAATAAGGGACAGTTGACATCTATGGTCCTGTACTGTGGCAGGGAAATAAGGAATGGTAGAGGTAACCACCCCCCACACACTCGGGCTTCTGTGAAACCGGTGGCAAGTGTTTCCTTTGCCATACAGAGGAGCTTTTCAGAGAGGGTTTTTATTTTATTTTTTACTCAACTAACATGTGATTAATTAAGAACAGCGTGTGTGTATTACTTGTGTGTGTGTGAGAGAGACAGAGAGAGAGAGAGGAGGAGGAGGAGGAAGAAGAAGAAGAAGAAGAAGAAGAAGAAGAAGAAGAAGAAGAGGAGGAGGAGGAGGAGGAGGAGGAGGAGGAGGAGTTTGGATTTGATATCCTGCTTTATCACTACCCAAAGGAGTCTCAAAGCGGCTAACATTCTCCTTTCCCTTCCTCCCCCACAACAAACACTCTGTGAGGTGAGTGGGGCTGAGAGACTTCAAAGAAGTGTGACTAGCCCAAGGTCACCCAGCAGCTGCAGGTGGAGGAGCGGAGACGCAAACCCAGTCCCCCAGATTACGAGTCTATCGATCTTAACCACTACACCACACTGGCTCCAGAGAGATGTATCTGTGGTGTGTGGTGTGTGAAAAGGAGTGAGGGAAGGATCTATATGTTTTGTGTACATGTGATAGAAGGGGAGGCGTACGTTTGTTTGGTATGGGGAAGAGATGCGCTAGAGCAGAGGGGTGAAATCTATGCATGGTGTGTTGTTTGTGTGCAAGAAAGAGGGGGGAAGGTATGTGTGCAGGTGTGGCATGTGAGAGAGAGGGAGAGATGCACATTTATATTTATATGTGGTTGTGTATATGTGAGTTGTATGGGGATGTTAGCCTAAGTGACAGAGACAGAGAGATGCAAGTGTCTATAGTCTGTATGTGCATGGTGTGCTCTCTGTGTGCACCCAAAATTATTCCAGCCAGATTGTATATTTTCCTTGGTACAAGGGAATGCTCTCTGTTGTTGTCAGACAGCAACAGCATCAGTGTTTGTGTGTTTTTCAAAATCTCTGTTGCTTTGATCTTCACAATGAAGACCAGCAGGACATAGCTGGCTACACATGGTAAGCGTGAGGGGTGGTTGCTTCCCCCACCCTTCCTGGAGCGATGCCAGTGGGGCAGCAATGAGTGTGCTTTCTCAAATGTTGTCCTGTGCCATTTCCCCATGATTCTCACTCAAAGTAATGAATGCCATCTATTATTATTATTATTATTATTATTATTATTATTATTATTATTTAGATTGAATTATCACAAAATAAATAGGGAAGGGGTCACGGGAAAGAGAGTGGGGGCAGGAGAGGCATTTTTTAAAAATATCACAACAGGAGTACGTAGTGGCACTTCCAAAACTTCTAAGTTCCAAAATTTATGTGACTGAATCAGTGGGACATCATTCTAGGTAAAGTTTGGGCTTGTGGATCAGCATAGCAAAAAAGTTGGAAACTACTGTTTTGCGGAATACATATATGGCTCTGCTTTTCTCTGTGTAAGAGTGCTTGGGGTTTGAGTCCTCTGAAAAAAAATTGCATGACTCATTCTAGTTGTAAAGGTAAAGGGACCCCTGACCATTAGGTCCAGTCGTGACTGACTCTGGGGTTGCGGCGCTCATCTCGCTTTATTGGCCGAGGGAGCCAGCGTAGTACAGCTTCTGGGTCATGTGGCCAGCATGACTAAGCCGCTTCTGGCGAACCAGAGCAGCGCACGGAAACGCCGTTTACCTTCCCGCCGGAGTGGTACCTATTTATCTATTTGTACTTTGGCGTGCTTTCGAACTGCTAGGTTGGCAGGAGCAGGGACTGAGCAACGGGAGCTCACCCCGTTGTGGGGATTCGAACCGCCAACCTTCTGATCAGCAAGTCCTAGGCTCTGTGATTTAACCCACAGCGCCACCCGCGTCCCCATTCTAGTTGAGAGAGGACTAAAGATGACAACTGGAATGAGGAGAAATGGTTGATAGTGTTCCTCCACTGCCAACCCTCCCCTCCCCACCAAACTCCTACCTAGGTGATATAGAGCTGACTCCACAAAACTGAGAACTGCAAAACACTGTTAGATGAAAGTACGAGATTTTACAACATTGAAAGCTGCTGGAGTGAATAACGTTTTCATGAAATAAATACAAAAAAAGATAGAAGAAGTGAAAGCATGCAGTGAAGAAGCTGATTGAAGCGGCAATTCAACTTTTTCTTCTTCCTGAGAGTCAGGAAAAGGGAGGAAGATATTTTTCACTTATAATGGCAGGGTGAGCATGTGTCTTTATCTGTATAGAGGTGCAGGGAGAGAGGAACACAAATGGATAAGATCAGTCTTCCAAGCTTTTTGTGAACCTCTGAATGGGTTAGAGAAGAATGCTAAGTCCTTTGACTGAAAAAATTATGTAATGTAATGAATTTCTTGAAGTTAAATGTGAGGATATTATTTTTTTGCGATGGTTGTTTATTCCCTTCGTTTAAAGAGATTGAGGAAGGGAATATGATGAACCTACTACCTTTTATGTTAAAGGCACTCAATTCCTCCATCATGTAGAAATTGGAGGCATTTCAAGCCGCAGGCACAAAATATAGCAAGTTTGTTCAGTGCTAGTGCATGCAAATTGGAAAGAAAGCTTTTTTAAAAATACATGGGATGAATGGGAACAAATCACCAATATGTCTGTCTGTGTGTGTGAATAAATTTTAGGAGGAGAATTTCATGAGCAATTTCAGGATGCAAGCCAGCCTCCATAAGTTTTGATGCATTCTAGAAAATGATTTCTATTTTAAGGTTAGACATGAACACCTGTCAGGTTACACTGAGTAAATAATAACCAATAACTTGACATATAGTTCCTTCACTTCACAAATATATCAGGTAACTTTTTTGTATGAAGAATAAACCTTGGCACTAGAGAATATGTAAAAATATACATGGTGTTTCCTGAATATCAAGCCAAGTGGCAATTGTTTTCTGTTGTATTCTTGATTGGATAACAACTTTGATATCTGCTAATCTGGAACACATGTTATTTAAATGGAAATTATTATTATTATTTATGATGAAATGGAAAGTTTTAACATTGTTGTTACATATTAGGTAGATAATATGATAAGACTGTCATACTCATAATAGACCCATTAAGCTCACAAAAATCAATGGATTTCAGTTTTTAAATGATCCCATATTATTTCTGGTTTCATCCTAAGACTTGCATAAGAAATGGGACAAAGGTTGCTATTGCCTTGATGTAAAGATAATTTGCCTTCCTTAATCTTTAATTATAGGTGATTTTGTAATTGTTGGAAATCAACGAGCGTAACTTTGACATGGTCTGCTTTTAAAAGGATTTGGAATTGTGTGGACCCGATAGGATGTCGGTCTATGTCTGTTCTCGGATTGCCTGAGGAGATTGCATTTCTCAAGCAGACATTTCTCGAGTTGTCATGTAAGGTGTGGAGAGCACAGGAGACCAGAGCAATCCTAACCCCAGCAAGGCAGAACCAAGGCGTGAAAGAGCCAGGGTAGCTTATCTCTGCAGCTCCTGCCAGTCATAGTAGAAGGCAAGACAGGGAAAACCATGTCCGACACTATGGCAGTTTGGAGGTAGCCATCAGGCCTGAATTATTATCATTAATACTTGAAAGAGCTCCTAGCCACACAGCACAGGGGTAGCAAAGTGAACACAATTCAATTTGACTATGTAACAGAATCAGTGAAGGAACTTGAAGGACCTCCCATTGTCCTTACTTCACATGAGAGGTTGAGACCATATCTTCATCCCCAAGGCAACCAAAATGCTCCCCTCTCTATTGCTATGTTACACTGTTACACTTGCTTTTCCAGCACTGTACAACTAAATCTGGTCCAGCTCTAGTCAAGCATAATCATTCGTGGCTAGTTGAGAGTAGAATGGAGATATTCATCCAAATTCTGCACCAGTTAGTGAATTGCATGTGACTAGAACTGGATCAAGGAAGGACAGCCAAATTGGCAGAGCAGTTAGGGATTTATTTCCTCTTTCCTCCTAACACTGTCCACAGTTTCACATCGTTTGCAGAGACATGTCGAAAAATCGGTGCAGAGCAGAGCGAAAATATTCGCAAAACACATTTTTTCATTGTTTTAGCTCTTGTTTGGGCTAACACCAGGTTACTTTCCCCTCCTCTATTCAAGCAAATGTTATATTTTAAGTATTCCCTTTCTGCCAGTTGCTTTAGGTGGTTCACAGGCAAGGCAAATCACCTCAGATTTTTGTCAATTAATATTGATTAAAGCAGATCAAAACGGTCACCTCGTGTTGAGATTCATTATTTCTTCTCTGCCTGTGTAAAGGATGACAATTTAAATGAGGGACATTCTGGAAAAGGTCCTTGGTTTCAGAAGGGTTAGCAAACTGCTTGTTTTAAAATGAGAACCTTGCTTTAGCCAATCTTATTCTAAGATTCTGCCTCAGGCAAAAAAGAAAAAAAAAACTTTACTATAAAACTCATCAGATTTTAATGGTACCATGGAAAAGTATTTAATTCCACGCTGAAGTCCAGTAACTCAGTGTGTTATGAGACCCAAAATTTTGTGGGTTTTTTTTGTCCATTTCATCCTTTATTATTTTATTCACATAATATACATTCTTTACAACAAACAACTTCAAAATAAACAGACAACTCCAGAAGAAAATCATATGTAACAAAACCATAAGTCTCATGTTTTCATGAGACCCAAAATTTTATGCCGAGTTTAGAAGAGAATTGGCATATGGATTTGCACTTCAACTAAAGTGCAACTAAATTCTTTGCAAAGTACACAGTTCAGTAATAATTTAACCCTTGTAAAGAGTTGGGGTTTGAACTGACCCCAAAGGGGTACAACAAAGGTATAGAACTACGGATTTAACCCATAGTCCCCTGAAATATGTTGCAACCATGCTGATTAGATGTTTCCTCTCTGGGATCGGTGCAGGTGTGGAATCGAAACAATTCACCCTTTCTTTTCTCACATACAGTGCACAGTTATGATTTCTGGGTCAGGCTAGGAATCACCCATGCTGCACTAGTCTTTACACACACTCACCTGCTGTCTCTCCTCCCCTGCTCCCCCCTTGAAATAAATGCTGGCATGGAATGTTCCACGATCTAGGTTAACCAGGGGGGATGTAGTGTTCAGAGACTACCTAAGAGCTACACAGTTCACATCGCAGGGTTCAAGGTGCCCAGTAAGCTACCACGTTAGCATTCCAGGCACCAGGAGGAAGGAGAAGAGATATGAGAGAGAGAGAGAGAGAGAGAGAGAGAGAGAGAGGCCTCTGCATCTCTCTGCTGCTTCTGCTGTTGCCATCACTACAGCAGCCATGTGAGTAGGTGGGAGTGAGAAGGAGCAGTTATTTCCCAGCTCAGATTAAAATCTGAATTAGAGCAGAACTCAGTGGCCATAATGCTTGCCTCAGTCATTACTGATAGTGGAGGTTCATATTACAAACTACACAACATTGCTAATTGTATTACTTCTGGGGAAAGTGTTAAGAAGGTCCCATAGATTCCAGAGGGTGTGGATATGTGTACAGTGGTACCTCGGGTTACATATGCTTCAAGTTACATACTCCACTAAGCCAGAAATAGTGCTTCATGTTAAGAACTTTGCTTCAGGATAAGAACAGAAATCGTGCTCCGGCGGCACGGCGGCAGCAGGAGGCCCCATTAGCTAAAGTGGTACTTCAGGTTAAGAACGGCTTCAGGTTAAGAACGGACCTCTGGAACAAATCAAGTACTTAACCCGAGGTACCACTGTATTTAACTTTAAATCTGGGACAGTCCAAGCTGTGTTCCCTCTTGAATTTCTGTCTCTCTCTGTGTCCCGCACTTTCTCTGTTTGATTCACTTGGCCCGCCGGCTGTTTTGAGACAGTGTTGTTACTTGGACAAAAGTTATAGTTGCCTAATACTGGTGAGGATCTGTACTTCGTCCTCCAGAGCTAGCTGGTTGATTGCACAGTCACTATAAGGGCAGGTAGCATCCCTTCACATGAGCTTTGGTTTTAAGTCTTAAGATTAGTGCCTATAAAAACAATTTTGGAGCTCAAGAAGGCATGGGATTGGCTTGAGTAGCCTGCAAAGTGTGACTGCAAGCTGGAGAGTCTTAGTTCAAATCTCACCACAGCCATGCATGCAGTCTCTCTTATTTCAGCTCCCTGCCCCACTGTCTTACATAATTGTTTGAAGGGTGAGTTATATAAAGTACTTGGGGAAAGTGCCTTATTCTATATTAGTACTTAATCTGTTTTTTTTCCTGTGCGAACAATTACATTTTTCTCCTCAAAGTCAGCATGAATTTAAAAAAGATGCTAAGAGAAACATTTGGCTGGAAAAGAAAAATAAACCATTTGGTTTATTTAGTCTCATGTATTTTAACCTTTGCATTTTTGTACACTTTGCATTTGTGTACACCCCTTTTGATTTTTAAATGTCCATGAAAAGCAATATATATATTAAAAATAAATAAACACATGTGGTTTATTACTTGAAAGAGAAATCAGTAGAAATTATGGAATCCGTTGTGTGATCTTTTATGGACAGTAATATCAGTTTTGAAATTTGAAACTCCAATCTGTATGTGTGGGATTGTTCTTCTGTGTGTGTGTACTATGTGAGATATATAATATTTTTGATCTAAGGGAACAGATGTAGTGTAAACTTTGTAGTATTGAGGCACGGAAGGCAGATGCTGAGACAGGGCCCATTTGATAGTAGCATCCTCGGGAGAAAATGCATTAATAGATGTTCCAATAAGAAAAGAAAGCTGGTCAGCCATGAAGGAGGCCGTAAATAACAAAGTATTTCTTTTCTGTCTTCCACACAACCTTCTAGTAAATTACTTCAATATCTTCTGCACAAATCCAGAACATATTTTTTCCGTTGGTTGTTCATGATCAGCTAATGGAAGTTAACACTGTGGGAGAACATAAATATTCCAAGACCATCAAGCTTTGTGGTGAAGGGGAAATGCTTTATGATTTCACGGAATGGGTGAGATTGCATTTTTGCAAGCATTGTCAATGCAAGAGAAACATTTATTTGCTTAATAGTTCTGCTGCTCTAGATTAAGCATTTCTTCTCCCCAGTCCCTCTTTAGCGGTTTTATATTTATATATATTGTACATGGGAACAAAATGAATTTTGAAAAGGGGTTTAGTTTGCTTGTTTTTTGTTTGTTTTTAAGCTGGCAAATGTCTTAAACTTCATTTTTTGATGTGCCTGCTAGGCAAATGTCATTGTCTGGGCATTCTGCAAAAGCTTTGTTCTACTTATTAACAAGAGGGGGAAGGTTTTTTCTGGAGGTGTGTTGAGTAATATGACTCTTGGGATATGCCACTGCAATGAAGAAACAGCAGGACGTGCTCTGCATGCCTAGAATAGCACCCTCAACTATTGAAATACTTATCTATTAACATGCAGGTTCTACATTTCTCCTGATGTTTCAGTGCAGAAAGTGTGTTTGTTTAGATCTGAATGAAAGTTATTTCAAAAGATGCTCTGGTGCAGAGTACTTTAGCTGGGCTAGGAGGCAGGATATAAATTATTATATAAATGAAAATGGTAGCTTTGTTTAAAGTAAAGGTAAAGGGACCCCTGACCATTAGGTCCAGTCGTGACCGACTCAGGGGTTGCGGCTCTCATCTCGCTTTATTGGCTGAGGGAGCTGGCGTACAGCTTCGGGTCATGTGGTCAGCATGACTAAGCCGCTTCTGGCGAACCAGAGCAGCGCACGGAAACGCCATTTACCTTCCCACCGGAGCGGTACCTATTTATCTGCTTGCACTTTTGAGATGCTTTCGAACTGCTAGGTTGGCAGGAGCAGGGACCGAGCAACAGGAACTCACCCCGTTGTGTGGATTCAAACCGCCAACCTTCTGATTGGCAAGTCCTAGGCTCTGTGGTTTAACCCACAGCGCCACCCGCGTCCCTTAGCTTTGTTTAAAAGGGACATCTAAATCCAGCATATCTTCCTTTCCACAGGCGATGTGTATATAACTTCTTCTTTTTCTAAAATGCACAATATATTTATTTTATGCCCATTGATATTAGCTACTGGAAAGAATATTTCGTTTTTCATATAATTTACAATGAGAGTTATCCAATGGCTGTGGCTAATATTGAGTGTGGCTAATATTTGGTATTAGCCAATGCCATTAGGTTAGATACAGCATTAATATGTTTTATTGAACCCACCTATTTTTGTTAATGCTGATGAATGCTTACATACAGTCTGTGGTCACCAATGTACTTTCTATGAAACCACCCATGAAACTGCAAACTTCTGCGGGGGTTACATTCTGGGGGTAGCGCATAAAGCCAAAATCACGTAGAGTCAAAACACATTGGGTACAATAGCGGGTGGGATTTCCCCCCAGACTTCCACCCACTTTTATTTATTTTTTTATTTGCCAGGTACATAAAGCTGAATATGCACAAGTTAAATGTGTGTAAGTTGCAGGTCTCCTATATCCCATCAAAAATCCTACTTGGTTCCTCTTTGCACTGGCTCAGCCTCTCACACACCCTGAAATATGCCCGCATTTCATTGGATGCCAGCTTTGGATATGATACCTATGCCATATTCTCCAACATTCCTCTGATGAAAACCGGGACACCCATCTTTTGGTGACATGCTCTCGTGGAGCCAGCTGACTTGCACAAGAATACAGCACTGCTGCAAGTACCAGCACTTGCTAAAAAACACTGGCTCGTCCTCTTTCCCAAGCTGGGATCATTCTGAGATCAAATCAGAAGCTGGGATGGCTTCTGTAATTCTGGGATGTCGCAGGAAAATCAGTACACTTGAAGGGTGTGCTATCCTCGCTTCTGTTTGGTACAGAGGAGAGGTACAAAGAGCAAATGCAATAGTGGCTGATGCAGTTTTTCCTCACTGAATGGGGTGGCTTGTGGAGGTGGGGAATGATGCACCATTTTGTTGTCTTGTCTCTTTATGATATAGCAGCCATTTTGTGTTATTCCGCACACACCGTGGCAGCCATTCCCTCAGAATTCCAAATGTGCTCACTGTCCCTAAAAGGTTGGTGACCCTGTTATATATTTTCATCCTTCACTGTTCTGCAAATGTACTCAAAAGTAATGTCACGGTCCGGTTTATGGGTAGTCAAAGTCCCGGCTGAGGACGTCGGAACCGGGGGCAGGATGGCCGGGTGGGAGTAGGAACAGGAGTGAGGAAGCCAGGAATCAGGAAGCCAAGGGTCTGAGGGTCAGAGAGCCGGGAGTCAAGGAGCCAAGGGTCTAAGGAACCAGAAACAAGGAGTCAAGAAGCCAAACGCAGCAAGGCAGGAAGCGTGTTGCTGTGGCAAAGAGCCAAAGGGAAATTCTGACATTATATCCCTTCCTGGCTCTTGCCACCAGGTGCTGTGACTTACCAATTGGCCTCACCTTGCCTCTTCAGAACAAACTTAGGAAAGCCCCAGTCCTGTGAAGCCCTACTGGTCACAGGGCCTGGCTCCTGTTCGCACTCCTGACAAGTAAGTCCACTTGAATTCAGTGGCATTATTTCTAGGTAACTCTTTAGAATTGCAATGTTAGAATTACCACTGGAATGGCGAAGGAAATTTCTTCTCTCTCACACACATATTAAACAATATTCCTTGTTTGTGACAAGCTGGATAGTACAGGGTCACCTTTCTCAGTCCACTGAGTCTAAGCCAACCAGGAAGTCTGCATAACCTCTTCTTCATCAGGTTCAGTTTAGAGCAGCCAAATTACTACTTTAAATTATATTGAGAGCATTTTGCCAGCAGAGGACTGGCAAGGTGCAAAATATACTGGCCTTCCTTAGCTTCCATTTTTGTTACACTTGTATGATTTCAATTCCAGATGGCTCCGAGGAGCCGGTAATGCATCTAATAATGTTAAGAATCATTCATCCACTTAAAGCAGCATCAGAGTTATTCTACTACACTTTCTCAACTTTAGTAGGCATTATTATCTGACCCATGCCCTTAATTACCTGCTTCCACCAGTGTGGTGTAGTGGTTAAGAGTGGCAGACTCATAATCTGGTGAACCAGGTTCGCGTCTCCGCTCCTCTACATGCAGCTGCTGGGTGACCTTGGGCTGGGCACACAACTCTGAAGTCTGTCAGCCCCACTGAGAGCCAGTATGGTGTAGTGGTTAAGAGTGGTAGTCTAGTAATCTGGGGAACCGGGTTCGTGTCTCCGCTCCTCCACATGCAGCTGCTGAGTGACCTTGGACCAGTCACACTTCTCTCAGCCCCACTCACCCCACAGAGTGTTTGTTGTGGGGGAGGAAGGGAAAGGAGAATGTTAGCCGCTTTGAGACTCCTTAAAGGGAGTGAAAGGCGGGATATCAAATCCAAACTCTTCTTCTTCTTCTTCTACTCACCTCACAGAGTGTTTGTTGTGGGGGAGGAAGGGAAAGGGGATTGTTAGCCGCTTTGAGACTTTGGGTAGTGATAAAGCGGGATATATATATATGGATTTGATTCAAATCCAAACTCTTCTCCTTCTTCTCCTTCTCCTTCTTCTTCCTTGTTCACTTGTTTTAACCAAAGCTGAGTAGTGCGGCCGACCTGGGCTCCTGGCAGTGACATCAATGCCATGTATAGCAAGATGGGGCAGGCTTGGGGGAAAGTTGGGGTGGCTTGGGCACACTCAGCAGTGACCCCAATGGTGGGGGACCAAGCTTTGTGGCACCACATGTTCCCACTGGCTACCCCTGCAATTTGGACAAAGTCTTACAAAAACAATTTTATATATATATATATATATATATATATATATATATATATAAATTGGTTTTTAGCTTACAAAATTATAAAACATACCTCACAGTTTATCACAAATACATTCTTATTTGGACTTCCATTAGCACCTCTGATAATCCTCCGTCTTAATCACTTCTTATGCCTTTCTTAACTTAATATTGCCATTAAATCTTTTAACATATCATCTCTCTTTTTCCATTTTAACAATATTTCTAATATTACTCCTCACAGAACTTCAGTCTTCGGTAAACTTCTGATCTTGCCGGTTTCGGATCCTTCCTGTTAGTTTATCTAATTCTGCATAGTCCATTAACTTCATCCTCCATTCTTCAATTGACGGTAACTCTTCTTGCTTCCATTTTGAACCATTTCACCAGTTCTGAAAGGAAATCTTTCAAAATAAGCCACAGGTGCCCATGTGCCTGCTTAGATAGTAATCTGACTGAGGAAGCTTTAGGACAACTTTGTGGAAATTGATTCCCTCCAAATGTCATTGACTCCAGCTCTCACCTTCTCTGACCATTGGGCATAGTGTCTGGGGCTGATTGAACGTGGAGTCCAACCTCACCTGGAGGGCCACAGGTCCCATCCCCCCATGCTTTTGGGTGTTTCCATGTTGTATTGATCATGTGATATATATTTCACCTCAAAAATCTCTGTATTGTAAATATGGGCTGATTGTTCATGTAGAACAGAAAGCAGAAGGGAGACAATTGTAATTCAACTGGCTGTTCTGGTTAACATAAATTTTATATTTGCAGTACAAAGAGACTCAAGCATAGAATAAGCTTTTATCCTAATGCATGGGTAGGCAACCTAAGGACCAGTGGCCAGATGAGGCTCAATCGCCTTCTCAATCCAGCCTGCGGACGATCTGGGAATCAGCGTGTTTTTATATGAGTAGAATGTGTGCTTTTATTTAAAATGCATCTCTGGGTTATTTGTGGGGCCTAAGAATTTGTTCATTCCCATTCCCAAATATGCTGACCCCGTTCTAATTTGTGTGAATGCCCTTATTTGTTTCACTTTTCAATAGAAACCTAGGTTGGGAATAGCAGAATGTTTTTTAAAAATACATACATCAACCATAGACCTGATTTTCTCAGCAGTTTGACATGTCATGAAATTGCAGGTTGAGTGCTGACTTGACATTGGAGAGTTTCATGATATCCTAAGACAGAAATATCTTTTATAAGCTGAGGTGCTTGGCTTATGGGATTTACCCTCCTCTTCCTCCCAGGTTCCTGCAAACTGATTTTATATGAGTGCATTTCTGATGCTAGCAGGACTTGGATCATTCCTAGGAAGCGATTGGGAGATAAGAGATGTTGGCCAAAATGTACTTGTAATAATTAAATTGCCAGCTGGCAGCATGTCAATAGTTGGATGTTCTTGCTGACAGAGCCAAGAGAACCTTTTAGCTTGCTGTAAGTTGATAGAGGTCTGAAAGACCTGTCAGTCACCAGGATGTGCTCTGCCTATAATAATAGCTCACATTCCAGGATATATGAAGTGTTATTAACTCGTAAGAGGAATGCATAAATCCACTAGTATTGCAGATTATATCTCAGAAAAGCTAGGTATATGAAGGAGGAGCCTTTTCCGCTGAGCAATTTAGATCAGGTTGTTCTCTTATAGATTTGTAGAGTTGGAAGGGACTCTGAGGATCATCTAGTCCAACCCCCTGCAATGCAGAAATCTGAGCTAGATCGTGCATGACAGATGGCCATCCAACCTCTACTTAAAAGCCTCCAAGGAAGGAGAGTTCACTACTCCTCATGGGACTCTGCTCCACTGTCAAACAGCATTCTGTTTTTTAAAATAGATTTTTGCTTGCAGAATAATGTCCCACATACCTACAACCTTGTCTCCTCTTATGTTCTCCACCTGAACAGGATACTGTATGTGTAGTGTTGTAACAGTCAGCAACATTATTATTTCCGCTTATTTAACCGACAAAATTTGGTCACATTGTGACACCTGGAGCCAAATCAGAAATGGTAACAATACTTGTTTCAAGCTAACATCTTCCCCTTTGCTTCTTGCAGCCATTGAGGAAAGGTAGTAATAGCATGACTTCACAGCATCACTGAACAGCTGTAGTCACATGATACCACAAAGCCAATTCAAAGTGAGGGCAGTAAACATTGCCTTCATTCTGAATGGGTATCTGTGAGAGACCTATACCATCAACATTCTGATCCTGTTTGTAGCCCTCTCCCTGTTCCCAAATGGGTTTGCTTTTTGCAGGAATGAAAATGTTCGTGAGAATTGACCCATGTATCAGGTCAGCTCCAGCATTTTGCAAGTAAGAGAAGGGAGGGGGGCGGAGAGAGAGAGGATAGTGGTGTATTAACAGAGCCAGGAAAGAAAACCTATCCTTCTGTTGTCATAGAAAATTATATTTTGATGTTTAATGTTTATCTTATGCTAAAAGCAGGAGGAAGGTTAAAGGGGCTTGTCTCAGTATGTTGTCAAGCTTAATTATTAAATGATTTTCAAAGTGCTATGAAGTTTTAGATTAAAGGATCTTCATATTGCAAGACTAAAGTGATCTCATTTATTATTCATTTATTATCAGATGCTGTAGGGTTGATGCAGAGCTGGTATTTTAATTAAAAAACAATAAATTGAAATGTTGATGCCCAAATTAGCTTCGCTTTAATGCATATAGCTTAAAATGATAACTACTGGCTATAAAAGTTTGGTTCTGAAAAATTGCAATGAATAGTTTTCAATAGTGAGCAACAGTGAGCACATGTCTGCCTTAAGTGCCTGCAGTTTTAGAACCAGTGGGATATAGTGGTGAATATCTTTGCACGTGGAAGATTCAGCTTGCATGCCTATACAAACTTTGGACTTAATGATAGTTATATCCAAGTTAGTAAATGATAGTTATTTCCAAGTTAGTATGCGTTGGGCCTAGGTGTGAATAACACCCTCTGTTTGAAGGGCTGCCTAGTCCTAATCCAGTTTAAAGCAAAATAACCATAAGAAGAGAGAACAAGAGGGGCCTTGAAGTTGCCTGTCTACAGTTAGCGTCTGGAGAGCAGACTGAGCAGGCACCAAGGTCGCCATAGGAAACCATTTTGTGAGTCAAAATGTTTTTAACACTATAATTGCTGCTTCTTGAGCTGATATGCTTAAGGGGTGTCCTCATTCCACTTTTAATATTATCAATCTCCCCCTTTTTTGCATTCATGAAATAAGGTATATCATATCTACACCAGTGAGGTGTGGTGGCACCTTGCAGTGTTCAGTGGAGGTCTCTGATGGGTACAAGTTTCATGCTCCTTCCTTGTGGAAAGAATAAACAGTATCCTATTTAGGGTACTCCCAGGTGGATATCGAAGCCCTGCTACAGTCCTATGACTCAGAGGGTGAGTCCCTTGCAATGTCTCTGTCTCCCAAGTCTTTAGAAGCCAAAGACTACAAAATAACCCGAGGCAGCTGTAATTGGCCAAGCAGCCTCTCCAAGGAGGTGGAGCCTACATAATACCTAAGTTGGCTTTGCCTTCCTGCAGACATCTTCTGTAGCTACCTTAGCAAGACCCAGTGCTTTTTTTCTTTAAAAAAAAAAGTTTAGGGGTACTCTCATTTTGACTCAAGAAAATCACCATTTTATAGTTCAAATCGGGAAAAATAAATACAGTAAGTGGACAAAAGTATGAAGATTCACAAGATGTTTAGGGATATGTGTACCCTTGTGTACCCCCCCAAGAAAAAAAGTACTGGCAAGACCCACTGGAGGTATCCAAAGTTCTGCCTGCTCTTGATGGAACACTGTCACCTTGTGAGCCTCGGTTTCCCATGAAATTTGGACACTGAATTGTTCCCATGCAATTGGACATGTATTAGCTAGTATTATGGGCTTATACTAGGAGGACCTGAGTTTATATCATCACCCAACCATCAAGTTCACTGGGTGACTTTGGTCCTGCCATTGTCTCTTTGACTTACCCCCCATTCTTGTTGAAGACAAGATGACCCTGGAGGGACAACAACATACATCTGATAAATTAAATTAAATTCTTCTTTGCCCACAGTATTGTTGAGAGTTTGGTTGACAAATTAGTTTCTCTCATTGGTGAAACTCAAGGGACAACTGAGCAACACCATACAGAGCCCTTTTCTAATATTTAAGGTGGTATTTTATTTTATTAAAGAGGAAGGAACCCAAGTGATTCTATGGAAGCTTTATTTAGGGGCAGTTTAATATTAACTGTAGAATACTTAGACAAACTGTTGAGAACACTTCCCTCCTGGCTTCTATATACATATGCTATTGACACCGAACCCTTGTTGCAGAATTAGTTAGTTATTTCAGGCACAGGGTGCCATCAGCTCTGCAATGATTCATGACTGCTACATTTAAACCACGATGCCTAATTTTTATAAAATTCTCCATCTGGACTTTTTTATTCCACAGAATGGACTTCCTGTGCTATGTTCAGACACTGGTACATGCTAATAAGATTTTGTGGTGCAATAATCACAAATGCTCTGGTTCCCACCTCCTCCATATATTTTAAGGTATAGCAGACAAAGCTAACTTTCCTATTTGCAACATTTCACATTAGTTTAGTTCCAAAAAACAACAACATTTAAATAGGGGTTCTAATAGAAGCAGCATGACCTTAAAACGGCAATGTACTTGGAGACTATGTGGGAGAAAAAGAGACAGAAATAAGAATTCGTGCATTATGCTGATGGCAAGGTTGCCACCAAGAATGCAACCCCATGGGTGCTACTCCACATAACAGGCTATTTGTCAAACATTTGTCAGTCTTTTGTCTAAGTCCCAGATGGTTTGGACCAATGTTATCATGCCCCACTCCAGTAAAGAAAGGTTTCGCTAGCATGGTTAACATACCTGACCTATATAAGGAGTGCTTCAAAACAAGAAACTTAACACAGATAGTGACACCTGTCTTTTCAGTGGCAAAGCATTATACTTTACTATACGGGATGGCAAATATGACCTATTAGACATTACTGAACCCTAGTGGGTTGAGACCCATAAATGGAATGTAGAAATTGAGGGGTATAATCCATTCAAAAGGAATAAACCAAACGGGAAGGGAGGAGGAGTAGCATTATATGTAAAGTATGTGTACATTTGTGAAGAGATCTATGGCCTGGAGCATGGAAGGCAGGAGGGAGTCCAATATGGATGGGAGTTTCTTAAAGGTGAACTCTTGGAGGCACAAATGCAGACAATTCCAACAAGAAAAAAAGTGAGAGGCATCTAAAGATTGTGGCTGCATAAGGAGCTTACAGATGACCTGAAATTTGAGGAGGGCATGTATAAGAAAGGGGAGAAAGGGGAAATTATGAAGGAAGAATACACATGAGTATTCAACAGTTGCAGGGAGAAAGTCAGGCAGCCCAAAGCTCAGAATGAGATTGTGAGAGAGGTTAAAATAATGAAAGAAGGTATCTTTGGCTATGTTTGAAGCAAGAGGAAGGACAAACAAGTAGTAGGTCCTCTGAGTGGAGAAGATGGAGAAATGCTATTGGGTGACAGAGAGAAGGCAGAACTGCCCAACACCTGCTTTGTCTCTGTCTTCACCCAAAAGGAAAGCAGTGCCCAACCTGGTGATAAGAGGATAAATGATGCAAGGAGGGAGCTGCAACTCAAAGAGGTGGCAAGGGAACATGTAGCGATTTCAGTTGATGGGGGCCTGATGAGCTGTGCCCAAGGGTAATGAGAGTGTTCATCATTTGAGTTTCACTATGAAATATATTTCTTAATGATTTGTGGAGTTCTGTAAGAATTGGGGGTACTAGGCCAGCAGGCTGATAATGTCTGTCACTGCATATTTGATCACTGTTCCGGGCAACATTTAGTCCCAAATTCTGAAATGAGAACTATAAATGTCTAGAATGTGGAACAAGATAAAAGCAGCATTCACTCCTTCACTTTCAAATATTTTGCAGTCAAGACAACTGCATTAAATGCAGTTTTACCAGAACACATTCTTGGTATTGCAGTGTCAAGAAATGTGGTCATCATTCTCTATGCATCGGTAGTGAGCCAAGGAGTCAACAGACTGCACAAATTTTACTTGATGTTGATTGGTATTATATTGTGTTATTTGGCAGCAAATTCTTGTCAAATTGAAATGAAACTTATTGAAACTATGCAGTATTAAATTTTGGTTTTTGGAGTTTTCGCCGCCTTTCCTAAAAGCAAAATTTGAGAAAGGAAGTTAGGAGCCAGCTGCTGTGTGCTATGACCTGTTAAACATTTGTTTCTCAAGTCTCTTCAATGATTTCTCCCGTAAGTGACAAGAATGGTGTGACTTACTTCATGATAGCTCCTAGGAAAGAGCCGGGTCAATAGTTTCCCCACCAAGTTAAATACAGGTCTGCTTCAGACCAATAATCATGCCAGCAGAGGGGAATGTTCCTAAGACTAATCTATTAAGCCAGAGAGCTTGGTTCGAGTGATCTCTGTGAATATTCACTTGTTTACAATAGCAGGTAGCTTTGTGTTGTTGTTCTTTCTCTAAAAGGTCAGAAAGCAAGTTAAATGTATGAGAATTTATTTGGAAAAGCTGAGGTCAAATAATGGGATGTTTATCTAGCTAGAAACCCCATGCCACCATAGCTTTATACAAAACGATGACAAAAGGGCAAACTATAATAATGTGGGGCTGCCCATGTTCTGTGGGACTGTCCCTAAGGATGCTTCAGAATCTGGAGGAATGTCACCACCTGATTTCATGTGGGTCAGCATTATTATATGACACCAATGCCTTCAAAGCTGCACAATATAATGCTCTCCAATGTGTTTCTGGGCCTAATTCAAGCTTTAGTCATTTATATTTTAGACTTCACAAGGCATGGAACAGAACAAAGCAAAAGTGATAATCAGTCTAAAACACCATTAAAACACTACATCAAACCATTGGAGCCATTAACTAATCCACTAATTATGCAAAAAAAGAAAAAGAAATAAAAGAAACCATTACCAGACATGCAGTCATTCCTCACATCCCTGGGTGAAAAGATGTGTTTTCAGTTGTCTCCTGGAAATCACGACACATATTTTGGGAATTACTTGACCTGGGAGAAAGATGTGCAGCTGCCAGCAAATCAGTTCAAATGGCTCATGGTCAGCAGAGGCAAGAAGCAGATTTCGCCCTCAAATTGCAACCTTAGCACATACAAGTCCATGCCTTCTATTTAGTTACTTGTTGGCCATGACACTGAGTTGTCTGGCCTTTGCTTGGTAGAGATTCTGAAGGGGCATGCAGCCTCTGTGTGCAAAGGGTGAAGACGCACTCTGGATCCTTGCGGTATAGATGTGCCCCCACACCCACCCACCATGAGAGGCATCTACCATAACTAACAGATGAGAGGGGGGGAAAGGTAAAGGTGCGTTTGATTTCCTATACTGCTTCTTCCCACCCCCCTTTTCTTTGCTCTGCCAGCTTGACTTCTCTGTGTTGAAAGAAGGCATGCAGTTGCGAATTGAACTAAATTGCAACTAGAGATGCAAATGTTCATCTGACATGTAGATAAACATAAACATTCATTTTCTGAAATGCTTCATCGTGAGACACTTTCTCATTTCTTCTCCTTATTTTTTTTTCTGGCAAAGATAAAGCTGCTCAAATCACCAATTTGTTTTTCGTATTTTAAGTGTTTTGCATTGCTGTGATTATTCTCAAGGAGTGTCAGGGCCTGAAGTGGTGAGGAGACGAGGGACATACTGCATGTTGCTTATGCATTGGGTATAGTCCTATATGGCTGACACAGCCTTCTCTCTGGTAAAAGATTCTCTGCTTTTCAGCAAGAGAAAGGGCCGGGATGAGAAAGTTCCCCTTGATAACCATTTCCTCTATGAAACTCCCTGCTCGCTGCAGAATTGCACAGCCATGCTTTTGAAATAAACATGGCTCTGTAGCAGTAGCACCAAGGGTAAAACAGACAAAGAGAAAAAATTAGGGTGGGAGAGGAGCCAATTGGCAAGTGGCAAGTTATGTTAGCTTTGTAAACCACTTCTTTTATTGAAGAATGCAATATTTTAATGCCATCACCATCGTGGAGGTGTCTGTGGAGGGGATATGTTGATTGAAAAAGTCTAGCCAACCAGATGATTAGTTGGGTTCCTACTGAAGGTATTTGGCAAGCCAACATGACATTGATGTGGGATTGAGGATTGGTGTGGTCGTTCTTTGGTGTTATGGCAGGGGACAAAGCTGAAGTGCAACTTTTGAATAAATGTGTTTTTAATAATAATAAAGCACTAAAAGAAAAAGGGAAAAGAAAGGGTGTTAGCCTAAGAAGAAGAAGAAGAAGAAGAGGAGGAGGAGGAGGAGTTTGGATTTGATATCCCACCTTTCACTCCCTTTAAGGAGTCTCAAAGCGGCTAACATTCTCCTTTCCCTTCCTCCCCCACAACAAACACTCTGTGAGGTGAGTGGGGTTGAGAGACTTCAGAGAAGTGTGACTAGCCCAAGGTCACCCAGCAGCTGCGTGTGGAGGAGCAGGGAATCAAATTCACCAGATTACGAGACTACCGCTCCTAACCACTACACCACACTGGCACTAAGGGCTGCTTGGAAACCTTTTAAATAAATAAAAGTACCCCCTCCCCACAATGTACACCAAACACACACATTGCTACATACATCAATGCCAGTTCAATTTCTGTGGTGCTCTTTATCTCGCTGTCCACTTATTTAACATACAAATTTAACATACTTAATGATGTACCTCTTTCCACACTATACATTTCAAGGTAAATGAATGATCAAAACAACATTCTAAAAAGTATCTCTCTATCTCCACAAACACACACACTCACACACACACTCACACACAACACCATTCCAGAAATAAAAATGGGATGAGAATGCAGACAACTGCAATTTTCACTTCTGTTTCCACTGGAATTCTCTGACATCCCTAGCATAAGTTTGCAGCCTTATTCATCCTGACAGCGTCAGTCTCCTTGACTGCCTCTAGCACTGCTGTCTGTTCCTCTACTCCTTTTCTGCCAACCATCGCTTCCTTTGTCCTTGTGACCTGTGTGAGACGCCTTCTTCTTTCTCTTTCTTCTTTTTCCTCTTGCCTCAGTCTCTTCCACCTACACTTCCCTCAAGGTTTGTGTATCTCACTCCAACCCTTGTTGAACTGGAAACTTGTCAGGAAGACTTCCTTTGTAGTGAAGCTGAATTGAAGGTGATAGTTTTTGTTGTGATGAACTGAGCCTTGAGGAATCCCACTAAACAGCAGAATTTCTTTCCCCCAACAGATCTGCCACATTTATTTTTCAACACGAGGTCTAAGCAAGGAGAGTGCCAGGTTTAACAAAAATATAGGCACAAGGGAAGGGGAAATGCAGGGAGACATGAAAAGGAGGAATGGAAATTAAACATAATTCATAATGTAGTCAGGTTTTATGGCCATGACACATAGTTGTATTTAGATACAAATATTGAAGCAAAATCCTGAAAATGACTAATAGCCGTTGAGCTTTGCTTTAAATTATACCTTGGCTCCCAGCTGCACTCAATCTCATGATAATATATACATATTTTATTTCTCTTTAAATGGCAGAAAATGAACTGTAAATTCCATTTCCCTGACATCAGAGAAGCATTATGCAGACAAACAATGACAGAGAAATATTCTGTAGTAATCTTTCATTGACATAAACGAGTAGAAAATGTGCAAAATTAAATGCAGTCTTTAGGATGAATTTTCAAAGCACATTCTATCTCCAGCTAGATTTGCCAGCTTCATTTTAGACTTATCATTGATCTCTAAAACTTATAGGACTTATCCCAGAGAAAGTGTGGTTTCATGGCCTAACCGCAGTGTACTGAATGTTTTCTGAGCCATAAGGCCGCTTGCTAAAGAGGGAAAAAACAACCCACCAAGCACATTCTGTGGTCTGAGTGGTAGGGAAAGGTGACTTCCTTTGGCAACAGACCATACAACCAATGGGTTGGATCCATCCCATCTTAAGAACAGACCATAATGCATGACTGAATCTGGGTCCGCAAGCTGTGGTTCATAAGCATATGTCTTCATGTGTATGTATGTATGTATGTATGTTGGTGTGTAATGTTTTATACAATTGTGATTCTGGTTGGGAGGATGTGGGTCATTGTGGAGGGTGCTCACTCAGCGTCAGATCAGCTTTTGAACAAGAGGGAGGGTGTTTAGGATAACAATGATCAGGAATTGCAGAAGCATAACATTTCGGATAGGGACGCGGGTGGCGCTGTGGGTAAAAGCCTCAGCGCCTAGGACTTGCCGATCGAAAGGTCGGCGGTTCGAATCCCTGCGGCGGGGTGCGCTCCCATCGCTCGGTCCCAGCGCCTGCCAACCTAGCAGTTCGAAAGCACCCCCAGGTGCAAGTAGATAAATAGGGACCGCTTACTAGCGGGAAGGTAAACGGCGTTCCGTGTGCTGCGCTGGCTCGCCAGATGCAGCTTGTCATGCTGGCCACGTGACCCGGAAGTGTCTGCAGACAGCGCTGGCTCCCGGCCTCTAGAGTGAGATGAGCGCACAACCCTAGAGTCTGTCAAGACTGGCCCGTTCGGGCAGGGGTACCTTTACCTTTTAACATTTCGGATAGCCACCAACTTTCTAGGGCACAGCAAAGACTATTGTTTTCTTTGTTTCCAGAAATCTCACAAACAAGATCTATCTTGTCGCTGACTCCTGCATGGTGCCATCAATCAATGGTCTTAAACAAGTGGAAGAGAGGAAATCACAGCAATTCTCCACTCTCTCTTTTCCCATAAGTAGTCCAGACCAAGCCAAACCAAGTTCCCTTTGCATAAGGAGAGGGAAAAGAAGATTTTAGTTAAACAGAGATGTAACTTCTGACGCTAGCGCTGAAAGGTGTTTGTCAGGTTAGGCAAAACATTAATTTAAAAGAGACATATTCATGCGCCCTAGAAGTTTGTAGAAAAATAGAATACTAGGCATCGAGCAGATAGCAAGTTGAAGACTAAGCACACTTTTAGAACGAACAGCATTAATTAAAACTGTTAGTGCAACAGTTGTTGACACAGACTCTCCTATCTGGGTCAAAATGTATCTACTGTAAATGTACATTTAGTCTGTCATCTTTAACTCATGCAATTTATTTTCTGAGACAGGAAAGGAAAACAACTTAATTAATAGATTAACTGAGTTGACTTATTGAAAAAGTTCAGCTCCACTGTGTGGCTGGGTGACTTTGCTAATCAACAGTAGCAGCATTGGAAATATAGAATGAAGGCTTACGATTAGATATATGTTTTTATTTAGCCCTCAGGTGTGTAATATTTGTCTAGATATGTTGGATGCTGTGTAGCCACAACTGCTATGTTCTACCTCTACTGTGGGAGGTAATATGCCTCTGAGTACCAGTTGCTAGCATTCACATGTGGAGAGACTACTGTTGTGCTCAAGTTCTGATAGCTAGGTTCTCACAACTGTGAGGACAGAGTGTTGTGCAGGATAGCCATCCACATATAACGAGCACCCCTAACTCTAATTAATACATGAAGGGGTTAAGAACATAGAGCATGGTGTCCTGCCAGGCTCAGCTAGGACACTGTTCGACTGTGGAAAAGACTTCTTTGGAAGGTTGTTGGCTCTCTTTCATTGTAGGTTTTTAAGCAGAGGTTGTATGACCATCTGCTTAAAGTTGAGATTCCTGCATTGCAGGGAGTTGGGCTAGATGATCCTTGAGGTCCCTTCCAACTCTACAGTTCTATGATTCTATGAACTGAACTGCCTCACAGAAGCTTTCCCAAACTCCAGAAGCACAGACAAATGAGTGGCGAGATTTGTACCCGTTTGTCTGCCAGCAGCTGCCTTATTTCCTGGCTTTTACAAAGGAGCGCAAATCTCTGCTGCTGACAGTCATTCCTTAGGAATGTAAGACAGGGCAGGCATAGGCCAACTCCGGCCCTCCAGATGTTTTAAGACTACAATTCCCATCATCCCTGACCACTGGTCCTGTTAGCTAGGGATGATGGGAATTGTAGTCCCAAAACATCTGGAGGACTGGAGTTGGCCTATGCCTATAGGCGCATAGGAAGCTGCCTACACTGAGTGAGACACGTGGCTCATTCACATAAGCATTGACTTTGTGCAGACTGACAGTGGCTTCCCTGTGTTTGAAGCCCAGGTTATCTCTCCAAACCCTACCTGGGATTGAACCTGGGACATCTCTGTATGGAAAGTATGTGTTCTGTCCACTGAGCTATGGCCCTTCTCTTGCACAAAGCAGACCAAGACTTTGAAGTGCCGTTTAGGGAAAAACACCCTTTGCAGAATGTAACCTGTTGTAGCGCGGAGGGCTTATTTAAAAACTGCTGCTTACAGAAAAGAATTTCACAGTATCTTTTAATTACTGTGAATGATCAGTGCCTTTGTTTTACTTCTCAGCTGAAAGATGGCACTTCCCAACAGCAGGCAGGCTTCTGAAATCATGCTGAGACGATGCTGACTCAAAGGAAACATCGCCATATTTCGAATTACCAACACAGAAACATTTTTTCCAAGAGATATTCTGTTCCTCGTGAGATTTATAACTCTATTCCCAAGTGCTGTGATTAAACAGTTATATCCTTCCCCTCACATGCTCTTCTGGTCGCTTTGCAGCGTTGTGCCCATTTTTCTTCACAAAACAACTTTTATCTCGCATCTCTGTTCTCAGCTGACGTGATAGTAAAGCAGACAAATTTACAGGCAAAATATGCAGACTTTGAATTGCCGTGTAAATGTTGCTTTAGATTGCATTTTAGCCCACCTTAGGATGGTCTGAGCGGGCTAAAGCATTTTAAATAAATGACAAGAACGAGACGAGTTGCTTGTTACGGTATGTGCGCGCAAGTCAGACGCCCCTTTCTCTAATAACATTACTTGGAATAAAAGCCACATCTCCTCAAGACTTACACAGGAAAGAAATGAAATAAAAATGGTTCCCCGAGAATGCAAAATAGAGATGAGTTTCCCTGTAAACTTTAAATAACAACAACAACACATGTTCAGTGGAACCATTAGCAGAAATAAAAATGGAAGCTTTTGGTGCAAAGTGGTTAGCACTTTCTGACATAATATTAGTTTGAAAGATTGTAGGCAATGCAAATGGGAAATGTTTTGAAAGGCTCGTGCTTCCACCAATTATACTGAAGCATACAGTCCAAGTGTTGAAGCAGACCATACAATGATGGTCCATGGGAAGCCTTCTGCGGTGCTACCTCTTTCAACCAGGGCACCATGTGTGGCAGTCTTTCATCAGAGTGCTGCCTTTTCCTTCTTGGAGTACAACTTCAAGAGCTGCTTCTATAGAAAAGCCTTCCTGAACCACCCCAGCCTCTGTTTCTGTAACCTAGTCTTGCCTCCTGACATTCCCTTATTCATTTCTCAGTACAGTGGTACCTCAGGTTAAGTACTTAATTCGTTCCGGAGGTCCGTTCTTAACCTGAAACTGTTCTTAACCTGAAGCACCACTTTAGCTAATGGGGACCTCCTGCTGCTGCCGCACTGCCGGAGCACAATTTCTGTTCTCATCCTGAAGCAAAGTTCTTAACCCGAGGTAATATTTCTGGGTTAGCAGAGTCTGTAACCTGAAGCGTATGTAACCCGAGGTACCACTGTACTTTTTTTATTTAAAAAAACACGCCTGATTTTACCTCATCTCCATTTCCCCCCTTGTTCTATCTCTCTAAAGTGGACCATAAATTCCCCTGGCAAGGACTTGTTCTATATTCTGTAGCAGCGTCTAGCTTTCTGTATACACTAAAAAAATAGGATTGTTAGGAAATGTTATGCTTGGAGTGATTTTCCTGCAACCTGCCTTGAGAGCACATTGGGAACAGAAATATGAAACAAACTTTTTAACATTACGTTTAACGGCTGTAGGGTTCTTGGCTTACATCAGAGGCATCTTGTAGTCTGTTAAGAGACGGCCAGGTTTTTCACATTGTGCCTTAAATAGTTATATGGATGAAGGGATTTTGGCAGCTGCATGTAGGTTTCGGAACTCCATCCTCCTGCAGCACTGTGGAATGTGGGGGGGAAAGACCTTTTAAAATCCCAAATTTCTCAAGCTGTTAAAGACACAGAAGTCCTTTATGTTGAAAGGTTGGACCATTTATTATTTCCTGGTTCATCCTTGTGTGCAGACATCATTTTGGTTCGTTTTGTATGCATGTAGGTGGAGGAGTGACATCTGCAAAAGCAGTCTCAGCTCACTGGGGCATCAAACCTAGCATGTTTGCTGAATGGTAGAGATGGGGAACTTGTGGCCTTCCAATGTGGTTGGGCATCAACTTGGATCAGCTGCAGCCAGTCATGGTCAATGGTCAAGGGTGTGATGGGAGTTATAATCTATCAACCTTTGGAACCCCTGATCTCAGGGACCATGTGTATAGATGTGGATCATGTAACCTGTGTTAAGGATAACGGTTTAATTTTCTGAAATGGGAATGGTTACTTATGTTAAATTACTGTTTATTTTTAACGTGGAGTTTTTCCTTTGGTGGTAGCTCTCATGTGATTGGCTGACTGTGAGTCACATGAGACAGGCATTCCGTTCTGTTGTTACTGTTATTCCAATAACTGTCGTTTTTAACTGTCTTTCTGCCTTCCCCCTCTCTCTCTGTGAGGGAGAATGGCGGCTGAGAGAGGCTTCTCAGGATACTGCTGAGGACATTGTGTGTCAGTGTGATGTATCTGAAGTGAAACAGACAGAGGATGATCCCTAAAGGTTATTAGGGAGAAACCTGTGCACAAAAGCTCTCTGTAAGGACCAGAAAGAATACTGCAGAGGTGAAAGTAAAAAATAAAAAAATAAAAATCCAAAAGAAACTGTAAGACCTGAGTGAGCTCTACAGTTCAAGTGAGAATGTACCCATGTTTGAATAAGCATGAGATTGTAAATATATTTTTCTCAGTTGAATATAAAGAGTCTGAACATTGTATAGTCTTTACAAAGAAGCTATCAACAACCTAGAGGAGCTATTTAGCTTCCTAGCTGTAAGCTACTCAGTTACTTTGTGTATCATCAAAATTGATACACACAACAACAACAACCTGTATGCGTCACATAGAATCATAGAATCATAGAATCATAGAGTTGGAAGAGACCACAAGGGCCATCGAGTCCAACCCCCTGCCAAGCAGGAAACACCATCAGAGCACTCCTGACATATGGTTGTCAAGCCTCTGCTTAAAGACCTCCAAAGAAGGAGACTCCACCACACTCCTTGGCAGCAAATTCCACTGTCGAACAGCTCTTACTGTCAGGAAGTTCTTCCTAATGTTTAGGTGGAATCTTCTTTCTTGTAGTTTGGATCACCTGTGGGTGTTTGTATGCATGGGACCATGTATGCAAAAGCAATGTTTATATAGGCACCACTCTCACTCTCCTTAGTTCAGATTGGCTGAGGCAACCCAGTCAGATGGGCCGGTTCCAATTATTATTATTATTATTATTACTATTATTATTATTATTATCATTATCTACTATGAGTACTGGGTATTGGAGTTAGAGAAAGAGAGAAACATAAAGTGGGAAGAGATCTGCCCTTCGCTGCTGATTGTCCAAGATATAATGTATCAAACAAATACAGCAACAAGGATATAATGAGGCAATCCTAGTTTAAAAGTGATAATCTCTGTAAAGGCTACTGTATTGACTACTTTCTGTATTTCTTTCTTTCTTTTTCCTTGCAGAGTCACAGTGTACACTCTGTGGTGAACCTGAAGGTGAGTTGCGCATCAGCATCCTTAATAATTTTCAAAGTCAATAGTGGTGATGCTTGACTTGCATGATTTGTTTATTCTGCTAGTACTTTTTCTACTGTGGCAGTAGATGGAACATGTCATTAGATGTGATGCTAAGGGGGGCGGGAGCAGGGGGGGAGAGTGGAGAAGAGACGTACTGCTGTGTTAGATGCCAGAAAATGAATTGAATTAGTGCTGAGTAAAGCACAATACATCCTTTGGGCAGCAGGAGACCAATATTCTCTTGTAATAAAAATGGAAATACCTTTTACCCAGGTATTGTGCAATGGTCAGTATAACATAATAAGAAAAAAGAAAAGAAAGGGAGAGTGTGAGTATTCATTTTAGGGCATATAGAAACATATCACAGTTAGAATTTATCTCGAGCAATTGACATTCTGCTGTTGAATTAATAGCATTTTGCTATTATTTTGCAATGATTCTGTCAGTGCAAAGATTTCTCTTTGTGCCATGGAACATTCTCCTCCCTATGGGTGCCCCCTAAATATGTTCTGTATGTTCTGGGATTTTCCCCATTTGTCCAGAGCAGATTTGAGGGCAGAGCATGCCCAAGGGCCCTAATCCTTGAGCTAGCAGAAATGTTTCATTGAATACTGCCCTTATTCTCATACTATAATCCACCCTTTCATACACTGTCCTGCAATAAGTCTTCCACTAGGTTTTGCGCAAGAGCTCATCCTACCGGTGCCATTTCTTCTTATTTTTTGGTGGCAGAGGGAGAATTTGTTTCTTGCACATAATGTTTAGGATGTTTAATTCAACTGGATTTTAAAATGATCTTCTGTCATGCTCTCCTGTTCTGTTATTATTTTATTACTATAATATCATTTCTGTATTTTGTAAATAACTTTCAAGTTCATATTGCTGAAAAGTAGGGTATAAATACCAACAGAAGATAAATAACCCAGCCAACATTGTGCAAGCGCTTTTAATTTCCAGTTAGCTCAGTAGAAGAGAGTTCAGTTAACTTAGATGGATTTTGTTGTCTGTTTTTAATGTCTGTTTGCAATAATGTGGACAGAAAATTGAACTGGAAGTATTATTCAGAGAAGCCAATAAATTATTCAAATTCATCTCAGTGAAATCAGTGGACTTACAAATTCTTAACTTTACCTGGATTGTGCCCTTACATTGTAAATTTGAAATATCATTTTCATCGCGTGTATGATTTACATTTTGATTGTATCAACCGTGAGCTGCACTTGATCTCAAGACACTGCAAACAGCCTTTGGGGATAAATAGTAGCTGCTGGTAGATTTTTAATTTAGCTGAAATGAGACAACTTCATTCTGTGGAATGTCTTAACGTCTTAAAAATAAAACTGCAAGATGTATGTGATAATTAAAGGCCGTAGGTAGTATCCAGTAATAACCAGGGTAGACCCATTGAAATCAATAGTTAAGTAACATAAGGCCATTGATTTCTGTGGGTCCAGTCTGAGTATAATTTAGTTACTACTCTATAAAGTTATTCAGCATTGTTAGCAGTAGCATTGTTTTTAAATTAAACCAGTGATCCTGTGGTTGTAGATATGGCATTTGGAAGACATGTAATAAAGCATAGTTTTCTTAATATTTTGCTGGGCAACAGGAGAGATCAGAAGTCTAAAAAAATTATATTACATTGGGGCTCCTATTTTAGTCTTAAAATAATTGAGTAGGGAGAAACACTATATTATTTCAGTTAACACCTCCTTTCTTGCCATCTGTGCCTAGTGTAACCTTTTCCCCTTCTTCTTCTTCTTCTTCTTCTTCTTCTTCTTCTTCTTCTTCTTCTTCTATTTAAGAACTAGATGATCTGGTTTTATTTTTTTCAGATTAGGAATTTGGGCATTGGTTCAAGAATAATATCTTAAACATGCAATAGATTGCTCTCGGTAGGGTTTAATTTCCACCTGAGTGACTCTGCAGTGTGCTGGTTCCGTGGTGTTACCTCCAAGTCTAAAAGAAACCAAGCAAAGACTTGTAAGTGGCCCCAGAGAACCTTTACAAACACTACTGAAGCATGGATTAATGCTTCATAATTCTTGGTGCCCTGCGATCTCTCAGCAATTTGTTCAGTAATTTGCTTGACTGCTTCAATGCAGTGCAATATTATAAGACTCCATACTTTTTTTTTTTACACAAAAAAATGCTGTTTAATTTATTCTTATTATTTTATCTAGTTTTCTGAAAGGACTTCAGTGTGCCATTATGATAACAAATTCTATTTTGGCTTGAGGCAGGGCCTGACAGGCTCCATAAAGGACTGCTGCTGCTGCTGCTGCTGGATAGAGAGGGCTCCGTTTTTGTTTTTTAAATTGCTTTTATTTTTTATCTATGTCATTTTAAATTGTGATTGATATTAATGCTGTATTCTTAGTTTTAGATTTTATGATTTATGTGGAAATTGTTTTCCATTTGGTTGTGTACTTTCTGATGTGTTTTATTTATTGCTTATGACTTTCGTTATGTTGGTAATTATGTAAATCTTGTCATGTTGTTTTAACTATGGAAAGGTGGCATACAAATAAAATGATGATGATGATGCTTTTTGTGTGAAACATGACCTCATTGTTTGTGCGTATTTGATGTTAAAATTAATTCTTTGTGATTTTGAGACACAGTCCAGAAATATAAAGACTGTGCCCTCCAGTGAGGGCCAAGTTGTTTTATTACATTAGGGTGCTCAAATACAAAATGTATTCCACTTCCACTTGTCCTGCCACTTTCCTCCGGGAAAACCCACTCTTTACTGCTGAATCGTAGCAAACCTCAATCAGGTTTCCTCCAGATGGATGCTTGCTCTGATTTAGCACTAAAGAGTGGCTTTTCCAGGGGAAAGTGGCAGTGCAAAGGCAAAACCACTTGGGCATGTGCCTAGAAAGCATGGGATAAGCAGAAAACTGTGTACCCCTTCATGTATTAAAAGTGTGGAAGAGCCCTAAGCCACTTGAGCCACTATTATTATTATATTAATAACATAATCACTGCCAGTTGCAAACAAATTCTACTGTTATCAAATTTTAGCTTATTTTCTTGGTTTCTTCTCTGTCATTAAACTAGAGTTTTACAGTTCAGATGTAATAGGGAACTCTAGGTGGATAAACCAGGTTCTTTGCTCCAAAGCCAGAAGAGAAGGGCAAGGGAAGAACACTAAACCAGGGGTGTGGAACCTACTGACTGCCGGTCAGCTGTGAACTGCAGCATCATTTCATCTAGACCTTGGCACTCTTCCCAAGCCATTCTGTTCACACTTAGACCACATTCCCTCTACCTGTCCCATGGGAGAGAAGCCAGGAGAGGGATGTACTGGGTGTGGGAGTGGGGACTGCACTTTAGCAGCTTATTCCATCCCTTTGGCTTCATTGACTATCTCTTCTTTGGCTACAGCATGGAAAGAAACTAAAAGGCAGGCAGGCAGTTGCGTTAGATTGGAAGCATGAGTGCAGAGGCCATAGAGAGATGCTCTAGCCGACTTGCTCTGTGGCCAGGAATGCCAGTCAGCCTGCGTGCCTATGTCTTCTCCTCTTAGCTTTGCATCAGATAGGGAGAGTGAAGGGAGAGGAAGGATGTTATTGTTTCTGTGCATGGCCATGTGTGTTTATGGATCTGTGAATACGCCCTGCTCATGCCATGCCCACTTTGGGTTCTGGCATGGCACACTTTGCTGGAAAGTACCGTATTTTTTGCACCATAACACTCACTTTTTTCCTCCTAGAAAGTAAGGGGAAATGTCTGTGCGTGTTATGGAGCGAATGCCTATGGGTGGCGGGGGGGGGGGAATCTGCTGCAGTTGTGAGCAGAGGATCCATGGTTCCCCTTCCTTCCCTCCTCCGTGGCTCGCTTTGAAACAGCAAAGCGGGAGAAGAGCTGCTGAGTGGGGAGGAGAGAGGGACAGAGAGCCTGCTTGCTTTAAAGGAGCAAAGCGGGAGAGGAGAGGAGCCGCTTACACGAGTGTAAGCTGCTCCTGTCCGGTTGGCTCCTTTAAAGCAAGCAGGCTCTCTGTCCCTCTCTCCTCCCCACTCAGCTCGCTAAATAGCATTATTAGCAGCATCCTTCTCCACACACCCCACACATGCTCCTTGTCCCTTGAGTGCTTTTCCTTCCCTCCCCACTTAAAACGTGGTTACAAAGCACGGATCCACATGGATCCTCAGGATTTTTGCACTGGGTCACCCCAAATTCACCATCAGATCACATAGCATGTCCATGGCTACATCTTGCACCAAAAAAAATCACTCACCCACTGTTGCCTGGGGTCGCAGTGGTGCAAAAACATGGTTACAAAGCATGGATCCACATGGATCCTCAGGATTTTTGCATTGGGCTACTCCAAACTCACTGTCAGATCACATGTCTGTGGCCACAGCATGAACCACAAAAATCATACATCCACTGTTTCGTTTAGAATATTTTTTTTCTTGTTTTCCTCCTCTAAAAACTACGTGTGTGTTATGGTCTGGTGCGTGTTATAGAGCGAAAAATACGGTAGATACCTGACAGATTCCACCCTAGGTAAAGCAACCTTGGTAGGATTTTTCTCCCTGCTCCCTTGCTAAATTATAATGAGGAGCACTAAACCATAGTTTATTAAGCCATGAATGAGCCAAGCCAATGAGTGCTAGTTTTTATTGACTGCTTTGTAAGTTATCTGAAGATTTCTCTTTCACTATCTCTGTCACATGTTGACAATAAGAATGTGCAAATTTAAACTTAATAGGTTGATTCATTAATTACCCATATATCAAAACAAAATGACCGCCTCGGTTTCTCTCTCTCTTTTGTGGTTGGCTGTCTTAACTTTATTTTGTTCTGAAATTGTTCTACGGGTCTTTGGACCGCAATAAAGATTATATATTTAATTACCCATTTAAAAGACACATGAGTGAGGCAGAGACCTAGTGTGTGAGAAGTCTCAGTTATGCCCTTCCAAGTCCCTGGTTCGGCATCAGTGTAGACTCCATGATTAGGAAAGTGACCTTGCAGTGCAAATGAAACTCCATTTCCCCCATCAGTTTTGATTGTAGGTATCCAGAATTGTAGGATAGAATTCACACTCTTTTATTGTCTGAGCTGGTCCAAGTTCTTTTGATCTGGAAAGTCCAATATCTTATGAGAAGCTAAGGAGTTCATTGCTGCATTAGATTGAGTGATGGTCGAGCTTGTGACAGGCTTGTCACAAATTGGCTTGGACATAAGCTGTAATAATTCCCAAAATATTGTGAAGTAGCTTTGCTTATTTCTGAACCAACCCCAACCCCTATTTGCCTCAATAACTGCCCATAAATCCTCTCAACTTCCACTTAACTGACTTACCTGTTCAGTGGCAACAGTAAACCATGAAAAACGAGAGAAGGGAAGAGTTGGGTATATTTCATCTTCCACTCTCCTTTACCAGTCTCTGCCCACTTTCCTCTTGTGGAAAAGTGTCTGCGCTCTCGCAGTGGCAGCAAACACAGAGAGGGAGAGAAGGAAGGAATGCATCTCCCATGTGCCTCTCCAGTGCCTGGCATGTTTCCATGTACCGTATTTTTCGCTCTATAACACGCACCCGACCATAACACGCACGTAGTTTTTAGAGGAGGAAAATCCGTAGGCATGCCACCCGTAGGCATTCCCTCCATAACACGCACAGACATTTCCCCTTACTTTTTAGGAGGAAAAAAGTGAGTGTTATGGTGCAAAAAATACGGTACTATTCCAGGTCACAGATCGCAAGTAGACCCTGGGAAATATAATCTCCTCAAGGGCTACTGTACCGCAGTGTCATGCTCCAGAGAGAGAATATGGGAGAGAACTTTTCTCACCCCATTTGTTCCAGAAGAATTATTCTGCAGCTTGGATTAAATTCCAAGTTGGAGAAGAAACTGGGGTTGTAAGGCTTGAGTAGTATTTGAGAAGACAGTGTGGGAGAAATGTTCAGTGAACTCAGTCCAATAATTTCTGCAGGGAAAAATCTAAGAACCTCCAAGAGAAGATGAAAGGTAAGCATAATTTGTAACTGACAAAAAGAAAATACACTGCAAAAGAAAACCCTTTAAAAGCCATTATTTATTCCATCCATCGCCATGCCTCTGTGCTCTTCATTGAACATGCACTGCATCAGATTCCTCCTATGCAACAAGTTCACCTGGGCTTCAAAATCTCTGAGGTGCACAAAACAAAAACCCAGCCCATAAATTCCTGAGTGCAACAGAATTGAAATGATTTGGCCAGTCTATGCAGATGATATGTCTGTGTTACTATTAGACCACAGAAATTGCCCTGAAACTCAGACAAGTCTGATTGGACAAAGTTTTCAGCACTAAAAGGTAATATTTGTTTCACAGGAAGTGGATGCATGAGATTAGTTACGTATTCCTTTTCATGGTTTACTAAACTTATAGACAAGGCACAACAGGATTTTCTTACTCTGTCCAGACTGCATTTTTATTTCTGCTATGTACCACATCTTTCTTTTTTAATTAAAAAAAAATGCGCTTGCTATTTTTTTATTTTATATTTTGCCTTCAGAATTTCAATTCATTTATTAGCAAGCTGGGCCCAACAGAAGACATGTCCCTCATTTTATTGCTTTACTGCTGGCATAAAAAATGCCCTGGAGAGATTACAGCATTCAGAGATTATTCATTCCCAGCAGCCCTTCCTTTGATCATGCTTCAAGGAAACAACTCAAATCTACAGTGACCAAGTCTATAGTTTTGAGGTGAAATATTAATTACGTGCTGAATTCAAGCCTGTGAGCTCCCTCGATTCATCCGTCAAGGAGACCCAGAGCACTATTCTCCCGCCCTTCAAAATCTTTGGCTCATCATAGTGTCACAAAGACACTAAGTAAAATAGTTGTGGCTGTTGCGTTATGAATTACTTGCCCCAAAAAAATCTTAGAGGGCTTCAGTTGCTAGTATACTGTGCCGTTTTGTTCTTTCCTGTCTACGCAAAGCGGCTGTAAAGCAGGCATAACTGCTTTGGTAAACCAGGTTAATGGCCGCTTTGCATCAGTGCAGAAGCACAGAGCAGCTGGAGGGTAATAGCCAGTAAAAGGCAAAAATGCTCTTCTTGTTATACTTATGCAGACAATATTTGACATTTGGAGAGTAGAAATAGGTCTTCCAGTTCAGTCCCTCTCCTTCTGTTTGTTTTGTTTTTATAGAGTTATTTTCCCAGCCACAGTTGCTTTCCACTGACAAATGTGGAAAGGAATATGACAATCAACAGATGCCTTTTGTGCATTTAGCTCAGCCTAGTATATCATTAGATCTCTAGCCAGGACATCTTCTGTAAAATGATAGTAATGCTCTAATCCTAGGGAGATGCTGTTTCTTAGGAAGCCTTATTTATTTGTTTGAAAATTTCCAGCCTAGGCCTTCCCAATCACATGGTCCCAGGGTGAGTTGCAATACAATAAAACAGTGGAAGAAAAATTAGTTCAGCACAGCTTCTTTATTTATTTTATTTAAAAAACTGATAAAAGTACTACATATTCTTTAAAACACTCAGGCAGCCAAACCCTGGGCTCCTCCCTTGCAGAAATTACAAATCCTCTCCTTTTGCTTTTTCTAGCAATAGATCGTTTACATGCACTATATAAGCATACTTTTGCAACCTTTTAAAATGCTTTAGGAGGTTGACCAAGCAGTTCTTTTAGATTGCTGTACACAGAGTCCTTCACTGATCGCTTTGGCTGTGGCATCAGCCGTGCAAAACTGCCAGAATTGAAGAGGAACATGTGGGTTCATCTGGTAAAGGTTGTGAAGATAAGTCCACACTGGTCATGGATTTTTGCTACTAAAGCCACGTGCAATGGTCTTGATGTACATTCCTTCCTTGGAACAATTCCCCAAAACACTTTCCCAAAGGAAGATCTTGCTGGAAGAAAACTCTCAGATTACCTTAGTGTCCTGAAAAAAGTAACCAAGTGTTTTGATTACATCTGCATCAAGATAAAATATTCCATCAAGTCTTATAGAAGCGACTGTCATATGAAACTGGGACCTGCTGCCTGTTGGAGTAGCAGCAATGTGGTAATTGGGAAAGTGTTGGTTTTGGAGTGCTTCTTCGACATGACCAAAGTTATTCTCCTTCTCCATGACTAACTTAGCAAAATACTAAATGGACGACAGAGTGAAAGATGTTTCAGCCTGAAAACCAGTGTCAAAACATACAGTGTGACATCTCAGTAAATACAATTAACTTGTCTTCACTCACCAATTATGGAAGAAAACCATTAGGAGACACCATTTAATGAAACACACGCTGAGAAATCGTAAGATGTTTTCAGAATGTGTTTATTTACACCTGTCAAACATTATGGATCTTAACAGTTGCTTTTGGTCATATTTCCAAACCATGATGGATACAAAGTAAAAGGAACCAGTTATTTGCTAGAAAACTTTCAGAGGACAACAATCCCAGCCGACAACAGAAATCGACAAGAATTCTTAGTTTTATTGAATTAACCAGCACTCTAAAGACAATACAGACTTATTCAGGTGAATTCAGGTTCATTCTGCTATGAAATAAATTGTCTTTTCCCAGCCAAATAAGAATTCTTAAGGTAAATCCTTACTCCATTTATCCATCTAACCATGTTTTTCTGTAATGCGCTCTTTTAAGAATATTAAAAGACCCTGCTGCATGTTGCCAGTGACCCATCCAGTCCAGCATCCTGTTCCTATAGTGGCTAGCCAGATGATGCCTTGACTTGAATGCAACAAGACTCTCACCATAAGCAATTTCAAGCAACCAGTATGGAAAGACTGCCTCCAATAGTGGAGGAAGAACATAACCTTCACTGTCAGTAGCCTTTCTAACGTATCGCAGGCCTTCTCGGCATCCCTTTTTAAAAAACAACAACACAGTGCCTATGTTTTATTTATACAGTCAATAATATTAAGCATTCTTCTGTTATTTATTGTTAAGGTCCTTGCTTTAATACAGTCTGTTAGATCACCATTATCTGGGGATAATCTTATTTTGGTTTATTTGCCAATGTTTTAGTTAAAACCTTATACTCACAATTTAATAAAGTTCTAGATCGATATGCATTTATGTCTTCCTTATCTTTTCACTTCTTATGTATTGAAACTATTTTCTCTCAGTGTCCATTACTGTGGCATAATCCATCTTCAATGTATTTCATTCAGTCTATTTGTTAAAGGTTGTTCCAAAATTTCTTGAAAAGCCTTCAAATGGTTCACAACAAATCCATTGTGACCTAGTTTTTCCATGTTTTGAATTGTGTTGTGGCTGAATATATCTTATTACAGCTTATTTCTTCTAATCATTATCTTTTTTTCTCAGTCAAACACTGCAAATACATTTGCGGCAAATAATTTTTATATAAATTATTTTAGGAAGCTGTGATTGATCTCATGCAATTTTTAAAAAATCATAAACCTTCTAATTATGTCTTTGTCATCTATAGTTATGTGACATTTATATTTTCAATATTGGCTATTAATGTGTTTCCCCCTTTCCTCTTAATTCCGTTAGTGAATAATTTGCTTATCCTATCTCTAAAATACTTCTGTGGCTGTTATTTCTTAGTAAGCATGCACTGGATTATTTTTTTTTATTTTTTTTAAAAGTAAATGTGACAAATGAAATAGATATATGTATGCTAAGTTATACATTATGCATTTTATTTTGTTAAAGCTGTAAAATGAATTTAGATCTAAAAAGAAAATAACTGTTACACATAATTCATTTCTCCCCACCCCCTACAAAAAGTCTGCTTTCCCTTAGATTTTCTTTTTAAACTGCCCAATTATTTTTCAGTGGCTTCATATATATTCAGATATTTTACATTACTAGCCATATGTGTTTCTCAAACACTTCTGGTAGCTCCAAGTATTTGTGTAATGACATTACGATATTGAAAACTTTTTTCAGTCCCTTTCCTAATTATTCCTTTCTCACAGACACTGCATCGACATTTTCATCATGCTGGGCACTATGATCCCAAAGTCTCCTTCCTGGTCAGTCACCACCAGTTCAGACTTCATTAGCGTATAAGTAAAATTAGGGGGAGGAATGGTCTCAATATGCATCACACACACTTGCTTAACAGTGAATTTCATTCGCTATTTTACTGCCCATTCACCCAGGTTGGAGAGATCCTTCTGAATCACTTTTTGGTTTCACCACCTCTCAACCACTCGGTGCCATCAGCAAATCTGGCCACCTCACTGTTTAACCCTAACTCCAGGTCATTTATAGGGACGCGGGTGGCGCTGTGGGTTAAACCACAGAGCCTAGGACTTGCCATTCAGAAAGTCGGCAGTTCGAATCCCCGCGACGGGGTGAGCTCCCATTGCTCGGTCCCTGCTCCTGCCAACCTAGCAGTTCGAAAGCACGTCAAAGTGCAAGTAGATAAATAGGTACCGCTCCGGCGGGAAGGTAAATTTCCATGTGCTGCTCTGGTTCGCCAGAAGCGGCTTCGTCATGCTGGCCGCATGACCTGGAAGCTGTATGCCGGTTCCCTCGGCCAATAAAGCGAGATGAGCGCCGCAACCCTAGAATCGGCCATGACTGGACCTAATGGTCAGGGGTCCCTTTATCTTTACCTTTACCTTTACCAGGTCATTTATAAACAATTTCAAAAGTACAGGTAACAATGTTGATCCTCGGGGGGCCCCGCTTCTTCTGTTCCTCAAATGTGAAAACTCTCAATTTATTCTTAGCTTTGTTTCCTGCTATTTAATCAGGATCTGACCCGCAAGAGGGCCTGTTCTCTTATTCCATGACTGTTCAGGGTTACTCGGGAGTCTTTGATGAGGGGTTTTATGAAATCTTTTTGAAAGTACACAGTATCTGTTGGATCCCCACTATCTACCCTGATCTTCAAGCAGACATCATTTGTACCTACATCGCTCCTCCCACAGTCGGTAAAACTAAACAATCTAGTTCTGACTGTGCTCCAGTTTTTGAGAAAGGGGTTGTCAGGAAATTATTTCTCTTTCCACTCCCAAACCCCATCAAATTAATGGGGGCATCTGACTAATACAGCTGGATTTGGACTTTAAACGTTTGTTCCTTTTTTGGAGTTGCGGTCAGTTATGTTTCTATTTCTATCACATCTGCACTAGGCTACCTTTTTGATCCGAGGCCCTTTTATTTAACACACCAGTTAAACAAATAAGAGAGAAGATTGGAAGGACCAGTGTAATAGATGTTGTGTTGAGAAACTGGCACTGGCAACAGCAGAGCCGCTATGGAATAGTCCAACCACCGTGTATTTTTCAAAGAGATGTCACTGCTATCCACTTTTAATTATGGATTGGAAGATCGGGGGAGAAATTAGGTGGTGACACTCTACACTCACATTGTAGAGCTATCTCATGCTTCAGCATAGTTAAATAGGCAGTACTGGTTTCCAGTTCAGTTTCTAACATAAATTCGCTGAAGTCTGAAAGTGGAAGACAACAGGCTGCTTACATTTTGCCAGTAGCTGCCTTCATATGTACCTAATGGCTCTGGGCTGGCTCCTAAGCCTGAGTACCAGTGCAGGTACAGCAGAATTGCTGGTGTGGTATCTGCCTTTCTAGTGGCTGCCATCTTTGGCAGCTGTTCATAAATTCTGGGTTGCCTCTATTCCTGTGGAGACCTACGCATTTGTATCTATTTATACTTGTATCTAGCTATTGTTTATTGTTGTGTTAAAAATCTGAGTAAATTTGATACTAAAAACAAACCAGAAATAGGAGCCTTGTGTCTCCCGTCCCTTCCCCTGTCGGAGCCAGCCGTCAGAAATGGCGTTGTTTAGCATAAAATAAAGACACAGAGAGCCAGCAATATTTTCATGGATGGAGGGCAGCTCATTCGAACTCCTTCTCTCCGGTATCTTTTATTATCCTTTGTTCTCTCCTCTCTCCTGTCGCATGGCCGTTTGCCAATGTCTCACGTTACCTACATCTGGTCCTGGCTTTTACCCACCCATCGCCATATAGGGTCATCACTGCCCAGAGGAAACACAACTCCATTTAAAGTCAATACATTCCAATACATTGTAAAGCTTGGAGTGCTGGTCACGAGGTAAGGGGGCCCCTGCAATATTACAAGCCTCTGCTATGGCTTTATGACTCCCACATGCCCTCTTTCTTTATTTTATTAATCAGAGTCATAAATGTCAGTACCAATACGGTTATATCGAGTGCGATAAGTGACTCTTATGAGACCGGAAGCGGGCTGCGGACTGGAGAACCATGCAGAACATACAGAGATTAAAGAAGGAATACATTGTATACAGCAACACAAAATAACGCAAATAACTACTATTAGGATCACTAAAATCAATAAATGTCGAAGCCAACTTCCATCCGGAAGCCAAGAATATAACCATGCCCACGGATCAGTGGAAGGAGGGGGGGCAAACGGATTGTGGGCTACCATGGTTTCCATATGGTCGATCGTCGCAGATATGCTAATATTATTATCAGGAATAAACATACAACAATGAGAATGAACAAGTGCACAAACTCCTCCTTTTGAGGCTAAAATTACATCTAAAGAATAACGATTCTGTAAGACCACCTCTCTCATTGCAGACACCTCTTGGTTGAGATTCTTCAAGGCTTTTATGGTATCATTGAATAATCCTTCAGTCCAATTTGCTAGCCGATGGAGGTCCCTATAGTTCATTTGCTGCACCCACTGAGGGCAGCAAGGCCCGAGAGATCTGGGTACCGATATATTGATTTATGGGTGAATTAACCTCCCAATGATTTCATAGTCTAAGATAAGATGGTAACTTATCAACCTTATACAACAACGGAACCACGATACCCAAGGTACATGTGCCTGTGAGCTTTCGAGGAATGGCTTTGTATGCTTTTTCGCCACAAAGCAACCATAACTCTCTTTGGAGTAAATAGCTGATATTACTACTCTGTTGGGACCAATTAAAGGCTTCAGTAAATAAGGAACTGATATGAAATTGCTCATCTGCGGCATTTGCTAAACCAGGGATAGAAGAATTCAGACTCCAATTTGCATGGATGGTTTCTTTCCTAGTTTTTAGCCATGCACTGGTATCGCTCCTATAGCACTGAGATTGGTCACTGTATGTTCCTGTAAGCGAACAAGAGCTATTAAAAGTGAATTTCAATGTATATTGACAGTTTGGATATATGCCCCATGATTCTTTCCCCTCTTTAATTTGAAAACAAATGGGGGCAGGCTCATGGAGGGTCAAGTGTACTGGAGGCCAAAAAGATTGCTTAGGGGATATAATATTTGTAAATCGAAAAAATCCATTGACAGGCACACCATGAAGCATTATGCCTGAATGACTGGCAAAAGGGGGCATGTGCATACACAGCCAGCATCTAGAAGCATTCAATAAACTGGTAAACATAATCATATCTTGTACAAAAATATTATCCCTCCATATCTTATGATAATTTTCTCCCCTAAAAGTCTTATTCAACAACGCTGTTCTTATAGTTCGAGAGTGGCTGAGCCGTGGATGCTGCCAGCCAGAGTAGGATTCTGATGACAGCGGCTTGCCAGCTGATAAGGTGAAATGTAGTGGTTTCAACTGGACTGGGTCGTCTGCTTCTCTTCCTTGTATAACGGTGCAGCAAAAGATGGCAAGGCAAATGGTTAGGAAGGCGCATCCGCGGTTGAAGATGCTCGCCATGGCAGCACGCATCGAGCTGGAACCCACAAAGGCTTGTCCTCGACGTCCACTGCCACGTACCCTCGTCCCCACGTGATCAGCGGGACAGGTCCATGCCACGTGGGATCAGGCAAGCGTCGGTACACCACCAAGGGGCGGGGGAGTGCCTCCTCCTTCCTAAAATGCAATTCAGCGGGGGTATGGGTCCTAAGATGTGGATATAAAAGATGGTTAAGTACAAAAAGAACCTGGTGGACTGCCGAAAGGATATCTGCTGTTGGTATGCTTCGGCCGCCAAGCTGTTTAAGCAATAGTGTTTTGAACGTCAGGTGTGCTCTTTCCACTATAGCTTGCCCTGTGGAGTTAAAGGGTATACCATGAGTTAATTTCACATTCCACAACATACAAAATTCCGAAAATGTTTTAGAAATATATGCTGGACCATTATCAGTTTTGATACGCGCAGGTTTACCCATGACTGAGAAACAGCGGATAGTGTGCTGAATGACATGCCGAGCTGTTTCCCCCCTCATGGGTGTAGCCCATATGAATCCAGAGTGGGTGTCCACCGTGAGGTGAACCTTGGAGAGTGGAGCCAACACAGGTGTGTGTGTGACATCCATCTGCCAACACGCCAATGCAGACGTGCCCCTAGGATTGACAGCATGAAAAGGAACGGCCAGCTGAGATTTAGAACAGGAAGCACATTGGGACACAATATCCCTAGCTTGGGCCAAAGGAATAGAAAACTGCTTAGCCAATGCTTTCGCAGGGAGGTGAAAGGTGTTATGACATAGTACAGGATCAGAAAAGAGAGAAAAGGCAGAAATGTCCCTCAACGCTGCATCTGCTCTTGCATTGCCCTCTGCTAAATACCCTGGGTGCGATGTGTGGGAGCGAAGATGTGCAACATAATAAGGGAACTCTCTGTGCTGAAGTAAAGCCTGCAGGGCGAGAAACAAAGAAAACAAGTCAGAATCCAAGGAAGGAGTTATATAAGATATTGGTAAAACAGTAAAAATGTGATATACATACTGAGTATCCACAATAAGATTGAAAGGTTGAGTAGGAAAGGATTGAAAGGCAAGAATCACAGCCGCTAGCTCAGCTCACTGAGCAGAAGACTGTGGAGGGGTAAATAAACATTTCCATTTTCCTCCCTCTTCCCATGTCACTACTCCCCTACTTCTTGTTCCATCCGTGAAAAGGGTCATTGCAGCGGGGAGAGGTGTGAGAGACAAGGGGGTAGCCAGAACATAGGTGACCTGTGTCAGAAATGTCAAACGGTCATCCTTTGGAGGGTTAAAAATGATGACACCTATAAAATCCGCTAAAGCGATTTGCACGGCAGCATTAGTTATGAATAAGTGCTGCTGTTCTGTCTGTGAGAAAGGCAAATAGATTGATGCAGCATCGAAACCGCTCAAGGCCAAGGCACGTGAACGTCCTTTTATGACAATGTCTGATGTGGATTCAATTACTGAATAAACGTTTTTGGAAGGGGTATTTGGTAAATGTAACCATTCTATAATGCAGATAGTCTTCTTCTTTTCCTTATGAGCATATAAAATTCCTGTTGGCAACAATGGTGTGGCAAACACTGCCAGATGCAGTTCGTGTGCAGAGGCTTCTGTGATCCTGTCCACGAGAATAGATCACAGGTGCTGATTAACGGTTTGTAATGCAGTGATCATTGCCGAAGTGACCTGGATTACATCTGCTGGATCCTTGTGTCCTGCGAGCGCTGAAAACAATGGTGATAATGTGCTGGTAGGTAATGCAAGGAAAGAGCGAGCCCAATTCAAATGCCCAAGAAGTTGTTGTAATTGCACAAGCTTCATGTTTGAAGGGATAGTCAGTTGGGGAACAATAGGCAGCGCTGCTTGTGCAGAGACTTTATGTCCCAAGTAGGTGGCGGGCAACGTCAATTGAATTTTTTCAGGCGCTACACAGAGTCCCGCTTCTGCTAACGTGGCAGAAAGTTCTTGAAAAATGCCAGGCGGGAGTTCCTTTGCAGCGATTAAAATGTCATCCGTGTAATGGTAACATATGACCTCTAGGTGGCGCATGCGGAAAGGTTTCAATGCTTCATCCACAAAATGTTGACAAAGTGTAGGGGAGTTCCGCATGCCTTGAGGCAGAACAACCCACTGATATCGCTGGGTGGGCTGCGAATTGTTATATACTGGCAATGTAAAAGCAAACCGTTCCTGTCTGCTGGGGCCAGTGGGATGAAGATGGTTCAATGTGGCCGAAAGTCAATTGTTCAGAAATAAGCTGGGCCACCGCTGCTAGTTTTTCTTTTGGTAAAGGCCACTGTTCTACCCATACTGGGGTAGTGGTGATCCATCGTAATGGCAGTGCGGTGCGTGGAAGTGCAGGGGCGGCCCTAAGAATAAATTTGACTCCAATTTGGTGTCTGCAATAGCCAAAATATCGCGCCCCCATAAGGAGATTGGAATGTCCATTATTAACGGATAGAGGGTGACCTGAACCCCGGCATCGCTTTTGATGAGTATTGGGTGGAGACTGCTCCGTGCCTGTGATTTACCTCCCACACCAATAACCTGTGTGGCTGGACTGGTGGGCCAATTGGATGGCCAAGTAGATTTAGCCACGACTGTTACATCCGCCCCTGTGTCCAGAACTCCCTCAATGCGTCGACCTCCCACTGTCAGAGACACAGAAGGGCGTGAGGCTGTGATGCTCATGGCTGCTGCAATTAGGGGTAGTTGTTCGGATGGGGGGAAATTGATAATCTTTGCCACTGAAGTATTTGACTGTATTCTGCATGGACGATCTGCATATAGCGTGATCTCAGGGAAATTCACATATGGTCCATGTGTTAGCATCGGTACCGCATGAATTCCTGCTGTTTGTGCAGATAATAAGGGCAATACCAGACAAGTGGCATGATTGTCTAACCCTGCTTCAGTGAGGACATGAGTCTTTAAAGGGCAGAAAGGCAAATGGAATTCCACGTCCTGAGTTAGGCGAAGCTGTGGTGCTGTTTCCCTGGACTCCGGGGGTCCCCTATTGATTTATCTGGGCCCGGGGAGGGCCCAGCTGCCAGTTTCCCTGCTGTTGTCCTTGCTGACAATTGCAGCTCTTTCAAGATTTTAAAGTCAAAAGGTTGGTGCTGGGCTTGAGTTCCTGCTGGAGCACCAGCAGGGGGCACAATGACGGGAAATGCCACAGTATCCTGAATTAAGGAACAGGCAAGTACTGCACGTTGAAAAGGGGTGGCTGGTTCTGTCGATGAGAGAGTAGGATCATTGCCAGCCAAACCATGGTATTTTTGCAGGATTGGGTCCTCTGGTGAGGAAGTGTAGTCCGGAGGTTTGGGGTCTGGGGCTGCTGGCAAGGCGAGGGCTGGAACAGGCGGCATCACAGCAGGCTGGACTAAAGAAGCCGGGGGTGATATTGGCAATACAGCCATGGAGATATTTTTTGGAGTTAAAGAGCCCATGGCATAACGAACCTTGCACCATGCATTTAGAATCCGAACACCAATGCTGGGGTGTCCGTGAAAATGTGTTTCAATCTTATTCCAATGTTTTAATTCCCAAGTCCCATCTGCAGGAAACCAGGGGCAATGCTCATCAATGGCCAGAATGAGCTGTATCAAATCACCCTCAGGAACTTCCAATTTGTTGGAGGAGAGGAGAAATTTTAAGTCTTTTAAAAATTTATGTTGGGGAGTAGACAAAGAGCTGCCCATTTTTCAAAAATCAAGATAAAAGGGATCGAACTCACCGGGATCCTAAGATGCTTTAGCGCTTTGCAACCCTTGCCGGACGTAGTGAGTCGATGATTGCCATTGTGTGAATCGAAGAACCTCACACGGTTTTCTTTTAAAATGCTCTTAGTCTGCCTCAGACTGTTTTCTTTTAGTTTGCCTCACACGGGGCACCACTTGTCGGAGCCAGCCGTCACAAATGGCGTTGTTTAGCATAAAATAAAGACACAGAGAGCCAGCAATATTTTCATGGATGGAGGGCAGCTCATTTGAACTCCTTCTCTCCGGTATCTTTTATTATCCTTTGTTCTCTCCTGTCGCATGGCCGTTTGCCAATGTCTCACGTTACCTACATCTGGTCCTGGCTTTTACCCACCCATCGCCATATAGGGTCATCACTGCCCAGAGGAAACACAACTCCATTTAAAGTCAATACATTCCAATACATTGTAAAGCTTGGAGTGCTGGTCACGAGGTCAGGGGGCCCCTGCAATATTACAAGCCTCTGCTATGGCTTTATGACTCCCACATTCCCCCCCTTGTTGTGTCTCCTTTTTCAGTAACATCTAATAAAGCAGGCATAGGCAAACTCGGGTCTCCAGATGCTTTGGGACTACAACTCCCATCATCCCTAGCTAACAGGACCAGTAGTCAGGGATGATGGGAACTGTAGTCTCAAAACACCTGGAGGGCCGAGTTTGCCTATGCCTGTAATAAAGCAAGACTTGTCATTTCATCCAGACTCCCAAGTTCCTCTGCCCAGCAAGTGGTTGCTGATGAAGTACAATGGAGATAGGAAACTTGGAGCATGATGATGTAATGGTAGGGCTGGCCAAAGGTGTCTTGTAGCCAAAGGTGAAGGACAAGATGACACCCTCTTCCAGTTCCACATAAAGAAGCCAGCTAAACTGGTAGCTGAAATGTACTTCAACATTGGCAACAGGGCGGCATCCTCTACCACACCTCAGCTCAGCAGGTTGGCTGAAGTGTTGCAAGGCAATACCACTGCCTCACCCCCCAACATCTGCTGCCTGAGGCAGCCACCTCATTGTGCCTAATGGTAAGGCTGTCTCTCTGTAATGTCACGGGATTTATAGAAATATAGAATATATAGGTAGAAGAGGCCCCAGGGATTATCTAGTCCAAAGTTTCTCAGACATGGGTCTCCAGCTGTTTTTGGACTACACTTCCCATCATCCCTGACCACTGGTCCTGTTTGCAAAGGATGATGGGAGTTGTAGTCCAAATAAACAGCTAGAGACCCACCTTTGGGTCCAACCCGCTGCAGTGCAGGATGATGCAGCTGAATTACTAGATATTGAAGAGAAATGAGGATAAAGAGATTTGGGGCTGCTCTTTTTGGTAGCAGCCACATATCCTCCACAGCTTTAATATCAGCCAAAGTTACTTACTTTATAATGCAGATAGGCATCACCATGTGTTACTGGGACAATGACAATCTGCAGTGGATGGAAACAACTTACTTAAAGAGGATGTCTGGATTACAGAATCAAATTAAAATGTTCCCTCTGAATTCATGATCAAAACTTGTCCATCATTACTGTAACTTTTCTTTAGGTGCACAGCTTTTTGGACTTCTTTGTGCATTGATGCATCTTGCGACTGATTAGAACTTTGTTTTTAAATGAGCAAATAAAGGATAACAAGTAGCGATTTAGAGCTGCTGTATATAGAGAGCGTAACTGACTTGGCAAACTGTTCTGTTTTGCCATGACAGGTTAACCTCGAGTCTTTTCTTTATAGTTGCCTATGAATAATGGCATTGATAGTATAAGCTGAAATGTACATTTTGCTATAAATCCCTGATTTATAGTGTTTTATACATGCATGCAATAGCATTTGGGCAAAGCATGTATTAAAAGCCTAATGACTTAACGTTAGTGTTCGAAATATTTATAGAAAATATTGTTCTGGATGCCAAATTTCTGGGCAAATATTCCAGCATCCTCTTCAAATAGATAAAACCCTTTCAGTTAAAGTCCAGAAGTCACTGTGGTGTAAACAGTCATATTGTGTGTGTATTGTTACATATATACTCCTGTGCCCAAGCAGTGAGATTTTCAGGAGTGGCAGCACATAGTTCAAGTTTGTCCAGGGATTTTAACTTCTCACTTTCAGCAGACAGCTACTGGAAATTAATGGTTTAATCACTCTTTCATCCCAAGTGTGGTACTTTAATGTTGCTCTACTGCTATTTAAGATATGGATATTATAAATTGTGTGTGTGTGTGTGTGTGTGTGTGTGTGTGTGTGTGTGTGTGTTTTACAGTTTTAGCCACTTTGAGAATTTGGCATGGACGTAAAAGCAAGTTAAAAGAAATACCTGAAACAAAGAATGCAAATAAAAATTAGAGTTGTAACATTTCAGAGTTCCTCCTTTTCTTTAGAGAACATGCTCAAAACACAGTAACCTTCATCTACCTTCCAGCAAATCTACCTTGCATCCATGGCATTGTAGTCATGACGACGCCACAAGTCTCCTGTTCCTTCAAGTATGACAGTTGACAGTGTTGCCCTTGAGCTCTTAATGGCTTGGGCACTGTGGTGATGAATGAAACGTGTAGCACATGGCTCTCGGAGGAATCTAGCAGTTGTTTGATCAACTGTGTCATCCTTATTACAGAGTGGGTGCTGCCCTCCAGGGCTTGTTTGCCCTCAGAGCTCAGCTTTCTTGTTGGGCATGAGTGAGAAAGAGGAATCCGGCCTATTTGCATGTGGTGTTTTGAGCTGCAGCACTGATACAGACATCATAATTGCATGATGTATCCAATGCTGAAATCATTTTAGCTCGTTGCTCTTAATTTTAAAGTTAAGTTTAAACTCTCTCCTGTTGAACTCAATCAGGCACGAGAAAATGTTTCATTGCGAATTACTTTGAGTGTCATGGGAGCCATGCATGGTGTAGTGGTTAAGAGCAGTGGACTCGTAATCTGGTGAACCGGGTTCGCTTTCCCACTCCTCCACATGCAGCTGCTGGGTGCCCTTGGGCTAGTTACACTTCCCTGAGGACTCTCAGCCCACAGAGTGTTTGTTGTGGGGGAGGAAGGGAAAGGAGATTGTTAGCCACTTCGGGACTCCTTAAGGGGAGTGAAAGGCAGGATATCAAATCCAAACTCCTCCTCCTCCTCCTCCTCCTCCTCTTCTTCTTCTTCTTCTTCAAAGGCTACCCCTCAGCTTCCAGGAGAGAGGAAGCCAAATGCTGGCTCATGGTGGCTGGCAGTTCGGGGATTCCCTCCTAAGAATTTTGAATTGCCCAATCAAGGGCAGCTTGGTGGCAGGGTTTGGGCAGCAGATCAGAGTGGAGAAGTCTTCATTACGGTCTGCCACCTGGATATATAGGCCAACTGTGCCCGAGTTTGGCAAAGAGCAACCTGCCCTTCCTCCCTTTCTGCCGTGGTTTATTGTGCATGCCAATCTCATTTGCTTCCTTTGAGCACCGTGTTATCTGACCTTGACATGGCTTAATATGGTTCCCATATTTGGAGCTGGGAAGGAATTTATAAGTTTATAGTTAAAAGTCTGCATGTGGAAGGCAAGATGCTGAAGAAACCTAGGGAACAAGCTGAGCCAGCTCCACTCCTTTCTCCCAGTGCCACTTCTTCACGTCTCACTGAACAACAGCAGTCTATGTATGAGGCAGGCTTTCATTGCCCAACTCCTATTGCTTCTGAGTGGCAGATGTCAGGTCAGAGTATTTCCCCCCTCCCCCACCCTTCAGGTCATTCAAAGCATAGTGAGCCTCTGTATCTCCACTTGATCCGGTGCGCAGCAAATGCCCACATAGGTGGTATCTACTCCTGCTGGGGTCTTCATGGTTGCATCACCAACAAAGAGGACAATGCATCAACATCATACTACCAAAGAAAGCAGGTGCAGATTTGCATACAATTTGCATGTGCTAATATTTCCCAGCAGATCCCGATTTAGAAATTACTATAGTTTAAATAGAAATACTGCATCTCTCCTCATACTGGGGAAGACAATAACCAGCTGCCTTGTGTTCCTCTCCAGGTGCTACTTGTTTATAGGCACCTTCAACACCCTTTCTCTCCCTTATGTGGCTATTATTTGTTTTTGAACAGCCTGGATCCTCTGACAATTCTTCAGATTGAGGATTGCCCAGTGTAGAGTACGATACATGGCCACCCTATGCATGTAGCAGCAGAGATATCTCATGCCTCAGTGGGTGGGGTGGAAGACAGCCTTTGGTTTTCATGTTGTGACTTTGTGCATGGCAAGGGTCTCCATAACCAGTCCTGCACACACATGCGCACGCACACACAAAGGAGGAGAGCAATTGTTATATCTCCATTGCCAAATTTCCAGAATCTCATTCTGGATAACAACCTGTCTAACCCTGCATGAGTTGCTGTGTGTGGTTCAAAGAAACTTGGGGGGGTAGCACAAAAGAAATATATTTGGAAAGAAGACATGTTTGTTGTGAAAAGGGGGAGTGATCAAAATGTAGTTTTGTAGGAAGTAATCAGCATTGCGGTTAGGAAAACATTGCTTCTTTTTTTGCCTTTTTTTTTTTACATTGGGCAAGCCTGTGAGTTAATCAGAAGATCATTATCATAAAACACTTTTAACAGTACACTGCTGACTGACAGAGTCATGAGGAGAATGAAAGAGAAAATGAAAGAAATCTTTCAACAAGACCTCTGGAGACATTCTGAAGTACCTGGCTGTCAGCATTCCTGGATCAAAAGGAGTAGCTGCTCTACTGAAATGAAAGGACACATTGGCAAATTCATATCTATTATTTTCAAAAGATTGGCAGATTATTTTGCAACACAATTTAGCAACATTTAAGTCTAGTACTGAATAAATGGAGTTGCTTTTAAACCCGTCTGTATTGTGATACTTTTGCAAGCATTACAGCACCTGTTGGGATCACATGGAGTGGTTGTGTTCTTGTTTCTATTTTCAGCAGGACCCCCCCCCCCAGGCTTCCCAAAAACCTTTGTTTTTCAGACTCTGTCAGCTAGCTTTGATTTCTGAGAAATTTCCGCTTCTGAAAATAAATGTGATTCAGAGGCAGAGCAATTTCAAATCTCCCTTCTGCCAGGCTGGGAGTTGGGTGGGGTTGCATTGAATGGAAATGCCCCTCTGTCCAGCTCTCCCACCTAAGCCAGCCTCCTGCTTGCTGCCTGCCAGAGTCATGCAAGCCTCATTCTGTAGGTGTGGTCCTCTCCCTTCCACCTGCCAAACATGCAGGCAGGTGGAAAGGCAACTAGCGTTATGCATTATGCCAGCAGCGAAGTCCCTGAAACAGGACATCCCAGAAGCAGGAAGGCCTAAACCAGCTTAAGATCCATCAGATCCTCAGCCGGTCTCATTGCCTTTATGCTATAGCACTGGATTTGATTGCTGTGCAATAATAATAATAATAATAATAATAATAATAATAATAATAATTTATTATTTATACCCTACGGCTTCCAAAAAAATATTAAAATACTGTAATGCATCAAACATTAAAAGCTTCCCTAAACAGGGCTGCCTTCAGATGTCTTCTAAAAGTCTGGTAGTTGTTGTTCTCTTTGACATCTGGTGGGAGGGCGTTCCACAGGGCGGGCGCCACTACCGAGAAGGCCCTCTGCCTGGTTCCCTGTAACTTGGCTTCTCGCAGTGAGGGAATTGCCAGAAGGCCCTCGGTGCTGGTCCTCAGTGTCCGGGTTGAACAATGGGGGTGGAGATGCTCCTTCAGATATACTGGGCCGAGGCCGTTTAGGGCTTTAAAGGTCAGCACCAACACTTTGAATTGTCTTTCAAGACCGGTGTTATATGGTCTCAGCAGCTGCTCCCAGTCACCAGTCTAGCTGCCGCGTTCTGGATTAGTTGTAGTTTCCGCGTCACCTTCAAAGGTAGCCCCATGTAGAGCACATTGCAGTAGTCCAAGTGGGAGATAACCAGAGCATGCACCACTCTGGTGAGGCAGTCCGCAGGCTGATAGGGTCTCAGCCTGCGTACCAGATGGAGCAGGTAAACAGCTGTCCTGGACACAGATTTGACCTGCTCCTCCATGGACAGCTGTGAGTCCAAAATGACTCCCAGGCTGCACATCTGGTCCTTCAGGGGCACAGTTACCCCATTCAGGACCAGGGAGTCTTCCACAAATGCCCGCCCCCTGTCCCCCAAAAACAGTACTTCTGTCTTGTCAGGATTCAACCTCAATCTGTTAGCTGCCATCCATCCTCCAACCGCCTCCAGACACTCATACAGGACCTTCACCGCCTTCACTGGTTCTGATTTGAAAGAGAGGTAGAGCTGGGTATCATCCGCATACTGATGAACACCCAGCCCAAACTGTGCAAGCCACAGCCCCTGCTGCGCCATAAAAGCTGGGTGGAAGTTTGGATTGCAACCTAAGATGTTGTAAGCAATTTTTGATTCTTGGGATGAAGACACCAGGAGGCTGGCATGACTGGTACTGCAGAACCCCACAGGATGGGCTAAAAAAAAAAAAAGCATAATATTAAGTCTAAGAACTTCTCTTTGTGCTGACTCACTGTACCCTGGGCTACCTAAAGGACACCACATGTTGTTTTTTTACTTAATTCTTATTATTATTAAATATGTATTGCTTCATAAATATATTCTTGTTCAGGATATAGAACTGTGTTGGTGGTTTTGGAGTTTTACTACACCTACCTCAGCAAAGATCATGTCATTTTTCATGGTTGCTAAGCAACAATTCCATCATCATCTGTCCCTTCCTTAGCTGACTTACTGGTAACAGAATTAACACTTCCATTTCAAACTGAATGATGCCTGCTGCTGCTCTTACAACATACTTTAAAGTGGGTGGTCAGGTGGCTGGAAGGAGTCCTTGGAGAAAACATAGCAGCTTCAGAATAAAAGTAGAATTACTGTAAATATCTGCAGTAGTTATGGATACCCAATTATGAATAGTTATGTTGGTGATATTTTTGGTACAGCCCCCCCAAGCTGAACACCTGTAGGATTTGTGAAACATATACTACTTAGAGGGTACAGCCAAGACAAGTACATTTTAAAATATGAAGCCCCAAAGGGCTGGGTAATTTTGAAATCATTGGTGTCTTCATACAAAAAAACCACAAAACAGTTCCTATGGGGAAATCACTAATCAGAATTTCTGTAATTCTATGCACACTCTTTCAGATAAGTTTTGGGCAGCACTGTTACTCCTGGATAGCATTCATATTGTCACTGAAAAACACTATCAAGCCCCACACCAAAAGTACTCCAGAGTACTTTTTCAAACCAAACCAATAAAAATAAAAATGCAGCTTTGTATTCTTAAAAAGTCACTTCGCTTTTTCACTATTCATTTATGTATTTATGGTATTTAGTTTTTCCATCTTTCTTCCAATGAGCCCAAAGCTGGTTTTCTCCCTCTCCATATTAGCCTGACAACAACCCTGGCAGGTATGTTATAACAAGCCAACAAGCTTCAAGACTGAATGGGGATTTGAATTCTGGTCTCCTAGGCCCTAGTACAATCATCTAACCACTACATCGCATGGGCACTCTTATTGCTCATCAACTTGTAATCATATCTCTCCACTGGCTCCTTTCCTGTTTCTTTCTCTGTAAAATCAAGTACCTAATTATCACCTTCTATACTCTTATGCAGTGGCACATGCCAACACTATGGCTGTCTTCTCCCACGTTGTATTCAGAATTTCTTGTTGTGAAGTAATTAAGCTGCCCACATAGGGATTTGGGCACATTCTTCTCTGCACATTTCTGACTAGTTTCTACCATATTTTCACTGCTTCCCTGCCATTTAACCTCATGCATCTTCAGATTAAACGTTACCTTGTTCTTAGCATCGCTCAGGCTCCGCTTGTTATTCATTATGTAATACTTAATGTGGGGAAAAGTTTGGAATGTGGTATGAAGCCAGCCTCTCTACACAACTGGCTTGTTATATTGTTCCCTCCCACCACTATGATAGCTCTTAGCTCTGTCTGTCGTAATGGTGAAATGAAACAATTGATTAATTGTTGGAAATGTTTGCTTTTAAAAACATTCATAAAAACACAATCGTGTCTTAAGGAATTTTCAACACCTCCACAGTTAGTATAGGTTCTTTATTTCTTGTTCTCTTCTGATGAAAATATGGAAATTTGCAGTACTTGTAATAGGGAAGTTAGGGAAGTTTTTAATGACTGATGTTTTAATGTATTTTTTTTGCTAGAAGCCACCCAGAGTGGCTGGGGAAACCCAGCCAGATGGGCGGGGTATAAATAATAAATTATTATTAGTATTAGTATTAAGCAAAGAAATTTTGCTAATGGATTGAAACGATCTAACAAGAGAAAGAGTGAGCTAATGCTGATTTAGTTTTGTAGCCCTGCCTCTTGGGTATCTACTGTCCCCAGACAGGTAATTTTCTGGAATGAAGAAACTACCACAGTCACTGGCAGGCTGAGAAAACCATCTCTCTGCAGAAACCAGAGAATTAATGGCCATCTCTGGTATCTCAAGCCTTCCCACTGTCACTCCTATAGCAGCAATGCCAAGGGCAGCAAAAAGTTTGATGTGACGTAATCATATTGTTGGTCTCTCAATGATACAACATCACACATTTGTACTATATGTTCGGGGGGGGGGTGAGGACCAGAAGATGCAGAGCTCATGATTTCCGTGGCAGCCACCTTTGTTGTGTAATGCTCAGTCCCAGCATGAACTGCTAATTGCTGATTTAAGAAATGTTTGATTGCTCATAGCGCTGCCTGTTATTGTCACCCTAACTCTCTATAGTACTTTGACAATCCTGGAATGGCATTCTCCATTCCAAATCTTTTTTATCATCTTACTTAGTCCTCTTGCCTGATATAACTCCACTCTTGGCAACCCTCTGGAACACAATGGGATAAGGGATGGTGCATGGAGCAATGGCAGTAGGTAGAAAATCCAGTTTGCCAAATGGATTTGGTTGAGATAAAACCGACACTGGATACATACATACAGCCTCCTCTTTGCCTGATAGTGCTGCTAGCATTTTGTCTGTTAAAAATGTATCGAGACTGTGCACTTTGTACATTGTGCCAGAAGAAAGGGAGTTGCAAAGAACATGTGTTGTTTCTGAGGTCTGAAGTTGATATTTTAAAAAAATACAAGTAAACCGTCTTGAGTTTCTGCTTAGGAATTGTGGAGATACACTGTGCCAGCAGGGGTCTGAGCGACTGTTAGTCATCAGTGTTTGCAGTGAATCAAACCAGGGGCAGTTCTGTGAGTGAAGTGTCTGTGTAAAAGCATCAGAAGCCGGTAAATTCTAACTGGTCAGCTCCATCCTGATGCTTATGGGCCAGGGTTGGGGACCCTTTTTGACTCCACAAGCCAGATCTTTGTCAAGGTAGGCCTTGCGGACCACAATTGACAGTTGGTGGTCCTCTCAATCATGTGACCTCACTGTTGCATCATGTGATTGATGGGTGGGCACTGCCCACCTCTTGAAATCCCTTGCGGATTGAAGCAGAGAAAGAATTCTACACGTTGAACCACTTATTCCTTCAGCAACTCCTTACCATTTAGTTCTTTTCTATCTCCCCTTCTTCAGCCCTTCTGGGATGTGTTTTTAAAACAGCTGAAGCAAGGCTACCACTAGCACCACTTTCGTGTATAGTGTTCAGTGCATTTCTAAAGAAAAAATATCCAGATTTTTCTTTCTTGTTAAACAGCCTTTTGAGGGTGCCTAGGTCACAGAGCTGCCATTTTCTGATGGTGAGTCTCACTTCCTTATCCCTTGTGGTGGGTATGAAACACTTCGTTTCCCCCCAACCCATTCTCTCTTTATGCTGCAAGGCAGCAACACCATCCATCCATGTTTTCTTTTCTTTTAGTTTTTCGTGGTTATTTTTGGTACTCGGGTAATAAATTTTGCCCAAGCAGTTCTAGACAAGGAATTGGCTGGCATATGTGTTCTATTTTCGAAGCAGGCAAATTCATATTGCTTTGCTGTCTCCTCTGAGTCACTCCTCCACTCGCCACCATGGAAATCCATGGGCTCAAATTATGCTGCAGAGTCGGAGTGTCCCTGGCATCTCCAGCTAAATAACAAAACAGCTCAGGTAGCAGATGATTGGGGAGATTCTCTGCCCAAGACCCTAGGGGGCTGCCTACCAGACCAGGTGGAGAAGTAGTCTGACCTGGTACATGGCAAACAGAAGGAAGAATAAAAGTGAAGATTTGCTACATCTTCTGAATGGAAAAAAGAAGATCTCATGCAATGATTTATTGATAGTTGCTTGAATCTTTTCCAGATAGGGAACTTGTGTTTAGTGTTTTGCAGCAGACAGAAGAGTCTTTAGAAGACTGAACAAATTTATTATGGCATAATATTTAGTGGGTTACGATCCACTCTGTCAGATGCATGACATGTTATTGTGAGTTACAGGTCTATATACACATTACTGGGGTGGGGTGGGGATTGTAAACAGCGACTTCAGACAGAAATTAAATGTATAAAAGTACAGCCACTGATAATAATTAATGGTGGCAATTTGTAAATTCTTATGATTTCTAAGGGATTTCTACTCTGAGCCTGGAAGCCTAAATACCCACCGTCCATTACAAAGGGGTTGAAGACCTCATGGACCTAACTATATTTCATATAGTTGTCAGTTTTCTGTGGAAACCTTTCTATGGAAGTCTTATATTAACTAATATGTTTAAGACATTATGTACTTACAGTTATTGTATCTATTAGTATTATTTATATAATTTCTTCATTTTCTTTCATTGTATTTAATTCTTTTTCTTACCCTTTAATTTTCTTTGTTGATTTTTCAAATAATATTTTTGTGATAATTCACAATGCAGTTCTTGATAACACCTTTGTCTTAGTTCATTCCACAAGTGATAGGAGTTTCGGTAACCCCTCCCTTGAAGATTTATATTTATATTTTATTAAAAGTTTTCTGTGAAAAAAGAATGTGAAATAAAAGAAACATGAATATGAAAGGAAAGAACGAGAAAAACTAACCAACACAATACAGTACACTAGAGTATTCAAGAGTATATTACATAAGTGATACAGTTAATAAATGTAAAAATTATTAACAAGACCTTATACTTTTAATGAACAAGGATTCCGAATATTGCTGTATTTATCCATACACAATCTGCATCTGAAAGCAATCTATTCATATGTTGCTAGAGTTGTCATATCTTTTATCCAGTGATCAAAGATAATCCATGGTATTATATTTCCAATGAATTAATATCAGACATTTAGCAGAAGTAAGGGTGTGGAGAGTCCCTTTATGTTGACTCTTTGTCAAACCCCATATAGTTGCTATATAATTTAAAATAATACCATTATAAATACATAGTATTTATGTATCTTGATACTTTTCTCCCCCAAAAATTTGTAAGTCGGAAATTGCCTAAACATACGTTTCAGCGAAGCATTTTCTTTCTTTTTTAAAAAAATAATATTTATTAAAGATTTTTTTAAAATTATACAAAAAACAAAAAAACAAAAAAAGACAAAACAGAAAAATGAAAAATAAATAAATACATCCATCATTCTCAAATTTTCAACTTTCATTACCTTCTTTCTTTGACCTCCTCCTCCTCCCCTTTCTTGTATCCTGGTTAATAATTATCACAGCAAATCCTTTCCATAGTTCATAATATTTTGTCCTTACATTACCTTAATCTATTTTCATCTTGTCTTATAGTAAACCTTAAAACTTAAAACTTATTTTTATCAACTTCTCATAACCATATCATTAACCTAATTCTTTAAACATTTTTACTAGAACCAAATAGTTCCATTTCAACATTTTTCTAACATTCATCAATTATTTTAAAACAGTCCTAATGGTAAAAGAAAAAAAAAAGTAAAACAATCCAATCTTCATCCAGCGTCCCTTCCTCCTGGTCCTGGATTTTGTCAGTCCTTTTTGTCCCATTAATCTAGCGCATTAACCTGGTATCCTTATATCCAAGGCCCTCAAGTCTCTTCCATGTCCCTTCCGCGACTCTTCTTCATATTTTCCTTTCACTCGTGGGAACTCCATCTTAGTAGTGTTTTTGACCCTTTTCAGCAGATCAGCCCCATTTCCATAGTCCAGACTAAACTCCATGTAATATTTAAACACCTGTTTCAGATTCCCTCCAAAGTTACGAGCCCCCACAACTCCAAACATCTGATGGCCCATTACCAGACTCAGAAAGTCCCAACATCCCTGCATAGGAGGGTCAATGCGACCCCCCCATTTCCAAACCAAACCAAACTTTATCTTTCCAAATCTGGTTTTTTCCAAATTCATTTATCAAATCCAAAGGCTCATATTCCTGCAGGGCCGCAACTCCCTCCATTTCTGGCACCCAGGATTCAGCAACATCCTCTTCTCTCATCTGTGCTGTCATAGCACACTCCTGTTTTAGTTCCTGGGTAGGCTCCATGTACCGTATTTTTCGCTCTATAACACGCACCTGACCATAACACGCACATCGTTTTTAGAGGAGTAAAACAAGGGGGAAAAATTCTGAATGAAACAGTGGATGTATCATTTTTGTGCCTCATGCTGTGGCCACAGACATGTGATCTGATGGTGAGTTTGGGGTAGCCCAATGCAAAAATCCTGAGAATCCCTGTGGATCTGTGCTTTGTAACCACGTTTTTGCACCATTGCAGCCCCAGGCAACAGTGGGTGCATGATTTTTTTGGTGCAGGCTGTAGCCATGGACATGCTATGTGATCTGATGGTGAATTTGGGGTGACCCAATGCAAAGATCCTGAGGATCCATGTGGATCCATGCTTTGTAACCACGTTTTTGCACCACTGCAGCCCCAGGCAACAGTGGGTGCGTGATTTGTTTGGTGCAGGCTGCAGCCATGGACATGTAATGTGATCTGATGGTGAATTTGGGGTGACCCAATGCAAAGATCCTGAGGATCCATGTGAATCCATGCTTTGTAACCACGTTTTTGCACCAGTGCAGCCCCAGGCAACAGTGGGTGTGTGATTTGTTTGGTGCAGGCTGTAGCCATGGACATGCTATGTGATCTGATGGTGAATTTGGGGTGACCCAATGCAAAGATCCTGAGGATCCATGTGGATCCATGCTTTGTAACCACGTTTTTGCACCACTGCAGCCCCAGGCAACAGTGGGTGCATGATTTGTTTGGTGCAGGCTGCAGCCATGGACATGTAATGTGATCTGATGGTGAATTTGGGGTGACCCAATGCAAAGATCCTGAGGATCCATGTGGATCCATGCTTTGTAACCACGTTTTAGGTGGGGAGGGAAGGAAAAAGGGACAAGGAGCACGAGAGGGGTGTGTGGAAAAGCAGCTGGCTAAGAATGCAGGGGAGGGATTTAACGGGAGGGAGGAAAGGAAGGCAAAAGTCCCCCCCCCCACACACCCAAGCCAGCCCTCTCTCTCTCCCACCTCCATGTTTTCCCTAAAATGCTTCCCTGGACGCAGCACCACCGGAGGACGGAGATCCTTTCCTTTCCCCTCTGCTTGCCTGGAGGGAAGGGGTTGCCTGGAGGGGAGGGGATTTGCCTGCTCTTTGTTCCGTTTGAGCAAACAGCAACCGAAACAGAAGCGAGTGGGCAGTAAGACCCTGAGGCAGAATGCAGGGAAGCAACAGCTTCCTCTCTCACGGAGCTCCCTCCTCCCTTCTCCCTGACGCGCGCGATTGGATTTTTGTCTGATTTTTCCTCTGCGCTTGGGAGGGTCGGCTCCAGGGACCCCACATTCGCTCAATAACACGCACAGACATTTCCCCTTACTTTTTAGGAGAAAAAAATCTGCGTGTTATAGAGAGAAAAGTACGGTAGTTTCCTGCTGCCTGTTCAAAAATTCTAGCCGCATTAGTCATCAAATCCATCTTCTGACTTAACTGATCCAATAGGGCATTTATTTTACAGAAAGCACCCAACAGAGCTTCTGAAAACATTGTCCTACAAGGTCACAAGTCCTTTCCCACGATTGTAATCTGTAACAGCTGCAAGCTCCTGAAATTGGTTATAATTTCACAGTCTCCCTCTAGGGGGAAAACTTCTGTTTATTCTTTCTTTTATGAACATTAACAACAAAGTTTCCTTTTTAAGATATTCTGTCAATATTTGTTCCTTTAAAATGCGAGAGGAAACAATGGAATCACTATGTTACTTTTCTTTTAGCTGTCTGTCAAAAACATTTGTCTCTGGTTAATGAGCTTCAAACGTCAGTCCTGACACTCCGCTCCAGGATCAGGACGGTGGAAAGTTACTTTACTTTAAACTCACTTCTGCAGGTTTAAACAGTCCAAAAAGACATCCCCCTTCTTCTCCTGCTACCGAAGGGGGGTTCCACGATTTTAAATGATGAAAGCCAATCCTTTAAAAGTAATTTTCTAAGCTCTAGTTTACGTTGTCTTTGCTTTATTCTGACTACAAAGAAATGGAAGGCAGACTTCCTGTTTAGACCTTCCCGTTTCAGTACCAAATTGAAGTAAATTTTGAGTCCAATTCCTCTCTTCTGGCCAGTTCTTATTTAAAGTCCAGTTGTTCAAGATTTAAGTACTCATGGGTGATTCTTTAGATGCCAAATTGTCCCAGAAAAAAGGCAGCGCTCTCCGGCAACGGCTATGCGGCTTCGCTCCACGGAAAAAGCAGTTGACTCACAGCACCGCACCACTTCCCCCTCTTCGCTTCGGAGCCCGTTAATGGATTCCTTTGCGGGTTGGGGGGGCGCTAAAGGTGCCCGCCGAGTCCCATGGTCACAGGCTTCACCCGCCTGTGATTTTTTAAAGGGTCCCCGCTTCGCCGTAGCGGAAAAGACCCATTTCGCGCAGAGCTGGTCCCTCCAGTTCAGAGGGAGACCGCCATTGCCAATAGCGCCACCCCGGAAGTCCATTTTCTTTATTCGATCTCCAGCAGCATGTTATTGCAGATAGTCCCTTTCTAAGCAAGCATAGCAGGGTCCAATAGAATCTCAATATTATTTCTTGTTGTATAAGACGTAAATATGATAACAGATTGTATCTCACCTGCAAACCACAGGTTAGGTTATTAAATACCTTGAAATATTCTCAGTTGGGAGCAGTTAGTAGGCCTTTCGTCTGGCTTCAGCAAATTTAAAGGTAAAGGGACCCATGACCGTTAGGTCCAGTTGTGCCTGACTCTGGGGTTGCAGCACTCATCTCTCCTTACTGGCTGAGGGAGCCACGTACAGCTTCCAGGTCATGTGGCCAGCATAACTAAGCCACTTCTGACAAACCAGAGCAGTGCACCGAAACACCGTTTACTTTCCTGCCAGAGCGCTATCTATTTATCTACTTGCACTTCGTGCTTTCGAACTTCTAGGTTGTCAGAAGCAGTGACCAAACTACGGGAACTCACCGCATCGTGGGGATTCAAACCGCTGACCTTCTGATCCTTCTGATCAGCAAGCCCAAGAGGCTCAGTGCTTTAGACCACAGCACCACCCGCGTCCCTTTGACTTTTAGGAAAACACTAAAAACATTCCTGTTTACCCAATCATTTGATGACTGATAGTGGCCATGGCTACCCTGAGATTAGAAACTGTGATGATATGCTATTGCTTTTAAACATTCTTAGGTGTTCCAGATGTTTTTAGATAGTTTAAAGTTGTTTTTAAATGTTTTTAAAAGGTTTTTTTATTTTAAGTTGGACTTTTTTTTACAGTTCAAAGTTTGCCACCCTGGGCTTCTTTGGGAAGAAGGATGGGATACCTAGTGGTACAGTAATAAAACTGATAGCACCAGTTGCAGAGCTAAGCAGGGTCTGGTATGGCTTCAAATTGGATGGGAGACCATGTGTTGAGATTCTTGAACTTTGTGGCATTGGACTAGATAACCCTCAGGGTCCCTTTCTATTGTGCAATCCTATGATTCTATGAAATTTAATAATGAAACAAATAACTACCCTAAGGAGCAGATAGGCTCGTATGGAAGCGTTGAGACTTTTTTCAAGCATTCTGCTGCGTGGTTTGGAGCCTTACTGCTTATTTTCAGTTATGTGCTTTTAGGCACTGCCAGAGGAGAGGATTGGGAACTGGTTCATTTGCCATTCCCACTGTCTTTGAGAGGAAGAAGTGCCCCAGTCCCATATCCAGTCCTCTTTAGCAGCTTGTTTAAAGCAGCCGTTGCAAAATTTGTTCTGGAAGCTACTTATATGAACACACTGGGCAGTGGCTGCTACTGGATCAGACTGTTTCTTTAAAAAGCTAACTTGAACTAACAAAGTTGAGAGGTCAGTGTAGGGCAGTGGCTGCAGCCCTCCTTGGGAATTCAGGACTTGTGGGGTCTTGTTGCATCAGGTGTTAATAATAATAATAATAATAATAATAATAATAATAATAATAATAATAATTTATTTATATCCCGCCCTCCCCAGCCGAAGCTGGGCTCAGAGCAGCTAACAACAGTAAAATAATACAGCATTCTAAAATCATTTAATTATAAAATCAGTTCAAATCAACTTGATGGCAACCATTGTTACAAGGGATCTCTGAGAAATCTGTCCAAAATGGATCATCAGTATTATCTTCTCTCTGTCCATTCAACCCATACTGCAGTACAGGTTCTTGCTGTGAAAGTTCTCTACAGTGAATGCTTTTTATTTAAAAATGTACACAACATACGTAAATAGATATGTAAATTGCTTAGCAAAATACATTATTCATTTATGTATATAGGTGCCTCTTTGATTTACTTGTTTCTCAAGTGTTGTTCGTTGCCAAAGGAAACTGATATTAACTAAGAATGCAGTTCTAACTATGTCTACTCAGAAATAAATCCCACTGAATTCAGTGAGGCTTTCTGCCAAATAAGAAGTGGGGTGAGCCTTAATCTGCTTCCTGTTGTGAGTTAAAAAAAAATAAAAACTAGAACTGATAAGATTGCTTTTGAGGTAGGTTTCTGTTTTACAATCAAGTGGTATATAATTTTTTAATGAAATAAAATAAATTATACTGAACTGTGAAATCAAGGTAGGGAGAGTGGCTGAAATTCTAACCTCGCAAGCCTGGGAGCAAGCCCTATTGAATTCAGTGGGACTTACTTCTGAGTAGACATGGTTAGGTTTACAGCCAAAGATGAACTTGTGATGGGCCATTAGTCAATTCTGGAACACTCCAGGAAGGCACTTGATTCACAAAACTCTGTTGATGGATGAGATGTGCATATCTGTGTAATACATTTTTTTTAAAAAAAAAATCATTATACTTTGTATATTTCAACATCAGAAGACAACTAAATGGAGTACTTGTATAAAATAAACCAACTGCAGTCACATAGAAAATGCCATATGAAAGTGCAAAAAAATACTGGAATGGATTGAGGCATGTTTGTGCATCCACAGGTGTTACTACCAGATCTTAAACTTGTAGAGTAGGAATAGTCCTGGCATATATTCCCCATTTTAGAAAATAATTCATGGAATATTCCCTTTGAAGTCAATGAAAATATGCTGGGCTAAGCAGTCTATCACGTATTCCTAGGACATAAAGCCAATTTTACACTGATTTTACAGTATTTGTAATTATTTAATAGCTAAGCACTCACATACTCAGAGCAAATGAATTTTTGAATCATGAATGCTTAAAGAAGCACTATAATAAATATTTCTACTAAGTGCAGCTAATTAGTAATAAGATTGTTTCTTACCTAATCCTCTGGAGAGAGAGAACATTACCATGTTTTTTCTTTCTTATTTCTCATAAAGTTTATTAGCACAAAAGCAATCAATTAACAATGAGATGCTAGCAGAGAAGGAAACAAAATGGATACAGAAACAGTACCTAACATAATGTGGAGTGGAAAAAAATGCAAGTATGCAAGCAGCAGATTAAAATTTATGCTGCTTTAAATAGATGAAAATGCTAAAATGTATGTTGCACGGATGTCCTGCAGCATGTGAATCTATGTAGGATTTGGGTTATTCCAGTCTGCTGTGATTAAATTCCAAATTCAAGTAGCAACGTTAAAGTATTCTTCTCTGAAATCTCCAGGCATTTTTGTAAATTAGTTTTCTATGTTAAATGAACTTCCCAGACTGGAAACTGTTTAATGGTGCATGAGCTGAGCGGATTTTATTCTAGAACATGCTTTGTTTCCTAGCCTCCATGCATTAGATGAAGGTTTGGGAAGTGCTGGTACCATTATGCTTGGCATTGCTGAAGCCATATTTGGAATGCTGCACGCAATTTTATCAGCTACGTGATACATTCATGGAGGATGAAATCAAGCCAGCTGGAGAACGAAGAGGGTTAAAAGCATGTGTTGGGATGACATTGTTTTCTTTAAAGCCTAAAACGCTTGATCCATTGATTTCAGTGGGTCTAAGTACGACTAAGTCAGGGTCCAACCCAGTGTTTCCAATGTTCATGTTCAGTTGTGCAGATTTCTTCTCTAAACTGAGAAATTACCTCTGGAGGAATTCCTCATATGATATATTCTTAATAGGCCTAATCTGCATAAGGGTTACATAGTTTGTTTGTATAAGGCCTCACCATTTTCTACCTTTTGCAAATACAAGTGTTGTCATTTTTACTCCCTAGCGGTGGTTGTTTCCTGTTGGCTTTTTATTACTAAGATGTTTCTATTGTTATCAGAAGTTTTATTATCATAGCTGTCAACTTACAGATTTGAAAATAAGGGACCAGCAGCCTTGAAAATAAGGGACCAGCAGCCAAAATAAGGGACCTGCAGCCTCACCTGTTCCAGGCACTCCAGTCTTCCTGTCCTCCTGCAGTCTGGTGAAACTCATGCTGGTAGCTCCGAGAACACTGTCCAACCAACTTTGTAACCAGAGGTTCAACTGAATAGAATCTGAATCACATGCACCACAAGGCCTATGCAGCCTCAACTTAAGATGGCTCCCCGGCCTGGCTTTGCACTGCAAAGTTTGCAGCAGCACGTGCAACAAAATGGCGTCCAGCATTCAAAACCCCCCTCAGCTTGCATTAACTAGCCACACACAAGGCATGCAAGCTCCACCCCCCAGTCGTTCTTAGACTTCTTATTGGGTGAGCAACACAGCCAAGCAACACAGTTGGAGCCTCCCTCCTCCCTGGCCGGCAGGGAGGGAGGGAGCAGAGCTGCTTCCTTTGAAATTTAAGGGACATCATTTAAGGGACATCCAGCGGGACATGGCGCTGGAATAAGGGACTGTCCCTTCAAATAAGGGGCACTTGACAGCTATGTTTATTATATGTTGCACACCATCCTGTAAGAAGGATGATTTGGAAGGAAATAATCAGGGCTTTTTTTCGGATGGAACTCACTGGGACTCAGTTCCAGCAGCTCTCAGGTGGGCGCCATTCTAAGAGAATGAGGGAGGTGTTCATGGTGAGTTTGGGCACCACTTTTTCTGGAAAAATAGCACTGGATGATTAATATGATACAGTACTAGTGATTTGCTCACCGCATTGTACACTTTTTCAGTTCAAGCTCACAAACGCTCTTGCATTATTAACGTTGCATTGAGAAAGACTTTTTGTTTCCTGTTTCAGATTGGATTTTGGGAGCTTGCTTAATGTGAAATGTCAAAGGTTCCCAAAACTCATGTCTGTCTCTCAGGGAAGTGGTAAACTCTGAGAAGTACCACTTAAGACTGCAGAGGCTTCGAATGAGTGAATGTGCCTCTATACAATGAAAAAAGAAAAGAAAAAAGAAAAAGAAAGCCTCTCTTCCCCACTTTGGTAAAATTGTTCAGCTGGGAAACACTTGTAGGCACCTGGAACATTAATACAATGAGATTTTGTTATTTTTATTGAAGTTTTGTATTGATTGGCTGTAATTTATACAGCCTTGAGCAAATTGGATGAAGTGGAATAAAAAAGGTATAAATTGGATGAGGTGGAATAAAAAAGGTGTAAATTGGATGAGGTGGAATAAAAAAAAAGTATAAATAAAGCAACACCATCTAAATAAATGGGTATAAATGGGTATAAAATGGGTAAAAAGTATAAATAAAGCAACACCATCTAAATAAATGGGTGTTAAAAATCTGGGGCATCCAGTTCACCAACAGCAAGACTTGCCTTGTTTGCTAGCAGCCCTCTCTACAAATGAAGTTGCCTTCAGTGTAGGCATGGAGAAAGAACAGGGGGTAGGCTCACTGGATTCCAGAGTGGCCTTTCAGGACTTTCTTTCACTATGGCCAGATACTGCAAAGCAGAGGTCACCATTTATTTTTTTTTACTAGTCACGACATTTTGAATTTTGAGAGTTCACCTGTCACAAAAGAGGGGGTACCTATCACAAAATGGCTGCTGTGGGCTGGGTGCGGCATGACACAAAATGGCTGGCATGGTGAGCATAGCATTACACAAAATTAGAGAGATAACCACCTCCGACAAACTTATGGAATCAGAAATGCCATGCTGATCCTGATTGTAGAGGTCTTATACATTAACCAATGCCGTTTCTGTCTAAAAAACAACAAGGTAGCCACACCACTTAAATCTGATAGAAATTATTTAGAAGGTACTTTCACCTTTCCCCCTATAACCGTTTCCCCCCTATAAGGCTAGAGATTTGCTTTTTAAAAAGAAATGAAAGCTCAGAGTCTGGGACATGAGCCCAGGGGCACCACTGGCACCCACAGATGACCCCTGCTCCAAAGCATACCAAGAAGGGAGTGAGGAATGGGCAGGGACGGCTCACTGTTGGCATGGCCAAGATCCTGAGTTGGGTTTGGAGGCGCTTGGAATCAGCTCACAAGGAGATGTATTTCCAATCCCTCTCCTCGCTCCATTCCAGATTCATGCCCATCGCTATTTGTTATAGCTAAGGATGTTTCTAGTTGGCATTATATTCACAGGTGTGCCTTTGTTTTTGTCCACCTAAGCTATCTCCTTTGTAGTTTTTGGCTTTTCTCCTTTAATGGAACTCAAACAGAGCTATTTCTTGTACATTATGCACATTATGATCAGTTGGTTGCCTGTTGTAATAGGTCCATCAGAACAATTTAACTTCGTATAGTGTAACTTTTTGTTTGCTTCTTTGTTAATCCTCTAAACAGTGTTTCCCAGTTAGGGGGCCAGGGACCCCGCAGAACACACCCAGGGGGTCCACGGCCCCATTCCATGCCTCCCCCAACTAAATTTTTGTCATTTTTGCATGCTAACATCACACATTTTATGGTCTGTTTTAGCGCTGTGCAATTTTTCAACATGTTGGCCGAAATCGGCTTTGAAATCACACCACAATGCCGATTTTGAAAAATAGGGAGTCCTCAGCAATTAGCTAATTGGGAACCACTGTTCTTAATGCAATCTGCATTGAAGGGTTGTTAGAAAGGATTTGTTTTATTTTTGTTTAGCTTTGTTTTTATTGTTCATTTGTCTTTTACTATATCATTCTAAATAACATTAACAAAAAATGTTGAAAACAATTTGTGTCAAACTGCAGACCATTAAACAATGCAATTGTGTGCATGTTTTCTAAGGAATATGCCCCACTGTGTTAGAATCATAGAATTGTAGATTTGAAAGGGAACCTTCTCGTCCAACCCTTTGTAATGCAGGAATCTCAACTAAAGCATCTATAACAGATAGATTCAACCTCTGCTCCAGTGATGGAGAGTCCACAACCTCCCAAGGGAGTCCATTCCACTGTCAAACAGCTCTACTGTCAGAAAGTTTTCTTCTGATGTTTAGTCAGAATCTCCTTTCTTGTAATTTGAATGCACTGGATGAAGGCCTACCCTCCAGAGCAGGAGAAAACAAGCTTGCTCCATCTTGCATGCGACAGCCCTTTCTATATTTGAAGATGACTATCATACCTTCTCTCAGTCTCCTCATATCTCCTGTTGAATGGCGCTTACTCCCTGGCCCATTTTGTTTAGGATTGCAGCCTTTTTTTCTAATCTGATTGGGGCAGGGACGCAAGGGGAATTTCTTTCGTCCAGTAATATTTTTGATTTTGCATTCTGCATGGTGTTTGTTAACTGTATTGCATGGTGAGCTTGAAGCATAATGTGACCAATTTCATATTTAATACCATTGGGTTTAGGTTCTGTCAGATGACGATGGTGGTTGCTCATGAGTAACCAGTCAGGACTCCAACCTGTCTTTTACAGGTTCTATTTTGGTGCAAAACTATTTACAGTGCAGAACCACAAGTTCATGTCTGCCTCAATTGCTAGCAGACTCCGGGAGTGGTCATTTCTGGGTCCTCCCCCAACATAAGAGCTTAGTCACCCCCAGCCATTTTCTTCCTTCTTTATGTTTTACACCTCTGCGCAAGGTGAGCAATGGAAGAGGCATGCTTCCCTCCTGGCCAGCTTGGCAAGGAGCTCCCGGCAGCATCCTCTAGTCCTTTCCCCTCCTTTACCCAGGAGGTGTGGCTTTCCCCACCCTCAGACTGATGCGGTGTGGCGCTGGGGCTCCCAGCAGCATCCTCTGGTCCCTTCCCTTCTTCCCCACTGGAGGTGTGGCTTTCCCCACTGCAAGAAGAGGAACTGCTTCTCAAAGTTTTCAGAGGTTCCCTGTATCCCAACTGCCCCTCTGCCTCTCTTCCCTGTTCCGACGGCAGTCCCCTGACAGGTTCCTTTTATGCAGCCTGGATTCAACTTGACCTAACTGGCTGTATGCAAACAGAAGGCTTCAAAATGTATTGGCGGCTTTATTAAAAGCCTAAACTTTGTCCTTTATCCCATCTGCTTTCAGCTCTTGTGGTCACAAAAATGAATGAATATCGAAAGCATTTGTATCTTACCTTTCCGTTGCAGAACAATGCATGAAAAAGGGTGATTCAGCTGAGTTTAAAGCTCGTTGAAGCAAAAGGTTTTTAAAGTGGTGATGAAAAGCCATCAGAAAGGTGGCAAACCGGATCTCCCAGGAGATGGAGTACAAAAGTTTGGGTGCCAGTATGGAAAATCCCCCTTCCCCATGTCAAATGACAGCAGTAAAATACATGTAAGACCTTTCGTTGCTGGCCTGAGTGGGCCAGAAGGCTTATGTGGGAGAAACCTGTTCAGCTGGTATTCTGGTCCCAAACTGTTTAGAAATTTCATGGTAATGACTAGCACTTTGAATTGGGCTTGGAAATTGACTGGAAGCCAGTGCAAGCAAACAGAAAGATAGATAGGTGATTCTTGCAAATGAATGCTCGATATATATATATATATTTTAAAAAGAAATCATCATGGTGTATTTTTATGCATAAGAATTTCTGTCTTAAGGCATCTAAGGCAAGGTACATCAGTTAAAAACAAAACACAAAATAAAATCCATTTTAAAAAAATCAAAAACTAGCATGCAACAATCAAATGCAGACACAAATAAAAGCCACAGTCTAGCCTAAGTTTTGTGGAATTTAAGTTAAGCAGAGGTTGGATGGCCATCTGTCATGGAAGCTTTCGTTCAGATTCCTGAATTGCAAGGGGTTGTACTAGAACCTCAGGTTCCCTTCCAATGCCACAATTCTACTATTCTACAATTCTGTCTCATTTAAACAGTCCAAATCTCCAAACTTTGGTGTTTATTTTTGGGTTTTTTATATAATAAAGCACCCTGTGATCTTTGGCTGAAGGGTGGTATAGAAACTTAAATAATAATAACTTCTGATATGTCCTCCACCCCAAATTAGTCAATGGTGGTTTAGATCAAGAGCTGTCTTTCTACAAGCAGCTTACCTTTTCACATGCCAAAGAGCTTTTTTCTGATTTCGGATCAGAGCCTTTTGCAATAAAGGAAAACTGAATTCTAAGATGTGATTCCATCTTGTACAAGGTGATACACTTCCTCCTTGCACAAGCTGTGCATCCAGCTGGGTGTTCCCCGTTTTCATCTCAGTTTGTGTGCTTGCCATAGGTATTGCACAAACTATTTCACAAGGTCAGCCAACGATTTCTGCTAGCTCTTGCACAGAAGTTCCCAAACAGCATCACTGCTAACATTTCTTCCACTAGCCCATCTCTGGATAAACGATGTTGCCCTGCGTTTTACACAAGGCCCTAAGTGTCACCTTAGCTGTAAAGCTTAGATAATGTTAACAGGTGCTTACTGACTTATGTTCCTTCATTGTCAGATGTTATGGTTTGCTGTGTTAGTGGCTGCCAAGGGGCTATTATTGATCTGTCGAGACATCTGTTCTACTTACATTCATTTGACTATTCCTTCCTGATGGATGGGCTTCTTATCCCATAGCACGGTCTTGCTAACCAGGCCTCGGCAGACCAGAAATAAATGCTATTAGAAAAGGCATTTCATAGGGGTTTTTTGTTTCCAGAAGCGAACAGCACTTGAACCAGTACTTGTGTATAAAAGTTTGGAAAGGGGAAAAGTAGCAAACCTGTTCCCCTCCCTATGTTATAGGACCTCAGCTCACATCAGCCTCAGCCAGCATGACCGGTGACCATAGATGATGTAAGTCCAACAGCATTGTGAAAGCCACAGGTCAGTAGTGGTGGGGATGCACTGCAGAGTCACCCTCTTGGCGTTCAAAGGCTCCAGTTGTTTGGGGGAGCAAGCACCAGGCTGCTCACACATCTCCAATACAAGCTGCCCTGCTGGATCAGATGAGAGTGCCCATTTAGTATAGGCACCTGTTTACAATAGCCATCCTCTAGATCTCACCAGGTGGACCTGAGGATGACGGTATTTCCATTACTTAATCTCAACAACTGGTATTCAGAGATACTCTGCCTCTGAACATAGATTTTCCATTCCACTGCCATACATAATAGTCATTCATCAACAAAGTACATCAAATATGTGACTATGTCAGATATTATTTTAGTTTCAGCATCTATAATTGCCTTATAATATATATTCATTAAAGGTGTGCACTATTGGGCCTTATTTTGTTAAATGTCTGGAGGTTAACAGTTCCCACAAAACTGGTCCCAAAGCATTTTCTAACTGTAGCAGTGACATTTCCACATTAATTAGTAATAAATCCAGTTTGCCATAGCTGCTGTGGACTGAACAAATGTGATAAAAAATTGATGCAATAATAGCTTGCCATTTTTCACTCCTTCAAATCAAATGCTTGAAAGTAATGTACTGTGTAATATTCTCCGTTAACAAATTGCCTATTGATGGTAATAAACTACCCTTGTATAACAATGAAGCGTTTTCAAAGATTCTTTCTAATAATCTCCAAAATGGCTCTCACAGAAATCTGATTCTAAAGCAATTTTAATGTTCAATGTCAAGTTGAGGTAGAATTTACTGATGCTACTTGACTGGATCTGCTCTGGAATTTATTATTTGATCTTTTACTCATAACCCACTCAATCGAAGTATTTACAAACATAAACACATTATAATTAGCACTGTGCTTTAAGGCTGGAATTTATAGAACTACTTGAGTTGTGTTCAAGTGCTTCAATCTTGCCCACAAAAAAAAAAGACTTTCAAAATGGCGGGTGCCTATTCCGTATCACATACTGTTCTGGAACTCCCACTTCAGAAGAAGTTTTGTCATAGAGAGAGGGGCTATTCTAAAAACAGAAGTCTGAAGTGCCCTTAGTCTATCAATTTTTTCCTGAGGTCCTTAGGGTGCAAGCCAAAATGCATAGATCTAAAAGCCTCGCTCATGGCAAAAACTGCTTTGAAAGCTCCACTTATTTGCTGCATGGCATGGAAAGCTGCTGTTGTTTTTGTCCATGGAGTTTTCTTAGCAGGCATAATGGAGTGGCTTGCCGGTTCCTGCTCCAGGTGGATCACCTTTAGTCAAAACTCTCCACTATGACCTGTCCGTCTTGGGTGGCCCTGTATGGCATAGCTCATACCTTCTCTGAGTTATTCAAGCCCCTTCACCACAACAAGGCAGTGATCCATGAAGGAACCTAGACAGCATCTTAAAAAGCAGAGACATCACCTTGCCAACAAAGGTCCGTATAGTGAAAGCTATGGTTTTCCCAGTAGTGATGTGTGGAAGTAAGAGATGGACCATAAAGAAGGCTGATTGCTGAAGAATTGATGCTTTTGAATTATGGTGCTGAAGGAGACTCTTGAGAGTCCCATGAACTGCAAGAAGATCAAACCTATCCATTCTTAAGGAAATCAACCCTGAGTGCTCACTGGGAGGACAGATTGTGAAGCTGAGGCTCCAATACTTTGGCCACCTCATGAGAAGAGAAGACTCCCTGGAAAAGACCCTGATGTTGGGAAAGATTGAGGGCACAAGGAGAAGGGGACAACAGAGGACGAGATGGTTGGACAGTGTTCTTGAAGCTACTAACATGAGTTTGAAGAAACTGCGGGAGGCAGTGGAAGACAAGAGTGCCTGGCGTGCTCTGGTCCATGGGGTCACGAAGAGTCGGACATGACTAAACAGCAACAACAATGGAAAGCTGCGGTTTGAGAAATACAACCCCCAGTCAATGAGTGAAACAAGCCACATGTCCCCCCCCCCCGGTCCTGTGCAAAATAGCATTCAGTATGGCAAGGTAAAGAAGGCATAACACCAAACTGCTGATGAGAACCGAGGGCCTCACATTGTTTTGTACAAATTTACAGAAAGATTTACAAAACGAGTAAATTTTACCTAGATCCGGATTTAATGGTGAACAAATAACATTGCAGCAGTTTATTTTTAGAAGAGAGTATGTTTCGGTTCTTAACTGCTGTTTTATGAAATGTCAAATATTTTTTAATGATTCAAAGTTTTGATGGGTAGGACATGAGATACTTAAAATAAACTGTCACAGTGGGAAACATTATGGTAGGCAGAATGGAGTTGCGCTTGGGGGAAAATGTGTTCTCACAGGCAAACCTGTTGGGTGGGTACCATTCTCAAATGTGGTAAAATTAATTTCAGGACAAGAAATCAGAAACTGGAGAATTTGGCTGACTTTCTGAAGGAATCTGGATTGTTTTGTTAAAGTACATTTTCATGTAATAATTTGGATCCGTCCACCAAGCCAAATCAAACACATGGAGTTTGCTAAAAGGCTGTTGTTTCTGATCCTCCTTCTGATGTATATACACATACACATCAGGGTGATAATAATGAAAATAACATCCCTCTGGCAACTTTTGCTCCTCCCTCCACATTCCAAAACGTTCACCATGCAATGCACCATCTTCATGCTACACACTTCACACCAGTGATGTAGAACCAGAAGAGTGGGGGGGGGGGGGCGAGATAATGTTACTACATGTTTGGCATGTTCTTAAATGCTGAGGGAGTAAGGGGAATATTTAGGAGAAAAGAAAGCCTTTACTTGAAAATATTCCCATGAAATCATCTTGCATTCACTCTGCAAGAAGCAGCACTTGATAATCTAGGTGAGGAATATTAATTTGTAATGGGTTTGTGAGTGTACTTCATGCTTAATACATATGTATGTGGGAGGCTGTTCATATGTTAATATATGTGGTTTATTGTGTGGCCTTACTAGAAGATGTTCTGCTACATGCTGCTTGGGTCACTTGCAGCAATGTGGTTCTATTAAATGTTAAGAGACATTTTTGGGGAGGAAAAATATGTCTATTAAAATGGCTGAGCAAAACTATAACAACCCAAACCATAGCTGCAATATTCAGGTTAAAATGCTTTTTTATGCATTGAATTTTAGTGATGAGAAAAGAAAAAGGGTAGCTCTATTAGTGTGCCATGTTTCAAACAATATTTTTTAATAACCTCATTGCATTGTAATTTGTATCACAACACCAATTTCTTTGGGGAAGATTGTGTGAGAAGTAATTATTGTCTCATTAAGCTTGCTCGTCATGCTCTTTCCTGCAACAAAGACACATTTTGAGAGAGAATGGAAATCAGAAATGAATTTCTGTGAATTTCTGAAAAGTAATTTCTCAATACAGATCACTAATGAAGAAAATGAGTAGTTGCCATAATAACAAATGTGCTGGGCTTTAATCTGATGCTTTAGCTTCCGTAATTCGTATCCTGGTCCCTGATAGTGGCTGATTATTATGACCTTCAAGTTGTACTTGTTAAGCAAGACTTGTTTATTTTGTGGGCTGTCTCCTTTGAATGCAAGACTCTTTCACTTACCCATTATTATGAGGCCAGGTGCTCCACTTACTAACCTTGTGGATATGTAGCATTTGCTGGGTATCTCCACCTTTCGTGTTTCTTCACATAGACCACAAAATTCTAGCAAGACTTGGCAGTAAAGCACATGGTGTTTGCAACTAGCTGTAACAAGGGTCAATTAGCATCCTATTCAGAAGGTTCTAAATGCTAGGGATTAAGTGCCAATTACACCTGAGCAGCTGTTCCCGGATGATAGATAAAACTGGGTGGTAGAGTTGGGCACTAGCCAAAAGCATGAATATGATATTCTCAGGTTTAATTTTATCTTTTATTTTAATCTCCTTTCATCTCTCTAGGTTCAGGGGTAGTCAGTGATGTTTTGGACCACCAGTCTGATCAGTCCTGACCATTAGTGGAAGTTGCAGTCCAACTGGCAGAGCTCTGAGGAGGGGGTAGAAGTAGCAGGGCCATGGGCTGATCCACAGGAAGGGGCAGTGATTTGTGGGGGTTTGTGTCTCCTGCAAGGCAGAAGCCGGAGCGGGAGGATGGGGAAGGGTTCTGAGCTGTTGAAGGGAGGATGTGCAGGACGTGGGGAAGGTGCTGGAGCTGGATAAGGGGCAGGACATGACAGGAGTTGAAGAGAAGACAATGTCTGAAAAGAGGGGGCCGGTAGAATCCCCTCCGCCCTCCCCTCCCCCTCCCCTGCTATTCCCAGGACCAGGAGGGGCTTGAAGAGACAGGCATGGTGACAACTTCTATGTAAGAAAAGTCACATGTTGCTTGCACTTACACTGTCAGATGAGAAGACTTAAGTTTGGGTGTAGGCCACACCAGTTCAGCTTGAATCACAAACCCGGGGAAAGGCGCCAGCCACCAGAAGTGTGTGTGTGCATGTTTGAGTGCATCTCAGGAGCTACTGTAAATTCATGCTTTGTCAATAAAGAATTAAACTGCCAGCTGTTTGTCCTCCTTGGTTTGATGTGCTCAGGACAACAACTGGAGGACACCACGGAGGCTATCACTCACCTGGGTTATTGCCCTTGTGCCCTACTTGTCGACTTTTGTTCTCATGAGAAGACCAGTGTCGCCACTTAAGGCTTCATACCCGGATTCAGATTCTGAACAGGCCCTATAATTAAATATCCAATACACAAGACTTGTACATGCTTTCTAGGTGCACTTGACCCATTGTGTTAATTATGGATTGATTCACAACACTTTTCCTTGGTTGCTCCCCACCCCATACTACTCAAGGTGAACAGTATGTGTACTGAATTGTTTCTCCTGAAGCATTTGAATTGCTCACCAGCAGCACAAGTTGTCATTTTGCCTGCCTCCACAAGCCTTCCAAATGTGATTTGTGTGGTGGTATCAAAAATGGTACCTTGTGCTGGTGACATATGACCTATTTACTATGAGCAGAGGGAAACAATATGCTCATTGTGAGATAAGTAGTTGTGTGAATTGTTTTCCGTGCCACTAGAACAGAGGTTCCCAAACCTATTTGGCCTACTGCCCCCTTTTTAGAAAAAAATACCTCAGCACCCTCTGGAAACCTTCAATCCCTAGGAGCAAGACCAGGGCCACAGCCCGCCTGCCATAGGTCAAACAGGCAGGCAAGCTGCGATCCACTTCCCAGGCCTGGGTGAAGCCGAAAAGGGTTTACCCAACAGATGAAGCATGTACAAAATATTTTTCAAAATTTCACTTTATGCTTCTTCTTCCCCCTTATTTTTATTCAACGGCCTCCCAATTGTACCCAAAGCTACTAATGCCCCCCTAGATTGTTCCAGTGCCCCCCCGGGGGGGCGGTATCACCCACTTTCGGAAGCACTCTACTAAAAGATGCACAAAAGTAGAGTTAAGCTATACTAGTAATCATACTACTACTAACATTTATAATTAATAACACTATCAATTAAAGTTTGGAAATTAAGTCCAAAATAAAAGTCAAATAGGGAGGAGGGACCTGCGCATTAATTCTTCTTTCTTTAATGCATGTATACTTTTTACACTCATGATTCTAAACAACTTCTGATAGCAGCCCCTAAGCCTGTCACTGATATTCTTCTGACAACTGCTTTATCACTTTGTGTTGTTGAAGGTGGCATTTAACCAAACTGTCATATATTGCTGATTCTCTGCCTACAGACGGATATGTTACCTTTGATCACTTTAAACCTTGCCTTGTTCTGCAGCTGACATTTATTTCAGAATAGCATTCAGTGCTGTCTGTGATATGGACACATGTTGGGACGTGTTTAGATTTATAGAAAGTGAACTGCTGTCTTGGGTTTAAGGGGGATGGGTCTTAGGGGGCTGGGTCTTGAGCCATTCTTAAACTCCTATCTTCCAGCTTTTGATTATAGCGACATGACATGTATCCTCCTATTAAAGTGTTAAAAACAGTTGTGGCACTGAATATGGCATTTTAATATGTAATCTGTACTCTGATAGTGTAATTTGATAGTGTACATGGGATTCTGATTTAGATATTATTATTTTGATTTAGATAGTATATTCAAAGTTCCAAACTTGCAAAGTTCTGGAGAGATGTTTGCCAATATACATATTATGCCTGCATGCACATAGCAGACTACTGTGTACCAAAGTATCATCTATGTCATCAATTCTTTGGAGGTTTTATAGTCACTATAGACACACAAGACAGAAAGACTCATTGGGCCAAACTCTTCACAATACTACACAGGCTGGGGAAGGTTTACACATACAAAGCTGCCTGAACTCATTTTGTGGAGCTCCTCAAAGTTGGTTGGACAATCATAGGAACTGCATGAATCCCTTGCTTTTCAGTTTCAGGAGTTTCCTTGACTCATGTCAATACTGCATACTACATATGGATCTTTAAAACTAGCCTTTGGGGACTTTGGAACAGCTCTGTCTGAATTGTGACTTCTGTCAGGTACTGAATGAAAAACAGATGACATTTTTAGATGCAGTTGAGAACTCACTAGTCGTGCGTTGCAGAATCTTATTTTATATTTTGAGCTGGAAAAGGACATCCTGTGGGAATGATGCTCAAATCATAATTCAGCCGAACATTATCAGCTGGACAGTTCATATTCTGAACAAATTTTAGAAACATCACTAAGATTGAGGAGCCAGGTGTAAATGTCAGGACAGCCTTCTAGCTATGCAAACAGACAGGGATCTGTGTGACCCATATGCACTGTTTTGTACTGTACTGTGGGATCCATACTAGCTGCCTTCATCAGGGCCAGGCTGAATATTTATCCTGTAGTCTACTGATTGGCTTTTTGTGACCTTAGCATTAGTTCACATCATCAGATGCTGTGTTTTTGACACTTGCTCGTTGTGATATGTTCTTGTGTGTGGGTGTTTCAGCTTTACAGCTGCATAACACATCTGGTAGGATCCCTTAAGGCAGGCCTGGCCAAACTTGGCCCTCCAGCTGTTTTGGGACTACAATTCCCATCATCCCTGACCACTGGTCCTGCTAGCTAGGGATGATGGGAATTATAGTTCCAAAACATCTGGAGGGCCAAGTTTGACCATGCCTGCCTTATGGGGAGAACTAATGGGAGTGAAATCAAATATGGTGGATCCGTTTAAAAAGCAGTTTGGGGGTTGAGCATGAGAGGAAATTGAAAAGAAATTTCTACCATTCCTTTCACGCGGTGGTATTTTTCTCATGGCTTTTGAAGCATGTGGCATCCTGGTCTAGAGAAAAGTTTTGTTAAGATCCACTGAAACCAATTCAAGAAATGAGTTGTAACTAGCATTGTTTGAGTTGGGCCAGAAGAAGTTTAAGAAGCAATTTAAGAATTATTGACTCTGAGATGAACTACTGAGAGAATATAGAGTGTATGTGTGGCTTATATGCACATCCATTATATAACAGCCAAAGTTTCAATGAGATAGTATTGCATTTGATCTGCACTCCTGTATTTATATCAAGTTTCTTATACTCAGCAGATAGCATGAAAAAAATGTTTCTGTAATTTCAGTGGTTATGAGCAGAAGCAGTGCATGCTTTAGAGCAATGACACAACAGCTGCATCCTCAAGGCATGATGTGCCATGAACTAAAAGTCTCCACTGTTATGTAATAAAGTATCCAAGAGAGGAACACTGAAGCACCCCTTCACACATTACTCACACAGATAAGAGTGTACACAGAAGTTGTGGGACCATACCTGTGACCCTCCCTCTCTCTAGCAAAAGACATCTCCTCCCAGTTCCACCCTTCTGTCCACATGTTTGCATGTTTGTCTGAGGTGACATATTTTGCAAAATATGGTCTGAAGCTCAACATCAAAAAAACTAAGATCATGGCCACTGATCCCATCACATCCTGGCAAATAGAAGGGGAAGAAATGGAGGCAGTAAGAGATTTTACTTTCTTGGGCTTCATGATCACTGCAGAGGGTGACAGCAGACACGAAATTAAAAGACGCCTGCTTCTTGGGAGAAAAGCAATGACAAACCTAGACAGCATCTTAAAAAGCAGAGACATCACCTTGCCGACAAAGGTCCGTATAGTGAAAGCTATGGTTTTCCCAGTAATGATGTATGGAAGTGAGAGCTGGACCATAAAGAAGGCTGAGCACTGAAGAATTGATGCTTTTGAATTATGGTGCTGGAGGAGACTCTTGAGAGTCCCATGAACTGCAAGAAGATCAAACCTATCCATTCTGAAGGAAATCAGCCCTGAGTGCTCAGTGGAAGTTCAGATCGTGAAGCTGAGGCTCCAATACTTTGGCCACCTCATGAGAAGAGAAGACTCCCTGGAAAAGACCCTGATGCTGGGAAAGATTGAGGGCACAAGGAAAAGACAAGATGGTTGGACAGTGTTCTCGAAGCTACCGACATGAGTTTGACAAAACTGCGGGAGGCAGTGGAAGACAGAAGTACCTGGCATGCTCTGGTCCATGGGGTCACGAAGAGTTGGACATGACTAAACAACAACTGAGGTGACAGAGTCTGATGGAATTCTGTGCAGTCGGGTTTCCAAACTGGGGGAATCCTCTGTGATGTGTGAAGGCTTCTCCACTTCAGATATACATGTGAAAGGACTAAGATAGGTTTTTTGTGGCCATGGGCAACCTCTATGTGCAACCCCCACAGTTCTTTTTTACAAGCTTTTCCCTTTCATGCAAGTTAAACCTGAAGGGAACATGTATGTCTGATTACCAAACACTGAGCATAAGAAAAAACATTTACAACTATTTATTTCACAAATGAAAATATATCAGCAGTAGTTTCCACTTTCCATTAAGGTAAAGGTAAAGGTACCCCTGGCCGTACGGGCCAGTCTTGACAGACTCTAGGGTTGTGCGCCCATCTCACTTAAGAGGCCGGGGGCCAGCGCTGTCCAAAGACACTTCCGGATCACGTGGCCAGCATGACAAAGCTGCATCTGGCAAGCCAGCACAGCACACGGAAACGCTGTTTACCTTCCCGCCAGTAAGCGGTCCCTATTTATCTACTTGCACCCGGGGGTGCTTTCGAACTGCTAGGTTGGCAGGCGCTGGGACCAAGCAGCGGGAGCGCACCCCGCCACGGGGATTCGAACCGCCGACCTTTTGATCGGCAAGCCCTGGGCACTGAGGCTTTTACCCACAGCGCCACCCGCGTCCCACTTTCCATTAGGAATCACTTAAACCTAATGAACTTTTTTTTGAAATATGAGAGTATTATATTATTTACCAGCACAATTTAATAGATGTGTGTTGCACCAAAAACTTTTAAATAAATGAATGGTTATGTTTATGGTTTTAAAAAAGCAAAACATCCATCCCTCATGGAAACCTAAGTGAACCTTTTTCTGCTGCAGAGAGTGATTCACATGCAGGCTGCTTTTTGTGGGGGTGGTTGGATCTGACAGTCTGCATACATAACATCTTGGAGCCATAAAACACATCTGTAAGACCATACAAAAGGCAACTGCTCTGTCCTTTGAATCCGAATCTACCTATTACTGCATGGGGGAGGAATGCAGAAATGAATGAGTTTCTAAAATTGCATATAGATTTAAAAATATGGATTGGAATCTGAATCTCAATAGGTAACCATCTCAATAGCAGGTGAATTGGAAGTTGGAAAACTGAATCTACATAGATAAATTCTCACAAATGCATTATTACAATTTAAGGGGATTCTTCTTTATATCCATACAGAATACTCTGGCAGGTCTCTGCTAAACTGACCACCATTGCTTATGAGCAAAGTGCCTGTATATTCTGACAGCAGAGCAAATAGCAGCTTGGTGTAACTGGTGATAAACGGCATGAGGTGGTAGAATGGTTAAACCCTCAGCATGATAACTCCCATCTGAATTTTCACTTTCCACAGTTATTAAGCCTTCAAAAACAGTAGTAGAGGTTGACATACATCAAGCTCTTGCTTCACATATACTGCGCCTGTTCATTGGGAGAGATAGGAAGCCCAGAACACTTGTTCTTTAGATGTCCCTTTTATGAAGAGGCACGTAGTAAGACCATTGATCCCCTACTGGTGAGGCTCGCTCACCTCCCAGAAAAGCAAAAACTCGAACTTTTCCTGTTAGGCAAAGATAAGAAGACGACCTGGAAGGTCGCCAGATTCTGTGTACAGATCTGTAGGCACAGACCAACTCCCAACTCAGACTAGTTCGCTATGAAAATCCCCAAACTCGGTTCCTTTGGTGACTCTGGGTCAACTCCTTGCAGCAGTTTATTGTTGTACATTGTTTTAAATTTATTGTTGTACATTGTTTTAATTGTTTGTTTTTCTTCTGTGACTGTACCCCCAAGTGCGTTTTATAACCTGTGTACTCAACTGGCAAACACCAGGCATCTATTGACACATATTACGGACATCTTTAAAAACTATGTAATGAAGCACTGTAGTTTCTTATGTTAGAAAATTGAGGAGCATCCCCTCTCCCCCCAAAATTTACTGTCCCAGATTATATGAAAACTCTGCGGTCTAGTCTCTATGAAACTTGATTCATAATGCATTAGTTCAGGCTCATCTTAAGAAAGTATTTATAGCCCATTCAAAATTTATCAAAAGCCATTAAAATAATATCTAAAGCAGCTGCATCTGATTACATCAGAAAAATAATGTTATATTCTTGCTATACTGCAATAATTTTTTAAAACAAGAATCGGACCCATATGTTTGATCTTAGCTTAGACTCAGATGGTCCATATTTCACTCATTTCATTAAAATTCCATGATGCATCTCTAAATTATTTTGTCCTCAGATCATTCTTACTATAGTGTTAAAACATCTTGTTTAAGGATGTATGGAAAATAATTTCGGACTTTGTGATGGAGAAGAGAAATAAGGTGATGTTCATAAGGTGATGTTCATTTCTATAAACAGATGAAAAAGTTGTCTTCACATTTTTGATATACAAGCATTTGTCCCGTCTTCCCCTTCAACATGGGAACCTGCAATTTTGGCAACTGTTTGGCAGTGTGACATATATACTACAAATTCTTTAAACTACAGTGGAACCTCGGGTTACGTACTGTCCTCCTTACGAACACTTCAGGTTACGAGCTCCGGTAACCTGGAAGTTAGGTGTTCCAGGTAGCAAACTTTGCCCCGGGATGCGAGCAAAAGTCGCGTGGCAGCAGTGGGAGGCCCCATTAGCGAAAGCGCGCCTCAGGTTAAGAATGGTTTTGGATTAAGAAGGGACCTCCGGAAGAATTAAGTTCATAAACGGAGGTACCACTGTGCTATGTTTCATTGTCATAGTTAGCAAGATCTTGAAATATGTCAGGCAGAGTTGATATAAGGATAAATAAATGCATGCTTGCAATGTCTAAGTTGCCCTGTTAGCCATGGTAAGATGGTAAAAAAAGATGCATCAGTTTGGATTTAGCAGAAGAAAGAGCAGGGATGAACACTCAGGTATGCAAATCACTGAAAACATCACTTTGCAGTTACAGAACTGTATTTATTCAGTATTGCTTTGTCATCTATATTTTAATAATAATTGAGGCCAAAGAGACCCTTGGCATGTTGAAAGGAGAGGCAAGCTAAAGAAGCTCTTGAGTTTGAGAGCTTACACAATTTTCAATGTCTATTATTAAGCCATTTCATTTTGCTCACCCAAATCCATTATGGTTTAAGCAGCACACCTTCCACACATATTGACATTTACATGAATACAAGTTCAGTAAGATACAAGAATAATGCCGATGAAAACTAATTAAAATGGTTCTCAACTTGTTTTTTTAAAATGATTTCATCCAATTTTATTCTTAGTTGTTTGACCATGTTACGGTCAGCCTTGGAAACTTAATTCTTTTTCGTTTAAGTGATACTTGACCTAGCCATGTTTCCCAATAAAACATGGAAATGAAGATGTTGAAATGTTGTTTAAGTTTATTTATACAAAATAATTCTTAAAACATGACTGCTTCCTGCAATTCCTCTCATGGTATCTTTGAAAAGATCCTGATCTGGCTACATTGCCACCATATCTGGGTGAAAGTACCAGAGTTGGGCAACCTGTGGCCTATTGGCTACCAAAGGAAAAAGCTTGCTGGTAGAGGCTTTTTTCCCTTCTAGCTTGGTGACTCCATGACCTTCATAAGGAACTAAAACCAAAACCAAAACCAAAACAAAACAAAATGTTTTAAAATTCCTCTTTTCTCAAAATATCTCATATTTATGGCAGGGTTGAGGCTACTTCATTCAAACGTGTAACACTTGTAAGGCCAATACAAGAAGAAGAAGAAGAAGAAGAAGAAGAAGAAGAAGAAGAAGAGGAGTTTGGATTTGATATCCCACCTTTCACTCCCTTTAAGGAGCCTCAAAGCGGCTAACATCCTCCTTTCCCTTCCTCCCCCACAACAAACACTCTGTGAGGTGAGTGGGGCTGAGAGACTTCAAAGAAGTGTGACTGGCCCAAGGTCACCCAGCAGCTGCATGTGGAGGAGCGGAGGCGCGAACCCGGTTCCCCAGATTACGAGACTACCGCTCTTAACCACTACACCACGCTGGCTACAATGCACAACTGAAAGTTCTAATTACTTAGTCAAGTATTCACAAAATTTCAAAATCCTTATAGAAGGATGTAAAGATTCATGAAGCGTGCTTTGAGTGAAGCAAATTTCGCAGTCCTTCCGCTTGGAAATGCTCACTCTTATCCTTTATATTTGCACTTAGATTCGTAAGTGCAGATGAGTGTTTGCATCTAAGCAATTGCTTTTATGTCACAGGTGTTAAATCGTCTGAAGTACCAGTTGACAATTGCACCACGGGAATTGAAAATGGAAAGTATAGTACAACAATATGCATTCAAATACAATTAAGCACCATGATCCCCAGGGCCAGCCCAGAACCTTTTGCCACCTAGGCAAAACTGTTGCCATCTGCAGAACACCGCTACATACACAACCGCATACACACTGCCTGAGATGCCTCAGGGAGTAAAAGGAGGTGGCGGCAGCATGTGTGCAGTATTGGCTGGTGTGCAGATCTACTTCCTGAAGCAATTGCCTCACCCCATTCATGGGTCGGCCAGTTCTTAATACCCCTCATTCATTCATATGCTTGTTGAAACATATGCCAAGTATACTGTATAAAATCAAGCTGTACACATTCCTTTTTTAAGAAAACAGAAGCATATCTTCAACTGGATATTGCACATAACAGAGTGTTTCCTGTGCTTCCAGTATTCAGAAGTTGCAGCCTTGTTCGCTGTTTGTTGTTGTTTTTTCAAAATATTTGGACAACTGCATAAAGATACCACATTCTCTTTTATATGCTGTGAATTGAATTTGCTGTTGGATGACCAGCAGCTGCCAAACATTTTCTAGCTGAGTAAGCTGATAAACCTATTTACTCTTTCTGGAGGCTCAAGCATAGGACCATTAGTTTCAGATGCCTTCAGCAATTTAGTTTGACATATAGAAGGTCATCCTTTCACTGTCTTGGTATATTTGCACTTTAATGATCACCAAAAAATAACAGCTGCATTAGCACATGTTGCAGTGTGGAGCTAATTAGTAATACAAGACCGCATTTGCAGCTGCTGTAACCACTGCCTTCCCGTTCCCTCACTTTTATTCTGATGAATTGGAATTTCCTGTTCCATTTATTTTGAAAATCTTTAAATTAAAGTGAAACCACCTGCAGTAATTTAAATTGCAAGATAAAATATTGCCGTAAAATATCCTACACATACCCCCCCCCCAAAAAAAATCATTCTTCAAGCCTCATTTTCTTTTTAGTGCTGGCTTGCAAGAACTCTGCCAGGTAATTCATTAGGCATGGAGCAACGGATGATTTATTATCCTATAGTCAGGATTGCCAACTTCCAATACTTTAAAGACAATATTCTAGCATCAAAAATCATAAGGGTGGCTTAGAAAAACACACCATGTGATCTTGTAGATAGAGTAAAAGGACTGCCAATTAAAAAAAAAAGATTTTAGTTGATTTAATTTTTGGCTTTTAAATCAATCAGCTGATTAAATTTGAATAAAAATCCAGATTAATATACCGTAGGTGCCTTTTGAAGGAAATGATATAGTTTATCATTGTTATTATTTTTGCTTACAAATAAATTTTATTAGACTTTGGAAAAAGGAATGCAAAGAGTATTATCTATTTTCTTTTTTATTAAAACTAAAGCATTAATCTAAATAAAAACACAAACCAAAAAAAGAAGAGAGAGAGAAAAATAGAAAAGGATAGAGAGATAGAGAAGGGATAAAGGAGAGAAGGAGGGAGGAAGGAAGGAAGTAGGGAATTTATGAAAGAAAGAAAGGAAGGAAGGAAGGAAGGAAGGAAGGAAGGAAGGAAGGAAGAAAGAAAGAAAGGAAGAAAAGGAACTTCTGATTCTTGGTCTGTCTGCTATATATAAACATTATTCAACAGCTACTCCAATATAACATCCAATAGAACCACTTTCTATAAACCAACATTATCTTCAATCTTCAAACCCAAATGTCATTAGTTCATCTTCTTTTTCACTCAAAAAGTCTATGATAGGTTTCCAATCTTTAATCAATGTTAGCAATGACTTTTCTCTGATTAAACATGTCAATTTCACCATCTCAGCTAAGCCCATTAATTTTAGCAACCATTCCTCCACAGTTGGTAATTATGAGTCTTTCCATCTTCGTGCATATAAAAGTCTCACTGCCGTAATCATATATTGAAAAAAAGTTCCATAATCTTTTCTAAATTTTAATTAAAAAGATTCACTTTCATTTTTATAATAGAAGATCAGCTATGATCAAAGTCACTCTTGTCCTTTTGGAATACAGAATATTTCACACTGCAGTAACATATTGGAACCACAAGGGATTAAAGAATGAACAACTTCAGAATCCATCCAAATTGTGGGTGATTGTGATTTAAAAGATATGCATTGAACAATAAGCTGCTGATTAGACAACCTTTATTTTACTTACCTGAAAACGTATACCCCACATCATTTTTCAGAGAAACTCAAGAAGACTTAAAATCAAAATAAAAAAGAACAATCTGGTCAATGACTTTTTGCAGCCATGATTTTAACAGTTGCTTAAAACAATACAATGATAGGACCTGGCAAACTTCGTTGGGCAAGTTCTTCCACGTGGTGTGTTCCATAAAAGTCCTGGCTATTCCCAAGTTCGAGGGAACTGGATTAGGGCTTCAGTTGATGATTGGGACATATGGGGATTGACATATGGAAGTAAGCATTGTGTGAGTTCCTCAGCTATTTGGGGCTTTAAAGGTCAATATCAGCTCCCTGAATTAGTGTCAGGGACTGGACTAAAGGGGACGAGCTTGAGGAGGAATGGTGGAGGTCGCCCCCCCTTCTCCTGAATCTTCCAGAGAAGAGGAAGGCAGTATTGAATTACAGCAGTAGTTTGAGGAAGGTCACAGCTCAGAGACAGGCGAACAGAAGAGTTGTGCCCGGACACAGAGGTCCAGCGCCGAGGGCCTTCTGGTGGTTCCCTCACTGCAAGAAGCAAAGCTACAGGGAACCAGGCAGAGGGCCTTCTCGGTAGTGGCACCCGCCCTGCGGAACGCCCTCCCATCAGATGTCAAAGAGATAAACAACTACCTGACATTTAGAAGACATTTGAAGGCAGCCCTGTTTTTAATGTGTGACATTTTAATGTATTTTTAATTTTTGCTGGAAGCTGCCCAGAGTAGCTGGGGAAACTCAGCTAGATGGGTGGGGTACAAATAATATATTATTATTATTATTATTATTATTATTATTATTATTATTATTAGAGAAGGGGGAGACAGAGACAGAGAGCCAGCTGACACATTATCACTGGAGAGTATTTCTGACCCCCCTTCTCCCAGAACATTGCGTTCATTGAGGGTGCAAAAGCAAATGACTCAAAGACAATTAGCCCTCGGCGGCCACCGTAAAGTAAAGTGCTGTTGCTATGGGGGGGGTGTAACGGGAAGCAGACTGCATTCCTTTGTCCCTTGCTGTGATGATTAGTAAGATCTCTTCCTTGTTTTGTTCTGCTCCTTGTTGCCACAGGTGGAGGGATAGAATTCCCCGAAGCCTGACAGACCCAGAAGCAAACCAATAACTAGTGTACATCATACAAAACTGGTGTAATAGAATCAAAATGCCTGCTAACCTGTCAGCAGCCTAATTGATACGTTTTAAATCATTATTATTACTAATAATTGTATTGTTATATACCCCTCCCATCTGGCTGGGTTGCCCCAGCCACTTGGGGTGGCTTCCAGCACATATTAAAAACATAATAAAATATCAAACATTAAATACTTCTAACTTAAAAACTACTAGTTGCAGTTTCCGAACACCTTTTAAGGTCCACCGCTGCTGCTGAAGCCTGCCATATCTGTGTTGTGTGGTGGCACACACAAAGTGCCAGAAGCGATACTGGCTTCCAGTGAGATCTTGCCAGATTTTGAGAGCTTGCCGGAAACCACTTGCCCATAGGGGTTTCCGCTGCTTGAGACGGTCACCTCACCTTGCCTCATGGTCAGGTCTGCCCTGTCACCAGGGAACGAATGACTGTCATGGCCTAACTTCATTATAAATGTTGTAGTTGGCCAACCAGCTGAAGCTAGAAAAGGGCATCCCTCATAGACAACAATTGCCTGTGCCTCTAGTAGGCCTGTCGTGGCCAACAAAGTATGCTTATACTGTTAAGTTGATCAACCTTGTCCAGAACAGACTGCAAACCAAAGTCACATGGGTCCACCCACTACCTATATTTCTGTTTTGTTTGGATTAAAAGCTTCAACTTTCCCCACCCCATCTGTGGTTCAGCCTTTCAGCTTCAACTTTTCAACCATCTGAGATGACCCAGAAGGTATCGTGAGCTTCTGAGAGATCAGGAGAACCAACAGGGTTGCATGACCCATAAATCTCTTGGCAGAGATCGTCTGCTAGGATAACCAAGGCAGCTTCTATGCTGAAGCCAGGCCAAAGGATGATGAATTTCATCCAAAAAACACTTGTTCCAATCCAAATATTGCACAACTCAAGAAATATAGCATTGTGATAGCTACCAAAAGCTTCATCAACTCTCCTTTCCACATTATTTTACTTTGTATTGTGGCTTGTTGAAATGTCGAATGTACATTTGTGTTTTTCTTACATACATGTGTGCAAAATGTCCTAAAATAACTGATCCAAACAGGAAATTTTTCATTTTTTCATTTCTTGTTCCTTAGTTTGGCATAGTTGAGGTTATCTCTGCATGTCAATTTGTTGTTCATTCTCATTCCCACTGCTTAATCCAGAGGGGGCACATTTTAATCTGTGATTAAAGCTTAGTTGATTAATGAACTGATTAAATCAATTAAAGGTTGTTGCACTTTGGAATATAAAATCACATAATCATATATTGTAGTTTCCCCTTGCTGCCACATAAAAGGAATTAATCATTATAAATACCTTATAGGTTTCAGAAGTGTCCTTTCCCCTGCCCTCAAAGTCCTGTTGTGAAATTCAGGATACAGTGATAACAATGGAACATGCTGTCCATTTTTAAGCAGAATGGGGCTTTTTTTAAAGACACATATTCATTTTGTTGATAGGTTTACTGCCGGGAGGAGAAGAGACTTGTACATCATATTTGCATTCAGAGGGTTCTGATGACATCGCTACACCTTTGTATAAAGGCACCTGTTTACCCATATAGTTCCCATAGGCACAGCAAAGCAGTAAACTATATTCAATTCTTTATTTTTATGACTGTGATAAACCCCTGATAGTTGGAGGAATGCTTCATGTCATGTGTAAAGAGAGTGCTTTAGATGCATAAACAGCCTCCTATTTAATCTTCTGCTCACCAAGAGCCAGGCTGTATCTGGTGCTTAGTTTTTCAGCAGCCCACTGCAAATAACTCCCATTAAACCCAGCCAGCATGGCCAGTGCTCAGTGATGATGGGAGTTGTAGTGTAGCAACAACTGGAAGGCCCTCAGTTCCCCCATACAACATACAGGATACTATACAGCATGGAGTCCTTGCTGCTTACTGGGAGATAGGAAAAGGCAAGGTAGTGATGATGTCAGTGTTGTGCAGGTGCCCTAACAGGTGTATTAGATTTGTCCTTCCAATGTACCTGTATAGCATCAGTGTCCCCACCAGTAAGCTGCTGCTGCTTTCTATGAGAGCTCAAGCTTTCTGGTTGTTGCTTCTATAGCACCATCAGTGTGCAGGGTGCTTTTCAGTGTACAGTCATACCTTGGGTTACAAATGCTGTGGGTTGTGCGTTTTTGGGTTGCGGACCGTGCAGAACCTGGAAGTACTGGAACGGGTTACTTCCGGGTTTCGGTGCTTGCGCATGTGCAGAAGCACAAAATGGCATCACACGTGTGCGCAGAAGCGCCGAATCGCATCACACGTGTGCGCAGGCACGGCGCTGCGGGTTGTGAATATGCCTCCCGCATGGATCACATTCGCAACCCGAGGTATGAGTGTACAAAAGGGCAGGGAACTTACAATTCCAGACCTTCCAACATGCCGCAGAGACAAATCAGGATGCATGTCTTTCAGGGCTGAGCTCCTGCGTGAGTCACATGCTCCCCAAAACATGCATCTTTTGGGCGCTGTGTGGTATAGTGGTTAAGAGCGGTAGACTCGTAATCTGGTGAACCGGGTTCGCCTCTCTGCTCCTCCACATGCAGCTGCTGGGTGACCTTGGGCTAGTCACACTTCTTTGAAGTCTCTCAGCCTCACTCACCTCACAGAGTGTTTGTTGTGGGGGAGGAAGGGAAAGGAGAATGTTAGACGCTTTGAGACTCCTTCGGGTAGTGATAAAGCGGGATATCAAATCCAAACTCCTCCTCCTCCTCCTCCTCCTCCTCTTCTGGAAGTCAAGCGACTTGCATGACAGCACAGTCCCTCCAAATGGGTGTCTTTCGGGGCCACACTTTCACAGGAGCCAGGTAACTCCTTGAGAACACAGCCCCTGAAAACGGGTGTCTTCTGGAGCTGCGATTTTGTAGGAGCCCAAACAGGACATCCTGGGATCCAGTCAGAGGCAGGAATGGCTTCTGTAATACTGGTATGTTAAAGCAGGACAGTTGAAGGGTACACAGAGGAAGAAAAGCAAAGGCAGGTGGAAGCAAGGAAAAAGTATATGCTAGCTTCATACTGTGTGTTTGTGTCTAAGCAAACATGTTAATTAATTCCTGTCCACCTATATGCTACTCCTGCTTTTTTTTATTGAGCAGCTTGCATCACAAGCATTAAATTCTATTGAATTATGCCAACTCTATTAGGTTAAATTCTATTGAATTATACTAGCTGTATGAGCTTGCCTAGCAGGGTGTCCATTAAAGCAAACAGGACTTGGGGCCCATTTGCTGTGTACTTCCTTCCCATCATCAATCCACTCCTGATTCAGAAATCATTAGGGATGCAGAAGACAATGGATATAGTGTTGAACTTCTGCTAATAAAGGTGAACATAGACAGAGAGCAAGGGCTTTCATCACCCCTTCAAGGCAAAAAGGCTCAGTTTGGCTGCCCCTTTCACACTCCTTTATCCTAAACAGTTTCAGATTTGTCTGTCTGTCTGTCTATCTATCTATCTATCTGCATGTTGTTGTCACACTATCAAAAACTTCAAGTTGAACAAACAAGAGGACTACATATATGTCTAAAAGTAACAGAGGTTTTCATATTAAATATATTCAAACTCAAGTAAAATTATATAAAAAGAACCTATCTAATCCTCAATCTCTGTGGCAAGGCACAGCCTTCTCCATAAAATAAATGTCTCTAATATGAACACAAGTTAAAATAAATGCAGTTTACCCAAACCTGAATAAAAACTAAGCAATGTTTTTATCATCTTTATTTAGGTGGCTGTTAATGTTGCTTTCCTTTATCCTGAAATATATATATATTTAAGAGTATTCCAGTTTTGTGAAAGTCATGGGAGTTTGTATTATTAGCATTAATCACTCAAAACCCTAATGGAGAGTCTTTGAGAGAAAGCCTTCAGAATTCATTAACAAGGAACTGTCACAATTATACCATCACAACTGACCTCAAACTCTTGTATTTGTATTTGTGTGAACATATTTATAGAACACATTTGTAGTGGTTTATATAAACTCTCAGTCCACAAGCAAAACTAAGACTTCCTCTTTAGAAACTCGGTTGCTAAGTAACTAGCGTGGCCACGATCGCATAACACAGCTGACGAAACCTGCAAGGAAATTAGTACTCTTTAGTCACAAGTTATATTTTGCTCCCATATTTAAAGTTATTTTAGTCAAATGAGAATGGAACCACCTACATTAGAAAGTGCACAGATACATTTCCCCAAATTGTTGGGATTTCATATTGAAGTTCGCTTCAAGTACTAAATACATTTTCCTTTCAGGTTTAAGGAATAGTGTTCAAACCATGTCGAGTTAGACAGCTGAGATTTTTCCATACTGGTTTCTGGCCTCAGGATGATCTAGTCACATGACTACCACACAGCATGGCTATATGACTGAACTCAGTGTGGATTTGGCTTGGGCAACTGGGTTTTGGCACCCAAGTAGCAACTGCTGGGAAAAAAGAAAAGAAAACCAGCAATCTGTGCTTGAGTTAAAGACACAAGGCATCAAAAGTCACGCAGCCAGTTCAGCCCATGGCCACAGATGAAAGGCATCGCAGCATGGCCCATCAAACAAGCCCACAGCTGCTACTGACCCAAAGGGGTTTTGAATGCCTTTATTTACTCCCTCTTTTCAGAGTAGCCTGTTGGTTGAAAAAGAACAATCACATAATCACAGGGCTGGAACAGATTGCAAGATCATATCATGCCGTTGTAATGCATGGCCTTCTGCATTAAAAAACAAAAGGGGGGGAGCCAGCCCACAGCAGCCAGGCTGTTCGCTTGCCACCACCAGAATGGACAAATTATGCTGACTTAGAGGTACTACTTGCAAGCATCAATAACTGGGTCAAGTAATTCAGCCAACCTTACACTAGGGCAAGCTATATATATATATATATATATATATATATATATATATATATATATATCTATATCTATATCTAGACCTGCTGGCAAATCTGACTTGAGGGGAAATTTCCTTCCAAAATAGAAATATGCCTACAACTGTAAATCAGAGATTCTGCTACTAAGACCTAAAAGCCTTTTTAAAGCAGGAAAATGCACTTTATCAGCTTTGTTTGTGCTAGTGGTGGGTGAGCCTTCCAAGGTTGTGAGGATCAGCAGTTTTCTAAGCATCCCCCCATCCCACCCCACCCAAAATAGAAAAATTGGAAGCAGAAACAATTTGGAAGATTTCACCCCAACTCCTGCCTACCTCCCTGCGCTCCTGTTATCCCAGTGCAATCCACCACTCTCCATGGGGTTGGGTGATGCTAACACAAAACACAGAAAGAGGAAATAGGCTAGTTTTTCACACACACACAAATGAGAAGACTTGTGCCTCTACATTTTGCCTCCTAACTTAGGTTCTACAAGTGCTGGAAACTTACTTTTTGTGGGGAGGAAGGGGGGAGCCAAGGATCTGGAGATCGTCTCCCCCCCTCAAATTCCCATGGCATCCTCCCTCTGTCCCCAAATATATTCCCTCACTTCCCTTTCTCCCTTGTTATATTTAAAAGAAGCAGAAGTGGTGAGGGCTTTATGCTTCCCCCCTCCCCATTCCAAAAAAATCATGGTCTATCATTAGACTAACTGAGTGTAGCGGATTTGGGGAGAATAGCTGGTTCCAAGGACTCTTGCTATCATGTCCTGTTCTGATCCACTAAAGTTCAAGTCTGAATTAGGCTCAGAGGAACACACATCACACCATCCCTGGCTTAAAGCCATGTAAGCCAAACTTTTATGTGCCTGTTGTTTTGTCCATGGAGTTTTCTTGGCAAGGATCCTGGAGTGGCTTGCCAATTCCTGCTGCAGGTGGATCACCTTTAGTCAAAACTCTCCACTATGAGCTGTCCGTCTTGGGTGGCCCTGTATGGCATAGCTCATACCTTCTCTGAGTTATTCAAGCCCCTTCACCACGACAAGGCAGTGATCCATGAAGGGGTAGAGACATCACCTTGCCAACAAAGGTCCGTATAGTTAAAGCTATGGTTTTCCCAGTAGTGATGTATGGAAGTGAGAGCTGGACCATCAAGAAGGCTGATCGCTGAAGAATTGATGCTTTTGAATTATGGTGCTGGAGGAGACTCTTGAGAGTCCCATGGACTGCAATAAGATCAAACCGATCCATTCTTAAGGAAATCAGCCCTGAGTGCTCACTGGAAGTTCAGATCCTGAAGCTGAGGCTCCAATACTTCAGCCACCTCATGAGAAGAGAAGACTCCCTGGAAAATACTGGGAAGGATGGAGGGCACAAGGAGAAGGGGACGACAGAGGACGAGATAGCTGGACAGTGTTCTCGAAGTTACCAGCATGAGTTTGACCAAACTGCAGGAGGCAGTGGAAGACAGGAGTGTCTGGTGTGCTCTGGTCCATGGGGTCATGAAGAGTCGGACACGACTAAACGACTAAACAACAAGCCAAACTTCTTAATACTCCATTTATTCATTGATTCCGGCAACTGCTGGATCCAAACTGGTGCAAAATGTATTGCCCTGCTTTCTTTTGGACGACATCGGTGAGGGGTCTTGTTGTCTGGGCAACCCATACACACTGACGAGGCTTGCGGTGCTGCAAATGCAGCAATTTGACTTCACCCCTGGAGTTGCACTCCATTGTCTCTTGAGACAGATAGATTCCAGTAACAACTTTGAACTGAACTGAAGCTAGATTTGCAGCAAGAACAGGAATAACAACAGCATGTATCACAGTAGCAAAAGCGAGTTGTTGTTGTTTTAAGGAATTGTGCCTGGCTAATCCCTACAAGGTTCCACACTGAACCACTTTCATACTGACTGTTTGATGAGAATGAATTTAGATGTATTCAATATTTTAAAAAATGAAATAAAAATCATTTAATTTAATTTTTTAAAAAACAAACTGCCATGCTTCCTCCAAAAATATGCCACAGCCAAATACTAAAAATGGATGGATTTGTGGTTAGCCTAGATGTTTTTTTCTTCGACATCATTCACTGGCTAATGTTCACATTATATGGCTTAATTCAATTAGGCAGATCAATGCATATTTTCTCTGACTTTCTATTTCAATCACAGAATTAATTAACCTGAGCCATTCTTTTCTTTTTTTAACAATTCATAACTTTCCATGTAATCAAGTTCAAATTTGACAGCTCTGTAAGATCAAATGGGTTCCCCCCCCCCTTCCCACACACAATCAGAAAGGTTGTCCTCAGTATTGAAAATATATCTTCACTGATGGTCAGCAGTCTAACAGAGAATGGGACTGCAGGAAAATTCTTGTAGCTAGATCTTAAAGAACAGGAAGGTGCTGTGTCAAGGATCCTACTTGTGGTGCCCTGCTTATTTTTTTATGGTATTCTGTTCTAAAGCTTGTCACTTTAATATGGATATCTGGCAATCTTACCCTACTGCTTCCTTCTTCTGGCTCCTGTTCCTCTGAGTTAGCAGTAGCCATTTTTCATTCATTCAGTGCGTAGTGGGTGATCTGAACATACATTTGGATAGGATGTGGTAAGATAAATGTTGAGATTTCGTTTATCCATTGCTGTTTTCCTGGGCAGGGTAAATTATTGTGTAAACTAGCAGAGGGTGTTTTTGTACTTAACACCTTGCAAGTGACTGTATGCTCTCACCTCAGTAAAAAAGAACATTAGAAAATGCCTGCTGGAACAGCCCAAAGGCCCATCACATTCCAACATCCTTTTCCACTTTGGCCAGCTGAATGCCTTTTGAATGCCCTCAAGCAGGGACTTGAGTCAAACAGCACTCAGGTGGTAGTTTGTCTCCACAATGAACCTAGCCACTATGCCCTGAGCTCGGTACAGTCTCCTGACCAACCTCAAGGGTAGCTCCAAATGAAATAACATTTCCTTCCTTCCATTTCACACATGTACTTTGTGATACAGTATAACACGAGCATTATTTGTTAGCAAAAACATGATCTCCACAGACTTGACTGAGTGCTAGGCCTAATGAGCACAGCTGCTCATTCAGATGCCGAAACTGAAAGTTCCCATCCCCCTTACAGCTTTCCCCAAGCAATCAGAGACTGTGTCTGTGGGCAGCCAACCTCCCCTCCACCCATTTCAGCCCTCTTCTGGTTCTGGGAGACAAGTGGGGAGGGGAGCTTGTTGAGGCAGGAGGGGGAGGCACCCAGGTCTCTTCACAAGCCTGAGACATCTCTGCCTCTTAGCTTCCCTCCCCTCCTGCATCAGCTTCTGCCTCTGATTCTAGACTGCCACAATCTTCCAGATCACTAAGCTTGATTACCCCTCCAGCTTCCAACACCTCGTCTTCCCAGTTTTCTTGCTCCAACCACTCACCGTTGTCCCACCACCACTCTCTCGGCTCTAAGCCTTCTTCCTTGAGGGTTTCCCAGCTGGTTCCTCCCACCATTCCTCTACATCCAACCAGTATATGATATATAGCACTTCTTTGTCATATAGATGTTCTTTGTGATATAGACAGATGTGATATAGGATGGATGGCGGCTAACAGATTGAGGTTGAATCCTGACAAGACAGAAATACTGTTTTGGGGGGATAGGAGGCGGGCAGGTGTGGAGGACTCTGTGGTCCTGAATGGGGTAACTGTGCCCCTGAAGGACCAGGTGCGTAGCCTGGGAGTCATTCTGGACTCACAGCTGTTCATGGAGGCGCAGGTCAATTCTGTGTACAGGGCAGCTGTTTATCAGCTCCATCTGGTACGCAGGCTGAGACCCTACCTGCCCGCAGACTGTCTCGCCAGAGTGGTGCATGCTCTGGTATCCCTCGCTTAGACTACTGCAATGCGCTCTGTGCGGGGCTACCTTTGAAAGTGACCTGGAATCTACAACTAATCCAGAATGCGGCAGCTAGACTGGCGACTGGGAGCAGCCGCCGAGACCACATAACACCGGTCTTGAAAGACCTACACTGGCTCCTAGTACGTTTCTAAGCACAATTCAAAGTGTTGGTGCTGACCTTTAAAGCCCTAAATAGCCTCGGTCCAGTATACCTGAAGGAGCGTCTCCATCCCCATCGTTCTGCCCAGACACTGAGGTCCAGTGCCGAGCGCCTTCTGGTGGTTCCCTCACTGCAAGAAGCCAAGTTACAGGGAACCAGGCAGAGGGCCTTCTCGGTAGTGGCACCCGCCCTGTGGAACACCCTCCCACCAGATGTCAAAGAGAAAAACAACTACCAGACTTTTCGAAGACATCTGAAGGCAGCCCTGTTTAGGGAAGCGTTTAATGTTTAATAGAAAATTGTATTTTAATATTCTGTTGGAAACAGCCCAGACTGGCTGAGGAAACCCAGCCAGATGGGTGGGGTATAAATAAATTATTATTATTATTATTATTATTATTATTATTATTATTATTATTATTATTATTGACATTGCCATTGTTACAGGCAACTCACTTAAACATGGTCTGCCCTGACCCCATTTCCCATTGATAATGTCTGTAAACAGGAATTGCTCAAGCTACTGTTACAATTATTTTCCACGTCAGGTACATGGAAAGTGTTATGTGATCTAGTCTGTGATTACAAACAAGATACTAGATTTTTAATAGGGAAAATCCAGTGCTAAGGTATGTGATTAATAGTGTACTATACAGCTTGGTTCTTTCTTCCTTATAACACTAAATACCTCAAATAATAATACTAATTAAGCATTTTATTCCAAACTTTATGCATCGTGTTCTTGGCTTGAACTGAATAAGGAAGGCTTTAGGTAATTTATAAGAAGGATGTTTCCAAGAATAGTTAGGCAATGGAGCAAATTATCGTAGGCTCCCCATCATTAAAAGCTTTAAAAATAGGTTAGAATGACTTAAATCAGGAACAGAACAGATTAATTGGCTGTGCTTAAATAAAAAGCAAAGTCCATTAGCTAACTGCTAATGATAACATTCCTAAGTTACTCAGTGTGGCAACTCTCCCTTGGATTTCCGTTCTATTGTATTTTGTTTACCAATACATTCTGCCATAAAGGTAAAGGTACCCCTGACCGTTAGGTCCAGTCGCAGACGACTCTGGGGTTGCGCGCTCATCTTGCTCTATAAGCCAAGGGAGCCGGTGTTTGTCCGCAGACAGCTTCCGGGTCATGTGGCCAGCATGACTAAGCCGCTTCTGACGAACCAGAGGAGCACATGGAAACGCCATTCACCTTCCCGCCGGAGCGGTACCTACTTATCTACTTGCACTTGATGTGCTTTCGAACTGTCAGGTGGGCAGGAGCTGGGACCGAACAACGGGAGCTCACCCCGCCGCGGATGTGGTTTAGACCACAGCGCCACCCGAATCCCACATTCTGCCATATTTCCCCCCAAATTATTTCCTTTTAAGAGCCATACATCTCATCCTATGAAGGATACTGAAATATCTGTTACCTGTAAACCCACCTCACCTCTCATGTAATTCTGTTGGGTCATTTGCATCATTACTTTGACAGCAGAGGTCTTTCATTTACCAAAATTTGAGTTGACCCTCCCATTTAAGGCACTGGTAGGGTTAGTTGCTAAATTGCAATCCAGAAACCTATATGGCAGGGGCATTTTAAAATGTCTTTATGTAGAGGGAAATGTGGATGCCGTTACTTCTCTTGCCTCTGTTCCACCCCACCTCAGTCCTTTTGTGTACTAACTCCTACTTATGGCAACAAGGAGGATCTCAGATCTTTACAATGCAGTGGGAAGTGCTTGGCAAATGACAAAATAAGAGCATACAGCACAAGGCATGGCATCTTATCTCTTACTGCAATGGAAAACCACTACCTAAATGCATAGTGCAAATCACTGGGCTGTAATCTGGCAAGCCTAGGTGACTGAGGTGTGTGTGTGTGTGTGTGTGTGTGTGTGTCTGCCTTGCTTGATTTCCCTTCCATAAGTGATGCCACGTAAATTTTCACAACCACAGACCATCACCAAGCATATCATGTACAATATCATTTACAATTCTAACTACAGAAATAACTTGTCTCATTGTAGTGGTTTCAAAATTAATATGTGAGGATTGACTATTAGGCATCTGTTTGACAAGTATATCTGGGTACTTCATAGATCGTTAATGATTCTCAATGACCAAAAAGAACAAAAAGTTCTTAGCAATTCTGCCATCCCTCTGCCTTTTATCATGTGTTAAAATAGCGGCAGAAATTTCCTAAAGCCCCATTTACTTTTCAAGGTGATGTGAACACAGGGAAACTTCAAAGGTTTTTTTAGCTTGATGTTTCCCCATTCACCATCAGCCAAAAGGGGCATTGATAAAATAATTACTCTGGTTTGGAAAAAGCAGAGCTTTGATTAAGAGCATGACAAAATGTAATATTCAATAACTGTGATGGCATTCATATTTTTCAGATTTGCAAACACTCTGCTCAGAAAGGTGCTGCTTGGAGATCAAATGTAGCCATTAGTATTAGTTACAGGATCAGAGTACTAAAAGGGACCTTAAGAGTAATTTAATCCACCCTTCTGCAGGAGCATGTCTCGCTACAGTGGTACCTCGGGTTACATACGCTTCAGGTTACATACACTTCAGGTTACAGACTCCGCTAACCCAGAAATATTACCCCAGGTTAAGAACTTTGCTTCAGGATGAGAACAGAAATCGTGCAGGGGCTGCGCAGCGGCAGCAGGAGGCCCCATTATCGAAAGTGGTGCTTCAGGTTAAGAACAGTTTCAGGTGAAGTACGGACCTCCGGAACGAATTAAGTACTTAAGCTGAGGTACCACTGTATATTGAAGACATTCCTAGTAGGGGTAGAGGGATAAGTCTATTTCTAGTCTGTGTCAGTTTCAAATGTGCTCATTCATAAGTCCCTTCCTTTGCATTTCTACATCAATCTTTCTGCTTTTTTAATGCAAAACTTTGGCAATATTTTGAATCCACATCTTTAAATAGAAAATGCGCCTTTTAAAACACATTTTACCCAAAATACATATTCTAATGTGCATCTTGATACAGTACTGTACAAATTTGTTTGTTTGTTTGTTTTTAAAAGAGAAGTGCAAAAACTGAAGCATAACTCCATTTCAACTCATATTATTACAGGATGCGTGAATCAGTTTGGTTTGCTTAAAAATGTAGATGAAATTAAACAGAATAGTTTTGCCCGTCTACAGGAAAAATGTGTGTAGAAATATAAATACAGGGTTAAGCATGTATAGGGATGTGGGTGGCGCTGTGGTTTAAACCACTGTGCTGCTTGGGCTTGCCGATCGGAAGGTCGGCGGTTCGAATCCCGGCAACGGGGTGATCTCCCGTTGCTCGGTCCCAGACCCTGCCAACCTAGCAGTTCAAATGCATTTAGTGCAAGTAGATAAATAGGTACCATTCCGGTGGGAAGGTAAATGGCATTTCCATGCGCTGCTCTGGCTTCGCCAGAAGCTGTTTAGTCATTCTGGCCACATGACCTGGAAAAACTGTCTGCAGAAGCAGACAAACGCCGGCTCCCTCGGCCTGTAAAGCGAGATGAGCACCGCAATCCCAGAGTCTTTCGCGACTGGACTTAAATGGACCTTTTTAAAAGTATGTATAAAATGCATATACTGTATAAATGAAAATAGTATACAAAAAGGCAGTATATGTGTTATATTGTGGGAAATTGTTTTGCAAAATGTGCAAAAAAATGCAAAAGGCAAAGGCAAAAAATGCAAAGGAAAATATACATTTTTTTGGAGAAATTTGCATTAAAATTCGCATTAAAATTTTCACAAGGACTTCAAAAAAAAAGCTGATGTGGAATTGTAGAAAACTGAACTGATTGATAGAAACTGAGAAAAACCAAAACTGGCAGATTCAGCCTTCCCTACCTCAAAGTTAGCAGGACTGCAAAAACTTTAGGAAGGAAGAACTTAAGAAGAAAGCCTAAAAGATGGAGAGATCCAGTATTTGGGATTTGGGAGCAAGCATGTCCACTCCATTCTGTTAGGTGAGAAGAAATAAGAGGGAAACCAGAAGAGAATGAAATGGATTGTCTAAAAGTCATTTGCCTGGTGTGGCAAAGATTCAGTTGCTGGCAGCTGGGTCACTGCTGCTTACCTGAAGGGAAGAGGGGACAGTGACATGAAAATTGTGGGGTGTGGTTGTTGCATAAAGTGGGGTCACCGGATCAGCTCTGCCAGCAATGATGCCACTGCCAGTAAACTAACACCACCAGCTACTTCTGCCAGGAATCTTGCACAGAAGCACTCTACACCGTTGCAGGGTCCTTGCTTTTAGTGCTTCGTAATCTGCCCTCCACAAATTAGTCATTTTATATATAGCATTTTATTTTATATAGCATTGGTTTTCATTACCAGTACTTTAAACAAAATTAATCCACATGAAGATTGTAAACCACCCTTGAAAAAGAAAAAGAAAAAGAGTTGCAAATGGCTGGGTCAGTGTGGTGTACATCCCCAAACTACTAAATGTGGCAGGAGCCTTTAGGGACCCAAAAGTAGAATTGTGATGAATAGGAGCAGCTATACTGCTGATTAGAACTTGGTTTGGGAATTGCCTTGACAGCAAGAAGTGCTCTTTCTGCTGCTTCAGAAATGCTCCTTTAATGAATAATGCACAGGCGTTTCTGCAAGCCGTAGCAAAGCTTTCACGCTAGCTGTAGCATGCAAAAACTTCAGTATCCGTTGTTTTGTTTTTTTCCAGAAGTGAGGCTGCTTTTGCTTCATGTTGGGTTCCAAAGACTTGCCATACCTTTCGGAAATTATAGCCAGGCGTTGCAGAGCTGGTTTCATTCAAAATGATAATACTTTTCCACTTTTATACGATACAGAAAGCCGCTATCTCTTTTCGCACATCTGTCCAGTCGTTTTTCTAGAGGCTGTCGTTAAGATGCGTCTTGGGAGCTACCAGCAGTTATCAATGCCACTCCACTTGCATAGAAAACTAGAAATGTTATTGCATACAAACAACTAGTGAGCAAGGTGTTAGAATTATGTATGTTGGAAGGTAAACCCATAGGGAAAGGATACCACGCACAAAGCAAAACAGTGTTCCAATTGTATGTAACTTGACAGGTAATAATAATAATAATAATAATAATAATAATAATAATAATAATAATAGTTATTTATACCCCGCCCTCCCCGGCCAGAGCTGGGCTCAGGGTGCTAACACCAGTAAAATTACAGTAAAAACATAATAGGGGGGGGGGGAGAAACCAATTTAAAATACAGGTTAAAATGCAATTTAAAATGCAGCCTCATTTTAAAAGTAGCCCATTTTAAAAGATGTCACTAGTTCACCCAGAGATCTTTGCTATCGAGAGGCACTGAATCTGAGACTCCAAACATGCCAAATATATGCTCTCGTGTTGAGCTAGACTTCAACATTGTCTAAAAATCCTTGCCCTAAAGTAGCATATCTTTTACTTAGAACATGTGCACAAGGTGCCTATATAGCCTTTCCTAGAAAATTTCCAAGGAAGGAGATTCTTCAAGTTCGCTTTTCAAATTATTACATTGCTGAGAGCACCTCGAAATAGGAAGCTTTTCTTAATGTTTAAAATACGCATCGTCTGTATGGATTCCACACCCACACACACCGCTCTAGAGGACACTGTGAACAAACTTCCCTTCACTTTTCTTCAAGTGCCTTTTAAATATCTGAACATTATAGTGACATATACTCAACCCCATTGTCTTCTATATGCTAAATTTGTCGATACTTCTTTAGTCTTTTGTCATGCAATACACCTTCTTACGTCATCTTATCTATAGTTATCTTCCAAATCCTTTCTTCGAAGACAGCGTGGCACAGTGGTTACAGCAATGGATTAGAATCCCTGGGAATTTCAGTGTTCAGATCCACAACAACCATGAAGCTGATAAAAAATTATGAAAAGAAAGAAAGAAAAGGAGTGAAGGCATGCCGTGTTTAAAGATTAGCACTTCTGGGCATATGAGATTTTTCACCACAGTAAGAGACTTCAGCAGATACAACTGATGCTTTCAAGCTACCACCCATGTACAATAAATATACTAATTATTACATTTTAATATATATAAATAATTATGGCCTGGGCATTACAGGGGTGATTTATGTCAACTGCTGAAATAGTGGGTATTGTAACAGCTTGAGCATGGCAAGTATAGTGGTACCTCGGGTTACATTCACTTCAGGTTACAGACGCTTCAGGTTACAGACTCCGCTAACCCAGAAATAGTACCTTGGGTTAAGAACTTTGCTTCAGGATGAGAACAGAAATCGTGCTCTGGTGGCGCGGCGGCGGCGGCGGCGGCAGGAGGCCCCATTAGCTAAAGCGGTGCTTCAGGTTAAGAACAGTTTCAGGTTAAGAACGGACCTCTGGAACGAATTAAGTTCTTAACCCGAGGTACCACTGCATGTATCATCCTCATGCTCAAAGTTATGCCGAAATTGCATTGCCTTTTATGTTCCAGAAAGCAACGTAAGATGGTCTCTGTGGGGAAACTTTGCACAGCTATGTAAGGTGACTTTTAAAAACTACTGTGTAAAGTTTAGAAAGCCCTGCAGCAGTTTTTGCTGTTGGTTATGATGTTGTTGTAATATGAACTTCTTACAACTGGTGGCTAATTACATCCACGGCCATAACATCCATGCTGTGAAGGGATGGGTTGTTTGCTGAAACAGGAAGCCCTCTTACTGTTTGCAACTTTATTCTTCTCTCTTCCCTCTCCTCCCGCCCCCAACTATCAAATTTTGCATGCAAGGAACGTAGTGGCTGGTGCTTAACTACAGTCATGTATTAGCCAAAATGAAATGCGGGGGCATGTATTGTACCTGATGATGTTTGCTTAATTGAGCAGCAGCTAAACAAATTCAGAGATTTTGCTTAATAACAAGTAATATTGTTGGTTCTCCTGGTCCTCGGCTCTCAAGGGAAGCTGCTAGAATCCCCAAAGCAAACACTTAATATATAGTCACACAGCAGAGATTTCATTCCGTTGTTAACTGCGGTAATTGTATATACTGACGTCTAGCTGGGAACTGCAGCAAGCTGTATTTATCTTTATTTAAGGAAAAACTTTCCACTGCCCTCCTCAGGCGGTGTCAAATGGCATCCTTTCATGCTTGTGAGAGTAATAAGAGGAAGTAGCCTGATTTGTGGGCCCAATAGGCTCAGCTGCTTTGAACGAACTAAGGCCAATTAATTCTTTGCATGGGAGATTTGCAGTAAAAGTGACCACCAACCTATCCACACACACACACACTCCAGCCCAACATTAGACTTGGCTACAAGGAGAAAGAGAAATGCAGGTGTTCACATTAACTATGCATGTAGTAAAACAAACTAGAGCTACTTTATCTTGACACTCACCTTATTAGTAGTCATAAAATCAAGTGCTTCGGCTACATTGCTCTTAAGAACCTGCACATACCAGTCTCTTTTTTTTTTGCTCCCCTCCCCACTGCATTTATCTTTATTTCGTCATTATAGCTGGTAGGCAGGTGCTGCAAGTCTTGTTTAAAATGTTCCAGCAGGTGTAAACACATAAACAAACAAACTTTACTCATGTGGGATTCTAGGCAGCCAGCATCAAATTTAAACCAGATCCCTGGTGCACGTACCATATGTAGAGTTTGCATGTTGGCACACTATACACAAAGGCAAATGGATCGTGGGATGCTAAAACTACATGCTTGTGTGCTGACAACAACCCTTGCGTTTTCCCTTCTGCATGACATCATGCACAATATTTCCTGCTCTCTTAGGTAGCTGCTGTCCAAATATTGGTCTTTCATAGCCCTTCCAATGTAGGAACTTCCATTAGAGAGGTCAGGGATGGAGCCCAGGAGGTCATAAACACGGAGCTATGGGCCCTCATATTATTTAGCTACTAGTAGTGTGATTCCTTTTTGAATTATGGTGCTGGAGGAGACTCTTGAGAGTCCCATGGACTGCAAGAAGATCAAACCTCTCCATTCTTAAGGAAATCAACCCTGAGTGCTCACTGGAAGGACAGATCCTGAAGCTGAGGCTCCAATACTTTGGCCACCTCATGAGAAGAGAAGACTCCCTGGAAAAGACCCTGATGTTGGGAAAGATTGAGGGCACAAGGAGAAGGGGATGACAGAGGACGAGATGGTTGGACAGTGTTCTTGAAGCTACCAGCATGAGTTTGACGAAACTGTGGGAGGCAGTAGAAGACAGGAGTGCCTGGCATGCTCTGGTCCATGGGGTCACGAAGAATCGGACACGACTAAACAACTAAACAACAACAACAAGTGTGATTCCTCCTTGTTGGAATTTCATTCTCTCTGCTGCTGATGTGTGATTGTTTTCATCACATTTCTGTGTTGACATTCCATACTATTGGAGTCATGAGAACAGAAGTTCATTTGCACTGTTCCATTATGTTGTACTTTTGCTTTTTCTGTTCTCTCCCGGAGAAGAAGGAGAGAGGAGCCATGTTTCCTTTGTTCTGTAACACTTGATCTTGTACATAATAAATTAGCTTAGGTTCCACACCACTATGCCTAGTTTCTGCTTGGACTCTGCTACAGTATTGTGTGCACATATCTTCGGATAAATGTCGCAGAAGCTAATCGGGACAGAGAAGTGATGGATCATCCCGAGGGGCACTTGAGGGGGAAGAATGCAGCTGCCTGGCATTTTCCCAAGTTGGCTATGAAGCCCAGCATGGTACACCAACACTCCTCTGGTCACTGCTCTGGATACACGACTTGACTGCCTGTCTCCAGGCACTGAGGTCGTCGGGTTTCCCACATGGCAGGGTTGATATTGCCAGCCTTCATGTCATGTTTGCAGACATATTTGTAACATAGAGTTGGTCTGCCAGTGGGCCTGGTGCTGGAAGCCAGCTCCCCATAGAGCACATCCTTGGGGACCCAACCATCTCCCCTTCTGTGGACGTGACCAAGCCAGCGTAGATGTCGCTGAGACAGGAGTGTGGATATGCTGGGAATGTGGGCTTCTGATGACTTCTTATGAGCAAGTTGTGGAAGTCTGGTTAAAGTTACCTTATAGGGTGATACTACATACAGGCATTATGCAATTTGACAACCCAGCAGAAGTCCTCCATTCTTGCCAGGGTTGGACTTTACTTCGGCAAGCATGCCTTCATGGACATGACTGAGATAACAGGCTGGTCTTCTACTCCTCTTGTCACGTGAAATAAGAAACATTCCAGTTTCCACTTAAATAGCCTTGCAGAACTGTGATATCTGAAGATAGGAAGGTTCAGGGTGCCTCCAGACTAACAGAATTTTTCAGAAGGGATTCAAGCACATACCAGAAAATTTAGGTTTGCACAATGAAAATGCACTAAAAACGTTGACTCCCTAATGCAATAAATCCACTTGGAAAAAGAAATAGCTTTCTGCAATAAGGAAAGTGACATGGAAATGCACTGAAAAGCATTGAAGTGATCAAATGATCAACAAGAATGATGTATAAACACCCCACAGTCAAATCGGGGTGAATGAAGAGGAATGTTCATTGTCATAGAATCTCCCCACAGAATCACTGGATCTACTATCCACCTGGTTGATATGGTAATTCCTTCAATCAGGAGCACAACCCAACTGCTTTCTCTTACTCCATATGTGAGGCAGGAACTTGATCACTTCCATTTCCCTATTCAACACTTAAGCTCCTTCCTCGCTGATGCCCAGCTGTTGCCATGGATTGAGGTGCCATGTGTGGTGTGCCTTGCCATCTGGCATTGTCCGCAAGTTTGCCAGGCTCATCAGTCCCTCCCAGCACAAATAATATGGACACAATCTTTTCCCAGGCTTCTGCTGATTAAGGAATTCCTGTTTACTGGTTTTGTTTGTTTTAAGGTATTCATACCTTTCCCTTTAAAGTAAAAGCTTTCTTAAGGCATGATTTACAAGGGAGGTAAAAACAACCCCCAACCCAAATCTTTATTTGCAGTTCTATAACACAACTGGCAACTGCTGTTGAGGGTTTGTATTGAGACAGCTAGTAACTTTTTCCAGAATCTGATTATTGTACAAACCAGCAACAAATTAGTCTTTCAAGGCATCATTTAACATTTGACCAAATTGACATCTTCCTGAGTGCCACAAATAGTACAGTTGATTCTCCACTTCTCTGATGGAACTAATAGCAGTCTGCAGTCACTGATGGGGTAGGAGGGAAATGATCTTGCATAACTCCTGTACTATCCAAATATGCAGCACTGCCCCTCAATATGTAATCACCTTTGGTTCATCTATTTTACATAATTTTGGCTGCAGTCATACCCACTTACCTGGGTATAAGCCCCATTCCACTCAGTAGAAGACATCAGAGTGGGTAGAGGAAACTCTACCCCTCTGCATAACTTTAAGGTGTGTGAGCAGTGAAGAGTAAGGACCATGTTGGGTCAAACTTCTGGGTCAAGACCTCTTTTGCTGGTAAGTCATGAGTGATTGGTTTGGCTAAGTTTCTTCTACCCGCTCTGAGGTCTCAGAATACATAGCACTGAACCTGCCAGTTTTGACCTGTTCAATGTGGAAGAACATTATGTTCAGTATAACATAAGGTGGGCGAGGTGGGATATGAATATTTCAACAACAACAACTGAATCCATGCAACAGAGCAGAACAGAGTTGGGGGTTAATATGAATACCCTGACAATTTAGGAATGATATATATATATATATTTATGCCGGCAGAAAAAAAATGTATTCTAGTTGGCATTTATTGGTTTTTAATCTTCGACTGATTGCTTTAACGCTGCTCTTCTTGTTTTTTAATGTTTTGTTTTGATCCTGTTATCCTTTTGTGGTGTTTTGTTTTCTGTATACTAGCTTGAGGATCTTGTTACAGTTGACTGTAAATTTATTTTTACAAATACAAACCAAATAACCCTCATCTACTACATGCAATGCTTTTCTAAAAGAAACTGTATGAACCACTGCCTGGCTGTTACATTGGACTTGCACTGGGAAGAATTGGGTTCAAATACAGCAACTGGACAGAGTTGAACATTTTTACTTCTTCATCTGTAGTCTGAGAATAACTGTGACCTATCTCAAAAAGTTGGCCAGGATAATGACTGAGGAAACCATTGCAAGGCTTCTTTAAATACCTATTGTGAAAGTGATTCTATTGACTTCTTTAAAAATTCATATTATTTTTTTTTTGCTGAATGTATAACTTACAGTGTATTGATCCAGATAACTGTAGTTCAGTTTCTTATCCATTTCACACGCTGATTATTATTTGCCATGACAGAAGTTCCTATTGGATTCAAACTAGTGCTAAAGGTTTTTTTGTGTTCTTTTCCTTTTCCTCTGCTGCTTTAATTTTTAGGTTTGGATTCTCTAACAGGGAATGCATTTTCAGGTAAAGCTGCCATTAGAGCAGAATATATGTTGCACATGTGTGTTACACTGTGCTTGTGAGTTTGTGTGTGTATGTATGCTTGTGTTAACATCCTGCATGTCTTATTACCTGCAACATGTCTGAGTGGTGCTATTTTTCTAGAAAAAGAGGTGTTGGAACCCACCATGAATGGCTCCATTGTTCTCTTAGAATGGCAATGATGCCCACCTGAGAGGTGCTGGAACTGAGTTCCTGTGAGTTGTCCCTGTAAAAAAGGCCTGCCTGAGAGCAAGAAAATGACAACATTCTATATAGTGTCTATCAAAATGCAGATGTAAAGCTTTATACTACACAAACCAAATTCCTTCTGGAATTAACTGGATGCAGGTTTCAATAATATTTGCCTGCTGCCTAGTAAAAGATATGTGGGTGGGTGAACGCACCCACAACCACCCACCCACCCCTGTATACACATACACACATATGGACACATACATGAATATTCAAGAAAGTCGTTTTAATATTAATTCCACAAGAACCAAAATAAAATATTTAAAAGGGCCAGAACATCTAAACACATTATATCAACTGCCCTGTTGTTTGTGGCAATTATATAGGAACCATTGTTTTGGTTCTTATAGAAGTGATCAGTGGGAAATGGCCTAACATGCAAAGAGGTCAAAACAGAATACCTCTTTCGTTACAACTGGCTGCCCTGCCTATTACTAACTGTAATTGTGCTGATTTAGGATTCAGTGCAGATTAGAGGCAAGTTTTGTATGTCTTAAGAATAGATTGGGGGGGGGATGAGAATGGGGAAAGCCCCACAGAGCCCCAAACCTATTTTACTGAAAAGCATGAAAGCTCATCACACGGAGGGGCACTCTAAAACAGGTACAGCGGTACCTTGGTTTATGAACTCAATCCATTCCTGAAGTCCGTTCTTAAACCGAAAGCGTTATTAAACCGAGGCGTGCTTTCCCCAATGAGGCCTCCCACTGCCGGTGCCCTTCCACCATTCGGATTCCGTTCTTAGACTAAGGTAAAGTTCTCAAACCAAGACACTATTTCCGGTTTTGCTGAGTTTGTAAAACAAATCGTTCTTAAACCGGACTGTTCTTAAACTGAGATGCCACTGTATTGGTTTTGTTCTGAAATTGTTTGTTTGTTTGTTAAATTTGTATGCTGCCTTATAGCTGTAGATCTCAGGGTTGTTTACAACCCAAAATGTCAATATAAAAAAACACTAAATACATAATAAAGACAAAGACAACCCAATAATCCCCACTTCCACTACATTAAGGGAAACACTGCATTGTGCTCACAGATAAAACTAAACTGTGGCTTAGAGTTATGAGAACAAGTCACAGTAACCCTTGAGCCCCCAACATCTGACTCTTTCCCTTCCATTTTTGACTAACCACAGCTCTGAAAAATAGCTGAACCCAGACAAACCAGTGTTAGTCTTAAATATAGTTAGTGGAAACAAGCCAACTTCAAACCATGAGTTAGCAGCTACCTTGTTTCGCTCACCATAATTAAGGTTCTCCACAGTTAAGGCTTTGGGTGTAATGCTAAACTGTGGTTAATCTCAAATCGAAATAGACGTTTCTGGTCTCTGTTGTTGCATGTGAACTGGGCCTGTGTGTGGTTACATCTGTGTAAGGGGATCTGATTCCTGTTATATGCACCTTTAAAATACCCTTTCAGCTCAGAAAACGACGACTGTTTATCAAATGCCACACATGCACTGGCAGGGAAACGTATAAACTCACATTAAGTGGAGAAGGAAAGGGGAGATGGGGAGGGAGAGAGTATTCCAGGGAAACCAGAGAACCAGCACAGGGAGAAAACGGGATGGCCTCATCAGAGTGAAAATTTTAACAGATGGCTTGAGGAGACAATCACAAGGTAAGGTTGTAGCAAGATTGTTGGGAGAGAGGATCACAGCACTAGTGATGATGATTTAGACATGAAGGATATGGCAGTTTGTGGATATGCTGAAGAGGCAGGGGCCTAGATACCTAGATATGTGGAGAGGAAGAATGTGAGAAACCAAAGGTGAGTAAGGCTCACCTGTAAGGCTCTGTGCAAATCCCTGAAAATGTCAGGCTGCAGAAAGAGAATTTGGGTGGAAAGCCTTAAGAATTTTGTCTTTGCCACTTCACTTAGGGGGAGATACTAAACTTGGAAGCTCTGAATGAGATCTGAGAGTAGTCAGTATGTATGTACATATAAACTGAAATCAATGATAGCAGATTAAAGTCCCAAGACAGCATATTAGGAAAGGCAGGCCAATGCGGAGAGTAGAGTCACAAAACATTTAGGAGAGAGCAATCAAGAAATCAGGGAAAGACCCATGAAGATAGTGATACCATGGAGGTGAGTGGAAACAAAAATTCTTAATGTTCACTTAAAAGAAAATCTGTTCAGGTTTTGTATGCTAATTACATGTCACATTTCATGGAATTGGGTTTTATAGCCAAGAGCAAATCCTTACAGAAGGTAATTTATACAAAAGCTTGTAGATGTAGCCAGCTACTTTCACAAAAGGCAGAATATTGTCATTAATCAGAGAACATCATATTAAAAAAAATAAATGCCCCTGACATCTTCATGAAAATTTAAGTACAATGGATATATTTCCTGAATAGTATTTCTGTTATGACCAATGTCCTTCACAGCATAGCTCTATGATTCTTTGCTTCTATAATATGTAAGGTCAACCAAGAGAACCTGACTTACATAATCAATGCACAGAAGCTCACTGTTCATGCAGCACTGAAAAATTCTTTTCCTTCCCACGAATGACCTGCTGAAGCTCTAGTATTTCAAAAGCGTGCTAAAAATAAAAATAAACAGTACTTGCAGTTACAGTTAAATTCATTGGTGGATCCATTTGGGAGGGTGCGAGAAACACGCCTGTTTATTTCAAAAGGTCTTGGGGTTTGTCACTTGTGTAATGCTATATAATGGGAAACCATGGTTCTCCATTATGTGAATGAGCTATGAGAAATCTTGGGGCTGCACACTTCTTTTCACTTCATCTACATGGAAGAAATCTGTGGTGTGATCAAAACAGCAGGTGGATGCTTCTAATCTCCTCTTCTGATGCTCAAAAGTGCTGGAAAGGAAAGAAGCAAAGCTAATGCTGGTTATAGCTCTCTTGTATCTGAACCAGGCCGTGGCTTAAAAACATTCCCTGCAATTAGTTCAGTAATTCTAATGTTACACTGAAGTCCATATTTGGGGCAAGCATCTTAGTATAACATAATCTATCAATTTATTTATTAAATTTATATCCCACTCTTCCTCCCAAAGGAGCCCAGAGAAGCATACTGGTGTATAACAATGATTAGGTGAAATTATTTAAGACCCTGGTTCCATTCTGCGATCATTTTGTTCTATATTGTATATCGAAAACATTTAAAACCTTATTCCAGTGTTGGCACCCTTTCCAGTTAATATTTCTAACATGCAATATAAACTTTGTTCTTCATGACAATAACTCAGCAGTTCAGTAGAGCTACAGACATTTACATCAACTGAAGAACAACCCTACTTAGAAATGTGTTTGATGTACTAGTTTATTGACTATATTTTATGGCTACAACCGCCCCCAACCCCAGCACACAGAAGCAGAAGTTTCCCTCTGCTGATTATGGAGATTTCATGAAGTTGCACAGATCCATCTTCAGGACCGACAGTGGGAGCCCTGCAGATCTATATTACTCATTCATTTGCACACAGCATAATTTTCCCACCAGGGACCCTGGGACAAGTGCACGTGTGCTTCAGTGAAATGCCCAACAGAAATAATTTTGATGTAATCATACTTCGCAATCATGCCAAATCTGATTCCCACTTTTTTCCCCATGCATCAGCAGCGCAGAAGAGGGAAATGTCACAAATGAAAGAAGGCGCCAAAAATTATGAAAAGCTAGGCATGTGCAAGATTTGTAAAAAGTTTTTTAAAATGAGTTTTTAAAAGTTGGGGGTTCCTGATGCATTGAATCTACTTTGAAAATCAGACCAAATCATTTGGAATGCTTAAATTAGACCAGAAAAACAGACGAGAATTTCAGAAGCATCGCTGTCAGTAAGTACATTTTCCCCTGCAATGTTGCACGATGGCTGGTTTCTGGCCACATCCTCAAACTATAAAATGTGGGAAATTGCTAACACAAAATTGCAAGAGATACTGATATTGCACTGCCTATAATTGTTAAACTGCTTGTTACAAAGATTTAAGACCATATGGCATCATTTCACTTTTATTATAATAACCCATATTTAAACCACAAATGTGTTCCATTTGTTATATTGTCAGAGGATTAGCTTGACAGATAGGGAGGTCTGAATATAATTCTTGAATACTTGCCTCTGTCGTTTTTCTTTAGTTAGGACAGTAAAACGCAACAACTTGCTCATCTTCTGGTTGTCTCTAGTAGAGTCAGTGGTACTGATTGCAACCAATGTAAAAAAGGGCAAAAATACACTATGCCATTATTTAAAGCATCAATAAAGGACTTACAAATACTGCCCCAGCTAATCACGACATTTTTGTAATCCCATCAGCTCTTGTAAAAAAGCCCTTTCCTAATCAGATACTGGGATCCAGTAGACCTCTGTTTAGGATGCAATGCTATAGTCTTACCTGGGAGGAAGTCACTGGTACTTACTTTGAATAGACATGCCTAGGATTTTCCTGTTAGAAGAAGAAGAAGAGTTTGGATTTGATATCCCGCTTTATCACTACCCTAGGGAGTCTCGAAGCGGCAAACATTCTCCTTTCCCTTCCTCCCCCACAACAAACACTCTGTGAGGTGAGTGGGGCTGAGAGACTTCAGAGAAGTGTGACTAGCCCAAGGTCACCCAGCAGCTGCATGGGGAGGAGTGGAGACGCGAACCCGGTTCCCCAGATTACGAGACTACCGCTCTTAACCACTACACCACACTGTTAGTTATAATTGTGCTGTTGGTCAGGGTTTTAAAGGTAATGGATAATATCTAAGTGTGTGCTCACCTTTTGGGGCAGAGTGATGCTTCTGCAGGGATGAGCAAAGGGAAAGCCCTATTCTGATTGCACCATGTTGGGTGTTATTCAGTATCTTTTGACAATGACTCCAAAAGAATATTAAACATACAATATTTATAGTTCAGTTGTCCAAGTATACAGGGATGGTATCCAGAGTCTGCAATGATTCCCAGTGTTAATTCCTATGAAATTTAATTAGACCCCCTGATACCTTACTCATTCATTTTGTTTTCCTTCAGTAAAAAGCTTATGAAGGTATGGGTTTTGGTGTGTGTGTCTTTAAATGAATGGCTAACATCTGGTTATCTTAACTGCAGCATCAACATAAAGTAGCTAATTGTTCTTTTAGGTAAGGGTTTTTTTTATCCTGTTGTGGACATTTACAACATGTGTTCATGTCGTTTAATTCCTTAGATGTGAAGCATTTTATATGGAGCTCTAACTGACCAAAAACAGAGAAATAAAGACGTACCGGCAGATGTTTACTAGAAAAAAATCACAGTCCCGACACATTTTGAGAAAAAGCTATTCTTTGTAGGAATGGCTAGAAAAACACCCCAAAACTGTGTATCAAACAGTCACATTAAAAATGTACAAAGAGTGAAAATGGATAAAACTCTCAGCACATAAATTAATGCTGCATTGCAGCATATAATGCATGCATTGTAGTCTGCTTGATGGCAAAGCATTCATAAAGACTTTGCGGAAGCCTGTTATCGTGCCCCTTTTTGAAAAGAACAGTTATATCCCTTTAACCCATCCTCTTTCCACTGGATCTAGCATAGTAATTAGTTTGCAGCAAATAACACAAAACGACGCCCACTTTAATGCAAAGATTCAAACATACGTGGCTTTTAACATGCAAGGCTTTTCGTATGTCATGCATGTACTTGTACTCATATTTTTCTAGCAAAAAAACCCAAACCAGCTCTAGCAGAATCTAGGGGAATTGAAGCTGACTTAGTGCCCTATGAAGCCTAGCATGAAAAACAGCCCTCAAAAGCAAATATCATAGCTGCATTATATTAAAAAATGAAGTCACTTCAGAGATTTTGATTAAAAGGTATTGGATTGCGATGCTAACTGACATCCCTCTGGATTTCCCCCTTCTTTTGGGAAATACTTATAGCAGGCATAGGCAAACTCGGCCCTTCATATGTTTTGGGACTACAATTCTCATCATCATCAAATAGGTCTTTGCAGCTGACTGATATAATTTGTATTATTTTTAAAGGTGTTTTATGTCCTATTGTTGTGCACCACCCTAATACATTATGATATGGCGTAACAGAAATGCTTTTGTTCATTTATTTGTAAATAAACTGCATCCTACCAGGATCCAGAGCAAACTTGTCTGAAGTGCTGCATGCTGTTTAAAAAACACAGTAGTCTCTCCTCCAATATAATGATTTCCCGCCTATTTTTGCCAGATCATGCTCCATATATCTTTCTACAATAAACCCCCACAATGCTGTTAAATTGATGATTTCTTTGCAGTGGCACTGGAGTCACTGAGAGATGAGCCAATGTAGTAGGATAACATTAATGAAACAAGCATTTCAAGGGGTTGGACTAGATGACTCTCGGGGTCACTTCCAATTCTACATTTCCATGATTCTATAAATCACGCATAGGCAAACTCTGCCCTCCAGATGTTTTGGGACTACAACTCCCACCATCCCTAGCTAATAGGACCTATTGGCAAAAGAGATTTTCACGAGAAGCCTGAAATGCATTTGGAAATGTATATTTTAGGGTACAATGCACACAAATAGTGAAGAAATACATACAAAAATAATTTGACTTTTTGCAGAGTTTTTTAAAATTGAAGATTGGTGTGGGAAATGAATGCAGAAAGGGGGGAAATGCAAAACTGATCTCAGAAATAGCCATCACTTAAATGTAGAAAAGTTAAATGGTAATATGGGTTCAGGCCATATTGATTCCATTGACCATAGTATCCTTCTACGGTGACTGAGTGGGATAGTTATTGGAGGCACTGTTTTACAGCGGTTCCAGTCCTGTCTCCAAGATCTGTTTCAGAGAAAAGCAGTGAGTGATCGTCCTTCCACCCCTTTGCAGTTGTGCTGTGGTGTGCTGCTGGTTACCACCTTGTCCCCAATTATGTGAGACGCCAGTGAACTTTATAAAGCCCTGCCCATCAAATTCAGTGCCTTGAACTTAGTAGCTAATTGGCAGCCAGTGCAATTATTTCCAAAGTAGGGTAGCGTGTTGGGAATATCCTTCCCTAATGAGCAGCTGAGCTGCCACTTTTGTGCACCAGCTGCATCTTCCAGTCCCACTTTGGGGGCTGCCCAACGGGGAACACATTGCAGTAACCCAGAGCATGGACAGCAGGTTACCAGCACATGGACGAGAAATGGTCATAGCTGTCTCAGCATTGGGAGCACGGACTCCTAACTGCCTGTGCCTCTAGAGACAAAAATGGATCTATGATCGCCTCCAGATTATGAACCTCCCTTTTCGGGAAGAGCTTGACCACATCTAAATCAGGCAATTGACCATTTCTGCCCTGATTCAGATGTTACAGAGAAGTAGAGCTAGGTATTACCAGTGTACTGTACTGATGACACCCTAAATCTCTGAGTGGCCGCTTCCAATGGCTTCAACTGACCAAGATATCTGAGAGTCTCACCCCTTATATACCTGATTTATCACTGTACTGTACAGGTGAGGGCCTCCCCTTTGGAATGCTCTCTCCTTGAATATTGGACGGGTATCCTCTCTGTCGCCTTTTGGGCACCTATTGGAAAATGGCCATCATTCAACAAGCCTTGTAAGTTGAGATGTTTCCCAGCCTGCTTCTGTATGGGAATAGGATTTAATTTTTTTAAAGATACTTTTCATATGTTTTTATTTCTTTACCACTTTTTTGTAAAAAAAAGAATAAAACTGCAGCCTTTGCAGCGTTCCTCAAATCTGAATGTGACTTCGCGCCCCCCCACAAAAAAAATAGATAATAGTTCTTTCCCAGGCAAGCATTATCTTCTCTGAAACTAACCTGCGAGAATAAAGAAGTCGGGAGAGGCAAATTACCAGCTCTCTGAAGCTGTTAGAAGAGGTGATGAGAAAACATTGAAGCCTAGTCTTCCCTTGCTGCAATGGTGGGAAAGTGAAGGTATCAAAAGAGCAGTGCTGTGGGAAAAACATAAGGCGGTACATGCCGCACAGATGAACAGCAGAGGAGGTGGCTGTGGATGTGCTGCGCATTGCTTACTGATACCTATTACATGCATTGTTATGCACACATTAGAGGTATACTGCAATGGACTACTGCAATGCGCTCTACATGGGGCTACCTTTGAAGGTGACCTGGAAACTACAACTAGTCCAGAATGTGGCAGCTAGACTGGTGACTGGGGCCGGCCACCGAGACCATATAACACCGGTCTTGAAAGACCTACATTGGCTCCCGGTACGTTTCCAAGCACAATTCAAAGTGTTGGTGCTGACCTTTAAAGCCCTAAACGGCCTCAGCCCAGTATACCTGAAGGAGCGTCTCCATCCCCATCGTTCTGCCCGGACACTGAGGTCCAGCACCGAGGGCCTTCTGGCGGTTCCCTCATGGCGAGAAGCAAAGCTACAGGGAACCAGGCAGAGGGCCTTCTCAGTAGTGGTGCCTGCCCTGTGGAACGCCCTCTCATCAGATGTCAAAGAGATAAACAACTACCTGACATTCAGAAGACTTCAGGGAAGTTTTCAATGTGTGACATTTTAGTGTATTTTTGGTCTTTGTTGGAAGCTGCCCAGAGTGGCTGGGGAAACCCAGCCAGATGGGCGGGGCACGAATAAATTGTTGTTTTTGTTGTCATACACCCCAGGTTTCCTAAAGGAACCAGCACATGGACAGATGCATGTAACCATGTTTATAACTGCATTAAAAAACACTCCATATGTATTAATACTTAAATGTAGAGCTTTGTGGTGGTACTGTGTTTCATAGAATTGTCGAGTTGGAAGGGACCTTGTGGGTCATCTAGTCCAACCCCCTGCAGTGCAGGTTCCTGCCACATACTGCACATGTATAATGTACACATTTTTTGTGTGTAATTCTGTGTATCATTTGGTTGGGCAAAGCCTGATCCGGGTTCAAAGCACCAAATTCCATGTTTGAAATGGATTCCTTCTCCATATTTTAGGATTGTTAGAATGGGTGTGGATTAAGATGATGTGCTAATGTTGCACAGCCAGATAAGCCGCAGCGGAAAAGAAAGAGAGCAATAATTTAAGCTAAGCAGTCAAAGCCACAGGTCCATGTGGGCAACAAACTCTGTTGAGGCCCAGCAAGTCATAAGGCATCATCAGACATCGTGGGCAAAGAAAGATGAGCAGCCAGGCTAGAGAATCTAGAACTGGAGGATGGGGGAATAAATATTTGCCTGAGATGTTGAATTTTCTATCAGCCTCACTTTTTAGGGAAATCTTCCTTAGGTCAACGTCGAATTAGTTTTACATTCCGCAAAGTTTTCTTAGACTTTGGACCAAATGGCACAGGATATTAAATGCATCTTTACATCTAATATGCAGGGTTTTTTGAAAATTCAGATTGCATCACCTCAGGTGGGACTTAGAATTAATGGAATCAGAACAAAAGAGAAGGGGCAATTTAACCCTTTTTTCATCTAGTAAAGTTTAGAGGAGAAATCCTGTTTCTGTTTACCTATTTGGTGTCAAAAAGTCTGCAATCCCACTTAACTGGAAGTAAACCCCCACTGAGCTAAATCCATGCATTGCAGTTATTTTAGTGCAGGTACATGGGATAAATTCCCCTGGTAATTTATTGTGCTTTTTCTTGATGAACTGTGGCTGCACTTGCATTCAGGAATGAGTTCTGTCACACAAAATCCATGTGATGAACTACCTGGGATTTTTCTAGGCTTGCTCCTCTGATTTAATAAGTGAAGCAGAGGCAGGGAAACTTTTTTTTTTTTAATGTGGATCACTGCTGATCCTGTTTAAGACTGATATGTGTTACTTAAAATGAAAGCAAGTTCCCCTCTGTATCTTGCTGACTTCCAGAATGTTTCATGAGACCTACTGCTCTAATGTTTCATGAGACCTACTGTTGAATTAATTTTATAATGAATGATTTTAGAGTGTTGTGTTGTGTTGTACTGTTGTACTGTTTTATTGTTGTTAGCCGCCCTGAGCCTGGCTTCGGCAGGGGAGGGCGGGATATAAATAAAATTTATTATTATTATTATTTATTAATCACAACAGTGGTTTTTCTAAGGGACTTTTTGCTGCTAGTGGCTAAAACAGTTAGACCACTGAAGGAATGGGTTTCTGTGCAGTCAGTCTGAAATGGGACCCAAAATGTGTAAGATTTTTCCTCCTCCAAGGGAGCATTTCTAAAATGCATTAACTTGAGCACTTGAGTCAGTGTATAAACAGAAACCCAGCTGTATAAACAAGTGCTCAAAGCCCTCTCCTTTATCAATCCGTGATGGCAATGGATGGCCTTGCCAGTTCTGAGTGGAGCAGGGATGGCACATCTGGGTCTTATCTTACACACTGACGCACAGACTGGGTTACCTCAGCCACTCTAGGTGCCTTCCAGTATATATGAAAATGTAATAAAACATTAAACATTTTTTAAAAAAAACCCTTCCCTATCCAGGGCTGCCTTCAGCAGCAAAGCCTCTCCTCTTAACATAGGGGAGAGGTTGTGAGCGGGAGCCGGTTCCCACATCTGTGTCAGCGTACCTGGCTGCCACGCGGCGCCCATGGGCCAGCCAATAGGGCCGGCTTGGGGGCAGGGTTTAGCCGCATTCAAGCGGCCACAGCAGCTCCTGGCCCTCATTGTGCACCCGGAAGACGACGGATCACCCACCCACCCTCCCTTATGTCATACCTATGCTTCTGACCTTGCTATGGACTTTGGTTGGTTGCCCTGGTTGCCCAGGGAGCTTGGTAGGAATTTTTACCCATTTGGCAAATTAGCACCAGCCTCATGGTTTTTCACCTACCTCATAGCAATTCGTCACAACTTTTGGGTATTGGCGTTTGGGCATTGGAATATGTGTCGTGTTGGAGGGTAGGTTATGGCCATCACCTACCCACCCACCCCCCTTGTTTGGGTATTCCGTTAAAGGAATCCGGTGGTCGTGGATCCTGTCCGATGCCCTGCTGGTGGCTAGGGCCATGGCATGACCCCCGGTGACATCCGGGGAAGCTTCCAGTTGTATTTGCATCAACAAGCTCCTCCCACTGGTTGTTAACCTTAGGATGACTCCCTGCTGCACAGGGTGGAGTCATGTATCGATTGTTTGATACAATGCCTAAGCCAATACCACTCACATGCTGTAACCAATAAAGTTGTGGCCTTCTTTAGCCCATTAACCTTAAATACATGTGTCCCTGTGTCTTATTTATCTCAAGCGGGTGGCGGGTCCTCGACATCTCCCTGAAAGGAACACAAGGAGGGTTGGAAAGAGGTGATGGGGAAGATGGAGGGGAGTCTGTGCCACTTGATTGGCAGACCCCCAAAGGGAAAGAAAATCATTTCACTGCAGCAAACTTTTCTGTGATATTTCCCTCCCTTCCCTCTCCCCCACATCTGCATATTTAGCCAGCAGAGGAAGCCTTTTTAAGAGTGGTGGGAGCTACTGCCACCATCACCACTTCCACCATTGCCAAGCTGTGACACATGGTCTCTTTGTGTGTGAAGACCCCTTGAGATATGTCCATAGCACCTCTGGGTTCCCCACCTGTTACTGCTCTAGTTCAATATCTGATCTGGGATACTTGCATTTTGGGACTGTAGTCCAAACTTCCAGGAGTACTGCTTTCTTCTTCTTCTTTCCCCATCCCTTTCCCTTTGGTTTATCTATGCAATGGCAAAAGTTTTAGTATTAAAACTAGTGTCAAGTGTTCCTGCTTCCGCTCCAAAATTAAAAAAAATGAAGGCTGTGAAGATGGCATGTCACCGGTATAAAAGAATAGGAATTGTCTGCCACACTGTCTTATGAAGGTTTAGCTGAGATCTCCAGAACTTTGCATCTCCACAAACAGGTTTAGGATCTTGCCTTGGAAAACAGTCAGTCACTGATATTTAACATTCTGTTTAGAACAATTCTCCCTGAAGCATTAAGAAATACTTTTTAATAATCTTGAAGACACGAGAGTGATTTTTTTAAAAAAAAAAACCCTTCACATTAGACTGTTCACTTTTATTTCAGTCTCCATAGAAACTGTTCAGATGTTAAGTTATTTTTGCCTTTGGAATCTTTATATATTTCAGAATTTGGACATGTGTTCAGAGAAAGAAAGTCTGTGAAATCCCAATTAAATGATGTTGCCATATGTACAGCTGGCAGGATATGAGGATGGTTTGGACTGACAAAACTTCTCAAAAGGAAGAAATGTTTCCTTCCTTCCTCTTCCTCTTCCTCTCCCCCCCCCCCCCCGCACTCCACCCCATGCAGTGAAGCAAGGAAACTTATTTTTCCCAGTCTAACTTCTGGCTGGAGAATGATACAATGATCTGTGATGAACAACTTGTGTCGCAGTAGCAAAAACTCTACAATGGACACAATGATCAGTAATCTGGTTTGAAAATTCCCTTTCAGCTAGGTATGAGAGTATTACTTTTGGCCATCTGTCATGGATACTTTAGCTGAGATTCCTGCATTGTAGGAGGTTGGACAAGATCAGTGTTTCCCAAACTCCAGCTGTTTTTGGACTACAACTCCCATCATCCCCACCTGGCAGAACCAGGGGTCCAGGATGATGGGAATTGTAGTTCAAAAACTGCTAGATATCCAAGTTTGGGAAACACTAGACTATAGATAACCCTTGGGGTTCCTTCCAACTCTACAATTCTATGATTCTATTGTCTCTCTGAGTTTCTCATTTCCCCCAATATTAAATTTAGTCCTTCTCTACATTTACACATCCATTTGTGATTTTTTTAAGTCCTTACGAAAATTTGGCAGCATTTGCGTGAACATTTCTCCCAAAACACACTTTTATTGGTATGCCGTTTTACCTAATGTACACTTTTTGCAAAGCAATTTCCCTTAATGCAATACATTTTGGTTAGTTATTTCCACAAATACAGTACACCGTACCCTAATATATGCACACTACCCAGATGGAGAACTGCACTGGAAAATTCAGAGAAGTGAAAATGTTGGAAGATGACTGTGTTTGGGAAATTGAATCGAATGTTTCCTCAATCCCTACTTTGTCTCCCACCTGAGGCAAAAAATAAATAAATGCTCCATTCCCAACCAAAAAAACACTACATCTGATACCAAATTTGTTTCGTTTTTGTTTTTGGAGTTGAGAGATTAATTTATTCAAGAAAAATGCAAAGCATTGTATGTATGTCTACAGTTCTCCCAACTTTCGCAACACTTTTCTACTAATAGAACCGCAAGAAGTGAAGCCGTCACTTTGTCCTTACAAGAAGAAAAAAAGAGCAAGTTCAGTGTTCTAGTATTATTTAACTGGAATGTGATTGAACAGTGCTCTTTTGTTGTATTTCTCTCTACTTGCCAACCTTCGCAATAATGTCACTAATATAGATGAATGAGGCCCTTCTGGCTATGCTGCAACCTGAAGAAGCTTGCTTAGCAGGAATCAGACAGAGGGTCTTTTCAGGAATGGTGCCCTTTTTGAGGAACCATCTCCCCTCTGAACTAAGGAATCAATGCCGGTTTGCAGCTTGCCGAAAGCTTATTTCTAAAATGCTTCGCTGGCTGTTGTTTTTGTTAACTCTGCTGTTGACCTAACAGCAGCCGTTTTACTCTGAATTTTGTAATAGTGTGGTTCTTTTCTCCCTCCCCCCCCTTTTGTGTACAGCACCTTGTAGTTGTGTGCAAAAGGCAAAAGACATAAATATTTCAGTTTCTCGTGAAATGCTCCAGCTGCTGTAGATGGATACTCATTTTGTAAAGGTCAAGATTACCCCAGAGCTACTGCCTCGAATGGAGACTAGCTAACCCAGGTCAACATCCATGCCCATGCTATGTAAGGCCGCATTTTCTAGCAGGCAACTTTCCAGCGGCCTCATGCCAGTGGTGGGTGAAGCAATGGATATGACGCTTATCTTTGTAGAGTAAGCTACAGTCCAGCCACACAAAGGTTGGAGGTTTCTACACATACAGCTCTCCACCTAACCAAACAAGAACATAATTACGGTTCAAAGAGTCCTTCCAACCAGGCAAATGGACTGGAGGGGGATGTGTATCAAGGTGTCAGGGAGCCAGTCAACAATAAGTCACACAAGGCTGGCAATGTAAGGATAAGAGGAGATATGGTACAAAAAGTGAATAAGGAGTGGGCTATCTATATCTATCTATCTATCATCTATCTATCTATCTATCTATCTATCTATCATCTATCTATCATCTATCATCTATCTATCATCTATCTATCATCTATATCTATCACCTATATCTATCTATCTATAAGGAATACATCAAAATTTATGTGGAAAAAGTAGAATTTCTGACAGATACTGAGTGAATCCAGAAAATGATTAGAGTGAAAGGAGAGTAAAGTTAAGACAAAAGAAGAGATTAAAGAAATAATGAAATGCATTTAAGCCAGTTGGAAAAATAAAGTAGCGTAACAAGAACGGCTGGAAGTCAAGTCACTTGGTGGGTGTCCGTGTGGGGTAGGTGTGTAGGTATGTTGATATGTATAGTATAGGTAGGTATTATATAGAGTAATGTAGGCATGTTTTATGTTATGAAAATTAGGTAGTGTGTTGTGTACGTGTATTGTGTAAATGTATATGTATGTGTTTTATATGTTAATAAAATAAAATAAATCACACAAGGCCTGCTCAGGGGTACCAGACCTAATGAGCGCAGCAACTCTTCTCCATAGGTGTTGCCCCAGTGAAGCAATTGTGAAGGCTGAAGGTCCCTGCCTTCCCACAGCCACCTAACTCTCCTCCCCCACCCCTCCAGGTCCTTCTCAAGCAATCTGAGACTCTGCCAAGGCGCCTATTATTCTCCTCCGCCCTCTTCATCCCTCTTCTGGTCCTGGGAGACAAGTGGGGAGGGGAGCTTGTTGCAGCAGGAGGGGGAGACCCCCTGGCTTCTTCACCAGCCTGGCTCATCTCTGCCTCTTGAGCCCACTCCCCTTGAGCCTCTGATTCTGGACTGCTCTCTGTCACAGACTCTTCCTGCTCTCCCTTCAGCTTCTGACAACTCCTTGTCCCAGTCTTCTTCCTCTGACCAATCATCATCATCCCAGGCCCAGGCCCCAGGCTTTGAACCTTTGTCCCATGTTGGTTCTCCGGCTGGTGCCTCCCACCATTCTTCTGTTTAGCATGTTCTCCTTCATAGAGAGCACGTGTTGTGGTGGGGTCTGACAGGGCACCCCTCTGTTGCTGGGCCATCTGCAGTGATTGGGCGGTTGGGTTACTGGGCAAATTTTGGTGTTGCCATTTAGGGGGACGGACCAAAGGTTATAAAATCAAATCCTGCAGCACTGACTGGGCTCTTTTGCTGCGTGCATTGGATCACCTGCCCACCCTCCCTAATCTAGGGCTGTTGTGTTTGGCATTGCTGTGCCTGTCGTGGGGTCGTCTGCTTTTGGGGCAGGGGCCTGGTAGGAATTTTGTCCATTTGGCTGATTGGCTGGTGCCATTTGGTTTTTGCCTAATGCGTAGCAAATCGTCACAACTTGTAAGGTTGCGGTTAGGCATTGGTTAAAAAATTGGCTGGTGGAAGGGTAAGGACTGGCGGTGCCTGCCCCTCCAATGCTGCTGCGGAAAGGGAATTCCGTTAAAGGAATCCAGGGGCTTGCTATTCTTTTGTCCATACTCCTGAATGGAGCTTACGGCCGCGCAAGCCCCCGGGAGCATGCGGAGGGCGGGTGAGGGTCTGGTGCCCGGCTCCATGCTCTCCCCAATATTGTTTTCCCTTACTGGCTTTCACTGGAATCCAGAAGTCAGTTCTGTCCCTGGGCGTGGGGACAGATGGTCATAACCAATGCCTAAGCAACCACTCACATTTATGTATTTTAATAAAGTTGTGGCCAAAATTATGCCAAAAACCTTAAACAAAAATTATGTGTGAATTGTGAATTATTTAGTGGTGGCTTGGGGGACCTTGACACGCAACCAGCCAGCCCACAACATTGGCCAGCAAAGAGCATGGCCAGGGTGGGGGGAGGTTTGGCCACAAGGGCCAGGTTCCTGGGCTTGGAGCTGCATTTAACCTCTGGACTTGAGATTCCCCCACCGCTGTCATAGGTGAAAACATACAGCATTTGCACTGGGCAGTTTTTGTACTACACAAAACACTAAAATAATTGGAATAAATAAGGGGAGGAAACCTTGCTAGATTAAGCTGTTCTTTGAATCTGCCCCCCATTTTGGGGAACAAGAGGTGCATGACACTATCCCAGGCATAAAGATGACTCTGCTGAAGCAGAAAACAATCTCCTTTCTTGCTATTTCATATAGGTACTCTTGCAAGAGCAGAATCACGTATAACATCTTTATAGAAAGGGACATTGCTGCTTCCCGGCTACCACATAAAAGAGCATCTAATTTCTCTTTACACATCAGCTTGCTGCTAACTAAAAACCAGCAACGTGTTTAGTCTGTGGGTAGTAAAAATCCATAGGGTTCTTTAACAGTAACTCTTCGAGGAAAGCCAGTTAAATAATGTTTAGTCATGGAGAACGATAGCATAAGAAAATAGCTTGGTTTTTTTTAAAAAAGGGAGAAGTGAATGCTTCAGCAGGGTGTGCAGTACAGCCCAAGATAATGGCTTTGATTTAACATTCTTCTCTCGCCAGGGATAAATCTGATAGGAAAAAGTCCATAGCTCTGCCCTGGGAGCCAGAATGCTTAGGATTATTTACAGTGTGGACCTCTAAGTAGGTCTACGCAGAAGTAGGTCTTATTGACTCAATGGGATTTACTTCCAAAGAGATGGATCACAGCCCAAGAGTAGAATCCAATGTCGCTCTAAGTCTCTTATTCTGTCAGTGCAATAATTTTTATTTGCACTTCCAGCACCCCGCTAAATCTGTTCTGATGGGTTCCCCCACCAATCAGGAGCAGATTCGGCGAGGGAGCAAGGCACTCGCAGAGAAATAGGAGGGAAAGTCCCATTGCACAAGTGGTTCTGTATTGCCCCAAACCACCCTTTTTGATGCTATTTCCTACTCTCCAGAAAAGAAGAAAATGCTTCTCATTTATTTATCAGGCACAAAACACAGTACACACTGTAAATACTTTTTTTGGAGTGAAACTCATTAAGCGGTAGGCGATAGATTTTAGCAAATGATGTGTTAAGACAGAAAATGGATGGCTTGTGAGTAGGATGTGCTTGCATTCCTTTTAGTCTTTGATTTGTAAGATGCCACTTAGTTCTGCTGACCTAAGCCTTATAAGCAGGGCACTCTACCAAAGAAAACTGGTTACCAGTTAATTTATTAGTACTGTGAAGGTGCATGTGAGGCATGCAATGGAAATATAGTGCAATTGTTATTTACACAGAGAGAAGTCAGATCATTGATGTCTTTTTCTCAAGCTCCTGCTTTGTTCCAGGGGTGCGAAACAGTTTCCTCCCTGCCAGAATCTTATTCAGGACCTCAGTATATCAGTAACATCTGGCAGTGGGGTGAGCGGGTAGAATTCCCTCCCCCTCCTGTATGATAGCAAGGTGGTACACATGGCCATGGCTTGGAGAAAACGAACTCAAGGGCCAAATTGAGACCTATGCCAGGCCTATGGGATAGACGTTCCCCACCCCTGCTGTAAGACTATGTCCAAACCAGCTACTTTTCCAGTACTTAACAAGATTGACAAGTGGAGCATACATTTACATGCATATTTATTCCAAAGCAAGCCCCTCTGTGTTCAGTTGGACTTGCTCCCTTGCAAATGAGTATATAGTCATACGTAAGGTTACAAGCGCTTCAGGTTGCATTTTTTCAGGCTACAGATCTCCAAAACCCGGAAGTACCAGAATGGGTTACTTCTGGGTTTTGGCAGTCACGCATGCACAGAAGCACTAAATCGCACTTTGCACATGCACAGAAGTGCTAAATGGCAACCTGCGCATGCACAGACACGCTGTTGCCGGTTGCGAACTCTGCGTGCATCCCACACATATCACGTTCGCAACCCGAGCATCCACCGTATAGGATTGTAGCAATCTCTGAAGTTTCCCCCACAAACCCTGTCCAAAACAGGTGTTTGTGGACTAAACTACAGCCATTTTTTAAAAAAAATGGGTGTGAGCAGGGCTTTTTTTCAGCCAGAACTCACCGAAACTGAGTTTCACAGCCTCTTTGATGCGTTCTGGCACCTCTTTGTAGCATACCAGCAGCTGTATAGCGGCACAGCACCCAGAGCTCTGTGTCAAGAGGCTTTGGGCTGCATGCTGCTCATTTCCTCCCCCCCCCCGCCCCAAAAAAGAAATTGTCCATCAATTGTCCATTAGGGTTGTCCATCAAAAAGAAGAGGGAGTTCCTGGGTGAGGGAAACCGTAAATGTTATAGGTGATCCTGGTCGACACAAAGCTTGTATTTCCTAGTCAGCATACAAGAAGTATCAAATAACACTAGCTGAATGAAAACCTTTATGTAGACAAGGATTGTTGTTGTCGTTTTAGGTGGGCAGACGGGCAGGGTGGGGGTGGGGAGCTGCTGTCTCTTTAAGAAACAGCAGTGGCTCAGCTACGCCTGTAGCAAAGATCTCCCTCACAGCTGTCGGTGATTAAATAGAGAATTCTAGCAGAGTAGAATTGCAGCGATATGGCTGAGCCAGCAGCTTGCTTGAGTGCTGACTGTTGGAGAAGGGAGACAGCATATAAATTGAAAAGGGAAGAGGGAAGGGTGAAGCCAACGTGTAGCTTTGGGAAGGAAAGAGGCTACTTTAGGATCTGTGACCCTGAGAAAATGTGCCTTTCCTGAAAAGAACCAGATGCACACTTTATACAGGGGGGAAGACCCAAATAACACAATAGCCCATTCAGGTTTACAAGCTGGAAAGTGTTGTTCTGTAGCCAGACACACGCACACACTGATATTGATTCATCTGTGAATTTCTTTTGGCTCACTTTCCCTAAGCACAATGTGGTCCACCTTCACCCCGTTTTCAGTTTTGTCCCATAGTTAGTAGGTGGATGTAAGGGGATGTAAGCAATTTCTGTCCCAACCCATGTTCCTCACAGTCACGGTCAGATTTGTTTCCTTTCTAACACCGTTTGATTTCTGCTTCTACTGATGCTATTCATCTCTCTGCTTGTGATGGCCTGAAAAGGTAAAGGTAAAGCGACCCCTGACCATTAGGTCCAGTGGCTTTATTGGCCAAGGGAGCCAGTGTACAGCTTCCGGGTCATGTGGCCAGCATGACTAAGCCACTTCTGGCGAACCAGAGCAGTGCACGGAAACGCCGTTTACCTTCCTGCCATAGCGGTACTTGCACTTTGACGTGCTTTCGAACTGCTAGGTTGGCAAGAGCAGGGACTGAGCAACGGGAGCTCACCCCGTCACAGGGATTCGAACCGCCGACCTTCCAATCGGCAAGCCCTAGACTCAGTGGTTTAGACCACAGCACCACCCACGTCCGACTGATGGCCTGGAACTCACCCAATTAATTATATAATTAATTTCATCCCCTTTCCAAGGAAGGGAAACGTCAAAAACAGGGCAGAAAATCACTTCGTTATTTATGTAACGTTTCATGACGTTAAAAATAACTTAAAATGATCGCAAATATCACTCATATCCAGTTGTGTGATCTCTGTACCTGGCTTATGATGGATGCGTGAATTATGGCAACTACCTCTCCCCATTTCCATTTTCCAATGGGATTCTCTGACATGTCTGGTGGGTAGGGAAGCATCCAGAGGGAGGAAAGCTGAAGGTTATTGTGTTTCAAAGAGAAAGGCAGGATCTCAGAAATGTGATCATGCAGCCCTCTTGAAAACAAGCTTATGATAATAACTTAGCTAATAATAATGAACCTTGAAACAAGGGTAGATGTATGAGTGCAATTGCCAAGAACTGTAGAAAGCAAATGGAGGCAAGGAAACCCTCCCTGCTCTTTTGCCAGTGATTTCATAACTGGATATGCAGCAGGTGTACTTGGGAGCGTTTTATTTTGACCCTTTAATATGTTTTTTTTAAGAAATAACTGGTACGTTTTATATATACTACAGTGCCACAATTTCCCCCTCTCCACTGCTATTCTGCATTGATAAATTCTTTTGTATTATTTATTTAATTTATTTTATACATACATACTGCCTTACACCTGACGATCACTTCACTGTATATATAAAAAAGACAAAAATACATAATAATAAATTTTATTTATACTAATTTTTTTATTTATACCCTGCCCTTCCCAGTTAAAAAACCGGGCTCAGGGCAGCTAACAACAAATTTAAAACACTTAATTGTAAAAGTAGCATAAAATGCAGTATAAAAACAATGAATAACAATAAAATTCAAAGTTCAGAAATCAATTTAGGGGAAATCCATCTAATAAGCATTAGATCATCACCAGGGCTAGCTGGCTGAATTAGTCCTACTTGGGCCAGCGAGGAGGCCAGGGGAGAATTAGCTGTGGGGTCTCAGAGTGGGTAATCTTCATAAAAGGGGAGAGGGAGGGAAGAGAAGGGAAATAAAAGATCAGGCTAAGTTCAAATTGAAAGCCAGGCGGAATAGCTTTGTCTTACAGGCCCGGTGGAAGGAGGTTAAATCCTGAAGCATAATAACAAACAAAGCAGTAACAATGTTTTACATTATGACAACCTAAAATATGAAAAGGAGTGCCCGTAAAACAAATGGTCTGTGCTATCTAGTTCAATATTATACTTTGTTGTTGTTGTTTAGTCGTTTGGTCATGTCTGACTCTTCGTGACCTCATGGACCAGAGCACGCCAGGCACTCCTGTCTTCCACTGCCTCCCGCAGTTTGGTCAAACTCATGCTGGTAGCTTCGAGAACACTATCCAACCATCTCGTCCTCTGTCGTCCCCTTCTCCTTGTGCCCTCCATCTTTCCCAGTATCAGGGTCTTTTCCAGGGAGTCTTCTCTTCTCATGAGATGGCTGAAGTATTAGAGCCTCAACTTCAGGATCTGTCCTTCCAGTGAGCACTCAGGGCTGATTTCCTTCAGAATGGATAGGTTTGATCTTCTTGCAGCCCATGGGACTCTCAAGAGTCTCTTCCAGCACCATAATTCAAAAGCATCAATTCTTCGGTGATCGGCCTTCTTTATGGTCCAGCTCTCACTGCCATTCATCACTACTGGGAAAACCATATACAGACCTTTGTTGGCAAGGTGATGTCTCTGCTTTTTAAGATGCTGTCTAGGTTTGTCATTGCTTTTCTCCCAAGAAGCAGGCATCTTTTAATTTCATGACTGCTGTCACCATCTGCAGTGATCATGGAGCCCAAGAAAGAAGAAGAAGAAGAATTTGGATTTGATATCCCGCCTTTCACTCCCTTTAAGTAGTCTCAAAGCGGCTAACATTCTCCTTTCCCTTCATCCCCCACAACAAACACTCTGTGAGGTGAGTGAGGCTGAGAGACTTCAAAGAAGTGTGACTAGCCCAAGGTCACCTAGCAGCTGCATGTGGGGGAGCGGAGATGGGAACCTGGTTCCCCAGATTACAAGACTACCACACTTAACCACTACACCACACTGGCTCTAAAAAGCACAGGACACAATATAGGGGGGGGGACCTTTTTCGCTGGGTGGGCAGGTGGTGGATGAGGTAGAGCTGCCCCACTGCTGATCTCCACTGATGTCTGCCTGCAGAATTACACCAACATCATTCTGTCAGTGCAGAGTTCCGCTTCTGTTACCATTTAGGCAAGTGGAATGTCTGCCAGTGGGACCCCGTCAATGGAAGCCAGCAGAGAGTCCCCAGTTGGTGCATCCCATGGGCAGAGAGAGGCTGAGCTCGCCCACAATATGTTGTGTCCCAAGTTGCCTCCACTGCTGTCATGTGGGCCTTTCACCCTGACTGCCATGCACAGAGAGGCTGCAAGCGCACCAGGGGCCCCTTTTGCTCCATTAAGGCTCACCTGGCTGAAGGTGAGCTTAGAGCTGCAGCCTTCATTCCAATTGTGGATGTTTCCACTATATTTGCTTCCTCTCTGCCTGGCAGATCAGCTGAGCACAGCACATTTTAAAAAAACATTTGATCTCTTTGTTCAGTGGGACTTCTCTGAAGCCACTTTCCTGTGACTGAATCCTGTGTCATCAGAAACGCTCCGCTCTGCTTTTCACCTGTCAGTTTGTGGCGAAAAGCTTTTGTTCACTCTATAGCCCTTCGCTTTGGTAGAAGAGACGGAACTGCAGCAATGATAGTAGTTAAGGTACCATTTCCTTGCCTTCTGGGACCCTTAAGAACCATTGTGCTGTGAACTGTGAAACTGACCATCTCTGCCTCAGAGACCTTGTTACACAGATAAATGAGGCAGTTGGGGGGGCATGTATCCTACTATACAAGTGGCAGCCCTCTGTTTTGAAGGGCTGTGGGAGGGCAGTCCTCTGTTTGAAGGTGCCCTCTAATTGAAGGGCTGCCTGGTCAAGAAAAAGAAAAAGGGGGAACGGGAGGGGCCTTGTGGTTATTCATCCACAATGAACACCTGGACAGGAGACTGTGCAGGTATCCAGGCTGCCTAGTCAGCTTCCCCCACTCTGGAGATACTTGGTGTATTTTTATTTAAATATTAGTAATTATTCCTAAATTTGTACCCACACCTAGAAATGTTTCTGTAGTGTAGATTATTGTGGCTAGCAAGGCTCTTCCTGTCCAAATGCAATTGCAACTGCCCAACCAAAAATTAGGCACTCCTAGACCCTGATGCTACCCAAATATAAATTTTGTGGCGTGTAACTGAAAAGAGGACTAAGTGGACTAAGACAATGACTGTTTGAATAATCTGCAAATAATACTGAGTGATCTATTAATTTGGTCAGAGATTTGGTGCCTGGCTATAAACTTGATTTGGTCTATGCCATGTGGGGTATTATTTTGCTGTTTTGCTGCATATAAGTTGGAATGGATGGGCCAGTCTATTTACAGTCAGTAGCATTTTGAGTCATTTGTAAATCTGTTCCATCCCATTTCCCCATTAATCTGTGGTGTGTGGGGGTGGGGGTGTGAGACACACACCATATACAGTATATACATATAGTCTGCAAAAATTCCAGTTAATTATAGATTTTCTCACAATGCATATTTCAATATCTATTTTATTTCAATGTGTACATTTCTACATGTATAATCTCCCTTTAATACATTTTGTTACTTTTTTGTGTTGGGACCTGTATTGTAAAATTCAGAGAAGTGTGGAATCCGTTGGATAATTACATCCTGGTCCTCACCTCAGTCCAGGAAGCGTGGACCAGATCACTGTGCCTCAGAATTCAAAGAAATTAAATTCCACAAGCATCCCTAGATGTGAGCCTGTGATCTGATAAGTGTCTTTTACACAGGCTGTACTGCTGCATGATGTACTCTATCCAATAAGAGGTACATTCAAAATATGACTGAGTTTTTCTCATGGACCTGTGGAGGCTTTGATCCAAATTGATTTTCAGCTAGGAGCCAATGTGCACCAGGTTTCTAAAAGAAGAGCCTGAAGCACACCCAAAAGCAGCTGCAAAAAAACACACAGGACCTCCATCAGGAAGTGGCATTGGTCCTGCTGTTCATGCCTGAGAAGGGCAGGGAAGCTGTCAGAGCTGGGTTTTAGCAAAAGATGGGACTATACTTAGTTGCTTCATTGTTGTGGTATAGGGGTTATTTGGCTAATGTTTCTGCCACTGTGGCAGACAGAGAGCACTGATATAAGGTTATTGTGTGATCCGTGCTGAGTGCTCTATTAAACTTGTTAATGTTGAAAGGCCTCTATTTTGGCTTTAAAAATTAGGTTTTTATGAATTATAAACAAAGCAGCACCAGCAGAGTTCTACTGGCACTTCCATTTCCTCTCCTTCCAAAATCTTCTCCAGAGGGTTGCCAACCCCCGGGGTGGGGGGTGGCTGACTGCAGGGGAGAGAAGAGGAGAGGAGAAATGTCTGTTCTGCCTATGCAAGTCCCTTGTCCTAGTGGAACAGCAGTGCCTTGTTTTCAGTAACATAACTCAATGTGGCAGGAGTTTCCCATGTATGTTTTATACAGCTCAGGGAGTTACCCAGCAACATTTTATGGAGCTTGGGGTGGGGCAAGGTGGAGCTGGTCTTCCACAATGATGATTGGAGGAGGAGCGGAAATGGCCGTGTTGCTTCGTTCCTGCCACTCCACTGCCAGCTACGTTGGCACAAACCCGCCAGGTAATAAAACAGAATGGCAGCGCAATGGAATTGAACTGGCATGCTATTTCCACTGCTTGCACACCCTTGTTTTTATAATTGTAGCTTGTGTGGGTTTTACAGAAATCGGGTCCTCCCTTAAAGAGGGCACACATTGCGGTGAGACCTGGAAAACCGACACCCTGTGTTGTGGGTGGGTACGATTGGTCAGCCACAATACTCGATCGGTAGGTCCCTTGAAGCTGGGTGCAATCTGGCCAATGGGACGCAGTCCAAACGGTTCAAAGAACCTATTTATGCCCATGCACGTGACCCAGAGCTTCCTCTTTCGTGCATTCAGAACACCCGCCCACGTCTCCCTACTTTTAGGGCTTTGCGCTTGACCTTGCTATGCTTTCATGTGTCGTCTATCATTGAGACAGGGGCATGGCAGGAATTTTCCCCACTTGGCTGATTTGCTGTTGCCATATGGGTTTCGCCTGCCGTGTAGCAAAGCGTCACAACTTGTAGGGTTGCGGATAGGCTGTGGTTCAGGTGATAGGGATGGGAGAACGGTCTCGCCATCCCTATGTGAAGGGTATTCCATTAAAGGAATCCAGGGACTTGATGGTTTGGTCAACCCCTGAGAGGGGGTTGTGCCTGTGCCTGAGTCCAGGGGGACATTTGGGTGGTGGAGTTAGCCTGCTCCCGGCTTTCCGTTTATCTAGGTGTCCACCCTTGGCTGACCTATGCTGGAACCCTGGGTCGAACCAGAGCCTATGCAACCAGTTACTTTCTGTAATCAATAAAGTTGTGGTCTAAATTCTGCCAAAAACCAAAACCAAAATTTTGAGTCAAGTGTGAATTTATTTAGGGGGGAGGTTTCTGGGTCTGAACACGCAAACAGGTGACTCTGTAACAAATCTTGTTGTCTTAATTTTGTCCCTCAGATGTTCCTGGAGCCTGTTTATTCTTACAGTTTGGGCCAGATTTGCACACATGTGCTGTCTTAAAATGCATGACAGTGAAGTGATGGAAAAGGAGGTAGAAGGTTCCTCCAAGCCAGGGGCAGGGAACCTAATGCTTGGAGGCTTCTCTGCTCAGCCCTCGGGACTCTGCCTAGGCCACACCCTTGTCTAGGCTACACCCATCACCAACCCTGCTGCACATGCTCCTCAAGTTCTTTCTCCTGGCTGGGATATGCCCTTGAGCTGTGACAATGTCTCTTGCTTACCGGAATGGAGAAATGGGGAGTATGTAGAACCTCTTAGCCTTTGAATGGTTGGAATTTAGCCTCCTGTGCAAAGGCAAGAGTCCCATCCGTTGCTCTGCCCATCATCACTGGCATGTGGTTCCCCAGAATGTTATTCATGTGGGAATGTGGCCCTTAGGCTGTAACAGGTTTCCCAGCCCTGCTCTAAGCTGTCCTTGATAGTATGAGCAAATGAAGCTGGGCTGCTTCCTTCCATCTCCCATTCAGACTCTGCCAGTCAGCGGCAGCAGATTTTAGCCGGACCAAAGAACATGCCATAAACCTGGGAGGAAGCATCAGTGTATTCCCCAGCAAGTCATCCTCTTCTTGTCTCCCTAATGCTATGCAGGGGAACAGCAACGCCATGCAAAAACCTGCAACTAGCACATGGAATGAAAAAGACCACACAGATCCCTTCAAAAAGTGTGCAGCTTGGAATACTTTGATAGATAGGCTCTGTGATCATGGTGCTGGTCTGTAATTAAAGGAATAGAAAGTAGCAATTTTTATGATGCAATTGCAGATTTCACTATTTAACAATTAACATTAGATGCTTTATACGTATCCTCCTTGAATCTTACCTCTGCCATGTAGTCTTAAAATTACTGTAATTTGGCAAGTGATTAGCAGTGAACTGATTCCTGTTATTGCGCTACATACATGACTTTTATTTCTATTCCTTAACCCTGACCAATCTGTTAATATCTAACTTGTTTGGGTGTTAAGTAGAGTGAACACTTCATGCTTCCTCTTTGACACATCCTTAATGTGGGTCATACTACTCTTTGTTAGCACGTGAGTTCAGATTTTGCAACTTTTTAAGGCGGTGGATGGCAGCAGAAACTTTTGGATTTTGAAATGTGATTTGGAAGTATATGCTTTTCACATCTGTATCCACGATGAATGCATTCTGATAAGGCCACACTGATTTCAATTTTCTGAAGGCGCTTAGTTCCCTATGAAGTTTACTGGTAACTATTGCAATTTGCTGGCATTTCCATCTGTGCTTGTTTAAAATCATGAGACTGCCTGGTAAATCTGAACATTTCATGTGCTGGAACACTGCAGATTAGCTACTTCCCCACCTCACCTTCCAGCACAACGTCCTGTGAATGAAACTCTGCTCATGGAATATCTACATGCAACCCATATGTGTGTGTGTGTGTGTGTGTGTGTGTGTAAGAGAGAGAGAGCCTGTAGAAATCTGGAGAAATGCTGCATGATCTTGAAATCCCAAATTGCAATAAACGAAGCCTGTGCCTTTAAAATATCAGACATGGAGCAAATTTAGGGGTAGCCTTATATTGCGTTAAAAATATTGGGTAAATTTAATGTAGGAGGAGCTTTTATTACACTGCGTTGGACATTTTAGTCATAACCCTCCCAAGTCAGTATCTTATTCACAAAGAATTAGAAGGAACAGAGCTGGGCGGAAGAAGGAAAAAGATGTGGTTTCTTATCCTTAGTCTCTCTCTCTCTCTCTCTCTCTCTCTCTCTCTCTCTCTCTCTCTATCTCTCTCTCTCTCTCTCTTTCTCTCCTTCTCTTTAAGTTACCAATTATTGTAGTCCCTGATTGGCAGTTGCTTATTTCCTACCAAGTTGTACAGCTGCTGTGTTTTTGCAGTTCTCTGCCATTCAACTCAAAATAAAGAAAACTTCGCAGTTTCTCCATGGCAACCATTCCATCACTTGATTCTTGTTCTATTTCCAAGGTGCCTGAAAGGCTCCTCACAAGGGGGAGGAAACAAGCTCTAAGCAGGGTTTGAGAAAGTGAGGGTGGTGAAAGGTACGATGGAATTTAGAAGATATTTCCGGTCTGCTACTTGGACTGGTCCTGACCTTTCCTCTCTTCAGGAACACCTTCTGGTAGATGGGGTTTTTCTGAGGTTGGCATCCATGCAGGGATGATTCAGCCCACCCACCCAGGAGCAGATAGACAGACAGTTAATGTGGAAAGTATTTTTTTAAAGGAAGCGGGGGTAGGGGGCGGCATTTGAGTGTGGTTTGCGTGGGTGGCAGAGAAAAGGAGGGCTGAGTGGCTACTTCTGTAATACACAAATTTGCAGGAAAGCTTTTTGCAGTGGTTTTTCCAGCAGAGCTCGTAAAGATCTTATAGTTAATATTGGCAAACATTGAGTGATCGGGGACACTCTTACGTTGGAGATATGTGTATATATGTGTGTGATAATATGTGTACATGGGATTTCAAACAGAGGACAGGCTTGTAGTCTTTTCGGTAATTTTGTTTTGCATTCTCTGTTGACTTTAGGGTGCTTTCCTTTTGTGTACTGTAGTTTTCCGTCTATAGGACGCCCCCATGTATAAGACTCCCCCAATTTTTGGGGACTCCGATTTAAGAAAATGGGGGGGAGAGAGAGATGGCACAGAGTTGTTGAGCTTTTATGGGGGCCGGAATGGCCAAAAATCACTCACCCACCGCTGGTGATAGCACGCATCGCCGAAGACCCACAGCCGCCAATCAACCGTGCGATTGCCACAGAGGCAACCAATCGCAAACAGCCCTTCACACAGCCGCCAATCACCCGCCCTGTCGCCACAGAAAATCTCCTGCTCATGGCTGCAACCAATTGCCCAACCCCCCTCTGCACTACCCATGTATAAGACAAGGGCAAATTTTAAAGCTAATTTTTAATACGGTATTTACCCTGCATTATTTCCCTCAGGTTGCCTGCACACAATAACCTTTAAAGCACATTCAGAGCTCCCCTCAAAGAATTCAGGGCATTGTAGCCTAGCTCCTCACAGAGTTCCCAGCAAGCCTTAACAAACCACAGTTCCCAGAATGCTTTGAAGAGGGGGGAAGTGCTTTGAATGTGCTTTGAAGGTATAGAGTGTATAGACACAGCATCAGTTAAAAAATATTCTCTGTTCTTAGGGAAGGACTGAGCAACTAATTCCACCCTGTTCCACTTTCACTGGCACGCAGTCACTGATCGGTTCTGTATCTCTTAAGTTCTGTATGTTGTTTAGTCGTCTTAGTCGTGTTCGACTCTCCATGACCCCATGAACCAGAGCATGCCTTGGAAACTCTCACTTTCTTCTCAAAGCTTCTCCTTTTTTTATGTCCATGGAGTTTTCTTGGCAAAATACTGGAGTGGTTTGCCAGTTCCTTCTCCAGGTGGACCACATTTAGTCTAAACTCTCGGCTATAACCTGTCCGTCTTGGGTGGCACTGCACGGCATAGCTCATAGCTTTTCTGAGGTATTCAAGCCCCTTCACCATGACAAGGCAGTGATCCTTTAAAGGTTTTAACCTTTAAAGTCCTATACGGCCTAGGACCCTCGTACCTACGGGACCGCCTCTCCTGGTATGTCCCACAGAGGAACTTACGATCTTGAAACAAAAACATCTTGGAGGTCCCAGGCCACAGAGAGGCTGGCCTCAACCAGAGCCAGGGCTTTTTTGGCTGTGGCTCCGATCTGGTGGAATGCTCTGCCACGAGAGACTAGGGCCCTGCGGGACTTGACATCTTTCCGCAGGGCCTGCAAGACAGAGCTGTTCCACCAAGCCTTTGGCCAGGGCACAGCCTGACTCCCTCCTTTGGCAATCTTCACAGAACTCTAGCCCAATGGTTGCCATCAATTTGATTTGAATTAATTTTATAATGAAATGATTTTAGAATGTTGTATTATTTTATTGTTGTTAGCCGCCCTGAGCCCGGCTTCGGCTGGGGAGGGCAGGATATATATATATATATATATATATATATATATATATATATATATATTATTATTATTATTATTATCCATGAAGGGGAAGTTCTGTATATATCCCAGAAAAAGGAATAGATAGATAGATAGATGATAGATAGATAGATAGATAGATAGATAGATGATAGGAAACGTGTGTGTGTGTAGGAAACTTTTTTATTTCCAATAAATTGTCTGATTTCCATTTAAATTCATCCAAGTTTGTGGCCATCACTGCCTCCTCTGGGAGCAAGTTCCATTGTTGGCCTATGCACTGTGTAAATATGTGCTTTCTTTTCTCTCCTGAATCTCCCAGCGTTCATCTTCATTGAATGTCACTGTGTTCTAGTATTACGAGACAGTGAGAAAAACCTTTCTTTGCCCACTTTCTCTACAATTTCATACACCTCTGTCATGTTTGCTCTTACTCACCTCTTTTCAAACATCCCAAGCATTGTAACCTTTCTGCATAGAGGAGCCTCTCTAGCCAATCGATCGTTGTTTTTTCCCCTTTCCTGAACCTTTTCCAGCTCTATAATATTCTTGTTGAGGTGAGCCAACCAGAAGTGAACACAGTACTCCACGTGGGGTCACTCCATAGATTTGTATAATGACATTATATTGCCAGTTTTATCTTCAACCATTTTCCTAATTATCCTTAACATGAAATTCACCTTATAAAAAACACAGTGGCAGCATATTCATTAAGTTATCCACCAATGGCATGCAGTCAATGGACTGGGGGGACTAGGCTATTCCCCTAAATATTCCCTTGGTGCCTCCTTCCCCAACCATGGAAGATTCTGCCTGGCTTAGGGAGGGAGGCGTGATGCTCACACGTGTGACGTCAGGACGTCACACATGCATCCCCTCACAATTGCCTTCTCAAGCTGGCACCTCTGGGCCTAACTGTTCCTCTATGAAAAAAATCACCATGTTATCCGCTATGATCACAAAGTCTTCTTCCTAACCAGTCACTGCCAGTTCATACATACAGTTCATATATGTGCGCCTTGATGTACATCCATTTACATTTGTGTACATTGAATCACATTTGCCATTTTACATCCTTTTCACTCAGTTTGGAGAGATCCTTTCGGAGCTTTCTGCAATCCCTTTTTGTTTTGACTGCCCTGAACAACTTGGTTTCATCTGCAAACTTGGATACTTAACTCTATATCAGTTATGAACAAGTTAAGAAGCACAGGTCTTAGTACCAATCCTTTCTATATCCCTCCATTGGGAGAACTGTCCATTTATTTCTACTCTCTGCTTCCTCTTTCTCAACTACTTACTAACCCAAGAGAGGACCTCTCCTTCATGACTGCTAAGCTTATTCAGGAATCTTTGGAAGGTACTTCGTCAAAAGCTTTTTGAAAGTCTAACTGCGCATTGCAAACAGGATCACCTCTATCTATGTACTTTGCTTGTGCTGTTAAGCCAGCTGTGAAGTTTGGTATGTTCCTCAGGTATATAATGCAGCTTGCATGATTCTGGATAAGCCAGTTACAGAATGACAGATTTTGAAGGACATAAATTCATAGATCATCTAATCCAAGCAGCTCTTTTTTAGGCCCTGTGACTAATTATCCACACATTTTGCTGAAGACTAAGCAAAAGGCTCCCATAATTTGAGAACAATGTGTGATAGGAATCTCTTTTTTCCATGGTTTCAGTTTCAGAGCCTAGCAATGTTATCTATCTACCAGATCAAAATCTATCATTCAAAATGTATGTATAGCCACACAAGCTGAGGAATGAAGAAATAAACTGAATATGCTGGAAGACCTGAATTGGTTTTTGCGCTGACTGAATGTTTTTGCAGGGCACTGTCGATCTGATGTACACAATATGCTAGAAATATGTTACAGCATTTAGGCTGGATCTAGACACATCAAAGAAGCATTTCAGTTAAACGTGTTGCAAACTTTGTATGAGAAATCGGGTAAGCAGAAACAGAAACTCCACAGCACCATCTGGTGTCACAGTGTTAGAATGCATAAACAACACATATAAAGCGTTCCAGTAACAGAAAGGTAGCCGTGTTGGTCTGCCATAGTCAAAACAAAATTTTTTTTTCTTTCCAGTAGCACCTTAAAGACCAACTAAGTTAGTTCTTGGTATGAGCTTTCGTGTGCATGCACACTTCTTCAGATACACTAGTGTATCTGAAGAAGTGTGCATGCACACGAAAGCTCATACCAAGAACTAACTTAGTTGGTCTTTAAGGTGCTACTGGAAAGAAAAAAATTTTTTGTTTTGACATATAAAGCGTTTTTTCTTTGCCAATGTAGCTGAGTCCTTAGGTGCCCATAATAGAATTGGTTGTACAATCAATTCCCTCTTCCTGCCAGCCTCCGCCACACAAACACAACAATCACCCAGTTCTACTTAATTGGATAGACTTTTTCATATGTTTAAAAATATTTTAACTACAAGTGTGTTTGTGTGTTGCACACAAGTTGAAATGACAGAGGGTTCCTACATCGGTACAAGATGAGGAGGAGGAAGTCTGCAGTCTTTCCTTAATTATAGTTTTGTGCGTTTCAAAATATAAAGTAAGACTGCAATACAAAGCAAGCTTTAAAAGGGAACAAGTCAGAAAAGATTGTTTGGCCGAAGAAAACAATCACTTGGGTGATGATGTTTTTCTGGGACCCCACTATCCCCATAAGATATTAAAATGAAATCCCTATTAAAGACCCTTCCCTTTTAACACATTCCTCTGCAGATTCATTTCTCCCCTCCCCCCTCACTACTTATTTACATTGCTTGGTTTTTTTCTTAGCAACAGTTTAGTATCAGCTGTACCACAGCTGAGAGCTTGTAAACATGGTGGGAAGAAGCAGCTTCATTAGTGGCAGAATATTTATCTTCTTGTTGCTTTTCCAGCCTGTGAATAATATCTGAGTATGTTGTGCCAAGTTGAATGGTTCTAATTCACTACAACATAAATCGCTGAAGGCAAATATATTGTTAGCGAAGCCGTTGATGTGCTAATCACGTTCCTGTGTCTCCAAGTTACATTAAAATGCATGCATTTATGCAGTTAGGAACCTTGAGAAATATTAACAGATGACTCTGCGAAATGTACAAGGTATATTTTCCCCCCTCCACTGTCATTTGATAGCCCATGGAAACAAACCAACTCATTTTATATTCTTATATATATGAAGATCAGGATTTCATGATTATGACTGTCAGTGTTGATTTTTAGGTATTGAAATATCATCAAATGCATTTAAAAAAACATCTTTAAAACTGAAATGATATTCAAATAGAGGTCACTTGGTTCTCTACAATGAGATCTCATCATAAAATTATCCAAAATTCTCAGAATTCCATTAACTATATATCAGAACTACAGCTTCTGATAGCTTAAGAACTATATAGTATAGGTGCAGGTGTTTCACATTCCAGTGGTATTGATTCATTTAATATGTTTTGTCACAGATTGTGAAAAAATATACAGGTAAATAGCACACATCTATTTAGGTGCCTGAAATAACTCTATTGACATACATACATACATACATACATACATACATACATACATAATTTTATTTGTATGCTGCCTTTCCATAGTTAAAACCATGCTGAAGGCCACTTACAACATGTAAAAAACTTGTTGTTGTTGTTTAGTCGTGTCTGACTCTTCGTGACCCCATGGACCAGAGCACGCCAGGCACTCCTGTCTTCCACTGCCTCCCGCAGTTTGGTCAAACTCATGCTGGTAGCTTCGAGAACACTGTCCAACCATCTTGTCCTCTGTTGTCCCCTTCTTCTTGTGCCCTCCATCTTTCCCAGCCTCAGGGTCTTTTCCAGGGAGTCTTCTCTTCTCATAAGATGGCCAAAGTACTGGAGCCTCAGCTTCATGATCTGTCCTTCCAGTGAGCACTCAGGGCTGATTTCCTTAATAACAAACATAAAAAAGTAACCATAAATAAATAAAACATCAAAAAGTACACAAATTGGGGGGAAATCCACATAAATCATATTAAGATCTAAAATAAAGATACAAAAAATAATATCAGTAACAGCAGCCCCCCCCCCCACCAAATCTTCTCTGAGCAATTCCCTAGCACTTCTTGGTAAATATACAAGTTCACAAAACTGGATTTCTGTTAAACCACAACTATCTATAAACTATTGTAGTGCATAAGAAAAACTATGCAACAAGAGGAATTCCACTTTGTAAGTTTGACAAATATTTAGGAAAACCACTGTTGCTGGAAGTGCTGCCAAGCCTGCTACCAGTGAGCTGGGTTAAATGCAAGTGTTGCGGGCGACTGGTGTTCCTAAAAGGTGCTCATTGCAGCTCCAGACTGTGCCATTGTTAGCCTATGACACAACATTTCCCACTAGGCAAGAAATATGTTCCTGCTGTATGAGAATGAGAAATGCTTAAAGTAATGATTTCTCGGTGTCAGGGAAGGGAGGATTGTTGCGCCGCATCTTCCCTAAACAATACATCGGTATATGCAAAAGCTAGGACAAGTTGTTCTTTCTTCATAGCTAGGATCTTAGACAATATTACAGTGCGCTTGCTCTTTTGCATGCTGCAGGAAGGATTGTGTGAAGTGGTTAGTGAAGGACCTCTGACTCTTTGCATGTTTTTCTTTCACCGGATTTCTCATACACACAGCAACCCAGTTCATATGGACGGGGAAGGAGGTTTGCAGTAATTTTTAGGAAGTCATTAGCTTGCACTAGGCGTCCTATTGGGAAGACCCAGTTTCCATGTTCTGGAAGCTGGGAAATAGGGGTAGTACAGGATTCCTTTTGGTGTACCGACCTCCCTGCTGCACCAAGGATTCCCTGTCAGAGCTGCTCCAGGTCATGGTGGATGTTCTCCTGGAGACACCTAGTTTGGTTGCCCTAGGGGATTTTAACATCCATGCCGACACAACCTTACAAGAGGCCGCTCGGGACTTCCTGAAAGGCATGGCTTCCATGGGGCTGTCCCTGTATATGTTTCACCTAACTCATAGTTGCAGACATGCCTTAGATCTGGTATCAGGAAATTTTTATTTCCTGAATCGGGAAATTTTTAATGTCTAATGTTTTACCATTTGTTATGTGCTGTAAGCTGCCCAGAGTGGCTGGGGAAACCCAGCCAGATGGGCGGGGTGTAAATGATTAAATTACTATTATTATTATTATTATTATTATTATTATTATTATTATTATTATTATTATTAGACTCCATGAGAATCAAATTATTATTGTGCCATTGGTATATATTTAAATGTAACAGGAGTGTAGTGAAAACAACTAAAGTACAACTGTTGTTGTTGTTCAGTCGTTTAGTCGTGTCCGACTCTTCATGACTCCATGGACCAGAGCACGCCAGGCACTTCTGTCCTCCACTGCCCCCCGCAGTTTGGTCAGACACATGTTTGTAGCCTCGCGAACACCATCCAACCATCTCGTCCTCTGTCGTCCCCTTCTCCTTGTGCCCTCAATCTTTCCCAACATCAGGGTCTTTTCCAGGGAGTCTTCTCTTCTCATGAGGTGGCCAAAGTATTGGAGCCTCAGCTTCAGGATCTGTCCTTCCAGTGAGCACTCAGGGCTGATTTCCTTCAGAATGGATAGGTTTGATCTTCTTGCAGTCCATGGGACTCTCAAGAGTCTCCTCCAGCACCATAATTCAAAAGCATCAATTCTTCAATTGTACAACTGGAGTGTACTAAATGCAACATTGTTCCAGTAAATGAGTGTATGTAGTAGTTGCCAGCACATACATACATGCATTCCCAGTTTTGGGTTTCTAGTTACTCTTGAATTCAGGCATCAAGTGTTTTTAGTACATGATCTGTTTTCCCTGCCCATGGCAAGATAAGAGAGATGTTCAATTAATGAGTCATTTCTGCTCTATCAGGACAATGGCAGTGATTAGCTGTAATGTCTGACTTTCAGTTCCGCTAGGAGCACAGCTGTGCATCCAAGGCTCCACTCAACTCCCACTCTCGACTGCAAATAGGATTTCCTCAGCAATAAAACCGCCATATATGCATCCGGATTTCTGAATAAATTGCTGGTGGACTTTGTCAGAGACACAGCATATATGCCTTGCCCAGTCAAAAGTGTATTCAGTTGAGTTTAAGGGGAAGTTCTAGGGTTGCATACTAGCAACACACGCAAAGTAGAATAAAATTAGACAGCAGCTAGTGACCACTATTTTGATTGTGTGATTTTTTAGTACTCTAACCAACCCTAGATCCATTATTTTCCAATCTCAAGGGCTCTGCCAGGTTAAAAAAAGTTCACATCTACTGAAATCTTTTACATGCCAAGCTATGAAATCATTTTCAGAATGAAGTTGAGCATTTTCAAAAAGAAATGTAAACCGAAACAAGCTGAATTCCCTGCAGATGTGCACAGGACAACACAATAGTAAAGAGGAAAACCAACTGTGGTTAAGAAACCCAGCAGCATGGTTTCTGTTTGAATAGTGTAAAAAGATTTAAAGTGAAATATAATATTAATTTTTCAGTTCAAAATAAATCTGGTGCTATGAAAGGTAGACAGCCTTTCTACCTGTACATAGCAAGAAGACCACATGCCACCGGGATAATAAAACCAATGTTTGCTTCTGCTAAGCAAATTTAAATAAGAGTCCCTCCTGAATACGAACCTCAGATCTCCACTGCCTTTTTTTTATTCTTTTCTTTGTCTTTTTGCATTTGTCTCTGTGTTTACATTTTTTTTTATCAGCTAAAGTGCTTGTCTCAGGTGCACATAGCATCCAGATGGCAACATGCTGGCTTTTATCAATGCCAGCAGTGGGAATAAGGGCTTTTCATTCAGTTCTGGGAGAAACCAAGCAGAGCTATTTCAAAAGTCTGAAAACGGTGTAGTGCTTGGATTCAGGAGAAGCGGGTAATGCAAGGAATAGAGTATCCTGATGCAACAGGTAATCTTATATAGCATACCCTCCAACATTTCTCCGATGAAAATAGGGACGTCCCATTCCGTAATGATAATTTTACTATTTATGCACCACGCATCTTACTGAGTTGCCCCAGCCACTCTGGGCAGCTTCCAACATAATAAAACATTAAACATTAAAAAACTTCCCTATACAGGATTGCCTTCAGACAGCTTGGGGGTCGGATAACTCCATACCTTCCAACATTTCTCCAGTGAAAATAGGGACATCCTAAGGATAAGTGTGACATTCCAGGATCAAATCAGAAAGCTATTTCCAAGCTTGGGGAGGAGAGGGGGTTGCGGGCTACCCCCTCCCACACACGCGGGGGCTGGCCTTTTGCCCCCCGCGAGAATAGGGAATCCCCGGGCGTGCCTTCGACCCTGCCTGCCAATCGGCGGGCTGGGGAGGCGGGGCCTAGCCTATTTAAGGCCAGGCACACCCGGGGACCGCCCTCTTTCCCCTTTCCAGCTGAGCGGTTTTCCCATCCCACCCACCCTTTAGGCTTAGCTAGCTATGACCTTGCTATGGACTCCGGTTGGTCGCCGCAAGGGGCCTGGTAGGAATTTTTCCAATTTGGCGCACTTCTAGCCTTTTGGTTTTTTCGCCTACCTTGTAGTAAACGTTACAACTTTCGCGGTATTGGCGGTTAGGCATTGGCAGGGGTTGATTGTTATGCAAATGAATGGGGGGAAGGAAGCGCCATCACCTTCCCCCAATGAAAAGGGTAGTCCGGTAGAGGACTCCGGGGGGCGTTGCCTTGTCCGAAACCTAGGGAGGTAAGGGCCTCCGGCACGTCCCCGAGCGGTGACACCCATGGGATCCTAGTTGGCGTACTTCAACAGGACTCCCACAGCTTGTGGATAACCCTTCCCGGTCTCCATGCTGGGTAGTCGATAGGAGCCAATGCCTAAGGCCAATACCTTTCAATTCTGTAATCAATAAAAGTTGTGGCCTTTTTATGCCCATTAACCTTAAATAATGTATCCAGTGTCTTAATTTCACATGGGGGAGGGGACTTGCCACGCAAACTGGGATGGCTTCTCTAAATGGAAAATTGGGACACTTGGAGGGTCTGATATAGAGTTCACATAGCAACACATTCATTCAAAACTTAGACCCTTTAGCATAGCAAACAATGACTAATTGTTCAACATTAGCCAAATGCAGAGTAGATCCATTGAAATCAGTGGACTTAAGTATGACTGATATTGCCCCAAAGGATTAAATTGGCTTCAGTGTAGCGCTGGCATGCTTTAAACTCTGCCGTAAAAGCAAATTCTCAATCATTTCAGAAAACATTCTCCAGAATGTTAAACAGCTGCTTTCAGGGATGCTATAGATCGCGTGTCATGCGGCTCAATAAGCTAGGTTTGAAGCTCTGAGTGTATGACTGCAATATGAGTAATCTAGTATGTGCCATGGCGTTCTCTATTTCTAATCACTGGGTTGGAGTCAATCTTCTACTTACATGCCCCATAGGTTTAGAAGCTGTTTTCATATCTGGATGGCACACTCACAAGGACTTGCTTACACAAATATTTTCGCATGCACTTTACAGACTGCCCGCATTAACTTCTAGCCACACTGTCATACACAGACCAAGTTGTGTGAAGGCTGGATTTAGCATGTTGACTTTTCACGTGCCCCCAAACTGCAGTTTGTCAGTTGCATAGAGCAGACATCTGAGCCATGCTAGTTTCGGCATGTTACTGGCATTCACACATATTCTTTGTGCATGGCACTGTGGGGCTCAGAGCCAGTAAGAGCTCACAAAAAAAATAAAATAAAATGGGTGTTTCAGGCAGGAAGGGTAATATGACGAGGCTTTCTTTTTCCCTAGAATAGTGTCCTAATTCTCCTTAATGTTGGCCAAGTGCTACATTATGCCAGCAATGGAGCAAACCAATTGGGCACCTGCGGCGGCGTGCGTGCCATGCGCCCAGGGCGGGACCAGCTGCCCATGGGGGCAGGGCCAGCCACCCACGGGGTGGGGCAAGCCGGGGCAGGAGGCGGGGCCTCCAAGGTATCTGCCTGACTCCTCCCACTCAGCCGCCCTACAGCTGAGGGGGAGGCAGCGGGCAGACTGTTTGGGGCAGTGCAGAACCTGCAGGTGCCCAAGCCACCACATCACTCCCAGGAGAGACATGTGGCTTGGGCGTGCTGCAGGCCCCACGGTGAGTGCTGCCTGGCATTTTGTCACCCCCCTCAGTGGTGACACTTGGGACAGACCGCCCCCACTGCACTCCCTTCCTCCGCTCCTGCATTATGCCTGTTCCTTCAAGCCTGATGAAGATAATGAAGAGACTTTTCCCCCCACATAAAGGTAAAGGGACCCCTGACCATTAGGTGCAGTCATGACCGACTCTGGGTTTGCGGCGCTCATCTCGCTTTATTGACCGAGGGAGCCAGTGTACAGCTTCCGGGTCATGTGGCCAGCATGACTAAGCCGCTTCTGGCGAACCAGAGCAGCGCACTGGTTCCCCCCCACATACACCCCTAGAATTCTTCAGATTGCAACTTTCCTGGTGACAGGGATCTTAATTTTCAGTTGAATCACCCTGAAAAGTGCCCTTTCTTTGAACATTCTGGACCGGCTTTTGTCTGAAATTCCACGGCAGCACCAATAGGATGCAATATCATGTAATGTTGATTTGTCATAATGTGAAACAACTACATCAGAAGGCAAGTTCATAGGAAGTTAAGGCTGAGCTGTTACCTTTCCAAGAACAGCAGGCACAAACTACTGCAATGTTTATAAATGCACCATGTTGCTGAGTTTTCTTGAGTACCTCTCCTTCCTGGCCTTGCTGAAAGAGGGGCTATTTCAATCTAGATACAATGTTTTAGCTAATGTTACAAAACTCCTTTGCTTGTACACACAGTGCATTAAGAGGAGTGTGTTTTGCCTTGAGAGTTGCACTACTGCATCCTCTCAGTTGAGCATCTTCACCTAGACCTCACAAGTGGAATAAGGATTTCTAGCTGCCAACACCAAGAAAATCCTGGCAGTTTTAAGCTCAGCATTGTTCAGATTTCAGAAGAGATGGTGCCATAAAGAACAGATAAATCACACTTGTTTTTCTTTCAAGTCATTTTACTTTTCTCAGAAGACTCAAAGGGAAAAAACCAAATTGTTTAATTTAGGACTGGCTTATCTGTTTTGTCGGTCTCTTGCAGTGGTGACAAAAATTTGTATTAACTTTTGCAGGGGTTTAATAATTCATCATACAATATATGTTTTTCTTGGAGAGAGAAAAATCTCCAGAATCCCATTGGTTTACTGTGGATAAGAAATGAAAATAATTGGTGTAATGAGCAGATGTGAATCAAAGCATGAAGTCCTGGAGGGCAAAGTTCTATAAAAAGCACAGTATTGAAAAGTTCAGTATCACAAAATCATTTTATCTAAATCTTCACATTTAACCAAAGTGAACAAACATCCATAGATTTCATTTCAGCCTGGTCTCTATCTCTCTTTCTCTCTTTAACCTGGCAACAGCTCCTGGTGGCATGAATGAGAGCCTGAGGCACGTTTTTGGAATTTGACTTGTACTAATTGAGTGATCATTAAGTGAGAAGAGAACGTGATTTGGTATCTGCACAAGAAAGCTAAGCAATGTTTTTAACGATAAAATAAAAATGCTTTTAAATGATCTCATTTTGTCATGGGATTTTGCATCTTAAAAAAGAAAAAAAAGCTAAAATCAATTGGAATTCATTAGTTGGAAAGAATTTATTTCCAGTATGGTCAATGCTTATTATGTGAAGCCAGATCTTCATACATCTGCCTATCTACTCTAACCCTTTATGCAGGGTTCAGATGTTCCAGATGTTACTGTGCTTCATTGCCCACGCCAGCAGGGGCTGATGTGAGTTGGAGTCCAGCAACATCTGGCGGTCCAAAGGTTTCTCCAGCTGTGCTTTTGCAAGTCACAGCTTATAAGCTGATAGAACCACATTTAAAAAAAAAAAGCACCAGAAAAGCCCTCTAGATTGAGGTGGTGTTGGATGCATAGCCATTCTTGAGTCCATAGGGCGGCTGTGAGAAATGAAAGGCAGCAAACAGCTCAGAAAATTAAATGTGGGGCCTGCCAGAAGAAGACATAATTCATGCTGTGTAAGGGCAAAAGGAAGGGACGCGGGTGGTGCTGTGGGTTAAACCACAGAACCTAGGACTTGCCGATCAGAAGGTTGGTGGTTCAAATCCCTGCGACGGGGTGAGCTCCCATTGCTCGGTCCCTGCTCCTGCCAACCTAGCAGTTTGAAAGCAGGTCAAAGTGCAAATAGATAAATAGGTACCACTCTGGGGCGGGAAGGTAAACAGCATTTCCATGCTCTGCTCTGGTTCGCCAGAAGCGGCTTAGTCATGCTGGCCACACGACCAGCAGTACGCCAGCAGCCTTGGCCAATAAAGCGAGATGAGCGCCGCAACCCCAGAGTCGGTCACGACTGGACCTAATGGTCAGGGGTCCCTTCACCTTTACTTAAGCGCAAAAGGAATCTATTCAACACTTGGCCAGACTGGCAGTGGGCTTTCATGGGATTCTGTATGTTCTGTTCTATTTCACCTTATTTCTTTGTACATTGTTTTAAACTGTTTGTAACACTATGCTTTCATTGTTGTAACTTGCCCTTGGACCTTAGAGTAAAGGGTGGGCAATTAATATTGATACTACTAGTAGTAGTAGTGATGATGATGTTCCACGCACAGAACCCACAGGATCTCCTATTAATTTCTGTGGTTGGAATAACTCAGTGGCATGGCCAATAGTGATGTTCATGAAGAACTTTCTCCAGCATGAGAGAGAATGGTGACGGTTCTGTGAGCATGGAAATTCCTTGCTCAAGAATCCTTCAGATTGCAGCACCTTTGTGCTTTGAAATGCACCACTAAAGAGCCATTTCACCACATGTTCCTATTTGTTTGGAAATTCATGTGGAACTTTAAAATCTTGGTTACATTTGCCCACAGAATACCCCTGTTTGGTTGGCCGCTATTTTCATTTATAGAAGGAGGCTTAACTCCTTTCCATGGTAATGGACATTTTTGGCTCTTCTTACCTCTGTTTTTCGTTTTGTTTTTTTAAATAAAGCTACATTTTTTGTTAAATTCCTTGATACATTTTCTAGTTGGCTCCAGCAAAAGTTCCTCCTATTGTTCGCCTTTTTTATTGTGAAGCCAGATTTGAGGCTCCACTTCTGAGTTTTAACTTGTAGACAGATCACATGAGCCATCTCCATGGTAACGCTGCCTGATTTATGTTTGTATTTAATTAGAGTTGTCCATTACCTCTCCAAATAGAATTTAATTTGAATACATGGGCCTGTCACATTTTAAAAGATTCATTATACCTAATCTGCAAGTTGATTGACGAGATTTGCAGGAGATTGCATATTATATGCACGGCGTATTTAACAGTTTCAAATAGAAAAGGTAAATGTTCCTTTTCTCCAAAAGATTTGTGAATTTGGCTAGTCCCTGCCTCCCCACCCTTCCGCAAAGGTCTGTGCAATCTTTCCCATTGTTATAATTTTAAATCATATTAGCTGACCTTCAGGGTATGTCACAGCCAGAAGCAAAACTGTATGAATTAGCATTTGCAACCGTGTCATTTAAAACTGGTTAACTTCAGCTAGAAAGCAGAAGTTACCATTTACAGACATGCTGGGGCATATTGTTTATTGATATAAAATATGGGCACCTTGCACAGACCTTTGTGGAGGTTATTTATATTTAGCTAAGGGGTTTGTATCTTCCCTTTAGACAGGCTCTCGGGACTAAATTTCGTGAGAAGTTAAAATGGCAATACAACCATTAAAAATAAATAAATAAAACAAAAATTGGGGGTGGGGGGAGACCACTCTAATACAATTCAGGATTATCTATGCTGACTTGTAGCAGCTTTCCATAGGTTTAGATAAGGTTCTCTTCTAGCCCTACCTGAAAATGCTGAGAATTGCATTTAAGGGATATGCATTTGGCATATAGTGGGCCATGGCACTCTGGTCCAGACATGGTATTCTGACAGCGGCAGACTGGTAACAGAGTATTTATGCTTCCTTGTGGAATAGAGGGATTTTTCCTAGGAGCTAAGGCAGCATTTAAAAGGTTTCACACAATGGAATCTTAGGTAAAGTGACCCCTGACCATTAGGTCCAGTCGTGACTGACTCAGGGGTTGCAGTGCTCATCTCGCTTTATTGGCTGAGGGAGCCGGCGTACAGCTTCCAGGTCATGTGGCCAGCATGACGAAGCCGCTTCTGGCAAACCAGAGCAACGCACGGAAACGCCATTTACCTTCCCGCTGGAGCGGTACCTATTTATCTACTTGCACTTTGATGAGCTTTCGAACTGCTAGGTTGGCAGGAGAGGGACCGAGCAATGGGAGCTCACCCCGTCACGGGGATTTGAACCTCCGACCTTCTGATCAGCAAGTCCTAGGCTCTGTGGTTTAACCTATAGCGCCACCCGCGTCCTTAATGGAATCTTAGGCCTCTCCTAGATGACCTGCATATTAAGCACTCATCCTGGTTTGTTTACAGGGAGGTTCTGTGGTGCTGACTCAAACAATTATTAATCTCATACTTTTCCAGTGCGTTTTACCCATCAATTTCCTTACCGCAATTTTTTTAAAAAAATACCGTATGTATATGTGTGTGTTTGTTGTGTAAGAACACCATATCCAGTTTAATTGTGTGCCTGGAATTTGTCAGGATGCAGTTGAATCTCATTGCGAAAAGTCAGCTGTATGGAAGCTGCTTCTGTGTGCTTATTTACACCTCCATACAGAGAAATAAAGCTCTCCTTGTAGTCCAATATTTATTTGATCAGTGGTCATGCTGGCTGTTCGAGGTAGGAGTAGGCGATACAGAGCAATGTGGACATTTTCAGATCATAAAGAGTCGTAAACATGCTTTACGAATTGAGAAGTGGTCTGCAGGACACTTCCTGGGAAGGGTTATGCCTTGGACTAATTGAGGGCATTGAGGTAGCAGCAGCCTATGAAAGCCACTGCTTATACGCTCCCCCTTTTTATGTTTGCATTTCTCCTCCTACTTCCAGAGTTTTTTGGAATTCTGAACATAGTATTACGATGGGTGTTCCTCAGTTCAACATTAAAAAAAAACCTACTAATAAACAATTGTATGTCAACATGGGGAGGGGGGAATTGTATACTATTGGCACAAAAATGGAAGCAAGAAGAATTACTGGCAAAAGAAGAATAGCAAATGAAATTAATGGACTATGCAGAATTAGATAAATTAACAGGAAGGATTCGAAACCTGCGGGGCCAGAGATTCTTAGAAGACTGGAGTAAATATTTGAACTATTTGAAAAGCAATTGTAATAAGGAGATTATGCTAGTAGGACTGCAAGAAGTTCTGTAAGGATGATTATATGAAATATTGCAAAGAATATTATGAAGAGAAATGTTAGTTAATGATAATTAAAAGTAATAGAGAAATTAAGAAATGCAGAATAAGTGATAAAGAAAATCTTCAGAGGTTGTTGACGGAAGTCTAAAACATTGCATAAGATAAGAAGTTATGTTAAATGACTATTGGAAATGATATGTTAAAAAATTAATAAAAATGTGTGTGTGCGTTCAATACAATATATATATTGTACTGCACTGTGCTCCTTTAAGGGACATTGAGTTTTGTGAAAGTTAAATGAATAGTAAACATCTGTGCTCCTGATAACATCTATGTGGTTTACTTTGTTTCTGTCTTTCTAGAGGAAGACGGTGGTGACCTCCTCAAGACGGGGATCAGTTTTCCAGGAACGCCAGAGGAAGAACTAGGTACAGATCTCAATTCTTTTCTGAACAAAACTCAATGTAAACCAAAGCTAGGTGTCACCCACTCCTGAAACCGCTTAAAACAAAGTGTGTGTTTGCATGCACCTTTTTTTTTATTGTAATCCGGAATCAGCTTGTGCAAGGAGTTAATTACAAACTTAGTAGTTAGCTTTTGCAGTCTCCACACTTTACAAAAGTTATTCAGCTGACTCCCTCTCCAGATGTCCTCTCTGTACTGAACAGAGAAAAGCTGAACCATAAATATCAGGCCAAAATAAGAGAGTTATTCTACCTAGGTAGATTGAATTAATGTGGTCTATACTACAAGACTGTTCAGTACTGAATCATTTGTGGGATACTAACTAAATAGTGTCATTTCCTAACTGCATTTCCTAAGAACACATGTAGAATGTTTGGAGTACTTATTCAGCTCAGGATTCTGGGCCTCTTGATGAATTTCCCACATGGGCTTAAGGAATATGGTCGAAACTCCATGTGTATACCATCACTTGTGATATACTTCTTGAACGTCCACTATATCAAATGTTCACAACATGCTAGCAGTCAGAGGTTACTAATGTGATTTATCACCCATGATTTTGTGCAGGCATAGTATAGTATCCAGTTTTCCCTCCACAGAAATTTCAGAGGTATGAGGTAGCCCTTTGCCAAACTTGGTTCAGTCAGTGGAGCACGGTGGACCTTAGTAGACATAGCACTCTTTTTTATTTATTTAAAAAGAACCATTAAATGTATGAAATATTCACAGAAGTATAACAAAGACATACACTGTTTGTCAGTCATATGCATGTACATGTCGCTACGTAATATTTCTGTCAGTTGGTTATTGTCACTTAAAATGTGATGAAGGGGAGCACCATAGAATTTCTACAGATTTTAAGTACACAGCATTTTTCACTCAAGTCACTATTCCCTTCATTAAGTATATGCAAATAGCTTATAAGTCAGTTGCATATTTGCAGACAGGACGAATAAAAAAACAGTCATTTTGTCTTTTCTCATTTAGCTCATGATTTGGGGCATTTCATGCAAGATGAATATCCCACATGGGCACAAGGGAAGTTGTCTAGATTACTGACTGTGATATAATTAAATTGTGATGGGGGGGGCAAAATAATGCCCTCCTTTCATCCCTTACCACCATAGTTTAATATGGTCAGGAATGATTAGAGTTTTAGCCTGACAACATTGGCGGGGAAAGGGTTTACCACACTGGCTACCTCTGTCTTTGTTATTAATTATTTTCTTGCGCATTGTGTTTAGAGCAAAATCTGTAAGAGCACAATTAAGGCAAAGTTAAACATTTTTAGTCAGTAGTGTAGTGATGGTGACCATGATAAACTCTCTGGCAGCGATTACCTCTGTTGACTGTGTGTCCACGACTGAACAGGGGCTGTGGCTGCAGTTGATTGACTGACTTTGACTCCGGTTGATGTTAGCTAAGCTGCTCTGCTTCTTAGAGTTTCTAGTTCAGGCATAGGCAAACTCAGCCCTCCAGATGTTTTGGGACTACAACTCCCACCATCCCTGACCACTGGTCCTGTTAACTAGGGCTGGTGGGAGTTGTAGTCCCAAAACTTCTGGAGGGCTGAGTTTGCCTATGCTTGTTCTAGTTCTTATTGACTGCAGCAGGAACGGGAAGGTTGGCAGAAGGGCCTAGGAAAGTAGGAGTAGAAAAGCCCTGGTTGGAGCAGGTATTGACCCAGAAGAATAGGAGAACAGAGGTCTAGGTGGCTCCAAGACTGCCTGTACAATTAGGTATTATGCAGCAGATGTCCCAGGCAGCAGATCCTGGGAGATGGGGAGCACTCAAGAGGAAAAAGTGGCCTGCCTTCAGGTGCAGTGAAAGATGCTCTCCTTCGGCCAGGGTTGAAGCAAGATCCATCTACCAGTCTGATTGCCTTCTGTATGTGGAATTCTGGAGGGGCATGTTGTGTCTTTGGTCAGTCAAGTGGGAGGGTTAAAAAAAAAGTGGGAGAGAGGCTGGGCAAAGATGAGAAGTCACAGATCGATCTGAAAATCTTTGACTGCATTCCTCTGGTTGGCATTAATGTGAGAGAGTTAAGCAGTAAGCGCACACTCCACTAAAAAAAAAAATGAAATCTTTGAAATGTAAAAGTGCTTAACCTTGGCTGAATAATTCCTACAGTAGTTTAAGTTTTGTTTGAAACAATGTCAGTCTTTGAGCACAACGCTCACAGAGGGCTCACTTAGTTTAGCTTCCAGGAAATGCTCCCCCCCTTCTTTCTTACCTTTCAGAAAGGTATGCCATATGTATTTGTAGCATTGGGCGAGCACAGAATAGTCTTCCTTATCTATTTGGTCAGCCTGTGTACAAGAAGGGCAAAATACAAGGCTTTTTCCTTTGGTCCCCTTTTACGTTGACTTTTGATGTTGCCCACAGAAAATAGAATGGGGTGGTGTGTGTGTTTTTTAGTTTTCAACAAAGAAATAAATGCTATAAAAGAAATAGTCTAATTTGCATTGGCAGCAGAGATATCAATACAACATTATATGAATATATACTGAAAGAATTATTAATTTTGAAATGTGCCTCTCTTTTTTACAAATATGCAACTCTTCTATTTTTCTTGTTTTATATACCTGGCTTTTCCCCTTTAGTTATAACTGATGGTCAAAATAATAGTCTTCATACTGGAGATAACATAGGCTACAGTAGAGCAGAGCAGAGCAGAGCAGAGCAGAGCAGAGCATGTCTTTGGAAAATTGAGAGGGCAACAATATGGCTTCATCTGCTCTTCTGAATTCAATAGGATTTTTGAAAACAAAGCTAACTATACTTCTTGTTTAAAACAAACTAACGATAAGCAGATATGCATCTTATATGAGAAGAAAAACCTAGGGTGAGGAATAATCATTCAAAACACAAACTATAATCCAACCAGGCATTTTTAGCGCTTCTTGTTTTCAGTAGGAGAAATGTTATTCCCACTGAAATAAATAACATTTAAAAGAGTTTAACTTGGACTGCCCAAAATAGCATTCCTATTTTTAAAGAGAGAAATCAAACTGGAACTTGGTTAAAAAACTATACTTTGTCCCCTGAAATTGCTGTGGGAAATTTTAATTTCAAGAGGTTTTGAATTTTTGCGAATAAATTCAAGATGTATGTCTTTTCCTTTAGTGGCCCACTAAGTATTTGGTGACAATATCATGTCTCTGTAAGCTATGCTTCTGTTTCGTTTCTGTTATCCCTTACTCTTTTCCAGTGTGAAAACTGTAAGAAATCGGTGTGGGGATCATCTGCATTTCTCCACCCGTACTCTAAATATCATAGTTTGATATAACTATAATGGAGCAATCTTGCACACTATTTTTTGTATACTTGAGTCCCACTGAAATCACCATGATTCATGGATTTTATCGCATTGCACAGGATTCTGCACTTGATTTTTCCCTACACTTTCTCTAAAACATATTGTTAGAAAACATCATGCAATTGTATGAAATTGCCATAATTATTATGGCAAATACTGTCATTTTATCTGCATGTTACAAATAGGCAAAAATATATTTAAAACAAATTATTTGCTGAATTTCTACTATTAAGTTGCATGGTGATTAAATCCACACGTGAATGCATTGGTTTAAAGTATTGGTATATTTCCCTTCATAAATATTAACTCCAGAGATATATATTTTTACAGCAAATTAAAATTATACATATATTTGCCTTTCTCCTTTCTGTTCCTACATGCTCTGCATAGCTGATTTGCATTTTTCTAAAAAGTAGATGCTCCGTGTAGTTTTAGGGGAAATTACAGTTGGGAAATCGTGTTGAATAGATCAAAACTGCAGCATTCTAATGTTGATTTTTGAACAATTGCAGGATTATTTTGTAAAAAATTCATTAAAGCCAAATACAAATGCTTATAGGTGCTTTGTTCCCAGCCAACAACAAGAAAATTACTGAACGAAAACTTTTGAAGTTAGCATCCTAGGAAGATTATCAACACTTTCCACTGTGTGAATTAACATAGACCATATCTCTTCCATATGGTCACAATTATCAAGTAACGAGCCCATTTTAAATAATGGGTGAAAGTGATAGAACACCATACAAATGTGTTACCGAACCAAGAACAGCAACCAGGGGAAAGAATTATAAAAGGAGATCAACTTTTTGTTTCGGAATTGATTCCACCAAATAGCTTATTAGTTTAGACAGCAGAGACTGTATTGGATTTCTTTAAAGGAGCTTACAAAAAGCTTTCACATTGACTTTATTCTCCAGAGTACGATTTCATACCTTGGGTAGCAATATGGAATGCACTTTTGGGAATTCATCTTGGCCCAGCATTTCTTACACAGGCATATGAATTTGTAACTAAGGGAGCAAGTGGGGTATTTTCCCCACAATGAGCTACACACATACACACCAGCAAAGAGCTGCTTTTCTGAGTAAAAGCAACTGTGTCAATTCATAGCTGCAGTTGTTACAAAGATGGGCTCAATTCTACACTTGCGAAGATGTCCTCTCCTGACCAAAAGTTGGAGTCTATGGGGCATGAAGAACATCTGGTGGTGACTTAGGCTGCAATCCTAACCCCACGTAACTAGGAGTGTGGATTCAATAGTACTTACTTCTGAAAGGACTTCGATATGGTTACAGTATCAGTCTTGCAGATGGCAAGCCAGGCTTCAGGACTTTGGACAGCTCATCTCACACAGCTTTCTCTGAGGGCAGTCCTATTAGAGCAGGCATCCCCAAACCCAGCCCTCCAGATGTTTTAGGACTACAACTCCCTTCATCCCTAGCTAACAGGACCAGTGGTCAGGGATGATGGAAGGGGAAGGAGGCAGAAAGCAACCGCAAGCTGGTGGCAGCAGCCATTGGAGGAACCACAGCCATTGGAACTGGGCTGCCACTGCACTCAGCTCTGTCCCCAGCTCCTTTGACATCCTGACACATGGCACATGGCATCACATGCCGCCGGTCCCTCATTCTTCTTCGGAAGGTGGCGCCTCTGTATGAGTATGACCAATCCTAGGTATCACCCAGACAGTTCGTTTCTAATTAGTAAATGCAGAACTGAATTAGGTTGGCAGATTCTATCGATTTATATGAGGAATCTTAATTTTTTACACATTGAAAATGTCCTTGGGTTGAAAGCTGCTGTTCAATTTTTTTTAATGTATTGTTGTGTTCAGTGCTTCAGTGCTTAGGCCATAAGCCAACAAGTCCATTTACATATCCACAAAAGGATTATGCAGTAGACCTTGTTTCCATTCCATTGTGGAGCAGTTTTGAAGAACTGTGTGTGGGCTGCTGTCATGGTAGAAATAAAGAAGATGAAGAAACTACTTTCATAGGAATCTAACCCACATATTATCTTGGATAATCTGTAAACTGTTGCCTTCCATAGATTTTTACTGGGAGAGTCCCATTAGTCTCAGCATCCATAACAGGTTTTCCGAATATACTGTAATGTGGATTTAAAATTGTTTTGTGTAATGTAATTCTTCCTTTACAATAGCAAGGCAGTAATAGTATTATTTTAAAAACAAAATATCAGGTGAAAAGGGTCACCAATTTAACTAAAGCAACAACTTGAGAGCATGAAGTTCATTCTCAAACTGAACCCAATACCTCCAAATGAATAATCTTCAAGATTAGCAATATCTGGCTATTAATGAAACCGTTTCTGCTGTCATTCTCCTGACACTCACACATTGTGCTACTGAAAGGATTTCTTAAAAGGAAAATCATTATAATTACACTCTTAACTTTTGTTTGTTCCTTTTCAGAACAATAGGGATGTGTTAACTGCAGTGATAACACTTTTGCAACAGATTTTATAAAGGGTCCTGAGCTCGTTTCATCTGATTTTTGCAAAGTTTTGAGAAGAACAAGCTTTTGAGTGCTGTATTTCTGGGCTCCCATCCAATCTGCTTGTATAAACTTCTGAATAATCAGTTCAGAAGCTGCGTATTGCCCCTCCTACCTCTAAGGTTTCAGACACCAGTGAGATTTTTTTTGAAGACACTGAAGTTATTTTCAATGAGAATGGTGGTGTTCTAAAAGAAATTTAAATGATAACTAGGTGTTTTCCTTCTTCCAACTGCATAGCCGGATTTGTGGTATGAAACCACAACAAGTCATGAGAAAACTGAAACCAATGAGGGCTCAGCACTGTATCCCACCACCAACTCCCCTGGGTCTGAACCTTTCTGCTCTGTGGCTTCGCTAGGGAGTTCCTTGTCTGAAGCCTCCCACAATTCCTTGTCATGCAGCCCGTCCCTTACACCCTCATTACAGCCCCCACCCACAAATCAACAGATCTCTGGACTGCGTGGGATAGGGCGTAGGGGTTGCAGTAGGAAGCAGAATTGCTTTGTGCAAGTGGAAGTGCTTTTCTATTAGCGCAAGGCATCCTTGGATCCAAGCCATAGAACTGGAAGTTTTCTGCCAGAAAGTGCTACTGAATGCAGAAAGGGATCTTGCATCCTTACTAGAAGGAATCACAAGGCGTTGCTGGAGGTACTACATACTTAACAGATAGCAGACCTTGGACCACCTCATTAAAAGGAGTGAGTTTGAGTGAACCATGCATGGAAAGATTCATAGACACATGACCTGATCTGTATATCTGCATTCCAATCCAAACATGATCCAGTTTTTGGAGTGAACAAAAAAAAATTCCCCATCCTTAGTTTCACTGCTTACTGCAATTCCTTTTCAGAAGATGCTCAAAGGACTGCAGACTTTTGATCAATCTATTTGACTAGTTTTGCTGCAGTGGAAATAGGAGCAATACTAGGCCAGGCACATATATACATACCCCATACTCAGTAGCAGCCTGCTTTAAATGACTTTTATTTATTGTTCCTTTGCTATCACAAAAGCTCTCAACGTGCAGCTGTGATGTAATCTGATCACCAGTCTAGCTAATCTTAAAAATGTAGTAATTAAATAATAGGTATTTATTTGAGGATTTGTTGGGATTGGCTTTACGGTAATTTTTAGAAGTTTTGAATGGATCTCATAAACATATAATGCTTATCTGAATGAAGTTTTGAATTATTTGGGTCTGTAAAGAACCATGCATTGAGGAGAAATATATATATAGTGTGGGGGAGGTTAATTTTGACCTTCTATAAATAAGCTATGTTCGTGCAACCTTCTGACCAGACTCAGAGAAAATTCAGTGGGTATGGAGTCTGCTCTCATGACACACTATTTGTGTGCATGTCCAGCCGTGTACAGGACTCAACTTCTGCCTAACCCAGGGCTAGCCCTACCTTTAGGTAAAGTGAAACAACTGCCTCGGGTAGCATATGCTGAGATATGGCAGCTCTCAGTTCTGTTGGAGAAATGTTGACATACCTTGTCCATCATGAGCAACTACCCTACTGACCTCCCTCAGGGACAGGGCTGTAACTTACTACTTGTTGTGAAATAGGTTTCAGCATCCAGTCCTACTATATGTGAATGGGTGTGCTTGGGTGTGCCGTTTTATCCTTTGTCTCAGGCAACCTGACTTCTAGCATCTCTGAGGGTGAAGGGGCGGAGCAGAGGGGGCTTTGTCCATCCCTTACCCTGCTGCTGACCTTGCAACAGCCGTTTCCTGGAAGGGGGTCTTTTGAGAAACTATTAGCTGCCATGCATGTTACTTTGCAAGCTCCGTTGCAAGAGGGCTCTGTGGCAGATGCAGTGGGAGGCTATGCCAGCCGCCTCAAATTTGCCCTCAGAGCAATTTTGTAGGGGCAAATGAACAAAAGAGAAGGGGCGCAGAGGTCCCTGATTTCCATCATCAAAGCCCTGCACTGTCATTAGGTAGGGCTGGGATAAACTCCCTTTCTGAAACCCCAAAGAGCTGGTGCAAGTTAATGTAGACAAGATTGAGTTAGATGGACCAATGATGGCTGCCAATGATGTCCATGTTGCCACCACTGTTGGCTGCAAAACTTGCCCCATAAGTATCTTTTGAAATCATAGCCTTCAAAACCAAAAGGGCAGGAAGGACAATTGATTTAATTGTATACAGCAGCATTCATTAATATGGCGCTTTATTCAGTGGCCTGTGCAACACAGACAGATTCCAGCTTCAAGGATCACACAGCTTGATTGGGTGCGAAAGGGCAGGATATGTGGTATGAACTGCATGAGCACAATTAGTGTATGCAATAACGTGCTTACTGACTATAGCGCCTTCTCTGCATTTGAAGGAAAATCTCCATTGGAACCAATGGCATTTCCCCATGGGTTCTCTTTGCATAACCCAAATAAAGCGCATGCTAAGGGCATTTACGCCATTAAAGTAACATCTAATTTGACCATCGAGAGCTACAAGTGGAAGGCAGCATCTGTCTTGACCGAGGGCTCATCCGCACTGAATCAGAACAAATATCAAGCAGGTTTTCTGTAGATTGGCTTTTGCTCTGATTCAGCAGTTAAACAGTGAGTTTTCCCAGGGAAAGTGATGGGGCAAACGGAAGACCACTCTGACTCATGCCTAGAAAAGCACAGGGCAAGCTGAAATGTGGACAAAGCCAAACACCCACAGTGATTCTGTGGAGGAGTGTGCTCTGTGCAATAGGGTCTAGGGCAGCTTCAGTGGGAGGGGAGACATGCAGGAAAACAGACTGAAGCATCCAGGGAAGCTCCACTCACACTGAGTGCCTCCACCAGATTTTGGCCTGGGTACCCCATACCACGGGACGTGGGTGGCGCTGTGGGTTAAACCACAGAGCCTAGGACTTGCCGATCAGAAGGTCGGCGGTACGAATCCCCGTGACGGGGTGAGCTCCCGTTGCTTGGTCCCTGCTCCTGCCCATCCAGCAGTTCGAAAGCACGTCAAAGTGCAAGTAGATAAATAGGTACCGCTCCAGCGGGAAGGTAAACGGCGTTTCCGTGTGCTGCTCTGGTTCGCCAGAAGCGGCTTAGTCATGCTGGCCACATGACCTGGAAGCTGTACGCCGGCTCCCTCGGCCAATAAAGCGAGATGAGCGCCGCAACCCCAGAGTCGGTCACAACTGGACCTAATGGTCAGGGGTCCCTTTACCCTTTACCTTTACCCCATACCATACCATCACTGTCTGGTTTGTATCAATGAGTTTCACTCATGCCATTTTAGATCCTTCTTCACATCTACTCTTGCTCATAGTACCATGCCACTAATATGAGCCTCTGTTCATGCTGTTAAATGTGCGGTTTATTATCAACAAAAACACCATTTTCTTATCCATTGATCCAGCTACATGGGGCACAACTCATTCATGCTAAAATCCCAGTGCAGAGAAATCCGGTGGCCATAGCCACTTGGAGAAATTAGCACATAAGCAGGGAGGACCATGTGACTTCTCGGCGGTAATAAGCATGTGTGCAACAGGTCATAAATGCGCTGTCACATCTTTGCAAATTCCTTTTGGGAAGTTGCAGGGCCCTACCAGTTCATTCATTACTTCCTCCATGTGGCAACGGCAGTGGAATAACTATTAGAGAGGGAGGCTGGGGATCATATGACACAAGAAAAATCATGTTTTCGTCACAATCCAACACGAAGTTAAGTGTGCTTTACCTGTTCATTTATTTCAACTTAAGCGTATTTACCGTATTTTTTGCTCTATAAGACTCACTTTTTCCCTCCTAAAAAGTAAGGGGAGATGTGTGTGCGTCTTATGGAGCGAATGCAGGCTGTGCAGCTATCCCAGAAGCCAGAACAGCAAGAGGGATTGCTGCTTTCACTGCGCAGCGATCCCTCTTGCTGTTCTGGCTTCTGAGATTCAGAATATTTTTTTCTTGTTTTCCTCCTCCAAAAACTAGGTGTGTCTTGTGGTCTGGTGCATCTTATAGAGCGAAAAATACGGTAAACGTCAAGCTGGGTGGTGCGCATTATGCACACATGTAAGGTAAGCATGTCAGGGAGGGGGCTGCAGCCCGGGGTTAGCCAGTGTGCTGCCCTCCAGAGGTTTTGGGCTGCAACTCCCATCAAAAGAAATCTGTATGTGCAATGGTCAGGGAAAATGGGAGTTGCAGTTCAGACCACCACATTGGCGGCTCCAATTCTAGCCTAACCTTTCACCAGGCATGCTAGTTTTGAATGTGGAGAAACTGTTCTTTGTTGTTTTATTTACAGGAAGGAATATCCATCTATTTTTTTTTGCATCTGGAAGAGACCGTCATAATTTTCCTAACATGATTATTATGCTTTTTTGTGGAGCATGAATGCCATATATGACTACTTTCAGACAAAATATCTAAATATTCTGTCACCATCTAAAACATACTCATCTAAGTTGGCCATTGATTGACCCGTGTAATTGTCTGGTTTGTTGCAATGTATGTCCATCATACCATTTGACCTGTCAGCTATCATACGTCTTTCGATCAAGAGCACATGGTAGTTTATGTGCATTCAATCCTTACCTAGAGTGGGTTGTTTTGTTATCATAATTAGGTTCTTCAAGGAAGGCAGCTGACATTCTCCTTGGTGAATATTTAGAGTAGAGTCCTACATTTTGTTACAATTCACTTGCTTCTTTCTTATTTTTGCAAAGATTCACGGTGAAAATAATAAGCCAAATAGTTCGAATTCGTCATGTAAAGTTGCAGGTGATTATTTCAGGGTTCTGCTTGGTCACTTAATATAACTCCAAAAGAGTAAGACTCACGTAAGCTACATAATGCAAGCTTCTCTGTCTCTGCATTTGGACAGAGCATCCCAGAGCAGAAATCAAATTATTTATATATTCCATGAAGATGATTCTCAACCTTTCAGTGTAAGGCAGGCATAGGCAAACTGGGCCCTTCCAATGTTTTGGGACTACAACTCCCATCATCCCTAGCTAACAGGACCAGTGGTCAGGGATGATGGGAATTGTAGTCCCAAAACATCAGGAGGGCCAAGTTTGCCTATGCCTGGCATAAGGGCTATACTTTTATTTTTCCACACTATACTTCTCACCTTTGTGGGATCAAGCAAAGCAAAAAGTTTCATCTGATCACATTTGCAACTGTTTGATAGAGGAGCCCTAATGTGAAACTCTGAATGTCTTTAGCAGCTCCAAACTATCTCAAAAACACAAACCCCACCCTTGGGCAAATATATCCCTTAAACAGCTTCACTTTTTCTTTCTTGCATTCAGAAATGCAAAAAAATAGAACATTGAAGTTACTTTAGGATGCAGTTGCAGAATGATGTATATTTTGTCATTATATTATTATTTTCCCATTATTAGGACAGTAAAGTAGTTCAGATACATAAGACTATAGGAACACTTGCATAGGATGATTAAGTGTACAAAAGCAAATTATTTATTATAAAAATCACCCAAAACCTTGTACAATATTGCTACTGAAACTAATACCATTTTGATCTGCTGGTGCAGACATAATGCTAAAGCATAACTGTGCAATGCTTGGACTTGTGAGCCTCTTCCTTCCTGGCTTTTTCTCCTCTGACACAAGCCAGAGGAGGACAGGAAAAGCTTTCATATTTGGATTTAAGCTAACCAGATTTCCATGTTACATTCGAAGTACGGGAACTTTGGTTAGTTTAAACTCCGGTTAGTAAACAAGGCAGGATTATAAGCAAGTTGATATTGGCTACTTTGAACTAACCATACTTCAGACTTCACGTATGGGAACTCTGGTTAGTTTAAAAGCAAAAGTATCTGATTTCCTCCTCTGGTGGAGCCTGGGGCTTGCCATAGCTCAGGTATGAAACATGAAATTATGGTTTTAGCATTCTATCCAAACCAGGCCATGATATGGAATGTCAATAGTATTTATGGGTTTGCTTTTCTGCCTCTTTTGCAGTGTTGAAATATAGGTTGACAAAATGTTTTCATTTAGCGTGTTGAAAATTGTTAGTCACTATCCAAAGCGCTAAGCATTAAGTATTATTATTACTTTCACAGATTTTGTTGTATTCTATGGAATCCAATTTTTCATATAAAAATGGAGTTTGGGGGCCACCTCTTTGAAAAGGTAACATTTCTTCTGTAGTTAAATGTACCGTAGCCTTAAGTGCAGTTAGCTTTGCAGACAAATGTATTTTAAATTTGCAAGCAGTAGGCATTATCTTGCATTCTTCCATGTGCCTTTCTTCCTGTAGTTTGCAGTGCAAATTCATAAACTTCACACCAGGAGTCCTGCTGGGTTGGTTGATAGTTTAGGTGCTTCGACAGTCGCATGTGCATAAAATATGTAAAGGATTAGGAATATTCATTGAAGCTCTCAATCGGCAGGGCCATGGAGGACCAAGAAAAAATGTGAATTCCAATTTCTTGTCTGGTAACTCGTTCACATTTGAATGCCTACACTGCAATCTTTGTGGGCTGATTCTTATGTTAACTAAACAGCATAGCTGACCCTCTGCTCTCTACATCACTGTAGTAACATAGACATTAGGGCAGGCATAGGCAAACCCGGCCCTCCAGATGTTTTGGGACTACAACTCCCATCATCCCTAGCTAACAGGACCAGTGGTCAGGGATGATGGGAGTTGCAGTCCCAAAAACATCTGGAGGGCTGAGTTTGCCTATGCCTGCATTAGGGAAACCACATGGGTGGGACATTTGGCACGGCTACATTCCACACCATTGCCACTAAGCCAAGGGGAAGAGCAGTGATGTGCAAGAAATATCATTATATCACACACCCCTCCCATTGCATGCGTTACTGGAGGGGAGCAGGAAATAGACATGTAAAATAGATAATCATACAGCTTGGGTAACATAGGAATCTGCACACAGTATGCTTTCTTCTCAAGTGTCTTGACTGCTGTCTGTTTGTGAAGACTCTGTTTAATTGCTTTGGGATTCCTTTGATACTGGAAACCACAATTTTGATTTATTCCCCCCGCCCCCTGGAAGGCCATTATTTATGCAAGTGTTTACAGGCAATGCAACAATGCAAGAAATGCTCTTGTTAAATAACTAGCATCTTCATAAACAAAAGGCATACTGCATCACTACAACATCTCAGTGAAAGCTGACTTTTGTAATAATGTGAAGACATCTGCAGGAATTTCCATCTCTTGCCATAATTCCTCTGCAGCTCACAGAAAATAATAGCTTGACACACAAATCCTTTAAACCCTGTGCTTTCCATGTGAAGGACTGTTGCTCCACACTTAGCAAAGTTAGATTATTTCTAGGTGTTACAAAGTTGGTATTTATTTCTTTATTTCATGAAATTTATACACAGCTTGTTGTGGGGTAGGGAACATATCTCAACATGCATTATTTGCAATACTTCCCATTTGTTTTGCTCTTCCTCCCCCACCCCCAGTTCTGAAATTGTGCCTGGCAGGTATACAAACAAATAAAAAGTGTTTTGTTTACTTTTGTTTAGGACTGGCACTCACTGATGAGATGGTGCTGTAGCATGCTACATAAACTGTATGAGTCAGCACCAGTACTGAATCCCATTGATAAAGTTTATTTCTTGGGGTAGGTTGTAAGGACATGGGTGGGAACAGAATATATGGGTGGGGTATAAATTTCATATATATATATATATATATATATATATATATATATATATATATACCCCACCCATCTGGCTGGGTCTTCCCAGCCACTCTGGGCAGCTCCCAACCGAATATTAAAAACACAATATAGCATTAAACATTAAAAGCCTTCAGATGTCTTCCAAAAGTAAGATAGTTGCTATTGCCTTGACTTCTGAAGGGAGGGCATTCCACAGGGCGGGTGCCACTACCGAGAAGGCCCTCTGCCTGGTTCCCTGTAATCTCACTTCTCTTAGTGAGGGAACCGCCAGAAGGCCCTTGGCGCTGGACCTCAGTGAACGATGGGGGTGGAGATGCTCCCTCAGTTGTTGTTGTTGTTAGATAAAGGCTCTGTGTATATAGAAAAGGAGAACTTCACAAGGGTTAGGGTGTCCTAAACTCTACATGGATGGTACATGAAGATCATGTAATTCATTTCAGATCCACACACAGAAAAGGGACAGCAGTACTGAAGTCTCAGGCCAAGCCTCCTAAGAACATCCAGAGACTCTGTCTGGGTGGTTCCTAGGGTGGGGCCTTGTCTATGGTGTGACCAACACACAATTCAGTTCAGTATTCTGGTGAGCATGTGAGGAGGAAGATGCCCTCAGAGCCCTCATGATGGGTGCAAAGAGAGGTCATGATAAGCAGGGAACCAGAGTTATATGAGGGGTGGTGAAGAATGGGAACACAATACAAGATAAAAAGGCCCAGTGACTGTGTATGTATTTTTTATTTTACTAACTACACATATATCTTGCCTTTCCCCACAAGGAGCTTAAGGCAGCAGCATACACGGTTCTCCCCTTTTCTCTATTTTATCCTCCTAACAAGCCTGTGAGACAGATTAGGCTGAGAGATATCTCTGGCCCGAAGTTACCCAGTGAGCTCATGGCCAAGCAGGGGTGTAAACTAGGGATGTGGGAGGGATTTGTTGGGCCCTCTCTCCTCTCCCCACGTGCTCCCTAATTATATTCTGGGTTCCCCTTTCCTCAATCTTCCAAAACAGATTTAAGGGGGGATGCAGGTAGAAGAAGTTCTATTGTGCAGCCTAAAGTGTTTGTGCTACTGGGACCATTTAGTTGTATGGTATGCCATTATATCTCAAGTGTCAAAGGCCAGGGCAAATAGGTGTCTCTTCATTTTGCCTAAAACAGGCATCTCCAACCTTTGGCCCTCCAGATGTTTTGGACTACAATTGCCATCATCCCTGACCACTGGTCCTGTTAGCTAGGAATCATGGGAGTTGTAGGCCAAAACATCTGGAGGGCCAAAGGTTGGGGATGCCCGGCCTAAAACATATCTACGAAACACATTTTGCAGATAAAAGCCCTGAAAAGTGTATTTTGCATCAAAAAGTGCATATTTTAATTGTATGCTGACTTCTCATACATTCTTTCAAAAAAATCTGCAAAAATGTGATGGTACTGAACACCAGAAATACTGAAGGGGGGCAGGATTAGGCTGCTCAGCCCATATCTAATCTGAACCCAGGTCTCCCTGGTCCTAGTCAAACACTCTCACTGCTATTACAAATTTCTCAAGGTCCACAGTGGCTTCAGTAACCAAACAATGATCTATGAAAGTCATGAATTACATTGCAGATCCAAAAAGAGCTGAAAATAGTAAGAACTATACTAAAAAAGAAGAGTTTTGATGTTTCCACCTTGTAGGTTACACTGGCATCCAATAAGTTTTGTAATCAAGATTAGAATTGTTCTGAAAATATGTCATGTAAGAAAGGTTTATTCATACCTAGATGCTACAATTGGCTTATGAAATTGGTTTTTCATTCAGTAGGAAAGAGGCTGATTTTAGCATTCAGTGTGCTTGTTTTGAATGTCTTCAACATTTTCACTTGCTTTCACAATATTTCAGTTAGCTGCAAGATAGGCTCCATGACTTTGTTGCTAAGAATAAAAATCACAGTTTTGAAGTCCTCCATAGTATTGAAATTATTTCTGTGCTGTTAGTTGAATTATATCACCATTTTCAAATCATGCTTTCAGTGTGTTTAAAGCTCATCTTAACATCCCTTCCTATCGACACTGCATAAGAAATATCAAGTCAAGGACAAATAGACTGAAAAACAGTTTTTACCCGAGAGCCGTGGCCCTTTTGAATGCTGTAACTCGATAGTGTGACCTGGGAGATTGATGGGTGTGGGTGTGGCTGGAATGTGGTTTGTTGGTTGTTGTTGTTGTTTTGCTTTTGTTGTTTTTAAGGGATGGCATCCAATTTCGTTGCACTTGTGCAATGTTGCACGTGTGTAATGACAATAAAGAATCTATCTATCTATCTATCTATCTATCTAAATGTTCTCCAGAGGAAGACAAGAGTAACTGAAAAAAACAATGAAAGACATATGTTAATTGAACTTTTGTGAGTTGTTGGGGTGAGGATATAAAGGAAGTAAGAGGGACACAGGACAGGTAACTCTCTGGGGAAGGTATAACATGTGGGAAGAGGTGGTATTCTGACCATTCATTTGAAAAAGAAACAGACATAAGCAGTCAATTGTTGTACTCTAATTCCCATCAACTCCAGCCAGCACAGACATTGGTCAGGGATGATGGGAGCTGTAATCCAACAACATCTTTAAGGCTGCAAATTCCTCACCCCTGCAATAGATGAACTTTTTACTAGGCTGGTAAATTACCTTTGAAATATCACACAGAACAGTAACAAGAGTCAGCCAAATTTTAATGGATTGGAAATAACCCCTGTATGGTAGCTTTCTCTTTTCTGGGGAAAGGAAGGAGCAAAAATACTTATCCAGATCCTAAAAGAAACCATTGAGTGTTAAGGTATTGGTATTTGATGAGATATCTCAAGGTGATGAGAGAAGGCAGCAGCTGCCCTTCTGAAAACATTTCCTGCTGCTCCAAACATGGCACCAGAAGCATAGCATTGCTTCATGAATTTCAACAATGTAATGAGCAAATAGAGTAGTGTAATAAATTTAAAATTTAAAGCCAGCAGATGAATTTGATTTCTTTCTTTTTTTAAGAACCTCAGTCCCCTAACCTAGCAAGAAGGAGCCAATGAAGCTAAGATGGAAAATAGGCAAGTTTCCAGACACCAGGCTGAAGGCCCTAAGACGCTCCAAGCATAGACCTTGAATGGGAGAAAGGTGCAAGGATCCTTTTCCCAATCTCTACACCTGCAATCAAACTTTCCCCTCTGCCATGTTGTCCCCAGATCTGCTCCAGAGGGTTGGGGTAACTCCTAGAACAGATATAGAGTGTGTACATGGGGAGCAGAGAGGGAGAAGATTGTACAGGCAGAAATACTTGCACTGATAGAATAAGTGACTTGGGGGTATATTGGGCTCCACCCTTCGTTTCATTATATGTGTGTACATACAACTAGTTATTTGACAGGGCTCAGTGAAGCTGGCTTAAGTAATTGGTTTCTGGCCTGCATGAAAATGTTGTCACAGAAATGGCCACTGTAAACCTGTGATTTGTGGTGAAGCTACATGCCTTTACATGAAGACACTTGTAAAAGGTTTGCGATGGAGGCAGAGCCACACTTTTCAAACTGTTGCTTTATCCAATATCTTCACATGAATTTTCAGCTGTGCCTCAGAAGTGAATTCTGAACGCAGCTGCGCCTGTGAAACATTTGTTCCCTCTTTCCGTCGTGGCAAGGAGGTGACTAATGTGGAGAGATCACAGATTCAGAGGACAATTTTGAACCTGAGGCATTTGTGCAGCGCAAAACAGCTGGGTGATGGAGGACAGTTAATGCCCTTTCTTTGCCGTAAAGGGTTGATTGGGCTAATGAGGACCTCTGCCTCAGGGGCTTAATAAGCCTAGTTTATAATGTGGTATTAAAAAAGACTAGATAAATTCATAGAGGATATGCCTTCCAATAGCTACTTAGCCATGATAGCAAAGTGTAAGTCAGAGTTAGAGAACCTGAGGTCCTCTAAATGTTGGGCTCCAGCTCCTATCATTTCTGACCGTTGACTATTCTGGATGGGACTGTTGGGAAGGCCACAAGTCTTTGCTGTAACTCCAGTAGAACAAGCAGCTCTCTGAATACCAGCTGGTGGGGACAAACTTCAGTTCCTTCTGGGGGCATCTTGCGGGCATTTACTCCAGCAGAGCTCTTCTTCTGTTCTTAACCTTTAAGCAGTCATGGCTGGGGATAGGAGCAAATTTGGTTTGGATAGAAAGGTGCCACGCTTTTTAGCGGCTCCAAGCAGCTTGGAAGTTGTTCAGGGTTTAAAAGAAAAACTGCTTCATTCAAGTTTTGCAGTACTGTGTATTCTGGAGGGTAAAGGTAAAGGGACCCCTGACCATTAGGTCCAGTCGTGGCCAACTCTAGGGTTGCGACGCTCATCTCGCTTTATTGGCCGAGGGAGCTGGCATACAGCTTCCGGGTCATGTGGCCAGCATGACTAAGCCACTTCTGGCAAACCAGAGCAGCGCACGGAAACGCCGTTTACCTTCCCGCCATTTAATCTACTTGCATTTGACGTGCTTTCGAACTGCTAGATTGGCAGGAGCAGGGACCGAGCAACAGGAACTCACCCCGTCGCGGGGATTCGAACTGCCAACCTTCTGTTCGGCAAGTCCTAGGCTCTGTGGTTTAACCCACAGTGCCACCCGCGTCCCTATTCTGGAGTGTACTGAATTCCAACCCGCACATTTCATTGGGAGCAGCGGAAGAGGTGGGTTTGCTCCAGAATGTGTATCAGCCTGAAATCCTTCACCATCCGAATTAGATGCTGCAGAGAATACCTTTGTGTCTCCTCAGGTGGTGAACAGCAGATTATAATAGGTCTTTGCCAAACTTGTGATGCTAAGTAAAGGCAGACAGGGCTTCTTTAATAGTATTCACCAGCAGGTCACAGAAACACGAGAAGGGTCTGTGTGTGTGTGTGTGTGTGTGTGTGTGTGTAGGGGGTGTATTCATTCTGTAATGTTTTCTGTCTCCAAGTATAGCCATTTTTTAATGCACAAAACAAAGTATAATGATTTCTTTATAATTGGAGTTAACTATTCTTAATTCAAGTACTTATTACCTGGCTAATTCCAGAGTGTTTCTTTCATGTGCAGTTTTCATTGATGAAAATTATGTCACTAAGGCTCAGCAATTATTTATTTTATGCAGCCATATATTCATGGGTGTTTCAGGGCTCTAAGAAAAGGAAATAAGTTTTAGAGGGTAAAGTGTTTGAATGGGGAAGCCCTAATGTTTTGAATTAACCTAGTACAGTTAAAGTAATTCAGTGTCATGCAGATATTCACAAATGTTAGTAGGCAACTCACTCTCATCTAGGTTAGTCATTGTGAATAGGCGAGTGGACATTTATTTCTATATATCTTATCAGTATAATATATGAGATGAAGAAGGTTCATATTCCCAGTAGAGAGGGATGAACTTCTGCGTGCACCCGGACACAGACATACTCATATACACCTGCCTGCCTTGGTTTAGCATGGCTTGGGTCTCTCTTGACCTTTGGAGAAGAGCTCTTCATAAAACTCCACTCCTTGTAGCAAAGTCTTCTGAGCACATTTAGATTACCAGTTTTGGGAGCTGTAGTTTCTTATTCTCCCTGCTCAATATACAGGAGGAACACTTCCCAGCCTTCATGTTAGCAATGCATTGGGAGTTCAGAAGAGCCCAAAGTTTCAGCCTCGCCTACCATTTCCCCCCTTTCCCCATATATGCTCTACTCTGACTAAACCCACAACTTGACATCTTTAGGAAGTTTTGGAAAGGGTCCAAGGCTGTCTCCAACAGCTAAATTATAGTGATTCAGATTACTCTTAGGTCAAAGAGGGTGCCTTAGCAACACATGAGGCCAGGTCGGCTGGGGTCGGGAAGAAGGGGGCAATTACAGTACAGCCTTAGAGCTCACTTCCCTCCTACAATACCTTTGTTTGCCTTCCGCCTTGGAAAACAGATATACATCCACCACAATCACAGCAAGTGAAGTCACTTGACAGCCACAGTGGCCACTCAAGTCTCTTTCTTCCTGCCTGATGGAAGCTGTAAACAGAGACATCTGAAGCAGCAACTGAATGGATCAGCAGCAAGTGGTGACCAGAAAAGGTCAGAGCAGTGGGATGAATGGACAGAAAAAAGGACAATATTATTCATTCATTCCTATATACCATTTAAAGCTGAAAACGGGCTTCTAAGTTGTTTGCTACACACACACACACACACACACACACACACACCAGTTACACAAACATTAAAATGTGTTTATCTTTCCTTGAGCGCGCCAGCACAGACACAGATGTCATTGCTTCAGCTCCTCGGCTAACAAGTCCTTTCTCATCTCTAATCCCACTATCCCTGTCCCATTTAGGTACCTTTGTGCATTGGGGACTTGGCAGGGGATGCAACTTGGAGGGCAAAGAAGGGGAATAGGCTCTTCATTTTATCCAGCTGCTCTGCTGCTTAAGAAATGTGGGAAAGAATAAAAGGGCATTGAGAGATTTATTTTTCAGGGTTGGTACTGGTGTTTCATTATTATTATTATTATTATTATTATTACAGGGAAATCTAGATGTACTTTTTTCTTTTAAAAACCTATTGGGATGTCAGTTCCTTTATTTTGTGTAGCACGCAAGGCTGCACTTTTGTTTTGCTCAGGAAAAAGAGGTCCAATTACACTTTCAATGAATCCTCTAGAGTCTGAATGGCACCCTAGATTAGAGACGGTTGCCATTCACACGATAGCCAAGAAACTGACGTCATCATCCATTAGATCAGATCCTGTGAGTCCCATCAAATGATACTTCAGTGTCAATCCATTGAAGCTATAGTGTGGCAAGACTGTATTCTCTGGCTTCTATTTCTTTCAGAATCCACTACTTATTTGTATTGCACATTTGCAATAGTTTTCAGTAACTATGTTTTCTCAAGGAAATATGTCAAAAGGCTGCGAAGAAGCCAACATAAAGTATAATCACTGAAATGTATGGCTGTTCTTGTGAAGATTGCTCTCCCAGCTCAGATGCTAATTTCCTTTTGAAAAGTTTAATAAACTGAAATTTTGAGAATTTTAGAATATTTCAATCATTCTGATTTGTTTGCAGAATTTCACAGCTGCAAGATCTTGTATAACATTGAGCAAAAGAATTAATCAAACTCTGAACACAATAGAAACACACTTAATTAGAAGTCATTTTTTGTGGTGTTTATTGGGCATTAGATTTCCCTGAAAACTAATGAGGAAAGTTATTAAATATAGAAGAACTGAATGCTTCTGTAGCATATGTCAACTTTTGCTGGTGAGAAGGCAGGAATTTTATATTTTGCACTTTAACTTTTGGGTCATGTTGATTTCTATGAAAGAGAGTTAAGCACATGTTGAACTCAATCATACCTGTACAGCTCAATTCTCATAATTTACTCATGCATTCTTTAGTAGGATTTAGTTACTGAGAGTGACTTAAATTTACAGTGCAATCTGTGTCACATTAGCTAGACTGAGCCCTAAAAATTATATCTGTGACACTATCAAGTAGCCTGCTAAACATTTGGATAATCTTATTGGTCAAAATGCTGGCATCCATCTGTTTCAACAGACAATCTCTGGGGGTGAAGTCAAATTGCTGGAGAATGTCAGTGTCTGCTGTGACTGCAGAGACCAGAAACTCGTAATTGCTACCTCCCATGCTGTTTTTAGTGCCGTAGCATCACCAAAGTGATCTCTCTGGGGCACAAGCAGTGTGCAGTGTCTATGGAACTCCTGGGCTGCCCAGAAGACAAGATCCCCCTCACTGATGTGAGCCAAATGAAAGTAAAGTAATACATTTGGCACCAGCTTGGTGGGAAGAGTTACTGGAATGAGGCATACAAGATATCTTAGGGATATATCTATATTTGTGTAGAGTTTACTCCTTAGCCTTTTCTTCTCCTGAAGATGTCCCCACCAAGGCAGTGGGTATGGATTTTTCCTCAGAGTTTACTCCAAAGCCTTTCTCACAGATAAGTATAGCTGCAAGCCAGCAGAGGTTTAGGATCAGAGTTTTCCTTCTCCTAGATAGGCTACCTTCTTAGGTTGACGAGGCCCATCTGTCCCTCATTTCCCTCTAAAGCACATGCAGAAACTGCCTTCTTGACAGTTGGACCCACTGTTAGTCTCGTCTGCTCCATCTGCCAGAGTCTGTCTTTGCATGCAAGTCCCTAACTCACTGGGGGTTTGAGACCCATTTACTGCCCTCCCCTGGTTTAGCTAGCCAGGTGGGAACTGAGTGCAGGGTGGGGACCAAAGGTGGACCAACTAACCCAGAAGGAGCATGATGTGTCCCTCAGCAAAGGTACGACCTTGCCCCCAATAATTAGTTCAGTACAGGGTGAAATGTAAGGATACAGGCCAGTGGTGAGAAACCTCCAGCCCACAGGCCTAATTACCGAATTTTTTGTCCCATAGGACGCTCCGTCCCATAGGACGCACCTAGTTTTTTTGGGGGGGGAATAAAGGAAAAAAATTGTTCCTTTATTTCCCCCCAAAAAACCAGGTCGGGGAACAGCGGTATGGCGGCGCTGTGCCTCCCCGCTGTCCCCCGAGCTTGTGGGGCTGGCCGATGTCTGCCCGGCGCGTGGGGCGCTTTGCTTAAGGGCGTCCTGCGCGGCGGGCGGCAGGCTGCTATCCCCAGCGTGGGGAGCCCTGCGGGAACTCCCACAGGGCTCCCGACACTGCGGATGTCTGCCCGGTGCGAGGGGCGCTCTGCTTAAGGGTGTCCCGCACACCGGGCAGCAGGCTGCTATCCGCAGCATGGGGAGCCCTGCGGGAACTCCCGCAGGGCTCCCCACGCTGCGGATGTCTGCCCGGCGCGCTGGGCGGTCGGCTTCAGGGCGCCCCATGCGCCGGGTCGACAGGCTGCTATCCGCAGCCTAGGGAGCCCTGCGGGAACTCCCGCGGGCTCCCCAGGCTTGCTGATAGCTTCCTGAAGCCTGGAGAGCTAGAGGGGTTGGTGCGCACCGACCCCTCTCGCTCTCCAAGCTTCAGCGAAAGCCTGTATTCGCCCCATAGGACGCACACAGATTTCCCCTTCATTTTTGGAGGGGAAAAAGTGCGTCCTATAGGGCGAAAAATACAGTAGATCTGCCAGGCCTCCCCATTGTGCCTACGACAGCATTTTGGCCAAGCCATTCTCACCTGCCCTGTAGTTGATGTTGTATATCATATAGATTCTTTGTAAACTGTTTGCTAAGTGACTGTAATTTAAGTAATTAAGTAATAGTTGCAGCGCCATTTTTTCTTTGTAGTACACCTTTAAGACTGTTGTTGCATTTCTCCTATCTGACTGATACGTGTTCTTTGTGTTCTGTCAACAGACCAGCCATACTCATGGTCTCCTCAGCACTTCGATGAGGAATCATATTCTCCTGTTTCAAGGAACATGAAAGGATTATCTGGCAGTCACAACCAGCCACAGCTATGTTCTGCTCATACTTGTGGTTTAGCATCCCCTGAAGATTGTGAACACCCCCACGACCATCTTCACCATGGCCAGGAGTCAAGGCAATCATATCTTCTCAGCCCCACGGAGAGCTGCCCGATGGACCACCATCGCTGCTCGCCGCGAAGCTCCATCCATTCAGAATGCATGATGATGCCCATGGTTATGGGCGATCATATGTCCAGTAGCACTTTCCCCAGAATGCACTACACCTCACATTACGATACCAGGGACGATTGCACCATGTCTCATGCTAACACTAAGATTAACCGGATCCCTGCAAATCTGCTGGATCAGTTTGAGAAGCAGCTTCCTCTCCACAGGGATGGCTTTCATACTCTGCAGTACCAGAGGACCTCAACGGCCGCCGAACAACGCAGTGAAAGCCCAGGGAGAATACGTCACCTTGTTCATTCAGTCCAAAAACTTTTCACGAAATCTCATTCTTTGGAAGGATCTTCCAAGAGCAATGTCAATGGGACAAAGGGAGATGGCCGAGGAGATGACCACCACCACGGACATCATTCTAAACATAGCAAAAGAAGTAAAAGCAAAGAGCGGAAACCTGAGGGCAAGCATAAAACTGGGATGAGCAGTTGGTGGAGCTCCGACGACAATTTGGATAGTGATAGCACTTACCGAACACCTAGTGTTGTAAACAGACATCACCCGGACCATATTTCTCATTGCTACCCTGAAGCTCTTCAGGGACATTTTGGGGACCTCTCATTAAAGACTTCTAAAAGTAACAACGATGTGAAGTGCTCGGCCTGTGAAGGGCTTGCGATGGCCCCTGATGGCAAATACATGAAAAGGAGTTCTTGGTCTACGCTTACAGTAAGCCAGGCTAAAGAAGCTTATCGCAAGTCATCTCTTAACCTAGATAAGCCTCTAGTTCATCAGGAAATCAAACCTTCCCTGAGGCCATGCCATTACCTTCAGGTAGGAGCTAAATGTCATATATATATATATATATATATATATATATATATATATATATGGGAACTCACTGTTATAAGACCACTGGAGGGTTGCTGTTTTTTATGTGCCTGCCTTACATGAGTTATTTGCTGTCAAGTTCTCTAGTTTTGCACCTTGGAATAAAACATATGAACAAGATGTTCAGAATAATCAAAAAGGAAAGAGTAATCAAACTGGGCATGTAATAGATCATCATTTAAACATAATCCTATTATCATATCACTGCTTTAGTAATTTCACAAAAAAGCTTCTTCTTTTCTATTTCTATTTTCTATTCTATTTCTTATTTCTTTAAGTTCATGGTATCTTCAGCTGATATCTTGTTGTATTTATTTATTTTTACAAACCCACAAGCATAGACTAGTGATGAGGAGTACCACAAATCCACTTCCTGCCCTTTCACGAGCTGCTAATCACCAAGCTCCTCAATGGCTTCCCTGAGTGGAGTCTGTGGGGTCTGGGATCTTCCATTGCTGCTGTCTTTGAACAGTGTGCATGCTGCATGCATCTAAATTCTGCCTTGCTCAATAAGGGATAAGTACAAACAATGCCTACTGCGTTCAGCTCACCATGTACATGTAGGAATCAAGCCTTGTCAGAGGAATTGGCCACTCTCCAGGCACCCGGCTTGAGTTCCTTGTTGACCTCCCCGTCTGCGACTCCCGGCAAGATCAGGCGAGATCTCAATCGGCGATCCTCCTCTAACGTGAGAAGAACACACCACTCCTCCCCTGCCATCCCCAGGGAGGGGAGAGAGACAGACAGAAATGTATTTACATGCCTTTATTTCTGTCTTTCCAGCAGTACAGAGAAACGTGTCTGCACTCTCTTAACACCAACAGCAGAGAGATAATAACTCCTCCCCTGCACTTCCAGTACAGGTCAGATGACACTCTGAGCTAACATCCGGTGCTCAGTACAGTGAATAGACTGTTCCTTTGTTCCCACGGAACAGTCCCAAACATCAACATCCTGTTTGGCTTTCCAGCCATCTGGAGCTCGCTGCTGCATTGCTCCTTTTTCGTAGCAGTACAGAATCCCAATACCATCTCTTAAAGCCAGCTGGAAGTGGGTAGGTGGCTTGGGGAGCTCAGAGCAGAGAAAGGGTGCTTAACCTTTTCCCCACATGCCTCTCCTTTGCTACAAACGGCCCCTGCAGGATTATCTGAATGCCCCGGTCCTCCTGCGTTGATTCTTCAACTAATTTCACCTTTCCTAAAGCTGCTTTTAAAGATGCCATTCAGGCTTTGTTACGCACACTTGAGTGCAATGCGTAGTCAAGCCCTTCGTTACATCTATTTTGTTCTGATATCAGACGTTTCTGAGGAAAAGGAAATTATAGGAGCAATTCTATGCATACTTAATTGCAAGTCCCATGGACATGTCTGCCCCCACTTCCCAATATAGTCCTGAGGGATAAACTGACATGACTCAAGTGATTCATAATCAGGAGGATCTCCTATCTGAAGAAGTGTGCATGTATATGAAAGCTTATACCCAGAACAAACTTAGTTGGTCTCTAAGGTACTACTGGACAATTTTTTAATTTATTTATTTTGACTGCGTCAGACCAACACAACTACCTACCTGAATCTAGATCAGGGTTCGGCAACCTAAGGCCCATGGGCTGCAAGTGGCCCATGGGGGTTGTTTAACCGTCCCATGGACCCCCGGCCCGCTCGATCGGCTCCCATGCACTGCGCTAAACTGGCACGGAGCCGATCGAGAGGGGACCACCTTCCATGATGCTGGCCAATGGGAAGCTGCACACACCTCCTCTGTGCCGGAAGGAGCGCCGGAAATAGAGTTTGCGACCCCTGATCTAGATGGATTTCCTGTTGTTGTTTTTCAGTAATTAGCAACTCCATGTTCTTATTTCAAGAAAGTAGCATAGTGTGGGTTGCCAGTACCTGGGGACACATAGAGCAGGGCAGGAGCGAGGGAAACGGACAGGGTATGCGTGCGCATTCAACTGCCCAACAGCATCCGTGTCACCCAGGAAATGGCAGCTGCAGAGATAAGAAAAGAAGAGCTGTTCTGTTATTGGGAGAGGTCCCTGGTTTGCATGGAGAAGCTGTTTTCAACAGAGTCCAGAGATGAAAACACACAGCTATATTGAGGCAGCACCGGGTGTTGAAATTTGTGCCCCTAACAATTTTGTTCCTGGGCCAACTGCCCCATGCTACGCCACTGCTTGAAGATCAGAAAGAGACACTGGAGAGTGAAACTTTAGCCGTCCCACCAGCTTACACATACTATTGTTCTATTTCAGTTGCTGCCTAAATCTGTTATGGGCTTTGTGGGACAAAACGTATGAGTGCCTCTATATTTTTCACTGAGGAGGTAATAGAAGCTTTGAGGAGGGCATTCAGATTAGGGAAATAATGAGGTTTGAACACCTTTTCCCTGTACTACTTTATTTCAACACAGTTATGTTGTGCTGCTAATTAGTATTCTTTCTTCTTCTTTTTTAAAAAAGCATTTATTATACAATATAGTCACCGCAAAGAAAAGGAAAGAAGATAGCATCAAGCCCATATGGTACCCTGGCCATGGATCTCCCATAGTATATTGAGTGCGGCCCTGCATAAACATGCATATGATTTGGTTGTTAGATCTTATGTTAGAGATGTTAGAGAGTTATGTTGCTCAGTTGTTATCATTCATCATTGTGTTCACACTGCTTAGATTAACCTATCACTGTTTGAGTCATTTGGTCTGCAATGATATTTGCCAATAATGTTTGTCTAATTTATTCAGAAAATGTATAAGGCTTGAATAAATAATCGGATGCAGAGAACTTCTAAGGCTGCTGAATGAACGATGGGAGCTCAGGGTTCCAAAATAATAGGAACAGCAACATTTGCCAGGCTGCTACCAAGAAATACTTGGAAAAGATTCGTGGCTAGCTAAAAATAATTCACAGAATTTTGAACGTATATTTTAAATAATAATATTAATAATTTTATTATTTATACCCTGCCCATCTGGCTGGGTTTCCCCAGCTACTCTGGGTAGCTTTCAGCACATAAAAAATTGTAAAACATTAGACATAAAAAAAATTCCTGAAACAGCGCTGCCTTCAGGTGTCTTCTAAAAGTCATATACCGTATTTTTCACTCTATAGGACACACCGAACCTGTAATGGTTATAGGGGTTGCTCGTGCGTAAGTTGCCGCCACTCCTGGCTAGGTTACCTGGTTGAACCCTTTCTGTCTGGACAGCCCTTCACTTCGTGGCTGTTTCAGTCGCTGGCAGAATCTGTCAGTGGGCGTTTCTTGAACTTCTTCCAGCAAAGAAGTTCTTTGATGCCAAGTCTCCTCCTACTCTCCCTGCGCGGAAGTCTTCTGCGCAGGGAGGGTGTGGGCAGCGGAGCACCCGTGCTCTCCCCGCTGGTCTCCGGTGAAGAGTCCTGGAGCCTCCTCTCCGATTCCCCCATCTGCCCCCCTTCTCCACTGGTGTTACGCTGATTTCCTTCCCAGCAGATGGGCTGCCTCTCTGCCTGCTGGGACCCTCTCCGGCATCCCTCTGGAGCCTTCCCTCCGCCTCTGGCTCTGATGGCAGTTCTCTGACAGGACCATAGGACACACCTTTTTTTAGAGGGAGAGAACAAGAAAAAAAATTCTCCCCCTCTCTGCTCAGCGCCCCTTCAGTGAAGCTGCAGGAGAAACAGAGCCCCTTCCATTTCTCCTCCCGCTTGGCTGAAGGGGCGCTGTGCAGCTCTCCCTCTCTGCTGAAGCCAGGAGAGTCTTGCTCTCCTGGCTTCAGCAAAAGGAACCCAAAGCCTGTGGTGCGCAGCAGGAACTCGCAGACTTCAGGTTCCTTTTGCTGAAGCCAGGAGAGCAAGACTCTCCCGGCTTCAGCGAAAGGAACCTGAAGCCTCCGGAGCGCAGTGGGAACTCACACTGCTCTCCGAAGGCTTCAGACAGCTATCCCTGAAGCCTGGAGAGCGAGAGGGGTCGGTGCGCACTGAAAGGCTGAAATTCAGACCCTTTACACCGAATCTGCCTTAGTTGTGGTGAATGCCTGACGTAAGGCCTGAAACCAATGCTTGTCTGTCCATACAGTAAAGGAAATTATAATGCAAAATGGATTGGAATCTTTGAGGGTCTGGGGTGAAATGTTCCATAACTTTAATTTGTAAATTTCCCCTTGGGAGATGTATTCAACTTTTCCTCTATGGACACTCAACAACACTCGACCAAAAGCCAGAACTCATTGTTCACTCATTGTTGAACATATACATGTCTTCCATCCTGCCCAAAGTGCTAAGGAATCATTTACCAGTGCATGGTGTAACTGAGAAGGAACGTGCCATAAGGATAGCCATAACAGGAAACAGTTTGGCATGGTCCAGTCATTCAGTAAGACTCATGTTGCCTATGGCACACAATAATAGATGTATTTCTTTGGTAAGCAGGTTGGTAATGAGTCCTCAGCAAGGTTATAAGCAAATACAGGCAGCCATGTAGATGGACTGCTCATAGAACTATTCTGTGGATTGGTTGGGATGAGGGACAGCATTTTTTCTGTTGCATGGATTGTCTGGGTGCTTTAAGTTCTACATCCACTGACATATCTCTATAATTATGCTAAAGGTCTCCTCATTAGCTTCCCGTGGATGTTTCATTATTTCCAGAAACACTTGTATATGTGCTCTCCTTCCCATTATATCCAACTTCACAGATTGCACAGCTTGGGTGACAGATTCCAGGATCAAATAATATTTGCTTATAATCACAAGACAATTGATGAAAGTTGATGTTTGTGATGTGCACAACATGAAAGTTGTCTTGTCTTCATGTCGCTTAATCTAGTGCTAATTGCTTGAATTGCAACACAGTGCTTATGTAATTTTCTGTCAACACACAGATACTCTTGTATTTTTAAGTGCACTATGTTTTACATAGCTATGGTATGTTGGATATTAGATGCCATCACTGGATGTTCTCACGGGAAAATTTAAGATGCCTTTAGTTGGGCCAACTGTAGTACAAACATCAGTTACACAGCTAGGATAATCTATTGTGTGATTAATTCTGTGAGATGAGGAGTGGACAAAGGTTGCCTGAGTATACAGTAGATTGCCCTGATTTGTGCTTGAACCCATATTCCTTTCCTACCATGGTTGAACATGGTTGTATTCTTGTCCAATTATCATTGAGATCCAGTCCAAAGTCAGAACTAGTATTGAGACTGGAAGGAACTCAATAAACTCCTCATGTACAGATGTATTTCCATCACTTTCTTTCACAAATTGTACACCTAGAGAAAGTTGTTCCACACCAGAAAGACCTGCTGTTTCATCTTCTAAAACTGAGTACCTCATGCAAGCATTAGCCTTCATAACAGTATCTTCCGTCAAAAGTTGGCCACATCTTGCAGATGTGTAATTAGCATTGCTTGGCCCAGTATCCAAAAGTTCATGCTTTTTTAAAAACAAAAACAAAAACAACCATCCCCTGCCTCATCATGAAAACTGTAAAAGGTCCACCATGTTACCTATGGAACTGGTCTTACCATGAAGAGCAAGGTCCTGTAACACACAATACACAATGGTTGACATTTTAGAGTGTTTATTTTCTTTTATATCGCTTGCATATGGCATATTAAGTTGTTGTTCAATCGACATCTTTTTCCTGTTCGTGACAGAAAGGAAGTTAGAAGCATCTTCATGTGAACCACTATGCCATCCATTTGTGAGTGCTCTCTTGCAGCTTTATTGAAGTCTTCGTACTTGGTACAAACTTTGGCGATCAGTGTGCCCATACTGCTCATAAATTGCAATGATGGCATATAAAACAGCAGAGAATTCTAGCCAGTGATAATATTTAGGAATATTTAGAAACCCTTGGACCCGTATTATCATGCCTGAATTGATTACTTTCTGTAGGAAATCCAACGATCACATTGAGAGCACATTTCCTAACATAAAGTCAATGAATGTATTTTTAAAGTAATGATCACTCAATAATAATCAGACAGATAGTGATTGTCTTGAACCTTTCCAAATATAAGACATTTTATACCAGGCAGAAATCTCTGGGTTCAATGTACATGCATATTGCATATGACATGAAGGGTTAAAAAAACACACTATAGAATACAACTGATGTTCAGCCTTAAGTTTGCATGTGTTTTGAAGTGGTTTGTAACTATTATGATGCAGGCATTGATTCTGTCATGAGTTTCGCATGCTGGACATCAAGCACTATAATGTCATACAAAGTCCTTTGTGTATGTATATATAGATTTAATATCTGGAACAGGAAATGGCTTTTTAAAGAAATTATAGATATCAACACTTGTTACAAGTAGGTAATTAGAGTAATTATTCCCAGTTAGCAGATGCAAACTCTTCAGATGGGAATTTTAGGCACCAATAACTATTTATACAAGCTAAAAGGCACTTTGATGATTTTCAGTGCATGTAGACAGATTTTTGCTGCTGATCTGGAAGAGAGAGAGAGAGAGAGAGAGAGAGAGAGAGATGTGTTATAATAGCCCTTTGAAGTATATTGCATTATACTTCAAAGAGTATAATAAGAGTATAGTAAGAGAAGAATTGCCATACTGAAAAGGCTGAATTCTTAAGTAACATTTCAGATATAAAAATGACCACGATCTAACTGTGGGACAAGCATATGAATTTAATTTCTGTAGGTGTGTTGACATATGTTTGTAGCTTGTTTCTAATGTGTGTCCCTGGTGGGAGCATCATACAGAAAGCCAAATAGGAAAGACAGCATATGGATGATTCATGTAAAGGTCTATTCATACAGTACTATATTAATACAGTGGGACCTCGGGTTAAGAACAGAATTCGTTCTGGAAGTCTGTTCTTAAACTGAAACTGTTCTTAACCTGAGGTACCATTTTAGCTAATGGGGTCTCCTGCTGCTGCCGTGCCACCACGTGATTTCTGTTCTCATCCTGAAGCAAAGCTCTTAACCCGAAGTACTATTTCTGGGTTAGCAGAGTCTGTAACCTGAAGCATCTGTAACCTGAGGTACCACTGTATAGAAAATGCAAACTTTATTGCAGATGTGGCTAACATGGTTCCCTCTAAATATTTTGGACTCCAATTCCCATCATCGCTGATCATTGGCCACACTAGCTGGGCTGATGGGAATTGTAATCTACAATGTCCAGAGGGCAACCCTTGCTTTATCAGGTGCCCAAAGCAAGCAAACCTGCTCCCTTGCATTAGGACACAATTCATGCCAATTAAAAGCAGCGGAAGCTGTAGTTGAATCGGATGTGGGTTCCCATAAAGCATGTACAGTATCAAGCAATATACAGGCAGCTCCTCATTTATGTGGGGGTTAGGTTCTGGGCCTCCGCATGTGTAACTAAAACTGCGTATATTGGGAGCACCCTGGCTCACAAGGTGACCTTCCCCAGAGCCCAGAGTGGACATCTGGTGCTGAAGAAGGCAGGGAGTGTCTCCCTCCTGGTGTGACCAGCTCCCCTCCCCGCTGTTCTCCCAGAACACAGAGAGAAATGAAAATGGCAGAACAAAGAGAAACAAGACGAAGGAGTCTTAGGCTGCTGGGGAAGGAACCAGGCAAGGAACTTTAGAGACGGGTGGGGAGACAGGGACCTTTGGTCCTCACAACTGGCTCACTGGGGCAAGACCTACTGGCGAGAGTTGCTGTGATCACTAGACTTGCACTCTTTGGGTTTCTTTGAATAAAGTGTTAACTGACACTGGGTGTTTTATTGCTGACTTGCCCCTGACTCCGGCCCCTGACAGGAAGCTGTTCCACAGCAAGCAAGTTGAGATGACATGGATTTGCACAAAGGCCATTTCGATAAAGGCCATACAAATTACCTGCGTTCTAGAGAGGACTACTGGTAGATTAGCTGAGGCACAGCAGAATACTTGACTAAAGTAAGCTCTTCCTAACACGAACCATGCCTGTTGTTCTTTTCCAAATTCAGTTCAACAGTTCTGTTCACTTAAAGTGAAAGAGACTTAAAACTTCCTTGCTGCACTTGTGAAAAAGTTTGCAGTCCTATATCAGCCTAGATATTCTCTATTGCCTGCTAGCTGAGAAACAGCATAGATGCAAGTGCTTTATAAATCGGAGATTAATTAAGTGTGAATGTGATTATGAGTGAATCTGAGTGTTACATTAAGTGTGGGTGAGTGGCGACTCCTACCTCGCTGTGGCCAACAGCCACCTACTGCCACATGTAGCCCACAGGCACAAAATAGTTGCTTGCCCCTGATTAGGGTCAAATAATAAAAACCTAGGATGATAAAGAACCATTTATGTAAAGAATCATTTATGTATATCTACAATGAGCACAGGACGTGTGCAAATGCAGGTCTAGATGCAGCACAGAGCCATTTCCAATCTTGCCTGGAGCTTAGTTCATTCTGAATTATGTGACAGCCCTTTGAATTATATGACCATCATGTAATTAGTCAGTCATAACTGCTTGATAGCTAGCAAAGTTCATCACCACTCTCATGTTCTCTTCAGTACTGAGCTGACATCCACTGATTCCAAATATAATGCAAGGGGATTAATTGAGATTCTACTAATCAGGAAGGTATTTCACATACAAAATGACACATAAAAGTGTTAAACTCTCTATGGGGTAGTTTTAGAATTGGTACTTTTTTGCAGCAAAATAGATTCCTAGGTAGCATGAATATATCTTCCCTTATTACGAAAAGTCATTATTCATGGTATCCTTGCCTTTTATGAATTGCGGTGTCCTAGCCTTTTGGGAGAAGATTTCAGACCACCAGCAACTCTGTTTCAAGAAGCTAACTTATTTTCTGTATTTATTTAACTACCCATAACACAAAACCTATCCTGCCTCAATTAACATTAAGTGACTTAGTTCCAGTGCTTTCTGTGTACAAGTGGGACAGACATGCACTTTTTTCCCTAGTAACTGCAACCATTGATCAGGGTCAGGGCTTTTACCCAGAATGGATAAGGTATCAGTCAGGTTCTGTTGTTCCTTTTAGCTCAAGGAGGGCTTCATGTGTGACACCTACAAGGTATCCAGAAACATCAGTATGCACCTGGATGCATATCTTATTGAAAGTAATACAGGGCCGGGAGGTACTATCAGAGGCGGAGCTAGCTGCTCCGGTACCCAGGGGTGGGGGCATGGGGGTGGAGCGAGCCACCGGGGGCGTGGAGCGAGCCACCCATGGCAGGCTGCTTTCTGGGTGGGGGTGGCAGCCACACCACTTTGCCTGCAGCCTTACTACCTTCCCACTTCCTTTTTACAGCTCGGGGGACGCTTCCCCTGAGAGAGCCAGTGTGGTGTAGTGGTTAAGAGCGGTAGTCTCGTAATCTGGGGAACCAGGTTCGTGTCTCCGCTCCTCCACATGCAGCTGCTGGGTGACCTTGGGCTAGTCACACTTTTCTGAAGTCTCTCAGCCCCACTCACCTCACAGAGTGTTGTGGGGGAGGAAGGGAAAGGAGAATGTTAGCCGCTTTGAGACTCCTGAAGGGGAGTGAAAGGCGGGATATCAAATCCAAACTACTACTACTACTCTTCTTCTTCTTCTTCTTCTTCTTCTTCTTCTTCTTCTTCTTCTTCTTCTTCTTCTTCTTCCCCCCCCCAGGAGCAGGGGACAACGGCGTGTCACCTGCCCACAACTCCCAAGCCTCCCCCCAAGCTGTCAAAATGAAGGGGGAAGGGGAGGAAGGCCGCCGGCAACGTGGCACAGCTCTGCCCCTTCCCCCGACAACTCGGGATAGGCTTGGGAGTCGCAGGTGGGTGGTACACCGAATGTCACCCCCCTCAGTGATGACACCCAGGGTGAACCGCCCCCACCACCCCCTTCTTCCGCCCTGGGTAATGTTTACTCTTGGGTGTGTATCTATTTCATGTGCACAGTCCAAGAAGTGCTACATGCATGGAGGACTGCTTCTGTTCAAGTGTATCGCCTTAGTTGGTTCAGGGCAAAGAAGAAAGGGATGGAGAGAAGAAGGGTTAAGGGACAAAAAACAAGCCCTCCTTTACCCTGCCCTTCATCTGAATTTATTCCAAACAAAACTCGAAGGGCGGGGGGAGCTAAGGTGTAAGCAAACTGTATTTCTTTCCTACGATTCCATTAATGTTATTCCATATTTCAGAAAGTGAAAAATTGGACTGAAAAGTTGTTGAAATTTTCCCCACAGAAATCACCACTTCTGATATGAGTTGCTACACGGACAGATTTTCCCGGACATTAAAGGGACTCCCGCCTGGACACAATTCCCAGTGGCCAAATCCCGGACACGTCCAGGATAATCTGGACGTATAGCAACCCTATTTATCAAAAACTTGGTCACTCATTAATCGACAATCGCACACCACTGCAATTCATTCACCGAGGCATCATGAAGTGTAGTTTCCAGGTGTTTGAGCCTTCACTCTAGTTTCTGACTTTTTATACATTACGGACATATCAGAATGCAGGTTTCCTGGGTCTTAGCGTTCATTGGTTTCTCTGAAAGCTGCTAAAAGGCAAATTAAGATTTCCATTTACCAAATAAAAAACTTAACATGGTTGACAATGTGCAGAGCAAGTTGTCGCAGAAAATTGATGTGATGAGGAGAACTTTACGACACATCTGCATCTTTTGTGACATGGGGGGGTAGACGGGGTGGTAGAGTCTCCCCATTCTGTGCCACTGCGGCATAGATTGCCACTTGTTAAATACTTCTTGTCTGCATTCACCTCACGTCAAATGCAACAGAATGGTAACGGCTTCATACCTTAACGGCCCGATTAAAACTGTCTCTTTTATGTAATGACGAATGCTTATTCCTTCTTCATCATAAATGTTTGTTCTTAAAAGGGTTCCATGGCAAGATGAGATTTATTTCTCTTTTGTGCTTGTTGTAATATACTGTACCAGGTGCCTCAAGATGAATGGGGAGGGTACCCTGCTGGTGGTAAAGATGAGGAGATTCCCTGCAGAAGGATGAGAAGTGGAAGTTATATTAAAGCCATGGGAGATGAGGAGAGTGGAGATTCCGACACTAGCCCCAAAACATCACCAAAGGTAGCAGTCCATCCGGAGTCATTGTTAAAATCTATCGGACAAAGAGCTCTTGGAGACCACCAAAAGTAAGCCTCTCAAAGCTTTTTCCTACGTTTCATTAATGTGAGTTTCATTGACTCAAACTACATTTCCTTCTGCAGTTTCTTCATATTCTGCCACAACTGAAAGAAAATGTTAGCTGTACTTATTCTGACTTTCCCCATTTAAGTAGGTGGTTCTATTTCTAGCAGAAGGGGGGGAAAACCAATTCCTGTGCCCTATAATAAATAGCAAACATCTTACATAGTTTACTATATTTCTAACAGAAAAGATCTATGTGCTGTGAAATAAAACTGACAGTAATTGGAAAGACAATGGCATTTTCAGTAAAGTGGAAAAACAGAGTAGCCTTGTATTTAATGTGCATCCATTAAATATATCCTGAAGAACATATGAATATATACAAATTAATTTTTCAAAGTAGGAAGAACAAGATGTGATGGGGAGGGGGCAAGCTCACAGGAAGCTAATTTTTCATTTACATCTTTAGAACTGGGCTGTTATGGGATGGCTTCAACTTCCCTATCATCAGCTCTTCCTGTTTCAGTATCTATAAATTGTTTGTGAACTAGATCCCATGGTAACACATAAATGTGACCTCTCCAGGGCTCAAGCCTGGGCATTGTATATGGAGGTCATAGGCTGCCCAGACAACAAGACCCGCTACTCGGCCTCCCTGATGTGGTCCAAAGGAAAGCAGAGCAATACGTTTGACACCAGCTTGGCTGCAGGTGTTGACAGAAGGAGGCTTCAAGATGCCATCCAACCATCAATTTGTGTCAGGTTGCAGCTTAGCTTTTTCATCTCCTGAAGATGTCCCCTGCAAGGCAGCAGAGGATTAGGATCAGAGTTTTCCTTTTTTTAGATGGGCTACCTTCCCTCACATGCGGAAATTGCCTTCTTCACCATTGGACCCGCTATTGGTCTTGTTCTCACAATCCACTGGAGCCTGTCTTTGCATTCAGGGGACAGACTAATTGAAGAGGGGGATGTAGCAAAGCAGAGTACATGTAAAGTTTAAGGGGGAAAGGATGCCCAGAACTTCTACATTCTCAAGCAGCAGTCTGTTCTCAGATACAGAGGGAGGGGAGCTGTTGAGTCCATCTTTCTCTCATCCCCACCAGAGGAGATTCCCCAGGAGCGGAGAGTCAGTCTTTGAGCTCAAGCCTGAGACTGGTAGCATGGAACCTGAAGCCCTGAAAGATGCTAAGCTTTAGGCCTGATGGCTGTCTATTTTAAAAATCTTGACTCCTCATTCATGGGCATGGAATCAAGGAAGAGTAATCAAGGCACAGAAAGTTATTAGGAATTGTTTGGAGTTTGGTCTTTGTTGGGGCAAGTTCCTTGGATATAGTCAGCTGTCCATAGTCCTGCAAGGTGTACGTTATACCATCTTACTTATCCTGAAGCCCAGGGAACACAATAAAGAGTATCTTGATTTCCACCTTTCAAAGTCTGTGTCCTGTGCTATATTTCTGCCCAATTCCACAGCACTTTAAAAAGCCCTATTATACCAACAGAAAGGTTATTGTGTAGGAGGCTAGGATGTTAAGAAGCTAATGACACAACCATTTTTATTTCAGTTTCAGGGCCTAGTGTTTATTTTTCTTTCAGATGGTCATCTCAAATGAACTAAATGTTAGTGACAGAAGAGATGGGGAGAGGGGTTTTTTGTTTGGTTTGATTGCTTGGAAAAGACAAATTCTGCCCTTTATGAATAGCTCTGCTTGGAAAGAAAGTGAACTACTATCTTTCTCTAAGTTTCATTTGGAAACTTAAATCACTGAGAGGCCTATTCCACCAGATACTTTATATATGGTGGAATTCAACACCACGCTAATACAACCATCAAAGCAAGCACTCACCCAACAAAAGAAAATCTCCCTTTTCCTTCCCCACATGTGCTGTTCTGGGTGTTCTTCTGACCCTCTGGAACCTAACTGGGGGTTGCAATGGGATGAAAGGGAGAAAAGTCCTGTTGTGCCAACAGGACTTGGGCTGGTTCCTGCTCTCAGGAATATTTAGTTGAATCCAGCCCTTAATAAAGTTTATAATTATTACAAAAGTCCAAAATAATAGTCAACAAAGGGAGAGATTGCTAAGCACGAATGATACATCACATGGGCTTTATATGCTAGAATGTCTTTTCTATATTTCATACTGTTCTTAATGTGTCATACTGTGTTTTATGTATTTTGTTTTCTTTCCTCCTTCTCTACTGGTTATTGACTGAAATAAATACTAGCCCATGTCAGAGGTAGAGTTCATTGGTAAATGGTTACTCCTGGAAAGAAGTTGTCTTCTAGAATTTAAGAAGAGCAAACCCTCCTTTGTTTATCTGAGAGAGCAGCATTTAGGGATTCACAACATAATCCCTGTATGCAGAATGAATAAGGCAAAGGCTTTTAAATAGAATTATTGAATAAACTAACACATGTAGTTGTGTTAATGACAATCTGTACACTGCAATAATACACAAAATACAATATAGATTATGTTGATTGCTTAATGTGTCATTTGATGCAAAAGAAAAGCTAATTCTTCCTAAATTAATTTTCACAATTACCAGCCCTGTGTTTTATCCTAATAGAATCTTTCTTGAGTGATTGCTTCTGTAAGGATAGCATTATAACATGAAGAATGGTAAATGTCTTTGAAGGAGAAAAATTAAAAGAAAAAGGTCTACCATGGTTCAGTGATTAGTTTCATAGAATGAGGTGAAAAAAACAAGCTGCTCTTCTCCTACAGCAATCTCATTTTATTAACTTAATTTTCTATTACCCAGCTTTTTTTATAGAAGAGGGAAACATGCAGCTGCCTTCGTAGGTACAAAACACTTTCATTTAATTTGACACAAAGCCTGATCTCATCTAGTCAGACCAAAAGCGATAGTTGCAGGATTAGCCAAAGTTTGGGCTGCATATAAATTACCTTGAATTGCAGGTACTTCTAAATGAAATACTGTATGGAGTTTCTTTCATTGCTCCTGATTTCTCTTTGCCATACACCCTAATATGGATTATATGTATATTTTCTGTCCTCTGCTATGTAGAATATATTCAAATATTATCAAATTCATTTTACAAAAGTTTGTTTATATTTATTTATTTATTTTACTCTATTTATAACCCATCCTTCATATAGATTCCAGGGCAGGTAACAGTAATGTTGGGACGTGGGTAGCGCTGTGGGTTAAACCACAGAGCCTAGGGCTTGCCAATCAGAAGGTCAGTGGTTCGAATCCCCACGACGGGGTGAGCTCCCGTTGCTTGGTCCCTGCTCCTGCCCACTTAGCAGTTCAAAAGCACCCCAAAGTGCAAGTAGATAAATAGGTACCGCTCCGGCGGGAAGGTAAACGGCGTTTCTGTGTACGGCTCTGGTTTGCCTAAGTGAGCTAAGTGGCTTAGTCATGCTGGCCACATGACCTGGAAGCTGTACACCAGCTCCCTCGGCCAGTAAAGTGAGATGAGCGCCGCAACCCCAGAGTCGTCTGTGACTGGACCTAACGGTCAGGGGTCCCTTTACCTTTTAACAGTAGTGTTAAAGCAACCAACCACAGTAAAATGCAGTTCAGATAATCTAATAAAACCAACTCTATGATGATATGATTTCTAACGAAATCCAATAACAGCAGCAGAAAATGATGGGGAGAGGGCAGCTATCATTATGGAGTTCATTATCTGAGCACCAGCCTGTTCTGGGCATGTAGGTTTAGACTTGGGAATGCAAGTTAGAGCCCAGGCTGCAGTAGTAGCTAGGAGTCGGTTTTGCCAATTTCATCTGGTGCGCCTTCTGCAGACCTTTCTGTCAAACTTAACTGGAACGCTTCGTTTTCTTGAGGCGATTCTAGTGTACCATACTCTGCCCTTGATGATGGTTCAGAAGCTTCAGAAGTAGGATAATGCAACACCTTCTCTCCCCATGGGAAGTACCTTTAGCTGGGAGTATATTACAGCAGCGCTCCAGGGTTGACATCTGCTCCCCAGTTGGTTGGGTGCAATTCAAAGTACAGGTTATGATACCCTAAATAGGTTGTACATAGAATTCAGAGGTTCTGACTTGACTCAATTAAACTTTACTCACGGCCTACCTCTTTTACCTTAGCACCTGCTTATCACGCATTGTCAGTTTCTTTAAAAGCCCACATTTAATGTAAAATTATATTTATAATACTGCAAAAGAATGATACCTCATGCCATACTCTATTTCCGCAGCATAATTTTATAAGTCTATTAACACACATATATTTTTATACTGTTATATGCATTGTTTTATGTATCCATTTATGTGCTGGTTACTTTAGGAAACCTGGAGTGCATATGCATATAATAGTGCTTATAATCGGCAATAATTGTTCAGATTTTTAGGGGGACTAGGGTGCGGGAACCAAATCCTCAATGAGATGATTATTGGGCAGGGGAAATCCATGTGGGTAAGCTTGACATCTAAAATTTGGAAAATTCCATCCCAAGTTCTAAACAGCTTGCGGCCTTCATATTTAAATACCACCTTCTTTTGTAAAGCGAAGGCCATCTCTAATATTGAGGTTCTCATTCATGTACCGAGTAAGGATGGAAAAGGCTTCTAAGCAAAATAAAGAAGGAGAAACCAAAGTACAAAAACTGGAAAGTAACAAGGCTCCCCTTACTTTGCTCTTAAAGATGGGACATTTCATTGTTGTATTAAATTGAAACAAACCTTTGATAAATTCTTATTTATTAAATCTAGGTTTCACAACGATCAAGGTTTTAGTTGTTTTTTAAAAAATTATCTGTTGCAATAAAATATAGTTCCAGTAAGTGTTCCACCCTCAAACTTTGTTGATCTGAAGGGCATGATAATAAGAAAATTAAGCTAAAGGGAATTTGAGTGCCTTAGTTCACAATCTGTGGTTTTAGAGTTTGGGTCAATTATCCATCTCAACAAGCACTCGCTTTGATACTTATATGACCGGTAGGAGCAATAGGAGGTGAAAAGAATTTTCTAAGCAATGTGGGTTATTTTCCTTAGAAGAGGAATCCACTGAGAATTAAGTCTGTCTTTGGAGACTAACCTTGAGGAATAAGCAGGCAAGTGTGCATTCTGTCAGTGTTTCCTTCTGGTTGGTATGGTACACGAATGGCATTTATGTTCTGAAACTCTGCTAATCATCACCCTCGTACTTACAGGATCGCCTCTCCTGGTATGTCCAACAGAGGACCCTAAGGTCCATGAATAATAATAGCTTAAAGGTACCGGGCCCCAAGGAAGCCAGACGATCCTCCACCAGGGCCAGCGCTTTTTCAGTGATGGCTCTGACCTGGTGAAATGCTCTGTCCCACGAGACTAGGGCCCTGCAGGACTTGATTTCCATCCGCAGGCAGAGTTTTAAGTAAGAATGTGGGCAAGTGGAGGCTTGCTAAGGGCAACTGAGGTTGGTGCACCATTCGCTCCGATATAGTAGACAACACTATCATAGCAAAAGAGATGGTGCAGAATTCTGCTTTGATTCGAATGTGGGCTGAAATCCCAATATCATTTTGAAGTCCTAACCAGGTTGCAGATTCTACTCCAAGTTCACCAATCTATTCTAGAATTTTGGTAGGCAACAATTATTTTTATTTTTAGGTTTGTTTTTAATATTTGCTGTGTGTGTGCGCGCATGTGTGTGTGTGTGTGTGTGTGTGTGTGTGTGTGTGTATGTACACACACACACAAACATATACCACCTTGATTTTTTAATGGTAAGAACTAAATGCCCCAATAAATAAACATGTAGTTTATATTCCGGCATCTGTAGAAACTTTCCAGATTTCAGTTATCGCTGTACAAAGTGCTTTAAATGACAAATTTTGCTAAACTATGCTAGAAAGCTTATTGATTGTCCATACAAGACTCCTGTAGAATTGAAGATTTATCTGAGCTACGAAAACAACTAGTATGATGAGAGCGTTATTAGAACTGACCTTAATAATGCTAAGCCATTTTTGTGGGTAAACTGAATAAATTTAATCTGATTCAGAGAATTTATAGTACCTGTTAGTTCCAGCATGCTGTGATGGAGTTAAGAATGGACCAGAGTTGTGCTCATTTCTTGTGCGCCGCCTTCACACAAGCAGCTCTTGCTGAGTTCAGCGGAAGCAGTTAGTTATGCAGCGCTAAAAATGAATATAACCCGATGCAACCTCAATTAAGAAATTATGTGTTGATAAAACAATCGAAGCCTTCAGCTTACAGAGTGAGTATGTGATATGTTTTTAGTGCAGGCAATGGAAGCTTTGTTCATGGGAAATTGTGTTTTTAGAGGTATTCACAGTTCCTTTTGTAATATGCCTCTTTGGGATATGAGCTTGCCAGGTTTCTCAGCCGTATTATGTTCATTGGAATTCACCTGCTTTACCTCCATTTGGTCTCTTTGTCCCCCTTTGAAGCACAAGAAACTGTGCAAGTATAATGCTATTTGTTACTGCTTCTGCATCAACTGGATAAAGCTGCAAAGGCATGGCATGTTCTAAAAGTGGCCTTAAGGACAGACTCCATTTGGGCTGAACGTTGGAGATACTGTTCATACGCTTACAAGGCAGCATTTGCTGAAGTCGCAAATGGAATCAGGGGAATGTTAGGATAAAATAAAAGGCACTTGGTGTCATTTTCTCACTTTAAGAATTTGAGTTGAGGCTAAAGCAGATAACAGTTTTTAGTCACGCTAGTTATTTAGTGAGTCTTGTTAACCTGGTTTCCACTTTCTCATACGCTCATCACTATTTACTAACCATTTCTGAAATGCAACAATTTTTGTGATGCATTTTGAAAGACTCTTTTGCATAGCTCAAGCAAAACTAAAGGCCTCCCCCACCCCCTTACAGTAGCTGAAAACACAGTATTCAGTAATGTGGTAGAAATTCCAGACCCGCTGTATTTTATCATTTCAATTGTACTGGGACAATCCTATACAAGTTTGGCAATTTTAGTCAATGGAAGAAAAGTCCTCCCTTTGACCATTGCGGAATTTAAATGTGGGTTATGGTTTCTCATTGGCTAAATGCTTCCCCCAAATGGAATGTCTTTTCTTTGATTGGCCTTTCACCATCAATGTGATTATGTGCCATCTTAATCCTAAGCATTTATACTTGGAAATAAGGTGTGCTAAGTTCAGTGGTTGTTATTACCAAGTATGTCTAGGACTTCAGCATTCATATCTGTATTATGGTAAATGTTTACAACTGAATGAGGAAGGTCCGTAGGCAATATTTTAGTTTAGTAAGGAACAATTCTCAGCTTTAAAGTGTAAGTAAATCATTCACCACATGCTATGCAGCAGGACAATAAAGAGGTTTATTAATTAAACTGAGTGGCTGGATTGCCACCAATGACAAGTCAATGCCAAACTTTTAAAAGTTCACCTAAGATATATCTCACTTAATATATGCATGCAGTTTAGATTAGTTTGCAATGAGATGTCCTCTGGGGTTGCACAAGGATCAGCCCCGGGTCTGATGCTGTTTAACATCTTCATTAATGACTTGGAAGAAGAAGTGGGCAGCACACATCTCGGGGGAAGCATTGTGAATGATTTATATGATAGGCTACAAATTAAAAAATGAGCTCAGCATACTAGAGAGCCTTACTGGGGGGAAAAAAAGAAATGTTGGACAGATTCAGATGCAAAGTATTATACAACGGAGAGAGAGAGAAAGATCCACTTTGGGAAAAAATTGAAGCAGGAGGGTAACGGCTTGCAGATAGCATTGCTGGGAGAAACGTTAATAGTATAGGAAATGGCGAGCAAGCGGGGGGGGGGAAACCATAGTGGCATAACAAATGGATATATAGGTTGCCGTAACGATCATTGTTCACTTAACGGTTTAATTTGTTTAGCACCAACATAATGTGAAGTGAGATGTTCATGGGGCTGGTTGTAAGCATTGGGAAAGGCTTGAGAAGCACTCGGCACCAGCCTCAAGTACACCCCGAAGTAGGATGCCAGCGAGTTTGAAAGGAGTCTGGTCGATCCGAGTGCTTCAAATCTCCCAAGTGTCATACATGCTGTTAGAGGCTGCAGCAATGATGGCAAAGTCCAGGGACTCATCTTGAGCACTTCCCACTTGGACCAGACAATTAGAGCTCTTAAGTGCTGACAGCGCCAACCATATGCTTAGGAGAAGGAGAGCCTAAATCTAGTCCAAGCTCTTCTCCATGTAGGAGACTGGGTCTGTTAAGAGCTGGGAGCAGATGTGTGCAGCTGAGGCCTTTCCAGCTGGGTCAGGGCCAGGGCCTGTAGTAGGAATAAGAAACCAGAGGCCAATTTTTCTGTGGTGTTCTCCTAACTTTGATGGAATCCTAGGGGGAAGCTTCTGGGGGAATGGGCACTGGCCTCCTGTATCACGGGGTGTTCTTTCCACCCCTCGCTTCTTTCTAGCCTTAGTTTTTCATCCTTTGTTTCCCTCTCTATCTTTCCTTAATAGTCAGAGCTACCTGCAAGCGGCAAGTGATGTGCCCGGTGGACACAACTTGGATCCGTCAGCAAACTACAATTCCCCCAAGTTCCGATCAAGGAATCAGAGCTATATGAGAGCAGTGAGCACGCTCAGTCAGGCCAGCTGCATCAGCCAGGTTGGAAACATTTTTTATTTTATTTTCAGCCTGATTTTCTAAGCGACATCAGCAACAGGAGTTTATCGTATCACCCAAGCTAGCTACCAGCTGTTTAGCAGTTTTTGTCAGCAGTTCCATGTCAGAGAATTGAAAACATGTCCAGTTCTGAAGGGCTTAAACTATTTGAGATGGCCTAATGAAAAATATTTAGCCGAAACCATTTGCCTAAGTGTGGAGCTTTTCTCATGTGCAAGTGAATCACATCTTGTAGCTGAAACCACCAGAGTCTCAAGCCTTTTTGACCTGTTTCACACACTATAGTTTTTCAGGCAGGGATGAGGAACTTGTGGCCCTCAAGATGTTCTAGACTTCAGCTCATTTCAGCCCCAGCCAGAATGGCCAATGGGAGGGACAGTTGTAGTTCAGCAAGACCTGGTTCTAAGGTGTGCATTTGAAATGTTCTGTATATGAACTTAAAACATATAACAGTAACAACAGCTGGTTTGTCTGGAGCGAGACACACCAGTAGCCTGAGTTCGGACAACGCAACGAAACAACAGTGCGACAGCAGGACCAAAGGAGAGGCAAAGTGGCTATGATCTCTTCTCTGGGGGCACTCATGTATTCACATGCTAAACCGTGGTTTGGTTTAGCATTATGTACAAACCAGGCCACAGTATGGAAGTGGTAAACAATGGTTTGCAAAAGTAAGAGTTACTTACCAAGGAGCACAAATTGGCCGCTCTGTGATGAGTATACACTTGGTGGCAAACACTGGTTTGATGTGCACTCTCTGTGAAACTGCCCATTCAATAAGTGCCAGTGTTGTGTCTTAGTTATGAAATTTAATTGGGAGTAGCTAGCTTGCACAGTTTACATCCCACCTTTTTGAGGGTGTGAGATAGGAGGAAGTAGAATAACAGTAAACTGTGTTTTTGTTACACTGAATTTTTTAAGGGGGGAAGCTGTGTGTGTTGTATAGGGCGAACCTTTGGCGTATAAAGCTAATGAGTGTTAATTTGTGTGCTTCTTGTTTTTGAATGTCTGAACACTGCCCACATTCTAGGGTAAGAAATGCAGGAAAGTCATTTAAATTGGAGCAAGGACTTCTTGGTCTATTTCATTCAATGAGCCTTCTTATGTCGCATAATCTTCTACTGATTATGATTCAGTTCTAAAGGGAAATCAGATGGCCTGTTAGCATGCATGGATTGTCATCTCAGAGATTCACGGCTTGAAAAAGGCTAAGAACAGCTGTGAAATGTTCTGATTGCCTTGTGGCAGGCCCCTACAGCTCCTATACAACAAGAGAAACAGGACAAAATTGAGGCTAGCTGACAGCAGGCATAGACATTCCAGGACTGCACTTGTTCACAAGTTCATCTCTGCCAGAACTTGAAGTTACTAAAGACAAGTAACTGCTTCCCAGTGCACTTTTTCCTCTCCTTCCTCTCCCTGGTAGCGTAAACATCCAAAGAAAATGTGGGTGGTGCTGTGGTCTAAACCACTGAGCCTCTTGGGCTTGCCAATCGGAAGGTTGGCTATTCAAATTCTCTCAACAGGGTGAGCTCCCATTGCTCGGTCCCAGTTCCTGCCAACCTAGCAGTTTGAAAGCATGCCAGTGCAAGTAGATAAATAGGTACCACTGTGGCGGGAAGGTAAACGGCGTTTCTGTGTGCTCTGGCTTCCGTCATGGTCCTCCGTGCACCAGAAGCGGTTTAGTCATGCTGGCTACATGACCCGAAAAGCTGTCTGTGGACAAACACCAGCTCCCTCGGCCTGAAAGTGAGATGAGTGCTACAACCCCAGAGTTGTCTGCGACTGGACCCAACCGTCCTTAAACATCCAAAATGAGATTGCCATACTCTGAAATTCCTTGACCAAAAGCATTTTCTTCTGCAAGGAGCCGCCAACGGAAGCATCTCACCACACATTTCATATTATAAACCATGCCAGAGAGACTGGAAGAGGAGACGCGAGCTGCTGTTTATCTTCAGCAAAGTCCAGTCCAGTAGAGGAGTGTCCCACTTCTGTACTTTGTCTTAGCACTAGGCAGTGTTGTTCCTCTAGGACAGCTTTCCCCCAACCTAAGTAAGTGAGCTGCCGATGTTTAGTGCTACAGCTCCTGTCTGCTCCAGACTATTTGGACAGCATCATGTTGGTCAAGGAAATTAAGTGTGTTAAGAGAATGCTATGTCCTCGTTGCTCCTGGTTCCTGCTGCATATTCTCTTCCCCCACTTAAGCCAGTGCAGAAGAACAAAGGAGAATGTGAGCCCAGAGCCATGCAAGTTTTTCAGGTGGACATCAGATACAGGTGGACCTCAGCAAGCCATGCCACATATACTTTTAATGCCCATCAAATAGCCATTTATTCTGCAGAGGGAGATTCGTATACATAAAAAAGGGGCTATGCTCCTTGCCAGCAAGTTGAATTTACAAGTAGGAAATAAGACAATCATAAGTATGAACTGCATTATCCCATCTTTCTTTCCTAATATTGTTTGCACAAGGCAATTCAGAATGAGAATGTTTGTCTTTCCAGAGAACATTAGTTAATGTAATTTGATTAGAAATGAAATAATTATTACAAGGGCCAGAACTAATTGTTTTCAGAACAACTTAATTCTGGAAGTGTATTTATGGGAAATGGTACTATCAGACTTTTGGTGCAATCAGAGGCTATTCGCCACAAATTATTTGTTTAATCTAAAAATGCATACTTCGTCAACTGGACTTTTGCCCCCTTTAGCCACTTCACAGGGTATGGGGGATGGTACGTGGGGATGGAGGCAGTACAGCCACAAGTGTCATGGGCACACACTCTGGAGAGCAAATGCAGTTTCTGCCAACTGCCAATCTCTTTCGGCAAATTAGCACTTTGGAATTTTGATAGAAGGCCAGGACAGCATGCCTTCTGTCCACCCTGCTGTGGGTCAGCCTTCTCCCACCCACAGACAGAAAGAGGGAAAGCACAAGAAACAAACACATTTAGCTTTTCTAAGGTGTCAGTTCCAGTGAAATTAAAATGGATTCCCTTGAATTTGCTTGATTTTCCAGGGGGGCGGGGGAGGGCGGAATCAGCAAATTGATACTTGCAGTGGTTTCAGGAAATGTCACAGATTCAGTGCTTGGTAGCACCACAAAAACTTTGATCCAAATCATGGGTAATCATGGTTTTTACACAGGGTGCCAAAATCAACAACAAATCACAAAATGCATCTGGGTGCACAGATTCGGCGGTGGTTTGGGAAGGGATCCCTTGTGAGGGAATTATGAGGATCCATAAGGATTAAGTTCACCATGGATCAAGTGAACTTCAAAGCACACTGGATCCTTGATTTAATCAGTGGTGATGGATGTGTTCTGTGATGTGATTATGATTGGCAGGGCAGGGAACCCAAGGAAACATTGCGCGGTTTCAAGAGCATCTATTTTATTGGATCCAACTTGTGGATCCAACTTCCTCTCTCTCTCTCTCTCTCTCTCTCTCTCTCTCTCTGGCATGCCATTCTCTCTTGCTCTGTCTCTTGACTCCAGTGCACCCTACTCCACCCCCCAACCCCAACTCCTTTGCTCCATTTTTGTCCTTCTGCCTCCAGCTATCCCACATCAGTCCCATTTAACTCAGTAAACTTCCTTATCTTACAATCCTAGCCACAAGAACTTCCCATCAAGCCAGGATCATATTGTTTACTAGCATCATTAGTTTCACTAGTATTTTCAGTCTGTCTCCAATTATAAAATGAACACTATATTATTATTAGTAGTAGTAGTAGTAGTAGTAGTAGTATTAGGAGCAATTTGTGATAGATGTTTGGAACAAAACAGTTTCCTTTTACACTCAAATATAGAAAAAAACCTGGTTTGTTCAGCTGCTTTTAGCTGTAAGAAACCTTGATCAAACTAGTTTCAGATCCTGGTTTGTTCAGTAACTGTGTGTCTGTTCCTTATTATTATTATTATTCTTGTTGTTGTTGTTGTTGTTATTATTATTATTATTTTCTATACCACCATTCATTCAAAGATTACAGGGTGGTTTGCAATATAAAAACACAAAGAAACTCCATAACATAGTAGCAAAGAAAAACAATATTGCCCCTACGCAGTTATTTTATTATTTATTAAATTTCATTGCTAAACGAGTTGAAACTAAAAAGCTGTCCTAAGCTGTCATCCAAAAATAACATCAGAACTGGACAGTCTACTTAGCACACAGATAGCGAACATGCTTAGTTCAGTGATGTTGAAGCATTTTGCTGCATGATAAAAGTGTCAAGAGGTGATGTGGGGGGTGAGGAGGGGGGACTCTATTAATAATGTTCAGGTCGTGCCTGCTTTTGAAGTGCTACAGCAGAGTCCATTCCTGACAGAGCAAGCCAACCAAAAAAAAAAACCCAATGCAATGTTGTTGTTTATCTAGATGAGTGAAGCAGAGGTCAATGGACAATTTGAATCTGTTTGTGAATCAGTGTTTAGTGAAGTTGAAGCTCAGGCCATGGATGCCCTCGATCTGCCGGGTTGTTTCCGAACCAGAAGCCACAGTTACTTGCGTGCCATTCAGGCGGGCTACTCTCAAGACGACGAATGTATCCCTGCAATGGCATCTTCCAATATCACCTCAACAATCAGGTCAACAACAGGTAAGATTATCTACATTCTTCCATTTTGCATATGAAAAGCTGGGAAATGTGAAATCTCTTGTGTGAACGGAAGGCAATGTACGCTCTGCGGCCATGACTCATTCTGTGGGAAAGCACTCGGCTGAATAACACCTTTTATTTAGCTCCAACATTGGCTTACATTTTGCATCATCTCATAATTAGGAGCCTCGGCTGTCTATGAACCCTGCTCTGCTTTCTGAGCTCTATGGTATAACCAGTGAGAGCTATAGCAAACATTATCCAGAGTTCAGCGCATGCTGCTCCAACATATATTTCTTGTAAAAAAGAAAAAGAAAAAAAGGCAACCATAAATTTCAAAACTTTGATTCCTACATGCATGTGTAGGTTTGCAGCTTTCCGTCCTTTAGCCCCAAAACACAGTTGACTGAAGCCTTCCCCAATTGCTTTATTGTCCTCGGATTCCCAAAATGGCTTGGATTGAGAGAGGGCAGGGAGAGAGAGGAGAGTTTTAAAAGTACCATCCCTGCTCTAAGCAGCACACAGAAAGTCTTAGGATTCTGCCTAAGATGCACCATCTGCATAATTTTCCCATTATTTGTCATAAATCATCAGCTATCATTATTATGCCACTCATTTGGCATCCACCTGTTGCCTGAGTTGTTCTTTACCAGCTTCTAGAAGCCGGGCAAATTCCTGTTCTTGTCTTTAACTTGTAATACTCTGTAAATGTCTTTAGTTGTCTCGGCTATGCTGCTGCAGCTTTGGTTTTTGTCTGATATGTGAGTTTATTGTAACTATTGTGGATAAATGACGTGATCACAATTTGTTTTGTAAGGCACATTTAAAATAAATCCATTTGTGTACATGGTGGACAGTCAGGTATTTTTCGTTACCTCACCTCAGACCTGGGCTTGCTGATCTGACTGCTTGACACTTAGGTGGGCCTTATTGCTCTAGTACAGACTGTATGTCTGGTCTTCATCCCATTCCTGATAGTATAAGGTGCCACACTTAAAGGGAGGGGAGAATGATACCATGGAGTGGAAGGAAGAGAAAGTTGCCCTGTGCCATATATACATATGGTCTCTCTCCCTCCCTCTCTCTCTCTCTCTCTCTCTGTGTGTGTGTGTGTGTGCACCCGCTCTTCCACAACACATTTAAGAGGGCATTGGATGTCAGTCTACCTAAAACCTGGTTAAAGGGGAACATTTTCTTCTGGGACCTAAAGGTGTATGTCTCTGAGCACAAATCAAAGTGTTGGTGCTGACCTTGAAAGCCCTAAATGGCCTCGGCCCAGTATACCTGAAGGAGCATCTCCACCCCCACCATTCAGCCCAGACACTGAGGTCCAGTTCCGAGGGCTTTCTGGTGGTTCCCTCACTGCGAGAAGCCAAGTTACAGGGAACCAGGCAGAGGGCCTTCTTGGTAGTGGCGCCTGCCCTGTGGAACGCCCTCCCATCCGATGTCAAGGAAATAAACAACTATCTGATTTTTAGAAGCCATCTGAAGGCAACCCTGTATCCAGAAGTTTTTAATGCTTGGTGTTTTTATTATGTTGTAAGCCGCCCAGAGTGGCTGGGGAAACCCAGCCAGATGGGCGAGGTATAAATAATAAAATTATTATTATATTAATGAAAACATCAGATGAACCTTCCTGAGGAAAGCATTCCACAAACAGGGAGCCACTGCAGAAAAGGCCCGTTCTCATGTTGCCAGATTCTGGACCTCTCATGGAGGAGGCACTCAAAGAAGGGCCTCAGATGATGAATTCAGCATCTGGGTAGGTTCATATGGAGACAGGCAGTCCTTGAGGTATTCTGAGCAAAAAACCAACAACCTGTCAGTCACTCGCAGGAGCTCTGCTGCTTGTCACCAATGGCAGAAACACTGAAAACAAACTTCAGAAAAGAAGAAAAGGATTGCCACTATGTGTGAGGCAGTGGTAAGATGCACAGACCCATATCCCTAAGGTTGCTACCTGCAAATATCACTCAGTCCCAAGTATAGCCCTTGAATATTTGGATTGGTCTGTGGGATAGGAGACGCACTGTAAGTCTATACAAGGCACCACCAAGCCAAAATCTCATTTATTTGAATCCCATTTATTTCTCTGTCTTGATGCTTCAGTTTTATGCCTTGTATAAAATTGTATCCCTTGATTAGCTGTCTTCTGCTTAAACAAAGTGGCTCTGACTTTGGGAAAATGCCTCACTCTCATTATACACTCCCCCCCCCCCCCGTTTCCTGAAAATATCAGGTAATTTCTTGCTCAAATACTTCATCTTCCTGTCTTATTAAGCTAAGTAAAATGACTCTGGAGGGGGGGAAGTGGGACCATCATTCCAAACTTCACCAAATTTAGAATGCTGAAAATCAGGTTTGGCTTTCAGGCAATGTAACTTGTAACTATGGTACTTGAATTATCTGTAACGTTGCACAAATCAGCTCTTGGTTTCTGGGAGAATGCTAGAATGAGTAAAATATTCAAATGGAATATATATCAAATGTCAAAAGAAGTGTAACTATTATGCACTACAGTGTTAAATGAAACTTTCAATTTCCAAAACAAGTTATTAGCTTCTAAATGATGGAGTAACCATTTAATATTTCTGCATTTGAAATGCAGTGGACAGCAGTTTCTTTGCATATTATTTTCACACTTCAAATGACCATTTACTTATTAATCTGAAGCAAACCAAATTAAATATAGTGCAGCGTGTTAGAAATAATTTGATATATAGAGTGTCTTTTGTGTAAAAGGCAGAAAGGTCAGAAACTAATTTTTAAAAAATTGTAGCAAATGGGCTCCTTTGAATATTTAGGAAATTTAATAATGTATCAGATTTAATTGTATTTTTATTTCATTTTTTGCTAATATGGCAAATCATAGAAGTGGTTTCGTAGAACTGTAAAATTGTTGCTTGGTGAAACAGGATAACACTTGCCGATTCTGAAGTTGTAACCCATGTGACTGCACTAATATTTTAATATATAATCTACCCAGAAATAGCAAACATGCTGCATTTGTAGGGAGTCACACAGATAGTTCAAGCAGAATGCATGTTGTCTCGTCTCATGTTTCTGTACACAGAAACCAGATTGTGCATAAACAAGTCCCCAGAGGCAGGGGAGTGTTTTGCCATCACTGCTGATCTCTACCCATGCAAAAATGCTACAGATTCATGCCTGAGAAGGTCACATAACCTCCCAGGTGTCATAAGTGCCAGCCAATCAAGATACACATGTTGCTTTCAGGAGCAATTGATGGAGGACGTGAGATCCAGCTGGAATCTCAAACCAGCTATGGGATATACTGGTGCTCAAGGAGCCAAATGTGTCCTGGATATCTTCATCAACTGCTGCCATTACATTTTTGACGTTTGAAACATCTGATTGCCTGCCACTGCCTTACACTTATCCATTTCTCACAGTGGCACTGGTTTCTATTTGACCATGTGGCGTTTGCCCTCCTGGGTGGGTGATATCATGCTGGGTCATAAGGAAAGGGTTAAATGAGTGTGAAGTGATTGGCCAGTGGGAACCCAAGGGGAGGAGTTAGAGTTAGAGTTAGTGTTGTTGAGATGTCAGTCGGGTGTTAGAGAAGAGAGAGGGAGGATAAGTCTGTGGGTTGGGATAGTTTGATGTGAGAGAGCGAGAGAATCTGTTAAGAGGAGTCAGATAGACAGTGGGGATAATCAGTTAGAAGTTATTAGGAAGGTATAGGCCGGTAAAGAAACTAAGATTAAGAAACTGACAAGAAAAATTATCTGAAACCATAAACTTGTTAATGCTTATAAAATAACCTTGTTTATTTGGTTTAATGTTAACAACTGTCTGGACTCCGTGTGTACTCGAGAGAAACGGGTTGGTGGCAGCGGGGAAGCAATCACAGTGGTGGCACAGGGATCAATAGACCGTCAAACGTCAGGGGACCCTGTGTGATCGTCACAGACCACATTAGGCAAATATCTGCCTATCAGCATTGGAAGGTTTTCGTGATAGGAATTATTATTTCTAAATCATTTTCACTGTGGCTCCATGGGAATAAGTGGGAAAACATTATGTTCCAAAGGGACTTTCTAATGTTAATGAGTCCTAGAGAGCTGAAACTATCTTCTTTGGGTTGAAAAGACAAGGTTGCCTGGAGTTGCAGCCATTTGAACCAGCTGCCTTAATATGTCTCCCACCCTGGCTTTTTTAGTTGACCTAAGTTTCTAAGCAGGGGGAAACTACCTGTTCAGAAATATCACAGACCTCGCTGGACTGCACGATTCTTTTGTTTTTTTAATCCCACCTTTCAAGTTAAAGACAAACCCCACAAGGCAGTTTGCAAGTAACCTCAACATTCCTTAATAAAATCACAATGAACTAAATCATAGAGAGGAGGGAGGTTGATTGTAGAGAATCCAGAAAAAACTAATTTGGGGGAGCAAAGGTTTGGCAGCGATCATCATTTGGGGGGCAATAATTTAATACATGTGATGCAGCCTCAATGTGTTGTTATTGAAAACCGGAGGAGTAACTGGGGTAACTGGAAAGAGCTATCTGTTAATTGGAATGGTTCTTAATTCCTGGTAAACTTACATGGGATTTCAGCTATCTTAAAAAGCGAAGGCAACAAGAAATCTAAGGAGACTCTTTGGTACTATAGGAAATAAATGAGTCTTGTAGTGCATCTTGAAAACCGTCAAAGAGGTCCTGACAAACTATCAAGAAGAATGAGTCCTGAAGGAAAAGCCCCAAATGAAAAAGCTCAGCTTCTGGCCTCTTCAATTTTGATCCTAGGACCGATAGCAGGAGTGTTGCAGCTTATTTCAGCTGCATTAGTGGGATACGACTTGAAAGGCTGTTTGTAAAACAAACACCCTCGACCATTCTTGGCTTGCAGTTAAAAGGTTATTGAGAAAGAGCTGGGAACTTTTGCTCTTGGGGTTGATAAAGTGAACAGTAGCTAGATAGCCTCCTGGAAACTGCATAAGGTTATGCCCCATGGAATTATGCAGATCAATTTCAATCAGTCATCTTGCTGACCCCATAAAACCAGCTGTTATGAGGTCAGTGCTGTGGGGGCATCAGACTCTTCTAACTGTAGGTGAATAGCAGGGAACATTTTTTTTTCCTAAATGCCTTGATTCACACAGACAGCTACCAAATACTTTTATGAATGTAATTATATATCTGCCTGTATTTCTAAATCCAGTTGAGTCGAAGCATGATCACACAGCAGGAGGGAACATGACACTGCTGGAATCGCAAGGCCCTCAAATATTTCGTTCAAGGTCGCTCGAAATCCACAGTGCTGGATGTGGCTTTGTCACAAGCGACACTTATTCTAACGATACCTTAAGGATATCTTTACAGGAGGTGCAATTAATCACTGGAACATTATGAGTGCCTAAGAGAATATATTCTGTATACATTCATAGAGCTTTTCCTCTTCCTTTTCTGTTGAGAAAAACGATGCTGCCTTCATAGATTTTACCTCAAAATCCAACATTTGAATGCCTTAGACTTGTTGGCACTTCTTTTGGCAGTTGTCAAATGTAGGATCTCACTGTCATCCAACTGTCAAATGAAGCTTTTCAGTGGTTCCTTGTGGACAGGTTTCCCACAAAGACAGCTTGGCTGCTGCTGCTGCTGCTGCTGATGATGATCTTCTGCCATGTGCAGCCGTAAGGTGTCAGGGCTGGTTCAGCTGCTGGTCAGCACAGAGGCTGAGGAATGAGCAGTAAAACTGATTCTTTATTCAAGGAAACAGAATACAAACAGAGAAAACTGCAGCCAGACTGGCCCCAGTAAAGCAGTTGCCAGAACTGATGATCTTGGGTCTCACACCTCCTCCCCTTCTGGCTGTTTTCCCTTCAGTCTTAAACTCCACTGGGGAGGGGCCTCCTGTGAGCTCTGGGCTTGTTGTCCTGCTACATGCAAAAGTCTGAGTCCTTGGAGACCAGGAGGGATGGGAGCTGAATACAATAGGACTGGCAGGCTCCTGTGAATCTGTTGCAGCCTCAGCCCCCTCCTCTTCCTCCTCAGCTGCCTGCCCTACATCTGCAGTGTTTTCTGCCTCTTCTTCTCTCTCACTCAAGCCCATTGCTTGTTCAGCATCCAACTATTCTGCGTCCGTTCCTCCTCCTCATCCTCTGACCTGTCTCAACACCTGGCTTGGAGCCTTCCCCTTCTGAGGCTTCGTTAGGGGTTCTCCTGCTGGAACCATTCCTCATCATCCAGCCAGACATAAGGGAAGAAGGAGTGAGCGGACTCCTTGAATGTGCTCCAGAATCCTTTGTGATGTACAATGACACATGACAGACAAGTAGTGATTTCTTGGCAGAGAAATCCAAGTGACAAGTGTTCAGGAGGGCTGGTCGCAGCCCCCAAGTCCTTGCCTCTTATTGGCTTAGCAGGCGCTGCCCTCTGTAGCCGGGGAGCCTGACACGGCTAGAGGTGGACACAGCACCAAGTGACCATTACACACACACCCTGGCCACACCAGAAGATGCCAGCCTCCCCGAACCCGCCGCAGCTTTGCCATTCAGCAAGGGCCACCCACCCAAAGTCCCAGGTGAGCGGATATTCTCAAAGGAGAATTTTGTGGATTTGGGCGAGCAATTTCATTACAGCTTTCGTTTTGCAAAAACATGAAATTTGGTGTTAAAATTCCTGACATCCTTGTGATCACTGCATGTGTGCATTTAAGGGAATAATAAAAAAAGAACAATAAAATGAATACATACCACCAGGGTCTCCACTGCTATGATTCACTCTGCGACTCTGCTTAATTAGTGCTGCTGGAACTCTAAGGAATTAGGTTGACACTTTATCCTCTGCAAAAAGTATAGAAAGCCTGTGTGACACAGTGTTTATAGATTTTCAGGTTGTGCCAGCTTTTGCTGCACAGAACGTTAAATTCTGTTTCCTATCAGATAGAAATATGGATTGTCTAGAGGGGAAAAGGGGTAGGGGACACAAAGAAGCTGCTGTCAATAATTCGCTTCAGGATGCTAACTGCTTGCTGCGCTATAATTTATTGTTAATTATCAGAACTAAAATAGAAGCCTTTTTTGTCATCCGTTGAACATACCTTGAGTCTAGTGTTGCCCACATCTCTCCTCCCTCCCTCTCTCTCTCTCTCTCTCTCTCTCTCTCTCTCTCTCTCTCTCTCTCACTATAATACAAGTATTCAGGTGGGTGACCTTGAGATCTTATTTGATTTACAACTTTTGAAAAGCAGCATTAACTACACAGCATACACAAATATTACCCTTTACGCTAAGTGTTCCTGTGTTGGCAAATGGAGTTTATTTTTGTGCAATGCGCGGCACAGCTTTTCGATGGACTTACAGATTTTACAAATTTGTAGAATCGTAACGCCCTTTGAAGAAGAAACAAACAATGCTAGTTTAACCTATTTAACCAGTGTTAAGATACGTGCACCAAGATCTGGCTGGTGAGCATATGAATATGTGAATTTTATCCTATCCTCTGAACATCTTTGACTTTCCTCCTTCTTTGGCTTCCTCTTTGTGCCTCACCTGGCTATCCCATTCCTATTAAGAATAACCAACATTAGGGTTGCCATACGTCTGGGGAAACCACTTTTGAGGGGCCAACATGCCCATCCAGACATATTTTTACATTTTAAAGGAAATGTCCGGGTTGGGGGGGGGGAGTTGGGCTCCGGTGGTTTGGGCTGCTTGGACTCAGGCTGCTCTGCACTCCTTGGCCGCTGCCAGTCCGAGCTGGGGAAAGGGGTGCATGGGCGTGGCATTGGCCGCCACCCACTCACCTCTTTCCAAGGCCCGGGCTGTTGGGTAGTGTTGTTCTTCAAGGTATGGCAACCCTACCAAGGTATGGCAACATTACAGTGGTACCTTGCGTTAAGAACTTAATTCGTTCTGGAGGTCTGTACTTAACCTGAAACTGTTCTTAACCTGAAGCACCACTTTAGCTAATGGGGCCTCCTGCTGCTGCCGCGCCGCCGGAGCACGATTTCTGTTCTCATCCTGAAGGAAAGTTCTTAACCTGAAGCACTATTTCTGGGTTACCGTAATCTGTAAGCCAGATAGGAAAGACAGCATATGGATGATTCATGTAAAGGTCTATTCATACTATATTAATACAGTGGTATCTCAGGTTAAGAACTTAATTCGTTCTGGAGGTCCGTTCTTAACCTGAAATCGTTCTTAACCTGAGGTACCACTTTAGCTAATGGGGCCTCCTGCTGCCACCGGGCTGCTGCCGTGCAATTTCTGTTCTCATCCTGAGGTGAAGTTCTTAACCCAAGGTACTATTTCTGGGTTAGCGGAGTCTGTAACCTGAAGTGTATGTAACCTGAAGAGTATGTAACCCGAGGTACCACTGTATTTCCCTTTTCCTCCCAAAGGCCTACAGCTCTCACAATCTCTTGCAGCCCCACTATTTTTCTTCCATACAAATGCTGCCAAGATACAGATTTCTCTCTCACACACACATATGAATGGGTGAAGTTAGATTTCTTAGTATTAATACGTCACTAACAATTAACTTAATTATTAAATTTGTAGGGAAATGGTAATAGCGCATAGTTTACGCCATCGTATTGTTCTGTTATGAATCACCTTCCATAGAAATTTCAAGGTAATTGTCGTTCGTACAATGAGAACAACTTAATATAGGTTTAAAAGCAAGACGGGGAAAAAATAACTGAAGGTAGGTTTGAAACAATACCAAGGCATACCCAAGGCATGCACGCACGCACACAAAACAATCCAGCCAGCTGGTGAAAATGGAAAGTTCAAATAGTGGGTGCTTGCCATATCTTAGCAGAAATGCTGTTTCACAAAACAGGGGAAGCCACGCTGAAAGCCCTGCTCTGAGTCATGTGTTCTAGAGGCCTCTTATGCAAATAACAAAGCTAAATGAGAACAAAATTAACATACCCCTTCCCACCTCTGCTTTTTAAAAAGGCTGGCGTGTGGAAGGAACAAAATTCTTCTCAGTTAGCCAGACAAAACAGGGGAAGAAGAACATCAGGATCCCACCGTGGTGAAGCTGGGTCATCTGTTTGGACCCTGTGGGTCATTTCCATTTGGAATAAATATCTGAGCTTTTCTTCAAACATGTTATCATTTCTTAAAGCATTATTTAATGTAGCAGCAGAATCAGAAGGTACGTGAATGGATGGTGAGTTAACCACTGAGAGCAAAAGAATAACGTAAAAGTCATGAAAGATATGTAAGGACAAGAATGGGAAGCAATGGGTTACATTTAGGAGTTTTATTCGACTGAGTAATCCTAAACTCGTGATAAATTTATGAATAACTAATTATGGGGTGTTAAATCTCTGTTACTGTTCAAATCTGTGCTCAGGAAACAAAACACTACGCTAATTTATAATATATATATATATATATATATATATATATATATATATATATATAGTATAAAATTAAATTTGTATATATTTATATATTATATTAATTTAATCCTCTGGTATAAGCATCTGGTATCTATCTGGTAACACAAACATCTACATAAACAGGAACGTTTTTGCCATATAGTAAAAACACCGTAAGAGAGGAGGCCAACTGCATCTCCTGTTCCAAAGTGTTCCACAAGTTAGGTTGCAGAATTTCATTGTGGACATTTCAAAACAGAGGACAGAAATGTCTTAAGTACAGCTTTTGAGTGACTGTCAGTGAAATGAATAATTCATGTTGTAGTCCTCCTGTCATTTATATGGGTTTGAGCCAGACACGCTCCTCAATTTATGGAAAGAGCCAAGGTCCAGCAGAGGGTCCCACTGGAGGAAATGGGGCAGGTGATATTTGTTGATTCCCTCTTCCTTCTGCAGCCCCCAGGGCCATATTCCACATTGTTCTAGACAGTCCCAGAGGAGAACACAAGAGGAAGACAGAGTTCCACTTAGAAGTACACTTAAGCAAACCTTATCTGTGTTTTTCCTGCTTCCCTTTTCCTTAAAAAGGAAAGAAAAGACAAGCAGATTGTGAAAGAAGATGTCTCTGACTTCCTTTAAAAAAAACAACCACAAAACCCCAACAACCCACATGTCTCTGTGGAGTATAAGAATATTTTCCCTAAAATGAGACAGGACGTCATAGAAGAATCTTAAAAGAGGTCATTATTTAATTAGAAAATGACATATTTACAGCTAAAACTGTCATAACTAAAAAAAAAATTGAATTTGCTTTCTAAAGTACAGCCATAAATCAGAGTGAGTGAGTTCCATGTCTGTACTGAACATGAGACATTTATAAATCAGTGAGGTAAATCCTATTTACCTCCCATTTGTTGGGAAATGTCTGAAAATCTCCCCGCTTTTCACCTTGGAGCACGCCAAATTATAAACTTGCTTAAATAGTTTCCCCAACTATTAAGGTCAGAACTTTGCTGAGGTATGAATGGTTCTGTTTGTTTCCATGCTTTTTGTGCAGATGGATATAATCCAGGAAATGTAGCTCTTTGTACTCAGAGAAACTACGTGTAAGATCTAAGGTACGATTAACCTCTTCCAGGGACTCATCTCACCTTTTGTTCACACTTGCCAAGAAAATGGAGATTTAATTGAAAATTCTGATTGCTGCAACTTAATCTTGGGCGAAGGGGAAGTTCTCTCTGACTGAAACGCAAGCCCTCCTGGCTGTCTCGTAAGTGATGCTTGCTATATATTGCCGCCCCCACCTCCCTGCCAGCTTGCACGGCGACAACAATTTGAAGGCAAGGCACAAATGAGCCTTTGATGAATGAGGCCTGTTACATAGAAAATGCAATACGTTCCCCATGCCTTTTTAGCAAGAGGTAGTAAGTGAAATCCAAGTGAAATTGTATCTCTGTCAGCCCAGATAGTTTCCACTTAGGCTTGTGTTTGTATTGATTCATAGGAAGAAAGGTGATTACTGCTTCCAAGTAAGAGGGGATTTATGGGGAGATTAGAACGCTGCATATCTTTGAGGGCTTTCATGAATGTGACCTCCACTTGGCTAAAACTCCAGTTAAAACTGCCGCCATGGTGCTTTCCTGTCTAGTTATGTGGATATTTTGGTGCGTTTGGATAAACCTGAACAGAGCTACAACATATACAGTGGTACCTCGGGTTAAGTACTTAATTCATTCCGGAGGTCCGTACTTAACCTGAAACTGTTCTTAACCTGAAGCACCACTTTAGCTAATGGGGCCTCCTGCTGCTGCCGCGCCGTCGGAGCACGATTTCTGTTCTCATCCTGAAGCAAAGTTCTTAACCTGAGGTAATATTTCTGGGTTAGCGGAGTCTGTAACCTGAAGCGTATGTAACCCGAGGTACCACTGTAAACCGGTTTAAAGTGCAGGACATGTATAACACGAGTTTGGGCAGAGCCATCTGATTTCTTTCTGAGCCACTTCCACCAAACAGAAGAGTGAACACAGGGGATGAGAGTCGGCTGCATGTTATACAAGCCCAAGAACATGAGCGACCTTGTATATCCCACCACACCTTTACAGCAATCTCTCGTTGCCAATTCTCTTGACATGGTGTGAAATATCCACAAGAACTCCTTTTTGTGAGTGATTCCTATGCCGGAATACAAGCAAATGCAGTTCTGCAAACTGCAGCTCGTTGAAACGCCAACAATCGAGGATTGTTGCAGAACTGAAAAACAAAACAGGAAAACTCATCCATGGGACTGTTAGAAAGCAAACTGATCCCATATTGCATTGCTTTGCTACCAGTTGGAACTCAACATCTTCCTTTAATCATCACTAAGGGGCTAAGCAGAGTCAGTTTAAATCTAAGCAACCGTTTACATAGGGAGGGTGTTCTGTGTTTTATTCTTAAATCTTCCTGTATCCCAACTTTTTTGTGTTCTTCATCAGCTGCAAATGATTATATCCCCCCTCCCCGATATATATCTTCCTATTTTAATTATCAAGCCACACAATGACCGCTCCCCGCTTAAAAACGGGGGGCGCCCTTTGCGTGGACGCGTGCAGCCCCTGGATCTCGAGCGGCTCCAATAGCTTAGGCTTGGCCTTGCCTTCCCTCAGGTGGGGTACCTGGAGGTCTCTGCCTACCTCAGTCATTTGCCCAATCCCACCTGGGGGAAGCGTTGCCAAGGAGACCAGTCCAGGTAGGGGAGGGATTACCTGCCCACACAATAGAGGGAGGATCTTACCTGGGAATCCTCACTTGGCTCCAGAGCTTCTCCCACCCTACCCACCCTCAGTTAATGTCTTATTTTGAAGGTTAACTTTTCTTCACAGGTTTCGCAGGTTAACTTTTCTTCACAGGTATGCGGGCGCTGCTACGTAAGGTCGCTGTTAAAGGGCCGGAAAGGAATTTCCCTGCATTGGCAGGTTTCGCCTTTCCCATAGCAAAACGTCACAACTTTGGCAGTATCAGGCCTTGGGCGGAATCCTTTAGTCCATCTTCCTCTTTGCGGCGGCGATACCAGGGTTCCCCGTTAAAGGGGTTTCTGAAGGGAGGCTTTGGCCGTGCGCCGAAAGGTTGTCATTGCTCTCCCCTGCGGCGGCGGCGTAACGGGGGCAGCTGTCTCTGCTTGAACATATGTTCTCCAGAGCCGGCCCATCCCCCCCACACACACTGGATAACCCTGATGCTCCCTAGATCCCCGGCTGGGGACTGGGGAGGGAGAACGCCCAATGCCTGAGCCAAGGTCTACCCACATTTGAAATTCAATAAAGTTGTGGCCAATTTAATCCCATAGCACGTTGTCTCGAGTCGTTATTCCGCATGACGGGGGGACCGCGGGGGATCTGGGGACTCCGCCTGTCCACGCAATGAGTTCACACACATTTCAAAGTATTCAGTTCAGAATTGCTTGCATGCTAAGCCAAGGGTTGCAAGGCAACTCCACCTTGTCCATTCTTCTAGATCAGAGACAATGTAACATAGCTAAAATGTTAACTCTTTCCCAGTATGATTCAAGGATTATCTGAGATTCCAGTATTGCAGGGCATTGGACTAGATGAAATTTGGGAGTCCCTTCAAATTCAGTCGTACTATGATTGTTATGCTAACACAGTCCCAGTGATATCCATGGGGCTGCACCATAAACAGAGACTGTGTTTTACCATCTTTTCTGTACAAACCAAAACCATTGCACAGATGAATTATTCTTCTGGGTACCTTGTGCTTTTTGTCGGTGAACAATTCTAGCCCACCATAGACTTCCATGGACTGCAAGCGTTGTATCTGAGGTAAACAATCCAATTCTGATCTAGAGTTTTGAGGAAATTGTTTTGCAGTTTCTTTTATGAATGTATATTCTGTATATATTGCGGCTGGTGAGTGCGAAAGCATTGCATAACCTTTAGCTTTGCTATGGTAAGGTTCGAACAGTGAAAAGCAGGACAGAAAAGTTGTTGAGCCAAAAACTGACACTGCTGACATGGGTTTTCCTGGACATTCTAGCAATTTCCACCCGGACACTGCTTCTGACTGCAGTATTCCAGAGATGTCTGGGAACTTCTGGACGTATGGCAACCAGTAACGGTTATGGTTATGATTACTACCAAGACAGATCAACTTTAACTGAACCAAATGCACATACTTTGTATGTGCCACCGAATTATTTCATATATGACATTTCATCTATGGGAGAAGCTGGGGGAAGGAGAGACATAGATGCCCCGTTACACCATTATGTGTAGGAAATGTGCAAATGTCACTTGTTTAAGTTTTTGGAAGCCATTGTATACTTATAGGCAGAATTGTCAGCAATAGTATGGAGCTGAAAATAGGCAACTGTGTTACATGAAAATGTGTACCCACTTACCAAAAAAAAGCCCTCCCTGTTTTGCTCAGGGTGGGGGCTGAAAATAGACGGATTCTCTGTCACTTCCAGGATGCCTTCCGGCAACAATGCAAAGAATAACATTATACCTCACAGCATGACATTACATGTCGCAGAAGCCACGGTGCCTGCAGCCATGACAGAGGGCTCATCTGATAGCGGCAAGAGTGGCAAGATTGGCAGCGTGGCAGCAGCAGTATGGGCAGAGGCAGCAGCCCTGCAGGATGCATCCAGAGGTGGGTTGGAATGAATGGGTCTGGGAGGGCAGGGATATGGGGTGAGTGGGCCATTGAGAGTACAGTAGTTGGTTGGATTAAGAGAAGGTTGAGTTGAGGGGACGGGGTGACCTTTAGTGGTTAGAGAAGCCTGGGGTGGGTGGAATTGAGGCAGTGTTTTTGCAGCCTTTCTGAGCTTGTGTCCATCCTAAGACCACGTGCATCCTAAACACTATTAGAACAAAGGAGCAGCTGTTTCCAAATCAGATTGGGGTGATGGACTGAATCGGAGAGCAGACCTTCCAGCAGAGTCCAAGCCACTCTGAATCACAATAGTCTGCTATCAAGCTATTCATGTCTTGGCCAGTGATGATGATGCAGCGTCACCCATTCCAGATCCCTGCCTTTTCATGGAATGATGTGTCCCCTTCCAAGTCTGCCACCCCCACATGGGCACATATGTCCACAATGGGGGCCCACCCCACTCTCATGGTAGCCTCTAAAGCAGGCTTCCTCAAACTTGGCCCTCCAGATGTTTTTGGCCTACAACTCCCATGATCCCTAGCTAGCAGTACCAGTGGTCAGGGATGATGGGACTTGTAGCCTCAAAACATTTGGAGGGCCGGGTTTGAGGAAGCCTGCTCTAAAGTAAGGGATGGGGTGATCCAGGAGAAGTGGAATGATCCTGATAACATGAAGGAGTCGAGATCATGGAGGTTCTGGCTGCAGATATCTTTGCCACATCACCAGGTTGTAGAGAATGTAAGAGTCAAAAACCTGGTTCTCGTTTTTGAAGGTATCTGGTGTGTGTTCTCAGAAGAAGAAGAATTACTTGGAGGCCTCCTGAACTTCTCCAGCCCAGCCCAGGACATTTATAAATTTTGAGTGGAAAGGATACGATGCACAAATGTTCTGGTGCACATGCATGTGTGTCACTCTCTCTCCTGAAGGAAGAGATCAGTGAGCACACACCTGGCCGCCTGACTGTGGATGACTAGCAGGAGAAGCTAAGACTCAGTATCCTGTCCTTGAGAGAGCCCCATCTATAGCAAGGTAGCATTGGCGGCAACAACAGATTCTAGAGGGAGGCTGCGGAGGACAGCCCACAGACATCTAGAAAGCTATAGGACCTTGGGCAATTGCCAGGACTGGGGCTGTGCCACTTAAACTCCCATGTATTGTTGGACTCCCATCAGCTCCAGCAAACATACCCAATGGTCTGGCATGATGAGAGCTGTAGGCCCACAATATATGGGTGACCACAGATTTCCCCCAACTCTGCTCCACTTCATACCTTATCATGTAAGCCAAAGCTGTTCTGCAGTACAGTTTATTATACTGTAAGCAGTATAATGCTATGCAGTTGGTGTTTTTGAGGCTATTGGGTTTATATCTGCCTAATTCTGCTTATCAGATCTGTCTGATATTCTTGCATTTTAAATTGTGCAGTTTTTTCTACTTAAAATTCATTTCAGTCATCCTTTCCTTTCTGCAGTAACGTCTTGGTGAAGCAAAAAGATTTCCCTCAACACCAGTGTGAGTATTTTTACGTTTAATCTACACAATTGCTTTCTTTATCACATGTACTTAACTATGGGGAACACATAGTGAACACAACTTGGCTTAGAACAGATTTAATTTTACTGACTGACCTGTAACAGAACTTTGAACAATAACTAACTTAGCATAGGAAAAGCATTGCTTGTTAACTTTTTTTTTTTAAAGTGTGCCTTTAACTTTTAGCAACTTTAAGTTCAGCTTGAAAAGTTCTTGTCTGAGCAGTTTTAAGTTATCCACATCCTTAATTTTTCATCTCATTTTTTTCCAAACAGGACTTACACAAATGGGTCAAGGAAGCCATTCATGAAAGCAGCACAGAAGACCTGCACATTGTTCCTGTGGTGGAAAGACAAGAGAGATTATTTAAAACCAAAAATTAAAAGTGGATCAATGTTTAATTTTGTATATAAAAATAAAATAAAATTACATTTTCTGCTACTTGTTTTATTGATAAGAAATAGTATTTTTTTAAAATGGCTGACTAATTCAAGTCATAGATAGGCCATTAAATTAACATAATAAATTAACCCACTATCATACTTCAGTGAATATACATTTCAATTTATGTTGTGATTATGATTTATGATGCAATTAAAAGCAATTATTATTAACCATCAGTAGTTCTTGATAAATAAATATACCCATTTTTAAAATGTGTGTGTTAATGATGTGACCATTTCGGATGCAAGTTTTGAAAATAATTACTTCATTATTTATATTTAATGATGCTAATATTTTACTGCCATTTCTTTCAAGAGAAATAAATGACATTACTGCACAATCGATACATTGTCTAGTATTTGTTAGGGGTTGGACTTGGTTGGATTCTGAAGCAACACACACCACTTTGAAGGGATTGGGGATTTGTCTGAGGTGAAGAAAGTGCATGTGAGGTGCTGTGAACCGAAGGTGGAAAATCTGGAACACCTTGCAGTACCTTACTGATCTGAACACGGAAAACACTTCACAGAAGTATCTGCTGAAAGCAAAATTATGTCTCTAAGAGTGGAGGGAAAGTTGCTTTGCGCTTGACAGGTCTAACCTGTAATCAAAGGAAATTATTATACCATGGCTCCGCTGACCCGGTGCTTTGGGATACTGATGTCAAAGTAATAGTTTTGCTCTCTGGTGATTATTGCCATTTGTTAGTTCGGTCTCCTAAGACCAGCAGCATTTAATAAGGCCGCAGCACTTTCCTGGCCACCCTTAACTTCTGTCTCCGCTGTTTACAAGAGTCAAAGGGGTAGGGAAAGGACAACATGATGGAACCAATTCAGCATTCCTGCCGGTGTGTTTGCATCACACCAATTTGGCTGCCAATTTACCACATTCCCCCAGTAAACGATATTGCAGGCAAGCACTGCCATCGCACCCGGCCAACCGCTACTGCTTCAGCGTTGTAACATTGAGCGAGTTCTCATAGAGTGAATCGGAGGCTTGTAAAAATGATTTTATGTTTCGCCAGTACAAGTTTACCTCATTCCAAAACTCATACTGCCAGTCTCTTATTTACTCACCCTTTCCTCGCCCCCTCCAATCCTTATTGCCTTTTTCAAATCTACCTCTTGATTTTGTTTTGGAGTTGCCTGCTTTCTTTTGCTTTCTTTCTTTCTTTCTTTCTTTCTTTCTTTCTTTCTTTCTTTCTTTTTTTTTGGCCTATGGATGGGTTGATTGTTCTAATTAGTTGTAGTCAGTGTTATTCCCCCTCCCTCTTTGCCTTAGAATAGCTCCATCTCTGAGCCTGTATCACTTGATTCATTTTACTTATCTGTCATAATATGTATCTCCTGCTTTTGTGGCGAGGGAAGTTACACACATGCCAATATCACTTAGTCCTGTAGCATATATTGTTGGAAGTGTGCAGTGCACAAGCACTCACCCTGAGTTCTGCTTCATCCCTTTGTCCGTCTCAAGCGATTTGTTTTATTTATCAGTCACAAACTGCCTTCTTTATTTGTGCGGTATTTCTCACACACTATAAGTCTGCACAGTGTTGTCGGGCTGTATGCAAGCAGTCACAGTTGTGAGCAGATAAGCAGAATACAATACAGTGGTACCTCGGGTTAAGTACTTAATTCGTTCCGGAGGTCCGTACTTAACCTAAAATTGTCCTTAACCTGAAGCACCACTTTAGCTAATGGGGCCTCCTGCTGCTGCCGCGCTGCCGGAGCACGATTTCTGTTCTTATCCTGAAGCAAAGTTCTTAACCTGAAGCACTATTTCTGGGTTAGCGGAGTCTGTAACCTGAAACGTCTGTAACCTGAAGCGTATGTAACCTGAGGTACCACTGTACATATTTTAATTTCCTTTTAGGATTCAGCTACATTAGTAAATAATGCGCTATAAACATGCAACACCAGATGGCGCCGGAAAGCAGAGATTTTTGTGCATGTTTTTCCATAGTTGTTGTTTTTTACATTTTGTTATAACAATCTATTTTTTTCTGGTTTGTCAGCAGTGCTGCTTTAGCCATTTGAGTTCTACCTCTCACAAAACTCAAACGCACTACCTTCACTGCTACAAGCAGGTGCACCAAGCAGGACTTTGAGGAGAAGTCAGCTTGCTAAATAGAGAAAATGAAGAGGAGAGCTTTCCGATGTGCTTTTGGACAATTTGGTTGAGGAGGAAGATTGCCTCACCAGCCCTCAAAGCACCTACCACCACCACAAAGATGCAGCAATATTCCAGTGGTGGGCACGGGGCCTCCATTGCCAAGGGCTTGTGTCTCCAATGCCATTCCTATGGCAGAAGCCCACAACAATGACAAATTCTGGGTTGTCACAGAAGTGGCAGAGCATGGATCTTTTTGAGTCGGCAGCAAATCCCACCTCCGCCAGCTGCCTGCATTGTAGGGGCAGCTAAGCAGGAAGAAGGTTTCATGAGCAGCACACCAGCCACAGCCTTAGAAGGCACCTGCATAGAAACATCACTGGTGTCTCTTGCTCAGGGAAGAGTCAGAGGAGGCGCACAGCAAGAGCAGGATGAGTGCAGGGCACAGCACAATTGAGAAACACACATCCCCCACTCTCAAAAAACTTCACATGCATAAATGCAAAGCAAGTTGCTATGAAAGATAGGGGGTGAAGAAAATATGGGTCCAGAAGACGAATATTTCCTCTGTGTGGCAGCACAGTGAGACAGTCTTATGGCACAGTGCCCCCCACCTCACAAAAGGCTGTTTCTGTGCAAAAAAAGGAGAAAAAGAAGCCAGCCTCCTTCTCATACCAAAATCATTTGCTTGATCTGTTTGCAATACCATCCTTAGGAGCACTACCACTGAACTTCTGAGTGCAAAACCGCAGGGTGGAAAGCAAATCCCTTTCAGTTCTCCCCAGTGAAACTTTGAATGTGCCTAGCAGAAAAGACAATGAACCTATTTGCCTGCAGTTTGGCGGGTTTCTTATCTAGCGGCACTTCTCTCGCACGCATGCTGCTTTCGTCCAAATTGAGTATAAAACAATAGGCAAGGTTAAGCACGTCGTTTTATGACCATACCGAGCCTATAAAGGCTGCCTGTGCAAGGAAATCATGGCAGCTGTTCTTCTGAAATTTCGCAGAAGGGGCTTCCAGTTCTGCAAATTTCATCCAATTATGCCAAAAAAACTCGCAAAGCTGTAGATTATTTCTTTTGACTCTATTACTTCTTCTTCCTGAGGGGGTGGCATGTCTCTCTTTCCCCCCCACCCCATAGAATCTTTGGGGGTCTCCTCTTTATCTATAGCAACAGAGACGATGGGGGGGGGGGACTGTGTCAGCAACTCTTTACACAAGCACCAAGTCGTCTGAATTCCTCTTCCTGTTGCTCCTGATAAATGACAGCATCTCCACATTAGTTGTGGCAAAGCGGTTCTCTTTCTGTGTACTGTACTAACTGTGCTGAAGAGTAGTTTGTGAACGGACAAGCTATTTGCAAGATGGCCACCTTCCAAGGTCCTGTTCAGCGAATCTCTGTTTCCTCATTCTTCTCTTTTTGAGATTTCTGTACATTTGGGTCCTACATAGAGGTCAGGCACCTTGCTTGCGGTGGGACTTTATGTTTGTTTCTTTTCCATTCTGCTTGTTGCATTCTATTAAGACAATTCTGAGACTAAGGAAGAGAAAGGTGATATAGCGAATGCCACTTCTTTGGCCAATTGTAAACAATAAGACAGAGAAGAGGGGGCTGGCTGAGGGCAGATGAGATTGTTGGGGCAATGCCCCCATTTGACCTAGTGGACCAGCCTCCAGGAACCTGACCAAAACACACAAATTGGGAAGAGCAATGTGGTTATACCCACCTGGCTGGAAAGTTCTTATCTGAGAATATTCAAGATCGATTGCAACATGTGGAAGGCTATCTATTGCTGTGTGTGACCTCCAGCACCAGAGGCAGGAATGCTGGACTAGGTGGGTTTTTTGGCTCTGATGCAGCAGAGCTCCCTTTAAATGGTACCTGCCAATTTCCATCCTTTATTTCAAAAAGCAGCCTACCTGGGAACCCGAGGAAGGAACAAAGCAGCTCCAAGTTAATGCTGGAAAAAGCTGAAAAGGAGTTACAGAAAAAGGGAGCTACTGTACACTACATATCATATTTCAACAAGTGGATCCTCAGCAGAACACAGTCTGCTTTCCTATCAGAAAGATGGGGGGGGGACTAGGGAAGAAGTTCATCTGTCAATCATCTTTTTAGGCAAATCTTACTCTTGCAGGTTTGCATATGAGTAATGAACCACACAGGATTTGTTTATTTTTGTCCGCTGCCCAACAAAACAACTCTGTGTTCCAGTGGACACTCTTTTAAAAATACATGCTTAAATTAGCCACTTTTATTCTGAAGGAAAAAATTAAGACCTCTCAATCTCACATTCGTTTCCTGCCAACCACCTCACTGCCCCAGTGAGCCTTGTTGGGAGACAATGAGTAGCTGAGGGTGGTTTTTGGCAGGAAGCTGACACAGAGGACTGCTCCAGATCCAGAGCAGGTTACTTTGATTGATTGATTGATTGATTGATTGATTGATTAAATAAAATTTCTATACAGTCCTTAATCCGAAGACCACAGGTTTAAGGCAATGGTTAGTTTGGTTGTGTGCTCACCCATGTGTAGGACTATAGACTAGTAAATAAAATTTGAGGAAGAAGAAAACACAACCATTTAAAACCATTTTCCAAAGCTCTGGGTCCAAGTCAACGGTTCCAAAATAATAGCTGTATCTTTCAAAACTTCAGTCCAGTTTGTTTCTAGGCTGCCATTTTGTCGTCTGCTTGGTATCTTTTGTGGCAAGTGTGAGTGAGTGGGAGAATCTTCACCAGCTAGGCTGTGCCTGGCATAGACCAGTTTCGGTCCAACTTTCTGTACAAAAAAAAACTTGGAATACTTTTCCGCATGGAGATTATACTATGAATTGTTCTAACATAACTATGCATGCTTTGCTTGGCGAGATAGTATTATTTTGTGGGTTGGGCAAAGAAATCAGACCTGCTTCATGTGAATAAGAGTAACAGTAGATATTTGTTTTCAAGGCTTTCTTCTGTGCTCTGTACTCTGTACCTCTGTATAATCAACCTCAGTGCCCTTTGCAAGGTGCCTATAGTAGGGGTGCCACCAACTGTTTTCCCAGGCATTCCTTGTCTTATCTCTGGGTCTTATTAGTCACCCAATAGGTACTTTAAACTGGGTGGGATAAAGCCATCCTCCTCATTAGTGGGCATCCCACTTCCTAGTCCAGGAGCAAAAACAGTTTCAAGTAGTATGTTTCATCTTTTGACTATTTCCCCATCTCATAAATCACAAGGAAGCTTTTAATTCACTGGGTTCTGGGTGTTGGGAAGCTGGGTTTGTTACAGGATCGTTGCAACCTGTCGTTAATCCACTTGGTCATTGCATAATCCATTCCAGCACTGAATGGAGGGGAAGGAAAGAATTATACCTTCCTTTTCGGGCCATTTGTGGGAGCATCAACAAGCACATGTGTTTCATTCCTTGTTTCTGGCCTCCCATCTTTGCTTAAACTTAGATGCAGGCATTCTCTCCTAGCTGCTTTTCCCCTTCACTGGGGCTGAGGGTTCTCATTTGTGCAAGAGGAACATTCGCAGTCATTGTTTCCTGTTTGAAATGAAATGAACCTGTTGCTATGGCTACCCATTCTGTATGTGAGAGGGAATTTGTGCTGATTGTGAGGTTCACAGATGAGCATATTTCATAATTGCCTCCTGTTTTTTTAAGCAGCATAATCGTCCTCTGACAGTTCCCACCCACCCTATAAATCACAACAGTGTTTATTATTATTATTATTATTATTATTATTATTATTATTATTAATCGTGTTTTCTTTCTCTTAATTTCTTCCGTAGCTGTAACTTACACAAGTTACAAAAAAACGCCACCGCCTGTACCCCCTCGTACAACCTCAAAGCCACTCATCTCAGTTACAGCACAGAGCAGCACAGAATCCACCCAGGATGCCTATCACGATAGCCGGACTCAGAGGATTTCACCGTGGCCTCAGGACGGTCGAGGGATGTACAATTCCACGGACAGCTTGGATAGTAACAAGGCCATGAACCTGGCTATGGAAACGGCCGCGGCGCAACGCCACGGGCCTGAGAGCCACGGCCCCTCAGTGCGAACCAGCGACAAGGCCATCCTCGTGTCAAAAGCGGAGGAGTTCCTTAAGAGTCGGCGCTCTTCGATAGGGATTCAGGTAGCCTGTCATTAACATCTGTTCTGCGGCAAGCTGTTCACCTCCTCGGCTCCGTAAATAGTACCAAAATGAGTCATTCAGCTTCAGTGGCTCCTAATAACTTGAGCAACATTCCCTGGCTGCTTAGCGTTAATTGTCATTCACATCACAGCTATGTGGCCATGCAGAAAATGGTTCAGCCAATGTGCAGTGCCTGGAAAGAAAAAAAATGAATGAATATATCTCTAGGCAAGTTGCCTGTCATTAATGCTTGATATGAAAATTATACTGCTCAGCCACACAGGTGAGCAACATGTTCCTCTCTCTCCCTCTCCCTCCTCTCTGTAAATTCAGAGTCCTTTATATAGAATCCTGCCACTAGTAGAAACATGGACCCTCTTTCAACCTTGAAGGAGAAGTCCTGACATAGGCTGCTTGGTCTTCCATGTTTCGCTAGAAAAGGAAGAGCACTGCATTGCATGGTACAGGCACCAGTAACTGAAAGCACTTCTCCTCTGCTAGTATTTTAAATACTTGTCCATATAGGCTTATACTTAAGGATGTCCATGGCAGCTCTGTCCCATGTATGAAACTGTGGTAGAAACTGAATGTTACTGGTGACTTTTCTTCTTTTTCACTCGTTGGTGAGAGGTACCTTGAAGAAACAGAGGGCAGATGTGGAAGTAAACCATGAGGTGGTATAGTCCCTGCTTTCAGATTATTCATCTGAAAACATCTCCATATGGAAACAGACCCTCATCAGCTTGTATATATTCAGTTGTTGACATGCTGACAGTCTTCACATAAGGAGGCTTTCAAATGAATGCTTTTCGCTGCTTGAAACTTACTTTAAAATTGTAAGGACTGTACTACCTCGTTTTGCAATCTGAATCAGGCCTTAAAATACTCTACCACTAAACTGTAAGGTTACTGCTGGTCATATGCTGAGGGAGAAATACAGAGTGAGCGGCTGTGAGCAAACATCCCCCCAAGAATTATTACCAAAAGTTGGATTACACTAGTAATACTTGGCTGTGTATATGGTGTTACAATTGGGAGTATATTCCTTTACAACTGGTGATTACTAAGCACCATTGGTCACAAGAATGATGCTCCATAAGCAATAATAGTTACAGCTAGCCCTAGTGCTAATGCCTACTTGTGTATATTCTTGAAATGAGTAGGCAACACTGCTGGTAAAAAAATACCAGTATACCTTGGGATTGTTCAATGGACTAAATAAAATCTTTACCAATCTAAAGTTGAAAATAATATTTTTCAGTATCTGTCAGGTTTCGAGGCCAGTGGTCACTGAAAGCCTCTTGAATACAACTGTCCATTTAAGTAAAGGTCATAATGGTGACCTCTGTAAGGATCTCAGGAGTTCTGTAACATGCACCCCAATAATTCGATTCATTTTATTAGGTTCAGCTCATTTGTTACCAAAGGATGGGAGGGAGAGCACTCTTGCATTTTTTTTTTACCTTGTTCCTTATGGTAAAATGCTGAATGCTGAGATTGCTGTCGGCTCCGAAGGTAGCACAACTGTCTCTACTCCATCTCAAATATAATGGAATATGGTGGTTGCCTTGTGAGAAACCATCCTCATTAAGTAGAATTACTGCCCCTTTTAGACAAAAGCCATTCCAGTGACGATAATTATTGCCGGGTTTAAAGAGATGTCGTGAAAAGCTTCCTGATTAGATATGTCTCATTTAAAAGAGATCTTCTAAAAGCACTCCTTCCAGGAGTTTGGTAATGTGCAGCTTTAGCCAAGGTCCTAGGCATATAAAATACCACTGGGCTTTGATAGAAATCCATATATCTCCCTCTGTGACTTTGCTACGGGCCTACAGCTAATGTATAGAATTCAATTTAGCGTCAACATAAAATGTTCAGGTCAGCTCTTTTTCCGTATGCTTAGGCAGTAATTAAGCTTGGAGCTCTTAACGATTCACGCTGCAGTACTGCAATGAAGTCACTTATTTATTTATTTAAAAAAGAGAAGGGGTGAGGCTTAGATAGATGATAATAAAGAAAGCTTTGAAGAGTCTTTGATAGTTTGGGTTTCAAGGGATTCCTTTCCTGATCAGGCTTCTCTGCTCAAACAGGGGAGGTGCTGGCAGATGTTGTCATCTGTCCTGTACAGTCGTCCCGCCTTTAAAGGTGATGTCTTTTATAAGAGCTTTTCCTACTAGCTAGTTTTGTTTTGTGTACTTCACATATTTGCCCAATAATTTGCACAGAAAGCGTTGAATCTCTATAGCAACGAGGCATCTCATGTTCGGTGTCTATTGTTTCCTTTCAAGTACAGCAAATGACAAACATTATTTGTCAAAGGTATTGACTCTTTTTAAAAAAGAAAGAAAGAAAGAAAGAAAGCTGAAATGTATATTTTCAGTAGGACAAAGACTTTCTTCCACGATCCATTTGGCAGATCCCACGGACAATACCGGGTCCACGAGGCAAGGAGACCCACAGCAGTAAAATTATTCCTCTAAGGATAAACCCTTTATGGTTGTGCCATTTGTGAAAGAAGATTTGTTTTGTCGTATACCTATTGCCAGGGTTGCAATAAATAAAAGCATCCTGACTTTAAATGTTTACAGTGCAGGAAATCATGTGCTTCATAAACCTTGTGGGTTTTCCCAGTGAAGCCTGTATTTAAGGCACCTGAGAAATTGGTTTTATTTACATACTTATTTGATTAACGGCAGCCCGAGTTTTCTCATTAGATGGCTGTGCAGTGACACTGCCTTGCACCTGCATGTCTTTCCATTCATAGCAGGCTCATTAATTACTGAATTTTTAAACTCACACTCTGTTTTAACAAGGTTTGTACGCCAACGGTAGCAGTGCGGAGGACTGCAGCTTAACTTAAGGCAGTGAGCTACTCTTGACACTCTTCATTTTAACCTTTTTGCCTCTGCAGATGGAAATCAGCTACTGACTCTAGTAGGAATTTCATACAGAGCTGTTACAAAACTCAGATTTTCAGAGGAATAAAAGCAATCATGCGTACAGTATTTAAGCCAGCGGGAGTTATGCCATCAACACTATTCCACGCTATAGTCTCTCTGCTGACAAGGGAAATTTGGAACTAAAATATTGTCTCTGTTTTAAATATCCCTCCAGATTACTTGGAACACTGCAAGTGAGCTTCCCCCTACTCTTGTTTTCTTTTATAATTCAGCCTTGTCTTAGATCCACCCCACACTTTATGGGAATTCCACGGGAATTTGGCTGCCATTTCCTCTCTTAGAGCATGCATAATACTTATTTTATTTTTATTTATATCCCAAGTGTTCTCTGATCGCATTCAAATAAATACAATAAAATCCATCAATAAAACCAACTGGGGAGACACACATATCTAAACCTTTAGGGGAACGCAGCAGAATGTTGCAGTCAGTTTTGGCTCCCCAGTATACACACCCAATGGATGCGTGTTTCCCCTTCACAGGTCATGTAATCACTGCAGGAAACACTGGTAATGGTGTAACCCAGATGCCATGATTCTGCTGCAGGCTAGGCCTATGGTTGTAGGGCAGGATCCAACCAAGTAGTTCTATTTGTGCCACGGGATTTCCTCTCTTTCTCCTCCATCCGTTCGTCCCATCCCCCCACGAACTCCTCAAGTCTGCTCCAGAGGGTTAAAGGGAAACCCAGAACAGATTTTGGGAGCACATGAGGAGAGAATAGGGCAAAAAAAGTTACTTTACACAGCCAAACATTCTTGCCCTAACAGAGCTACTTTGTTGGGTATGCCTAAGGTATTTCAGAGCCAGTGTGGTGTAGTGGTTAAGAGTGGTAGACTCATAATCTGGTGAACGGGGTTCACTTCCTCGCTCCTCCCCATGCAGCTGCTGGGTGACCTTGGGCTAGTCACACTTCTCTGAAGTCTCTCAGCCTCACTCACCTCACAGAGTGTTTGTTGTGGGGGAGGAAGGGAAAGGAGAATGTTAGCCGCTTTGAGACTCCTTTGGGTAGTGATAAAGCAGGATATCAAATCCAAACTCTTCTTCTTCATATGTAGAATATATTCCATGGCTTGTATTCAACCGAGTCATGACTAACTTGTCCATTGATTTCAATGGGCTTTGCTCCGAGTATGTCTTAGTAAGGTACCACCCCACCATATAATAAAGCAGAACATCCATGGCCTTGTACAAGAAAAGATATTTGCAGGAGTATCGACACAGTTCAAACCTCCCTGCCCTGCTCCTGGTAAGCCACAGCAACACTGGTGCCGGAAAACACCACCACCACTCTCGGTCGGCCTCTCTTGAATCTTTACATATGTTAATTTGCTTTACACTGACCAAAAGAGCCACATTGAATGCTTCCTTGTTGTGACCTTCACTAATAGGAGGAGATAAGCAGCAAGTACACAAGACCACACTCGTAGATTCATGCCACCACTTCGGCATTTGAATCCAGACCGTTGCCAGGTTCATAAAGCTCCTATGACGTAGGATTTTGAACCTTGTGGGGTTGGGTTTTTTAATTAAAACAACAACAACCCCACAAGGTTCTAGGCGTTCTTATTCTAAGGCTGGTGTAATGGCTTTAGGGGTTACTTGTGCGTAAGTTACCGCCGCTCTGGGCTAGGTTGCCTGGTTAAACCGTTTCTCTCTGGACAGCCATCCACTCCGTGGCTGTTCAGTCGCTGGCAGAATCCGTCAGTGGGCGTTTCTTGAACCTCTTCCAGCAAAGAAGTTCTTTGACGCCAAGTCGCCGCCTACTTTCCCTGCGCGGAAGTCTTCTGCGTAGGGTGGGTGTGGGCAGCGGAGGACCTGTGCTCTCCTCGCTGGTCTCCTGCGAAGAGTCCTGGAGCCTCCTCTCTGCTTCCCCCATCGGCCCCCCTCTATCCCTGGTGTTGCGCTGATTTTCTTCCCCAGCCGGAGACCTGCCTCTCTCCCTGCTTGGCCCCTCTCCAGCATCGCTGTGGAGCCTCGCCTCCTCCTCTTGTTCCGATGGCAGTTCCCTGACAGCTGGGTAGCAGAAAGATCAATGAAAAGGGCTATGCTGGTCTAAATTTAGTTAAGAAGATACCAAGGTTCTGTTTTCAACATTACTGTCTAACCCAGATCACTGCCGGAACTTTGCAGGTTGAGAGGTCTCACTATTATTCTCACATCTACAAGGTGTTGGCTATCAAATGAATATCTAAAACATACACTTTCATGTTCTTTTTAATCATCTCATTGCCAGTAAAATATAGGCTTAAGTAATAATATGGATAACACGTTAACTTTGGAGAGGATAAATGTTTGCCCCAAAGACCCATTCTAATAGTATACAGTCAGTTTTCTTAAGAAGATTGAGAAAATATTGCCATCCTTTACATCTTCTTGTAGGTTTTTTTTAAATGTTAACTAATTAGTGAATTTGTTACCATATATACTCAAGTATAAGCCGACCCAAATATAAGCCGAGGCACCTAATTTTACCTCAAAAAATTCGGGAAACTTATTGACCCGAGTATAAGCCGGTTCACCACACCACAAACCTCCTGGTGGGCTGGAGTGAGTGTGTGTGTGCGCGCGCATGCACACACAGCAGAGGGGGCTTCTCTCTCCCCCCAGATGGACTTTGTCTCCCTGGCAGTATCCCAACACCTTCCTCCTGCCTACCTAGGGTGGTGCCGAGAGGCAGAGGCTGGTGGCAGCAGTGGCAGAAGAAGAACAAGCAGTCTGAAAGGGCTGCTTTCGGGCTGCTCGTTCCTCCTCCGCCACTGCCGACAGGGACCCTCACTCGAGTATAAGCTGGGGGGGGCTTTTTCAGCATTAAAAATGTGCTGAAAAAGTCAGCTTATACTCGAGCATATACGGTCATTAATTTGGTTGCCTTTCACACTCTAAAAGGTCAAGGAATACTGGTTTAGATGGCAAAAACGTGAGGTCTTCAGTATGAAACTCAAGTTACAGTCATACCTCAGGATGACTACGCTTCAGGTTGAGCATTTTTGGGTTGTGCTCCACCGTGACCCGGAAGTAACGGAGCGCGGAAGCGGCGAATCGTGGGTTGCATTCACTTCAGGATGCGAATGGGGCTCCAGAACAGATCCCATTCACATCCAGAGGTACCACTGTATTTGTAAGGATCAAATATTTGCTGAACATCGTTTCTTAAGGAAGGTGTTACAAAACAAATAAATATATATGCTATCATTTTTTTGTTTTAGTTGTTGTTGTGGTCAACCATACTTTCAGGATATTTTTCTAGGAAGCAAGCAAAATTTCCAGAGGTTTCAGTGATGAATTACACACTGTCATTTAATGAACTCCTTTTAATAATATTCACAGTGAACAGATATAGTATTATAACTCTACCAACAATGCACAGAAGCTGTTTTTATGGCACCATCTCACCTTTCTAAAAACAGTCTGACAATTCATAGCATATTTTCCCTGCCTTCATGGTGTTAAATAATCTTCAGTGCTAGTAGTAATAGACAGCAGCAAACTGTGTTGGGGGGGAAATGTGTTGTTACTTCCTTTATCACTGCCATTTTCCCATTTTCCCTTGAACTTCAAATCCTTGTGATCTGTTTTCAGTAAGAGATTACAAAAAAAGAATCTAATAAACCTTCGGCTCCTATAGCTACCACCGATAGATTTATCAAATAATTAGCATCCGTTCTATAGCTCGGATTATGCTACTGATGTCGATTTCCTGTTCCTAAATATTAGAAATCATAAAATGGCACAGTGGGATGAGGCATTAAACAATTAACAAATGCAATGACACCATAACACACATGACGTATGTGTGGAAACAGCATGGAACCAGCAGGGTTAGGGAGACAAGAATCTGCTCTGCACTGTCAGCAGTGACTATCACATCCAGCCCTGCATTTACTAGCAGATCTCTTAACCTTGGTAGGTCTGTGTGGCCTGGAAAATGTGCATATAAAGCAAAGGAAGTGGAAGTCTGACATGCTTCTCACCTGGATGCCTTACAATTCAGGTACCTATCCCTCCTCCTTTGTAAAGTTCATGTGCAGAGGATACATTCCATCCCTGCAACTAACAAGTTATTTCCTGGCGAGAAATCAAGGCCTCAGCCTTGAAAGGACCAGTCTACTCTACTGCAGATCACTGGCTTGTCTTTCCATACTTACAACACATTGCAGAGTGCAAAGATGTTTCTCTGTACATAACATTTGGAGGCTTAAAGACAGCCTTTGATGCAATGATAGAGAGTGTAAGGGGTGGGGGTGGGTTGGGAACGAAATCCAATTTAGACAGCAGCCTCTCAAATTACTAGGGCACCCTGCATCCAGGGAAATATCTAGGAAGCATGCTTACATAAGCCCTGGGTATTATTATGACAAAGGGCAGTATATTACTACTAATAATCATAATAATGAGGTGAAGCATTCCAGTGCTATATCTATTAGTAGTAGCAGAAATATTTGTTTTATTGCAAGCTTAATTATGTAAAGTGCCCATTACTGTCCATTTCCTGAATTTTACAGGCATACAGGTAAACTTCTCCCCACCTGAACACTAAAAGCTCACCATATATATATATATATATATATGGAGAGGGTCCCTTCCACTGCCCAGATTTATTTTTGTGCACTTAGCACTAAAATGTTTAGCTTGCCAAATTGCATAGAAAATCCTCATTTGGCAATGGTTTCTGCTTCTAGGCATGGCAAGAAAATGAAAGGTATTAAAACATGGAAGTAATCGCTGGGGTATTTAGAGAGTGTCAGCACTGGCAAGCTGCATAGAACGATAACTTGGAGCAAGATATATGCCTCTTGTATTGATTTTTCTGGCACTGAGAATGTAACATTCAGAACTTTTCAAATCTAACTTAACTAAAGTATGCTCGAGGAATTCAGTTTCTGAGAATTTCATTACTAACTGCTCTGATCTGCCCCTCCCTGTCCAATGTGCAGACTGAAAGGTTTACTCTCCTTCAGATTTTGTGAAGTTTTGCAGTACAATTCTCAGTTCCAAAAATGTTTAAATTAGATGTTTTAACATAAAATCCATTTAGAAATGTGCACATTCAGATAAAATATACGTGCAAGTGAATGATTTGTGATGAAATACATATCTAATTGCATAGTTTTAAACACGAATTTTCATGCGGATTTTGATTAATGCACAAACAGGACAGACCTATGAATAACCACATACAAAATTGGCATAGACTGGAAATAAACTAATCCATCCACCCTGAATTAAAAGTTCAGTTTTGATCACGTACTACAAGACTACACATAAGGAGCCTTTGAATCTCTGGTGGTCGAGAAGAGGGATGTCAAGAACAATGCGACTCCATGTGTTCATTCAACATGGTTTCCAAAGTATGCGGGAAGAATGACAAAACAGAGCCATAGTTGTTCCTCGCATTTTTGCAATATACAACAGCACACTATTTGAAATATTTCACTCCGTGAGATTTCCCCCCCGCCCCATCCTGTGATCTCAAATACACCTCCTTGCAGATAACCTGTGCTGCAATCAGTGTGTATGATCCATTCGTTTGGGCCTGGATTGCTACTCGTAAAGAGAGAAATGTAATGTTAGTTTAAATCCACGAGGTAGTAATAATTCCAGGTTTTCAGTGTTCACTTCTGCAGATTTATCTTTTGTGTTGAACTAGGTGGAAACAGCAACTGATTCAGATACCGAGAGCAGAGGCCTACGGGAATACCACTCAGTAGGAGTGCAAGTGGAAGATGATAAACGGTATGTCAAGCAAAGGCACAATGTGTGTGTGTGTGTGTGTGTGTGTGTGTGTGTGTGTACATGATATAATGTGGTGTGAGTCTTCAAGAAAACATGTGCCATGTATGTGCATGTATTTGGTGTGTTTACATGTGAACATTTTACCATTATTAGAAATCATTTAATAATAGCTATGAGCAACCTTGCCCCACAATTAATATCTATTCTATTTATTTATTTCTCCCAAAGCAGCTTACTGTTTTAAAAAGTCACATTAAAAAACACACCAAAGTATTACTACCTACACAATGAAAATCAATACAAATTTGTTTAATAAAACCAAACAAGCAGCATGTTATACAACCACATAGAACATCACTGCTAGCCGTCTCATTGGATGATAGCTACTCCAGTTTGGCTTATCCAAAAGCCGATTGGCAAAGAAATACCTTTAAGCCTTGCCTTAAAAATAAAAATAAAAAATCAAGCCAAACAGAGAATATTTACATATTTTAGACCAGAGGTCGGCAACTTACGGCCCATGGGCCGGTTCTAGCCCATGAGCCCATGGCCTGTTGCATGGATCGGCGTGGGGATTCTGTAGTGGTTCCTTTTCGTGGCGCGGGCGCCAATTTTTTCCCGCCGACATTTTTTCCCCTCTCCCTCACCGCGGTGGAACCTCCTCCCTCCCTCCTCCTGGTGCAACAAATTTTCGGCCAATCGCCTGCTAAGGTTTGAGGCCCTGGCCAATGGGCAAGTAACGGCTGTGCGTGGCCGAGAGGAGAAAGGGGCTGGGTTGAGCTGGCCAAGTGCATTTCCAGCAGCCCCTCATCGGAGCAAGCTGTTTGCCACCACTGCTCATGCTGCCACTGCTCTGCCAAGCGTGGCTCCTGTGCCTGCCCTTGCAAGCGGTAGAGGCTGTCGTCATCAGCAGAGGAGGAACAAGCAGCCCGAAAGCAGCACTTTTGGGCTGCTCGTTCCGCCACTGCCGCCAGCCTCTGCCTCTTGGAAGCTCCCTAGGTGAGCAGTGAGACAAAAGGGGCTAAGGAAGAGAGAAGCCCTCTCTGCCATATGCGCATGTGTGCATGCACGCACGCACACACACACACTCCAGCCCACCAGGAGGTTTGTGGTGTGGTGAACCGGCCCACCCCCCAAAAAGCTTGCCGACCCCTGTTTTAGTCCTTAAGATTGGTCATTCATCTATTTGCTGTTATTTGGTTTAGTGATAATCTGAGTCACTACGGCATTTGCAGACCGTTCTCTCCAGTTCACTTACAAATGAGGTGCTTTGTTTTCTACTGTGGAAACAAATCAATGTTTGCTTCCAAAGGTGGCTTGAATGATTTTCATTAGTATCGTTCTTCTGATCAATAGTCCCATTGTGTCCTATGTAGAGTATGCTTCATTCACTTGCTTCATTCAAAAAACCATGTTTGTTTTCTATTAATATTTCTGAACAGTAATGATAAAAGATTCTGAATGGCTGCAGAGTTGAGATATTGTGATTTTATCGGGGGGAAACGTATTTTGGGCAATATGTGGATCCGTGTGCTGTTTTCCATTCCTCTCCAGGCATGGGCGGTTTAAGCGCTCAAATAGTGTAACAACAGCGGTTCAGGCTGACCTGGAACTTGAAGGCTTTCCAGGACACATAACAATGGAGGACAAGGGACTTCAGTTTGGTGGCTCTTTCCAGCGGCATTCAGAACCCAGCACCCCTACTCAATATGGTGCGGTAAGAACTGTACGGACACAGGGGCTGTTTAGTTACAGAGAAGATTATAGGACCCAAGTAGACACCTCCAATCTCCCACCACCTGAACCTTGGTTGGAACCAGCCATTGAGACAGTTGAAACAGGGCGCATGTCTCCATGTCGACGAGATGGATCTTGGTTTATGAAGTTGCTACATACTGAGACCAAGAGGATGGAAGGATGGTGTAAAGAGATGGAGAGAGAAGCGGAAGAAAACGATCTTTCTGAAGAAAGTAAGACCATAGCCATATTTTGTATTTTCTTTTAGGGTACTTCTGAAACTGTCTAGTGCTTCTTTAATGTTTATATTATTGCTGTGATCACTCGGGTAAATCTGATAAAACCCAACCCTTCTTATTAAATCAAAGACCTATAACTTTATTTTGTAGTAGTAGTAGTAAAAGGAAGAAGTTTCTAAGGAAAGTTGTTGTTTGATAGCATGCTGACCTCTTGATTATTTGCACTGCGTATGATGCACCTTTGGGATTTTGCTTCTATATGTTATATGTCTCCTGGGACTATAGAAGTTAAAACCTATTGAGTTATCTACATAGAAAAGCTCACACACATATATTCCCCGTAGTCTGTGATTTCCAAATATGAAGGAGAATTCACATTTGATCCCACAGAAACATAAAATACAATTTATTGAAATTTGAAGGAAAGGAAGAAACAGAACATGGCCCATGAATTCTCAGAATTTTCTATAAGTTTACAGCTAACTTTTTAAAAGTTATATTATACTATTGTTATGTTATGTTATGTTATGTTATGTTATGTCATGTCATGTCATGTCATGTTCAGATACAGGGAAGATAAAAGAAAGAAATCCCAACTGCATTGCATTTTTAAATTCCCACGTCCAAAGTTCAGAATCTTTTGAGGGCTTATTCCGTGTTTCCACTTTGGATGTAATCAGGATTCAGTATAAATATTGTCCACCCTTTGTGATTTGTTCCATATTTTCACAAGCATCATTGGTGCCACACTATGCTTGCTTGAACCCCATAGCAGTGCAACTGGTGGGACCGAGCCACCCTCCTGACACCGGTGTCACTGCTGCTTACCTGGATGTGTCTAGGGTGGGGCAGGGTGGCGGCAATGTGGGGGCCACATAGGCATATTGGTGCAGCCAATCCCATGACCCTGCCAGTGTGCCTGTGCACCCCCCTTCCACTGCTAGGCCCTATCCCATCCCCATCCAGGTAAGCAGCAGGGATGCTGGTGTTGGGAAGGTGGCTGTTGCATTGCTATGGGCTTAAGCAATCTTAGTGTGGCACTGATTCTGTTCATAAAAAATATGAAACAAATCACATTATATAAGCATAGATGCCGTGCTTGGGTTTACGGGGCATTTCCAGTGCTGATCAAGGCATCCATCCTCAATAGGAAGAAGGGGAATTGCTTTGCAGACTGCATTATATTACCGAGCTCAGCCTCTTTGTTTACAGTCTATTACCACCTATTGTCTTTTATTCGGTTGACAACAGGGGTCCACAGAATATTGCCACCAATGGTAAAAAGCATTTTATTCTGGAAACAGCAAGGAAACGCTTCATGATACTGTGTAACAAGAGTAACACTTTAGTATTATTATTATTTTTAAAAACAACCAACTGGGAGGGGGAGGGGGTGCCTCTTTCGAAATGAAGCCAGGTTGTGTCCTGTGTTGGGACACAGCATCAGTGTGGGGAAGGATGGAGGGGTTACTTCAAACAGACTTGTTCACTGCCACTCATCCCCTGTAAAATGACACCAGGAATCATAAAATGTACATAAGGTAAAGGACCCCTGGACGGTTAAGTCCAGTCAAAGGCAACTATGGGGTTGCTGCACTCATCTCACTTCAGGCTGAGGGAGCCAGTGTTTGTCCACAGACCGCTTTCCGAGTCATGTGGCCAGCAGGACTAAACCACTTCTGGCTCAACAGGACACTGTGACAAGTACCAGAGCGCATGGAAATGCTGTTTGCCTTCCTACTGCAACGTAGGTTGGTCTCCCTGCCTTTAGCCCCAATGGTCACCAACATCCATGGCATGTAACAATATAACCAAATAATTCCCTTTTGCAGTTCAAGCTTCTGCATACCTACTTATTTCCCATGGGGCTTCCTCAGAAGGAAGCCTTCTTAAAAGAAATGGAGGACAGATATGTGTGGAGAAAGAGTTACGCTTGCTTTGGGGCTTGTTTGAATCTTCCCGATGAAAAGCTCTTTTCTCCTGGTTTTTCATCACATACCATCTGACACTTTTGCGCCTTCATGGGTTGATAAGCGCACACTCAAGAGGGCGTCGTGATATCGCAGCCTGAAATAACAAAGAGTCCTGTGGCACCTTAAAGGCTAACAGATTTATCGTGGTCTCTTTATTGTCCTTTGCTGTGACAGACCCTGGGATTTGTCACAGCTTGAAATGCATCTTGATCGACATACATGACATGAACACTCCTTGATGAGCGCAAGTTGTTTTGGCTCAAGGCAACCATTCAGGTGCTACTACTTTCTATGGTGAAATACTGCTTCCAGTAGGCTTTACAGGAAAGTCTGTATATTTAACGTGTCAGTGCTTGTCCATTTCTGTATATTAATGTAACCTGAGTAGATCTTCTCCAAGATACAACCAGACAATATTGATGGCATAATACGTTTATGCTGTTTATCTTCTGTGATTTATGCCTACCAATAAAGGTTTAGCCAAAGTAGACATGCGGTTTGAAAGGCAAGGCTGCTTCCTGTGAATGCAGATTTGAGCAAACACGGTGGCAGTGAGATTCTAAAGCTCCACTCAGGTCCAAGTATCACCAGATATTATACACCTGCAGCATAGTCAGTCCTCATTTGATTGTGAATGTGCTGTTTCAAGGAGTTTGCAAAGCTATTGAAAACAGACCCTAGGAGTTTGCCTCGCAGGTATACTGTGTCATGATCTAACTCATTTGGGCTGTAGTTTTTGCTTCTGATTCCCTGGGTAGCTGGACATGCAAGGCAGCTTTTGCTGTGGACAGAATAATCAACCTGATAGAAGCGAGGAGGACAAAACAGTCTTCCCAGTTCCCCCGCTCCCAAGACACTGCCTCTGGAGAGCCAGTGTGGTGTAGTGGTTAAGAGCGGTAGACTCGTGATCTGGGGAACCGGGTTCGCGTCTCCGCTCCTCCACATGCAGCTGCTGGGTGACCTTGGGCTAGTCACACCTCTTTGAAGTCTCTCAACCTCACTCGCCTCATAGAGTGTTTGTTGTGGGGGAGGAAGGGAAAGGAGAATGTGAGCCGCTTTGAGACTCCTTTCGGTAGTGATAAAGTGGGATATCAAATCCAAACTCCTCCTCCTCCTCTTCTTCCTTCTTCTTCTTCTTCTTCTTCTTCTTCTTCTTCTTCTTCTTCTCTGATCGCCCCACCATAAATGCCTGCAGGAGACAGCAAAGGGAGGTATCAAGTTTGACTGGCAGGTTGGAGGATAAATCTTATGGGTTTTGCTGAGGATGTGTGGGTTTCCAAATGGGATGTGCCAAGCAGAGCCAGTGGCCACCTCAGAGCAGAAACAATTCATACGTATAAGCCAGCAATCTCAGGTCATACTTTGCTAGATCAGACCAAAGAACACATTTGGCCCTAGTACACTTTTTGCACCTGGTAATGAGCTGTCAGGTGCCTCTGATAAATTTACAGGCCACCATTTGCTCTTTGTCCCTGGGTGGCTGAAAACCAGGGGCATACTGCTTAGAGAACTTTCAATGGCTAGCATGGATAATAGGGACAAATAACTTCATGACTATTTTTAACAGTCATTTTGGCCCTGTTCTCATGATGTATACTGCAAGCACAGGTAGAAAGGGCAAAGGTTGTGATTCTAGCTTGGTTCTTGAAGGCCTGAATGGAGCCCTTGTGTGACTGGGAAGTCTGGGTGTACAGTTGTATGTACGCCTAACTCCACAGGTTGGGAGTGGAACCAGTGGGCACAATCCTGCCTGCCCTTCTTGTGCCTACCTTTCTTTTGGTCTATAGCAATAGCATGGTGGAATATAGATTACCTTAATTTCCCCCTATAAACAAACAGACAAAACAGGCTCCAGGGAATATGGCCTTCTTAAGCAGCTTAGTGACAGCAGCATCAAGAAGCAGGAGTGTGGTTGGGTCAGGAATAAGGCACCCACTGGCCCCAACTATAGGAGGCCCTGGGGGCTCGAGCACCCACACCGTGGAGGCTTCCAATGCCCCCCAATGGTGTCCAAGGCCTTGCGAGGCCTCAGAAATGGTGTCTGAGGCCTCCGGTGTGACTTCCAGTGCCTCACATAGCACCAGAATTCACGTCTGAGGCCTTTTGGGGTCCCCAGACACCGCTAGGGCACACACAATGTGGCATCATGTCATTACGACACAACGTGACATCTTAACATCACATCATGTCGCACACCACTGGGGACCCATAATCTGGGGCCCAAGTCGGTGCCTCTGAAGGCACCTGATGCTCTTCTGTGATAGAAAGGGTAGAAGCACACTGCACACTTTGCAAAGTGCACTTTATAAGTTGTTTGGCCATTCATTTTCTAATTTAGCTAGACTGAAAATGTGTGGTCTGGAATTGGAAAACCTGACCAATACATATATTTATGATAGCTATCAATAAAACTGAGGCAGGATTTTCAGTGTGTGTGTGTGTGTGTGTGTGTGTGATTTTACTTTACTAAAGGAGATTTATTTAATAAATTCTCTTTTTAAATTAGTCAGATCCATCAGTGAATTTAAATCAAATATATCTTAAGAACCCCCTTCTACAACGGAGATACTTTAGAAAACAATAACAGAAAATCAATTAGAACATAAAGCTAAAATGTCAGAATTCTGTTTAGCATCATAGTTTATCTCACTATACAAATTTCTACATGTATTTTATCCTAAAATACACATTTTAATGCATTTTGGTACTTTTGTTTTTATAGTTGAGAACTGTATCGCGAAATTTGGAGAAATACAAAATTTGAAGAATGATTACATTGTGTGATATCCAATACGGTCAAACTCAGATTAAACCCATTGAAATAAACGGGTTTGAGTTACTAAAGTTCATTGATTTAAATGGATCTACTCTGAATATGACTAACATTGGATACCATCCATTTCAATCTGCACATTTTACAGCAGGTCAGTTCTATCAGAATTCAGAAAAATCCAATTCCTCAAGCATCCTAGGCATAAAGCGAGATTCATTCTGTGAGCCGTTTGTTACCCAGGTAGTGTCTCAATTGCTTGAACAGACAAGGAATCACTTTAAAAAGCGGTCTGCAAGACTTAGATATAGATTTCAGTCTGTTCCCTCCCCTGCCCTGTCACTTTAACCAGTCTCTGAAATGTGAAGAGCTAACATCAGTGCCATTTTAAAATGGGCGTTCTCAGCTGGTCTCAGTGTGCTCTACTTCTGCCAATACGGCCCTCCCATGCAACAAGATCCGCAATCCATTTATACCTTGATTGGAACTCGCTCCCATCCAACTGAAGTCACTGAGGTTCTCATTACTCTCGAGATGCAGCAACAAGATTGATGGCTGACTGAAACTGGCCACTCAGGGCATATCTGACCAGTTTTCAAGCAGCTCCACTCCCCGCCCCGAACTCCAGGTACAGTTCAAAATGCCTGCTGCAACAAAAGCTGGCATGGACAATTCATCCCAGACTTTCATTGTTGATTTATGAGAGCAGATTGAAAAGGCACCCCAAAGACTGGGGCAATCTTTAGCAGTCGTCTAGCATCCATTATCTTTTTATGTGGAAACTCATCATTATTTAATATGAGGTAGCAGAAGGTTTACGAGGGATGCGGGTGGAGCTGTGGGTTAAACCACAGAGCCTAGGGCTTGCTGATCAGAAGATCGGCAGTTCAAATCCCCACAACGGGGTGAGCTCCTGTTGCTCGGTCCCTGCTCCTGCCAACCTAGCAGTTTGAAAGCACAAAGTGCAAGTAGATAAATAGGTACCGCTCCAGCGGCGTTTCCGTGCACTGCTCTGGATCGCCAGAAGCGGCTTAGTCATGCTGTACGCTGGCTCCCTCAGCCAATAAAGCGAGATGAGCGCCACAACCCCAGAGTCGGTCATAACTGGACCTAATGGTCAGGGGTCCCTTTACCTTTACTTTTAGCAGAGGGTTTGGGCCTTTTCCCACTCCCCTTTTTTTTTTTTTTTGCTGGCACGTGAAGCAGTGGCAGAGTTACAGTCAAGGCGGCCCTCAGGTGTTTCCCTTGGAACATCCTAATGGAAACAACACTTCAGGGTGGCCCAAAAGTAGGTCTACTGCTTGAGAATCCACTTTCTTTGTTCTTGAGTCAAGTTCTCTTCATTCATAATACCAGTACAGAAAAATAATCCTTTGATCTGACTCTACTATCCTTTACTGCCGCGCCATTCTTTCCAGCTGCCAGCCTAAAATATGACTGCCACTTTGTGGTGTGTCCAGTTATGTGTACCCATGTAATCTGTTGTGATGAATTCCATTGGTTCAACTTTGGGGCCTACTTTGTATGGTCTGGTTCATAGTGTACAGTTTGCTCTTGGCTTGAGTTTGTGGTTTGCAAGGAGAAAGCTTAGCCATAAGCCTGGGGTCAGACAACCTGCGAAGTGTGGCACAGGAGTAAAAATAGACCAGGGAGGAGTGTAGCTGCTACACAGTCGCAGTGAGCAGTAGTTTGTTTTTTGTGTTCTGCTAAGGCATCCTATGCCATGATGTTCCATTGTTCCCAGGGGGTGAGATAGTTGCCCTCACTGGCTCGTAGGCATGTCCAAATTTATCAGTGTCGTTTTCCTTCCATATTTTTCACTCCTACATTCAGTTGCTCACATTTCCAAATCTATGTGTGATTTAAAACAAAATTGCCAAAGCCTTCTGATAATTCAGCAGCATTTCAGCATGCAGGTCTGCTAACATACATACCTTTGTTTGCAATTTTGATGCATGTGCACCTTTTACAAATCAATTTCCCCTAACAAAATGCATTTTGTGCACTTATTTTCACCAACATATGAATTATTATGCACAATTCTCCTGTGCACATTACTTGGATGTAGAACCACACTGCAAAATTCAGATCAAGCGATGACTGTATTTTGATTCTCGAATTGTCTCGGAAAGTGTGAATTCATTTTTTTTTAAGAGAATATTTATTAAATTTTCCAATTTTTAAACAAACAAACAAAAACAGAACAAACAAAAACATTTAAAAAGACATAAAGTTCATAAATCATACTTTTCAATAACAAGTTTCTCAGACCTCCTCATACTTCTCCTCCTCGTATCCCAATTAAAGTTATTTGTTCAGCAAATCCTTCATTTAAAGCATTACAGCCTATAATATTACCTTATTTTTCAAACCCTTTTTTCCCATCTATGTTCCTTTATATCATTACAGCTAGAAACCACTCAATTTCAATCCAACACCATTTAACTTTCCTTAATTTTGCAATATCTCTGTAAATAATCCTTAAATTTCTTCCAATCTTCTTCTGCCGACTCTTCTCCCTGGTCACGGATTCTGCTCGTCATTTCTGCCAATCCCATACAGTCAATCAGTTTCATCTGCCATTCTTCCAGAGTGGGTAGATCTTGCGTCTTCCAATACTTTGCGATGAGTATTCTTGCTGCTGTTGTAGCATACATGAAAAAAATTCTGTCCTTCTTTGGCACCACTTGGCCAGACATACCCAAGAGAAAGGCCTCTGGTTTCTTCAAGAAAGTATATTTAAATACCTTTTTCAATTCATTATATATCATTTCCCAGAAAGCCTTAATCCTGGGGCACGTCCACCAAAGGTGAAAGAATGTACCTTCATTTTCCTTACATTTCCAACACTTATTATCGGGCACGGAAAGTGTGAATTCAGTAGATCTGCCCGTAAATGTGAACTGGACTGAATTCCTTCCCTACTGGCCAGTGGGAGCAGGCATCATTTGCCCCCCAGAATCATGCTGTAGACTCATTCCTATTGGATCGTTCTGTGGCTAATCGAAATGCCACTGGGCTCCTTTGACTGCAGCTCCACCACTGCTTGAAGCATTAGAAAAAGAAGAAGCAGCAGCAAATAATAGCTTGAAAAATCAGGGTTCTGTGTCACACTTGGAGCCTGCTCAAGTAGAGGGGAACCCCCATTGCAGACATTCAACCCCCAATACATGGGGAGATGGCTGCAGGGTCAGCCAAAGGGATGTACTGGGAATATGGATAATGGGCTTCTCCCCACTTGGTGCCATAGTAATTGCGTAGAGGGGAGAGAATCAATGAAATGGACTATTTGTGGCAGATTGTCATGACCCAGGCATGATAATTCCTGATAGTAAAGTTCCTAGTGTACTTGAAGGGACCTATGTCTGTGTTTTATTCAAAACACAGAGAGAGAGAGATACCTCTGTTGACTGGATTAACTCTCCTTAAACTTTCAATGCGACTGACATGTTTATAATGCTTGCTTTAAGCTCGTCCTGTGTTTTCAGGACGAGGCTGCTTGGAAACCAGAATAAACTATGTTTACACACAAGAAAGCAGAAATCAATGTCCATTAATGAATCCCCACTTGGGGATATTTATTTAACTCAACAGCTTTAAGTAACTAAAAAAAAAAAAGCAATAGCAATATGTGTTATAATAATCCATCTGCTATTTTAGCACCTTCCCTTCCATCCTCTTCTTCCATTTCCTTCCTCTTCAGCTAATTTCTCCTCATTCTGTTCATTAAGCTGGGTCAAATGCTAACACATTTCACCGAGCAATATTTTAATTAAAAAACAACAACATTGGTGACTATGGCTGCAATCCTACACCTTTCAAGTTAATGAAATTAAGCAAGGGTAAATGGCTGAGCCTGTAAGTCCTCACAAATGAAGCAGCCTTTCCCTGTGTCAACATTGTTGAGTTGAAATAAGCAATGAACCAACCCAAATTCAGAGTGTTCGGATTCAGCAAGCTTGTCTATCAGCCACTTTTTAAATACATGTATTTATTTGTTCACATATCTGAGACCTGTATGTATTCTGCCGTTTCCATAAGGAAACTCACACCATGTAGGCAAAATCCAGCAAACGTTAGTCATGGCTTAAAAATCTTACACACACTTACTTGAGAGTAAGCTCTACTGAAAACAGTGGGATTCGCATTCCAAGTAATGTTAAGAACAATGTAATGGGAGCTATTCATACTTTATAAGTCTCATTTATTTCAAGGGCACTTAGCAACAACTGACTTGCACATGCAAAAACATGTGCTGAGTTTTCAAAATTCACCTTGGATCCCAGAACAGAGTGTAACCATTTCTTAAAAAGACCCCAAAAATGAAGCTTATTTGCTTTGCTGAGCATGTTGTAAGACCTCTGTGATTTCTCATTCGCCATGCCTCTGTGACCTCCTAGCAGTCCCACCAAGTCCATTGGGCGTCAGCTGCCACTGCCTGCAGATCCTCTGTAAACAGATGAGTGAGCAAAGGATAGCAATTCACCTAGTGCAGAAATCAAACCAATATCTAGCAAAAAAACCCACAACCCTACCCAAGCTTGCAAGTGTGATTTCACTCTATTTTTTACCAATGGAGAAAATAATTTCATTTCCTTCCCCCCACCCCACCATCCCCAGGGCAATTCCTCTTTAAGATTTTGACAAAATAAATGCAAGTTACAATAGGATCTCTGGGTTTCTATCTTCCTTGAACAGGGTTTAAGAAGAAAAGTTCTCAATGACAGGATTTCCCAGCTTAACATTTTTGTTAACACAAAAGAATTGGTGCCTTGTTTTGTTTTTGCTTCAAACCCATACTAAAGATAACCACCTTGCCTGTTCAGTTCTAGGTAAGATCCGGAGTGCCGTGGGAAGTGCTCAGCTCCTCATGTCTCAGAAATTCCAGCAATTCTATTGGCTATGTCAACAGAATCTGGTAAGTCGACATTCTTAAACATTGCTCAGCAGATATGACTCTACTTCCTCTTCTATCTTGTCTGTTATCATTTTCTTAAGCCATAGGTGGAGTATCTCCCCAAGTTAATATTTCACAGTGCGCTTTTGAAAGTTTCATTCCTCCAAGGACACCTGGCTTGTTGCTTGAGAGACATACACACAAAATCCTGGAAGAAAAAGTTGTATGCAATTAAATCATGGTGCGTTTGAAACAAGTGCTTCAAGCATAGACACTCCAAGTGTCCCTATTTTCCAGGGACAGTCCCGGATTTACAGAAACCGTCCCAGTTTCTGATTTGATCCTGGAATGCTTTTTCTTAAAGGTAAAGGTAAAGGGACCACTGACCATTAGGTCCAGTCATGGGCAACTCTGGGGTTGCGGCGCTCATCTCGCTTTATTGACCGAGAGAGCCGGCGTACAGCTTCTGGGTCATGTGGCCAGCATGACTAAGCTGCTTCTGGCAAACCAGAGCAGCGCACGGAAACGCCGTTTACCTTCCCGCCAGAGCGGTACCTATTTATCTACTTGCACTTTGACATGCTTTCGAACTGCTAGGTTGGCAGGAGCAGGGACCAAGCAACGGGAGCTCACCCCGTCGCGGGGATTCGAACCGCCAACCTTCTGATCAGCAAGTCCTAGGCTCTGTGGTTTAACCCAGAGAGCCACCCACATCCCACTTTTCCTTAGAATGTCCCTATTTTCATGGGAGAAATGTTGAAGGGTATGGAGTTATGTGACCCCCCCCAATACCAAGGAGATAAGTAACTATATAACCTTTAGAAGACACCTGAAGGCAGATGTGTAAGGATGTTTTTAAATGTTAAATGTTTTGTTGTGTTTTTATATATGTTGGAAGCTGCCCAGAGTCCCCCAAGAACCTCCACCCCCCAAAAAAAATCTGCTCTGTAGAAGATTTTGTAGAAGTGTAGAGAGCACAGAGGGGAGGAAGGTAAAGTTCCACTGTGCTTGCAGAAGTTGTTTTCTTCTCCTGGCAGGGTGGCTCACTTGCAAGTCACATGAGCTATTTTGCTACTAATCCTAAAGGTAAAAGTAAAGGATCCCTGACAGTTAAGTCCAGTCATGAAAGACTCTGGGGTTGCGGCGCTCATCTCACTTTACTGACCGAGGGAGCCGACGTTTGTCCACAGACAGTTTTTCCAGGTCATGTGGCCAGCATGACTAAGCCACTTCTGGTGAAACCAGAGCAGCACATGGAAACGCCGTTTACCTTCCTGCCGGAGTGGTACCTATTTATCTACTTGCACTTTGATGTGCTTTCGAACTGCTAGGTTGGCAGGAGCTGCTAGTCTTAGCGGCAGGCAAAAGGCTAGCAGAATCAACCTGGGCAGCATAGTTCAAAGCAAGGACTGCGGCACAAAACCTGCCTGGATAGCTGGCGCTTCTTCCTTGAGGTACCTTTTCCTGTCACTCCTGTTTCTCTGCTACAGACCTAAATTAGCTGTGAAGGAAACTTCTGCCAGGATGCATTGCCGGTAAAGGACAGGGCTTCCTGTTACATATCCTTACCCTATTACAAGAGAATTAAATGAATGCTTCTGTTGCCATTAGAGGATGTGACCTATAAATCTGTCTTACTTTAATCAATCATTCTGCAATATTTGCAGCATAACCTTTTCTGACATGACAAGGCATTCATTCTGTTTGAGACTTGGTTAAAACAACCAGTGTTTTGAAAAACATCCTGGCTGGAAGAGCTCTGAGCTGCAGTTTCTCACCCTTGGTTTGTGAGCTGATTAAGGACCATGCTGGTCCTTTTTTTCACTGCCCACATTCCCCTAAAGTCTTGAATGAGCAGCTTTACTCTTTCAGTTCTCTGAAGGTCACATTATGTATATTGGGGGGGCAGAACCCCAATTCCATGCAACACTACAGACTGCATCTAATGGCAGCTTTGCCTTAGGAGAAAGTGTATCTGTTCAACAGGTTTTAGTTGATGCTGCCTACCTTACCTATTCAAGCTCTGAGGCATAGCTCAGTTAGTAGAGTATGAGACTCTTAATCTCAGGGCCGTGGGTTCAAGCCCCACATTGGGCGAAAGATTCATGCTCTTTTGTTGACCATTCCGGGTCGCCCAACCACTGCCATAGTGTCGTTTCTCCTGGCAGATCAAGAGCAGCAGATGACTGCAAAGGTTGCAAGGCTTCTAGCTAGGGCAATCAGAATAAGGTCCACTATTTGATTCCTGAGTCAGGACTGTCTTTTATATAACTGACTTTTGTTTTGTTCTGTGTATATCGCAATGCTCTTTTTTGCTATGGCCGACGGCTGATGCAAATAAAGTTTTATTCATTCACTCACTCATGCATGCATGCATTGCAGGGGCTTCATAGAATCATCGAATTGTAGAGTTGGGAGGGACCACTAGGTGACTCTCATGGTCCCTTCCAACTCTACAGTTCTACGATTCTATGTCCTTGTCCTCTCCTTACCTGCTCCTCCTCCTCCCTCCCTAGGGCTGTCTTGTTCTTGCTCCGCCTCCTTTTTTCCTTGGCCTCTACCAATCCAAGGCCACCCTTTGCTGCTCAATGTCACAATCTGCAGAAAGGTCATTTCCTCATTGCAACTGAGATGGCCTCCAGGAACCCCCCATGCCGCTGCCACATCATAGCAGCGGTGTCGAATACTGTTAAATTATCTGTTTAGCAAAGGTTTTGAAATGTTTGTCACTGTCTGCCACTGCCATGGCAAAGCTGCAGCAACACAAGCGCTCTCCTTGGTCACCTCAACCACAGTGCCTCGCTCTGAGGTAGGACTCTGTCCTCTGAGCAAGGAGACGTGGGCTCTGCTGCCATGCCAGTGAAGACATTGGTCCATGCCCAGTCAATGAGTTGGTGAGTGTGCAGCAGCAGCAGCTATGGTGGATGCCCTTGCTTTCATAGCAGCCACAGTCAGCTGAATGCTGAACATGGCGGTGGCTATAGCAGCAGCACCAGATTTTGGATGGTGCGGGCAGTTCCCCCCGCACAGGGCACAGAGCCGAAGGGACACAACATTGAGGAGATCCATATTTGAGAAGAGCCATTTGGGGGCACCAATTTGTGGCCTCGCACCGGGCGCCTGATTACTTGCCTGGTGGCAGCAGTCAGGGGTAGGAAACACAATCTGCTGCCCTTTGTGATCCACCAGACTTGAAGCCTGCGCCTCACCGTGCCACATTAGAGCACCAGCCCTGCTCATATTTATTCCAAGGCTTTCGCTTCTCAGGCAGCGTCCTTGTAATCGACGCCTCCATTAACACTTTCAGAAGAGTCACTGCTTTTGATCACTGCCGACAGAAACATTACTATAATGCTGTCTATTACACATTTCCTCGATGCATGTGGAGCCCTGGAATTTCCTGAAAGTACTTATTGATGATCAAAACGCTATCCGCTTTTCAAGTACGTTGTGATCCTTAATTTGTAACAGTGAGATCACCTGGGAGTCGCACCTACCCATCCTTCAGAACTGTCATTGGAGAAGCTTGGATCTACATTTTAGCATCCCATCGCTACTTGTCCTCCAGTCCCATTTATTTGCTTTAACCATTCCTTTTCAGCTAGGTGGGCTTTGCTATGGTCGTATTCAGGGCTGGGAAGGAATTTTCCCTGCTCTGCAGGTTTCGCCTTCCCCATAGCACTAGTAACAACTTTGGCGGTTAAGGCCTTGGGCGGAATCCTATAGTCTTTCATCCAATTGGGGTGTCATGAAATGGTGACTCCCCCACCCCCATTCCCTGTGGCAGTGTTAACAGGATACCCAGTGAGCGGGGTCTGGAGGAAAGTCTCAATCCAAAGAGCCAAGTGCGTAGGGCTAGTGCCATAGAGCTTCCCTAAGCATTAGGCGGCCATTTGCCTACACCTGCATTTTGCGATGGTTCTTCCCCCAAATAGACCCTGTCATGCCTCAGTCCCCCAGGGACTGAGGGGATACATGCCCAGTGCATATGCCAAGGCTTTCTACATCTGAAATCAATAAAGTTGTGGCCATTTTAAATCCCAGACTGTTGTCATGACCATTCATTTACCATTCAGTGGTTAGGTTGTGGGGCTCTGCGGCTGGGCGTGCAACCACATTTTAGCATTCTGTAGCTACTTGTCCTCCAGTTCCATTTATTTGTTTTACAGTGGTACCTCAGGTTACATACGCTTCAGGTTACATACGCTTCAGGTTACAGACTCCGCTAACCCAGAAATAGGGCTTCAGGTTAAGAACTTTGCTTCAGGATGAGAACAGAAATCGTGCTCCCGCAGCACGGTGGCAGCAGGAGGCCCCATTAGCTAAAGTGGTGCTTCAGGTTAAGAACAGTTTCAGGTTAACTACGGACCTCTGGAACGAATTAAGTACTTAACCTGAGGTACCACTGTATTTTGCTTGTAAGGCCTTTCAGAGACAGGGCCTTGTCTGTTTCATCCACCGCTCCCCCCCCCCCTTTTTCTGCTGGTCTGAATCTTAACACCAAGGTGAGGAAGCTGGGTCTCTCCAGATATTATTGGACTCTGACCCTCATCCAGGTGTGTCCAGGTGTGATGGAAACTGAAGTCCAGCAGCATCTCTTCAGATGGTGCAGGACAGAAATAAAAATAAACATTTTCTTTTTAAAAAAAAAGCCAGCAGTTTCTAGAGTGGGAAAAGAAGAGCCAAGGAGAAAGCAGACTTGATGTTAATTGAGTGGATGCATTTCATGTGCACTTTAAAAAAAAAATGTAAATAGGGAGCTATGATTGTTGATTTACATCTTAACTACAGCAAATACATTCCTTAAGGGCTCCTCTCATGCAATTAACATCACATGAAGTTCGGCCCTCAGAAACACACCGTAGCAACCAAGCTTGCCAGAATGTGGCAGGTTCTTCCAAATCTCTCCCCCCCCCCCCCCGCAGGAAGGTATGTGGTGAGTGGCTGTGAGAGGGAAGGAGGGAGGGAGGACTGTTTTATGAATGGAGCACAAATCAATTGCAGACTTGGCACGTTTCATATTTCCTGGCTTCAGAAATGCCATACAGAATCAGAGCAACTGGGATGAGTCTCACTAGGAGGGCACTGAACATCACTACAGTGGTACCTCAGGTTAAGAACTTAATTCTTTCTGGAGGTCTGTTCTTAACCTGAAACAGTTCTTAACCTGAGGTACCACTTTAGCTAATGGGGCCTCCCACTGCCGCACGATTTCTGTTGTCATCCTGAAGTGCTTAACCCAAGGTACTATTTCTGGATTAGCAGAGTCTGTAACCTGAAGCGTCTGTAACCTGAAGCGTCTGTAACCCGAGGTACCACTGTAATGCTTTTGTAACAGCACCACGAGCATGAGATGAAGTAAGGGCAAAGCAAGTGGCCAATGGATTTCAGTTTCCAAGTTGAACACTTCCACAAATTGACCTATCGGCCCTGTAATCTTGGGGCTGAGTCTCAACAACGAGCAGCTGCCCCACTTCCTGTTCTATCTCCAGGCTTGACTCAAAATGTTGACACTTCCCTTCAGAGCTGTGGGCAACAGTACCAGAATTAGCTTCCCCCACATCAGCCAGTCTTCTTTGGTAGGCCCTCCTACCAAAGGTGCTGCCTGAGGTGAGGTGGGTCATTTTTAATGGTGGCATCCTACTTGTGGAATGCTCTCCTCAGTGGTGTCTGCCTGGCTCCTTCCTTGCAGCAGGGGCCATGGGATGGAGCTGCAGAATGGCCCTTCCATTGCCGCCATTGCTGTATCTTGCATGGAATGAGCAGTGGGGACAGATGCACCCATGGGAGTACCAAATTGGCTTGGGCAGTACTTCTATGCAGCCTCAACCTTTCCAACACCCTGCCCAACCACAGCTCCATCCAGGTGTGCACTGTAGTGGCACAGGTGAGAGGAAGAGGGGTTGTCACCTGCCATTACCAGCCGCATTTTTGTTTATTTTTTGCACCCAACAAGAAAACATTTCACAGATTTTCCCAGGGTGTTTGTTTTTTTTTTAAATAGTTTTAGTCTCTCAGAACTTGACTTTTTAACACAGCTGGGATCAGGGGGTTGTTACTGTTACTTATTTATTTTTAATGTCATACTTTTTAAAAAAATATGGATAATGATAATTGTAAGCTACCCCGGGAATAAAACCCTTTTTTGAAGTTCAAAGTAGATATTGAATGAATGAATGAATGAATGAATGAACGAGCCTGAATGCAGTAAAAAAAAGTTAAACACTGCATATGAGCAATGTTACACCGATATAGCAGCATAAAACAATAAAAAATTAAGCGATAAAAAGACAAGGTGATAACGCATTATGAACATAAAAAGTAGGACGTAGTGTGTCTATCGGCGTTATCGTTCCTTAATCCTTCCGTAACATTGAAAAACATGGGTGCAGATACACCCTAAGACTTTTATGCTTCTGCAAGCCAGATTTTTTAAAAACTTCCCGAAAGAGGGATAGCTTTGGAGTCAATTGCAGACATAGTGCCTTGATAGGATCTTGTCGTCTGTGAATTCCATTGCATTGCATTTCTAAAATTGCTGCACGGTGGCAAAATCATTCATCTTAACCCACCTAACTGCAAGATAGGCGATATTCTCATTTGATTTATGTTTAGGCCAGGAGTGCCGCCTTAAGTAATTTCAAAAGTGAATTTGGTGCATTATTCTTAATAGTGTAGTCAGATACACACAAACAAAGGGTGTGTGTGTGTGTGTGTGTGTGTGTGCAGTTACATATTAGATTCTCCTTTGCAGAAACCAGGGTTTTTCTTCATGTTGGTACCTACCAGAGATGGATGTTACTAGCCTTCTGAATTCTAATGAGATCACAGCTGAAGGCAATGCAGTTATACAGAAGTGCAAACATCATCCATGCCCTTTTTGTTAGCTATTTTCCCTCTGGCCGTAGATCAATTTATTTCAAGCTGCATTTCTGTGTTGTTGTTTTCGGAAAGACGAGTTTCTGGATAAGATCAAATTTAAGGGTGCCTCAAGACGAAGTATCTCCAGCGTTATGCATTTTGGGCAGGTGTTATTAGTGTGGAGCATTGCACATTATCAATTTATATATACATTTCGGTGGCAGGAGGCAGCCCTCTTGTGGCCCAAAGAATGTAAAGCAAGAGCTGTTCAACGAAAGAGCAACATTGGCAATTATGCAGAACGCAAACTCACTGTTTCCAGCGGAATCACTTGCTCTTGTTGTTGCTTAGTCGTTTAGTCGTGTCCGACTCTTCGTGACCCCATGGACCAGAGCACGCCAGGCACTCCTGTCTTCCACTGCCTCCCGCAGTTGGGTCAGACTCATGTTTGTAGCTTCGAGAACACTGTCCAACCATCTCGTCCTCTGTCGTCCCCTTCTCCTTGTGCCCTCCATCTTTCCCAACATCAGGGTCTTTTCCAGGGAGTCTTCTCTTCTCATGAGGTGGCCAAAGTACTGGAGCCTCAGCTTCAGGATCTGTCCTTCCAGTGAGCACTCAGGGCTGATTTCCTTCAGAATGGATAGGTTTGATCTTCTTGCAGTCCATGGGACTCTCAAGAGTCTCCTCCAGCACCATAATTCAAAAGCATCAATTCTTCGGCGATCAGCCTTCTTTATGGTCCAGCTCTCACTTCCATACATCACTACTGGGAAAACCATAGCTTTAACTATACAGACCTTTGTTGGCAAGGTGATGTCTCTGCTTTTTAAGATGCTGTCTAGGAAGTAAAAAATCACCCCCTTAAATTAGGGTGGAATGGAAAACCACAGTGGGCTATTTCTAATAGTCATGGTGTTATATATATTATATAAAGCATAAGCCTGGATAAAGTGAAGAATATCTGCAATGCAAATATCAATTCTATGAAATACCACCCATTGCCAGGTAGACTGTGCCACAAGCAGCCAGACTTCTGTTAAATGCTGCAAGTGGATTAAATCTCATTTGCAATAACCAAAATGGTATTAACCTCCATCTAATTTCTAATGGTCTGGCACATACTATGCATTTGACGCATGCTGCACTGAGATATAAAATTAACAAATTATTGGTTGAATTACATGTAAAATGAAAAAATAAATTAGCATTAGCCACTCCCATCTCCTCCACTAAGGATTTCCTAAGGAGCAAAGTTAATTCTGAAAAACACAAAAAGTCTCCTCAAAACATGCTTGGCTTTTGACAGGAAACCCCTAAGGCACAGTCTGATAAATGGTAGAGTGAGGGCCCTGTGTGTGGCTCACAGCAGACCTTTGGAAAGGAGAAGGGATATGTGAATGGGATCATTAATAGCAAGAAGGGTCTACTGAAAAATGTTTAAAGTGTCACCTCCTGGTCAATGGGAGCTCTTTCTAGAACTTCTATGGCGTCAGGGCTATTAGAAGACACCTCCTTCCTTTTCTTAGATTGTTTGTTTCTGGAAAATATAATCATTTGTGTGTGTGTGTGTGTGTGTGTGTGTGTGTGTATTTCATACCAATAAACACACTTAACCAGAAAATGATGTACGATTCATCAGAATAATTGCACATTTTGTGATAAATTCATCTATTCTCAATTCTCTTCTATGTTCTTGTATTGCTGCCATCAAGACAACAGTTGTGCCCCAAGGCCCCCAAGCCCTTCCCCAGTAAATAACTTCAAACAGACACATAATTTTAGTTTAAGTTTTTGGGCAAAATTCAGGCCACAACTTTATTGATTACAAAACAAATTGAGCGGTATTGGCCTAGGCATTGGTCAGGGACTATAACTGACTCCTGCCTCTCTGCCAGGCAGTCTGAAAGGGTAAACACCAAACGAGGGAGCAACATTGGTGAAGATCGATGGAAGCTCACCCCGGGGTTCCTGTGGTCTTGGCATGGCCCTAGCCCCTCAAGTGGGCTTTGGACGAGATCCAGGACCCCCAGATTCCTTTAGCGGAATACCCTATTTCTGGAGGGGCAGGTGATGGCCACACCTCCCCTCCCACACATTTCTATAAACCAATGCCTAACCGCCAAACCTTACAAGTTGTGACGATTGCTAAAGGGGTAGGTGAAAACCAAGTGGCTAAAGCCAATCTGCCAAACAGAAAAATTCCTACCCAGCCCCTGCTCCAAAGCAGGTGACCCAATCCAAAGCAAGGCCAAAGCAGCAGCACCTAAAATAGGGAGGGAGGGAGGGTGTTCAGCAGCGCGAAGCAAGTGCCCCACCCCCGTCGTGCTGCCGTATTTATAGGACCCCGGGATCATGCCACCTGCCTCAATTGGCCCAAACAGCCAAGCGCATTCCCAGGGCCCAACAGACAAGGCTTGGGCCATTCCTAGCAACAACACACCCCGTGGGGGTGGCTTAAGGGTCCCGAGCGCAACCAGGACCCTCAGTTTAGGAGGATCCCATATTCCTCCAAGGTGGCATTTGGCCTGCCAGAAGCCTGACTCTCCACCCACTCTATTGTTTACATAAAGGTAAAATGAGGAACCTGATTTCTAGGAACTGATTATTGTTTGACTAATCCCCTTGTTGGCCAACAGTTTTGTGTTTTAGATAGCCACGCAGAAATGTTTTCGATTCCAAGGTTACTAACATAGAAGAGATATTAGCCTGATTTCCAGAATATTTCTGTTTGAGAACAATTTCAAAAGATATGCACGTAATCTGCTTTGTTCAATCCACATCTCCAACATTTATCCAACCCTAACTTGTATATTAAGTTCCATTTATAAGGCGTTAAATACCATTGATAGAGGGTTTTTTAATAGTTCTGCCTAAGGTCTCCTGAAATTATATTAGAATGGAAGTTGTCCCCAATCCAGTTCCATGGTTTCCTGGTTATTCTTTGATCCATATCTTGCACCCATTTTCTCATATATGTACCCTGGTTCTGATCCAAATTCAGCCAAACCATGGTTAAGTTTGGGGATAGAGTATTCATATCTTTTGCACTATGTAGGAAAGACCTGTTTTGTGTGAAAAAGCTTTGCATCATTCCAAAAATATTTTACATCCTGGCTCCCAAGTGAATTACACCTCTTTTCTTGTATCTATGTCAGGATCCCAGTGCGATGCCACGGCCGACTTCGCAGGATCTAGCAGGATTCTGGGACTTGTTACAGCTTTCAATTGAAGATGTCAGTATGAAGTTTGATGAACTGCACCAGCTGAAACTGAATGAATGGAAAATAATAGAATCACCTGAAAGGAAGGTAAGCAAAATATGTGCAGACAAGCTCCTTTTCAATTGGCACTGACATGTGCAACCTTCTTGTGTTACTAACATCCCATTGATCTTTCAAGTCTGAATTTATTTCCAGTTCAGCCAGTTATTTCACATTGTACTTTAGTGGGTGCGTGGGGGGAGTTCCAGCGGTAAATAAATAAATAAATTACTGTATTTACTGGAATCACCTTTTTTGGCTAAATTACGTTTGAAAAAATTAAGGTGTGCATTAGATTCGATGGCACATTTACATTCACCAGCAAATACTGGTTTCAAGGTTCTGAAAATTGAGCCGCCCATTAGATTCGATGGCGCATTAGACTCGAATAAATACAGTAAAATATGGATCAGCAATGCTTGCCCACTCTCCATTAATGGGAAATTCCTAATGTTGACAAAACTGTAGTTTATTTGGTCTAAATGATGCTTTGAGTCTTTGATTCTGCAAGATTAATTCTGAGGGATGGCTGCACAGGAGGAAGCGCACATGACATCTACTGCCCACATTTGTTGCTCCTAATCCTATCCTCGACTATACTGTAGATAGGTGCCGCATTCTTCTTAGACCCAGTAATCCTATGGCTCACAGGAAGCATCAGGTCTTCCTTTCTGAGGCTGGAATCTGGTGTTCCTATCCCTGGAAAAAATGTCAGTAGCACTATGGGTAGTTTGGAGGCATATCAGGGTATTCCCCAAACCTGGAGAAGGGGAAAAACTATGTCAGCTCAAGAACTGACAGTGAGAGGAAACTTTAATTCTACACACACACACACACACACAGAGAGAGAGAGAGAGAGAGAGAGAGAGAGAGAGAGAGAGAGAGAGAGAAGCGGAACACAAAGGGCTTTAGAAGGATTGTTCAGCTTCACTTGGTTTCTGTGCCTGCACATTTCATCCACTTTGGCCAGGAGGGGGGAAAGTTATGCTAGGTTTTTGGTTCCCCATTCTAGTAAATGGGGAAACACAAAGCTGACTTTTTATACAGAGGGGCTCAAGACACAAAAAAACCCGGTGAGAGTATAGAGCAACAGATCAGATTTTTTAAAAAAATACACAGATACTGATGCAAGGTGACTCATGGGGCCCATCCAAACTCCCAGTAACCAAAGCAAACTCCTCATCCTCTTAGGTAGTTGGTCATCGACTACTAGTCATGCTGGCTATATATTGGAAAATCATGGAGGCAATTTACCTCTGAATACTAATTGCTAGAAACAACAGTGGGAGAGTGATCCTACCCTCATGTCTTGCTTGAGAAGCCCATGGTGAGAAGCCCATGATGTTTGGTCACTGTGACAAACAGGAAGTTGGACCAGACAGGCATTCATCTGATCCAGCAGGCTTCTTCTTATATTCTTATATATAGCTGGTAGAAAAACTTGGGAGCTTTCCATTGTTTGCTGATGAAACTCAAAGGCATTGAACATTACACAGGTAGTAGTGTGAGTAAGAGTAATCTAACAGAGATGAACAGAGCTGCAGAAAAGTTGGGCATGCAATGGGGAAATCCTGACATGGGATGGAATATTTAGATAAGGCAAGGACTTCATCTGGAATTGCTACGAGCTACTAATCATGATGACTATGTTCTACATCTACTGCTGGAGGCAGTATGTTTCTGAATACCACTTGCTGGGAATCAGTGGTATAGCATGGGTTGCCAGTGCCCAGGGCTGTGCAGAGGAAGGGAGGGAAACAGACCAGGTATGCATGTGCATTGAACTGCCTAAGGCATCCACGTCAGCTAGGAGATTGCAGCCACAGAAATAAGAAAAGAAGAGTTGTTCTGTTGTCTGAAGAGGTCACACGGAGAAGCCATTTTCAATGGAGACCAACGACGGAAGTGCACAGCTGTATTGAGGCAGCACTGGGTGTTGAAATTTTGTGCCCCTAACAATTTTGCACCTGAGGCAACCGCCCCTGTGCACCCCTTCCCATGCTACACCACTGCTGGGAATTGCAGGTGTGCAGACTGTACTTGCACTCTAGTCCTGCTTGTTGGTTTCCCACAGGCATCTGGTTGGCCACTGTGGAAACAGGATGCAAGACTAGATGGGCCATTTTCCTGGTCACAGGCTCACATTATGTTCTTATGCTAGGGTGTGCCTGACAATAACTAATGTTAAGGGTCTTAATGTAGAGAAGAGAATAGAGATGAGCGCACAGCGACAATCTCATACTTATCAGAAGCCAAACAAAGTATAATGGGTCAAATTAAAAAGCAAGTCTTTTAGATAGTCTTTCCACCACTCCCTCAATTTGAGAATATGTAATTCTGTGTAGGGAAGAAGACTGGGTGCCATCCAGTTAAAAGGAGGCACTTCTGAGTCCTATTGATTTCAGTGGGAGAGTTAAAATGTGCTTAACACACACTCTCTCTGATTGAAATCAATAGCACCCTCTGTTTCCAAAAGACTGAACAAGCTTCAGCAATTTTTAATAGGGTTGCAAGTGGACCTTGTGGAAAATAAGTATTCCACTCTGCTTCTAAGTAAAGTAAACACAAATTGATCTGGCAAGGTAATTCCTCAGGGATGCCAGCATTAATGAAATCTCTTTGGGGGTTTCCATGGGTTTAATAATGGATGCCATTTTTGGATTTACTTGCAACGAGCATGTTCACAAATAGAAAAGAAAACATTCTGCAGCTTATATTTATGTAGGGCTGGGGGATGACAAGAAGGGAAACATCGGTGTGTGCTTTGATCATACATGATTCAGCTGCCATGCTCCCAACGGCTATTCTCCACAGGGAAACAGCACTTATGACCCAGAATGGAGCTCATCAGATGTTACTTCTGTTAAGGATAGTGGTGTAATTTCCTGAAATGGGAATGTTTGCTTATGTTGAATTGTTGTTTATTTTTAGCATGAGGTTTGGCAGTAGCTCTCATGTGATTGGCTGACTGCGAGTCACCGGAGAGAGGCATTCCATTCTGTTGTGACTGTTATTCCAGTAACTATCGTTTTTAACTTTTTGCTGCTTCTGCTCGCTCTCTCGCTCTCTCTCTCTCTCTGTGTGTGTGTGTGTGGAAAATGACTGCTGAGAGAGGTTTCTCAGGATACAGCTGACGACAGTGTGTGTTAGTGTGATCTGTCTGAAGTGAAACAGAGGAGTTCCCTAAACGTTAATAGGGAGAAACCTGAGCATGAGATTGTAAATATATTCTTCTAAATTATATGTTTATGCAGTGCTTTTTTCTGGGGTACGCAGGGGGTACCCCTAAGTATTTTGTGGATCTTTGTACTTTTGTCCATTTACTGTATTTATTTTTCCCGATTTGAACTATAAAATGGTGATTTTCTTGAGTCAAAATGAGAGTACCCCTAAACATTTTCTTAGGAAAAAAAGCACTGTGTTTATGAAAGTAAAAGGTTTTTTAAATATAGAGTCTGGACATTGCATATCTCATTCATAGATAGATAGATAGATAGATAGATAGATAGATAGATAGATTATAGATAAATGTAAAGGGACCCCTGACCATTAGCTTCAGTTGCGGACAACTCTGGGGTTGCGGCGCTCATCTCGCTTTATTAGCCGAGGGAGCAGGCGTACAGCTTCCGGGTCATGTGGCCAGCATGACTAAGTCACTTCTGGCGAACCAGAGCAGTGCACGGAAACACCATTTACCTTCCCGCTGGAGCGGTATCTATTTATCTACTTGCACTTTGACGTGCTTTTGAACTGCTAGGTTGGCAGGAGCAGGGACTGAGCAACAGGAGTTCACCCCGTCATGGGGATTCAAACCGCTGACCTTCTTATTGACAAGCCCTAGGCTCTGTGGTTTAACCCACAGCGCCACCCGCACCCCATAGATAGATAGACAGATAGACAGATAGACAGATAGACAGATAGATATAGACAACAACAAGAAGAAGAGCAACAACAACTTCCTCCATGCAATCACATGGACATGTAACATTTCACACAAAAGCATTAGCAAATGTCGGAACTTGCCCTACAGTAGCGCTTAATCTTCTTTGGCTTCTTTGTTCAATTCCTTTTATTCTTATTCTTATTCTTTTATTCTTTATTCTTATTCTTCTTTTTCAATACTAGGAAGAAAGAAAGGTTCCTCCTCCAGTACCAAAGAAGCCCCTCAAAGGAAAATTCCCTATCACGCGAGAGAAGTCTCTAGACCTGCCTGACAGACAGCGCCAAGAAGCCCGGAGGCGCCTCATGGCTGCGAAACGAGCGGCATCTTTCCGGCAGAATTCAGCCACAGAGCGTGCAGACAGCATCGAGATCTATATCCCAGAGGCCCAAACAAGGCTTTGAGGACTAGAACACTGCATAGTTTCTCCATCTTTTTTAAAAAAGACAAAATGAAAGCAAAACGCTTGTACAGTTTGTCTCTTCCCTGCTCATTTCCCCCCTGCCTTTGGTCACAATTTCCCCTACTGAATGATCCTTGGTGTCGTGTCCTTTGTGCCACGAGCGCAGCGGAATGCTTTCGGTTTCCTCAGAATTTGCTGAGCCTCTTGCAAGAACTGCTGTTCTTTTCTCTCCATTTCTCTCTCCTTTCCTTTCCTTTCCTTTCCTTTCCTTTCCTTTCGGTATTTATTATCAGACTGAACAATCAGCTCCAAAGGATAGGGCTTGTTGAGACCTTACTTATCCAATATGTTCTCAGAGGACAACAAGAAACACCTCTTGAGATGGAACCCAGCTTACCTTTTTTGTTTGTTATTTATATTTTTATAAATTATGTGATATCTAGGGATAAGAATAACAGACTTTCAATTGGGTGCATCTCACCGTTCACCAGAGGCATTAGCTATTCCAAGTAGAAGGTGCTACAAATGTCAAGAGAAAGAAAGAAAGAAAGAAAGAAAGAAAGAACCCATCTCTCTCTCCTCTCCTAGTCCCTTGCCTTGTATCTGGCTAAAGATTCTGCCCATGTGCTCTCCCATTCGGCTCATCTTTGTTACTGCAAAATAACAGTAGCCTATCATCTCATATTGAGTTGAGTTTTTTTGGAGATGAACAGGGATATCCAGCCATTAACCTCCAACATTCATCAGGAACAAAGAAGCATGGAAATATTTTCATATTGGGGAAGTCCAGCGCAGAGAGAAATACCCACTTGGAGAAATCAGAAGGAGAAATGCAAAAAGAGTGGGACTTGAGTAATTAAAAAGAGGGAAGAGGGAAGCCTTAAGAGTTTAGATCTTCTGCAGCAAGATGTGAAAAGTTCGATTCTAACTCCTTTGGAACATTCACTACATTTTAAACAGGTTTTTTTTTAAATAAAAATGTTGTATCTATTTTGTTTGCAAACATGATTGCAAAATTCAAAAGCGATGCTACATGACGTGTAATATTTGAGGTCTCAAAATGCTATATCAATTGAGTTTTCAGGGTATCCTTTAAAACAAAATACAAAAAAAAAACCTTTGCTTGTTTAAAATGCCAGTTGTGATGTTGTAACCAGTTTAAGAAAATATGAATGTGAGTGGTAAGTATATCTCAGTTTAAATGGTAATCTTAAGGTGAAAAGGTGAACTGTGGCTTACGTTTGTATTTTTTTCCAGAATTCTTTTCCCCCCTATGCAGTATTAGTTTTTTTAAAAAAATAAGCATAAGGAAAAGTGTCTTGATTGTTTCAGACTTAAAGAATGCCATTTCAGGAATGGAATGACTTCTAGATATGGAATGTAAGAAAAGAAGTTTGTTCTCCAAGCCCTTGATAAACACCAAGGCACAAGCTAGGAAAAAAAATATTCTGGAATGAAATAAACACTATAATAGATTTACTCTAATGTAATTACCTTCTCAAAGGTTATGATCCTAGGTGTGTGGTTTTTTTAAAAAAAATGTTTTCAGGTGAAGACGCAAGAAAACATATCCCACAGATCCTGAAATAAGGATTATGTAATATATAAAAAAAAATCAAAACTGAATGAAATCCATGAGACAAAATTCTGTTATCGGTTTTATTTGAACAATATGTATTTATTAGCCATAGGCAGAACAGCTACTTAAACTATACTACAGCACTTTGGTTTTTCACTTTGATGAGCACTTTAAATATGTAACTTTGCAAAGCCCTTCAGCTTGAAAATGCTAGAAGTTATAGGAGGTTAAAGCAGATCTGAAAATGGGTTTTCTCATCCCCCCTCCATCCCTTTTCCTCCAACGTGTTTTGTTACGCATGCGTTCTTATTTTAGGGCAAAGCTGATATAAGCATGTTTAGCTTCGAGATATGAATCTTTAGAGTTGAATGTTTGAGAAAGGAGAGAACACTGTTAATTGAGCCTGATCTCTTATGTAGATTTTACCAAATAGCCTTAAAACTGAATTTGGAAGCAAAAAACCAAGAGGAATGTATATCACTAAAAATGCAAAAAAATAAAATAAATAAAAAATATTAATAACAATAACAATCCTAAACTATTCTTCTGTAAAGATTAGGATATCCCCTTCCCTAGAGCATTCAAAGAGTTTCTGTACATCAATTTATGGGTAGTGTACAATATTAATGCTGCTTATTGTTCTGTTTCCAATGCAAGCATATTTGCAGGTCTAGGCAAATTAAAAAATGATGTTTTGTTTCAAGTGGAACTGCTAATTAGAAGTATTTACATGAAAGTAAAGGAACGGAGTATGAATTTCCTAGAGACAGCAGATTTGGAAAATATCTTGCTTGTTTCTTCCTTGTCCCACCACTTCCCTATTATGGCTATGGATATGTTTTTATCTCATTTTTTGAACAGATGTTGCCAAATCACATGTGCTTTTCTCCTTTGAGCAATCCTATGTAAATCAGGGCCTGGTGGTAATAAGGTAATCTGCATTTGATTCCCCCTACCGTATATACTACATGCAAAGCTAAACAGTTTTTAAAGAGTCCACACTTATTAAGTCTACCGTCTAATTCATCAAATATTATTTGCACATAAAACCTCATTCACTCTGAACTCATTTTGCAGGAGCTGTGCTCAGGGGATTTGCGCTGCAAGGTTGAATCTGCACTGGAGTGTTTCTGTGGCTTGTACATTATCAGCCAGGCATTTTTCCTCTGCCTCCAAAAAGTGCCCAGCAATGCACAGAACTCTGAATAAACACACGAGCAGAAAAGAAACACAAATGCACATGCAAGATCACACTCAATTAACATGAAATGCATTTTGGCCCTATCTCTTATTTATTTATGGAGACCTCTTTAAAGGGAAGCTAACTTCCAGTGCAGGCGAGACCTTTGATTTGAAGCATTCTTATTTATTTCCTTATTTATTTTACTGCCATGTTTTTAAATATATATATATATATATATATACTTTTATTAGTAAGGAAGGCACAACTCATAAAAGGTAAAGGAGGCCATTGTTAAGTGAGACGCTAATTTTGCATCTTGTTCATGCAATGATGTTGAACAGGATCCTTTGCCTCTGTGTGTGCTCCCATGTCCCCTGTTTGTTCCACTTCTTTTCCAAAGAATAATTTTTCAAATGTAAACCAGATGCCTTCTGCTGATTCTGATAAAACGTTACCTGTTCACAAGTAAAGTTTTTAAGTGCAATATATATCCGTTTTCATTTTGTACAGGAAAGATGAAATGAATAATGGCAGGTCAGAAGCCATGCTTTCTCATGTGTTGTACTTTTAATTTGTTGGGTGGTAGGAAACTGAAATGGATGTTTGTCGTAGTGTTGCAAGTCAAGCAGCCCCAGTCTAGAAGAAATGGCAAAGGTTACATAGAGAACATTACTAGAGCTGAAGTCTGTTGTATGAATAGAGATGTGATATGTAATTGTGTACTACAGCAAAGTTGAAAATGTACAATTTTCAGTTCCTTCTTCAAGACAGGGTGAGGTTCCCGTTTTGAGAATGAGGGCTTACAAAATAATATTAGGTAGACAGGCTAACAGCTCAGTCCTGTGCATGTCTACTGAGAAGCAAATCACCTTGAGTTCAAGGGGATTTACTCGCAGGCAAGTGGGTGTAGGACTACAGCCTAGTTGCTCTTTCATAGTCTGTGAGGTTATTACATTTGACTAATAGCACAAACTTATGTATGTGTCCAGTGCAGCTTCCTCCAAAGCATGCAAAGGATTACAGTGCCTAAATACACAACATGGAAATGAGTCCTATTGATACAATGAGACTTACTTCTGAGTAATAGGAATTACACCATAAAGCTGTGGTCTGAGCACACACACCTGTGAATAAGTCGCATGGGGAAAACCAGGACTTACCTCTGAGTAAACATGCATAGCATCAGGCGCTATGGAACAAATTCTTTTGGGCTAAGCTAGAAAATATTCTAGACTTGCTTTTTACAGTGTTATGGCTTGCAATCTGTATCATTTGCATTCCATTGTATGTCAGCCATATGTAGTCATCTTTATTTATTTCTTTTATCACTGAGAGAGCTATGCCCACCCTTCAGATACACGTGTTTTGGTAGTTTGCTACTTGATTGATCAGAATGGCCTTTATTGAATAAACGTGCAAGGATAGAGATGTCGCTGAGTGTAAAACCAAAAACTGTGTCTTGTAACTTCCAAGCTGGGTCCTCAGAAATGAAGCGCGTGATGGTTCTCGTGGACTGAATTCTCGAGAATCGGCTAAAGTAATTCAGAGGAAAGGTGTGGCTTTCATGTAGAAGATGCTACCCCGGGAAATGCTTTGGCTTGTGGAAGTTGCTGCTTTATCATTCAAAGTGCTATATGTGCCCATTGAAGGTGCCCCAGGCAAGCCATCATGCATGGGCTTGCTCATTCTAGTCAAAGGGTGAGGAAACATCCCCTCTTTTCTCACTCCATCCAACCTGCCATATGAACCTTATAGCTCAGGCCTCAGGGAGACAGGGACTTACAGGAAAGTGGAAGGGAACGAGGATCACTGTCCCCCCCCCAAAAAAAATTTCTATATAGCACTAGAGGCTTAGGTTTGGGGATGCCATGAATCTGAGAGTTTAAAGCTATAGGGAGGGCAGGAATGTGGAGAACAGGAAAAGGTGTTCTTTTCCCACTGTCCTGAAACATCACACAGTGCCAGGACACAAGTCGCTTGTGGCACACATTCCCACACAACACTACGTCATCCCCCAGGATCTTGAGCAGTTATAGACTTGAGCAGGTCGATTCTTTGTTCTCCCCTTCTCCCACACTCCCATCAGTTGACACCTCTGCACTCCATATGTCCTAGATGCTCACAGGTCCTTCTCTCTGTCTCTCTCTCTCTCTCTCTCTCTGTCTCTCTCTCTCTCTCTCTGTCTCTCTCTCTCTCTCTCTTAATCTGAAAACTTCTGGGTGTCTTAGGAGTCCCTCTAGTACGTAGAAGCCTCTATGTTATTTTGGGGTGGCCCTGTTGCCAAACAGATATGCACTTCGCCACATGAGTTTGTTTATTAGAGGGTAATGGTCATACAGACCCTGGTAATGTTATGCTACCCTCACTCTGCACATGTTCCAGAGGCTATAGAGCCACAAATGGTCAAAGAAGACCTTGGAACCTCTGGACCCAAAGACCTCTCCTTCCCTTGCCACACCTCCAGAAAGGGCGCCCTCCTTTCCCCCTTCCATTGGTGTCAAAAGGAAGGGAATTTTGTGGGATAAGGAGCAGGGGAAAATGTGGGGGGAAATCCACCCTCTTCACCTTCCGCTCTGGGCAGAGTGAGGAGGGCAATAGATGCAGCAAATGCCCTGCTGTGAATCCCCCCACACACACACACTCCTGGGTACATAGGATGCTCAGTTAGAGATTTTCTATTGTGTTTGTAGCCTTCAGTTCTCTGTTTGTGATCAGATAGGGCTATCACTAACATTATTATTAGTGTTGGAGTTATATAATAGTTTTGCACACACGCACAAAAAGTGCATGAGTCGGAATGATCTACAGCTCAGTGGCAGAACAGATCCCTTGCATGCAGAAAGTACCAGGATCAATCCTTGACATATCCAGGTCACAGGACTGGGGAAGCAACTTTGCCTGAAACCTTGGATTGCTACCATCAGTCAGAGTAGTTAGCGCTGGGCTGGAGAGACCAATGGTTTGACCAGGGCAAGAAACCTTCATGCGCTCAGAGAATGTTATTTGCACCTAAAGCTCCCAGTGAAAGCAACTTCAGCCTGCCCTTAAATTCAACCCCGCTGCTTTCGACGGGATTTAGGTATGATTGCATTGTGCTGGAATGAGTTCAAAGTGCCTGAGCCTTCAGAAAGGCTCTTTTACTGTCTTTCCCCATTTTCTTTTCTTCCTCGCGCTCATCCAGCCAGAGACCTCATGGCAGCAAGCACCTGCATGTTTATCCCGGCGACGAGAAGATTGGCATGCACACAGAGTTAGTTCTTAGGCTTCGAATCCAATTCAGTGGTCCAAGTCAGAGTTCTGTGATGGGCAGGAAGAGAAATCAGAGGGCTGCATTTGCCCTTTGCTTCCTCCCCCTGTACAAATGATTGGCAGCATGGCTGACAAATTGTAGCCCCAGGCAGGGTCTGTACCGAGCCTCAGTGGGACCTGGGCCACTGCTGGCTGCCACCAGTGCCCCCCGAGGCACTACATCTGTGGTGCCCTCTAGAGCCCTCTGCACACCCACCCACCCACCATGTGTTTACCTCGCCTGGTGGCAGTGCTTTTGTGCGGCTCTCAGCTCCAACTGGTGCCAGATAGCCGCCATCTTGCATTTGAGGCAAAGTGAGATGGCAGCTGCCCAGAGCATATCAGAGCACAAACAGCTGTCTCCCAAAAGTGTCACAGTGCTGCCAGGCAGTTATAGTGTCGGGGCAACTGTGCAGGGAGATAGTTATAGGGTAGGTGGCAGCCCTGGTAGGCCTTGCCTAAGCACGTGGGCCCAACAATTGCCCCAGCTGGTTCCTGGCACCAGACCTAGTGCCTGGTGTTGGATGCTTATTCTGAGCGTAATAAATGGTTTGGGCAGTAGTCTGCATGCTTGTCGTCTCTCACGCAGCTAGGGATATATTGAGTTTTGGTAGATGGAGCGGGTATTGATACCATAGTGTTTTACCCACCGTCCTTTTCTCTCTTTTCTTGCCTTTATTGTTTGTTTTTTCATTTCTTGAACTTTTGCTAATATTTCTTTTCCTTCTTGCATTCATTTCTTTATAGCGCATATTCCTCTCTACCACCAACTAGAGACGGGCTCCTGCCTCGGGCAGCTGATTTTTGTGTGTCCTGAAATTGTTGGTTATTTGTTTCATGTTTACTGCCAGGGAGGGTGGGCACATGCACAGGCGCTTGTGGGGTTTTCTGCCACAGATGCCAAAATATCTTGACTTGCTTTGTGTACTCTGGAGAGGGAACCAATTGAACTTTGCCTCAGGCAGCAAAATGTATTGGTTCACCCCTAGGAACCAGCTGCTGCTTCTCGGAAAGCCCTCTGTGACAAAAGGGCTCTCTAAAGGATAAAGAGGCTGATTTCAAACAGAGTACCGGTGAGAAAACTATGTTAGGGAGATTGTTTTCACAGATAAATCTCCCTTTGGGGACTGAGGTACTCGGCAAGGTATATTATAAGTCAGTTGAAAATTTAATAAGTAGCAAACATTTCCCTGGCTTGAAGGCCAAATGGAGGAACTTTTTTTATTATTGTCTATAGAAAGTAGGTTACATTAGATAATAAGATGAATGGCAAAGTGGGAGCTTGCACATGGAAAAGTGATTAATTTAAAAATCGGGGGAGGGGTGATATTCACAGATGCAGCAAAGATGAATGTAGTTCCCTCTCTTTTATTTCTGTCGCAACCTGTCCCTGCTACTGAATCATTTAATGGGGATGTAAGGCAAATTATTTAGGAGTTTGCCCCCTTTCCAATGGCAGCTATAGTAGATGCCCAATTGCCACTTTTGCCACTGACATCCCATACCCTCTAACATTTCTCTGATGAAAGTAGGGACGTCCCAGTCCGTGATGATAATTTTACTGTTTATATCCCACACATCTAACTGGGTTGCCCCAGCCACTCTGGGAAGCTTCCAATATATATATTTAAACACACTAAAACATTAAAATATATACAGTCATACCTCAGGTTAAAGTTGCTTCAGGTTGAGCGTTTTCGGGTTGCGCTCGCGCATGCGCAGACGCTCAAAATGACGTCATGCACATGCGCAGAAGCGGCTAATTGCGACCTGCGCAGATGCGGGTTGCATTCTCTTCAGGATGCAAACGGAGCTCCGGAACAGATCCCGTTCGCATCCAGAGGTACCACTGTATATATAAAAGTTCTCTATACAGGCTTGCCTTCAGATGGCTCACGGGTCAGATAACTCCATACCTTCCAATATTTCTCCAATGAAAACAGGAGCATCATCAGGAAAAGCAGGATATTCTGGGGTCAAATCAGAAACCAGGATGGCTTCTCTGAATCAGGGATGTCCCTGGAAAATAGGGACACTTTGAGGGGTCTGACATACACAGATGTTCAACCTTAAGTCTATTTGCCCTGGTGTAAAAGCTGGGAGGTTTCATAGGTTCAACACAAAGCACTGAGGCACCTGACTAAACGCTCTTTGGCTGCCACCACCAGCACATTCTCTCCCTTGTGATTTTTTTCTCATCAACGGTGACAGCTGCACCAGCAGTTTCTCATCTGGGGTGCTCCCTTCCTCTCTACCTTGCCCTGAGCGAGGTATATTGGGCAGGATGTCTGCACAGTTACTGCTTTGCCTCTGTGGCAAATGCTCTTTTAGATTTAACTGAAAGCGGCAAAATTCCAACTCTAACTAAAGCAGAATTTGTAGCCACCATGCCAAATGGAGAAAGGGAGGTGACAGCTGGGAGGAGGCCGCAGGAGCCTCAAAAGGAGGGAGGGTAGGTAGCAGTGGCAGTAGAAAGTCAAGCGGTCAGAGGCATGAGTGTCTGAGGTGGCGGCCAGGGAGTATTAAAGATGGTATTTAGCTAAGTTTTGGCTAGAGCAAACCCACTGAAATTAATGGCCCTATCTCAGTTATGTTCATTAATTTCAGAGGATCTACTTGAAGTCAAACAGGGTTGAATGCCACCCTAATCCTCTACCCCACACCTTCCACCCAAGGCGATTGCTTGCCTCAGGATAGCACTGGCCCTAATACTAGCCAAAAGCTAGCAGACTTGACATGAGACAAAGAATGGAAGCCAGACAAGTCTTTGTCACGGGAATATTGTCTAAAATAGCCATTTGCTCTTTCTGAATAGGCCATGCTTGATACCAAATGGGGTCTCCGTTTGTTTGTTTGTTTTCAGTTTAGATAGATAAAAAAGCACCTGTTTTCATAATCAAATGCAGCCTTACTTCCAGTGACGAAATTGGATTGTGCATTTTGCAAAACTCCCTTGATTTGGCAAAACTCTTAATTCTAAGAATGTCTACTCAGATGTAAGCCCCCACAGAGTTCAGTGGGTATGGGATTGCAGCCTTACAGTGCAATTGTCTACTGAGGGGTACGTCCTGTTCTGTTTGATGTGTCTTACTCCTAGATAAGTGTGCATAGGATTGCAGCCATAATGTATTCTACACTTCGGCTGCAACCCTATGCGCCCTTAACTGAGAGCAGACCCCACTGGACATAGTGGGACTTATCCTAGAATTGTTGAATTGCAGATGAGCATCTTGTCCAACCCCCTGCAATGCAGGAATATGCAGCTGTCCCATACGGGGATCAAACCTGCAACCTTGGTGTTATCAGCACCATGCCCTAGCCAACTGAGCTACCTATGTCTGAGTATACATGGGCTTGAGCTGTTGCTAACAAATGTGGGTGGAGCTTTCCTGATTTATCATAATTTCACAGGTGCTCTGTACCTGTGTATTCCTTTCCCTGCCACCGCCTCTTAGCTCATAACTACTTGTGCAATCTCCATTCGTATTTCTGCACTGATTTACCTCTGAGGTTTAATCTTGGTCTTCATTTCACTTTCAAAGGGCTCGGCATGTACACATTATTCCATCCATTTCATCCATTGATTTTCTTCTTCTTCCAGGAATCCCTTTAAAACAGTGCAAATAATACTACTCTTTCCTGTAAAAACAAAACAAAAACAAAAAAGCCACTATCGCTGTACAGTCTTCTTCTGTACCGAAATAAACTCATAGGTTCACCTAGTATGTAAACGTGCCAAAATATTCAAGTGTGGCCTGAGGACTAAATTAAATGCCTCCTATAGAATTTCAAGGAATGTTAGAAACAGGAAACTAGCTCTTTAGTTTATCGTTAAGGAATTATATATATATATATATATATATGATTATATATAAAAGATATAAATATATATATAGACACATAAGAAATCATATCAACAATGAGGATGAACTGAGTGCCAAATATTTGCCATCTGTATAAATCTACACTTCACTAGAGTTAAAAACTATTTTATGTAATTCTCTTTCTCATGCTTTTATGGTTCTTTTGAGAAGTTCTGTTAAGTAGCATGCAGGATACCTAAACTGAATGTACAGTATGATGTTTCATTGCTCCAATAATTTCTTGCTTCTCAGTAATACCTTATTTACCAAAAATGTTGGGTTGTTTGTTTGTTTGGGACATCTTTGCCAAATTGTTTTATTCTTGAGTTACTCCTTTTCATGATCCTCTATTTGCCTTCAGCTAATTGTAAGGAGAAAAACAAAATGTGCGTCACTCTTTTCCCACCCCCCAACCCACCCCAACCACTCCCACCCCACCCACCCCGGCTCTTTTCTGAAGCTGCCTCTATCAATTGGTTCCTGTATTGTTTATGATCATCTCCTGTAAATAATTCTGCAATTAAATTTTTTGAGAAAACTGGCTCTGCTCTTTATTAACACAGCGTCTGTCCATGGAGAAATTAGAAGCTACTCTGACAGCTCGTGAATCAGATATAAAGTCTCACGTACGTATCTAGGGTGAACTCCAATTTTGCATAGGCAGATTTCTGCTCCCATAGCAAGACTTTCCCATATTCTCCCTATCTCCTCCCCTCAATTGCCACCCCCCCCACACACACACAAACAGCCTGCAACCAATCGAAGCTCCTACAGCCAATCAGAAGCCGCAGCTTGGTTTTCAAATGGTTTCGGGAGTCGAATGGACTCCTGGAACGGATTAAGTTGAAGAACCAAGGTGCCACTGTATATAAAAACATAATAATACATTAAACATTTTTTTTAAAAAAAACCATCCCTATACAGGATTGCCTTCAGACAGCTTGGGGGTCAGATAACTGCATACCCTCCAACATTTCTCCAGTGAAAATAGGGACATCATAAGGGAAAGCGAGACATTTCGGGATCAAATCAGAAACTGGGACGGCTTCTCTAAATCAGAGACATCCTTTGAAAACTGGGACACTTGGAGGGTCTGTGCTTCCCCGAGCTGAATTCAGTTCTAATGTAAGGAGCCAGCAGTCTGAATGCCCCACCACAGGGACATTTAGAGCTGGGAAAACACGATAGGTTGCCAGGAATGGATAAGACAAGGAAAGTTCTTACCAATGTTGTGTATTCAATATTCACAGAGAAAGGCTTAGAAATGCAGCCTCTTGGAGTAATGGTGTTGCTCTGAGTAAATCTCCACACACTCCTTCTCTCCTCCTTCCTCATTTGTCAACAGCACCACCCACCTTACGGTGGCTGCTTAGGGTCATCTGTCTCTGAGCCCTTTGCTATCCTACTTTCAATGCTCGCCGAGTTCTGGGGGGGGGGAGGTCTGGGATGCTTTCTAGTGATAATGTGTCAGCTAGCTGCTCCAGCTCTGCCTCCTCCTCCTCTCCCATTATATCCCAACTTTGCCCCCCATCTACCCCTGAGCTGTGACCTCCCACAAACAACTGTTGTACATCTATACTGTCTTCCCCGTCTCTGGAAGGTTCAGGTTGGGGAGGCGGTCTCCACCATTCCTCCTCTGTCCAGTCCCTGACAATACCCCAGTAAATGTTTTTAACTTCTGTGCCATGTAAGCAGTAAATATCCATGCCCAAGACTGGCAAACCGCTGACAAGTGGGCAGCCAGGGCAGGGGGGCTGGAGTCTGACAGTAGTCTATTGGGGGGTGGGGTCAGTGGCATCGCAAGGGGGGACGGAGCGGTGCGCCCTGGGTGCCATGCCTTGGGGGTGAGAGGAAGGCACCCCGCGGGGTGCTCGCCCTGCTGCCCCCAGGCGTGGCAGCACGAGCAGCCATTGTGCCGCTGCAGCCGCAAGTGGAGGATCCCACCACTGTCCGTACGGCACTCAGCGCCGGTGGCAAACCGCTACATACAACTCATGCGCTGTACGTAGCAATGCCACACATGCGCTGTACATAGTAGTTTGCCGCCAGCACCGCTCAAGCGCTGTACGGACGGTGGTGAGATCCCTCCCTCACCACTACAGCCGCAAGCAGAGGATCCCACCAATGTCCGTACGGCGCTTGGGCGGCGCCGGTGGCAAACCGCTACGTACAACACATGCGCGGTGTCACACGCATTTGCTGTACATAGCGACGCCACACATGCGTCGTATGTAGCAATGCCATGCATGCGTCGTACGTAGTGACGCAACGCGTGCGCAGCTGGCGGTTTGCCCCGCCCCGGGTGTCGGTTAGCCTTCGTTCGTCTCTGGGTGGAGTACAAGCCAGGAAGCAAGAATCAGAATCAGGAAGCTTCAGAGCTGGAGGGTGGAGCACAAGATGGGTCAGAAGAGGAGGAGGAAGAGGCAGGTCAGGCAAGTGAAGGGCAACCCAGTCAGATGGGAGTGGTACAGTTGTTGTTGTTGTTGTTGTTGTTGTTGTTGTTGTTAGATGCTTCACCACCCTCTCCTGCACCACTGTCCCTAAGAACATGGGCATTTTTCAGGGTGAACTCACAGGAACTCTCAGCACCTCTCAGCTGGGTGCCTTGCCATTCTAAGAGACTGAGGGAGGTGTTCATGGTGCGTTCCGGCACCTCCTTTTTTCTAGAAAAATAGCACTGCCCAGAACTAGGAAGGAATGGAAAAGGGATGCACAGAGAAAGTTTCCACACAGGAGCAGTCTCTGGCACACAGCCCGTCAGGAAAGGTATGTAGACTGTTGTTTATGTACTGTTGCTGCAAATGCTCCATAGAGCAGGGGAATAGCTGCCTAGTCGCTAGATTGCAGTGCATAGTATCCAAAGCTGTATGTGTTAATTTTGACAATAAATGCTTAACTATCTGCCATGTGCCTTCTTTGGCTGGGAAACAGCCTTGAAGGTCCGTGCTTTTTTTCCTTCTATGAATGAATTTGGAAGTGCTCTGACTCTTCCACCAAACAGAAGGGTTTTTTTAATAACTAAATAAATAAATCCTAGAAAAAAATAGTAACATCGCTAGTTCCCTGCCACAGGAAATGGAAGAAGTAGTAAAAGTACAACAAAAAGTCAATGTGAATATTTAATGTCGACTGCCTGGATGAAGATCTCCCAGTCTGGGAACCGCTTCTCTATGCAAAAGTGTTCACACCTCGGCTGAAGACCAGTTTGGAATGGCTAAGGGCTTTGATCAGTGTCAAGCTGGTTTGGAGAAGCAGTGCCTCAAGCTATAGTCTCTTACAACAAAGCACAGGATAGATATGCATTTTGGATAATGCCAAGTAAACATGGATTAAAAACATAACACTGGAAGCACAGTAAATGGGAGCATGAACACAGCCTTTTTTTAACAACTTGAATGCCAATTGTAAGAAATATTTGTTTCAGTAGTAAAATCAGAAGGGCGTGCTTCCTGTATTTAAAAATTATTTTTGCTATTTATTTATGATCATTTTGGCCCCTTTAAAAAAAAATTAACTAAGCTTATATACTGCTTGCACAATGGAATAAGTCAGCAGGCAAAGACCTTTTTATTTAAATGGGTCATTGGTCACTAAATAGCTATTGCAGCACAGATTTTGACTGGTGGGTGTTGTATTTCTTCTCTTCTTGTTGTGCTTTTAAATAGTTACAAGTTGTTTTGATTCCATGCTGTTTTTAACCTGCTAACTTATTAGTTCCTTTTAAATATTTATAACTGATTTGTGTGTTTTTAGCTTGCTCGGTTTTTAGCTCATGTTCTGACCCCCTGCCCTTGGGCCCTGTGCTTGGAGAAAGGCAGGGTATAATAAAATAAATAAGTAATTTACAAAGGAATATGAACCAGAAATATGAACTAACCAAATAACCCCCTCTTTTATTTTTAACAAGGCAACTTACGCAAGCCAGGAAGGGAGTGAAACTGCTGAAATCTCAGTGTTGCAATTCAAGCAATAGCTTATGATAGTATCTGTGATTTCAAAACACATAAGCAACAAAAGGAGCACTCTTCTTTATCGTAACCTGAAGGAGGTTCTGTAAGTTAACAGTTTACCCAAGGATATTCCTTTCCTAAAATCCTTCTAAATGGATTTTATTAAAAGAGTAATAGCTTGAAATAACAATATTGCTACGGTAGCAAGTTAGAGAATACATATCCAGAAGCCCTCTGTTTCCCCATCCACTACAATGGAGAGAAAGAAGTGTGTGCATAAACCAGCTCATTGCACTGAAATGAATGGGTAGGCCTTTAAAAAGCCAATGAAGTAAGGTAATTGGAGACCTTGCAATGCTGCCTTCAAATTCACCCAGGTTACTCAATTAGCTGCTGTGAATAGCAGTCACCAGCAGAGGGAGCCTCTGAAATACTAACACATGCTATAACTTCATAATTGTTTCACCTCCCTGTATCCAAACACATAAATTGGATCCGCCTAAGCCAGATGACATTGACAGACAATGCAAACCCTCCTGACCCTCTCACCCGAAATAACTGAAGTAATATCTGCATGTTGTTAGAGCATTTGCCATTGGGGATGTTCCTAGTCCCATCAGACGCCAATTGTGACACCAGAACTTTCATTTTGACATAGATTCTTGCCTTTCTGGCCATGGAAGATAAGTCATAAGGTTACCAGACGTCCCCGTTTCCCAGGGACAGTCCCCGGATTTACAAATCAGCCTCCTGACAAAATCCATCTGTCCCCAGATTCATTGGGAAAAAATCTGGTAACCTTAAAATAAGAGGAGATGCCAAGCACTTTCTCAAATAAATTAGAGGCAGATGTTAAAAACTCCACGCTTACTTGGTTTAGGGTTCCTTTTGAGATGTTTCTGCTCGATAAATATCAAATTGTAGAGCTCTCTCTCTCTCTACATCATCTCGGTATCACTTGAATGCCCATTTCCTTTACCATTCCTGCAACAGAGCTAGTATCTCACTCTTTACTCTACTTTACGAATTGAGACATGCATCAGTCGAAGTGCTGGGCCAGTTCATAAAGGTAAAGGGACCCCTGACCATTAGGTCCAGTCATGGCCGACTCTGGGGTTGCGGCGCTCATCTCGCTTTATTGGCCGAGGGAGCTGGCGTGCAGCTTCCGGGTCATGTGGCCAGCATGACTAAGCTGCTTCTGGCGAACCAGAGCAGCGCACGGAAACGCCGCTTACCTTCCCACTGGAGCGGTACCTATTTATCTACTTGCACTTTGACATGCTTTCAAACTGCTAGGTTGGCAGGAGCAGGGACCGAGCAACGGGAGCTCACCCCATCGCAGGGATTCGAACCGCCGACCTTCTGATCGGCAAGTCCTAGGCTCTGTGGTTTAACCCACAGTGCCACCCGCGTCCCTTGCGGGGCCAGTTCATAATCTGCTTTAAATCCCCCCCCCATATATCTGCATTTTTCTTTTACACGCTGGGGGGGGGTGTAGCAGGGGAAGCAAAGAAGGCAGCTCTCACCTGGTGCGTAAGAAATGCAAAACATAGCACCGGCTACACACGTCTCTTACATTTTGCAGGAGAAAGAGACGTGTGTAGCCGCTGTTATGTTATTGTTTGTTACCTCGGAAAAGAGGGGGGAGGCTTCTGATTTTTGCTCAACAAGGAATTTAACAAGGTTTTACTATGCCCTCCCCCTAGACCGCGACCGAGGCTGAATGGACTTTATTTAAAGTTATTCCTGGACTGGACTAGGAATGCTGTTGGTGCAGTGAAAAAAGATTGAATTGCTGCTGAGCAGGTTTGGCGGAGAGGCCGAATTAGAGAAAATGTCTTGTTTTTAACTGTGTACCGAGGAAGAACTCTAAAGCGGAATTTTAATGGCGGAGACTAGATACGCACTCTGTGAGTTATTTATGGCTGCAGCTTGTACGGTAGTCGGTGATCAGCGGAAGGAATAGAATGTGACTTTGTACCATCCAGATTAGCACTGCAAAGAACTGAACAGTGGAAGGTAGTAATTAACTCTCCCGGCACACCAGGTCTGGAACAACAATGTATATGAAGGACTATACATGTGAAATGGATGACTTATTTATAAGATGTGACAGAGATGCTGTTTGTAAGGAGGTAAAAGCGGCCAGCTGGAAGAATGGTTTAACGGCAAGTGAAAGATGCTAACTGGACTCTAAATAAGAAATGATTGGCAACGTGAGGAAATGAAGATGATCATATGTTCAGAACAGGAGCGGGAAACTTGATTTTAAGAAATTGTATTAATTCAATTTGGTTTGATTTGTAATAATTTGGAAAATTAATAATTATAATGGGGGGGAGAAAAGAAATGCAAAACATGATGCAGAGTTAGGCATTTTAAGTGCCCTGGTCTTAGACAATTAGCAAGCACACTGCCACCTCAGTGGTGGTAAAATGGTGAAAAGGAGTGCAGGAGGACTAAATCAGCTCTTCCTGATTTTCTACTGCTGATTTTCTAACAAATCTATGCGCGTTCAGCCGTGGAAGCTGGGTCAGGTGTTACCAAGAAGCTTGACTGAGCTGGCATTCTACACATGTGCAAGAACAATGGGCTGTATTCAAAGTAGCACTGTTATGAGGTGCACATCAGAACCCACATGTATATCCATGCGTTCAATGCACAACTCTATGTCAGGGTGCTGTCAGCGGCTGCCAACTGGTTGCCCAGGAAAGTATAAAGACAAGGAAAAGTTTCTTACAGTCCTTTTTTATTTCAGTATTTACAGAGAGAGGCTACAGAACCCAGCCTCTTAGGATAATGGTGTTGTCCCGAGTGAATCTCCACCCCCCGTCTCTCCCACTTCCTCATTCGTCAACAGCAACACCCCCTCTACGGGTGCCACTAAGTGTCTTCTCAGCTCTTTGCTCTCCTACTTTTAAGGCTCGCCGGGTTCTGGGAGACGGAGGGTCAGGAATGCCTTCTAATGACAACATGTCAGCCAGCTGCTCTGGCTCTCCCACAATTTCCCAACTTTCCCCCTCATCTGCCTCTGAGCTGTGACCTCCCTCAAACCACAGTTGTAAATCTATACCAGGGGTAGGCAACCTAAGGCCCGGGGGCCGGATGCGGCCCAATCACCTTCTTAATCTGGCCCGTGGACAGTCCAGGAATCAGTGAGTTTTTACATGAGTAGAATGTGTTCTTTTATTTAAAATGCATCTCTGGGTTATTTGTGGGGCATAGGAATTCGTTCATTTATTTGTTTTTTCAAAATATAGTCCGGCCCACCACATGGTCTGATGGACGGTGGACCATTCTTCCTCTGCCCAGCCCCTGACACTCTGTGAGGAATGGGATCTTTTGCTGGAGTCAGTACATGTGCCTGCTAGGAATGTATGTTGCACACACCAGGAAACAAAGGAAGGTTGGCTTATTACATGAACTAAAAGAGACAAGAGGATGTGAGTGCTGCTCCAGGAAGCAAATCACACGGCACAAACACGTGTGTGTAAAAAGAGTCCCTAATGACCCATGTCTGAAGAGTGAGTGTGACAATTTGCTACAGGACCCAGACTAAAGCAAGACAAGAAAGCCTAATTATTATTTCATTTCATTTTTTATTGGATTTCTATACTGCCCTTCGTCATAAACTCCCAGGATAAAATCACAGAATAAAATACAGGATAAAAACAAGAAAATCAGGCACTCCAAGTGTCCCTATTTTCCAGGGACATCCCTGATTTATAGAAGCCATTCCGGTTTCTGGATTTGATCCTGGAATGTCCCACTTTTCCTTAGGATGTCGCTATTTTCATTGGAGAAATGTTGGAGGGTATGGGGTTATCCAAACCCCAAACCCCCCCTTCAGGCCATCTGAAGCAATCCTGAATAGGGAAGGGGTGTTTTTTTAATGTCTAATGTTTTATTATGTTATTATATATGCTGGAAGCTTCCCAGAGTGGCTTGGCTGGGGCAACCTAGTAAGATGTGTTGCGTATAAACAGCAAAATTATCATTATGAAACGGGGCATCCCTATTTCCCTTTGGGGAAAATGTTGGAGGGTATGGTAAATCAGGGGAAAAACAAAACAGCAAAACAACAACCCGCCTTCCTGCAGACAAATTTAAAAGGCTGTAGAAGACCTGGTTGAAGAGGAATATTTTCACCTGGCACCTAAAAATATATAATGAAGGTACCAGGCGAGCCTCCCTGATGGTACAGAAAGTCAGGGATCTCAGATCTCTGCCTTCATGAGAGTGAAGCTCTTCCCTCAAAATCCTATGCTGGCCAGACAACAGGAATCTCTTACCCAGTGATTTTTTTCTATTTTAAAAAATGTTTAGGGGTACTCTCATTTTCCTACTCTTATTGAAATACTGCCCCTCAATGAGGCCAAACTTAGATTCACACAATGTTTAGGTGTATGCGTACCCCTGCGTCCCCCCAGAAAAAAAGCACTGCTCTTATCCATTCCTTGGTCTGTGGTCCAGCGAAGCATAGCAAATAATCCCTGGAGATATTTGAGGAGGTACAATGCCACATGAAGGGACGCGGGTGGCCCTGTGGGTTAAACCACAGAGCCTAGGACTTGCTGATCAGAAGGTCCGTGGTTCGAATCCCTGCGACGGGGTGAGCTCCCGTTGCTCGGTCCCTGCTCCTGCCAACCTAGCAGTTCGAAAGCACGTCAAAGTGCAAGTAGATAAATAGTAAATAAATACCTTCTCTGGCGGGAAGGTAAACGGCATTTCCGTGTGCTGCTCTGGTTCGCCAGAAGCGGCTTAGTCATGCTGGCCACATGACCCGGAAGCTGTCTGCAGACAAACGCCGGCTCCCTCGGCCTATAGAGAGAGATGAGCGCGCAACCCCAGAGTTGGTCACGACTGGACCTAACGGTCAGGGGTACCTTTACCTTTACCAATGCCACATGAGTGAGATGAATAAACACCCAGCGATAAAAGATAATGGGAGAAGATTTACCCCAGCAAATTATTTGTCAAAATTACAAATACCTAAGTACAGACGGTCATTTACCCTCGCTAGATTCAATGTGCTGCCATCTGCCTTATTGCAGGGCAGATCTGAGGGTAAACCATACGGGGAACGAGTCTGCCCCTGCGGCTTAATGGAGGTAGAAACTGTCTCTCATGCTGCCGTTTCTACGGGGATATACGCTCAGTATTTATTACCTTTGCTATTCAAAAATCTCCAAATGAATCCGAACTTCAATGTCTAAAATCCCTGGTAGAGGACAAGGATCCTGAGATCACGTTAAGGGTAGCCAAATTCTGTGTGATTGCCATAAAACTTAGGGAACAAGCTGTGCTATTATAATGATTAAGTTTTTAAATGATAATTTTAGGTTATATGTTAGTGACTAAGTTTTAATTTATATATTTTTAAACTGTTGCTATATCTGTATTATCCCTGTTATACCTTATTGCAAATTCAAATGTATCCCTATCATATTTTATGATTTCCTTGATATTGTATGTGGGCTGGAACTGGTCTGTGACCAAAATAATAAAATTCATTCATATTTGAGGAGCAAAGAGAGGATCCCATTGGATCTTGTGAGCTACACAACCAATTTGGGGGCAACGATTCCCTATGGAGAGGGGAGGGGTCGGGGGGCCACCAGGTGGCGCATTGGAAGATGGCCAACAATAACATCTCTCCGACCTACATGAGGTAATTAAGAGGCTGCTATGGGAAGTATGCAGCCTTCCCACCCCCCCAAGGAGATGGGGGGGACTGCCTTGCCAGCGGTGGCCACAATGCACCCCCGGATTCGAAAGAAGGGGGTGCCCGGTCACTTGGCACAAGCTCTCAGTGAAGTCAGCTCTTCCTGACGCCGTCTCCAATTAGCGCCCCGGTTCGCTTTAGCTCAGAAATATAATTGGAAACATATAATTGGAAAGAAGCTAAAGCACATACATCAAGCGAAATTTGGGAGATAAGACTGCTGATTAATGGATCTCTGTGACCGGAGCGACGGATGGGACAAATAAATCAAGTGATGAACCACCATCAAGAGACTGGTATGTTTTGGAGTGAGACGGAAGGGGGGTGGAGGAAAAAAACTTTTCTTTTCTTTGCCTTATGTGAGTATTAATAACCCTCCACCCCAGAAAGAAGTTCGTGGCATTTTATATCAATCACAAGCAGGAATTCAAGAACTGTGTGGACTGAATTACAGATCAAAGAGATAATTGGTAAACAAAGGAGAAAGGAGGAAAGTTGTATGACGCAGTTTTAAATGGCGTCTCGCTAAGACAGGCTTGTCCAAGAAAGACGGGGGGAGGAGGACCAGGATCACTGGAAGGTGAATCATGACTGGAATGTGATCTAAACCTGGCAGAGCCCTCCTGATATTTTGATATACTGGCAAGCCTGGAGAATTAAAGGACAGACCGAGGATAATTTTTTTATGGAAGTGTGGAATGGTGTCTGTTCCTAAGTGATATGATTCTTGGAGAGTGCAAAACCCACACAGAGGACGTTTGTTTCCAACCCGCTTGTGAATATTATCAGAGATCGCAAAGAAAGGATTATATGATAACAACAAGAAGATGAAGAAGAAAGTAATAAAGAGACTATCTGGACAGAACTGGATAGAACTGTTTAATTAAAGCAGCAACAGAAGTGATGCTTGGACCCCCGTTTGGAGCTTGAAGTATGGGTACCCCCAATAAATTTAAAAATTTGGCTGTATAATTTGGAACTAATGTGATTTGGAAATAATGTGATTTGATTGGCCTGTTAATAAAAATTATTATAAAAAAGAGAGGGGGGAGGGGTCTTCCTGGATGACTCTTAATCTTTCTTCCTTTTTACTACTGTTTATTTCCTGCAAGTTTCTGTCTGTTCACGGTTCTGTTTGCTTCATTAGCTTTCAAGTTGAGAGCACATGGCCTGACCAAGGAATAACTAACTTGTTATCTGCATGTTTTCAAAGCTTGACCTCACCTTCAGAGGAGGAGTGCCTTGTCTATGTGGAACTCATTCTTTTTTTATAGGTGGTGATAATCATACTTTGATAGTAACGCAAGATTACTGTGCTGATCTTCACATTAAATATTAGGAAAGCAGGATAGTTACTCATACCATCATGGTCACATCCCTATGTAATTGCTACTAATCTTTGGACCTGGTACCAGGGACTAGTACCATCAAGGACCAGTACCAGGGCCAAAGATTAGCTCATATTTAAAAATCAAATTATGTCAGCTACACTGATGCCATGATCTACAGAAGGGTTTCCCAAACTTGGGTCTCCAGCTGTTTTTGGATTACAATGGCGGTTCCCTCATTGCGAGAAGTGAGGTTACAGGGAACCAGACAGAGGGCCTTCTTGGTAGTGGCGCCCAACCTGTGGAACGCCCTCCCGTCAGATGTCAAGGAAATAATCAGCTATCTTATTTTTAAAAGACATCTGAAGGCAGCCCTGTTTAGGGAAGTTTTAAATATTTAATGCTGTATTGTTTTTAACACTCAATTGGGAGCCGCCCAGAGTGGCTGGGGAAACTCAGCCAGATGGGTGGGGTATAAATAATAAATAATAATAATTATTATTATTATTATTATTATTATTATCATCATCATCATCATCATCATCATCATTACAACTCTCATCATCTCTGGCTAGCAGGACCAGTGGTCAGGGATGATAGGAACTGTAGTCCAAAAACTCTTGCGCTACACAGAAATCAAATGAACTGATTGTCATGCTAACAATTCTTTCGCACCTCCCAATTAAATCCATATGTATTGGACGGGAGGTTGTATTTCACCTTAACTGGAAAGCAAGAGAGAGAAAGATTAACAATGCATGTTTACATGGACGGGATTCCTGCAGGCTGAATCGGGCTTATTCCAAGGTAAGTGTGCAACAGCAAGTTGCAGTCCTATGCACAGCATCTGCACTTAGTCCCATTAAACTCAACTTAGAACTGTGTTACAAACCCATTCGAAGCACATATTTGAAAATCAAAACAAAAAATTAGGCCTTAATTGAACTATTAGGTGTTGATCATTCAACAGCTGCCATACCTGAATAAAGTACTGATGGCTACCTCTGCATTACGGAGGCAAGAAGTTAGACTTTTTAATTTAAAGTACCTGAAATGTTTGCTAAAAAGTATATCCTGAGAGTTGCTGCTGAGACAAATGGGAAAGCTGATAAGCAAGTTGCGGATATGCGCAAAAAACGGTTCTTATCAAAGTAGGAATTTACGACATTGGCACAGAGCTTGTGATTTGTAACAAAATGAAATAATCCCTGGGGAAGACATTGCCTGGCAAAACTAGATCCTAAACGTGTTTGTCAAGATCACAATTTATGACTTCAGCAGAACATATTAGGATGCTTACTTTCCAGGTGACACAAAGAAGCGTGGTCGCTTTGCTTATGGGCATGGAACCTCTCCTTTGGAAAGGCCCTGCAACTTTCCTAGCAATTAAAAGGGTAAAGAGTAAATGACCTCTAGACGGTTAAGTCCAGTCAAAGGCGACTATGGGGTGCAGCACTCATCTCGCTTTCAGGCCGAGGGATCCTGTGTTTGTCCACAGACAGCTTTCCGGGTCATGTGGGCAGCATGACTAAACCGCTTCTGGTGCAACGGGACACCGTGATGGAAACCAGAGCGCACGGAAACACCGTTTACCTTCCCGCCGGAGCAGTACCTATTTATCTACTTGCACTGGCGTGCTTTCGAACTGCTAGGTTGGAAGGAGCTGGGACAGAGCAACGGGAGCTCACCCCTTCGCAGGGATTCGAACTGCTGACCTTCTGATCGGCAAGCCCAAGAGGCTCAGTGGTTTAGACCACAGCGCCACCCACGTGCTAGCAATTTCTTAGCAATACTCGGGGATAATAATAGCAACCCACCTTACAGAACTGTTTTTAACTGTTCTTATGGATAATTTTATTGTTTCAGTCTTCTTGCAAATCCCTTTGAGGTTTTTCGCCTTACAATCAAGCGGTATATAAAAGTTACAAAATAAAAAAATAAGTATTACTACTGCCCAGTGTGTGTTGAGCCCTTTGAACAGTTGAAAGTGCTATGGTGTATCTCCCCAGATTCAGGTCAGTCATAAATGTACTTCTGTGAAATAGATCGGGTTGTATGCTCACGGAAAGGAAATGTTGGAGAGTTGTTATGATGTCATTCCACAGAGCGTGTAATTCATGTGTACGGACCTTGTACTAGTTAGCATTTATAATGAGCTCTGATGGGTGATTATATTACACAACAACAAAATGCGACCTAATTCTCGGAAGGGCAGATTCACCACACAGGAAATTAAGGCTGATCCACTCTTCACAGTTGCTCTGGAAAACAACAGGAGTGATGGTGCTTCCTGTAAGCAGCATATGACACACACCTTTAAATGTTCATGTGCTTATTATATGCTAATATATTTCTAGGCATGCTGGCTCATTCAGCCTACTCACAGCTGGCTGCACATGTGTCTAACATATAGACATTACATGCTTGCTGCAAGAAAGACCGGCGCTACCTTGGAGTTTCCCAAACCAGTTACAATGGGTCTATTTAGGTATAAGATTCCCTGTCTTCCAACTATCAGGGACATGCCATGGACTGTCTTTTCAGTCTCCCCTCCTCCTCGCTTACTAAAAGTTGTTTGATTGATCTGTATTCTACTTTTTCATCCATGGTGCTCAAGGTGGCTAATAGCAAAAACATATGCAATAAAATATAATGTAAAAAGAAAAAAGAAAAGCAGGTAAAACACATCAGTACAACTGACAATAATACGTCAAAACCATTTGTTCCATATTTACAAAGGGCATAACAAGCGATCTTATGGGTCTGAAAGAAAGGTGTTTGCCTCCCTACTTCCTAATTAGTGCAAAACGGTATTGCTCTTACATCAAATCAGGGTTTGCAATTCACAAACCATAGTTTGTTTAGCTCTCAATGCACACTGGATTTGCACTGAAAAGAAACCCACATTGATTTTGGGTGGACCCCCTCCGCCATGTTGGTTTGTTGCTATTGTTGTCATAACCCCCCCTCCCCCGTTTTCATAAGATCTCAATTGCTCTTTTAATGGGAGGAGAATGGTTCTGCTCTCGTATGTTTTCTGAGGCAAAAGAGGCACACTATGACTATTTCCTCTTGATGTGCAATTGGGAGTTTCTCTCATAAACCACCTCCAAACTTGCCACATCAGAGAAATCCTTCATCTGGAAGGCAGGAATCAAATAAGAGCTCTGAGGAGTTTATGGTTTCACAATTCACATTTGTTTCACAGGGATATTCACAGGCAGAATTCTCACCTGATTGTGGTTTATGATACCAATCTCTCCCTCAGTGCTTGAGACAGAATCAATTCACCTCGCCTTATAATGTTGCTACAACAGGCTGAGAAGGTAATATTGACAGATTAGCTGAAAACGCGAGTACTGCATGTGGTTGCAAGGTAGCTACTCCATTGGTTTGTGAGATGGAGTGTAATGATAACACATGAGTAATCCTAGGGCCTTGCATAAATTTGGATTATCTCTTAAGAATTTCAGGATTTTTCACTAAGGTGTAATTATGACTTAACAACTGCATTGTTTCCCAATAAAAGGAGTGCCTGCTTCAAAGTATTTTTGAATTCTGAAGATTTACACGTGTATAAATAGAGGCACTGATATAATTTGGTGTTTTCAGTGTTTGGTTTACATTAAAAAAAAAAAAACCAACACGAGGTACCAGTACTCATATATTCATAAAACTGTCATGGGTGCCAGCTCAAAATGTCTGCCATGGGCAGCAAAAAAGAGATGCTGGTACTCCCATCAGCCATCATGGCCAATGCTGTCATCCATCAGGTTCTCAAGGGCCACAGGTTCCCCATTACTGCCGTGGAGGCTTTTGGTCCTGGTGAGGAATACGACTGATAGCATTGTAGAGCTGGAAGGAACCACAAGGGTCATCTAGTCCAACCCCCTGCAATGCAGGGATCTTTTTTGCCCAGTGTGGGGCTAAAACCCAGGACCCTGAGATTAAGAGTCTCCTGCTCTACCAATGCCTTTGCTGAGTTGCTGGTACAGTTTGTGGCGTCCTCTTCATGCTGTAACAGGTTCGGCTAATGTCTTCATCAGTTTTGCAACAAACTCATACTCTCTCTGATATTTCTACAGGTGTGTTGGTGGGTAGCGCACACAGAACCTACCCAGCCCAGTGACGTGTGCATGACAAAACCAGTTAGTTGAATATTTGCTTTGACAATGCTAATTTGGCTGTACGAGTAAAGGCTTGGTGACTTAATAGGAACTCCCCAGCTCTTTCACAACGGTACGCCTTAAGAATAGTATGTGAATAGAATAGAAGGGAACAGAATAGGTCTTTTGTGATGGATATCAGAGTGACCTTGCAATTGTATGCATGTTTCCTTGGAGGAATGCCTACTGAATTCAATGAGACTTACTTCCCATTGTTTGGAAAAAGTGTTCAGGTCAGTGGTTTATCCGATGAAAATAGGGATGTCCTATTCCGGGTGGCGCTGTGGGTTAAACCACAGAGCCTAGGAGTTGCTGATCAGAAGGTGGGCGGTTCGAATCCCCATGACGGGGTGAGCTCCCGTTGCTCAGTCCCTGCTGCTGCCAACCTAGCAATTCAAAAGCACATCAAAGTGCAAGTAGATAAATAGGTACCGCTCCGGCGGGAAGGTAAACAGCGTTTCCATGTGCTGCTCTGATTCGCCAGAAGCGGCTTAGTCATGCTGGCCACATGACCCGGAAGCTGTACGACAGCTCCATCGGCCAATAAAGTGAGATGAGCGCCCCAACCCCAGAGTCCTCCGTGACTGGACCTAATGGTCAGGGGTCCCTTTACCTTTATTCCATAATAATAATAATAATAATAATAATAATAATAATAATACACCTCCCATCTGACTGGGTTGCCCCAGCCACTCTGGGCGGCTTCCAACATACAAAAAATAATAATAAAACATTAAACATTTAAAAACTTCCCTGTAAAAGGCTGCCTTCAGATGTCTTCTAAAGATTGCATAGTTACTTATCTCCTTGGCTCAGGGGTCACATAACTCCATACCCTCTGACATTTCTTTGTTGAAAATAGGGATGTCCCAGGGACATTTCTGGACATCTATGAATGGTGCAAAATTTCAGGCACTTACCCAGGGTTGGGTTTCTTTGGAATGAGACACGACAGAGACTGATATCTTTAGGATACATGGTTCATTTACATTTATATACAGTCTGAGCCCACAATGGAGGTGCACACAGCAATAACACCTTAATAAGGTCTTCTGTATTTGTATTTTTATTTGTACAGTGGTACCTCGGGTTACAGATGCTTCAGGTTACAGACGCTTCAGGTTACAGAGTCTGCTAACCCAGAAATAGTACCTCGGGATGAGAACAGAAATTGTGCGGTGGCGGCGCTGCGGCAGCAGGAGGCCCCATTAGCTAAAGGTGTACCTCAGGTTAAGAATAGTTTCAGGTTAAGAACGGACCTCCAGAACGAATTAAGTTCTTAACCCGAGGTACCACTGTATTTGTAAGACCTTATAAGATCTTGCATACAAAAGCAATGTATGCAAGTTAATACATCAGCAGGATTCTAAAAAAAAACCTTGTACAGTGGTACCTCAGGTTACAAACGCTTCAGGTTACAGACTCCGGTACCCCAGAAATAGTACCTCGGGTTAAGAACTTTGCTTCAGCATGAGAACAGAAATTGCACGGTGGCAGTGCAGCAGCAGCGGGAGGCCCCATTAGCTAAAGTGGTACCTCAGGTTAAGAACAGTTTCAGGTTAAGAACGGACCTCCGGAACGAACTAAGTACTTAACCCAAGGTACCACTTAAATGTGAAAGACAATGTTTAAATTTGGAGGTAATTAAAGATAAAAATTTTATTGACATGCGTGAGTGAAGATAATACAAAGGAACCAAGGGAAGGAGCAGAGGGAATTTGGGGGATTCAAGTAATCCCACAATGTGGATTTAATATTGATTTTGTATACAGTTGTTATAAATGTTTTATTTTGTTTTTTTTTCTTTAATGTAATGATTTTGTTTTTGTGTGTGGAAACTAATAAAAATATTATAAACACACACACACACACACACACACACACACACACACAGCACCCCAATAAGGTCTTGCTTCTCCACAGCCAAAGCCTTGAGTTCTAGCAGAAATCAAGCATGTCTGTTCCTCACGGGCTTCAGCCTGCTGCCTCCTTCTAGCTTCTAGCTCTCTCACACACAACACAACTTTGGCTTTTGTCCTTCTAACTACCAGCCAGTTGAGGGAGACACAGAGCCACTTCCTTTGTTACTTTAATGACCCATATTTGGGCCATGACCAAGACGTTGGCCTGGCTATTCCAACAACTGAATCCTTGCCAGATCCAGGAATTAGGAAGGACTCAGGCATACAGGCTAACCCCACCCACCCTTCAGAAAATTATTATACTATCTGCAGAGATCTTGGTGCACAGGAAGTACGGTGATATGTCTTCGCCTAGAAGGAAATAACAATTACTTTCTGCAGTGAATGCTTTTCGGAAGAGAGTCACGGGCAGTAATTCAGTGCCACTCCTGATCTTCATTACGCTATGACTTCTCTGCTTACACTACAGGATGTCCGAATTTTATACTGATTGTGAGCACAGTTGTCCTGAGTGACAAGCCAAGCTGGAGGCCAGAGAGATGAGAAAGCACCGAGGAGGAAAATATGCCATGTTGATTTTTAATGAACAAATTAACGCAAGGGGCACGTAAAAGAGGGCAGTACTTTGTTGCCTCTTCTTGGGCCCTTTGCAAAAATACAAAAACAAAAATAGAGGAAGCAGGGGACAAATGAGAAAAGATTGTCTTTCAAGATGCTACGGCAAATTGCCAGCCAACCTCTGCTTGAAAACCTCCGGGAAAAGAGAGACCACAAGCTCCAAAGGGGATGGGCCAAATCCTCCTAGCTCCAAATTGTAATTGTCATTTATTCTCACTTTCAAATCAAGGGTGAAGCATATGTAATCTGATTTACTTTCCTTGGGGAAGGGGCAGTAGATGACACTTGGTGTTTAACCCAGGATTCTAGAGCAGCACAAGATAACTGTGATGCTTGTAACACTTCTTCAGAATGTCTTAAACTAGTGTTGAGCTGGAAGCAATTTGAGTTCGCAAGGTTGCTCAATAATGTTACAACTAATCTAAAGTTGCATCCAAGCATCTTTTTCCTCAATAAAATATATCACTTGCATCATGTTCTTTCATTAGAATACTGTTTGCGTTAAATTAAGCTAAAGAAGGGAATAGTTCTAGGAAAGTACTCATTACCCTCTTTCTACTCCAGAGAAAAAGTTATGCAAGTTTTCTGCACTGAAATCATGTAAAAAAAACCTTGTCCTTTTACAAAGCCTTTACCTAATTGTATATATGGTAATTATAATAGCAAGCTATTCTGTTCGGTCTACTGTTTGATAATAGTAGTGGCTACTGTTTTCCATACCTTTGACCACTTATCAGTTTTGTATGCTGCTTGTACAATAATAAAAGCATCCATAATTAAATATATAAAGGTAAAGGTACCCCTGCCCGTACGGGCCAGTTGTGTCCGACTCTAGGGTCGTGCGCCCATCTCACTTAAGAGGTCGGGGGCCAGCGCTGTCCAGAGACACTTCCAGGTCACGTGGCCAGCGTGACGAAGCTGCTCTGGCGAGGCAGCACCAGCGCAGCACACGGAGATGCCGTTTACCTTCCCGCTATAAAGCAGTACCTATTTATCTACTTGCACTTAGGGGTGCTTTTGAACTGCTATGTGGGCAGGAGCTGGGACCAAAGGACGGGAGCTCACCCCCGCTGCGGGGATTCGAACTGCCGACCATGTGATCGGCAAGCCCTAGGTCCTGAGGTTTTACCCACAGCGCCACCCGCGTCCTAATTATATATATATATATATATATAAGCATTGAAAGTACTCAATTATCTGAGGTTCTGTCTCCCAGTAAGCAGCCTGCCTCCCACAATGTCCTATTTAGAAAAACTGGATTTCCTTTTTTTAAAAAAGCTCAGCAACTTTGGCTGTCCCCTCAACAGAAATCCTGGCCATGCCCATGCCCTAGGGAGACCCTTCCACTGTCAAACTGCTCTTACTGTCAGAAAGTGCTTCCTGATGTTTAGTGGGAATCTCATTTCTTTTAACTTGAAGGCATTGGTTCAGATCCCACCTCTGGAGCAAGAAAAACCACACTTGCACTATCTTCCATGTGACAGCCCTTTAGCTATCTGAAGACAGCTATCGTATCTCCTTTCAGTCTCCTCTTTTCTAGGCTAAACATACAGTGGTACCTCTGGTTACGTACTTAATTCGTTCTGGAGGTCCATTCTTAACCTGAAACTGTTCTTAACCTGAGTACCACTTTAGCTAATGGGGCCTCCTGCTGCTGCTGCACGATTTCTCGTCTCATCCTGAAGCAAAGTTCTTAACCCGAGGTACTATTTCTGGATTAGCGGGGTTTGTAACATAAGGTGTGTGTAACCCGAGGTACCACTGTCCTCAGCTCCTTCAACCCTTCCTCATAAGGCTTGGTTTCCAGACCCCTGGTGATAATCTTGGTTGCCCTCTCATCTTAATGGTCCATTGATTTCCCACCATTGAATCTCCATAGTGGGAAAAAGCTAACGATGTTGTTGTTGTTGAGCTAGGAGCCTCTTAAGAAACCAAAAGGGACAGCCCCACAACTACCTATTCTTAACTACAAGGATCAGAAAATAAGAACAGATGCAGCGTGGCCACCCTGAGCACCCCACAGAACTCCTTTTTACCACTGCCACAAGATGAGAAAAACAACAAAGCAGGCAGGGGGACCATTTTTACTTCCCCACAATAATTATATGGAGAAAAATGAGTTACACAAAACACGTTGGCTGTTGTGCAATTGGCACACCCGTCTCAAGATTTCAGCTAGCAGAACTGCCACAGACACATAACATGCCATAATTTTTTAGCATCTCTGAGGCGCAGTTACTTTCCTCTTCAAGTGGCATTTTAAACTGTATTATTCCCATGCTGGTTATTAGAAATAATGTACTAATTGTCAGTTTGTTTTTGATGGCCTGTTTTTCACTGTCACTGCAACGTTGTTAATGGAGTAGTTAATACTTGGGTTTTTTCCCCTGGTATGCGTGTTTGGATTGTAGGGCAAGCGTTGCTCATCCTCTGCATGAGTTATTCAGTAGGGCTTACTCGCATGTAAGAGGCATGCTTGTAAATAAAACCACACTAAACACAGCAGAGCTTCACTCTAAAACAGGCAGTGAATTGCAGCTGGTACTTACTACCCTAACAATTGGACTCCCAAGTAAATGTACTCGGGCTGCTGTCCAATCCTGTGCTCGCTTTCTGTGGAGTAAGTCCCATGAAACGTAAGTGATATTTATTTCCTGGGATAGCTCAGCAGGTAGAGCATGAGACCCTTAAACCCAGGATTGTTAAGAGGCCCATGTTGGGCAAAAGACTAGATAACCCTTGTGAGCCATTCAAACTCTATGATTCTATGACACATATGGCCCGGCAGCTATCCTACACATGCTTCCCCAGAATAAAAACAAATGGGCTTTATTTCCAAGTACCTTCACACAGGATTACAGTGGGATTTGCAGGGGCTCCTCGTTTGTGGAAGAGGTTTGCCTTGTGCCTTCATTATACATTTTAGGAGCCCAGCAAAAACGTTCCTCTTTAGCCAATGCCCTTTTAAAATGTGTTGGGGAGAGGGGTTTATTGGGTTCTTTTCGTTTTTATCATGTATTTTGTTTTTATATTGTGGTTTTATAACCGCCCTGAGACCTGCGGCTACAGGGCAGTCTAATCATCATCATCATTATCATTATTATAGCCGTGCTGAATCTGATCCTGCAACTATTTATTTGGAAGTGAGCTCTGTTTCATCCACACCAAGTGCTCACACTAGCACTTTTTCAAAAAGGCTTATTTGCCTCGTGAAACTCGTCACGTGAGAGGGAGTCAGGCGCCGCTTGCGAAGCGATCTCTTTATTTAGCGGCTAACATTACAAGGGGGACCTTGCGCTTGGTTCAGCAAACGGCGTCTCCTCCGATTTTGCAACGCGGCCTCTCCCTGCAAGCTCGTCTAAGATGCCTTTCCTGCGCTTTGCGGCCGAGGAGGCGAGGATCCCTCCCACCCAAGGGCGGAGAGGCTGGTTGCTCCTGCTCGGCGCGCTCCTCCTCCTCCTCGATCCTCTCCACCCCCTGCCGGTGGAACAAAATGGTTTGCTCCAAATTTCAGGGCTCCACCCCCCACCCCAAGAAAAAAACACGCACACACACAGAGAGAGGTCCAGGGGAAGCAGTTGTATGCCTCTGTGTGTGTGTGTCTGCTTTGCGTGCGCCTCGTTTCCTCCAGCGCTTCCTGGCGCACCGGGCTTTCGCCGTCCGCCGATTCGCCGAGAGGCGCATGACGGGAAGCCCGGGGTAGGGCAGTTGCGAGGAGCAGCAACAAGATCAAGTGACTGGAGGCCTCTGTCCCTGCAACATCGGATCCAGTGAGTAGCACAACATGCATTTTATTTTACTTTATTTCCACGGAGGCCAAAATCGGGGGGTTGGAACGGCGAAGTTTCCAGAGCTACCCGGCGCTTCTTGGGGTGCGTTTCATCGTCTGGGCTGTTGTGTCAGTTGCGGTGAACTTCAGCGATCCGGTGGGGCTGACATAGGTGCCACATCTCCCTGGGGCTCTGGGTGCCTGAGCACCCACAAAATTCCCCACGGAGGGGCTGGGCACCCACAAAGTTCGGTGCCAGAGCCATGCGCTCTGCATGGCGCCCACTTCCCCGGGCACCCACGGTCGCGGAGCCAAGCTGACATTCCCGGGGGCTGGTTGGTAGGTAGGGGCGGAGGGGGAGAGGAGATTGTTATTGGGGTTCCCCCCCTCCTTCCTTGCTGTTTTCTAATATCTTCCTCCTAAGGGTGAATTTGGATCAGTAGGTTTGGAAGCCAGACGAAGGCAGGATGCGATTAACCGTTATTGGCCGGCCCTGCTCTGGAAAGCAGATCTCATGGAGAACTTTGTTCTGTTTGCTTTCTTTCCGAAGGACAGTTTGGGAGGGTGAGAGGCGATTTAAACCACAGCACCTCGCATGACCTCTCAGATCTGTGAGCTAGCGTGTTTTAGAAAGAGTAGTAGAACAACCAGAAACTGTGGTAATGTCTTTAGCTGATCTTTCTCTCTCTTATAATTGTTCCTTTGCGTGACAAAATAACATGGCCTGGTCTAATTTTGGCTTGTTAGACAGGCGGTTCTCATGTACTAACAGGAACCTGATGAAAAGTAAACTGTTCTTTGTTTATCATGTGCATGTTACTGCCTGAAATGCAACTGTTCCTTTTTCTCAATTCAATGCTCAATGCTCATTTGGGGGGGGGGGACATATCAAAAACACAATAGAAATGACAGGCTAGACACAGCATCAAGATGGATTGTGATTAGTGTTGTCCGCTGTGTGTTGCTAAAACTTTCTGAAGTTCTCTCCTCTTCCTTAACTTGCTCTCTCTCTTCTCTCCCCTTCTCTGAAATCAATAAGGGTCCCTAAACTCAACAAGGCTTCCTTATGAGTAAAGTGCTCAATAGTTAAGGGACTACAGTGGTACCTCTAGTTATGAACTTAATTCGTTCTGGAGGTCCATTCTTAACCTGAAACTGTTCTTAACTAGAGGCGCGCTTTCGCTAATGCGGCCTCTTGCTGGTGCTGCGCCGCCGGCACATAATTTTTGTTCTTATCCTGGGACAAAGTTCTCAACTCGAGGTAACTCTTCCAGGTTAGCAGAGTTTGTAACCTGAGGTGTTTGTAACTCGAAGTACCACTGTAATTGAGCTGAAAGTGTAGAACGTGAAAGCAAGACACTTAGGTAGAGTATTTCAATATGCATCTCCTGAAATAAGGAAGGCTGGAACCAAATAAACTGCCAGCTCAAAAAAACAAAACAAAACCATGTCAAAGCAATCTAAGGGCAAATGCATCATCATGAAACCGTAAAATCATGGTCGTAAAACACTAAAATGCTGAACAAGTGACCATTTGTTGGCATGGGATTCTTTGCCCATGATTCAGAGGCATGCAGTAGTTGCATGGGGCCTGAGGATGGTGGAGTATTTGTTGGCAGAATTGTGCTCTTTTGTCATATTATATTATAGGAAATGGGTCACTGCTCAGTGACCCACTTGCATGTAGACATCTCCACCTTTGATCCCTGGCATCTCCGGGTTAAAAGGATCAGGTAGCAGCTGATGTGTGGAACTTCTGCCATTGCCACTCAAAGGAGACGTTTCTGGGCTGAGAGGACAAATAGTCTGAAACTTTGTGATTTGTGTGTGTGAGTGTGTGGTGGAGAGGGACTCTTCAGCTGAACTGTTCAAGATATTTCCTGCTTGGTTGTATTCATAGCTGCTCTTGCTTGTTCATCAGATAACTACAGTGTTTTGTTTTGTTTTGTTTTGTTTTGTTTTTGCCAGCCTTGGTAACTACTGTTTTCTATATGGTATTTAAACAAACACAGTAAAAGTTGTTTACAAATGCAGAAATCACAGTTGAAAGCGGGACAACTGGTTAAAAAAAATTCTCCAAAATGGTTACAAACAGCGCTTAGAGCTTTTATACAGATGCATTTTAAGCTATATTCAGTTAAGACCATAATCTGAATCACACTTGTGTGGATGTATGTAATAGCTTGCTAAATGAGGCCCTACACACCAAGGACTGGTAAAAAGCCCTTGCGGAAGAACATTTCAGTGCCCTTTACCTGTCAGTGACAAGTAATAATAATAATAATTTTATTTTTTTATATGCCACCCATCTGATTGGGTTGCCCCAGCCACTCTGATGGCTTCCAGCAAAATACAAAAAACACAATAAAACATCAAACATTTAAAACTTCCCTGTACAGAACTGCCTTCGGATGTCTTCTAAAAGCCATATGTGTGTATATATATATATATATATATATATACACACACACACACACACACATACACACACACACACACACACACACATATATATATATATATATATATATACACACACACACACACACACACATACATATATATATTTGTTCATCTGTTTGTTTATCTGATGAGTAAACCTATTGGCCGCACCAAGCAGATTCTCTTCTCTGCCCCTAAATCCTTTCCCTCTTCAGTGTGCCTCCTGGGATCCACGTCACAGCCAGTGGATTTAGATAAAAAGAAGTGTATGCATTACAGGTGAATGCTGTAAAATAGGATACAGTTGGTGTCGCAACTTCTAAGCCTGCAAATGTCCAGCATTTGGATTTGGGGCCATGTTGGCAGGGCCTGATGATGGGCGACAAAGGAATCCCGTCATCGGCTCTGCCCTTGATGGATCCAGATGTTACCTGGAAGGAAGTGGGCAGAGAACGTGGGAAAGCAGTTAATTGTGCTGCTATTGCTAATGCGTGCATCATCGCTTGATTGCAAGTTGTAAGAGCTACTAGTGAGGCATGAGTGTGTACGTGCTTACATTTCTTGGCACACAAACATGCTTATAGCTTTCTACAGTGGTACCTCTGGTTATGAACTTAATTCGTTCCGGAGGTCCGTTCTTAACCTGAAACCGTTCTTAACCTGAGGTACCACTTTAGCTAATGGGGCCTCTCGCTGCCGCCACACAATTTCTGTTCTCATCCTGAGGTAAAGTTCTTAACCCGAGGTACTACTGGGTTAGCGGAGTCTGTAACCCAAAGTGTTTGTAACCTGAGGTGTTTGTAACCTGAGGTACCACTGTATAGCTTTCCTCTTTGTTTTCCTCTGCAGATGGCAGCGTGTATTGGGCCACAGCTAAACCTAACGGCAGAAATTTGAGATCCGTAAGCAGGCCCGAGACGTGGGCGAGATCTTCCTGGGTGTGGGGAAACACACTCTCACAAGTTCAGCTTTGCAGCGTGAACTGAAGAAATGAATCTTGAAACTGCTGGGCCGACATCCTCGTCCCTGTTTTCGTGGGATTACGTTCTGTGGGAAGTCCGTCTGAAGCTAGTGGCGGCTGGCTTCTTCCTCTACTTGGGAGTGTTCCTCCTCTCACACTGCCTGTCTTCATGGCTGGTAGCCACTTACCGCTCGTTGCCAGCGAAGGAGAAAGTCTTCTGGAACCTGGCTGCTACGCGAGGCGTGTTTGGCATCCAGAGTTGTGTCGCCGGCTTGTGGGCCTTGCTTTTCGATCCGGTTTTTCAAGCCGACAAGGTCTACTCCCAGCAGGAGTGGAGCTGGTTCAACTGCCTCATAGCCTCTGGCTTCTTCCTGCTCGAAAATGTAGCTGTTCACGTTTCCAACGTTGTCTTCAGGACATTTGACTTGTTCTTAGTCGTTCACCATTTCCTTGCCTTCGGTGGCTTTTTTGGTCTGGTCACCAACATAAAGTCCGGGCACTACATCCCCTTGATGGGAATGTTGCTGGAGATGAGTACGCCTTTCACTTGCATATCGTGGATGCTTTTAAAGGTGAGATGTTGGGTGAGCAAAGGTCTAAAACATGGGTAGGCAAACTAAGGCCCGGGGGCCGGATTCGGCCCAGTCGCCTTCTAAATCCGGCCCGCGGATGGTCCAGGAATCAGCGTGTTTTTACATGAGTAGAATGTGTGCTTTTATTTAAAATGCATCTCTGGGTTATTTGTGGGGCATAGGAATTCGTTCTTTTCCCCCCATTAAAAATATGTTCCGGCCCCCAACAAGGTCTGAGGGACATTGGACCAGCCCCCTGCTGCAAAAGTTTGCCTACCCCTGGTCTAAAACCACTGTCCTGTTAATACCACCAACACAAACTGCGTTACCCTGTCTTTCGAGTGGAAGCCTTTGGGGCAAGGCAGGCCAGAGCTGTGGTGCCTCAAAAGAGCTCTGTCTGAGAAGCTTGGCCTGCCAAGGCCTGGAGGGGACAAATGAGGCCTTTAATACCTTGCTCAAATGAACACTGTCAGGTATGCATCTTTTCTGGAGAGTGGTGATCTTCAAAGGTCCAGTCTCCTGGCCAGGGGCATTTAGACAACCAACCTTTGTATGATAAAGGTCTAATATGGCGCCCAAGCTTCTAACTGAAAGCTGAAAGCTTTATGGCCTTCCTAGAAGTCTTCCCAGAAAGTGTATTTTTATAAAACAACAACAAAAACCTAGATTTTCGAACTTGTAACAGTGATCTGTTGGTTGCTCATCTGTTGACCTTCAGGCGTTTCTTTATATATAATTTGTTACCAGGTTTTTCCAAACATTTTCACAATAACCTTCCAGTCAAAATAATTGCATTGTTTCATAAGCTGACATCCCGCCCTCACCTCCACAGCGTTTTTACTCAAACGTTTTCTACTGCATTATATAATCATCGATTACAAAAAGTTTCTCTGTTACAATTAATTTATCATTTTTCGTCCGCTGCTTTTATCTCGAATCCTGCCCACGATTTCATTTGACTGCAATATATTTTTTTAATAGTCCATGAAAGGCCTCCAGTACTCTATATAAAGTTCATCATTTCTATCTCTTTAATTTCGCTGTCAGCTTTGCCATATCTGCATAGTCCATTACTTTCAAAAGCTCTTCCTCCTTTGTCTGAACCTTCTCTTCCTTCCATTTCTGTGCAAATAATATTCTAGCTGTTATTGCCAAATATAACAGTCAGGAGTTTCTTGCCTTCCTTTTCCAAAGACCGTAGCCTTGGTTTCTGAGTAATTCATCTCTAGATTTTCCATATTTACAATATTCACCAAGCTCACCTCCACATGCAGGAGAACCCCATCACTTGCACATCAAAGAACAGAAACCACCCTTGATAAAGTTGATTTTAGACTTTTCAGGCATTCTTTCTGGATGGAATTAGCTATAAACAGTGGAAAGTGACCATCGTTCAAAACCAATATGTGGTGTTGTTAGTGTAGCGCTCTCAGCTTACGAAGAAAGCAAATTCAAACTCTATTCTCGACTTTACTTGCGAAAATTCTGAACATTCTCACAAACTGAACAGCTGTTGGGAGAGAGCCAGTGTGGTGTAGTGGTTAAGAGCGGTAGTCTCGTAATCTGGGGAACTGGGTTCGCGTCTCTGCTCCTCCACCTGCAGCTGCTGGGTGACCTTGGGCTAGTCACACTTCTCTGAAGTCTCTCAGCCCCACTCACCTCACAGAGTGTTTGTTGTGGGGGAGGAAGGGAAAGGAGAATGTTAGCCACTTTGAGGCTCCTTCGGATAGTGATAAAGCGGGATATCAAATCCAAACTCCTCCTCCTCCTCCTCCTCCTCCTCCTCCTCCTCCTCTTCCTCCTCTTCTTCTTCTTCTTCTTCTGTGTTTCATTGGGATTAATTCCATTTGGGGCATTAATCTTGAGGGAAAGGCACTCTGCACCTGCTCAGGAGTACTCTCACCTATTAATCTTGTATTCCTTGCTCTACTTTTCAACTAGCGCTTCTAGTATTGGGTAGCTTGAGCATACTCAGGAATTAGAGGTTTGTGTCTCTTTTGCAGGAAATGCATGAGATCTTTTGATAAAGGGTGGTGTACAATTTGAATAAACAATAATAATAATACTGTTTTGTGTGTTACCACCCATCAAAAATTAGAGGGAATGGCATGCTGATCACAGGGTGCTATTTACAAACAAAGAAACCACGCCAGCATTCGAGTCAAAGGAACAATTAAACATTTATCTTTCTCTAGCATACTCTTTAAAGTGGTCAGGTTGTCACTTGCTTAGAAATTGTGGCATGATCTTCTTACCATATAAAGAGGGAGTGTGTACTAACAACCTATTTTCCTTTGTTGGAAATAGACATAGTCTGCAGTTTTGAAACCTGCAGCCCTGTGGAATCCAGTTTTAGCCAGGATTTATCTAGCAATCCTAAGATAAGTTAGCTTTAGGCCAGACATGGGCAAACTTGGCCCTCCAGATGTTTTGGGACTACAACTCCCATCATCCCTAGCTAACAGGACCAGTGGTCAAGGATGGTGGGAATTGTAGTCCCAAAACATCTGGCGGGCCGAGTTTGCCTATGCCTGCTTAGGCAGTTCATGGAAGGCAAGTTTTCCTTCCTTCTCTCTTCCATCTACCTGCAGCCTCTGAAAAGGTATTTTGGATAGTGTTTTCGTTTAGTTTTTTTAGGGGGCCTTAATGATGGGAGAGCATTCTTTTCTGGTCCTGGGAAGAAAGGCTGGATGCAATTTGAGTCAAACAATCCAACATGCATCTTGGACAACAGCCTATTAACAAGATAGAAAGATGCTGAGTCAAAATACAAAATGCACATGAGGACTTTGGATACATTTCCCCAAAGACCTTGGTTCAAAATATTTTCCCCCAAGGACTTTCGATAATTGCGACACATATTGGTTGAAACAGATTTGTAACGGATTCTTCTATTGTCGATTGTCCTGTTTGTGTTATTGTTTCCTTTTTGTGCGTTTCTCAGATACATCACCGCTTGTGAGAGCCAGTGCGGTGTAGTGGTTAAGAGCAGTAGACTCGTAATCTGGGGAACCGGATTCGCATCTCCGCTCCTCCACTTGCAGCTGCTGGGTGACCTTGGGCTAGTCACACTTCTCTGAAGTCTCTCAGCCCCACTCACCTCACAGAGTGTTTGTTGTGGGGGAGGAAGGGAAAGGAGAATGTTAGCTGCTTTGAGACTCCTTCGGGTAGTGATAAAGCGGGATAGCAAATCCAAACTCTTCTTCTTCTTGTGAGTCTTTCTGCTGGTTGTGTTTTGATGTAGAGAGATTTCCATCCGTGGCAGAGAACAAGAAACCTTCCTTCTGTAAAGTTCTAGAGATAAACTTGTCTTTAGTTTCAAGCCTTTTTTTGGACTTGGTTTAATGGAACCTGCTTATTCCATATTGAGGGACACAAGCCAGGGACAATCTGGTAGCAGCTCTTTCTTTAACTCACATTAAAGAGTTTAATTAAGGCAGACTCGCCCAAATGCTGACTTTGTGTTTTTGAGTAAACATTAAATTAACAGGCTCCTGCATTGGGAAGCTTAGGTGTTCACTATAAGTGCTCAAACTTCACTGCTGTGTTGGGTCTTCATGCAAAGATTTCTCCTGTGTTCTTTTCTAATACTATGGGTTATCCTTAAGATCTGTAATGTAATGAGAATACTTTTTCTGTGCAGCCTGAGCAGGAGCAGTGAACAGTGTGAATCGCTGCAGCTTGTTTTCACTTACCTCACAGTTGTGAAGAGTATTCTCAGGTGATGAAACAATTGAGAAAAAGAGGAATGAACAGGACACATACATATAGAAGAAGAAGAAGAAGAAGAAGAAGAAGAAGAAGAAGAAGAAGAAGAAGAAGAAATTATTTATACCCTGCCCATCTGGCTGAGTTTCCCCAGCCACTCTGGGCGGCTCCCAATCAAATGTTAAAAACAGTACAGCATTAAATATTAAAAACTTCCCTAAACAGGGCTGCCTTCAGATGTCTTTTAAAGATAGGATAGCTGCTTATTTCCTTCACATCTGAAGAGAGGGAGTTCCACAGGGCGGGCGCCACCACCAAGAAGGCCCTCTGTCTTGTTCCCTGTAACCTCACTTCTCGCAATGAGGGAACCGCCAGAAGGCCCTCAGCGCTGGACCTCAGTGTATGTGTGTGTGTGTGTGTATATATATATGGACAGTCCCTGGATCAAGTGTCTTTTCTTCTTTAAGTTCTCAAAGCTCTTAACTTGAGCTCAAGGTTGTCATCTGAACTGGCCAGACGTTTAACTGAGAATCCATTACAGTCCGTCCATCCTTTGAAAAATAAGATTTTAGAGCTGCCTTGCCCCCAAATGGGCAACTAGACATTCCATCCTGGCTACTGTATCCTTGGCTTAAGGAGCCATTTGGCTCCTAGCTTATAGATCAGAGTTTCTAAGACGCTGAGGAGGAACTCTTATTGGTCCTCAGAGGCACCACACCCCCTGATTGAGAAAGGTGCATGTCTTAGTATCAGCTCCTGGGAACGACCCGTATTGCTGTTCTGAGATGCCTGTCATCTTCACGTTCCAGTCATCAGTCATTGCCCAAACTTATTGCTTTCAATGCCAGCGTGTTTCTTCCTCTTGGAAGATGGCTGTTTAAAAGCCTCCTGGCATTTTAAAACAATTGACTTCCAGAAAGTTTGGTGTGTAAATATCTATACAGTAGTACCTTGCTTCTCAAACTTAATCCGTTCTGGAATTCCACTCCAAAACCAAAGCGTTCCAAAACCAAGGCATGTTTTCCCATGGAAAGTAATGCAAAACAGATTAATCCATTCCAGACTCTTAAAAACAACCCCTAAAACAGCAAATTAATTTGAATTTTACTATCTAACGAGACCATTGATCCATAAAATGAAAGCAATAATCAATGTACTGTATAATAAAATAAAAAACTATAAAATAAATAAGACAGTATTGTAGATGATAAAAATGTAAATTAGTTTTTTTTTCCTTACCTGCACTGATGATAGTCATTGTTTGGATGGGAGGCTTTTATCCATTTCCGCAGCCACACAATCAATCAATCAGTAGCTGAACTGGGTTCCACACAGTCACAAAAATAAATTAACCAAAAAAAGCCTCAAAAACAAAAACGCAAAATAAATGCACCAAACTTAATCCTTTCCGGAAGTCCGTTTGACTTCCGAAATGTTCGAAAACCAAGGCGCAGCTTCTGATTGGTGCAGGTGCCCCGGGAACAAAAGCCGACAGCCTCATCGGACGTTCGGCTTCCGAAGTCACTTAATTCCGGGTTTTCGGTGTTTGGGAACCGAGGCAAACTGGCAAACTTTGCGCATGTTCTTGGTGGTGTTATTTGAGGTGAAATGTGTTCTGAATAGAACTCCCATGAAAAATATGTGCTATATATAGAGTCTTTAACTTTTGATTTTCTTCTTTTCCAGGTCGGCTTGGCAAAGACTTCCTTTTGGAAGGCAAACCAGTGGCTGATGATCCACATGTTCCATTGCCGCATGATTCTTACCTACCACATGTGGTGGGTGTGTATTTCTAACTGGAACGCTGTTGTGGAGAACCTGGGCCTCCTGCATTTTGCTGTCGTCTTCACAGGGATGAGCGCCGTCACCGTAATACTTAACCCCTACTGGACATACAAAAAGACTCAGCAGCTCCTCTGCCCCGTGGACTGGAACTTTGCCAATAGAGCAATGGAAAACGGCTCATCCCCAAAACCCAACGGGGACGTGTTGCAGAAGAAAGGGTTGTGACGGCGACATTATTAGGCCTCTTCGGGAACCGATATAAAAAAAAAAGGGCAGGTGGAGGTAGCTCGGGTAGGCAGGATCGCGAAGCTTCAGTTTTTTTGAGTTAAGGGACCTGAAACGTATTTATTACTAGTCTGCAGTTTTCTTATCAGTATTCTTAATCAAATAACTGTGACGTTGCAAATTTGGTTTAAATATCTGTGTTGCACACCTGCATACTTCAAGAAATGTAGAAGAGAGAACTGAATACGAGAAAAAGCAGGAGATGAGTTGGCTGTGATCCAGTTTTGGGAACCAGCCTTCCATTTCTTAGAGCTGCCGCAAACACATTCACCAGATCACTGTCCAGAATACTATTCTGGTTGTCTCCAGAATGTCACCAGGGACAGGTGGTGTTTCCAGATGGACCCCCATCTTTCTAGACTCGCTCTCAGTTTTACATAGACATGCTGAGCTCTCTTCATTAGTCGGTGCTCATAGCCTTAAACCCCCGCTTGCAAATAGTGTTGAACGTTAACCTAGTGTATTTTTTTAAAAAAATAATAGAGGTGTAGAGCAGGTGGAGCAATGTGATTTGCACGCAGTCGACACCAGAAAAGTGCAAGAGGCAACACTAGTGCAAAGAGAACTGCTGGGCAACTCTAGAATAGCCAGATCATCAAAACAGAGGTAGTTTGATGATTCAGAATGCCAGGGTTGGTCTTACAGGTTTCGTTCCTTATGGCACCGTACATGCACAAACATGCCCCTTTTGCCTCTTGCAGTCAGTGAGTTTAATTGCCTCCGAGATGCAGAATCACCTTTTTGTAGCATGAACCAGCCCCCCCCCAACCTGGAGACTTCCGGATCTTTTGGGTTCCCAACTCACTAATGATGGTGAGAGTTTTAGTCTAAAATATCTGAGGGTAGGCTGCTGCAAACCTTTGGCACCTCTTTCAGAACAGTCCTGACCCCTATTTTACACTGCACTTTGGGGGCGGTATGTGTGTAGCCTGAGTGGAGGCCCCTCTGTGCTCAGGCCACAAGGCTGCTGGCACCCCTGCCTGTGGAAAGCCCCCCTAATGGAACAGGGCTGAGCCAGTCCTTCTGAGCTGGTCTCGCTGCCATTTGGACAACCGCGTCAGCCCTGCTGCTGTCCTTGCTGCTGTCCCAGCCTGGAGCTGATGCAGGGATTGGCCCGATCTTTGTGCCTCTGCTTCTGTTGCTGCCATGACCAGCTGGGCTCAGAGGGATCAGTAGCTCCACTGCACCCCAGAGAGGTTTTAGATTTCATCTTTTAAAACGTGTGTCACATTTAACAGACAGGGGCAGAGAGCAGATTTTGGATCTCTTGAGCAGTTTCCAATAGCTCCCCAACTGGTTGCTAGGAATTTAGCGATGAATAGTACAGTGCAGGCATCCCCAAACTCGGCCCTCCAGATGTTTTGGGACTACAGTTCCCATCATCCCTGACCACTGGTTCTGTTAGCTAGGGATGATGGGAGTTGTAGTCCCAAAAACATCTGGAGGGCCGAGTTTGGGGGTGCCTGCTCTAGTGGGTGAACTTGCCCTACAGGGCTCACTTAATTAGTACTGCCTTAACTGCTAAAAGACCCTGAGTGTTTGCCCTTTGCTTCGTAAATTTAAACTATAGTTAAAAGGCTATATATATATTAAAAATCCTATTTATAAGGTCAGACCTCTATCCTTCTCAGCCCTATCCCCTTCACGTGTCGGGTATTAAGATGCTTCTGAAAAGGTACCAACAGTTTTTGAAAGGTCCAAGAGGAAAGTCGTCCTTTTAACTTTTCCCAGTGTTAATGTTGTAAATCGCTTTGTTTTTTTAAAAGAAGTTGCAGGAAACTTGTTCAAAGAATCCGTATTCCAGCAGAAAGTTGTGGAACGCTGACACCTGGTGGCCATTGCGATGTATAGTTCGCTTGTTTTGACAAGCAGAATATATTCAATCAGCAAAGGATATAATTGCATGGAGGCAGTTTACCTAAGCTTGCCTGTGAGTTACGTCTGACTGAACTCAGTGGGACTTACGTCTGAGTAGACAGGATTGCACTGAAAGCATGCTTGTTCGTTTGTTTTTATTTATTTTGAGTGCATAATTCTTCCTGCTGTGTAGCTTTGCATTCCAACCTGTGGTGCAGAGGTGTAAGGGAAACGAGGTTTTTCCATTCACTAATGCATACTGATGGAACTGCTGGCGGAAAATTAGCATGATGAAGGACATGTTAAATGCAGGGTTTTTTCCTCCCTCTCTTCTGATCCCTCTTCCCTTGGTAAATAGACATTAATGTACAGTTGTGAAGGTCCAGTACAGAGGAATTACACCCAGGGTAATGTGCATTTGTCCTGGCATGTACTTGGGTGGAGTAATAGCAGTGAGGGAGCACATTTTGGTAGCATAAATGCAACTATAGAAAATTAGCATTGGAAACTCAAAGCATGGTGATTAATAGCAATATTCCATCCATTGATAGATGGGAGTATCTGTTCACAGAAGTCTTCCCAGGGTTAAAAGGGTCCTTTTGCGATCAGAGGAGAAACTTTGGATCCAACACACAATATATTGTTCTTGTTTAAAGGTACCTGTTACCTTCTACTGTTGCAATGTCACAGCAAGATATGAAACCCCAGGACATAAGCCGATGGAACTGAATAATTTTGTCGGTGGTTCTCGTTGAGCTCTGTGAGGCAAAGCGAACATGTCAAAATCGTTCTTTTTGTAGGCCGCCTTTCCGTAGTTAAAACCGTGCTCGAGGCGGCTTACAAAACTGGGAGAGGTTTACATAACTGTATGACGAAAACAGGCGTAAATAATAAATGAAACACATCCAAAAGTACACAACCAAATGGAACAATTTCCCCATAAACCGTAGCACAGTGGAACCTTGGTTCTTGAACGCCTTGGTACTCGAACATTTCGGCTCGTGAGCGCTGAAAACCAGAAGTATTGTAACTCCTTAGAAATATTCTGATACGAACAGATGAGGATCGGTGTGCCCTTTGTGTAACCTTGTTTTTATTTGTATGTGAAAGCTTATACAAAAGGGCTGTTCCAGTGGAGAGGGAGGCTGGTCTAAGTCAAGGTGACGCACTTCTGAAACCTTGTGGCAATGAAGATTCCTCCCTCCCCCTTCATTCAGTGGTCTAGTGCTGAGGTTTTCAACCTTTTTGAGTCCACAGCTCCCTTGATCAACTACATTTTTTCTGCAGCACCCCTGTAGGGGCCCGGGGGCCCAGTTGTGTCACCCCTTGCAGGGCTGGCAGCCTCTCAACCCTCTTTGAACACCCTCCCTTGTGGGGTGTTTCCTTGGCCTCCTCTCCTCTTACCTCTCCTTGGGAGTCCTCCGGGCAGCCACAGCTACCGCCCCTGGTCTCTGAGCTGCCCCCCACCTCCTCACAACGGTCCCACAGGGGTCTGGGATTTGTTTGCCCATTCCCAACAGCAAGGGCTGGCAGACCGGCTGGTTGGGCTCCCTCACCCACTTGCTTGCTTACTCTGAGGCCTCCTCAACTCCTGGCGACCAGCACCCCTTGGTCAGCACCAGGGACGCCATTCGCCTGGGGGACTTGTAGCCAGGGCTGCTGCAACAAACAGCTGCTCGTGCCTTTGGAAGGCAGAGACTCCAGAGGGCCTCAGAGGAAGGGAGGGAAGGACAGAGGCCAGTGTTGCCCGCAGCACCCCTGATCATCATTCAAGGCACCCCAGGGTGCCATGGCACACTGAAAACCACTGGTCTGGTGAACTAAGAAGTATATTTTGTCACAGAACCTTGGCCTAATTGTTTTTCTTAGAACTCCCAAGGTGGTTTTCAGCTGCAGCATTACACACACACACACACACACACACACAGAGTCCAGAAGATGTGCAATGTTACATTTTGGAATATAATCCCCTTGCAGCTTTTGAAAATGAGTTAACAAGTTCGCTTTACTAGTCTGCTTCTGATCAGAAGTTCGGTTTCTTGTTTCCCCCAGAGATCATCTTCTCTGCGTCTAAAAAGGGGAAGTAGGTGAAATAAACCTGAAAGGGCTTATCTTCAGTATGAGCTTACCTCAGACAAGAGCTGATCTGAATTCAACTTGGCCCACAGCCTGTTTACACAGAGCTGGGCAGGTGGTGGGAAATTTGGGGAATGGACGCTTCCGTGGTTCAAGCTGTGCAGAATCAAAAGTCGGCAAAAGTTTTCGTCATGCAAAATATGTAGCAGCAGAAATCTTGAGTTTAACCCTGTACCTCTTCCACTGTTGGCTGAGGTGGCTGCATTCACACGTCCTCATTCCCTCGATCCGTTCTGCCTGCTGCCGAAATGTCACTCTCAGCCCCAGCTGAGCCCATTTTCTCCCTAGTTCAATAGCATTTTCCCTTGGTGCAGTTCTGCAAACCTGCAATAGCCGTCTCTTTGCAGAACTCTGCATTTTTTTCTCAAAGGTCTTAAATTACTGAAAAGTGAGTGTGGGGAGAAAAAAAAACAGACTGAGGACAGAGATCCTTCTGGAAGCTAGCTGCCTATTGTGCATATACAGGTTCTGATTCTCGTTTTAGCAGAACCAGGTTCCGCGTGGCTTCGTGCTTTAAGGGGATCAAATCCTTTCTTTTCCTCCATGCGTGTTCTTTTCCGTAAATGTTCCCTGGCAGTTCCAAATAGTTTTTCTCCCTGCAGGAGGGGCTGCAAAACAGGAAGGCCATTTGGCATAGAGGACAAAATTGCCGTAAGAAGGCATTTGGCAGGAGGAAATAGGGCAGTTCAGGGGAGGCTAAGTGCCACCCGTCTGTTCAGTTCTGCCTTGGATTTCTGTTATGTTGCCAGGTTTGTTTCCCAGTATAATGTCAGTGCTGCAGAGATGGGACCAAGACATGTAAGCCAACACCATGCCTACTTGCACTTTTATAGTTTAACATGAGTCTTGAACTTGGGAGGAGGCGGTAGGACTGAATAGAGGCAACTGTTCTGTCTTATGTCCTCGAACTGTAATAAAGAGGGGGCTTAGTCTCTGTCTCCCCCCATCAGTTACTATCTGCCACATGCAACTGGTGTGTGATCCCTATTTTTTAAAAAAATGTTTCTAATTGTATAATAAAGAGTGTTTTATATACTAAGCGGTGTGATTCCTCCTTCCCCCACCCCCATCTCTGCACTAGTGGTGTATTTGGGGGCTTTTGGAAACATTATTCTTCCTTTAAATCACAGCGGCTTCGCAAGCCTTTGCAATACAGTGGTACCTCGGGTTACATACGCTTCAGGTTACAGACTTTGCTAACCCAGAAATATTACCTCGGGTTAAGAACTTTGCTTCAGGATGAAAAGAGAAATTGTGCTCTAGCGGCACGGAGGCAGCAGGAGGCCCCATTAGCTAAAGTGGTGCTTCAGGTTAAGAACAGTTTCAGGTTAAGAACGGACCTCCAGAACAAATTAAGTTCTTAACCCGAGATACCACTGTATATTGTTTGTAGCTGAAATGCTTTGCATATCCATGTCGTCGTGCTAAGCTCCCTTTTAGTGCACTAATGAAAAAGGGGTTCTCCCCTCTGGGCTTGCCAGTTAGATCGCTTCTTAATGAAGTTGATGTTAAAACGTTGTGCTTTGAAAGCAGTAGATTTGCAGGTCCGTCTAGCATCCTGCTTTCCACAGTGGCTAGATAACTTCCAGGAAGCCCAGATGCAGGATATGATGAGAAAATAGACCTCCCCTCACAACCGGTGTTCAGTGACGTATGACCTCAGACTGGAAATTCTGTTTCATTTATTTACATATGTACTTCTCCTGCCTTTCCTCCCAAAGGAAGCCAGGCCAGCAAATGACAAAATATAAAGATAATACAACTGACAAAGCAGCCTCTTTTTGAAGAGGCTGAAAAAGAGAGGTACTTGGTGCAGATGGGGCTTGTTGGTCTGGAAAGGGAGCCTGTCTAGGATATGGAAAACTATGATTCTAAATCTCCACTACCTTGTGGGAGAAGAAAATGCTGAGGATTAAACCCTACACAAATTCAGAGACAGTAGGATGGCGTCTTGAATGCCTCCTTCCAGCAACTCCTGCAGCCAAGCCGGTGCCAAACGTATTGCTCTGCTTCGCTTTGGACCACATTAGAGAGGCTGAGGGGGGGTCGTCTTGTCCGGACAGCCCAGGACCTCCATATATACACTGTCCAGCCTTCCACCCCAGGAAGGTCACAGCAGTTTGACTTCACTCCCGGAGGTGCACTCCATTGTCTCTCGAGGCAGATGGCTGCCAACAATGGACTGGTGGCACGTGGTCCCATCAGACTGCCCCACCTGCCAATCTTACGCACAGCTGCATTCTGCACTAGTGGCAGCTTTTGGAGTGTCTTCAAGGGCAGGTCTGTGCAGAGCGCCTTGTAGCAGTCAAGCAAGGAGGTCACTAGAGCATCGCAACTAAAGCCAGGCTAGCAGGACTGGTGGTCAGGGATGATGGGAGTTTTAGTCCAACAGCCGGAGACCCAGATTTGAGAAACCAACCAATATTTCAAATGAAGTATGCTTTTAAATATGTATAATATGTGGGGATGGGGGTTAATATAAAGTGAGAGTTAATATAAAGCTTAAAGGAGATTATCAGGTATAATAGGGCATATTATATGTAATTTACTGAAAAGTGGCCTGATGGTGGGGATCTTCCTTCCCGTTGTCAACCTGTTGGTTTAGATTTGTACTTGGCTATGTCCAATTACGGGATGCGGGTGGCGCTGTGGGTTAAACCACAGAGCCTAGGACTTGCCGATCAGAAGGTCGGCGGTCCGAATCCCTGTGATGGGGTGAGCTCCCGTTGCTCAGTCCCTGCTGCTGCCAACCTAGCAGTTCGAAAGCACAAAGTGCAAGTAGATAAATAGGTACTGCTCTGGTGGGAAGGTAAACGGCGTTTCTGTGCACTGCTCTGGTTCGTCAGAAGCGGCTTAGTCATGCTGGCCACATGACCCAGAAGCTGTACGCCGGCTCCCTTGGCCAATAAAGCCAACCCCAGAGTCGGCCACGGCTGGAACTAATGGTCAGGGATCCCTTTACCTTTATGTCCAATTATGTTGCATCTCCCCAAACTCTTCCTATGGTGCAAACAGAAAAAGTCCCTACATTTTGGAATGCACACACACGTATCTCAATGCCAGAGGGGTGGGAAATGGTGAACTGATTCTGCTAACAGTGATTTTAGAATGGCCCATTCTGGAGGTGGAGGGGAGGAGAAATCCCATCTTAATGGATAAAAAGCTGGTGCTGAGAAAGAAATATTAAGGAATGAATCAATACTGCAGGCTCTGAAATTGTTCTGTTCCTACTGGGGAAGGGGGATCCCTGGAACGGAGCCTAATATTGATTGAGAAGCCATGTATAATTTATAGAATTTTATATAAATAGAGTGTATCTGAAGGTCACCTGCTATCTGACTCTCTCCGGTTGAATGAAAGTTATTCCTCTGGTACACACACACACACACACACACACACACACACACACTCATTTTAGCTACAGTTTTGCATGTGTCTTGGGGAAATTTGTAGGGTGACAAAACAACTTTAAAGAATTCAGACCCTCCAAGTGTCCCTATTTTCCAGGGACAGTCCTGGATTTACAGAAGACATCCCTGTTCCTGATTTCATCGTAGAATGTCCCACTTTTTCTTAGGACGTCCCTATTTTTATCAGAGAAATGTTGAGTGGTATGGAGTTATGCAACCCCCGAGCCAAGGAGATAAGTAACTATGCAACCTTTAGAAGACATCTGAAGGCAGCCCTGTATAGGGAAGATTTTGAATGTTTCATGTTTTATTACATTTTTATGTATGTTGTAATCTACCCAGAGTGGCTGAAGCAACACAGTCAAATGATGATGATGATTTATGGAATAGGATGTCCCTCTTTTAGTCAGAGAAATGTTGGAGGGTATAAGAGTTACCTGTCCTATGAGAGTTTTATGGGGTGGTTAGAACATATTTTTAGGAATATGGGAGCCTAAAAAAGGGACATGATGGGAGCACAATTCTGAAAGTGCCCTAATTGGTGCTTCTAAGCCATGCTTACTCCTAAACCTGAATTGGTTCCCTATGGGGCACCAAATGCTTCCCATAAGTTCTGATTGCCCTGTCAATAAAAAATGAATGGGACTATGGCTTCATTGAAATGCCTTAAGTGGGGGAACGACTTATTATTTGAACCAGTGGTAGGTCCGAAGTGTTGTCAGCTTCAGTTGATCTTCCCCACTGACCATTAAGTCCAGTTGTGGACGACTCTGGGGTTGCGGTGCTCATCTCGCTTTATTGGCCGAGGGAGCCGGCGTTTGTCCACAGACAGCTTCCAGGTCATGTGGCCACTTCTGGCAAACCAGAGCAGTGCACAGAAACACCGTGTACCTTCCCACTGGAGTGGTACCTATTTATCTACTTGCACTTTGACATGCTTTTGAACTGCTAGGTTCCCCACTTACCAGCAAACAAGGACAGAGAACACGGAGCAAGACCTTGTTCTATAAAATGACTAAGGAAAAGTCACTACTTCATGAGTTTGCCTCTGGATTCAAAGCTTTGCGTTTCCCTCCACCATTCCTAAGATTTTTGCTAAGGATCTCATGTGGACTTCAGAGCATGACATTAACAAAATGAATTCCACATCAAAGCTTCATGAACTGTGTGTAACCTATTAGTAGTTCCCTTGTTTCTAGTCTTGTGCAACCTCCATTGTACTCAAATAGTGTGGAGGAAAGATGCTGATCACCAAAGGATTTGAGGGGATTTATTGATGACTTCTAGTGCTATGGAGATGTCTTGTTAGCACTGTGAATTGGTGCCTGAAAGTAATATCGGGCTACATGATGGCTAAAAAAGTACATCTTAATTCATAGATGAGCTCCTGGTCCAGAAGGAGATTTACCACTGATTCAATCTGTTTTGAATGGGGGATGCATTTTCCTTGAAGAATCGGGGTGCCACTGGATTTGACTTTATACCTGGATAAACAGGTGATGGCCAGGAGTGCCTTTGGCCAGTTAAGCCTGATGCAGTAGCTGTTCCTGAGAAGGTTGGATCTGACCAATGGACCCAGGTAGGATTATGGCAAAGCATTCTACCGGTGGGATTATATTTGAAGAGTTTTGAGGAGTTTATAGGAGCTGCAATCTGGACCAAAATGGATGAATACTTGCCTTTGGGTGATGTTGCAGCGATTCTGCAACAGCCGCACTGGTTACCAGTTTGCTTGGGGCACAATTCAAAGTGTTGGCGATTTACCTTTTCAACTAAAGCTTTCAATAGCTTGGGCCCAGGATCCGAGGAAGTCCTGTCGCAGGGTGGAGGCACAGCCTCTGGGTGGGACAAGAGAGGCCTCAGCAGCTATGCCCATATAATAGAAGTACTGTTGGCACTCTTACCCCATTTTGGGGCAGAGGCTCTGTGCCCTTAACAGCTGTGGCATGCAAAAATTCAGCAGGCACAGCTTTTCTAGCATGGAGGTGTATAACAATAGGAAAAGCTGTGCTGCACCTGCCGGATATTTATTGTGTGTCTCTAAAAGGCAGAGAACCTGCCAGCATAATGGAGGGTGGGAGAGAGATATGTCAATCTATTATTATTTTAATATCACACAGCACCCCAAAACAGCATAGGAAGCAGTCTTCAATTTCCCTTTGGGCTTTTAGGATTTGGCACAGCAATTATTTTTAACCTACTTAGCTTCTGCAGCTTTACCACAAGTAAAACATGATTATTTCTGCACCCTCTTTAAAGAGCCAGTGCAGAAACTTTTTTTAAAAAAAAGGTCAGGTGCAGACAGTGTCCAAACACATTGCTTCCGAGGCAAACTGATGGAATGTGTAGATGACATGAGGCATTTTCAGAAGGAGCTGCCCCAAGGAGCCACAATTTAAGAAGGATGTTGACAAGCTGGATCGTGTGCAGAGGAGGGCAACCAAGATGATCAAGGGTCCGGAAAGCAATCCTTACAAGGAGCACTTGAAGGAGCTGGGGATGTTTAGCCTGGAAAAGAGGAAATATGATAACCATCTTCAATAACCTCAATGGCTGTCATGTGAAAGAGGGAACAAGCTTGTTTTCTCCTGCTCCAGAGGGTAGGGCTCAAACCAATGGCTTCAAGTTATATGAAAAGGGATTCCGACTAAACACACAGAAAAACCTTCTGGCAGTAAGAGCTGTTTGACAGTGGAACGGTCTCCCTTGGGAGGCTGTGGATTCTCCTTCCTTGGGAGGTTGTTACACAGAGGCTGGATGGCCATCTGTCCTGGATGCTTTAGCTGAGGTTCCTGCATTGCAGGGGGTTGGACTAGATGACCCTTGGTGTCCCTTTCAATGCTCAGATTCTGCACAATGCAGGAAAATGCAGCTGTCCCATACGGAGATTGAGCCTGCAAACTTGGCGTGATCAGCATCAACCAGGGCCGGATTTAGGTTTGATGAGGCTCTAAGCTACTGAAGGTAATGGGGCCCTTAATATGTCCAGCTGTCCTTTGTCAGCAACAAATTGTTTTTGTGTTGAATATATGCTATATGGTAATTTATGGACCTAATAGGTATCTAATGCCATTTGCACATAACAAAATACAGTGGTACCTCGGTTTACGAACTTAATCCATTCCGGAAGTCCGTTCTTAAACTGAAACCGTTCTTAAACTGAGGCACACTTTCCCTAATAAGGCTTCCCACCACTAGTTACCTTCAACTGTTTGGATTCCATTCTTAGACTGAGATAAAGTTTGCAAACCGGGACACTACTTCCGATTTTGCGGAGTTCATAAACCAAATAGTTTGTAAACAGGACTGTTCTTAAACCGAGGTACCACTGTATGTATTTTATCAAAGTAATTGTTGAACTGAAATACAATTAAGAAGCATATTGATAGTGAAATACAATTAAGAAGTAGTATATTTTTTTGGGGGGGGCGAAGAGAGTGGGGCCCTAAGCTTATAGCTCAGGCATAGGCAAACTCCAGCCCTCCAGATGTTTTGGAACTACAATTCCCATCATCCCTAGCTAACAGGACCAGTGGTCAGGGATGATGGGAACTGTAGTCTCAAAACATATGGAGGGCCAGAGTTTGCCTATGCCTGAGCTATAACTTGTTTAGCTTATACATAAATCCGGCACTGTCTCTAACCAACTGAGCCAAAGCTTCTCCGCTTAAATTTATCATGGTGTTTTTTAAAAAGTGCAACTCCACCTGCTAATAGGGGCTCCCCTAACTTTCCGCCCCACCCGTTGGAGAAGAAACTTGCTGGGACGAAACAGCCCAGGGATGCTGCGGGGAGGTGACCGATGGGTTTCCACGCCTAAAATGGAGGCTTTTTAGTTTGTTTGTTTTTTGCTCCATCTGCTTGCAGGAACAGCGGCCGAGTTGGCCGCGCAAGTGCGTGCGTGCGCCTGGCCTGTTCTCCTCCCCAGCTCCGTCTATGGGCGACTCTTGACAGCTTCCCGACCCCGTACAGCTGTACAAAAGAGAGCAATTATAGGCGCGTCACGTGGGCAATGTAAGGAATGCGATGGGAGGCGGGAGGGAGCGGAGGGCGGCTCTCCCAACTCTCTCCCTGCGCGTTTGTGGCGCTTTCCCTCGCCAGCGACAAAGAGGGTGGGGCGAAAAGACAAAAAAGAAAGACTGGCAGCCGTGGGAGCCAACGGGAGAGCCGCGACTGCTGGCTGCTCCCTCCAATCACGGGGAAGCTGGGGCTCCCAGCTTTGAAGGCTGGGTATCCTGTGTGTGGATGGATGAGCTGGGAAATGCTGTATCCATATTCCGGGCGCGCGCGCCTCTGCGAAGGGGCGTCCGAGTTGGCACCCGCTAAGTGAGGTAAGGAGAAGGAGGCGGCAGGCAGCGCTTGGCTCCCTCTCTCTCCCCGGCCTGAGGCGCAGAAAGAAACGCTGGAAAGGTGAAAAAAATAAAAAGGGGGGTGTTTTTTGTCGTCGAAGCAAAGCAGGAGTCGAAGGGGCAGGGCTTTCGAAGCTTTGCCTGAGAGGCTCTTTGTGTGCGCCTTTGGGCATCTCGGCGGAGAGGGCTTCTTCGCGCGCCCTGGGGAGGAGGAAGAAGGAAAAGGGCTCGTGTAAGTGCAGTGTCGGGTCCGGACTCCGAAGCGCTGCTGCGGTGCAACTGCTGCCTCCTTGGCAGGCAGGTGCCCCCATGCCCCATCCCTCCAAAAAAAAGAACCCTGCATCTTGCTGCTGTTTCCTTGCCAGCGAGAAAAGTTGGAAGGCTTGTTTTGTATTGGAGGAGAAGCCTCTCCACCCTGCTCCCTTTCCCTCCCTCCCTCTCTCACCCCACCCCTCTTTGGGATCCCCCCACGGAGAGTAGTGATTCATAAGCTGCGAGTGGGTGTGGAGCTTTCTTCTGGATTCAGAAACCGGTGGTGTCATGGCCCAAAAATGCCTATATGCGCACTGCACAGATGCAAAGCGCTTCGTGGCTTTTTTGTTGGCTCAGCAGGTCTGCGAAGAAATGGACTTGGAGGAGAGAGACGCTGTTAGCTAACTGCTGGGATTTTATTTATTTTTTAAGTATAAATTTTGGTTTGATGTTTTGAAACCTTAAATAAATGGAAGGGAATCGTGGAATATACTGAGAAAGAGCTTGGCATAGTTGGGACTGGAATAGACTGTGCAAAAGGAGCATTTAGTAAATTAGGATGGTATTCAATTAAGTTTTACTCGGAGTAGACCCATTGAAATTAATGAGCATGACTAAGTTAGGCCCATTAATTTCAGTGGGTCTAAGCTGATTGAAACTTGAATATCACCTATAGGATTTTGTGATATTTCTACTGAGTATGCGTAATTAATAATATGTTAAAGTATATGAAAATGATATGTGGCTATTTCATATTTAAAAGTATCTGCATTGCCTATATTACTCAGACAGGGAAGTTTTACAAGGCATGCATTAGAAACTTTTTAAACGTTTTCTGAGGTTTGATACATGGTACATGACTTACGATGCTGTAAGATGTTTATGTAAACTGACACAAACAAAATAACTTCAAAAAAAGAGTCAGGGAGAAAACAATTAATTTTGTTGAATTAAATCTGTGGATTTTAATTTCATACACACTTCTCTGGTTGCAATCCAGTCGAGAGTTAGGGGTACTGAATTCCATTGAAATAAGTTTAAGTGTATTTAACTATGCCAGATTGTGGCCCAAGTCTTACTAAAATCAAGACATGCATATAGCTTGTAGAATGTTTATATATAAGTAAGTCCCATTTAACAAAGTGTATCAGCAGTGAGTAAACCTGCCTAAGATAGGATTAATACACACCTAACTGGAATGCTCTGCAGCATAGCAGTACCAATGTAAGGTGCAAGAACTAAATCAAGACACTGTGTTTCTGTCAATTGTGCAACTTTAACCAGTTTGTGTCTGCAGAGATGATTAAAGATTGCTTTGTAGTCTGCAGAAAAAGCTGCTGGCTATAGCATCCTGAAACATGAACTACAGGCATCACCTTAATGGTTGGATAACTTGGTACATGTTGAATTTTAATTTATTTTTTTATGATGGAAGCTGATTTATAGAGTACTTCCTCTTAAAAGGCATCCTACAAATGCTATAAAATTAATTAATTTATTTCCACTGGTCACTCACCTGTGTCTAGTATAAACTGCCAAGTCTGCACAAGAAGATCCTCACTTTGATTGCACAGAGAAAATGGGTCACCTCATTCATTCATTCATTGGGCCTGTTTCATTAACGTACTGTGTCTCCCTGAACTGTAAGGTAAAGCTAAAGGGATCCCTGACCATTAGGTCCAGTCGTGGCCGACTCTGGGGTTGGGGCGCTCATCTTGCTTTATCGACCGAGGGAGCCGGCGTACAGCTTCCGGGTCATGCAGCCAGCATGACTAAGCTGCTTCTGGCGAACCAGAGCAGCGCATGGAAACGCTGTTTACCTTCCCGCTGGAGCGGTACCTATTTATCTACTTGCACTTTGACGTGCTTTCAAACTGCTAGGTTGGCAGGAGCAGGGACCGAGCAACAGGAGCTCACCCCATCATGGGGATTCAAACCGCCGACCCTCTGATTGGCAAGCCCTAGGCTCTGTGGTTTAACCCACAGCGCCATCCACGTCCCTTTTCCCTGAACTGTACTAATATGCTAAACCAGGATTACCAGAAGCTTGCTGCTACATTGGTCTTTTCTGTAGGAGCTTGTTATTGAAGTCCTGTGGCAGCAGTACTAAGAATTTTCCTTCTCATTTCAAGATGTTGGTTTGGTAAAACAGATTATTAAGTGACTCCCAGAGAGGTGTCTTCTGATCTACATGAATCTGAGGGTTCACGATCCTTTTCTTCTGATCTGCAGTGTGGAGTTAATTTTAAAACTGAAGGAGACCATGCTGTCTTACATATTTTGTTCAATCTTCTCTCTCAACATACATTATTTCTGTTTTGCTAGGGACTACACTACAGTCGCGGGTGGCGCTGTGGGTTAAACCACAGAGCCTAGGACTTGCTGATCAGAAGGTCGGCGGTTCGAATCCCCGCGACGGGGTGAGCTTCCGTTGCTCTGTCCCAGCTCCTGCCAACCTAGCAGTTCGAAAGCATGTCAAAGTGCAAGTAGATAAATAGGTACCGCTCCGGTGGGAAGGTAAACGGCGTTTCTGTGCGCTGCTCTGGTTCGCCAGAAGCGGCTTAGTCCTGCTGGCCACATCACCTGGAAGCTGTACGCCGGCTCCCTCGGCCAATAAAGCGAGATGAGCGCTGCAACCCCAGAGTCGGCCACAACTGGATCTAATGGTCGGGGGTCCCTTTACCTTACACTATACTCAAAGTAAATATATTCATTAGCCTTGCTATGTTCCCCCCACTAAGACCTCCTTCTAACAGCCATAAGTGACCTGTTCTTTACTGAATTGAGGCTTAGAGCATCAGGACTCTATTTGCCCAGTGTACATTCTTTAACCTTTCATGAAGCTAGCAGCTTGATCCTAGGTGTGCTGATTCAGTTGAGTTTGATATGTTGGCAGCTGACTTGCACTTAAAATACTCATGTGGGCAATTTATTCACATGAGCAGTAATGCCAGAGTTGCAGAAGTTGTGATTTTTTCTTTCATGGGAGCAAATAGAGTTACGATATGTAAATCAATGTGACCTTGATGTTGCATTGCTCTCTACTTCTCTTTAACTGCTGGTATAGGATAAGAACCAATTTGCAGAAGTAATGTCTCTGATTTTAATGAATTTACTATGAAGTGTATGCCGTATTATAGCCATAGCTGACGGGGAGCCAGTTACATCACCTTTGACTGCGATCAGAGAAAAGATGCTTGAAAAGGTGACAAAGTGACAACTGATGAATAATCTGTTCGGCGACATTCCCCCTTCTAATATTTACCCATCACTTGGCACACTAAGCAGTAACTGATGACCCTGAGACATAAAGATTTATATTCAGGGTGGGGGTGGGGAAGTCTGCTAGCCCTAACTATAGAGAAGTGTGTTTTGATTACTTAGCCATTCCATCTGAAATCTTGATGCAAATAACTTTAGGAAATGAATGCATGCAAGGTCAATTTGAGAAGAACTACAAAAAACCACTCAGGCTTTTCTCCAGAATACAGTGGTACCTCGGGTTAAGTACTTAATTCGTTCCGGAGGTCCGTTCTTAACCTGAAAGTGTTCTTAACCTGAAGCACCACTTTAGCTAATGGGGCCTCCTGCTGCCGCCGCGCCGCCAAATCACAATTTCTGTTCTCATCCTGAAGCAAAGTTCTTAACCCGAAGTACTATTTCTGGGTTAGCGGAGTCTGTAACCTGAAGTGTATGTAACCTGAAGCATATGTAACCCGAGGTACCACTGTATAGCTGATCTAGTTGTTTCTTTCAAACTAATATGACCTACGTTGCCTGAAAAAGAAGGTGCTGTACCGTCAACAGATACTATTAATAGGTACCTTGCCATATATTGTAATAATAATGCAACTGTAAAACACTGCTACAAATACATTGGCTGCATTAAGACTTCATGCTGAACCATAATTAAGCATTATGTGAATGAGTCTTTGGCATCCAAGCTACACACATGCGTGCACACACACACACACACCTGTGCTATGGTACAAGTGCAAGGAAGAGATCAGGAGCTTCGGCCTCCATTTTCAGTTTGTTGTGATTTGTAATGTGTAAATGTGAAGAGACTGTAGTTAATCTTACCTGTGGTTTAGGGATTGCCACCCCCCAACCTGGTGTCTTCCAGATCTTTCAGACAACAACTCCAGCCATCCCTAACCATTTTTTTGTGCTGGCCAGATGGGACAGATGGGAGTCGGGAGAGCACCAAACCTCCATCTAGAGGACACCAAGCTGGCTCTGCTCTGCTTCAGATAAATAAAATATTTCAGGAAGTCCCAATATGCTAATCCCATTTGCTTCCATAGTTCCTTTGGGGAACGGGACGTACCTGTCAGTGTCCATAATCTTTCCTACATAATTGCCTGTTATAATTTAGGAAAATCAGTCTTTTGTTTTGAGATAAAAAATTACAAACCTTGGATTTCATTATCTCAGTGAAATCCAAGGTTTGTAAGACAAGCTGAGCTGAGTTAAAATGATGTATTCAGCATTCCCCTGTAAGCAGCAGAGAGAACCTTCCATCTGGGTCACTTGTCCCTCTGTTTAACTGCTTGGCTGCATAGACTGCCACTGGCATGTTGTGGGTAAAGTGCAGAGACTTGATATATATTTTTGGAGGCTAAACGTACCTGGATGGAGTAAATTAGTTGGGCACCATCCAACATGTTTGCTCAGTGTGCTTTAGTAGAAGCCTCTAGACTTAGTGGTTTTGGAAAGGCCATGAGGAGTTTGATAGAAGTGTAACTGAATCCCCTGGGCTCTTTGGGAAGCTACAGAAAGGCGTATTCTTGTGTGTAGAAGGAAGGTACAGAGTCTGAGGCAGCTGCAGGACAGAGCCCGGGTTCGAGAACTTCCATGGCTCTTGAGAACTGTGGAAAGGGTTGCAGCTCAACAAGTGGCAATTTGTAAGTGGGCGGTAGGTGCTTTCAGACATGGGGAGGTTTTGGTGGGGAGTAATGTAAATGACTTGCAGGCTGAGATCTTTCGAGAGGCATTGCTAGAGTTACAGGGATGTTCGTGGCTAAGCCTTAGACATGGCAACCATGAATGATGATATCGACAGTATGGCTCTTGTGCCATAGAGTATGTGAGGAGCTGAATTATATGGGCCTGAAGTCTGAGTTTGTGGGTTTGGGATATGTGCTAGATAATGGGTAGGCAAACTAAGGCCCGGGGGCCGGATCTGGCCCAGTCGCCTTCTCAATCCAGCCCATGGATGGTCTGGGAATCAGCATGTTTTTACATGACTAGAATGTGTCCTTTTATTTAAAATGCATGTCTGGGTTATTTGTGGGGCATAGGAATTCGTTCATCCCCCCCCCCAAAAAATAATATAGTCCAGCCCCCACAAGGTCTGAGGGACAGTGGACCGGCCCCCTGCTGAAAAGGTTTGCTGACCCCTGTCTAGATCTATGGGACTACATGAATCTTAAGATGTATGTATGGGGGGGGAGCAGGTGGGAGGAACTTCCTTGTGCTGTAAGAATTTTTTTAAAAAAAAAATTATTGCACTGGACTCACTGAAGTCCCTTTGTTGGGGCTCACAGTTTCCCTTATAACACACACTCTCTCCTGAATATTTTCACATAAGGGTCCCTTACAGTGCGCTATCTCTCGCCTGAATATTTCTACAATTTAAACAAAAGGCATATTGATTTTGAAAGGGATTAGTCACGTTACCAGAAAATGCTTTGCAGAGTTGGGCTGGAATAGTTGGGAATAAATGTCACAGCATACAGTTTCTGTGTGAAGACAGAGGGGTGATAACCATGGAAGCCAATGATCTTAATATCTTGTAAAGTTTAAAAAGAAATGGAGGTGGGAGATGAAGGCCATATCACTGATAGCAGAAATACTGAAGTTCAAAGTACTTTGTGTAGGTTATTGATAACCCTTGGTAGAACTCTGCAGTACCATCCACCCAGTGTGAGAAGAATAGAAATTTTCAAATAAGTAAACAGTAATCTTGTGTTTATGTGGTGGGGATGTTGCGACTGAACTGGGGATTTCACAGTCTATGCTGTGCACATTAACAAGGATGCTTGATCAGTTCACACCAGATCAATGTAAGAGCAGTGTTTGAGTAGCAAGAAACAGATTGAAGCATAGAGTTGGATTTTGTTAACCTGCTTTGCTAACAGCAGCTACCAAAATAACTCATGCTAGTGCAATGAGATAGTCCCCTCTCTTCTCCCCCCCATGTACCCCCCACTTCACCTAAATCTGCTCTAGGAGGTTGGGAGAACCCCCAGAATAACACATGGGGGGTTGCTAATTTGACCGTTCCATCATCCTGTCTGGCAAGCAGGAATGTTTGCACTGATGGAACGGTCAAATCAGCACAACAAAATAATACTGGAGAGTATTAAATTGAATGACTATGTCAACCACTGTAGGTTTCCCCATTTTATTATTTTTTAAAAAATATGAGCTTATTTAAAACAAAGCTGACTTAAACCATGTGTGGGCTTGTAGCATGCCTTCCAGTGCATGTCATCTTGAAAACAATTCCTATTGACTTCAGCAGGATTTATTCTCATGTTGGCCCTGTATAAGACGAACAGCCTTATTCAACGTATTCTTGGGGATTTGTAAGAAATACTTGCCTTTATAGAATGAACAAATGTGAATAATGCAAAGTTGAAGTACGCAGCCACAGAAATGTCTGTATATTAGCATAATGCTTTATCCTTCGTAGCATCGATAAAGGCTTTGGGAAGCAGTGAGTAGTTTCAACACAGTGGTTCAAACCTAGGGTGACTGCACAAGCAACACTGTCTTCCATAGAACAGAGGTTCTATGTTTAGAGAAAAATGTTGCAGTTATTTGGTGTATTGTACAAAGCGTTTGCTTCTTGAGGCAAACATCTGGGTATTATGGTAACGTTCAAGGTTATGTTCTGCTTTCTGTTTCTTACTTATGGTAGGAAAAAAGAGCCTTTGAACTATTTTCTAGAGTGATAAAGATTTTTCATGAGCAATTTGTAATAAATAGAAAAACCTTAGCAGAGATATAGCAATGTCCATTATAATTGGCGTACGCTGAAGTTCAGGTGGTAACAGATCACTTATTCCAAAGTATAAGAATAAAGTCTAATGTAGTATGAACTATGAAATGGGTGAGTTCATATCATGTACTTGCCATATTATGGATGGGATAGTTAGGATATTTTTCATAACAGGAACTCCTTCAATTGCTGTATTTTTTAAAGTGGATTTGAAGTGCCCAGATCCATCTGAAGCAGTCATGCAGTTTGTGTAAAATAGATATATATTCACAGGTTTGTCTTAAAATTGCGCTAGACATTGTATAATCATTAAAATGCAGCAGTTTTGTTTCTAGCATGTAACTATTGAAATAATTGTGCTGCCATCTTTATTTGAACAGCATGGTGCTTTTCCATAGTAAACCATGCTCAAAACAGTTCACAACATCAAAAAAGTTTATGTAAGTTTGCAACAGAATTTAAATAGATCAATAGTTTAATGCAAACATCTCATATTAATCACTTTATAATAAAATTAAACAGCCCACTGATAATTCATTACATGATCTAACAATAAAAATGCAAGAACGTAATCAAGATAACAGCAAAAAGTTATGGATCTTCAAAACTAGACATTGACATTAGCACCAACCCGTAAACAATACCCCTTCCTGTTGGCCTATAGGTACCTTAAAGAGCAGAAGCAGCCTCTGTAAAATAGGGTAAGGAGATGGAATGGAAGAAATTTGAAGCAATTGAAAATGGTGCATGTGCTGCGCCGTAGGACTTTGACAGCTGGAAAGCTGTGCCTGGTAGGATAAAAAGATGCCACAGAAATTTCAACCGGCAAGGCACACAATGGAAAGCAAGGAGGAAAAAGAATGTGTGCAGTTTTATATAGATTGCTTTAGATCCCTTTTTAAATTAAGTGATTTTTTTAAAAAAATGCTTAAATGAAATAAATATTATTAAACCCTTAACTCATCTCCTTGTATGTGAAGTGGAACTTATTCCCAGGTAAGTATGTACAGTGGTGCCTCTGGTTACGAACTTAATTCATTCCGGAGGTCCGTTCTTAAGCTGAAATCGTTCTTATCCTGAGGCGCGCTTTTGCTAATGGCGCCTCCGGCACGCAACTTCCGCTTGCATCCTGGGGCAAAGTGCGCAACTACTTCCGGATTAGCGGAGCTCGTTATCCGAAGCGTGCGTAACCAGAAGCGTGCATAACCAGAGGTAGCACTGGATAAGATTGCAGCATTAATAAAGGATCATGGCATGATATGTGGGAAAGATGGAGGGGGGGGGACACCCAATGAATTCCCACAGTAGCAGCCAGCCAGATAGACGGAATGTAGACAAGAAAGTGACTGAGATTTGAGGATTAGCAAATGGAATAGAATCTGAAGAATTTAACATCATGATCTTAAGCATATTTACAGTGCTGTACAGGTAAGTGGGGCTTTGTCCCCAGTAAATACGTTTCCTACAGAGTAGCATTCACACATGCTGCCTCCCTCCTGATTTTGTTGCATCTGTAGGATGCTTGTACAGTGGTACCTCAGGTTACAGACGCTTCAGGTTACAGACACTTCAGGTTACAGACTCCGCTAACCCAGAAATAGTACCTTGGGTTAAGAACTTTGCTTCAGGACAAGAACAGAAATCTTGTGGCGGTGGCTTGGCAGCAGCGGGAGGTCCCATTAGCTAAAGTGGTACCTCAGGTTAAGAACAGTTTCAGGTTAAGAATGGACCCCTGGAAAGAATTAAGTTCTTAACCCGAGGTACCACTGTAATGTGTATTGGCGGTGCAGTATCAAACCACACGAGCCAGTGTGCCATTTTATGCAACTTTAAAAAAGAAACTGGCGACTGAGCACTTTTCTCTCCAGATTTGTAAGAGTGTTGCAAAAATTAGTGCGGTTGGATGGAACTCATTGTTTGCCTTTGCAGAGAGGCATCTGAACACCCTTGCAATATGGAACAAGTGGTTCTTTATTTTCAGTGTATTCAACTTTGAAGATGTTTAATAAAAAGAAACCTCCGCTGTGAACTTCAGCTGTGCATATCCTATTAGAAAGAAATAATAGTCGAAACGAAGACATTTAATTTGAGCCATCTGTGTTGCAAATGCAAAAGTAAAACAGAGTTGCTCATTAGATCGTAATAATAATAATCAATAATGATTTTAATATTTATACCCCGCCCATCTGGCTGGGTTTCCCCAGCCACTCTGGGCGGCTTACAGCATATCTAAAAATATAATAAGAACATCAAGTGTTAAAAACCTCCTGATACAGGGCTGCCTTCAGATGCCTTCTAAAGACATCAACACTTCAGCGAAGTTGCATTGTTGCATAAGAATTATGTACACATAATACTTCTCCCCACAAGATGGTCACTGCTTAGTAGGATAATCTGTGTACACATAGACCTGCTTTTCATGTAACATTAAATCATGGTTTAAATAAACCCTTAGTTAATAATAAATCAAGATTTAGTGTTGCATGTGAACCCAGGCCAGTGACTTAACCATAGTTTATTAACTATGGTTTTAGCAAAAATAAGCCATGGTTTATTGTTGGCTTACTTGCCTTAACATTGCTTGTGTTAATGCGCAAAGATCAAACACATGAATCTGAAATGCATCTGTACATGTAAGCAGGAAGCTGTAGAAAGCCATTATGGCTTTCTGACATGAACATAAATACACCAAAACAGACTTCACTGTGCATACTTTTTTCCTACATGAAAATAGTATGTGAAGTGGCCTGTTTTAATGTGGCATCATGCTGTATGACTTGCTTTGAAAGGGAGGTTCTTTTTCTTACATCTTATTCACATATGTGATTCTTAGCACACACAGTCAGAAAGAGCTTTTTTGGGCAAAGTAATGAAAGAAGCGTTGACGCTACTCTGAAGGGTTCTTGTATGCTCTGGTCTTCTCCCTACAAGGAACTTGGAGAGAAATAATTGAAGACTTGCCCAGTCGTCTTGTTTATAATTGAAAACGGTCTGGTAGCAAGCTGCACCACTGAAAGGACTTCACTACTAAAAGATCATGCAAATACAGAGCAAGCTAACTATAGACTTATGGTAGACGTGTGGTACTTGTGAGTCCCCTCTTTTTTTAGAGAGAGAGAAAGAGGTGCATTTGCTAAAACGTGCAGATCACATTCTCTTAATTGCACATAAGCCATAGCCATTCTCTGCACATGGAGGGTTAAGGGGAGGGTTCAGTGCTGATGGTGAGTGGTTGGCAACAAGCTGAGGTGGAGCTGTCTAATGGTATCAGGCACCATGCTGCATTTGTGCAGAGGCCTCTAGCAAGTGGCGCCATTCAGTAACATCTATGCCAATATAAACAACTGGAGGTCTCCCAGCAACTGCAGCCAACTTGTACCTGCACTATGAAACTCTTCCTATCCGGTAGTATTGAGGCAGGAGAGCTGGAATCCCTTGCTCAACTTCAGCCGCTTGGAGTACAGATCTTTGTGTTAGCTCAGTGTTTCTCAACCTGTGCGTCCCCAGCTGTTTTTGGACTACAAGTCCCATCATTCCTAGCCAGTGGTCAGGGATGATGGGAGTTGTAGTCCAACAACATCGGGGACCCACAGGTTGAGAACTGCTGTGTTGCATCTGACAAACAGGAAATTTCAATAATATTAATACCTGTTTGTTTGTTCTTTTAAAAATGTTTTTCTGCAGGATCATTTATTGTGTGTTTTCAGAAGGAACCACAATAGACAGAGTACACAAAAGCATGGACACAGAAGGATTCCCTCCACCGCCACCACCTGAAGGTAAAAAGAAAGAGAGAAAAATCACTATGTTTGCATTGTATTTTAAAAGCCATCTGCTTGAACTGATTGCGTGCTTGCCTGTTCTTTTCACATTTTCACCTGCATTAACTTTCTCCTGCACAATCCCCTCAATGAATTCATAGGCATAAGGGCCTGCTCATAGCATGTGTTTTGAATATGATGAGATTCCACCAAGTGACTTCCTTCACTGACGCCAGCCTTTAGAGTTGCAGCACTTCTTCTAAAATGGTTTCCCCATTTGTTATGAATTATGCTGTGCTTGGAATTCAGTTCCTGTTATGGAATGTAACAGGGGATTGGGTGTGTATGTGCGCGCGCTAAATGCCGAAAGGTTACGTATATGAATGTGCAGTTTTGTGATGACAAGAATGCAGCGAACCTATTTTCTGAAATGGAGTTGATATTTTGCAGTCACACCCGTTCATACTGATTACTTAGGGTATTGCGGTTCAAACATATGCGCTGAGAGGGAACCAGAGAAAGGAATACACATGTGTGATAGATGCAGAATTAGGTGAAACATTTTTTTTTAAAAAAATTATCAGAATATTTGTAAACAGTCAACTCATTTAAAAATATTGAGGTGGTGCACAATTAGTGGCGCTGTGGGTTAAACCACAGAGCCTAGGAGTTGCCGATCAGAAGGTTGGCGGTTCAAATCCCCGCAACGGGGTGAGCTCCCGTTGCTCGGTCCCAGCTCCTGCCCACTTAGCAGTTGGAAAGCACGTCAAAGTGCAAGTAGATAAATAGGTACCGCTCCGGCGGGAAGGTAAACGGTGTTTCTGTGTGCTGCTCTGGTTCGCCAGAAGCAGCTTAGTCCTGCTGGCCACATGACCCGGAAGCTGTACGCCGGCTCCCTTGGCCAATAAAGCAAGATGAGCGCCGCAACCCCAGAGTCGGTCACAACTGGACCTAATGGTCAGGGGTCCTTTTACCTTTACCTTTATAACACTGTGTTAATTAGGTGTTTCATTCTTGTTTCATTGTCTTGAAGTCGCTAGCCATTTCAAGGGTGTAGGAATGAAGCATACTAGATTACCTACCTCCCAGAATAACTGTGAAGATATGCACCTCTCTGACTTCCTTGGAGAGATGCAGGAATCAGGATGCAATAAGATTCTGAGACTCCTAGCTTCCAGTTTCCTAAACGTGAAAGAGAGAGGCTCTGACTTTCTTGTTTGTGCAAGTGTAATCAAAACACGAGTGCTCAGAAGCAAGAAGACAAAGGCACGATTGAAAAGAAACAATATTATGTGCACCAAGCAGAACCATATGTACAAGCCAGAGAACAGTTTCCACGGCCATACTGATAAGTCACTGCTCCCCCCCTCTTTTTTTTTTACAAAGCAGCTTTGATTCTCTAGTGATAGCAACTGTTTCTACTGCAACATCCAACAAAGGTACAGCTGCAGTCATGGTTCTTTAAAGTATAATGCATAGCACTGCGCTAGATTGTAGTTTTAGGGCAAACAGCACAGGAAACCTGAAAAGTTACACTGGCGTTTTTTTCAAAGGGGTGGTATTGGGTTGGAGAGATGGGGGGAGAGATGTTCTGTATAAATGTGTTAGTTACGGTTTAATTAAACATAATTTTAAGAAAGATACACAAAGACCTCTTTAATGTTTTTTTCCACAGCACATTAATATACCATGTATCTGTAGAATGTGCCTTGTTCTTATTGTAATGTATGGTCTGTTTTTATGTTCTGCCTTGGCTCTTAATATTTGTAAGTTGCTTAGACTTTTGCCTTTTGGATTAAGTGATTAACAAATGAAATAAATATAATAATAATAATAGAATCTGTATATCAGAAGGTGACTGCACTTGCAAATTTTCGTTTGTGTCATCTAGGAGCAGAGGTTTGCGTGACTAGCTTTGTTTTGAAAGTTGTAAGAATATTGCCTAAAGTGAGCAGACACGGTAAAATGCGTTGTCTGTGCTGCATTTGTTTTGTGAGAAATGCCTGTTTGAGCATAGAGACAGGATGGTTACAAAGGATGATAAAAATGGAGCCAAGGTTTGAGATGAATGAGAACAGCATCTGAATTGTAATTATCAATAGTCTCTTGTTTGGGAAGCTGTTAATAGCTTGTTTGGTGTCTGAAATAGAGCAATGCCTTTCAGAAGAGAAAGTGAGACAGATCCTGTGGCTTTCCTTTTAGAAAAGCAACAGCCAGGAAAAATAAATCTGTTGAAAGTAAATAATCAATACTGTATTTAAAATTAGTCCTTTATAACAGAGAAGGAGAATGGAAAACTTTTTCTTTCTTCGTAGATAATTGCATTGCAATTTGTTCATAAAACTACCATATTTTTCGCACCATAGGGCGCACCGGACAATAGGATGCACCTTGTTTTAGAGGGGGGAGAACAAGAAAAAAAATTCTCCCCCTCTCTGCCCAGCGCCCCTTCAGTGAAGCGGCAGGAGGCGCTGCGCAGAGAGGGGGAGAATTTCCCCCCTCTTGTTTCCCCCCTCTAAAACAAGGTGCCGTTTAAGGTGCGTTCAGACGCCTTCAGGCGGCTACCTTGGAAGCCTGGAGAGCGAGAGGGGTCGGTGCGCACCGACCCCTCTCACTCTCCAGGCTTCAGGTTCCTTTCGACCTGCTCTTTGGGGCTGCCGGGTGGAAGCCCACCTCCAGCCCCAAAGAGCAGGTCGGGGAGCAGCGCAAAGGCGCGCGGCTATAGAGGCTCCTGCTATAGCCGCATGTCACCTCTCCAGCCGGGAGAGGGTCGCGGGGGGGGGCCTTCTTTAGCCCCATGCGCGCGCTCCCAGCTGGAGAGATGGCGCGCGGCTAAAGAGGCTGCTGCAATTGCTGTGTGTCACCTCTCCAGCTGGGAGAGGGTAAGTGGGGCTTCTTTAGCCCCGCACGCGTTCTCCCGGCTGGAGAGGTGGCGCACGGCTATAGAGGCTCCTGCCATAGGCGCGCGTCACCTCTCCAGCCGGCAGAGGGTCGCGGGGCTATGCTGTCTTCGCTCCATAGGATGCACACACATTCCCCCTTCATTTTTGAAGGGGGAAAAGTGCGTCCTATGGTGTGAAAAATACGGTACATGTCTCCAAACTGCATGTTACATTAAAATGCCCTTTCACATTTGTGTTTGAGCGTGCACATTTTAAAAAGTCTGCCTTGTGGTTTTGGGTGGAAGGGAATTTTGATCCCTACTCTGTGTCATAAGTCTGACAAAAGTTTCTTCACTAGAATCTATTTGCCCTTAAAACAAGGACAAGGCTTGTACTAGACCTTGACTTCTTCTCCAGGTTATTTCTACAATCTGGATGTAATCCATTCATAACAATATTGACTTGTGTAATTCCCCTTTTATCAGGCAGCCGTGATTATAAAAGATAACAAGCTACTGACAAGTGACACCTTCAAGCTTAACCACATTGGGAAGGAAACCAAAGAAAACATAAGCATGGCCCAGACAGAGAAAAAGACAGAGAAAATGGATAAAACAAGCAGGGCAGTGAATATTGTTTGGATTAAGCGTGAAACACTGTCCAAGCTCACGCCCAAAGGAGGTCACTTTATTGCTGCTAATGTAGTAGTTTGACTTTACCCACAGAGGTGCACTCCATTGTCTTTTGGAACAGACAGATTCCAACAATAGCAGGCATGAAGGATGTAAATTGGCCTGGTAAAATTAAGGACAGATTTCGCATAAAGTTGCACTGCTCCAAAAGTTCTCATTGAGTTGGCACAAAATTTGCAGTTGCTACTTGTGCTTTGTAAAAGCTGCTTTGGTGCAACAAAGCTTCATCTTTATAAATGAGGTCATGCACAAAATTACGCATGAACGATAAATGTGATAAGGGGGAGAGACGACAATGAGATTTCTGTAGACTTTGTTTCTGTGGCTGTGAGGAAAAATAATGGCCACACTGCTTTCATGGTCTGAAGCTGCTTGACTGCCTTTCTGAATGTAATGCTTCTGAGAAATCCTTATAAAGCCCTAGGATTTAGTCCAAAGTATTGCAGAGCCAATGGGATATGTTCAGCAAGAGAAAGAGTGAGCGACTTTCCTTCTGTGCAATAGAGCACTTCATTCTTGCTGCCTTCTTAATGCTCCAATTTCTCCTTTGCTGCATGACATTGTGGCCAGAGAAGGAGAATAGCTGAAGATTCACGATGCCAAATATGCTGACTGGTTATGAGATTAGGGTGTATTCTGTCTCTTCATTTATTAATTTTTTTAAAAAGACTAACAGTACAGTGGCAAGTACTCAGGATCACTAGTTTGACAACACCATTTTGGGACCACTGTGTGGCGATCACACAGGGTCCCCGGACGTTTAACGGTCTCTTGATCCCTGTGCCACCACTGTGCTCGCTTCCCTGCTGCCACCAATCCGTTACTCTCTGGTAAAACACTGAGTCCAGACAGTTGCTAAAAGTGAACAAAAAAAGGAAGAAGTTTATTTTACAAACATTAACAAGTTTATGGCTTCTCAGATAATATTCCTGTCAGCACCTTAACTTTAGTTTCTTTACCGGCCTAGACCTTCCTAATACCTTCTGACTGATTATCTCAACTGGTTGACTGACTCCTCTTAACAAATTCTCTCACTCTCTAACACCAGACTAGCCCAACCCACAGACTTATCTTCTCTATCTCTTCTAACTCCAGACTGTCTTCTCAACCAACCTAACTCTAACTCCCTCAAAAAAACAACACCACCTCTGTGCTTAAACCTTATATACAGTTAACTCTGCCCCTTGGGTTCCCATTAGTTAGTCATTTTACAATTAGGTAACCCTTTCCTTATGAACCTAATATGATGTCACACACCTAGGAGGGCAAACGCCACATACTGTTTTCTTAATTGCTCTGTGTGCTTGTTGCCATTTCTGAAGATAACTGCTAGTTCAACACTTTCTCCAGTGGTCTGAATGACTTTGAGTGAGCTTTCTTCAGAAAGGGGCTTGGTGTTACTCTCTCTGTTGTGGAAACAGAGCTGGCATCAAGGGTCTGCATAGTGGACATTTGCTGCAGGGAAATGGTGAAGAGCAGTGGCGGTGATTATCTTAATACAGTGGTACCTCGCAAGACGAATGCCTCGCAAGACAAAAAACTCGCTAGACGAAAGGGTTTTTTGTTTTTTGAGCTGCTTCGCAAGACGATTTTCCCTATGGGCTTGCTTCGCAAGACGGAAACGTCTTGCAAGTTTGTTTCCTTTTTCTTAACACCGTTAATACAGTTGCGACTTGACTTCGAGGAGCAACTCATAGAACACGGTGTGGTAGCCTTTTTTGAGGTTTTTAAAGACTTTGGTGATTTTTGAAGCTTTTCCAAAACTTTCCCGACACCGTGCTTCGCAAGACAAAAAAAATCGCAAGACGACAAAACTCGCAGAACGAATTAATTTCGTCTTGCGAGGCACCACTGTACATAGTGAAAAGGTGGACTCATAGGGGGAGGGGGCCCCTTGCCCACGGGCCCTTGAAAACAAGGAACCAGTACCACAAGACATACCTTGTTACTGCATTACTCAATTGTGCCTGCGTTCAGAAATTTGAGCCAATGGTATAATGGGCAGGGCCTTCAACCATTGCTGAAGAGTTTTGAATTAGCTTGCATGTTAATACATGAATAGATGGGTAAACCTCCCACAGAAAAGCTGTCAAAGAGTTGCATGAGTGTTGAAGGTCCCCAGTATCTGCCTTAGCTTATTTCACAGGATTAGACTTTTGCAGGTTTGTTCCTGAGATAATGGAGCAGGTTTTTGTCTCTGCTGTTATACGATTGGACCTTAAGTTGAATTAAGATGGTTGATGGAACCTTTCGAAACTGCACTGATTTTCTTTCTTTCTTAGAATTACCAAGCAGTGCCGGGTGTGAGGCTCTCAGTGTAAAGTATTTTGGGAAGAGTGAACAAAGATAACGTATCTTGTGCAAGCAGCAGAGAATTTCTATATTTGCTTGAGAGCTTGTAACACTTCTCCTTGGTGGTCTCTTGATGCTGGTTTGCTCAGCTCTGTTACAGCGTATGAGCATTCCTGTCAACAGCAACTTTTGCTTTTGAGCTTCTGTGGTTGTCGCCTCAATCCCTTAGGATGTGAATGATAGGATATTTAGCTTTGTGTTCAGAGACAAGTGAAAGAAGGAGCTTTTAAATGGTGCACACAAAAACTTAGCCATTTAACATGTCACACCAGCTAGATAATGAATATTATTTTAGTTTTTAAGTGGAAAAATATTGACCTTCCTTCCTTATAGTGCGTTAGAGGTGTCACTAACAGGCATGCTGAGTCAACGTGGTTCAGGAAACAGAATATATAGCAAGAAAGCTTATTGCTTTGACAGTCAGAACAGTTGAGCAGTGTGAATTTTTGTAGAGGAATTTTTCAGAGCGTGTCCAAGCTGGTAGAGTGTCTGAGAAAATCTTACATAATAATTAGATTTTCTAAGATTTATGTGGGTTTCCCTTGACCTCTTCTTACCTTCAAGTTAAATAATCTTGTTTCTAAATATATGCCTGGTTTCCTCCACTTCCCAAAGGAAAATATTTACATGGAAGTTTTTGAAGGAAAGAAAATAGATTTTTTTGTCAAGGTTCAGAAGAAGAGAGAGCTGAAAGGATTGCTTTTGACAAACTTAAGAAACACTTTGAAACACTGAAGACAACATTAGCATTGATGAATCACAGAACCCAAAGTTTTGATAGTATGTTTATCTTCTGTTCTTCTCCTAAGATGTTGGGCTTTGGTGAAGTACAAAGCAGTCCTATGAGATGTGTATTTGTGTGGAACTTGGTAGCAGAGCTACCACCACTCCCAGCTGAGATGTTAAAAAATTCTTTGTTTAGTCCACATGTATGATTAAATACAATGGTTTCCAAACTTTCCCCACCATAGACCACGTGAAACAACAACACAAAACTAGGGTGATAATTCAAGTATTATTCAGAGCAGACTCACTACTCATTGACTTCACTTACTCATGTTACTAATTCATTTCAGTGGGTCTACTCGGGGGAAAACTTAGATGAATACCACACTAATGATAATATCTATATATGATCATATTCAAAAGCTTTGCTAAACTACTGTTAAAAATTGTATAACCATTGTCAAAAAGTGAAATTGATCTTTATCATGATAGTGACATTGGATCTTTTCTTCCTTTGGGCATTATGGCAATTAAAACATCTCCGTACACTTCCTGTAATTTATTTCCAGACAATGTTTCACTGTTAGCTAGAAGTTCAGCAGTATATTTATAGAAGGATGAAGTCACCATAACCGTGTCCCAGAGTTGTATTGTCTTTTAATAATCATTTGTCCAATATTTCTTGTTTGACTCTGCAACTAGAGCTGTCTAGTCTACCTAAGTTAGACGTGGTCATTGTTTTGTTTATAAAGTCTGTTTTTTAAGTTTTAGAAAACGAACTAACAACCGGCACTGCTGATGATGAAGAGGAGGAGGAAGGAGAACAGTTTGACTTTGATAGTGGAGATGAAATTCCAGAAGCAGACAGGCAAAGTGCTTTGCCATCGAATTTAGAGCCTAAGAAGAATAACACAGAACAGGAAGAAGTGAATTCTACAGGTACGTGTGACCATGCCTAATAATGCCATGAGAGCATTGCTGATAATTTATTTATTTACTTAGTGCATGTGAGACCTCTTTCAACATAATAATGAACTGCAAACGTTCATTCAAAACAGAAATAAGTACATGGAAAGAACATTGGGATAGTTTCTATGGGCAACTCTCCATGAGCTCATAGCTTCAAGGTGTCGTTTACATAAGAGGCGACATGCAATAAGTGTGCTTGAAGAGCGCACAGATTGCGCACAGGCTTTCTAAGGACCAGATTCAGCTAATGGGTCCTACTAGTGGAAGCCCATGCAAGAACTGCTAATTCAACGGGACATTTTTCCCCTCACTTCCCCCTCCCAAAATTAGGTGTTTTTTTGGGGGGGGGGACAGAAGAATCCTCAGAACAGCAAATGGTGGGAGGAGAAGGAAGATTGTGCTGTTCTTCTGAAATGCTTGCACAGGTGGAATGATCTCCTTAGCACTACATTCTACGCAGTCCTTATGGGTGTTCGAGTCCTGTTTACATAAGGGTGGTGATGGAACCAGAGCCAGCGGGTGTAGTCTCAAGTCATTTCTATGCAGAATGAACACTTGTGCAGGCTGGCCTAAGGTGATATCAAAAGATAAAGATATGCTGCTTAGGAAATAAAAAGAAGAAATTGCTTCATCTTCTTCCACTCCTCTTTAAGTTTGCCTGATATAACATATGCAAGATGATACAATGGTACCTCAGGTTACATACACTTCAGGTTACATATGCTTCAGGTTACAGACTCTGCTAACCCAGAAATAGTGCTTCAGGTTAAGAACTTTGCTTCAGGATGAGAACAGAAATTGTGCTCCGGCGGCGCGGCAGCAGTAGGAGGCCCCATTAGCTAAAGTGGTGCTTCAGGTTAAGAACAGTTTCAGGTTAAGAACGGGCCTCCGGAACGAATTAAGTACTTAACCCGAGGTACCACTGTATCATTTACTTCACAAGCTGGTTGAGTTTCTCTGTCAGCAGAGGCACTGGGTTGCATCCAAAGTACCAATAATCTTACAGAAGGTGGAGCACAAGTAAGCTCAGGTCCCCTCTTGTGGTTTCCACCAAAGTCTCTCAGGTTGGGCATGGAAGGCTGCTGTAGGAAGACGGTCATTGGCTGAATATGGCTTTACAGGGGCCAGAACTGTCAAACTGAATCAAAACCACTATGCCAAACCATAGTTTGTGCTCACTATAATTTATAACCCAAACCAAAAGTTTGATCTTTCATCTGGCAGGCTGCAGTTTAGAGTTGCTCTCTTCCATTCTTCGTCTGAGCAGCACACTTGTTTCTGGAGTCTGCTACAGAATTATCTCCTTAAGAAGGGTTTTGAGGATTCATCTGAAGGGCAAGAGCATTGCAACAGGGTTCCTGCAAGGGAATTTGTGTTTTGACAACAACTTGTGTGGTTTTCATTCAAGGGAATGAAAATGTGGATGGAGCCGAGAAAATGGCGGGAGCTGACAGCACAGCAGAGGTGGTCCCACCAAGAGTAAACCCATACTCTGTCATAACAATTTCGCCAATGCAAGAAAAGGAGCCATCATTGTCACCAGAGCCAAGCCCACAGGATGGAAGTATAAGCCCTACCCTCCCAAGTGGATATTCTGTTCCTGTGCCCTGCGGTTATGCTGTACCATCCAACTTACCATTGCTGTTGCCAGCATACTCCAGTCCTGTCATAATACGAACTGTGTCTGTGGATGAAGAAGGTAATGTAACTTTGGAAGGCACCGTTTATGAAGCAGTATCATAGTTCAGATACTTTACATACATACATAATTTTATTTGCATGCCGCCTTTCCATAATTTAAAACCATGCTCAAGGAGGCTTATGACATGCAAAAAGTTACCTAATTCCAAACATAAGTACTCGTAAGCAATAAATAAAACATCAAAGCACACAAATTGAACAGTTTCAACATAAATTACAATAAGATCTAAAATAAAATACAAAATAATAATATCAATAACAGCAACAACACACACACTCAACAACCCCCACTAAAGTTACTGCAGCCCAAGAGTCTGTTCAGCCGCCTCAATTTTTGTAGCTGGAGTCAGTCAGGGTCTTGCCTTCCCAGGCCAGGTGGGAAAAGGCCTGCAAGACAGGGAGCAAGTCCCCCAGAACTCACAGCCAAGATGATACTTTGTGGGCGACTGCACCCAATAAGAGGGAAGGAACTTGCAGCCTTCTATCACTGTTCTTCTCTTTGCCGCTGTATGGTTATTTCACAATGGGTTACTTAGTGGATTGTTTGTTCCTCGCTGTAATCCAAGATGCGATTTGTCTGGATTGGTTCCATTGACAGGGAAGGGCTGTAGCTCAGTGATACATAGGGAATGGAATGGGTGAATCCGCCAGTTTCTGTTTCAGTTTTTCCTTTTCCCAACCTTGTTCTCTACATTCTCACATTAGTTTGCATTTTTTTTTAAAGTTCTCTTGCAAACTCATCAGCATCTTAGTATAAATTTCTCCTAATGTGCACATTTTTTGTAGGTGATTTTGCTCAATATACCCATTTTTGCAAAGCAATTTCCCCTGTAAAAATGCATTTTTGAACGGTGTTTTTATTGAAATATGCACTTTTATATATACAGTGCTACCTCGGTTTACAAACTTAATCCGTTCCAGAAGTCCGTTCTTAAACCGAAACTGTTCTTAAACTGAGGTGTGCTTTCCCTAATGAGGCCTCCCCCCACTGGTGCCTTTCCACCGTTCAGATTCTGTTCTTAGACCAAGGTAAAGTTCACAAACCGGGACACTACTTCCGGTTTTGCAGAGTTCGTAAACCAAATCGTTCGTAAACAGGACTGTTCTTAAACCGAGGTACCACTGTATATAAAAACTTCATCCCAGTACATGCACTTCAGTACACATTACTTGGCTGGAGACCTGCAATGCAAAACACAGAGAAGTGCTGTGTTCTGGTTTGCACGCTGTCTTGGAAAAATGTGAATTGGGTAGGTTTGCCTTTAAATGTGAGCTGAAATGAATTTCACCTGCATCTCTAGTGGCAGAACATCTGTTTTGCATACAAAAGGTCCTAGGTTTAAGCCCCTGCATCTCCAGAGAGAGAACCTTGTATGAAATCCTGGACAGCCACTGTCAACTTCTTTAGACAGTACTGAGCAAGGTAGACCCATTGTTCTGGCTCAGTATAAAGCAGGTTCCTATGTTCCTACAAGGATTATTTTGAACATCGAGAGTAATCTACAATAGCAGTGTGTAATTTGTAAATCTTTGACATATATAGCTGCTAATGCTCTGAAGAGTACTGGCTTTCATTCTAAAAACAACATTAAATCCTTATATTTCTAGTTTAAATATGTTGCCACAAACATATCTGTCAGCCTGTGTATTTCTGAATGTGTTACCTATCCCTAGCCTGAAGTTAGATCACTTTAGTGTTCAAATAGTTTGCTAACAAGAGGAGTAAAGTGAAAAGGTTAGAAAACGTATGCAAGGAAGATATAATATATAGGGTCTGGTTTGCAACTCTACAGGTTTGTCTTTTCTATTTTTTTTTTATTTTCCTACCTTTTACTCCAAGCCCAAGGTAGAGAATGCTGTTTGCATTTAAGAGAACTAATTTTTATTTTGCAAAGTACCGTATTTTTCACTCTATAAGAAACACTTTCCCCCTCCTAAAAAGTAAGGGGAAATGTGTGTGCGTCTTATGAAGCGAATGCAGGCTGCACAGCTATCCCTGAAGCCAGGAGAGCAAGAGGAATCGGTGCGCACCAATCCCTCTTGCTCTCCTGACTTCAGGGATAGCCGCCCGAAGCCTCCTGAGCACAGCACTTGCTCTCCTGGCTTCGCTTCGCTGGAGAGGCGCTGCGCAGCTTTCCCTCTCTGCACACGCCCCTTCAGCGAAGTGGGAGGAGAAATGGAAGGGGCTCTGCTTCTCCTGCTGCTTCGCTGAAGGGGCGCTGTGCAGAGAGGGAAAGCTGCGCAGCGCTTCTTCAGCGAAGCGACAGGAGAAACGGAGCCCCTTCCATTTCTCCTCCTGCTTTGCTGGAGAGGCACTGAGCAGAGAGGGAGAGAATTTTTTTCTTCTTGTTCTCCTCCTTTAAAACTAGGTGCGTCTTATGGTCGGGGGCGTCTTATAGAGCGAAAAATACGGTGATGTGAGTGTTTCAATCACAACTATTGTATTTTTTTAACATGGCTGTTACTGAGAGAGATTCTATTACTACTTCTGTTTCCTTTAGCAAATGTTCATATAGTTGCTGAAGATTGCCATAATTCTCAGAGTTCAGAGGATCCCCAGAACGGGTAAGAAGAAAATACTGGAGTTTATTAAAAAAAAAATCTTCTGTAAAGAGTAAAGTGCATGTGTTGGATGCAAGAGCTGGTATCCATGCCCCTTGTTTTGTCTTGAGTTTGAGGGTCAAAATGTTTGTTTCATAACAGCCTCCTTCAGTAAGAACAGTCGATGAGGCAGACTCTGATAGTGAATGGATTCTTTTGCAGCTCCTTCACCTTGTTTTAGACACCTTTCCACATTCCTCCATTTTGCAGGTTGTCTACTTCTCCAGCAGGGGTGGGAGTCCTTATCTTCCTCCCTCCCCTCTCCCACTGGCCAAGTTTGACTTTCCCACCTGTCAATCATGTGATGCCACAACGATGCCAGGGGGCCTCCTTTGTGGGTATAGAGGAACAGCCTGGTGTGCAATTCTTCATCCAACAAGGCATGTTGGGGCCAGTGCAGTGGCAAGGATTTGGGCTCGATAAACTTTGAGGTCCCTACCAAGCCTGTAGTCCTGCAATCAGGTTGGCCGCTGTAAGAAATGGGCTGTTGCGTGAGTGGACATTTGGGTCAGATCCACCAGAACTCCTACATTCTCTCTGCATGGTTTCTGTTGCAGTTCCTCTGCCTTCAACAACAGCTGTCTCTGTCAAGCCAGAACCCTATGCTTCTGCAAACTTTCTCTGCTCTGCAGAGCCTTAACTCCCCTGCAGCTTTGCTTCTACTTGCCCGTCCCTGTGACTCATTTATTAAGTCATCCTTGGGCATCTCCCTTTATGACATGTTTTTCTTCCTCGGCATGCTAGAATTCTGGGCAGTGGCTGTCCTGTCAGAGCCTCAGACAGTCATTTTCAAACCAAAGTATTTATTTTGGATAAATTAAGGGATAGCATTTCTTGAGCGAGGCTGTCATTGCCAGATTGCTAAGTTTAGGCTTCTAGTGGAAACAAACTGCAGTGATCCATAGAGCCATATTTGAGCAAAGGGCAACTCAGTCCCTTGAGATCTGTGATGCAATAGCTGCTTTGCCCAAACACACACACACACACACACACACACACACACACGTCTAGCTACTGCCTAGGTAGAATGTTTCTTTCTCAGTTTCTGCCCTGAAGCACTGCAAACCATCTTCTTGCTACTCCATTGTGAGCAAACAGCACTGGTGGAGCAAACAGCACTGGTGGAACTGTACACAGACCCATCACTACCTGAAGCCCATTACATGAGAAAGCACCCATATCATAGGTGATTGCCATATCAAACTGCATCTCAATGGTGGGAAGAGAGAAACACTTACAGATATGGGAGGGGGCTGGGATAGGCAAGCTGTTAAATAGCTTCCTGGCCCCAGCAGACATTGTGATCAAGTACATGTGGTTTGCTAGAACCATTGGACCACTGCTGCATTGCTGCTCTGCCTCTGCTATGTAGCTTGATGCAGTTAACACCCCTCTCCTGCAAGAAGCATTGTACAATCTCTTCCACCTTCAGTGGCTGTGTTTAACAGCATCTAGTTTGCTGGCATGCACACAGAGCCTCCCTGAGCACACTTGGAAAGGGGATTTTAGAATCAGTTGTATTTAGTAGGAGTAGTGCAGAAACTACAGCACAGGCTGGCATTATCCGCTATCTGTGCATGCAAATTAGGATCATGACAGGAGTCAATATTTGGTACATTTTAGGTTTGTTTGTTTTTTAACATCTCCTATTTCTGCATTGGTTTCCTCCCCTGCATTTTGTAATTAAAACCTCAAGCAAAGCCAGGCTCGCTTTCCAGTTCTCATTCTGCAGCAAACTGAAAGAATGTTAAGGAAGAGCAGCTGCACAGAACTACTTTGTGGGTAGGGACGCAGGTGGCACTGTGGTCTAAACCACTGAGCCTCTTGGGTTTGCCAATCAGAAGGTCGGCGGTTCGAATCCCCGCATCGGGGTGAGCTCCCATTGCTCTGTCCCAGCTCCTGCCAACCTAGCAGTTCGAAAGCACGCCAGTGCAAGTAGATAAATAGGTACCGCTCCCACGGGAAGGTAAACTGCATTTTTGTGTGCTCTGGTTTCTGTCATGGTGTTCCATTGTGCCAGAAGCGGTTTAGTCGTGCTGGCCACATGACCCGCAAAGTTGTCTGTGGACAAACTCCGGCTTCCTTGGCTTGAAAGCAAAATGAGCACCGCATCCCCATAGTCACCTTTAACTGGACCTAACCATCCAGGGGTCCTTTACCTTTTACCTTTACATTATGGGTGGTGGTGGTGGGGAATGTGCTGAAGGCTTAAACTGCATTCCAAGTCCCTGAATGTCAGACAGTACAGCTTCTATTCACCCTTACTTATGAATAAGCTTCACCGAACTTCATTGAGATTACAAAGCAAACATACATAGTATTGCACTGTGGATAACTGAAATATTTATTATAATTAATAACTTATATGTGCTTATTTTAAAGTGAAGATAATCGGGGGAATAAAGATGAGAATGCCTTGGCCAAATGGGCTGCTGATCCTGCAAACACAGACTGGATGGAGAGTAAGTACTGGTGATTATGGTTCCTCTAGAAATCAGGGAATGGGAAACTGTGGTCCACCAATATTGTTGGATTACGACTCCCATTGGCGATGGTGGCTGGGGCTGATGGGACTTTGGACGACCATTGGGTCCAACTTTTCTGCTCTGTAGAATGAGTTGGTGTGTCTCAGTTTATCGCTCAAATAGCTGTTTATATTGGAATGTTTTATTTAAGTCTGGAATGAATGCCTCCTTGTTTCTGGATACCTGGTCCGATTTCATTATTCAGGGTCGGTCCGGAAATTCCACATACAGTTCTCTGCTTCTAGGGATGTTGATGGTTAGATTCCTCTGATACGATTGCTCTACAAGTATCCTAGACACTGCTTATGTCTAATTCGATCTCATTTTATTTCCCTCATTATCAGCAACTGGGTATCCAAGCTCGCGCACATGTTGGCCAGACAAAAAGAAAAAGATGAAATTAGCAGGGCACATATCTTCTGTAAACTCAGGGGAATTGTGCAAAATTGCAGCTTCTTTGACTTGCGAGTCTGAAGAAGCCCCCTTCAGTACATATATGCTTGACCAATTCAATCTCTAATATTGGCACACCTTATGTGCACTTCATGGAGTAATGAGTATAGTCGTACCTTGATTCTCGAATGTAATGTGTTCTGGAAGTCTGTTCGACTTCCGAAAACATTCAAAAACCAAGGCGCACCTTCCGATTGGCTGCAGGAGCTTCCTGCACTCAATTTGAAGCCACAGAAGCCGCGTCACGTGTTCAGCTTCCAAAAAACGTTTGCAAACTGGAACACTTACTTCCGGGTTTGCGGCGTTCGGGAGCTGAAACGTACGAGTACCAAGGCGTTTGAGAACTAAGGTACAATAGTACTGTAGTTGATCCCTCTGTGTCTCCAGCAAGTCTCCTTCATCTTCTTGCTCATGCCTCTTCTCTTTTCTATATGGTGTCGTCTGATGCTTCTTTTCTTTTGCCTTCAGCATGTCTGCAGAACAAGAGATTGTGAAGGGCAGAGAAGGGTGCAGTTTTCCACCATCTTGGGGAGTAGGCAGGGAGCCGCAAAACGCATGGACACCCTTGTTGAATTTATTTATTTATATTTATATACCACCTTTCCCCCAGAACTGGGGCTCAAGGCAGCTAGAAACACCACTGGACTGTTAAAAGAACTACATGTGGGTCCTGGGACCTAGTTAGGCAACAGCTGGATTACATAATGGCTTATATTGCCACCCTGGGATCCTTTGGGAGAAAGGTTGGCAAGCAAATATATAAATAAATAAATATGCAGTCGGTGCAGAAAATATAAAAGCATGTTGCAGATGATGCTGCTGCTGTTATTATTTGTACCCCTACCATCTATTATTTCTTCTTAACCTTTATAATAATAATATAATAATAATTTATTATTTATACTTCGCCCATCTGGTTGAGATTCCCCAGCCACTCTGGGCGGCTTCCAATCGAGTGTTAAAAACAATACAGCATTAAATATTAAAAACTTCCCTAAACAGGGCTGCCTTCAGATGTCTTTTAACGATAAGATAGCTACTTATTTCCTTCACATCTGAAGGGAGGGCGTTCCACAGGGCTGGCGCCACTACCGAGAAGGCCCTCTGTCTGGTTCCCTGTAACCTCGCTTCTCACAATGAGGGAACCGCCAGAAGGCCCTCGGCGCTGGATCTCAGTGTCCGGGCTGAACAATGGGGGCTCTGCAAATATTTTTGTGTGTGTCTTGCTAAAAGTCTATGGTGTTTGTCTAATATATTGTGGTTTTTCCATCTTTTTTTGCGTTCAGATCCAGATGAGGTAATATATGACGATGTGCCAAGAGAAAATTCAGACTCAGAACCAGGTATGAGTTTGAATTCAAAACCTAGGCTTAGACTTAGAATTATTGATAAATGGTACAGGGAAAAATCACTATCTGAAGTTTTAATGGGAGCTGATGATCAATCCTTTCCCGTCCTGCCCTCCCCCCCCACCAAATCCTCCCTTATTAGCCTTGAACCTCACAGGGTTAGAATAGAATAGAATAGAATAGAATAGAATAGAATAGAATAGAATATTGCAGCGGAGGACACCAGATTTAGCCTTATGGAAGAGAAATCCCATCAACCTCCATGAAGAAACTCACTTGACTTACTCTGAAAAAGGGCTTCAATTTACAGATTTAAAGATCATCCTTATGAAGGGTGAAAAAGCCAGTTGGGGAAGTGAATTGTTACACAAAGAAGGAATTAAGAACTCCACTCATGCTTTACCATCCCCAATTGCCCCTTCTGGAAATGACATTTGCATGTTAAATATATGGGATGTTCCTGTTTTGTCAGTGCCATTTTAGGCTATGTGTGTTATGGGGTTGATGTAGAGTTCACATGTGAATTTATTCAGAGCAGGGGTGGTATTCATAGAGGGAGCAGGGAATGTTCTACAAGAAAATCCATGAACCACCCCCTTTCCATTTATCTTCCTGACTCTTTTTAGGCTCTTCTGAAATGCTGTATATAAGTACCATGTCTTTGTTGTTATGTAATCCCTGCCAATCGGGGATTATATAGTGAACATAATGACCTCCTAACCCTATGATTGCCAATGTAATCAGGAAGCTTTGCCTTCCATCTGAAGTGGATATATTTGCCTCCTGTGATATCACATAACCAAATACGGCTGGCTGAGTAATACAATGATGCCATGAGAATATATTTTCATCTCCTTTGATTTATTCCCCCCCCCAAAAAAAAAATTGCTGAAAGACGGCTTATATGTGAAGTGTTTGTAGAAACTGACTCCCATTTTGTCTCAGCCTATTTTTGTGTGTGCCTCTGTATTCATGTACCATTTCTTGTTTTCCATAATCGTTTTCCAGAAATGTTATTGCATATCTCAGCTTCCTTCTATATCTCTTTATATCTATGGGCAACACATTACAGTGGTACCTCGCAAGACGAATGCCTCACAAGACAAAAAACTCGCTAGACGAAAGGGTTTTTTGTTTTTTGAGCTGCTTCGCAAGACGATTTTCCCTATGGGCTTGCTTTGCAAGACGGAAACGTCTTGCAAGTTTGTTTCCTTTTTCTTAACACCGTTAATACAGTTGCGACTTGACTTCGAGGAGCAACTCATAGAGCGCGGAGTGGTAGCCTTTTTTGAGGTTTTTAAAGACTTTGGTGATTTTTGAAGCTTTTCCAAAACTTTCCCGACACCGTGCTTCGCAAGACGAAAAAAATCGCAAGATGACAAAACTCGCGAAACGAATTAATTTTGTCTTGCGAGGCACCACTGTACATTTGTTCTGGGTCACTTTTAGCCAGGAAATTTAGCCTGCTTTTTAGAGTACTTGCAATCCAAATGTTGTTGCATATTATGATATTAAAGGTGACTGCTTCTAAAATTCCGTAATGCTTCTTATGTGATTTTATTTATTTATATATTTTTACTTTGGTTGTAAATTGCTTGAGAACCTTTTTAGTGCAAAGCTATAAATTGAATAAACCTATAATTTTATAAAATTTGCCAACCACCCTGTGATCTTCGTATGAAGGGTGGTATATTATTATTATTATTATTATTATTATTATTATTATTATTATTATTACTATTACTATTACTATTACTATTATTATTATTATTATTATTATTATTATCTACAACAACAAAAACAGGAGGCATAGGAAAAGGAGGTGCATATGCCTGTGAATAATTCCTTGGCACACTATGCAATACCATAACTTGATTTTTGCATTTAAGCAAAGCTACGTTTCCCCCCCTGAAATCGCAAATTATATGCATGGCCAAACGTATGACACCTGTACTTGCTAACTGTGGGAAAGGCACACTATTAAGTGTATTCAGCAATTGGACCAAAGTCAGTGGTTTTCTCACAACGATTATCTGGGCACCTCCAACCTTTACCATCTGATCTATCAAAGAAAGATGTAGACTTTCCTTTAGATAAGGAATTATTCGCTTAAAGTAATAGAAGTGAATTGTAAAGCCAGACTTTGCACAAGGAATTAAGTGTGTAAATAAGACAAGACAACATAAATTTATTCATTCCTGGGATATAGTTTAAATAAAGGGTATGAGTTTCCCGAACATGGAGTAATATAATGATGTATCTCCTTTATGCCCAACGCTATAGGACCTGAGGTCTCCCATTGCTGCTCTAGAACCTATACTCTGAAAGATATTCCAAGACAGAATGCAAACTCTGCCTTTTGTGGCGTGATAATAGATGTGTTGATTTCTTAACCTTTTACTAATTCTTTAATCCTGCATTGAAAAGTGCAGGTGCAAGCTCATAGAACTGGTAATGAATTTGAACTTCTTCATAGCTTAACAAAATTATATTTTGCGTATTAATGCATGCAGAGGAGATGATTTACGATGATGTTGAAAATGGAGATGAAGGTGGAAATAGCTCTCTAGAATATGGGTGGAGTTCGAGTGAGTTTGAAAGCTATGAAGAGCAAAGCGATTCAGAGTGTAAGAATGGAATGCCCAGTTCTTTTCTGCGTGGCAACCACAGAAGACAAGTATGTAACTTTCTTTGGTAGCATTTTTTGTAGCACATTGTTGACATGCTTCCAAACACCGTAGTTTCCCCAAGCTTTATGATGTCCATTTTTTCTCATGCATTTGATTTCAAACCACATAGGTAGTAATCTAAAAATGAGAGATGACAAATATCCAGGCATAGTAAGACAAGAAAGGAAGTTAATAAATGCATACAAATGGAATTTTAAAGTAAGCTATTTGTCTTTTATAGATACAAAGAACTCTACTAGCATTCATTAAGCAGTGTTGTTTAAGAAATGTGGCTTGTATTTATAAGACATGTAAAGTGCACATGTTTCTTTCCACCCTATGACTGTAAAAATCTAAAACTAAGTTTTCTTTGCCAAGCATGTAGTAAGGGGAAACCTCACTTTATAAATGGTAGTTTCCAGACCTAGACATGGAAGACTGGGGATTTCTTAAAAATAAGGGTGATTTCCTAAAGCTTCACTTAAAATCATGAGACCTGCTTGGGTGTGCTTTTAAGTGCAAAACTTTTAAAAGAAGTGTGCATGCACACAAAAGCTTATACCCAGAACAAACTTAGTTGGTCTCTAAGGTGCTACTGGACAATTTTTAATTTTTTAAAAAAACCATGATATTTATAATCATCACATACTTTTAAAATTACGGTATTCACAATAATGTACAAAGGACTGCTGTCGTTCTTTAACCTAGCGTCATTGTATTGGTTCAGATGATCTGACGATTCTGTGTTCTACCCAGTCAGAAAAGTTGTATTGACAGCAAACTTGGAAACAAACCCATTGCTGAGTTGTTGTTTTTTTAGTACGTACTGCTGAAAACAAAAGCTAGATTTCCCTTCTGCTGGTTGCAAATCCTTTTCTTATCTGGCCGCCAGCATGCATGCTACAGCTCAAGCGCTTTAGAGTAAAGTTTAAGATTGTATCTTTTTGTATGCTATAGCTTTCTCATGACCTAACCCGTTTAAAGGAGCACTATGAGAGAAAGATGAAAGATTTGATGGCAAACACGGTGGGAGCTGTAGAGATTCAGCAACTAAAGCAAAAACATGAGCTGAAGGTAGCGTAGCTGATTTTCGTAACAAGCTAAAATGTTAAAATTATTGTTCTTCCAAACACAATGAACATGTGTTTTAATAAACAAAAGCTGATGGGGAAAACTGGACAGCATGTGTTCAAACTGTGCTGTCTGCATTGCCCACTGGCCTTAAAAGAACATTGTCAAGGACTTTTATGCCAGCTAACTTGCCTTTGCCCTACTGCTTATAACACTTACAAAGTGAAATGCAAAAGTTATTGCCCATATTGATTTTTTTTGTTTGTTTAGCTTCCGCTGTTGCAGTCTGATCCATATGGATGTATTATTGTGTCTATAAAGACAGCTGTAGTGGTTGTTGCTTCCAACAAGATCATATAGGTCTTAGCCCTTTTGGATTTTTGAAAATGAAATAAATGGGATTGCTTGCTCTACCTTTTTTAGGTTAAAATAATGTAACTGCTTATGTCAGCACTGCTATTATACAACATTATTTTATCCTTTTTATTGAGGGCAGGAAGAAAATAGTTTGCCACAAAGGGAGGGAAACTGGGTTGTATTCAGCTAACTTACTCAGAGTATGCCTGCTGCAATTAACAGCCATGGCTAATATAGATCTGTTAATTTCAGTGGGTCTGCTTTGAGAAAGTTAGATTGATACAAGTCACTGTGTGTAAATGCAGCCAAGAAGGGGATTATCCATGCTCCCTCCCTTAATTCTCTGATATATGGTGAGCTATGCATGATTCCCCCTCTCTTCTCCTGCATGTAAAGCAGGAAAGGGGTCATATTAATTTATGCTTGCTTGTTCATCTTGATGCCCTGCCTTCACCCCAGACAGTATGGAGTTAGTCATTAAAAGCATTTTAGGAACACAGTCTTACAATTCCGCAATACATTTATTTTGAGTGTGTCTTAAAATTTATGCTGGTAGATTCCGTGTCTTGATGCCGAGGGAGCTGAGTGCTCAGAAAAAGGCATCACATTTTTAACTTATTAAATACTGTTTGGATTTACATACAAAATTTGGATGGAATTTGTTCAGGTTCTATTAAGTGATAAGCACCATACATATATTGTATGGATGAATATCTGTATGCTTCCACAGCAAATCCATAAAGTATAGATTATCTGGGTTGTGTTTTTTTATAAAAACAACAACACACACCTAGAAAGGGCTTTGGCCTCCACAACTTGACAGTGTTCTTTTTAAGAGCAACTATTTGCATGCTCTAGTACCTGCTGCAAACCTCCGGTACCATGCTTAACAAGCCATTGAATTCCACCCTTACTCTTCACTGAACTTGTAGAATGTGTTTAATACTGTCTTGCAGATGCAAAAGCTAATGAGGGCAGCTAGGGAAGGAACCAAAGATGGACTAGAAAAAACGAAAGCGGCTGTGAAGAAAGGCCGGTCTTTCATTAGAACGAAGTCATTTATTAGTCATGGTGCGTATTGACTCTTTCTTTTCTTTTTTTAAAAAAGGTGTATGATCATCCTTTCTCATCCTGAGGGTTGCAGTTCATTGTGGGGCCACTTTGTGCCACTGGTGGGCAGGGCCAGGGTTAAAGGGGACAGGCACAGAGTGAAGAGATGGGACACACACACACACAATATTCAGAAGTTCACACACACGAAGCCTAACTAGCTTTCTACTCTCCATCTAGACAAGCAAAAGGCATTGTCAGAGTAGCACATTCCAGCCAAGCAAAAGTAGTCCAGGAGGACCAGGGTTGTGGGTCTGAGGTTCCCCATCCCTGATGTACAGCCCACTTCTCTGCAAATAAATTGGATTCATTTGTAAGCCAAGTAATGTAGATATTGGCCTGGTGTCACCTAAATAGCCCTGTTGACTTTGAAGCCATGCTGCTTGTATAACTTGCTACACCTTCTTACGCAGTTGTTCTTGTATATTGAGAAAGAAGAAAGTACAAAACAATGACAAAGAGAGGTTACATATGAATAGTCAAGGATAATGTTCTGCCTCTTTTTCTTGTTATTAACGCTCCTCTTTTAGGTAAGCATTAAATCAGGGGACGTGGGTGGCCCTGTGGTCTAAACCACTGAGCCTCTTGGGCTTGCCGATCAGAAGATCGGCGGTTTGAATCCCCGCGACAGGGTGAGCTCCCGTTGCTCGGTCCCAGCTCCTGCCAACCTAGCAGTTCGAAAGCACGCCAAAAAGTGCAAGTAGATAAATAGGTGCTGCTCCGGGGGGAAGGTGCGCTGCTCTGGTTTTGCCAGAAGCTGCTTAGTCATGCTGGCCACATGGCCTGGAAAAACTGTCTGTGACAAACACCGGCTCCCTCAGCCTGTAAAGCGAGATTAGTGCCGCAACCCTAGAGTCGTCTGCGACTGGACTTAACTATCAGGGGTCCTTTACCTTTACCTTTTTTAACACTCCTCTTTTAGGTAAGTGTTAAATCAGTCTCGAGTCCAGCTTGGTGCAAGGACCAGGATGTTACTTAACTACACTTACTGTGTAGACGTGGGCAAATGGTTCTTCTGAATGCACACTGTGATGGACTTTCTTCCTGGACATCCAGTGTCTTTTAGAGCTACAGGTCTTTCATTGTGGATGGTTATTCAGAAGAAGTGTTCATTGCATGAAATAATACTGAAGCAAATGCAGAGATGTCACAGTTAATCTCATCCAAAGAATATGTGTTTTTATTGCCTGCATCTGTAATATATATGTGAAGGAAATCTAGCATATTAAAATATTTCTGCAGACCATAGATCGACCTGCCTAGAAGAAGAGGAACTGTTTATTGATGTAGACTGTATGCATACAGAGGCAATCATGACACCGATGCCCGATGGATTATCGCAACAACAGGTTTGTGTGATGGCTGTTGAAACTGAACCTTCTTTCTGTGTCCTTTGTAGAATAAGTTGTGCAGTATTTGCTCATTAGAAAACTGAGGGTGAAAACCAAGTTGGTTCAAATGCAAGGATGTTAACACCCCTAAGTGGAGGGTTTTTTGGAGGAGAAAATGAAAAATGTACCTTCATTGCATAAATCATTACGATTGATTCTATTCAGTTATTTGCAGGCAGCACGTTAATATTCTGTATGCTGATTTCCTGTGATAGCGCACTGCAAAAGTGTTCAAAAAACAGGAAAGCCAAAATTGGTTTCATAAGTAACTTGCCCTAAACATCTCCCTATAAAGCTTTTGAGGCTCCACATATTGTAGAATTATTTGCCAAAACAACAACAAATCTTCACTGGCCACCTTGCTTACCTACTCATATCTGTGTTAGGCATTTCTGGCTTAAAAAAACTTTTGTGAAGCTTCACTTGATTCAATCTATACTTACCATAGGTGAGCAAGGTAGTTGTGTATAAGCTTTTACTTTGGATGTGGCTAACCTTTGGTCTTCCAGATGATGCACCTCAATTCCCATTGTCTCTGACTGTTTTCCATGCTGGCTGGGGCTGGTGGGAGTCTTGCAACATCTGGGCGGAACCAGATTTCCCATCATTGCTCTGCTGCCTGGTAGCAATTTTGGGGGAAATGTATTTAAACCTGCACAAGCTGCTGCTTGCCACAGGGTGGCATAATAGGATTCCTGTTTCCTTTTTTAACCACCAGTCATTGCACTTTGCAGATTACCAAGGCTATAAATGCTAGATCACTGAATCATTTTGGTTCTTAACGTTTTTAGTTCTTTGATGAACCAATACTGGGTTTTTTGAACTTAAAAATAATGTGAGATGCCTTACTTTTTTCCCGTTCATATTGGTCACGGTACGCAGTAAAAATATAATCATAGTGACCTCAAAATATTGTACCCAGCTTAAGTCACTCTTGGAGAACACTCATTGAAATAAATGGAATTAAGGTAGTCATGTGTATTGATTTCAGAGTATGATTTAATTGGTTAAAAAACTGATCAAGCAGCTTGGGCATTTGCCTTGGTTGTACTCTACAGCCAAGGCAACAAGGGGTGCCATATTTTGAAGAGCCAAAAAGAGAACACATCTGCTGAGTTCAGCTATGGGTCACTATGATGACTCTACCCATGAAAAAGAGGACATGTCCTGGAAAAAGAGAGGACATTTAGCAGCCTAAAGAATCCACAAAAACTTTGCGGCAATGTTGATTGCTGCTTCTCTTAAATAAAAATAAACAAAATAATTCAAGGAGCTTGAATAAAGAAATAAAGGATGCAGCCTGTTTCTGCAACTTTGGCACCCATTGCCTGTAAGTCAGGGAGGGGAACCTTTTAGTCCAGATATACGCCTGTTCTTCTGTCTATTGGAAAATGGACACAAATATAGTAATAAAATAAACTCGGTTTTGATCTTCTGTGTACATTTAAACAGTTAAGAATATTTGGTCATGCTGATACAATTATACTTATGAATGGAGTGTGTGTGTATTTTCTTTGGCTGATTTTGTTTTTGTACACAATATATGAGGTTTGTTTGTTTTTGTTTTGTTACCAGTCAGGTAAAGTGAGGTTTGTGCTCATATAACATATCTGTACTTGGGGATACCTTGTAAGGTTATCCCCATCATTGTGTATACACAAGAATGCACAAGGAACCCATCCTTGTGTATTCAAAAAGGTCATTAAAATAGGTACCGCCACCTGTTCTGAATCTTTGACGCCGCCATCTGCCCTCTTCCATGCAGAGAGAACAAGCTGTAATTCAGCAAAGTAACAGATCTGGTTAGCTATGTATGTGGGACTGCAGCAGTTGATTGCTTTTGGTTAAGGCTACCATCAGGCGACTCTGACTGCAAGCAAGAAGGCAGCGGAAGGTTGTGTGAAATACAGTGCTGTATCCAACTAAGTTATTGTACAAGTTCATCAACTTGTGCAAGTGCAATGGAATTACTTCTGCACTCCTCCAAATCGGGTCCCCCAACCTTCCAGAGCAAATTTGGAAGTATTCCTTAACCCCAGTTCTCAGTGTGTCATTCCTTGCGTGTGTGTTTTTTGTTGTACAGGTGGTGAGAAGATATATTTTAGGTGCCGTGGTTGACAGTGAGAAAAATTACGTGGATGCTCTCAAAAGGATTCTAGAGGTATGTCAATGCCTTTTGCCCTTTTATAACTTTGAAAGCAAATGGATCATTCTTTTGCTAGAAATAAGTTGTCGCAAATGTGTAATTGATTGCTGCTGATGTGTTTACTTATAATGAAAAACCTTTATTTGAATTATGGCTGTAACTACTTTATCCTTTTCTTAAAAAAAAAAAATCAGCAGTACGAGAAGCCTCTTTCAGAAATGGAACCCAAATTATTGAGCGAGAGGAAACTGAAGATGGTGTTTTACCGAATTAAGGAGATTCTTCAGTGCCATTCCATGTTTCAAATAGCACTGGCCAGTCGTGTCTCTGAGTGGGATTCTGTTGAGATGATTGGAGATGTCTTCGTTGCATCGGTATGTAAACCACCACATTTATATAAGTGGCCAAACTTGCCCTGCTGCTGCTGCCTGTTTGATTTAAGACTGAGCTTGGCAACAAAATTAGAAAACAGCTCTGGTTGTGCCAAGCTCAGTGCAGATCCTCATTGCCCCCGTGATAACCAGAGCATAAGAAGGTCAAAACATGTTGCCCACTAGCCCCTGCCTGTGTCCCCACATTGCCTGGCCTGTTGCCTGCTTCTCAGTTGCTTAGCAGTGGTAGCAGATGGAAAGTCCTTGCTTCGAACCTTCTGGTATGTAGCTGCAGCATGTCAGAGACACTAGAGCAGGGATATCCAATCTGGTATCCTATTATTGGACTCCAACTCCCATCAGCCCCTGCTAGCATAGCCAGTAGGAAGGGATGATGGGATTTGTAGACCAACAACTTCTAGAGTCTGACTACTGCAATGCGCTCTACGTGGGGCTACCTTTGAAGGTGACCCGGAAACTGCAATTAATCCAGAATGCAGCAGCTAGACCACATAACACCGGTCCTGAGAGATCTGCATTGGCTCCGTGGCTCCACCCCAATCGTTCAGCCCGGACACTGAGGTCCAGCACCGAGGGCCTTCTGGCGGTTCCCTCATTGTGAGAAGTGAGGTTACAGGAAACCAGACAGAGGGCCTTCTCGGTAGTGGCGCCCACCCTGTGGAACACCCTCCCTTCAGACGTAGATAATGTGAAGGAAATAAGCAGCTATCCTAACTTTAAAAGACATCTGAAGGCAGCCCTGTTCAGGGAAGTTTTTAATATTTAATGCTGTACTGTTTTTAACACTTGATTGGGAGCCGCCCAGAGTGGCTGGGGAAACTCAGCCAGATGGGCGGGGTATAAATAATAAATTATTATTATATATATTATATAGAGGGCATCATGCTAGCTATCCCTGCCCTGAGAAATGCAGCTTTCCCTGCATGTCCATACAAAGGACTCAGATACCTTAGAGGGGAGGGAAACAGATTAACCCAGCTCCATTATATTTGGGGTGCTGCTTTTGTAGTTATACCAGCAGGTGCCAGCTTAGTGGCTTGGGAAATCTCCAGAAAGATATAATTGCTGTCACAACTGCTGCTATTGCTGCCAGTTAGGTAAGTGGGAAGTGAGTTATTCTTGGCATGGACTGAAATGTGATACGAAGAACCCACAGGGACATAAAGCTCACCTCCTTTTTTCTGGCAAGGAGTGCACCCAGAAGAACCATGTATTCACGGTGTAGGTTTCTGCCTTTTGAAAGAACGACGTGACCTGATGCTGGCTTGGTTATCTGCACAGAATGGAAGATGGCAGGATCTCCAAGGATGTGCTCTCCAGGGAGCTAGCTTCAGGCACCGGACCAATTGGCAGGCCAACTCTGTTTTACAAAGATGTCTGCAAATATATGACATGAAGACTGACAACATCAACCCCACAGTGTGGGAATCCCTTGCAGACGACTGCAGTGCCTGGAGACAGACAGACAGACAGGTTGTGCATCCATAGCAGTGATCAGAGGACAAATGACCGCTGGGAGGAGCGCAGAAAGAGGATATGTCATGATACACCTACACGAGCCCAACTGGATGCTTTCATCTGCCCCAGCTGCAACAAAACATGTCTCCTCCATATCAATCTCTACAGCCACATCAGGCGCTGTAACCTTCCAACAGATTGACTTCATCCCCAAAGGCCCACTCCTCCCATGGTCTCCTGAGACAAATGCCAACAATATTTACATTTTCATCCCACTTTTTGTCATGGAATTCAAAAGTCATGTGCATAGTGGTCCCAGGCAGTTTCCCCTCCAGGCACTGTCCAGACCTCTTAGGCTTTTCAACACGTTTGTTAGTTTACTGCATAGTTTTTGAGTTGCTGAAGATGGGTGGAATTTAGGAATGTTTGGACTGAGATCAAACTACTTCCTCCCCCTCCCCAAAACTATGTTCTTGAATTGTCAAAGTCCTTAAGTACAGTACAATCTGGATTTAACTGCCATATAACTTCTGTGAGTCTTAAGTGTTGAATTAAGAGGCTGGTTGCTGAACTATGGCGAAGCGATTAAAGCTTGGTGCTCTGACGTAGATAATGCGAAGGAGCTAAAAGATTTCCGACTTTACTCTCTTTTTTATGTATTTCAGTTTTCTAAATCTATGGTGCTGGATGCTTACAGCGAGTATGTAAATAATTTTAGCACTGCTGTGGGGATTCTCAAGAAAACGTGTGCCACTAAACCTGCCTTCCTTGAATTTTTAAAGGTGAGTGTATTGGGCTTTTTAAATTCTGAAGTAGGTGGGGGCAAATAGGAGATCACAAACTGAGGGAAGGATCTGACTCTGTGGCTTCATTTTTGGTAGTTTGGTTTCATGGGTTGTCAAGGCAATTATGAATAACCAGTGTTCAGATTTTGGACTCAATTAATTTAATTCTATGGGTAATAAGTAATTCTATGTTCATAAGTAATGGTAAAATATTTACAGCCATCTATGCAGTATCGCTTAGTGAACTATTATCCTTTCCATGTCTAAAGCTCAGACTGTAAGTACCATTGTTTGTGTAGCCAAAATTGTACTTTTCACATGCAAGAGGGAGCATGCCCAGGGGTGCTCCAAAGTTCGCAGAAAAACATAAACTCCTTAAGAAAAGGCTTTCAGGGGGAACCTTCCAAACAGCCATGCAAGGCCTGAGCACACTCATAGGGTACAAATTGCTTGCTAACAGTGTGAGGTGAAACCATGGAGGGGGACTGGAATGGAATAGCTAGACTCTTGAACTTGAGAACTCCATGCTGCAACATTTTGTCGCGGGTCTCGACCTGTAGAAATCTTTTTGGCGAAGCACAATGTAAAAATGGGCACACAGTGGCCATATTAGCACATAATGCTGACCAAAAAACCATAGTTGGCTACATTGGACAGAGCATGGGTTGCATGCTAGTGCAGTCACCTTGAGCAGTCCCCCCCCACCCCCCGAGTTGAGAAACAAACCAGGGAATGGTTGGTTTAGCACTGCCTCCAAACAAACCATAATCAGAAGCTTTGCTTCCCAATCATGATTCGCTTGTGAGAAACAAATGGCAAGTGACACAAAATCACCCACTCCTTTATTTATTTCCCTACTCTAGAAAGAGAGAAGCAAAAGCTGTACATAGCTTATGCACTGGCTAATTTGCCTAATTGAGCCTCTTGGGCTTGCCGATCAGAAGGTTGGCGATTTGAATCCCCACGACGGGGTGAGTTCCCATTGCTCCGTTGCAGCTGCTGCCAACCTAGCAGTTCGAAAGCACACCAGTACAAGTAGATAAATAGGTACTGCTGCGGTGGGAAGGCGAATGCCCTGTTTTCCATCACGATGTTCCGCTGTGCCAGAAGTGGTTTAGCTATGCTGGCCACATGACCTGGAAAAGCTGTCTGTGGACAAACACCGGGTCCCTCGGCCTGAAAGCAAGATGAGCACCGCAACCCCATAGTCGCCTTTGACTAGACTTAACCATCCAGAGGTCCTTTATCTATATGTTATATGTGAATACAACTTTTACCTCTGTTATTAAAAAAAATGTGGTTGATACAAAGAAAGACTTGACCCTTTCTCATTACAGCAATGCCAAGAATCTAGTCCTGATAGAATTACACTCTATGGCTTAATGATGAAACCCATACAACGCTTTCCTCAGTTCATCCTATTGCTACAGGCAAGTGCAGTCTGATCATTCAAAGTACTTGCATGCACTGTTCATTGGTTACAGCTCAATGTTATTTGGCTAATTCTAAGTAAAAATTAAATGCACCATGTAATGTCCTATGCAGTTGTATTTTTGAAGCCAATGAGACTGTGTATGTTTTCATCAAGAAATGGTACAAGTATTACCCAATTTCATATACAAATAAATGCAAATGGTTTTCATGAGCAGTTTGAATTTTCCATCTGCTTTCTTTTGTATGCTGTTCCATATCCAGTTGCGAGCTCGAGAAGCAATTATGCAATGTACCTATTCATAAGAATAATATTGCAATATGACATGCAATATATCACCAGTGCCAAATGGATTCTTCAGGAAAATTGGAGGGGGCAGGGCAAGATGGGATGGAAGTCAAATGGCTGAACACCTCCTCAGTGCAACATATTGCTGCAGATCCTACTTGTAGTATATAGTTTCATAAGCTTTTCTTCCTCAGTCCTCCCCCGCTTCCACTGCTGGCATTAATAGCCTCCTGATAGCCTCCTAAATGGGACATGGGTGGTGCTGTGGGTTAAACCACAGAGCCTAGGACTTGCAGATCAGAAGGTTGGCGGTTCGAACCCTGCAACGGGGTGAGTGCCCGTTGCTGGGTCCCTGCTCCTGCCCACCTAGCAGTTCAAAAGCACGTCAAAGTGCTATTAGATAAATAGGTACCACTCCAGCGGGAAGGTAAACGGTGTTTCCGTGCGTTGCTCTGGTTCGCCAGAAGCGGCTTAGTCATGCTGGCCACATGACCCGGAAGCTGTCCCTCAGCCAATAAAGCGAGATGAGCGCTGCAACCCCAGAGTCGTCCACGACTGGACCTAATGGTCAGGAGTCCCTTTACCTTTACCTTTAGCCTCCTAATGCCTGAGCCATATGAACTCCATGTCTGTGAAAAAGATACTGCTAAGTTGGTCACCTTTTATTATAGAGCCATGACTACATGGAATTTGGTAGGGCCATGTTGCAAAATATCCTTTGGAACATAAAACTTGCCACAGAAATATGGAACTTGCCCAACAGTACAGAATCTATCAGGTGATGATCTGATGGACTGGAACCATTGATAACACTTCCTCATTTTTCCCCTTATGCAATACATAGATGCTGATATTTTGCACCCAAAGTATCAGTATTGTGTGGCAAGAGCAGGACAGGAGGAGCATAGCAGCCCCAATCTTTGCTCTGAGAAGCCTGCATGTTTGCTCATTTGCATGGCTTAGTGCTGCACATGCAACTGTGCCTGTATATTCGAATGTAATGTACAGCCCACAACATAGAAATAGGTTTAAATGGATTAATGAGCGATTGATAGGAAGCTATCATCCGGTTAAAATATGGCCTTTGCCTCACCCCTCCATGTGAAGAAGAGTTGTAAGAAGACATCTCAGGCTTTAACAACCTGGATGTGGATGGAGCTTTGTCAAATCTGGGGTACTAGGAACATTTCTGTGTGTGCATCTTTCTTGACATGCCAACCATATTCTCAGGCACGTGCTATAGGTGTACTTTAGAGATTATGATGGGGGGAAAGGCTTGACATTACTGCTTGGGTATCCTGAGATCATAAAAGAAAAAATCTTGACTTGTGCTGAAATAGTAACCGTAATAATTTGGGTTTTTTGGGGGGGGTCTTTTAAGGATATGTTGAAGAACACGACTAAAGGCCACCCTGACAGACTGCCTCTACAGATGGCCCTCACAGAGCTTGAAACATTGGCAGAGAAATTAAACGAAAGGAAAAGGGATGCAGATCAGCGCTGCGAAATAAAACAAATCGCAAAAGCCATGAATGAGCGTTATCTGAACAAGGTTGGAACAGCCATCCTTTTGCTCCTTCCTGATTTCTCTTGTAGAGGAAGTAGATATCAGACAAACCAGATGCCTTTCACATTGAGAGTGTGGGTGTCTATTTTTCCCCCCTTCCTGTGCTGGAAAATGGCATTTTGAGGTCATGTGTTTGGTTCAGTAGCACTGTGATGCTGACAAGCCATCTTCTAAAATGTACCATGTGGTTTGGGGTAGCAATTGTGGTGGAGATGTTTACCCACCAAGGTCAATAACTTTTTTTGTCTTTATCCTTCCCCATATCTTCAACACATACTTTGCACAAATGTATTTCTGTTTCAAGCAAACTGGAAAACACAACTACAGCCAGTACCTTTTAACCTTTCCTCCACTAATGTTGTGTAGGAAATATGTTTCAAAGGCAATTTTTCCTTTTTTAAAAAAATGGAGTTGGAAACTAGTATGAAATAAGTGGGCATGACATGAACACACCAAAAAAATAAGCACTTCTTCTAAGTCCCACTTACCCCATTGGGAAAGATTTAAACAAAGGCAAAAACATTCTTTTTTAATCAGGCCTGTAGATTTTTTTGTTTTTGCTGGTTTAAATGTATGTGTTAGCTTTTTGCTTAAAATATTGAATGCTACTTTGAATTTCCATGGCAAACAAGCGACTAATAATTTTAAATTTAAATTTATTTATTAAATTTAAGTTGTTGTTGTTGTTGTTGTTATATACTACTACTACTAATAATAAAAACAATAATGCTTCCATTAAGTAGAAAATAAGCGTGACCAAGGGAACAAGCAGGAGTCAGACTGGTGGGTTGGTTTGTGTTGATGAGTGTGCAGTGCTATGAGCCCTTCTTTTATACTATGTCTGTCTCCATTCAAATGCTAAAACATATTCTAAGGCTGGATTGAGCCAGCAGCGAAGCAAGCCGATTGGGCGCCTGGGGCGGTGCGTGTGCTCTGCGGCCAGGGGCGGGGCCAGCCACCCGCGGGACAGGGCGAGCCAGGGCAGGATGCTCCGCGGGGCTCCGAGGAGTCTGCCTGCCTCCTCCCACTCAGCCGCCCTACAGCTGAGGAGGAGCCAGCGGGTGGACCTTTTGGGGCAGCGTGGAGCCTGCGGGCGCCCAAGCCACCGTGTCACTCTTAGGAGAGATGTGTAGCTCGGGCACACTGCAGGCCCCGTGGTGAGTGCCGCCTGGCATTTTGTCACTCCTTTCAGTTGTGACACCTGGGGCGGCCCGCCCCCACCACACCCCCTTCCTCCACCCCTGGATTGAGACGGTATCATTTTTGCCTTAAGAACACCCCATCACAGTAGGAATCAACAGCTGTGGCCTCTGGAGTTGGAGTTGCCAACCTAAAGGCAAAAGGAGGGTTTAGGCAGCGGTTCTCAACCTGTGGGTCCCCAGATGTTGTTGGACTACAACTCCCATCATCCCTGAGCTCTGGCTAGGGAGCTAGGGGTGATGGGAGTTGTAGTTCAACAACTTCTGGGGACCCACAGGTTGAGAAAGGCTGGTTTAGAGGGAGCGTCTGTAGCAAAACAAAATTCTTGTTACTCAGTAATAATTGCAACCACCACCCCTTGACCCCATTCTCAAAGTGATTATTCAAGGAAAGTTGTTGATGAACTTGCATTGACATAGCCAAGGTTTTAATAAAATTTACAAAAACTGTTGTGCGTGCCTGATCCTGATTCATAGAAGCTTTAAAAGCAAAAAATAAAAACCCCATTTCTAGGAGTGTTATGAATTAGTCACTTTGGGGTTCTCCCTCTCGCTCTCTCTCTCTCTCTTGCAAAACTTCAGTTACTCAGCAGTGGGAACAGATGCCTCGTGCGAACTGATGACATGCTGGAAACTGTTTACAACGACAGAGGAGAAATCGTGAAAACCAAAGAGCGGCGGCTCTTCATGTTAAATGATGTACTGATGTGTGCGACTGTGAATGTCCGGTAAGATTCTACCTGCATTCTCTAAAACAGAGAGTGGGAGAGTTCCTGAAATTTGGCAGCACTGTTTTGTCTTTTTTTTTTTTTTAAATTGTGCTGATCACTGTGATGTTGAGGTGTTCCAGGGGTTTGAGGAGATAAATAAAATACCTATGGGAGATATCAAAAAGCACCTCAAAAGTGATCGCAAGCCATTGCAGGCACTGCACCCCATAAGCAGGGTATCACTTCCTTATCCTGGTACTCTGAAATCTTTGTGCCTTCTGCTTCCTCTATGTTTGTGCTTCAGAGAGATACGATCCCTCATAACCTTTCTCAAGAGTAGCCAAAATATGTAACTACAGAGAGTGCAACAAGTCCTCCTCTAGGCAGGTGGGCAGGGAGAGTGGCTTGGTTGCTGCTCCTGTTGCAGCTTAGCTGTGGGGTAACCTGAAGAGTGTGGGACACAGGTGGCGCTGTGGGTTAAACAACAGAGCCTAGGACTTGCTGATCAGAAGGTCGGCAGTTCAAATCCCCGTGACGGGGTGAGCTCCCGTTGCTCGGTCCCTGCTCCTGCCAAGCTAGCAGTTCGAAAGCACATCAAAGTGCAAGTAGATAAATAGGTACCGCTCCAGCGGGAAGGTAAATGGCATTTCCGTGCGCTGCTCTGGTTCGCCAGAAGCGGCTTAGTCATGCTGGCCACATGACCCGGAAGCTGTACGCCAGCTCCCTCGGCCAATAAAGCGAGATGAGTGCCGCAACCCCAGAGTTAGCCATGACTGGACCTAATGGTCAGGGGTCCCTTTGCCTTTTAAGAGATCTTTACAGCTGTGAATCTTAGGTACACTTGAGAGTAAGCCCCAACTTAATTCAGTGATACTTATGTCTGAGTAAACATTCATAAAACAGGCTGCAAAAGTGCCTGGCTTGTTTGGGAGCCAGATTGTTAGTGTCAGATCTATGATTTTATAGTCAACTCAGAGCGGAGTTATAAACTATTAGTATACACTGCAGAAAAGGAGAGACTGTGTGTGTGTGTGTGTGCATGCGCGTGCGCGTGCGCATCCATGCATGTGGGAGGCTGCATGATGTGCATGTTTGTTGTGTGTGTGTGTGTGAATTTCTAAGTTTTGTGAAGTGGCTACACACCGCTTTTGCATGTGGTTCTTGGTGGACTGGCCAAGGAGCAATGCTGCCCTAAGGCTGAAAAGGATATCTGAGAATGTGGAGAGAGAGAGGATGCAGTTATGCTGAACAGAAACTGTGTTGCTGTAACTGTTACACATGACTTTTCTGTTCTGCTGATTCTGTGAATATGGGAAGGGACCCAGGTCAGTGAGAGTGCATGCTTTTTATGTAGAAGGTCTCTTGTTCAATATCCAACATCAAGGGATATCTGCTAGAACTATGGCACTGGGTTAGATGGCTTGAGAATCTGGCCTAAATCACCTTGATTTCTGTTGCCCTTCAGATTGTTGTTGTTATACCCTGCCCACCTGCCTGGTTTTCCCCAGCCACTCTGGGCAGTAACTAGCAGGATAGTAAAAATACAAAAAAAATATCGAACATTAAAAACTTCACAGGGCTGCCTTCAAATGTTTTCAATAAAAGTTAGATAGTTGTTTATTTCTCCCTGTGTTCCACAGGGAGGGCACCACTACCGAGAAGGCCCTCTGCCTGGTTCTCTGTAACTTCGCTTCTTGCAGTGAGGGAACCAGCAGAAGACCCTCGGAGGAGGCCTCCGGGCTGAACAATGGGGGTGGAGACGCTCCTTTAGGTATACTGGGCCGAGGCCACTTACTCTAACTCAAACTCTCATCAGCCCTTGCAGACTGTTGGGAAATAATATGTGTTGCATTCCAGCAGCATTCTGAAGGATGCTGAGTTTGTTTAGACCTAACTCACTGTGAGCTGTTTGGCTTTTTCTGTGGGTGCGGATTAGAAAGTACCTTTTTGTTTGTAGATATTAACACTGTAATCATTCGTGTTTTGAATGTGGGAGATGTGGGACAGCTCTGTTTCAAGCCCTGGCATAGATTTTCCTGACATATACACATTCCATCTTTTAAAATAGGTCACCAATGCCCATCCTACAAATCCGATCAAATGGAATGAGGATTGCAGAAACTATTTGCATAATATAATTAGGCCATGATGCAGCAAATCTTTTTGCTCCATGTTTTGCAGATCACAGTTGGGCTCCTTCCCCCTTTTGTTTCTCCCATTGTTCACAAACAAGTGGACAAGTCACAGTCCATTATTCAAGCCCCATCTAGTGCTGCTAGGAATCTCGAGAGAGAGAGAGGGTTGCATGAGGGCGTAGGTGGCACATATTTACAAATGTAGGCTGAGTTGGTCTCTCATCACAGAGAAGCTCTATTCAGCAGCATTCCTATGGCAACTGCAACATGTCCTCTGAATTTGACATATTGAAGAAAACAGGCCTACCCTGTTTCTTGGCACCAGTTTAAAAACACTAGAAGGAAAAAGGAACCTTCTCAACTTAAGCAAGCAATTCTGATCCAAGATTTCTCTAGATATAGTCATATGTGTTGTTAACAACTTTTAAGCATATTGAATCGCATCCAGACTGCCCTTCTGCAAATGGAAGGGGCTGAGGTTCAACAATATCTACTGGAGAGCAGTGTAGAAGGGATGCTTGCCACTTCTAAGCTGCATTCTCATCGCCAAGTTGAATGTTGTTTGCAGGGTATATCGTTCACCTCCAAGCATCTAGCACATTTTTTCCAGAAGCACAGGGGACTGTAGGAAGAAGGGGGAGCCAGCAAAAATTGCCTCCTTCCTACAGAGCGTCCAATGGACAGAACTCTGCCCACAGGTTGTTTAGATGCTGTTATCATTAATGGGGTTTATAATTTCTCCAACTTTCTCCTCTCTTTCCATCTGAAAATTTACGGTCTTGTTATGCAAAATTTTTTTTTTCTTTCCAGTAGCACCTTAAAGACCAACTAAGTTAGTCTTGTTATGCATTTGTGATTTAAAATGAAGGGTTGTTGTGGCTGTTCTAATATTTCTCCTGTTCTACTGTGTGCCTGTTTTTGTAGGATTTTTAAAAATGAACATATATATTTAATCTATCAGCCTTCATTCATATGCTTGTTCTTAGGGCCAGCCCTATCATAAGGCAGAATGAAGGTTGCCACCTCAGGCAGCTGATTTTGGGTGTCATTAAAATATAGCAAACAGTTAAGTTACTTAACTTATTATCGTTGTTATTATCAGGGAAGAAGAGAGTCACTTGTATTTTTAGCCTCAGGTGTCAGAAACAAAAACTTGAGGTGGGGTGGGATTCTAGTTGCTGGTTCGCCTCGCACAGCATAAGGCCTTGGGCTGGTCCTGCCATATTCTAATGTAAATATCTATGCAAAGCATAAAAGCAATATGTAACCAAGATCTCAGAATAGTTATACAAGGTGTTTCCTCAAAGCACTGTGTCCTAGGGGGAGAGCGAAGGGAAGCCTGCAAAACTGCCTTTTCCTTTTGCATGATATCATTTTATCCTTTAATTAGGAAAATAACTTTTCCTTTGGAACCTTTTCTCCCCCAGAAGCAGCTTAAAAATAGTAGAACACCTTTAGGAGAAAAAAAATAAAGAAAAGTATATCAAAACATTTTCATGAGATTTTCAGTGCACTCAATAACCAAAAATAAAAGTGAACTTTGAGCACAAAACAAGACATTAAAAGCACTATATACAGTTTGGAGTTATCTATGCAGTTGAAAGTGTCTGCTGGAATTTAAATGTCTGCTAAAACATCTCTCATACTGTAAACTGTTCTCTTGTGGCCTTCTTTCAGTTCTTCCCATGAAAACAGTGGCATTGTGACTGGCGAAAGGTACTTACTAAAATGGAGTGTTCCCCTTGGGCATGTGGACGTTATAGAGTATGGGAGCAATGAAGGTCAAGATGAAAATTGCAGATTCCCTCCCCAACATTCCTCTGAGAATATTGCTGTTAATGCCAAGCCAAGTAAGTATCAGCTAGTATTTTCTTATGGCTACTCCTTTCTCATTGTTCATGAGTTGGTGCTTTCCTTTATGTCATTACCATACCACAAGTTATGCTTTTATGTTAATATTTGGAAGCATGGCTCCCCAGCTCTAATGTTTAGAAAGTGTGATCATCTTGGCGTAATTTGATATTATGCAACACGCCTATTGTGAAAACTACAAATACCCAGTCTGCTAAAGTTGAACTGGCAGCCACTGGTCTGATGGCTGATGGCAGCCAATGCTGATGTCTAGTGAGTAATATTGACATATTCTGAAATTTGTGTTCCAGTGTCAGTGGACTAAACACAGTTTTCAGACAATGGATTATTTGGATAAATAAGCACTTGGTTTGGTCACATTGATCTCAGATGACTAGAAGTTAGATGGGGTGGGGTATAGCGTCTCAAAAAATTACTGTGAGCTAAAAAAATGAGGACATTTTCATGTTGAGCAGATCTAGAGGTCTGTAAGTACTTCACATCTGCCACAACAAACATGTGTTTTATGTTATACCAGGCACCTTGTATGAAATCCACTCTTCCTGGTGTAGTTTAAAGTAGTCTACATTGTGTGTGCACTGCTTCATAGAAGCATTTGACAATACTGAGTGTGCCCCGTGCCCTATGACTTCTCAGTTGCAACTGTACCACCTGTATAATGTATTATTAACCTGTGAAACTTGCAGAGCTTCTGAAGCAGGTGCACATGTTGTCTGGGTAAGACTCAGTGTTGGAATACTTCCACCAGATATGAAGGATTGTATCAACTGACTTTCCTACCCACCCATATGCTGGAAGCAGCTCTTACAGGCTTTCTCATTTTAGGACTAAAACTTGGAGAGCCAACATCTTTCTTTTAAAAACAACAAACCACCTTATACAAAGTGAACTAGTTTCTGTTCATTCTGGAAGAAATAAAGAACAAGCATTTATTTGCCTAGGCAGGCAAATTATGTGACTCATGAGAGCAGCAAAATAACCAGACTGTGATGGGATGGTAAAGGTAAAGGTACCCCTGCCCGTGCGGGCCAGTCGTGTCCGACTCTAGGGTTGTGCGCTCATCTCACTTAAGAGGCCGGGAGCCGGCGCTGTCCGGAGACACTTCTGGGTCACGTGGCCAGCGTGACGAAGCTGCTCTGGCGAGCCAGCACCAGCGCAGCACACGGAAACGCTGTTTACCTTCCCGCTATAAAGCGGTACCTATTTATCTACTTGCACTTAGGGGTGCTTTCGAACTGCTAGGTGGGCAGGAGCTGGGACCGCAGACGGGAGCTCACCCCGCCGCGGGGATTCGAACCGCCGACCATACGATTGGCAAGTCCTAGGCACTGAGGTTTTACCCACAGCGCCACCCACGTCCCTTGTGATGGGATGAAAACAGGCCAATTTTTTATTGACAGCAGCAGGCAGGGCAAGGGTGGGCATGGCATTGGATCCCAGGATCAGTTCATCATTCCACAAGCCCCATGTTGATGAAATGGATCAGCTGGCTTTGGATCACTCCAAACTTACACCATAGGAGTCGGCCAGTGTTGAATCTTGCAAGCCAAGCAAGCGAGGTCTCACTGGGGAACCAGGGTGCAGATTCCAATCAGATACCGAACCCACGTTTAGGTTTGCCGTGGTCAATCCTCCCCTTGGGCCCCTTATGGGGGCTCCCTATACTATGTTGACCCTGCCCAATGCCATTTCTAACACCATACAAAACAATTTTCTTCCGCCTAACAACGGAAAGCCATATTTTCACTGAGGGAAAACCAAGTGCCTATCAGGTTGGGGGGGGGGAATCATTTCCAGCCCTGTCAACCAGTGACCCAAAATTGCTCTAACCCAAGGGCGGGTGGGTGGGCAGGAAGCTCTCAAAGCAAAATGTCTGTGAGCTCCAGGGGAAGCAGCCTTATATAGGGTTTCCTCTCCCCTCTTCAGCAAGGGCTCACGGGACAGATTTTTCTCATGAGCCCATCACACAGAGAAGATATTGCACAAAACCATGCCCAGTATTTTGCTGCAATCTATGGGCCACAGCGCAGCCGGGCAAAGGCATCCCATGCTTATTGGGCACGGAACAGGGCTTTCAATCCTTCAACCCATCTTGTACCACAGTTCTTTAAAGGTTGACCAGGTTTATTGACAAATGAGTACTAACTAATGTGGACAGCTTCTGGTTTCCATAGGAACACTGAGGATCAAACCAGATACCCCTTTGGTTTTCAACCCCCATCATGCATTGCTCACATTGAAAGTGCAAAATGTATAGAAAGGAAGTTATGCTGTTGACCCTGCCCTGGTGTTGCATGACTTTTCCTGCCCACAACATCCATGCATTTGTGTGGGTATCTGAGATAGGGGAACCTTCACACTTAAGTCTATGTCAGGCTTCCTCAAACTCGGCCTTCCAGATGTTTTGAGACTGCAATTCCCATCATCCCTGACCACTGGTCCTGCTAGCTAGAGATCATGGGAGTTGTAGGCCAAAAACATCTGGAGGGCCCAGGTTGAGGAAGCCTGGTCTATGTGATCCTGGAACTCTGGTGAGACATTGTTTTCAGCTGTGATTAACCGGACACCAATGGAAGGTAACAAGCAGATATGAAGGAGTTGAGAAGGCACTCATAGGTCTATATAAATGGCTGTCTGCCTCCACAGATTTATCTAATCCTTTTTAAAAAGTTATTTGAAATTGTGGTGATGGTATTCCATCTTGTGACAGTCAGTTCCTTAAGTTAATTATAGACTGTGTGAAGAATTACTTTCTTTTGTCAGTCCCCAGTTTACTGCTGATCTGCTTCATTGGCTGACCCTAAATACCTGTTGCTATGAGAGAGAATTTTTCCTCCACTTTTGCCATCTTGTTAGGCTTAACTCTTAAGGAAGTAAACAGCTTCATCGTTTACTTGTCCTTTTCTGTACCGTCTCCAGCTTGAACTGAGAATGGGAGACAGGAAATTGTTCTAATTGCATTTAAGAGTATTAAGTTCTTAAGGATTACCTCATCTAAGACAGCTCAGAAAAAATGTGTTTATATGTTTTATAAAAGTAACCTTAGTATGTAACGAACAACCTTGTTGTGAATTGTTAATTGATGGTGATTTGTGTCCTTGGCTTGAATCACCCATACAGCATTTGTCTATTTTCTCTTCAATAATCTCAATCCTACAAAATCATTTCTTTGTAGGGAGAGAAGTTGTTGCAATACCGTCCTTACACTGTCTGGCTTCTACAACTTTACATTTCATTTTACCTTTGGTTAATTGTATCAAGTGATATGGCAAGATCATAGATTTTAGTTAGAACTGCGTTTTGAGGATTTTGAATCCCTCTTTATCCCTCCTGTAAATATCACATAAAGAATGAAAAATTAAGCTGTAAGCTATATAAGAGGCCAGCTGGATACCATTTTATTTATAACATTTTTTGTTGTTTTTAAATACAGCAACTTATGCATATTTAACTTCTGCACATTCAGCTTTACACACTTGGCAAGAAAAAAATTAAAAACAGGAAAGGGGTGTGGGCATGCAGGTAAAAAGACTTTGTCAATCTCACCCACCATTGAACCCAATGTGTTTTGACTATATGCAATTTTGGCTTCCGAAGCAATCCTCGGACTTACTATAATAACAACTTTCTTTACTTGAAATCCCACTGCTTCAGAAGGCTGTAGGAACTACTTCATACAGCTGTAACTGACCCTGTTGCTGTGCTTTGCAGTTTGTGTTCTGAGCCCCAGGCAGCTCTTTCGATGACATTTTCCTAAAGATCCTGGCCTAGGCATTTATAGATACCCTTCCATTCAGGTGGTACAGTGGCATCAGCCTTGCTTGTGGTACAAAACTGGTTGGCATACAAGGCACTTGCTAGGCTTGGTCACATGGTTACTAGAGCACTGTAGTTTTAGGGCATTTGCACAAAATAAAATCAATCAGCAGAGGAAGTGTGTTACGTAACAGCCATCTAAATCCCAAACACTTTTTGGAAAAGTGAGTATCCCAAGGGTGGGAATTTCATAGTTTTGGTACCACCATAGGCAAAGGTCCTGCCCTTCAGAAGATGGGGTTAATTGAGGGCAAGCTCATGTGGTCCTATATTATTGTATCGTATTGATCATTCTATTCTGTTCTATTATCTCTCATGTTTGGTTTATATTACAAGGATTATAAATTATATGTAAATGTCTATCGAGTAAGTAGAAAGCAAATATTTGGTTTCTGTAGAGGTTTATCTAGCAGAGCCTCATTGCTTCATCTTGGATCATCCTTATGGCTGGGGTGGTTTAGTAGCTTTTAAAGACATTGGTTTCACACTTAGGGCTCAGAAGTAGCTGGCTTGATTTCAGCAGAAAGTGAGTACAACTTAAAGCTGAGCTAGACAACATCCCTGTGAAGAGCAAGAGGAATGATTGTGACAAAATTGGCTTGATTTTTAAAACACAAATCTGTAGGAACCATTAATACTGTCCTAAGTAGCTGTGAAAAGGGCTTAATGTCTTAAATCCTCTTCTCCTGAAAGGAAAATAACTTGTTAACTCAAACGTCTCCTCTTTTTAACTGAAATAGGCTCTCTGTATGGAAATAACAAAAACATATTACTCCTGTTTTGGTTGTGCTTCAGGAATAATATATGCACTCAGAGATGTGGCAAAGATAGCAAGTGCGCTGCTCTGAATTATTTAAACTTCCAATATCATTTGTGGCAATGATGCAGACAGATGCTGTGATGAAGATTTTATTTTGGATTGGTTTTCCACTGTGTATTTTTGGATTTCTTTGTGTTACGGAGATGACAGGCAATTATCAAACATTTAAGGCATATATAGTATGATGGAACCTTCTTCTTTTTAATGGAAGCTCTACCATAGTCCTATAATAAGGACTATAGTGGTTTGTTTCACTTTGCTTCTTAATACAACCCAACTGACCTTCTTAAAGCATGCCAGGATTTTACCACCAAACATATGGCTGCTTCTTTCCTGACCTCGAACAGTTTGATATTTTTGTTGTACCGCAGTGCTTCTAGAGCAGTAGACTGGCATTTACCTGTGGGTCTTGGGCCATTTTCAGGTGGGATTCATTGCCACATCCTGCTCACTTGTCTGCCCACCTCCTAGCTCTGCCATAGCCTTTTATTGGACCAATGTTTTGCATACTGAGTAAAAGTAGCCGGGGCCGGTGTTATATGGTCTCGGCGGCCACTCCCAGCCACCAGTCTAGCTGCTGCATTCTGGATTAATTGCAGTTTCCGAGTCACATTCAAAGGTAGCCCCACGTAGAGTCCATTGCAGTAGTCCAAGCGGGAGATAACTATAGCATGCACCACTCTGGCAAGACAGTCTGCGGGCAGGTAGGGTCTCAGCCTGCATACCAGATGGAGCTGGAAAGTGAAATAAAATATCTAATAATAAATACTTTAAAATGGGAATAGAAAGGGAAGGGATAATAGAGAGAACTTGCTGCAGGAGGAAGAAGTAAATGTAAAGATTGAGCAGGAAAGTGGCAGGGTTTTTTGAGTGGGTAAATAAGGTGCAAGTTGAATGTGAAAGGAGAGCAGGAGAAGAAATTACAGGAGATAGGTAAAAATACCTTGGGGTCATAGTGGAGATGTCGACGCACTGTGCAACAGCCGTGTAAAAGGCAAATTCCATGCTAGGATTAATTAGGAAAGGGGTTAAAATAAAAGTGCCAATATCATAATGCTACTGTACAAATAAATGATTATTATATTGTACACAACAGTTCTCATGATAAGATTGTATCTGCAGGAAACACTCTTCTGTAAAGGACAGTTCTGAGGTGATCTTTTTAGTATCCTGGTGCCAAGCTGCATATGGCTTGGTACACCAGAAACCAACACAGTGAACTTACCTTGACAGCTAAGTGGCTTCCAGTGCAATTCTTTAAGCAGCTGTATAACATGGTGGCAACTGTCTGCCCCGGTGTGTCTGCATTTTGCTCTGGCTGTAGCTTCTGGGCCGACCTCAAGGGCAGCCCCACATACTTCACCATTGCAGGGATAAAATAGAAGTTAAATGTCAAAAGCAGGGGAGAAGAAATTGCAGAAGGTAAGTAAAAACCGTTCAAGAGGCATTTTGGAGAGAGGGGCAAATATAGAATTAACATCCTCTGCACCAGCCTCTGCACCAGCAAATTACTTCTAAAATAAAAATACTTCCAGAACTCATGCCTGCATTTAATGTGAGGAAAGCTGAACTATGGCATCTGTAAATTAATACTCCCTGATGCCCAGCTTGTTTTTTATATGTATCCCATGTATATGTTCAAATTGGAACCTCTTTGCATTGTGAAATCTGCTTTATAGGTTTATCTGGAACCGCTGTGCTAAGCAAAATCCAGTTCTTCTCTTCTTCCTGCACCCAGTTTGTTTGTTCAACTGTTGTTTTGGGGGGGGTGGCTTTGGGAAGCTTTTGGAGGTAGTCATGGAAACGGCAACCGTGCTAGTTCCAACTCAAAGTGAACGACAAGTGAAATGACTATTGTTGGGGGTGGTACAGATGTAAAGAGCTTTGCTTACATAACAGAAATGTGCAGGAAGTTTGTAGAGCAGCAGGAGCTATAAATAAAACTTGGCTGCTTTATCACTGGCTTTGACATTAATAATGAATCTGTAGAGCCAGGAGTTTGGTGATCAACATCTAAATCACCACCGAGGCTTTTTCTTTCTCATTTAGCTAAGCCTCTGGTGGATTTTTTTGTTTGTTTCTTTTTCACAAACAGCACCAGGCTTTGTTTTTTAAAAATGTTTTTTTAAAAAAGTGTATTTGAAGATACTTGATACGGTGAAAAGCTGGAATTATCCTCTTGTTTGGCTGATTTGTGATATTGTACAATATAAGCCTTGATTTGGGGGAGGAGAAGGAAGAGAAGCATGCAAATTGACAAATCTGTATATACATTCGTAATAACTGTATTAATATTTTTTGACACTTGGAATGAAAATGAAATAAAAAAATTATCCAGAAAAAACCCTCCTTCCCCATATAAAACTTTTAAGAGAGGACCGAAGGCTTCACTTTGTTTAATTGTTCTGGAGTACAGTCAAGTTAGTTGGTTTCCTTCTCTCTCCTGCTCTTTCCCTTAGTCCCCCTTCTCCACCTCCATCTTTATTTTGTTTTGAGGCAGGATCTCAGGGAAACACAACCTTGTGTGTCCCTCTCCAAGTGTTCACTCAAACAGCCTTCTGCAAGAAGTAGAGATTTAATAAATAAATAATCAATGCAAATAAAATATGCAGTGTCGCAGTTGCCCCCAGTTCCCAACCAACTCCTGATCTACAATGCTCCTCTGGAGAAGAAGATATCTCTTTCTCTCTACCCCTCCACTTTGGGATGAGTGATATCTCTATATGGTACCTTTTCCTTCTCTAATTTTTCCCTCCTTTCTCCTCTTTTGAAACACCCCGAGCAAGTTACCTGTGCTTGTCTGCCAATGAAGTTGACATATCTCCAGATTGTAAATAATTTTGGGTGGTGGGGTTTCAACCACTGCCTCTTTTAGCAGCTGTGAACCTATGTCAAACCTCTCATCTGGACATTCCATCACTTCTTGGCTGCTTAAGCTTCTCATTTAGGCAAAATCGAGATCCGTATTTGGGCTTTAGTTGGGTTAAAGTTTGGGCCCAAATCTTATAGCAACATATCGTTGCTGTAGCTGCTGTTCCTTCTCTGTCGCACAGATTTAGAACAGCTGCATCTTTCCCCACTAGCCACAACAGTAATTCTGTATTGTACTAAATTAGCTGTAGGCCTAATCTGGGTTTTTACAGCTTTTCCTCATCCTTGCAGCCCTTCGTTCTTGCGTGTTTTGTTCTATTGCTTGATTACAGTACAAGCAGATGGCTCAGTAGGCAGAATCAAGACATGCACACTTGCCCGTGCAAGAACTGTAGCCGCCTTGTCGCATCATGCCCTACCATCCTTCACAGCATTATTCACGATTGACATCACCTTCAAGCACACAATTGACTTTGTGTTTCATCTCAAGAATACTGCATATTGTCAGGAAAGTCTTCTCTTCCTATGTTGTCTGTTGCATTGGGTGCATGAGTGTACTGAATTGTCAGATTGATTTACAGGAAGGCTGTGGTCAGATCTGGGCAAAAGGTCAAGTGCTAGCTACTGATATCAAATGCTCCTAGGTCCTCAAGCATTATTCTTTCTTCAGGGGGTTTTAGTACTTCTGTTTCCAAGTTGCTTAGTTAAGGGCTCTTGCAATTATTACATGTAGGTGCAGCTATTAAATAGAGCAAGTGCCCGACAACATCTTAAGGATAAAACAGGTGTTGTCACATAATTCTCCATGCAGAAGGGACACTAGTACCAGCCCGCTGCTCACTGGAAACTTAAGGTAATATTTTTCCGACAGTCTCACCTTTTTGGAAAAAACGTGTTCTCAGCCCCTCTCCCCTCACATGCAAACACAAGGCTGTGTTATTATTTGACAGAACTGGAACATTGGAAAGGAAGTGAACTTTCACTTCTGGCTTTATTCTCCCTCCTCCAAGGTTTCTGTTTTGTTCTGAGAGAAAAAGCTGCAAGCCCAGGGTTCAGGCATCAGGAGAAACCTGGGACTCAGCTACTTAGTCAAAATGCAGTGTTTTAAATGTGTTATGACACCAGATGGTGCTGCAGAGTTTGATCCTTTGGCAGTGTGATTTTGTATTATGAGCTTTACAGTGCGTTTCCTGAAAACAGTTTTTGCTGGCTTGTTACCTGCAATTCACACAAGATAAGCTAAAGAGCTTAGTAAACAAGCTTTGTAGTAAATAATATATAAGAGAGGACAGTATGTAAATGACTTAAAGCAGGGGTATATCTGTCCCCATCTGCATGTTTCCAGTGGGAGGAGCGTAGAAAGAGGATGATGTTTTTCAGTTTGACAAACTACAAAGCTTGATGACTAAGCTTTTTAACAACGAAATGTTGGATTACCGGAACGACGTCCGAGCACGGACTCTTTATTACTGCATTTGTAATTGTTCAAGATAAAAAATTATTTTGTAAAGAGAAGAAATGAGCACTGAACCACTGATATATTACAAGTCAACTCTCTATTTACTGTGTTTGCTATTATTTCAGATAAAACCTATTTGGGAAAGAAACTACTTTTGCCCATTTTTATGGACGGTTGTTGTTTGTTTACAGAGAGTTGCCTTGGTGATATTATCATGTGTCGATTGCAGTAGTCATTGTATCACCACCCTGTTCGTTGACTTCTTACCTGGCAGTGCAGCAGGAACAGGGGAGGCGAGGTGCAGAGAGAGAACATTTCGAAAATGTGCACTATAGCATGCTGCATGTTCACATTGAACTACAGTGGACCCCCTGGTTATGAATTTAATTCATTTCGGGGGTCTGTGTGTACCCCGAAAAATCAGTAACCAGAGGCGCTGCTTCTGCGCACGTGTGCAACACGATAGTGCGCTTCTGCGCATGCGTGAGCGGCGAAACCCAGAAGAATACACTTCTGGATTTGCCGCTTTCGCAACCCGAAGATTACGTATCCAGAGCGGTATGTAACCCGAGGGTCCACTGTATAGTTTTTAGCTGTGGTTTCATGTGACATGTGAACTAGGCCAATATCATCCTTGGGGGATAGCTGCTTCCACTTCTCATGCTCCACTCTCCTGCCTCAGGAGTCTTCATAAAGGAGCAGCTGCCAGGGCACCTGCGAGACCTTTTTGTCAGGAGTTCAGCCTACACTTGAGTAGGACTCTGGCAGAGATACATGCCCGACTGGCATGTTCCCTCCCTCCTGGGCTCCAGGAGGTTCATAAGCTTTCTTCAGCCCGAACATCACAGCGACCGATGCCAACCGACACCCTCACACATAGGAATCCGCAGAGTTTGCACAGCATTTGCATGACAGACCTCAGCAACTCAGCATTTTGGCTAATCTACTTTATTTACATATAAACACACACAGAGCACTGCAACATGGCTCCCTCTCTCTCTAGCATCAGGCAGCAAAGAGAAAATGAACAAAGGACAATAGTCCCACTTCACGGAACACAGTAACACAAACATCCTGTCTTCATCACTTCCTGCTCTTCCCATGTGAAAGACAACAACACCATGACTGCAAGCATGGATCAGGAATTCTAACGCTTTTGAGTCAAGCCTTCCTTCCCTCCTTTTTCTACTTCTAGCTTTTTGAGCTCATCAAACCTGGTGGTTTTTTTGTGTGAGTGGATTCTGTAACATGCCATTGACACAATAATAGTACAGTGGTGGAACAGTCATGCAGGACCTTCCGCACATCATTTCTACTCTTTTAGCTGTTCTGAAACACTTGTCCAATGTTACTGCATTATTCTTGCCTGGAAGAGCACTCCTACACAACAAAAACCATACCACACATTTGTGGTATATAAAGCTACCAGGATTTCATCAGGAAGTTGCAAGACATGCACTGGTTGGAAATAAAGCCGTAGATCTGCCCTGCATCTTTTTCAGACGGAAGCAGGATGAGAAGTGAGATTGTGTATAACTGCCCCATACCATCTTGAGCGTAATTCATCATGAAGGCACAATAAAAAGAAAGTCTGGAAGGTAAAAGTTGGGGTGGATGTGCTAGATACTAATGCAGCTACTTTGAGATAGTGTGAATTGATCTATTGGTTAAACTTTATGATAATTTTATTTTTATATATTTTGTGTGAACCCAGTGTTTTGCTTACTATTTCTGCTGTAGGCAGATGCCAAAGAAACAGGTCACCATTTAGTTGAAAAAGCAGCAAGTGATGGGAACTTAATCTGCAAGTCTCTTGCAATTACGCAGTTTCTCCTCACATTTTAATGTTGCTGGTACTTTAATGCATTAAGAATTGGCAGGGTTGTTGTCTGTAAGTATCCGTGTAGCCTGGCTCTTCCATTCATTTTCAAATGTGGTTTAATCAGTATGCTTGTTGATTTCCAGCGGAGAATATCACAAACAAAAGGTACCCAATTTAACTCAGTCTGTTTTGCAGGGGAATTTCCAGCTTAAGAGGAAAGTCTGTATTTTCTTAATGCGAATGAACTAAACCATTCTTCTTTGTAGCTGAAATAAAGGATGCTGTTCTTGTGTCTTTGTCCATAAAGCTAGCTGTGGCAACTCCTACTATCGTCTTGTATGTGTATAACTGCATGTTTTCAATGTGTTTCAGACAAGCTTTATATGGGACCAGGGCAACTGTACCACGATTTGCAGAATCTATTACACGATTTGAATGTAGTTGGCCAAATCAGTCAACTAATAGGCAGTCTTAAAGGAAACTATCAGGTAATAATAACTCATAAACATGGAGTTGATTCTCACATATGCTTTCCCGTTAGCTAAAGAAGTTTTTGATCTGAAAGTGTGTGCCCAAGCACACATTCTCTGTTCATACCCTTAATTAATTGGTTTACCTTTAAATGTTTTAACTTCAGAGTTGTAAGTAGATTTTATATGCCTTACTGATCTAGTTTTACTTCGCTTCTCTGAAGTTTGAGTTATTTATTTTTAGGAAATATTGCCATACAATGACGGTGCATGTCGGTGGTGTTATTGATAGTTAAGTTGTTTTAATAAAAACACTGTACTGTCTCACCACTTAAGCACTTAACCAAGACTGTTAAAATTTTTATTTGGTTTTTCTTTTGGCTGTTTGTTATACTTTGTGTATTTGTGAAAGCTCCCCTCAGACACAAATCACACATGATGGTGCCAGGTCAATGCCATCCCATTCAGGTCTGCCCTAATCACTTCTAAAATGGAAGGTGTAGTTTCATTGTGGTACAAGGGAGTGTGGGTGGCTATACTCATTCAATCACCTTGCTGTCTCTCTTTCTCTGGAGACCCCAACCCCTAAATGCTTTGCTCTCAGCTTTTGCTACCTAGGTACTTGAGGGGGGGGGGAGGAAATATTTTTTCCATTGTAGATGCACTTAGGATTGTTGTCTTGGGGAAATAACTAATTAAGAGCCCCACATGTGTGTCTTTTCAGAAGAGTTCTGTTTGGGAGCTGGAGAAGTTGAAGGCAGAAAAGTAAGGAAGAGTGGCCTAAGACAGTTTCCTGCTCCAAATTGTGCTCCCTCCAAGTATATTTTCCTTAGGGGTGTTAATACTTAGGTTCTAACTAGGGACGCAGGTGGCGCTGTGGGTAAAAGCCTCAGCGCCTAGGGCTTGCCGATCGAAAGGTTGGTGGTTCGAATCCCCGCGGCGGGGTGCGCTCCCGTTGCTCGGTCCCAGCGCCTGCCAACCTAGCAGTTCGAAAGCACCCCGGGTGCAAGTAGATAAATAGGGACCGCTTACCAGCGGGAAGGTAAACGGCGTTTCCGTGTGCTGCGCTGGCTCACCAGATGCAGCTTTGTCGCGCTGGCCACGTGACCCGGAAGTGTCTCCGGACAGCGCTGGCCCCCGGCCTCTTGAGTGAGATGGGCACACAACCCCAGAGTCTGTCAAGACTGGCCCGTAGGGGCAGGGGTACCTTTACCTTTAACTAGGCATTAACTCTTACTGCTTTTCTTGTGGCTCAGGCTGCTAGTGTCTATCATGCTGAGCTAGGGGTGCTAGTGGTAGAGAGAAACCGGAAGCATAAACTGAAAATAAACTTGGTGTTCTTCTTCTTTTCTTTCCCCCTTTCCGTCAGAATTTAAATCAATCAGTGGCACATGACTGGACCTCAGGTTTACAGAAGCTTATTTTGAAAAAAGAAGACGAAATCAGAGCTGCAGACCGCTGTAGGATTCAACTTCAGCTTCCAGGAAAGCAGGACAAGTTAGTAGTGATCTAGCACTGTTTGCAAGGGCGTTGTTGCAGGGTAGCAATAGCTGCTGCCAAGCACCCAGACAGTGGGTTGTAGAGCCTCCACCCAGAACGGGCACCGTGGGAGAGGGAGAGTGTTCTCTTCCTTTTGAAGGCTGCTCCAGAGTTGTGATGGAAGAAGCAAGATACAGTTGGGTTGTGAAGGAAGTGCAGGTTCTGGTGGTAAGGGCGAGACCATGGCTGTGTACACGCATGGCAGTTAAAGTGGACTCAATGCATCCCATGTGTGCATGTTCTTCATGTCATCCATGTGACTTTGTCCTCATCCGAATGGCAGCCTGCACTCCGATTTAATTCTGATTTTCCCTATCTGTGGGCAATGGGGTAGTGTTTAAAAATGGTCCACCATAAAATCTCATGTTACTCAACCGGGAGAATTATAACCTAGAAAGCCTTGTTTTCTTTCCACCAAGAGAATGGGTTGAAGCCCTTAGTTGTTGCTTTCTTTTTCTTTCCCCCCTAACAGATCAGGACGGCCTACTTTCTTTACAGCGGTGTTCAATACATTTACACCTGCCATCAAACAATCTTGGATCAATAATTTACAAATGGCTAAACTTGCTCTCGGTAAGGTTTAGTTTTAGCATGCTCCAAGCAGCTGTATAATAAATAGTATATGTATGTTGGCTTCTGGTTAACTTCCAAATTAATATTTGCTAGAAGGTGGTAATTTGTGTCTTTTGAACTAGATATATATGCCCCTCTCCCCCACATGTGCATGCACACAAACACACACAATTTTATGATTCCCACCCATTGTTCCCAATAGAAGGGAAATAAGCCATGCCAGGTCCAGGGCTTGGGTAGTTTTTCTGAGGACATGGTGGATGAACAGAAGAGTGGCTCCCCTTTGCCTCTGCCTATATTGTTAAGGCATGGGCTTCAGAGGTTCCCATGGTAACTGAGGCCTTCACAAGCCTGAATCTGCCTCCTGAGGCTGGACTTTTCTACCCTCAGGAAGGGAGAGATCTGAAACATATGATAGGCCCTTGATATCTTGCCATGAACCGCAGTATTTCAGCCCAAGTATTTTACCTTTTTAATGATTTTAACACATTCAATTTGTCAAGCACTACAAAATTAACCCAGAGGTGATGTAGATTTTAGCCAAATACACATATGAAGCTAAAGATGACTGGAAAGTAGCTATTGCATTACTATTACTATTATTATTACTATTATTATTATTATTATTATTATTATTATTATTATACTAGTGAACTGCAACACTTTTGTAATTCAATCCACCAATTCTTTTTAATTTTCCATGGCATGGGGGTAGTTATATGTTATATGTGATCGTGCGTGCTTCCTCACTAACACAAGGCTAACCTGTCATTCTGTATTTGATCATTTCTGCCCGTTTAACTCCTACTGGTTGGACTCTCTGGCTTTACAGGTTTCTGAAAATATCTCCTGGTACCCTTGCTAACCCTTTAAACCAAGAGATGAGGGACATGTAGCTCCCTCCAGACAGAGTTGAGTAATGAGTCCCATCATCCCTGACATTGTCCATTGGCCATGTTGGCCTTCACTCCCATCAGCCCTGACCAGCAATTTCTGGAAGGCTACAGCTTCCCTACCCCTATTAAAAACCCTTTGTCATTTGGATAACTAGTGTCACCCTAATGAAACAATGCAACCTGGGACATGCCACCATGTTTATCTCAGCATTCAGGACCTCCTGTCTGTCAGTATGTGTAAATCATTTTTTTTTTAAAACGAACCCTGATAGGTTTTTTTATCACCTTGTCCATAGACATTGGTTTTAGATAAGCTTTACATACCGGACTAGTTTACTAAATAAAAAGGTGTTGATTCCCCCCCCCCCAATCTTGTTTTCCCATTATAGCTGAGGAGAATCTGCTGGGCTGGTTCTGCATAGATGATGATGGGAATCAGATAAAAAAAGAGAAGCATCCACTGCTTGTGAAGCACATGCCTGTGATGATGGCCAAACAACAGGAGTTTAAGGTGAGTCATCTTTGTTTGCTAAGGAGATAATATGTTGACTGAAGCATCCATAGGCATGATCTACCTTTTGCTTTTATGGGCATGGGCTAACATGTTTCTCACTGAGGTGAAGTGAAAATAGCTCAGTTGAATTACCATGTGACATGTTCCATTTTTGAGCCTACCTAATGTTATAGACACGTGACCCGGAAGTGTCTGCGGACAGCGCTGGCCCCCCGGCCTATAGAGTGAGATGGGCGCACAACCCTAGAGTCTGGCAAGACTGGCCCGTACGGGCAGGGGTACCTTTACCTTTACCTTAATGTTATAGAGTTTATATGCCAAGAGCTTATGCCTCTTTAATTCTCACTCATTTACTCTTCTGTGTACGCTGCTCCTGTCTGTAACTATTTTATAGGCACCTGACATATAGATATGAAACAGAAGAAATATGGACCACACTTTGAAGAAATCCAAGGCTGTTTTTAGACAGCACTTTATGCTGTTTTCATGACATTTCCATGCTTTATATTATCTTTCATATGACATAAAAGCCGATTCTGGAAAACTAGTGGAATCTAGTGGAAGTTTAGCTCTCATTTCCATGTTATTTCAGAAAAAAATCTGTTTGCAACCCTATAAACCTAAAAGGTCACAGAAAGTTCGCATTGTAACTTCCCATGATGAAATTTCAGGTGTTATTCGAGCATGCAGTTCTTACCCAACCATTTAAAATTTAAGTGTGACATGGTGGTATATCGATGAAAAGGCCACAGTTCCATAATGCAGCAGGCGACACAGTGTAAAAGGAAGATTAGCATCTGAGATAGAAGCAGTGGCATTATAATCAGGAAAAGGAACACGATAATCTCCATGTCTGAATGCACCCCAGCTCATTTTAAGCTACGTCTGCTTATTCTTGCAGGTTACTTTAGAATGTTGTATTATTTTATTGTTAGCCGCCCTGAGCCCGGCTTCAGCTGGGGAGGGCGGGATATAAATTAAAAATTATTATTATTATTATTATTAGGTTCAAGTATCTTGCATGCTAAATGGGCCATGTCACATACAAATAAAATGTATTGTTTTACTGCTCTGCAAGAAGCCCATTGCATTGATGTGCTGCTGCCACAAAATTTCAGACTTATTTTGACACTAAGAAGACTAGGTGACTTGACTAACAATTTTTTAATGTGTTTTAAGGTGGAATGTGCTGCTTACAATCCTGAACCATACTCGGGGGAGGAAACTGCTCCAGATTCTCTCACTGTAGAGCATGGTTTTCTGTGGGTAAGTTCTTGAAAGGCCCAATGATGGGGGTTGGCGGGGGACAAGAATATTTGTTTATTTCAGTAGTTATGCCAGGTTTTGTAACTAAGGAAGTTGATCATAATTAGGCCAAGCTAGATGAGACGCTGGGAGTTTATTGATCAAATCTTCTGCTTTTTTAAGATCAAAGCAGTCATGGAAAGAAGGATTAGCCTGTGAATTAGCTGGAGGAAGAGTTGTTTGATCCTGTTTGCCTGGGCTATTTTCCTGATTAACACACAAACACCAGAGTTTTTCTTGGTCCTGTGAGGCAGATCATACTATAAGTTTTTTACTTTGAGGAACAAGGCTGGGGGAGACGCGAGTGGTGCTGTGGTCTAAACCACAGAGCCTAGGGCTTGCTGATCAGAAGGTGGGCGGTTCGAATCTCCACAACGGGGTGAGCTCCCGTTGCTCGGACCCAGCTCCTGCCAACCTAGCAATTCGAAAGCACATCAAAGTGCAAGTAGATAAATAGGTACTGCTCCAGCGGGAAGGTAAACGGCGTTTCTGTGCGCTGCTCTGGTTCACAGAAGCAGCTTAGTCATGCTGGCCACATGACCCGGAAGCTGTATGCCGGCTCCCTCGGCCAGTAAAGCGAGATGAACGCTGCAACCCCAGAGTCATCCGCGACTGGACCTAACGGTCAGGGGTCCCTTTACCTTTAAGGTGCTACTGGACATTTTAAAAAGAAAAAAAAAAAGGCTGGGGGAAATGGCATAAGGTGGGAAATTTTTATACACCCGCTCCACCAGTCCAATTTTTATCTCTTCCACATACACCACTGCTGCTTTAAACTGAAAAAAGAAGCCTGTGATTTTTCAGCATCTTGTCTACCTACTTGCTAATTAACAGTTCACGAAAACATTTAGTTATTGGGTTTTCTGGCTCTTCTAAACTCTGGCAGCAGAGTGGCTTGTGGCCTTGAGGAGCAGTGAATTCATGCAAGTCTCCATTTACTCTCAAAACTTTGTCCTCCAAAGTTTGTTCAAGTTTGAGCTTTTGCTGACTGGAAGGACTGAAGAGGAGCAACTTTCCAAAGCAGAAATGATCATGGGCACATGTCTTGGTCATTCAGTATGTATTTGTATGTTTTGGTAGGGTCAGTGTGGGAAGATGCTTAAGGCACTTCTCTCAAAACCTGCTCATCCTTAGTGCTGTTTATTTGCAGTGACTAGAGATGGAGGAGAAATTTGGTTCAGTGCACCAAATTTGCGCTTTCTGAAACGGTATGCAAACTGAAAACACAGCTATCCTTCGAAATTCTCACTACTCTGAATTTTGCAATTCAGTTCTCCAGCTACAATTTACAAAATTGCACATATTGGGGATAAATTTGCATTAAAATGAAGATAGTGAAAATAACATACAAGTATGCATTATATTAGGGGAAGTCACTTGAAACAATGTGCACATTAGAAAAAACTGCATGTGAAATGTGGTAGAAGAAATTTGCACTAAAATGCTGATGAATTTCCTTGATGGCTTTTTTTAAATAAACAAATAAATTTGCAGATTACTGCAGAATGTGGAGAACTGAATTTAAGATGGAAAAATGAGAACCGATACTGACAGATCCTTTCATCCCTAGCAGCAGCTTATAGCCAACATAACTTATAATAAAATTATTTTTAGATACAGAGACTTAAAAAAATAAAGGTTCTAAGTATCACTCAGTGTACATTTATTTGTACAAACAAGATCTTAAAAGCCATATAGCACCCTTCAAGAACAACTACAACAGACAATCTCAGCTCCCAGTTCATCTGTTATGAATAAAACTGAATTCCCCCTTCCTGTCCTCAGTATTTTCTTTTTCTCTCTCTTAAAGCCTTGAGTTGCCAGAAAAACTTCATTTCACTGCTGAAACCTTGATGAAGCTTTCTTTAATTAGTTTCGCCCTGCATGCATTTTTTGTTAACAGGGATCTTGCTTACAAAAGTACAATAATCTTTTCTTCCAAATTCAGATTGGCAGTTGTACTAACCAAATGGGCCAAATTGCCATCGTATCATTCCAAAACTCCAGTCCAAAAGTTATTGAATGTTTCAATGTGGAATCGCGGATTCTCTGCATGGTCTACATTCCAGAAGACGAGAAACGCAAAGAATCAAATATGCCTTCTGAGCCAGAAGATACACCGAAGAAGCCCTCCAGTGTGTCTACCATTTGCCTTGGCATGGAAGAAGGAAGGTGGTTTTCAGTGTTTTTAGTTCATTGATTTGCATGCTTTATTTAATGTCATATTGTCTTACAGTAGAAGGTGTGTTTGTAGTTTGCGTTGTGTTTTGACTAATCTAAAGCCAAATGGCGTATTATAAAATTCACCAGCCTGCCTTGCTCCATGTCACTATAGTCTGTTCATCTTGTAACATCTATATAAATAGGAGGCATGAGACTATTGCACTGTTTTCCTGTCCACAAATGGCATGAATTCAGGTGGGGAGATGCATAGCCCAGTTGTGTCACGTCACATATTTATATTAGATGTCTAGTTTTGCTGTTCAATACATTTTCTTTTTCTTTTTTCTAAGAGTTGCCAGGATATAATAATAATAATAATAATAATAATAATAATAATAATAATAATAATAATTTATTTATACCCCGCCCTCCCCAGCCAAGGCCGGGCTCAGAGCGGCTTACAAGCAATAATAAAAACAAGAAGAATGATTACAACTTAAAAACAAAAATAAAATGCAACATTAAAATAATGGAACATTAAAATATTAAAATGTAGCCTCATTGCAGGAGGAGAAGGAAAAGAAAAAAGAAAGAGAGGGAGGGAGGGAATCAAATTGGCTCCAAGCCAAAGGCTAGGCGGAACTAATAATAATAATAATAATTTTATGTATACCCCGCCCTCCCCAGCCACAGCCAGGCTCAGGGTGGCTAACACCAGTAAAAATTACAGTAAAAACATAATGGGGGGGGGGGACCAATTTAAAATACAGGTTAAAATGCAATTTCAATACAGCCTCATTTTAAAAGTAGCCCATAGATCACATAAGGGGAGGGAAACATAAGTGTCAGACTGAGTCCAAACCAAAGGCCAGGTGGAACAGCTCTGTCTTGCAGGCCATGAATATAAACCTGTGTTAAAGCATGTTTTCTCCCCTTGTTTCTTAATAGCATCTCTGTTTACAAAAGTAGCCAAGGCTCAAAGAAGGTGCGACTTCAGCATTTCTTTGCTCCTGAGAAATCTACTGTCATGAGCCTCGTGTACAAGAGTCACCATTTGTTTGCTGGGCTTGTCAATGGTAACATTGCCATCTACACAAAGCTGGAAGGTACAGAAATGATATCTAATGCCTTGAACGCCTTTGGAATCTTTTGCCAAAATCAGGATTTCGTTGTTTTGTTTTTCCTTTTGCTGAATATGTACTTGGAGCAATTTGAGCTGTCATTAAAAATAAAAATAAGTGTGTGGCTATAGCTTATCAGCAGATTGGATGCTGTGATGTGCTGGAACCTCCAAGTGGCTTGTCAATTGCTGCCACATATTCTTCCTTCTGTTAAGGAACGAGAAGAGAGGCTGTTGCAGGATGCCAGGAGGAGGCAGTGGAAGCGGGAGCAAAGGGTCGGCAAAGTGACCAGTGATGGTCCTTTCCTTGCCTGTTCTCTTGGCTTGCTTGCTTGCCCTGCACTGCCACTACCACCCTGCTTTTTATGGCTTAGTAGATAAATAGGTACCGCTCCGGCGGGAAGGTAAACGGCGTTTCCATGCGCTGCTCTGGTTCGCCAGAAGTGGCTTAGTCATGCTGGCCACATGACCCAGAAGCTGTACGCCGGCTCCCTCGGCCAGTAAAGCGAGGTGAGCGCCGCAACCCCAGGGTCAGCCACAACTGGACCTAATGGTCAGGGGTCCCTTTACCTTTACTGGAAAGGAAGCACCCCACAGCCCAGCTTCAGGGATGTCAGGGATGTGTATACCTGTGAAGAGATCCAAGATTTAGAACCTCAAAGCCAAAGTGAGAGCATTTGGGTCAAAATTAAGGGAGAGAAGAATAACAGTGACCTCATTGTGGGAGTTTACTATAGATCCCCAAGCCAAACGGAGGACATAGATGATGCCTTCCTGGAACAGATGGCCAAGCATGCAAAAGGAAGGGAGATAGTAGTAATGGGGGACTTCAATTACCCGGATATTTGTTGGATGTCAAACTCAGCCAAGAGCATAAGGTCAAACAGATTCCTCACTGGCCTTGCAGACAACTTCATTGTCCAGAAAGTGGGAGAAGCTACAAGAGGAACAGCCATTTTAGATCTGGTCCTAACCAATGTTGATGACCTGGTTAGTGGGGTAGAAGTGGAAGGATCATTAGGCGCGAGTGATCATGCTCTTCTGAAGTTTACTATACAGCGGAAAGGAGCAGCCAAGCATACTAGGACTCAATTTCTCGACTTTAAGAAAGCCGACTTCATAAAACTTAGGGAAGTGCTGGGTGAGATCCCATGGACAGTAATACTAAAAGGAAAGGGAGTTCATGATGGCTGGGAGTTTGTTAAGAGGGAGATAGTAAAAGCACAACTTCAGGCAATACCAATGAGACGGAAACATGGAAGGTGCCTAAAGAAGCCAGGGTGGCTATCTAAAGAACTTTTAACTGAGTTAAGATTAAAAAAGGATGTGTACAAAAAATGGAAAAGGGGGGAAACCACCAAAGAGGAATTCAAACAAATAGCCAGCACGTGTAGACACAAAGTCAGAAAAGCTAAAGCACAGAATGAACTCAGGCTTGCTAGAGAGGTTAAAAGCAACAAAAAAGGCTTTTATGGGTATGTTCGTAGCAAAAGGAAGAACAAAGAAACAGTGGGGTCACTCAGAGGAGAAGATGGTGAAATGCAAACAGGGGACACAGAAAGGGCTGAACTCCTCAATGCCTTCTTTGCCTCAGTCTTCTCCGATAAAGAAAACAATGCCCGACCTGAAGAATTTGGAGCAAATGATTCAGCAGAGGAAACACAGCCCAGAATAACTAAGGAGATAGTACAAGAATACTTGGCTAGTCTAGATGTATTCAAGTCTCCAGGGCCAGATGAACTGCATCCAAGAGTATTAAAAGAACTGGCAGATGTGATTTCAGAACCACTGGCAGTCATCTTTGAGAATTCCTGGAGAACAGGCGAAGTCCCGGCAGACTGGAGGAGGGCAAATGTTGTCCCTATTTTCAAAAAGGGGGAAAGAGAGGACCCAAATAATTACCGCCCAGTCAGTCTGACATCAATACCAGGGAAGATTCTGGAGCAGATCATTAAGCAAACAGTCTGTGAGCACCTGGAAAGGAATGCTGTGATCACCAATAGTCAGCATGGATTTCTGAAAAATAAGTCATGTCAGACTAACCTGATCTCGTTTTTTGACAGAATTACAAGCCTGGTAGATGAAGGGAACACAGTGGATGTAGCCTACCTTGATTTCAGCAAGGCATTTGACAAGGTGCCCCATGATATTCTTGTAAAGAAGCTGGTAAAATGCGGTCTTGACTATGCTACCACTCAGTGGATTTGTAACTGGCTGACTGACCGAACCCAAAGGGTGCTCATCAATGGTTCCTCTTCATCCTGGAGAAGAGTGACTAGTGGGGTGCCACAGGGTTCTGTCTTGGGCCCGGTCTTATTCAACATCTTTATCAACGACTTGGATGATGGACTCAAGGGCATCCTGATCAAATTTGCAGATGACACCAAACTGGGAGGGGTGGCTAACACCCCAGAGGACAGGAACACACTTCAAAACGACCTTGACAGATTAGAGAACTGGGCCAAAACAAACAAGATGAATTTTAACAGGGAGAAATGTAAAGTATTGCACTTGGGCAAAAAAAATGAGAGGCACAAATACAAGATGGGTGACACCTGGCTTGAGAGCAGTACATGTGAAAAGGATCTAGGAGTCTTGGTTGACCACAAACTTGACATGAGCCAACAGTGTGACGCGGCAGCTAAAAAAGCCAATGCAATTCTGGGCTGCATCAATAGGAGTATAGCATCTAGATCAAGGGAAGTAATAGTGCCACTGTATTCTGCTCTGGTCAGACCTCACCTGGAGTACTGTGTCCAGTTCTGGGCACCACAGTTCAAGAAGGACATTGACAAACTGGAACGTGTCCAGAGGAGGGCAACCAAAATGGTCAAAGGCCTGGAAACGATGCCTTATGAGGAACGGCTAAGGGAGCTGGGCATGTTTAGCCTGGAGAAGAGGAGGTTAAGGGGTGATATGATAGCCATGTTCAAATATATAAAAGGATGTCACATAGAGGAGGGAGAAAGGTTGTTTTCTGCTGCTCCAGAGAAGCGGACACGGAGCAATGGATCCAAACTACAAGAAAGAAGATTCCACCTAAACATTAGGAAGAACTTCCTGACAGTAAGAGCTGTTCGACAGTGGAATTTGCTGCCAAGGAGTGTGGTGGAGTCTCCTTCTTTGGAGGTCTTTAAGCAGAGGCTTGACAACCATATGTCAGGAGTGCTCTGATGGTGTTTCCTGCTTGGCAGGGGGTTGGACTCGATGGCCCTTGTGGTCTCTTCCAACTCTATGATTCTATGATTCTATGATTCTATGATTCTAGGCCAGATTTAGGTTTGATGAGGCCCTAAGCTACTGAAGGTAATGGGGCCCTTTATATGACCAGCAGTCCTTTGTCAACAACAAATTGTCACTGTTTTTCGTATTGAATACATGCTATATGGTAATTTATGGACCTAATAGGTATCGAAAGCCATTTGCACATGCAGAATGTAGGCACCCTGTATACAGAAATGAGCAAACCAGTGATATTTTAGGGAACAGGCTAGCAGGCAGGGCCCATTAATTACATCACAGGAGCCTACACAACACAAAACACTGTTGCTGTATGTAGGTTTTATTTTATTTGTTTTTTATCTTACATTTTGGAAATGTACATCCTGGATTTTTTTCCTTTAAATTTTATGGGGCCCGCCAAAAGAGTGGGGCCCTAAGCTATAGCTTGTTTAGCTTATACATAAATCCGGCACTGCAAAGCATCAAATATAAAAGTTATGGCTGTAGAGTGCCCCATTGTCCAACAGGAAGAGTTGGCAGCAATAGAACTGCTGGCCTCTGGCTGTAGCACATGCCCTAGAATGATTTGCTGGAATGCTACAGCTATGCATATATTAAACAGAGAGCTCAAAGTGCAACCCTTGCAGTGGCAGCCTCTCTTTAATATTTGTAGGCCTCTCTAACTTAGGCTGCTCTCTCTTAATTTAAAATCTGCTGTGATGATGGCACTTCTCTGTACCTAATAAAAAAGCATGCCCAGTCATATCAAGGTCCCGTTCCCCCCAGCAAGCATTTGTTTTCTTTCCCTTTTTGTAACCATGATCTTCGTACAAAGCTGTTTTTCCAATGATCCATTTTTGAAGTGCTGACCTATTTCGCTGGACATATAAATCAAGGCTGAAGAGTAATAGGACAGAGAATTTGAACCAGTAATGATTGGCACAAGTTGTTTATTAACAGGGAATCCGGAATGTACCACTTGAATAGTAAAACTTCAACTGTTCATTCAATTCAGCAAGAGTTCATGGTGTTGCAAATATAAATGAGGTAGAAAATGAAATGAAGCTACTTCGTTGGGTATATAATGTAGGGTAGTGTTCTTTCTTGAAAAACTATAGAGGAGTCTGTGCGATTATGCTGTATGATCATCTGTTTTTATGTTTCATGAAGAAATAATCTATCTGGGCTTTAGCCAAACATTAACTCTCTGCCCAACTATCTTGACAAGAACAAGCAACAAATCTTCCATGTTCAATGCAGAAATTATGCTTTTTATGCCACTGACACTCAGAAGTTAAGTCTAAAGTTAAGTTAAGTCTAAGTTTGATCCTGGAGTATTGATCCCACCATCTTTCTAAAGCCCTGCTTCTGTTCATCAAAGGCTTTGGCACTCAGCATAGGGAGGAAATTCTGCCCTAAGTGGAAAAATTAAATCTATGGAACCTTTTCAAAGGCAAACATTTTCTTTCATTGAAATCTCATTTTATATACCAGGAAAATTTTTTTTTAAAAAAATCCCAGCACAGAGTTTTCTAGGATGTTCCTACTAAAGGGTTATGATCCCAAAAAGTGTAGATGAGAACACATGCAGCCAAACATCCTTTGATAACTTTGATTAAAGTTAAGCAGCTAAGCCTATTCAAGAGACAAGTCGCTAAATAGTGGGTTGTTTCTTCTGTAGTGGGAACTTAGTGAAAAGCTCGTGGAAAGTTTTAGCTATACAACTGCTTCATAGGTGAAAACACAAATCAGTTCCAACCATTGGTGCAAGTTTTAAATCTCACTGCCCTGGCATTTAAAAAAATGTGGTCAGTAGTCACTATTCATGACAATGCGATGTACAAATGTTTATGCTTCATTGCACAACTCAATTAACAAGCCCTATTTGTGGGGTTGTTTTGGCAGTTCCTTTGAAATACCAGTGGTGGAGCTTGAGAGGAAAAGAGGGAAGCTATCAAACCAAAAGATGAATGTTAGTTTTAGCTAAATCAAAGCAGAAACGAGGCAAACTGGCAAGGGAAGGGGACGCATCATATTTAATTAAACCTAGTATATGACAAAAAAAATCATGAATGAATGTCAAAGAATTAACCTATATATTATTCGAGCCCCTTTTTTTCCTTGCCAGCTGTGAGTGTTTCGCAAAAGGAGCTGCCAAATGTTCAAAGGAAGGAAGGCCAATTAGTGGAGCAGTGCCATTCTCTAGAAAACCGAACATTAGGATTAGAGCTCCGGTGCACAGCAACAACTTGGGTATTTTCTTGTAATGCAAAGGCCCTTCTCTCTTTCTCCCACCCCTAGTGATTTCCGGGAGGAAATGCTCTCATGTTGCTTCCATCTTGACTTGGGTCCTACAATAGACCTTTTTTTCCCGGAATTCAAAGACCAGTATTGCAGTGGTTCCCAAACTCCACCCCACTATTGGTGCAGTTGTAAACTGCTGAGAGTCTTAGCGAACCACTTAATAATGAGCTTTTCGGCCTGTTGTAGCAATTGCAGTGTGTTGTATGTAGACCACTGTTTGAGAGGATTATAACACAGCTGGTTTGCATGCAAATGGTTCAATCCCCAGTATCTCCAAGTATGGGGAGAGAGATTGCCTGCCTGAAACCATGGGGAGCAACTGCCAGTCAGTGCAGACAATGCTAAGCTAAATAATAATAATAATAATAATAATAATAATAATAATAATAATAATAATAATTTATTATTTATACCCCGCTCGTCTGACTGGGTTTCCCCAGACACTCTGGGTGGCTTCCAACAAAACACTAAAATACAGTAACCTATTAAACATTAAAAGCTTCCCTAAATAGGGCTGCCTTCAGATGTCTTCTGAAAGTTTGGTAGTTATTTTTCTCTTTGACATCTGGTGGGAGGGCGTTCCACAGGGCGGGCGCCACTACCAAGAAGGCCCTATGCCTGGTTTCCTGTAACTTGGCTTCTCGCAGTGACGGAACCGCTAGAAGGTCCTCGGCACTGGACCTCAGTGTCCGGGCAGAATGATGGAGGTGGAGATGCTCCTTCAGGTATACTCGACCGAGGCCATTTAGGGCTTTAAAGGTCAGCAACAACACTTTGAATTGTGCTCGGCAACGTACTGGGAGCCAGTGTAGGTCTTTCAAGACCGGTGTTATATGGTCTCAACGGCCACTCCCAGTCACCAGTCTACCTGCTGCATTCTGGATTAGTTGTAGTTTCCGGGTCACCTTCAAAGGTAGCCCCACATAGAGCGCATTGCAGTAGTCCAAGCGAGAGATAACCAGAGCATGCACCACTCTGGCGAGACAGTCCGTGGGCAGGTAGGGTCTCAGCCTATGTACCAGATGGAGCTGATAAACAGCTGCCCTGGACGCAGAATTGACCTGTGCCTCCATGGACAGCTGTGAGTCCAGAATGACTCCGAGGCTGCGACCTGGTCCTTCAGGGGCACAGTTACCCCATTCAGGACCAGGGAATCCTCCACACCTGCCCGCCTCCTGTCCCCCAAAAACAGTATTTCTGTCTTGTCAGGATTCAACCTCAATCTGTTAGCCACCATCCATCCTCCAACCGCTTCCAGACACTCACACAGGACCTTCACCGCCTTCACTGGTTCCGATTTGAAAGAGAGGTAGAGCTGGGTATCATCCGCATACTGATGAACACCCAGCCCAAACCCCCTCATGATCTCTCGCAGCGGCTGCATGTAGATGTTGAAAAGCATGGGGGAGAGGACGGAACCCTGAGGCACCCCACAAGTGAGAGCCCAGGGGTGTGAACACTCATCCCCCACCACCACTTTCTGAACACGGCCCAGGAGGAAGGAGTGGAACCACTGTATGACAGTGCCCCCAATGATCTGACTCAGCATAAGGGAGCTTCCTGTGTTCCTTGCATGGTATTGCCATTGTTGTCTGTGGCTCAATGCCTTCGAGTTTTTTCCCCCTCCTGCCCAGCTGTGGTCTTTGGTCAAAGAGGTTTTTGAAGCAGTACAAAAACCTCACAAAACTTGTTTGAATAGAGGCTACACCAGGACAGGGGAAAGAAAAGAATAGAATGCATTCTGGGCAAGGAAGACTGCATCATATTATATATGAAAATAGATTGTCTCATGATCTCCCTGGGCATCCATTGACAGCCGCTTTTGTCTCTCTCTCTTGTCTCTTCTTGCTAAAGATGGAAGTTGGAACTCAGAACCTCAGAAAGTAGTAAAGTTGGGTGTCCTTCCAGTAAGAAGTCTCCTTGTCATGGAAGAAACCATCTGGGCTGCTTCTGGCGGACAAATTTTTATAATCAGTACCGAAACTCATACTGTAGAGGTAAACAAAACAAAACAAAACCCTTCCAATTATGCCTTTTTTTAAAAATGTTTCATATAGCCCTGTTTTCTACATGAACTGTGTACATTTCATTTCAGGTCAGCTTAACACCTGCAGAAAATATGGCAATCTGGTTTGTTCTCACCTCATCATAGCTCAGGCTATAAATGAGTCATTGCGCTTTAAGGGTGTCCAAGCAGAAAGCTTATTATGCTTGCTGTTCCTCTTGACAACAGTATAAACACTTAGGGAACAGAGACATGAACCATCCATGATTAAAGTACAGCTCCCATGTCTATCCTTCTTTGAATTTTGCACTTCTCACCTGCTGAGTGTGGATGAAGCACTAGCCATTAACTTTTTGTTAGTGGCCTCTCCACAGTTTGTCACCTTTGTATTTGGTACCTCTGTTGTCTTTGCCAAACCATAGCCCTGCTTTGGAGAACTCACCCTCTACCCCGGCCATCAGATACCTCAGGGCTTTTTTTAAAGCAAAGCTATGGCCTGTTTTTCAAACAACTTCAAATCCAGTAGAAATCTCTACTCTTCCCCCCCCCCCCGACAGTTTTAGATACGGCATTAAAACCACTTGACGTGTGTATGCTGTCCCTTCTGTCTTAACATTAAAAAAATCAAGCTTCAATTATACTTGCAGGGTGTTGGGAAGAACAGGAGGACAATATTATTAATATACAAAGAGTATCGTGGCTAGAGGTCCAGAACCCAACTGTGGCCTCAACCCTGCACTCTTGAGAATAGGGAAGAGAATTATGTAAAGCAGAAGTCGATTGAGACTGACAACTGCTGTCCTCAGCTGCCTACCTCTCTGTGAGCTGCTAACCCTTTCCATTCACCAGACCACTTCAGGTGCCAGCATCCTTGCCTGATGCCAAAGCACCCATCAAACAAATATGGCATGCATTGCCCTTAACAACATGCACACTCAAGATCAATTGCCAGTTAATAATATTGACAAAAGACTGCCTTCCCGGTCTGCAGCTTTAGCCACTCTCGTGTCCATAATGAATGCTGCTTAATGTCTTTCTCACATGTTAAATATTTTCAAGGCAAAAGAATAAGCCGAGATGCAGAGCCATCTCTGTGGCTTCCTGTCCATTGTTTGTTCCTTGCTGTGCATTTAGGACACTTGGAAGCCTCCTTTTGGAAGCCTTATCACAAGCAGAACTTAAATGAAGCTTTTTGGTCTAAGCTCTCTTGGAAGTGCATGCCAGTCTATAACATTGTGGTTATAATGTGTGTGTCTATGTGTTTTATTTAGCAATTGCAGTTCTGCCACCCTACCTCGCCCCAGTATGTTGTAGCTCTCAGAAGGGTATCTAAGTTATAGGGAATCTACAAGAGAGGGAATCCTCATTTTTCTTTTCTGCAAACAAAGACACTGTAATTCAAATGAGCTTGCAAGGGTGTCTCATAAGAAAGCATGGACACAAATATTCTGGCTGGAGTAGGAAGAAGCAAGCCCAGCTGCCCTGAACATGATAACACTTTGCTGTTTCTTGGACAGGGCAAACATCCACCTCCATTTTTGTGATTGCTGCAGAACTTTCACCAGTACCAGCTCCCAATGTCAATCTAGAAGTTATGGTAGTGCCCTAGCCAGAACGCGAGTCCAGGACTTATTCCTGGATGTTGCTATGCAAGCAGAGCAGTGCATAGAATTAGCATGCTAATACTGTTGCATTATTGAAATTCTATCAATTGTGAAGTGTTTGCCCTTCCAAAAGATGATGATGATAATACCCCACCCATCTGTCTGGGTTTCCCCAGCCACTCTGGGGGGCTCCCAACAGAATATTAAAAACACGATAAAACATCAAACATTAAAAACTTCCCTTCAGATGTCTTCTAAAAGTCAGATAGTTGTTTATTTCCTTGACATCTGATGGGAGGGCATTCCACAGGGTGGGCACCACTACTGAGAAGACCCTCTGCCTGGTTCCCTGCAACCTCACTTCTTGCAGTGAGGGAACTGCCAGAAGGCCCTCGGCTCTGGACCTCAGTGTCTGGGCTGAACGCTGGGGGTGGAGTCTCTCCTTCAGGTATACTGGACCGAGGCCATTTAGGGCTTTAAAGGTCAGCACCAACACTTTGAATTGTGTTCAGAAACATACTGGGAGCCAATGAAGGTCTTTCAGGACCGGTGTTATATGGTCTCAGCAGCCTCTCCCAGTCACCAGGCTAGTTGCCGCAAAAGAGAGTTGCTTAACAACTAGCGGATTTCACAAAAACATTATTGGGTTTTAGGGTGCCTTTGATTACTTGCCTCTCAGGCATGTTTCGCAAGGCTGCTTTCCCGCTTAACAAGCTGCTACTTCAGAATTGTCTCAGGTCCCATCTCGTAGGTGTCTGGTGCACAGAAAGCTCAGTGTTCGTGAAACGGATCTTCCTTTCAGTGTTCAGGGGAGAAAAGTGCCTCGGCGGAGATGTAAAACAATCCTACTGTTCAGTGTTTTTTGTGCGGATGAAATACATGACAACTTCATTTTAAAAACAAACAAAGCCATCTGAAATGCGCTAGATAAACAAGAAATACCCTGTGTTCCTTGGTAGGCTGCCTAAATGCTGCTCTTTCTCTCTTTCTCCCGAGTAGTTAAAAGTCAGTCACTTCTCCTGAACAATGGTGCCCATTATACAGAACTTGCTATGCCTGAGAAAGCACAGTTCAGTTTTTGGCACAGCTCTTTGGGCCTGAATCACAAAAGAGTTTGTACTGGGTGTAAGTGTGGGGGGGGGGAGAGAGAGAGAGATGCAAACTATGTGATGTGCTGTTGTAACAGTGGTGGGCCATCGCAGGCACCACTGTGTTGAAAGATTTGGCTGTGACTCTGAAAAATGTGTGATGGAGATCTAGCGTTGCCATAGAGTTGGAGCTTGAGAAAAGAAATACAGGCCTCCTTTGGAGAGGAGGAAATTGAAGATGCAATGGAGACCACCGGAAGAATGCTAGGGTGGATTCATTTTACTGAGAGCAGGAACGACTGCAATGCATTTTATCCCCCCCCCCCATTAGAGAGATGGGGAAATGGTTGGAGGGCAATTGCTGAACCTGAGCATGTTCTCATGTTTCTCTTCTGGAAGAGGACCATCACTAGAGCGTGAGACTCATAACCTCAGAGTTGTGGATTTGAGCCCCATGCTTGGCAAAAGATTTGTGCATTACAGGAGACTGGGGTTGGATGGCTCTCGCGATCTATTTCAGATCTATGATTCTACGAATCCCAATGGGTAGCAAACCATAGTACAGTGGTACATTGGTTTACAACCATAATCCATTCTGGAGGTCCGGTTGTAAACCAAAACAGGTTGTAACCCAAGGCGAGCTTTTGCCAGTGGGGCCTCCAAAAAAAAAATTAGGAAATCGGTTCTAAGTGCTCACTCTGAGTGCTCACTGGAAGGACAGATCCTGAAGCTGAGGCTCCAAGACTTTGGCCACCTCATGAGAAGAGAAGACTCCCTGGAAAAGACCCTGATGTTGGGAAAGATGGAGGGCACAAGGAGAAGGGGACGACAGAGGACGAGATGGTTGGACAGTGTTCTCAAAGCTACCAGCATGAGTTTGACCAAACTGCAGGAGGCAGTGGAAGACAGGAATGCCTGGCGTGCTCTGGTCCATGGGGTCACAAAGAGTCGGACATGACTAAATGACTAAACAACAACAACAATCCAAAAAAAGGGGCACGCACTTCCGGGCTTGACGTGGTTGTAATCCAAAACAGTTGCAAACCAAGGTACCACTGTACTGAATTGCACTTGTTGTTGTTTCTCCCCTGGCAGAGGAAACAGTAGGGCACTATGGTAGCTTTGGGTGTCTTTGCTCTGAAAGGAGAAAAAGAGTACAACTTCACACACAGAAGTAATGGCAAAATGGAAGAGAGAGAGACTGGGAAGAGGTTGGGTGACTGACATTAATCTGCAAGGCTGGCCTTCAAGGGGATACCCATTGTTTCTCCAGTCGGTGCTTTTGGCACAGCTTCTAGTTAGTTGCTGTTTTGTTTTGTTTTTTGTTTTTAAATGACGACTATTTGGTAATGTAGTAATGATACTCTTTAGGTATAAATCCTGGAAACTGGCTGTTAGTTTCTGCGGCCGCTTGGATTCAAGATTGGTACCAACTGAGAGATGGTGTTCAGCACTGTTTCTTTCTGTCTTAGTAGCACTATTTGTTGATGTGCATGTGCTATTTTTTATGTTGTACTGTATGAACTGGTGAATTGCTTTTAAAAGGTCTTTGGAACTCTGGTCTGAATGGTATGCATAGCTGAAATGGTGCACGTCATCCTATACTATTTGGGAAAGGGTAACTTCTTTTTTAAAATATTGACATCTTTTTTTCCAAATAGCACAGTTCCTTTCAATAAACGTGTGCTAATGATAACCTAGGAAATAGGTTAATATTCCCACAGTTATCTGCCTCCTGAGAGATACTGTGAGGTAGGAGTGCATTAAACCTACTTTGCAGCAATTGCACTAGCTGCCTGTCAGCTTCTGGGCCACATAGAAGCAACTGGTGCTTAATTTTTTTAACACCTCAAGGCCTGAAACATGCACACACCTTGGAGACCCATGTTCTCTGTATGATCAATCACTGTTTAATTGACAGTCTTGCTCTGCAACAGGAGGGCACCAGGTGCAAGGAACAGGGCTTAGCTCTACAGCATTGGAGCAATAACAGTACTCTTCTCGGTGAGCCCACAGCTGCTTCCTTCTGCGTACAATATAAAATCTTCCTATTTCTAAGGGCGCTTGATTGTTGGGTTTTAATTCTTTGATTTGCATTTGCAGGTTTTTCATTGCTTATTTTGCGTTAATACATCTTATCTTGAGTTAATGTTTTGAAGGAATCTGCTCTGAGTATAGGAAAAGTACATTGCACCCTTTAAAATATATATATTTTCAATGCCTACTTTCAATGTCTACTTTAAGCTGCTTTCATAGTTAGTGTTTTGTGTGTGTACTTTTGAGTTTGTCAGTACTTATTTCTCAGTAGATATGCGTAGGGAATGCACTCTAAATAGCACCGAGTTCAGTGGGACTTCCAAGTGTGTAAGATTGCAGATTTAATGTGTTAGTAAAAACAGCCTACTTGGCTTTGAGTTTTATTTATGCGTTCCCATTTTATTTTGATCAGTTTCACGGCTGTTACTTTTTAAAAACCTACGAAGCACAGCATGCAAGTGATATAAAACTTTTAAATTAGTGTTGCATTTACTTGATTCTCTTCTGAGTATTTTTATCTTCTTTTCAAAGAGGCACCTAGCAACTTCTTTCCTCCTCCTCCCACTGGAAAATCAGCTTTGAAATTACTAATATTCATAATGTTCTCTAATATATCTTAATCATAAAGAAAGCAATAGTGCTGCATGGTGTCACATACAGTGGTGCCCCGCAAGACGAATGCCTCGCAAGACGAAAAACGCGCAAGACGAAAGGGTTTTTCGGTTTTTGCGTTGCTTCGCAAGACGATTTTCCCTATGGGCTTGCTTCGCAAGACGAAAACGTCTTGCGAGTTTGTTCGCTTTTTTCTTAAAGCCGCTTGAAGAGGCGCAGTTGCGACGGACCGTGCTTCGCAAGACGAAAAACATCGCAAGACGAAAAGACTCGTGGAACGAATTAATTTCGTCTTGCGAGGCACCACTGTAATGATATGTATCGCAGCAACCAATGATCCTCAAATAACCCACTTGGAAAGATTTGATTTATTCCTAATATCATTTGTATTTTTTCCTGTACAGCTCAATTTTTCACCCACCTTTTAACTCAGAGTTCAGTTAAAAAAAAATGCTGTTAATAATTGCCTTTCGTAACTTTAGATTTAAAAACAATATTGTGGATCCTGGCTGAACTGAACTTTCTCATGATTGATGTGAGTCAATTGATTTGACAAAATTAACACAATCTTTCTTGGCCATATATTCCCTCCCCCCCCTTCCCGGTCTTGTTCTTTCCTTGAGTAATGCCATCTGTTCCCATATATCTGAAGGAGAGGATTCAGAACTGTGTTTTTGCAGAATAATATAACTGGAACTGTCACAATTTATCCTTTTATCAAGAGGCATCTGCAACATAAGCTATTTTGCTTATCTGAATGAGTTCAGAATATCTTCAAATAGAACATATTACATGCAGATATTTGAACCGATATGTCGACATTCCTTGTCTAGGGTGGGCTGAAATCTGTGAAGTTTAATGGAACAAGACTATTCTCTCTATAACTTGTTAAAATCCCTAGGGTGAACAGAGTTCAGATCCATCATTGTTCCAGGATTCTGTCATCCAATTGGTTCCACTCTGGTTAAATTTTGAGGAAATCTGGATTTTCGAATGCCAGGGTGAACAACAGTCAGTTGTTGTGGGTGTAAAGGAGAAGACCTATTCTGTAAAGGCCCCATCGCTCTGGGACACATTACCAACTATTCTCTGACAAGTCCCACTCCTTGAAGACCTACTTTTTTTTTCTTGATTACTCTTTTCCTTCTATTGTTGAGTTTGGTGATTGATATGTTCTGTGGGTTGTAGCTGTGTCGCTCAGCTGGTGACAAGGCTTCTGCCAATCGAACAGGGAGGCAAGCGGTTTTTGGCACCCCTCTCAAATCTGCTGCCCCCTACTGCCCAAAAAATCCTGCTCGCAGGGGAGGATTTGAGGACCTTCCAGTGCTTATTTAAGGAAATTGCAAAGACACCAAGAGGAAGGAAAAAGTTTTGAAATTTGCTGCTCTGCTGACAGTAGCCTTACTGTCAACAGAGTGACACCTTAGGACACACCCTTGTATTTTGGAGTTGGGTGCTGTTGTTTTTCTTCTATAATGGGAACATCTGAATCCCAGTGTTAAAATACAGTTTCAATAAAATACAGCATTTGGAGTTTCCTGATGATCATGAGTTTTCCAGCCATACATGTATGTTGTGGGAACAAGAGAGAGAGTTTAATTCTTGACACAGCTTACAGTGGGTACCTGGTTTGCCCTGAGAAAACAACCAACCTTTAATTGTTTTCATTATGGTAACCTGTCCTGGAACTTTAGGGTGAAGAGCAGGCTAATCATCATCAATGAGAACTGTAGATTGCAGGTGTTTTTTGTTCTGCTATGTTACTTTGAGTTACTTCTTTCTATTACTCAGTGCCACTTTGAAGCCCATCAAGAGGAAGGGATGGTGATTTCTCATATGGCTGTCGCAGGAGTTGGGATCTGGATTGCCTTCACATCGGGATCTACGCTTCGCCTTTTCCACACCGAAACCCTTAAGCATCTCCAAGATGTGAATGTCGCTACCCTGGTTCACAATATGTTGTCAGGTACCAGTGTTATATACATTTATTTAAGGGTGTCCGCTTTGTTCAGGTTGTGGAACTTTTTGAGTGTTCCAGTGCTTCACAGGCATGGCAGCTAAATAGGAAATTTGCATAATCAAAATATGTAAGTCACAATAACTTTTTTTTGGGGGGGGGTAAACATAATTGCATAGTATTCCAGATTTCTGTCCAAACAGTGGTACCTCGGGTTAAGAACTTAATTCGTTCTGGAGGTCCGTTCTTAACCTGAAACTGTTCTTAACCTGAAGCACCACTTTAGCTAATGGGGCCTCTCGCTGCTGCCGCGCCACTGCCGCGCAATTTCTGTTCTCATCCTGAAGCAAAGTTCTTAACCCGAGGTACTATTTCTGGGTTAGCGGAGTCTATAACCTGAAGCATCTGTAACCCGAGGTACCACTGTATCTTGCATAGCTTTTTTTTTTTAAAAAAATGTGCACAGCTTCAAAGTTGGTATTTGAAGATGAAAAGCCATTTTTATGTCTGCCTGGACACTGTTATACTTGTTTTTAAGCAATTGCTTATATTTAAGATGTGCCTATAACTATGAAGCAAGCTGTAGAAGAAGTCACCCCAATATCTTTGCCCAAAATGTGGTTACTAAGCACTTTAAGGTAAAGGTAAAGGATCCCTGGACAGTTAAGTCCAGCCAAATTCAACTTTGGGCTGTAGCACTCAGCTCCGCTTTCAGGCTGAGGGAGCCAGTGTTTGTCCATAGACAGCTTTCCAGGTCATGTGGCCAGCATGACTAAACCGCTTCTGGCACAATGGAACACCGGGATGGAAGCCAGACCGCACGGAAATGCTGTTTACCTTCCCAGCCACACCAGTACAGTGGTACCTCGGGTTAAGAACTTAATTTGTTCTGGAGGTCCGTTTCTTAACCTGAGGCACCACTTTAGCTAATGGGGCTTTCCGCTGCCGCCGCGCCACTGCACGATTTCTGTTCTCATCCTGAAGCAAAGTTCTTAACCTGAGGTACTATTTCTGGGTTAGCGGAGTCTGTAACCTGAAGCGTCTGTAACCTGAAGCATCTGTAACCCGAGGTACCACTGTACCTATTTATCTACTCGCATTGGCGTGCTTTCGGACTGCTAGGTTGGCAGAAGCTGGGACAGAGCAATGGGAGCTCACTCCATCGCAGGGATTCGAACCGCCAACCTTCCAATCGGCAAGCCCAAGAGGCTCAGTGGTTTAGACCACAGTGCCACCTGCATCTCTACTACGCCCAATTTATGATTGTTAGATGGTTATGGCCCTTCCCCCTACCCCTTTTAACAAAACTCAATCTTTAGGGGAAGACAGGTTATAGCCGAGAGTTTAGACTAAATGTGATCCACCTGGAGAAGGAACTGGCAAACCACTCCAGTATTTTGCCAAGAAAACTCCATGGACATGAAAAAGGAGAAGCTTTGAGAAGAAAGTGAGAGTTTCCAAGGCATGCTCTGGTTCATGGCATCACGGAGAGTCGAACACGACTAAGACGACTAAACAACAACAAGGTGTTGTTTTTAATAGGGTTACTTGTTTAATTGATTTTTTAATATTTCTATTTATATTGTGTGTTTTAGTTGTATCCATTTTAATTTATGCTGTGAGAAACCCTAAGTCCTGCCATGGGAGGAAGGTGGGAGATATATAAATAGAATGATCTGGAAACAGACAGACATTTTCAAAACAATTCCTGAGTGTGTCCTTTTCCTGTAAACGTGAGAGTAGGTAGTAGGGAGTTGGGTGTGGATTTTGCTCTTAACTAGTCTCAAATATAGTAAAATATCCCCATCCACTGCCAGCCCTTCTGTCTCACCTACACTTTTATTAGCTCCAAAAGTGCCCTGTGTTTTGAGTTTAATAAAGCTATGTTTGGTGTCCACCCCCAGTTTTTCTAATAGCCATGTCTAACTTTGTTTCATACTCACACATAAGCTTGTCCTGAGTTCAGAAAGGGTTTCCATTCAGTTTGCTACCATTGTGGGAAAAGAATCAATGTTTTGTAGTGTTAGGGGCAAACTGTATTCCCCCCTCCCCCCCCCCTTCTACGCTTGGTAGTAACTATGTTGTGTGTTTTTAATGGAGGGAGAAAAAGCTAACTGGAAAATATTTAGTCTTAGCTGCAATTGCCATGGAAATAAAACAAGATGATGTAAACTGTGCTTTTCTGTTGAAGAGCTTGAGTTAATTATATATGTGTGTGTGTGCCCTGGTGTCATTTCAGCTGCTTTTATTTTATCTGAAGAATTTTTCCTGTCCTTATAAGCGAACAGCCAAAGTTTCAATAGAGTTCTTAGAATTGTGATTGATGCTTGAGACAAATGTGTTATACTTGAGAAAAGGAATCATTTTAACATTTAAAATGAGTACACTGGGTATCGCTTTTTTGCATCGGCGTTTATTGCTCTGTCAGGGATCCTATGTACATGATATTTTTGTACATAATGTTTTATTTGCTAATGCTGAGTTATGACTGGGACTACTTTAGCAGAAGATCAATTTCATAAAGCAACAGGATAATGATGTGCGTGTATGCGCAAACACACAGAGAGTTTCATGCTGAAAATGAAAGTGCGGAAGGAAAACTTCTGAGAACGAAATCCTTTTAAAGAATTTACAGAAAATATTTTGGGGGTGGGGGGCACAAAACTGATGTCAGGATAAATCAATACTTTGAGTCAGATTGTAGCAACACTGTAAACCCAAAATAACCAGCTGCCTGGTGATTCATTTTCATATTCCTTCTCTTTTACTTTAGACAATTTATATCTGAAATAATCATTGTGCCGTTAATGGGCTTGTTGGTTATAACTTACCTTGAGGAAAGGGGGCAAAGAAAGAAACAGGCTGAAAACAAGGCCTCTTAATTGTGCCCCTCCAGCTTTCTGCACTGAAATGGTTTTTCTAGTAGCACGCCTTTTTTTGTTTTTAATTAAAAAAAACACCTCCTATATTGCAGGCCGATATTCCATTTTTCTTTTATGGGTCCCACATCCCCTTATATTACGACCATCATATTAAAGTCTGCCTGAAAGGCTTCTAAATTAAAACTCTTGTTCCTTCAATACTCTGTTGCTGTACTGAACACCCAGAGGGGAGGGAAGCTGTTGCTAGGTAGCAGCAGGCGGGCACTGCTTGACATGTATGTGTCATGGACCGCACTTTAAAAATTCCTGCGCTAGAACAGTGCAGAAATCGGATTTCTCCTATAGCCTCATCTTGCAGGGATGGGGAGGGAAAAAACTACCCGTCCTATTAACAGGCTAGTGTTATAAATGTATATTGCTCACTTTGAGAAATAGATGGCTGTTATGTGTTGGAACGGTAAGATTTAGCGGTGATACTCATCTTCTATAGTTGTGTTGTTGTTGTTGTTTAGTCGTGTCTGACTCTTCGTGACCCCATGGACCAGAGCACGCCAGGCACTCCTGTCTTCCACTGCCTCCCGCAGTTTGGTCAAACTCATGCTGGTAGCTTCGAGAACACTATCCAACCATCTCGTCCTCTGTCGTCCCTTCTTCTTGTGCCCTCCATCTTTCCCAACATCAGGGTCTTTTCCAGGGAGTCTTCTCTTCTCATGAGGTGGCCAAAGTATTGGAGCCTCAGCTTCACGATCTGTCCTTCCAGTGAGCACTCAGGGCTGATTTCCTTCAGAATGGATAGGTTTGTTCTTCTTGCAGTCCATGGGACTCTCAAGAGTCTCCTCCAGCACCATAATTCAAAAGCATCAATTCTTCGGTGATCAGCCTTCTTTACGGTCCAGCTCTCACTTCCATACATCACTACTGGGAAAACCATAGCTTTTACTATAGTTGTAGTCTGTATTAAAAAGCAGCAAGATTTCTCTCAATTCTTCCAAAGAGTTTAAACCTTCTATAAAGGGGTGTGGAGAAACCCTTTGCATTATTCTCTTCTGGGAGTCTTCATACCACTGGTGGGCATGTCTAGAAGCAAAAGTTGGAGGAGCAGTCAATGTGATTCTTGCCTTTTGTATAGGAAACCTCATTCCTCCATAGGTTCCTACACATCACCGCAGAAAACCCAGTTTTTCTGCCTGGACACTGAGGTCCAGCGCCAAGGGCCTTCTGGCAGTTCCCTCACTGCGAGAAGCGAAGTTACAGGGAACCAGGCAGAGGGCCTTCTTGGTAGTGGCACCTGCCCTGTGGAACGCCCTCCCATCAGATGTCAAAGAAATAAACAACTACCTGACTTTTAGAAGACATCTGAAGGCAGCCCTGTTTAGGGAAGCTTTTAATATTTGTTCAATTACTGTATATTAATATATTTTGCTGGAAGCCGTCCAGAGTGGCTGGGGAAACCCAGCCAGATGGGTGGGGTACAAATAAATTATTATTCATTAAATCAATCAATCAATCAATCAATCAAACAAACAAACAAAGTCATTAGTGCAGTTCAAGGCCATGTTCCAGCCAGGCAAAAACACTCCAGGAAGGGAACAAAGGAGAGCTGGTGAGGGCAGTGTGGTGTGTGGCCTGGGGAAGAGTCCCAAAAGCCAAGATGGAGAGGCCTTGGGCCTGGCACTTCCCAGTCCTACTCTATAGGGGATGTCTGATGGGATTAAGAAGATCCAGCTTTGTATTTTTAGGTGAGAACCCATGTTAAAATAAACTTAGTCGTTCCGGTTTGGTCAGTCGCTTCTCCCTCTGAACGCCTGAGCAGGGTCAATAACGCAAAACAGGTGCTTCAAAGTAATCTTAAGTCCGCGCATTGCTCCTAATGTGATACTTGCATTCGTTTTATCCACATGCCTTTCCTGTTCACATAGAAAGGAGATTTGATTTTACAATTTTTGCATTCAAAGGAGCACTAGGGAAAGGAGAGCCAACTCTTCTTCCCTCTCCCACTTTACTCTGCTTTGCTATGTTGCTTTGACCAATTTCCTCTGAACTGGACTCCTTTCCAGTTTCTGAACTGGGGCGAGAAGGAACTGTTTGAAGCAAGGGGTGGCTAATCTTGAGGCCCTCCGGATGTTGTTGGACTTACAATTCCCATCAGCAACAGGTGGTAGCAGTTAATCCAACAACATCTGGAGGGCCTCAGAATAAACCACCCTTGACCTAAAGCAACAAGGCTACTGCAGGAAGGTTGAGGGAGATGGTAGATTTTGCTCTCTCCTACTGGCATGTTCATTTTCACTGAAAATTTGAGAACCCACTCCGTCCCTGTGTTTCTATGTGAGCAGGGCAAACAGTTGCCTCATCAGGTTAGTTTAGCTCTCTGTGCAAGTGGCGGCATGCTCTGTTTCACTAGCACAGTGTTTCACGAACTTGGGTCTCCAGCTGTTTTTGGACTACAGTTCCTATCATCCCTGACCGCTGATCTTGCTAGCTAGGGATGAAGGGAATTGTAGTCCAAAAACAGCTGGAGACCCAAGTTTGGAAGAGACTGCGCTCATCAGATTATCTGTTTAGTAATATATTTGTAAACCTCCAGCTAGTGTAGCCAACAGGCTAAAAATTATAGCTGTAAACGTGTCACCAATATCTTCCTATATTGTGAGAGAAACATGCAGCGGCAGTGTCTGTGAGCTTAGTTTTGTATTGTCGTAAATGCCTGTTGCTCTGCAGGGGGAGAATATTTCCTTGAGGTAGCATCTGGCAAAAGCAAACCTGTGCCCAGGGGTGGAGTGTGATGGCTTTTAGCATCTAAATGAGTGAATGGAAAATTTTAAAATAACCTATACAGCTTCGTTTTGCTTTTGTGCAACAGGGTGAATGGTGGGTTAGAACCTCCTTTCTGCCTAATTTCCTCTAAACTAAAGTTCTAAAGCAAGAGATCCTTAAACTGTAACAGATTCTTACTACTCTCTTGGGGAAACACCAAAGGAAGGGGGCATGCAGTCACGTAAACCTGGCCGTGGTATACTTGAGTTTCTTTATTCATCACACCTGTGCCCTTGCTCTTCCTTCAAATAATTACACACTGGCTTACAAATGGATTCCAGGTGGCTTCTCAGCCAGGCAATTTACAGGGTGAGACCTGCTTAACTCCAGCCATACCACAGAATCATCATTTTCTTTCGGACAATTCCTTGGGCTCTAGTGCTCTTGAGTTGACATAATTTTACATATAACTCGGCAACCCTACCCCATTTCTCCTTGAATAACTGGAACAATTTCATGAATTTTAGTTTGAGCTGCCATTTATCCTCAGCTGAGCTGCAGATAGCAAGGTGCACCAGTGTGGAGTTTTAAGATATTCAGAAGAATCAGGGATGCTTAACTATATTTTTTGAAACAGTAAATCTTACTCCTTTTCACTCATGCCTGTTGCACTGATCTGAACAGCCCAAGTTTAATCATAAGGATTTTGTTATAAAGCCCATGTTGCCATGAACTCTGGGCTTTTTACATTTCAATGTAATTTTTTATTATTCAGTAAATGGTATTTTTATTCATTATGTCATATCCTGATGCTAACATTTCCCCCAGTGCTTACATTGGATTTCATAAAACATAATCCTTTCAGAACAATTCCGCTGACTGAAGAAATTCTTGATTTGTTCCTTTAACAACTGATGACAGCTTAGCTATGTAACAAAGCAATTTCCATTATTTACCTTGTTGTGTGACATGTGTTTCCTGCAAACTGAAGAGGGACAGGAAAGTGTACCATTTCCTCAGGAGAGGGAGAGTAGGGTAACAAAAACATCATTGCAATAGGTCCTAACTCTGCCAGAAGATTAAAATGCCTTCATTAATGGAAGAATGACTAAATAGGAGGGTGGATTTTGGACAGTTATAAAACGTACAGACATGTAGCCTAGGTGATTTGCAAAGTCCAAGAGTTTCCTTCAGTGAGAAGAATCAAACAGCAAGAACAATTTGGAAGTGCCCTAAGATTGTCCTTCAAATACTTTTTGGAACTAGGCTGATACTGTGCAGTTCACTCTCTAAGATTATCACTGAAGGAAAAGTTCAACTTTAAACCTTTGTTGTTGTTGTTGTTTAGTCGTTTAGTCGTGTCCGACTCTTCATGACCCCATGGACCAGAGCACGCCAGGCACTCCTGTCTTCCACTGCCTCCCGCAGTTTGGTCAAACTCATGATGGTAGCTTTGAGAACACTGTCCAGCCATCTCGTCCTCTGTCGTCCCCTTCTCCTTGTGCCCTCACTCTTTCCCAACATCAGGGTCTTTTCCAGGGAGTCTTCTCCTCTCATGAGGTGGCCAAAGTATTGGAGCCTCAGCTTCACGATCTGTCCTTCCAGTGAGCACTCAGGGCTGATTTCCTTAAGAATGGAGAGGTTTGATCTTCTTGCAGTCCATGGGACTCTCAAGAGTCTCCTCCAGCACCATAATTCAAAAGCATCAATTCTTCGGTGATCAGCCTTCTTTATGGTCCAGCTCTCACTTCCATACATCACTACTGGGAAAACCATAGCTTTAACTATACATGACAAGGCAGTGATCCACGAAGGAGACTTTAAACCTAGGTGTCAATAAATGGCATGCCAGGTGATGCAGCACAGTAGCTTACGCAGTGCGTTGGGCAGAAGAGCCTGATTCAGATTTCTGTCAATTTCATTGTTGACATTTCTGCAGTTCTGGTTGTCTGTAAGGATTCTTGTTGCAGATCTGGTATTGTAAAGGGTTACTGAGATGATGCATGTGAAGCACTTTGAATAATTGATTAGCGTTCAGTTTATCTGTAAAAATTATAGGAGCAAAGGTGTGCTTTTTATATAGCTCTAAGTGACAGAATGGCCCAGTTTTTCAAAATTCCAAATTGAGATCGTGTATGTGCATAGTTGTGACCATGTCCACCTTTATGCCAATGGACCTGCTGAGTAAAAAATTACATTCTTATCCTCTTGATATTAGCTACATTAGTTGATGCAATGTAACATGAATAATTTGTTGTAGGGTTGCGTTTTACAACAATTATTAATTGTCCGAGTCCTGTGTTGGATAAATTTATCCCAAAGGGAGCTCATTATGAGCTGTTGATGATCATAAACTGAATTGATCAGGAACCATTTTTGAGAAATGCAAATAGAACAATAATTTGAAAAGCTTCTTACTATCTGACCATATGCGCTTAATATGGAGAAGTACAGACAAATCATGTTGCACATCTACCATCCTATGATGATTTTATATTGTGTTAGAAGTTCACATCCCCCAACAGGTGTTTCCTCATTTCCCAGTTGTTCCATTGCTTCAAGAACAGAGGATTTCCGTTTGACCTCACCTCCGATTGTTTATTTCCTTCTGCATTCAAGATGTTAGATTCCTGGATAATCACTTGCAATCTTCACATGTGGAAACAATGTTTTTTCAGTGGTGCAAGCCAGCACTTAGACATTTCTGAAGCACTGCTGTGCCATGCTGGGACTCTGTTCTTGCCCTGTCTCCATCATGTTAATGCTGTCAAAATGCTGAAGAATAGGACGTAACATATCCACACATGTTTTCAAAACACTGTAGGCAGATGACAAACAACCAAAAGATGATTTTTTGTATAACTGGTTTCTGTGTGTGTGTGTGTTTTGTTACTGGAAGCTGGTAAAGCACACCTTTCACACTTCTCTGTGTAGATACAGGTAGGTAGCCACGCTGGTCTGCTGTAGTCGAAACAAATGCACACGAAAGCTCATACCAATAACAAACTTAGTTGGTCTCTAAGGTGCTACTGGAAGGAATTATTTTTTTTTTACTTCTCTATGTAGTTGTTGCAACTTCATTCCCACCAAAAACATTCTGCAAGGATTTCTTGTAGCCACCACATCCTCTGCCCCATTTTGTAAGGGAGACATTTGCCATGTCAACCCTAATAAGTCATAAAAAGGAAAAGGTAAAGGGACCCCTGACCGTTAGGTCCAGTCGTGGCCGACTCTGGGGTTGCGGTGCTCATCTCGCTTTATTGGCCGAGGGAGCTGGTGTACAGCTTCCGGGTCATGTGGCCAGCATGACTAAGCCGCTTCTGGCGAACCAGAGCAGCGCACGGAAACGCCGTTTACCTTCCTGCTGGAGCGGTACCTATTTATCTACTTGCACTTTGACGTGCTTTCAAACTGCTAGGTTGGCAGGAGCAGGGACTGAGCAACGGGAGCTCACCCCATTGGGGGGATTTGAACCGCCAACCTTCTGATCAACAAGTCCTAGGCTCTGTGGTTTAACCCACAGCACCACCCACGTCCCTAATAAGTCATAAGAAGAGCCCAGTTGCATGAGACCAAAGGCCCATGCAGTCCAGCATTCTTTTCTCACAGTGGCTGGGCAGAAGCCTATAAGAAGCCCATAAGCAGAATCCCCACCAATCGGTACTTGACAATGATGCTAGATCATAGCCGTCTTGGGTAGTAGCCATTGAGAGCCTTGTCCTCCATGAGCCTTTCCCATCCTATCATGCAATACAACCAGATTCAGCACTTTGGCCATGGCTCAGGTGGAATAATTGTGTGACCAGGTAATTTATTTCCTAGTATCACTTGTACAATTGTTTGGCTTCCTTGAGGTGGTCAAAAGGGTCGTGCAGTAGCATTTAATTTTATAACAAAGCAGCTCACTGGCAGTAAAAGTAGGAGCTATGAAGTTTGCTTTGAAAACGAACGGTTTGGCATCCTAGCTACCATCGCTATGTTGGGGCGGGTAATACGGAGCAAGTCACCAGTAACTGACAAGCTGTCAGTGATGTTAACTCCTTATTCAGAAAAACAGAGCAGTGTAGGCCTAGTGAGCACAGCAACTGTTCCCAGTAGATCTTGCCCCATGAGGCAGTTTCAAGGACTAAAATTCCCCGCCTCCCCTCAGCTTTCTTCCTCCCCCAATTCCTTCCCAAGCAATCTGAGGTTCCTTCTTCTCACCTGTCTCTGCCCCACCCACTGAGAGCCAGTGTGGTGTAGTGGTTAAGAGTGGTGGACTCGTAATCTGGTGAACCGGGTTCGCGTCTCCGCTCCTCCACATGCAGCTGCTGGGTGACCTTGGGCTAGTCACACTTCTTTGAAGTCTCTCAGCCCCACTCACCACACAGAGTGTTTGTTGTGGGGGAGGAAGGGAAAGGAGAATGTTAGCTGCTTTGAGACTCCTTAGGGTAGTGATAAAGCGGGATATCAAATCCAAACTCCTCTTCTTCTTCATACCTCTTTGAGTGATTAGATAAGCATTTACATGCCAAGAAAATAATGGCATGGTTCCATTCAGTGTGGTTTGGGGTTTTTTTAGTGGAGGGAGGTGGGGAGCAGGTTGTACCAGGCATTAACACTGTAAGTATTTTGTTTCTTAAGAATTATATATAATATATTATAATTTGTGTTTATTTATTTTGACATTTAAAAACAACTCTAGGCTGGAGCTTCTGGCAATATTTGGGAGGTCTAATGACTTCAACCTGACAGATGCCTTCCACTTTTGTCTTCTTTCCAGCTGTGATCAACTTAGTGTCATTCACCTTTTGGCTAGAAGGGCAGACTTTTCAGATTCATTCAAGGCTGCCCCCTCTGATCCATTCTGATGGAGCATTCAGGCATTCTGCGCCAGAGAGAGCCAGCATTGTCCCTTTCATTAATATTTTATTGTTTTGATATCCATCCTTAAGCCATGCACCAGTAATTTCCCTTTAAATACAATACGAAATGTGTGGTTCTACCTTTAAAAAAGATTCGAGTCTCAAATATGTAGTTTCACACAAATCGTTTTGCGCATCATGCAAAGCAGGTTCACTGCTTCACATTTGCAGGTTGAGGAAGGAAAGGCTTAAAAATACATCTTCTAAAGTAGCTGAATATGCTTGGGTAAATATATATATCTCCTTTTTTAAAAGGACTTCATCAGAATTATACAACTGTGAACTACGCATTTACACAATTGCTTCATTGTGCAATGAATAAACCCTATGAATCTGGTGTAAAAAAAAAAGGATTGCTTAGGTTGGGATAGTCTTAGTCTGAACTAGAAGTTCTGGATAAAGAGAAGAGAGCACACACTAGGTCTTCATTTGTGACAAAGTTTGAAAGTCAGTAGGGTCTACAACACTTTTTGGGCCTGGGGACATGTGGAAACCTTGAGACATTGTCATGGGGGTGGCAAAATACCCATTTCACAGGGCTGAAAACAGACAAATTGGAGGGTCAGGATGGGGCCTTGGTGGACACCAAGTGGGTGCCTGAGGGCCAAAGTAACCATTCAGCAGAAACCTAGATTTCTGCCAAATATCTAAAAAGCATCTAGGGGAGTGTGCAATTGGAGGGGTGCAATGGTAGGCTGCCTTAGGTACAGGTATAAAAAGTAAAGTGTTCCAAAGTATGGAATGGAGCAGATGAAGAGAAGCAAGTGTGTTTTTAGAAGCAGTGCAAATCTGCAATCCAGATACAAAACTCAGTAGGATTTAACTTCTAAAAAAATGTGCATAAATTGGACGACGTGTCTCTAACTGGTTGTATTCTTAAAGTTGCCTGGATTAACCATTTTACCCATACAGTAATCTGAAGGAACTCATCCACACTCTCCTCCATGGAATATTGCTAATGGAATCTGGGAAACTGGTCCAAGTAGGAAACAGTAGTCCCACCAAATGCTGTGTCTATTGCTAGTTATCCTAGAACAGTAGACGATATGTAAGAAATGTAAGCAGCATGCAGATTTAACAAGGTGCATTAAATCCATTGCAACACACCCTCTTCCTTTTAGCTTCATTTGTAAAACCTTGTTTGTTTTGCTTCCACATGAGTTGCAATGGGATGACACCTTAGAAATATAGATAAATTAGATCTGACAAATATTGAGTGGCTTTTTCACATACTGAGTCTGTAAGCTGCAACGTTGATTCATTTTTATAACAAACCAAAATGCCTTGTTTTAATAAAGCAGGATTTTTAAAAATGTTTTGTTTACAGCAAGCTCAATTTTATAATGGATTGTTTTCTTGTTTGCTGCTGGTTTTATTCATTTTTAAGGTGTTCTTCTATGTAATCTTTATCTTCTCACCCACCTTAGAAGGGCTGTTGTCCTTCAAGATGGCCTAAATATGTTTTAATTAAAAGATAAGTAAATAAATGCAATATCTTGCTTTTGGAGTAACTTTGTACCTCCTCAATCTTATAGGGCAGCAGCGTGTTTCTGTGACCAGCCTCCTGGTTTGCCATGGCTTGTTACTGGTTGGGACCAATCTTGGGATAATAGTAGCACTCCCAGTTCCTCGTTTGCAAGGAATTCCCAAAGTAACTGGTAAGTAAAATGACATTATTATTATTATTACATTTATATCCTGTGTTTTCCTGCAAGGAGCTCAAGGTGACAAGCATAGTTCTGTTAAGATTTCCATTCCACCTTAAGGGGCAGACGTGTGGAACTGTTGCATGTCACATGTCTGTTTACATTCCAGCACAGCTTGCTGGGAACTTCCTTTGTGTATAGCTTTTGCTTTTCCCATTCTCTCTGTGAAGACGAGAGAGATGACATGTTTTTTTGTCCTGATTTATGATTAATAAATCTGTAGTTGTAGTATGCTTCCACAAGCCTCACGCCTATTCTGTGTGCACAGTTCAATCTGCTGATAGTGTGCCTTGCTTTGAAGCCCGGGTCATTGATTTACGTTGGAGCAGAGGTGATGGGTCTTCACAGCAGGACGGCTGGAAGGAGACAGCCCAGCCGGGGCTAGCCAGCTGGCCTCCCGGCCCTCTGCATGTTGACAAGTTCTCCCCTATTTTACCCTCACAACAACCCTGTGAGGTTGGCTAAACTGAGGAAAGGTGATCAGCCCCAGGTCAGCCAGTGACCTTCATAACTAAATAGAGTTTTGATCTGAAATGCTGGATAACTGTGCTTTGGAAGCTGTTCTCACACGCATGCATGACTTACACTGAAGCACTAGAGAACATTGTGTGGCTCCTGCAGCAGCTTTTGAACTGAGTATCTGGCATAAAAATAAACTATAAATACATCTACAGTATATGAAACCCCAAGGACCTATTGGGAATTGCACATGAGTAGGTAAAGGTAAAGGACCCTTGGATGGTTAAGTCCAGTCAAAGGCGACTATGGGGTTGCGGTACTCATCTCGCTTTCAGGCTGAGGGAGCCGGCGTTTGTCCCCAGACAGTTTTCCGGGTCATGTGGCCAGCATGACTAAACTGTTACTGGCTCACGGAGGACCATGACAAGTGCCAAAGTGCACAGAAATGTAGTTTACCTTCCTGCCGCAGCAGTACCTATTTATCTACTTGCACCGGTTTGCTTTCGAACTGCTGGGTTGGCAGGAACTGGGACAGAGCAATGGGAGCTCACCCTGTCGCACAGATTTGAACCACTGACCTTCCGATCAGCAAGCCCAAGACGCTCAGTGGTTTAGACCACAGCACCACCCGCATCCCTGCACATGAGTAAGATGTGCTGAATTTGAAGGCTGCGCTTAATAGCCATTGTATTCTTTGAAATCCAAATAAAATTCTGAACCCTAATGCATTGATACTTTATGTTTTGCAGTTTGCTCCCCCCCCCCCGCTACTGTTATAACTGGTCAATTAGTTTTAGCAGCCAGTCCATATGTTAACAAGTAAAGAAAAATGCCCTACGGTTTAAAATCCCCTCTTCTTACTCCAGTAAACTATAACAGCTGAACACTCTACAGAATAAATGTCACTGCACTTAAGGATCTTGCATGTTTGAAGCTTTCATCTGGCCTCCCCAGTAAAATATGTTATCTATTTCAGCAAGGCCAGCAGCAATATGTATATGTGCAACAAGAGTGGAATATTAAGCTTAATTGGAAAAAAGGTCTTTGGCAGCAGATTGTGGAGAAAGCTAGTAATGTTAAGATAGTGCAAATGCCAACCAAAACATGTCAGCTAATTCCCTTACTCATGCTGTTGTGAAAACAGAGAACAAAGCATGAACTGTACGTCAACTTTAGCTCTGCATGTCCTCAGTTTTGCTGATTTGTTCTAGAATCATAAGGTAACTCCGGTATATATAATAGGCTGCTTCTGAAAACATTTTGTGCAGCAACAAGAAAAAGCAAAACTGCTGGCATATTCATAAAGCCAAGCAGGGTCTGGTACGGTTTCAAACTGGATGGGGGGGACAGTGTGTTGAGATTCTTGCACTGCAGGGGGTTGAACTAGATGACCCTCGGGGGGTCCCTTCCAACTCTACCATTCCGTGATTTTGTGAAGGTTTAGTCTTGTTCACCTGTCTTAACCTAGGGAGAGAGTCAGGGCAAGGCTTTGGAGAACAATCAAAAGACTGCAGGAAACCCCTGGCCTATATATGTAGCAGAATGGACTGTACCATTTTGGCCTGCAGCGGATGATCAATTGTTTATGTTTCCCTACATTAAAACCTCCCTGAAAATGGAAAATGACCACAGTAGGCAAAGGTATTTGTCCATTATGGTGTGCTGGTTTTTTGTTTCCCAGGGCGGGGTGTGTGTGTAAATGGAGGGGTACTCAAAACTGGTATTGCTCACCCGCAGTCTGAAATGGTATTGTGCATTTGTTTGCTTTACTATTTTTTTGCATGTGTAGATCCAGGCCTAGGTAATCAGGCAGGCAGGGTAACATCAGAGGGGAAACGATAGAAGGGAGAAGGTACTTGGGAGCACAAGGTCATCATATTGCTCAGCAAGATGGAAAGAGACCTGCAAGTATCTGTTTATAGGCAGCTTGAATCAATGAGTAGAGGTGGACCCAACAGAAGGTAGCAAAGACCAGCAGTGGCGTAGCATGGGTTGCCAGTGCCTGAGGCCATGCAGAGAGGGTAGATGGGTGGGAGGAAAAAGGACAAAGTACGCATGCACATTCAACTGCCAGGAGATCACAGTCACAGAGATCAGAAAAGAGCTGCTCTGTTGTCTGGAGAGGTAACTTCCTGGTTCACATGGAGAAGCCATTTCCAGTGGAGCCCAGTGACGGAAGTACACAGCTGTATTGAGGCAGCACCAGATGTTGAATTTTTGCACCCCTAATGATTCGCCCCTGGGGCAACCGCCCCTATGCTCCTCACACTACGTCATTGGCAAGCAGCTGTATATATCTCTTCCCTGTACAGTGGTACCTCAGGTTAAGTACTTAATTCGTTCCGGAGGTCCGTACTTAACCTGAAACTGTTCTTAACCTGAGCCTTAGCTAATGGGGCCTCCTGCTGCTGCCATGCCGCCGGAGCCCAATTTCTGTTCTCATCCTGAAGCAAAGTTCTTAACCTGAAGCACTATTTCTGGGTTAGCAGAGTCTGTAACCTGAAGCGTATGTAACCTGAAGCGTATGTAACCTGAGATACCACTGTAGTAAGGTCTCTCCTATAACATTTTAGGTAAGTTTACCATGTGATACAGGAGCATCACATTGAGTTCCCCCCAGTAAATGTTGCGCAATTGCAAAGTAAGTAGTCACCAAACTCGTGTTGACTTAACAATATGCAAATGTTATGACTTGGCAAGGTTTTTGTTCTGTGGTGTGCAGAGAACCGTTTAAAAAATTGTTCCGAGGACTGAATGGCTGGTGAAAGTAAGGTCAAGATAATGAGAATTGCTTTGTTTTAAATGAAGGTGTTGTTTTTTTCTCCCCTGGCTGCAGGAAGAGGAATGGTTTCTTACCATGCACATAACGGCCCAGTTAAGTTCCTTGTAATGGCCTCTGTGACCAACAAGCAAAGCAAAAGCAAAAGCAAATCAAGGCACAGCCTGAGTCGTCCTCGTTCGGGATTGAAAGATGAGGACCAAAAGAACGTTGTTCACAATGAGAGACCTAGTTCTTCTCTGAGCAACCCCAATGACAGTGCTGTTTGGCTGGGAGGCTCAGTAGGGTCCATCGCTCAGAAAAGTGACTTGTCTTCATCTTCTGGGTCCCTGACGTTGTCTCATGGATCAAACACAACTGAGCACAGGCCCGAGGAGAGTGCCGTCTATGAGCTTTTGAAAGAAGTCTCTCTTAGCCAGAGTAGAAAATGTCGATCCAAAGAAGGAAAAGCAGTATCTGTCTTGGTTATCTCTGGAGGACAAGGGCACAGAAGAGTGAACAAGAAGTGTAAGCAGCAGCGGCCAGATGAACTGGTTTCGTCTGTGATGGTTTGGCAGATTCCACTATTAAAGATCTAACATCACGGTACATTGTGATTTTGTGAAAAACGTCTGCTTTAGACCTAAATGTGTCTTCATCATGATGAACCTTCATCCAAATAGATTTCTGGTGTCACGTGAAAATGAGTTCTGGGCCCAAGTGTCAGTCTTTGCAGAGGTGTGCACACATATGACTAGCTGCATTGAAATTGGTGAGATTGCTTGCTTGAATAAGGTCCTAAAAAATATCATAAGATGTCCTTGGGTTGAAAATGCTTAGTTTTTAATGCAAACTCTCTAATGGAAATAGGGCGTGTAAGCTGCTTCTTTTTAAAAAACAACAACAATTTTGCCATTATTTATATTCAAAAGTTATATCCTAGAGAATACTAAATGAAATGCAAGGATCAAATAGAATTCCACCAGTGGGTCTCCCTTAACTTCTTCTTACAAAGCAATATAAATCTTCCATTTTGTCTACTAGCTTAATTCCAGAGGGCATAGGTAAACTTGTTGTATATTTCTTCAGACCAAAACAAAAGAAAAGTGTATTGAGTCAAATAGTAATTTAGATTTATATCCTTTGAAGCAAACAGCTAATACTATTTTAATACTCAGTATTAAAAAAAAATGCAGAAAATGTTGAGACACAAAACTACATAGTTTACCCTTTTTACTTATTTAAGTGTGGGGTTTTTGTTTGCTTTTTTTTTAACTGTTTGGTCATTGCCAATAGGTAGAAGAAAATAACCTGAATACAGATGTTAGTAGGTACAAATAGTAGTTCATGTTTTGGTGCTCTTTTGTTTATAGCATATTCTGTTGCTGGCAGTAGAATGTGCTCCATTTTATTGTACATGAATAATTGGGGGGGGGGGGTAAATAGCAAAACAAATTATGAGATTATGTATCCATAAAGTAGCAGAGTTCAGCACTATCCAAATACATGAATGTTTGCTAGAAGTGCACATTATTAATGCAAGCTTTGACCTGAAATCAATTGAAGTGTACATTTGCCATGTCTACAGGCCAAGCCCGGTGCCTAATATCTATGGAAAGAAGCATTCTATTTACAAGCAATAGGGGTGGGAGGTCATTTTGTTTAGAGCAAGTTTCACAATCCTGTTTTGCTTTATAACTTATGTTCCCATTTAGCCCTAATAATGCACACTTGGGATTCAGGTATAGGCAACACAGCAGTCTCTGATGTTGCTATGACTGTTGAGAAATGGTAACAACTTGAAGCCAGCCAACTACAAGACCAGGGCTTTCAACATCTAGTCCAGAAGTCATGACAGCTGTATGCATTCCTGCAAGTTGTTTCACAAGCGGTGGACCTCTGTGATGTCTTGAAACCTTCCTGATACTTGACCGCTGCATAATGGGGCCATCTTATGGATCACGTTTGACCATGCCTCTTAAAACTACCCGGACGGGTGTATTTGATCAATGATAGCAACCCTTTTCACAGCATGGGATGGAATAGCAACTGGTGTTGGTGTAACTTGCTGTACCCATGTACTCGGATCTCAGCAGGAATGTTGTATCACTCTGAGGTCACTCCTTGATGCAGGGAGAAGTCCAGTGGGAAAAGTTTGTACTGTATATATATTATGACCATTTACTGTAAGTGTAGATTTAGAATGGCCTTAAGATCATCAGATGATAGGCCCAGGCACTTAACCAAATGGGCAAAATAGGAATGTGGTTTGGGTTTACTTGAGATTGAGCAGGGCTGGATAGAAGGTACTTTGTGATCTACTGCTATATTGCTGGTTGATTTGCAGTGGATGGGCAAGCATTTCTGAATCCCAGATGTTTTAACAATTGAAAAGCCCCCTGCCCTCTTTTCTTTCTATATTCGTGGGCAGCTGGCTTCATCCCCAAGCCACTGTTTTGCACATGCTTCCCCAGCTGGTGTACCTTGAGCTGTAACAGAAAATAAATGTAGATCCCACGAGTGTGAAGCCTGCTGCTCACACTTGGCAAAGAGGATGTGAAGGTTGTTCACGCTTCTACCTCTCCCAGTAGTGTAACATTTGAATTATTGGTGCATGGGGAGATACGTCTCAGCAAAACCTGCGTGTTCCATTTGTGGACAAGGAACTAACCACAGACAAGATGCAAGTGCCCATACTGGAGCATGGAGCTAGATATTCAGAGATTCAATTGACTCTCACCCCTGCTGTACCTGACAGCAAACAATATCCTAGTGACCCCTTGTGTCCTTTACTGGAGCAATGGGTTGAGATCAACAAAAAGTGCTGATGCCATCTATGAAAGATGGAAATATTAGTCACTGTCCCAGCTTGCCAGATCAATTCCTAATAAAAACCCAACCAACCCAGTCTTCCAAATGTACTAGAAGAACTGTTTTTAGGCTTGTGTGCTGCTTTTGGTTTCAAGATACGTTTGAGCACAATGGCTGGTCATTCCTAAACCCAATGTATTTCCATGGAACTTGTGTACGCCTTTTCCTTGGAGCCACTGTGTGCACCATTCCTTTGGAAAAACCAAAGGAATAACATCCACTACCATAAACAAGAGCAGAATCGACCTTCTTTCTCATGACGTATGCACCGAAGTTACCTGCCTCTGAGATTTATGTAGCTGGTTCAGTTTCCTGCCCTGAATAGCCTTGCTGACTTTGGTTCCATTCATCCAAAGAGATGTAAAAAAATTCCCTGATCCCTTTGAACTTGCCTTTCTTGAACAACACCCCATCCCTGTGTGTGCAGCACATGCAGAATTGCTTTTGAAACCGAAGGGACTTTCAAAAATAAGTTTGTGCTGTGGCCTTGGGCTCACCTGCTCAAAGGAGAAAAAGTTGCAGATTCCGCTAGGCTGTCTCTCTGGATCCCAGCTGCTGACTGCTACCAAACACAGACTTCTGCAAATCTTCTGAAAGACATTTGCGCTGCTAGGTAGTATGGCAAAGAACAGCTTTAAAGTACCTTATGTAATTGTATATAGATAAAAATGCTAACAAGTAACCAAGTGCAAGATACATTTGCTTTGCGATATATTGCAAACTTTGTGCTATATTGCTTCAGTGTTGGGTGCACACCAGTGGTAATGTACTTCTAGAGTAAACGGGCATATATAAAAATAAACGTGTTGCTAGGTGGACCAGATTTTGCTTCGGCTTCCACTTGCAAGTACAAAAATCCTAAGAAAAAAAAAGGAGGAAGGGAAGAGTGTGCAACCACTATACCACATTAAATATTTTCTAACATCTAACAGTATGTGTTATAACCTGAGCCATAAGATTTGTATTTATGTCTACAATAAACTCAGAAAAAAATATTTCATAAAGAAAAACTGTGAATAAACCATTCCTCAAAACTATATTAACCTTTCTTATTTTATGAGTTAAAAGCCTACCAAAGGGTAGTTCTGGCTGACAGTGTCAACAAAAAATATATATGTAGCCAGATATTCCAAGCCATTTATTTTAATGCATTGGTGCTTCAATTGCTTATTGTTTACAGTGCACATCATTACTTGGGAAGCATGGAGGTGCTGTGATTCTCCCATAACTTGATAACAGTGTGGCACTTTTGCAATAATATTTTGCCACATGGTTCCCAAATAGCCCATCCTGGTTTTGGATAGCAGCCCTAACAAATGCCTAATAAATGCACCCTCCCTCTTTTTCAAAGCATTTACACAGCCGGGAAGATAAACAAGCCTCGTGAGGATCCTTTGAGCCTGGGGCTGCAAACATGGAATTGGTCAAGTAACCTGGTAGGCTGGATCCATGGCTGATGGGCTGTGTAAAATTGTGCTAATAAGCCAGGAGAGGAGAGATGGCGTATACTGGGATGTCAGCGTGATACCCATGTTCTATGGCGCACATCAAATGTCTCAGTAAATGCCTTTGGCGTAGACTCACTCTGACCCCTTATATGGGATTTGGTATATAAATTTTCCCTTGGCTTTTTTGCTGGCCCATGTAGGACCAGCATGGATAGCTGGCTCAGGTGGATATCTGATGTTTCCTCCCTTTATGGTCTTGATTGGTGGGCTACTACTAAAATGAGGCTGCATTTTAAGCTGCATTTTAAGCTGCATTTTAATTAACTGTTTTTTTGTTTTGTTTTTCTATTACATTTTATTGTCATTTATATTTGGTGTTAGCTTCCCTGAGCCCAGCCCTGGCTGGGAAGGGCGGGGTATAAATATTTTTTATTATTATTATTATTATTGTTATTATTCTTACCTCAAAAATCCACGGTGCAGAAGATGTTCTTCTTTCTGCTCAGTTCCTGTTTGTGCAGACTTGGCATCTCCTCCACTGAAAACACACACCCTGCCGATATGCCCACATTTTGTTGGATGCCAGGACTGGGCACCCTCCCATTCTGAAGTGCAAAGAGGCTTCTTTCTGTGAGCAGCAGTGGCTGTTGTAGGTGCCTTTCCTCTCCATTGTTGGGTTAGCTGTGAGGACCACATGATTTTGTGGTCCTGTTTCTTTCCCTACTCTTTTAGGTGTGGCCTTCATTTTGTGCTGCGCCATGTCCCCATGCATTTTCTTTCAGAATAATTTCATAGGTTATGTTGGCGGCGGCAGCGGGGGGGGGGGGTGTCGCTAACCATTTTGGGACGGTGTGCCGATTCGGAATTTTGAGGAACTGCTGTGAGACACCTCCCGGTATGAGTATGTGAACCAGAATATTCAGAATTAGGTTTCTGTTATGCTGTTGTGATTTTTTTTTTGAGGGGGATGGACAGGCTTTATGCCTGAGCCCCCCTTCAAATTCCTGGATCCAGCATGGATTTAATTCCTGGAATAGCCAGGCTAGCTTCCTGTGGGGTAATGGCCCTCTAAGTATGGGCCATTAAGGTAACAAAGGAAGTGGCTCTGAGCCAGATAGAAAATGGGTGGACGCCTCTCCCTCAACTTGCTGGTAGTTGGAAAGACAAAGGCCAGAGAGGAGGGGTGAGGTAGAAGCTAAAAGCAAGGTTGTAGGCTGGGCAGCTGGGAGAAGCAAGGCCCTCTTGGGGTGTTGATGCTGTGAGCCCTTCCATCATATGCCCAGGTTGTATATATGTGTAAATGAACCATATATCATAAAGACAGCACAGTCTCTACTGTCCCTCATTCCAAGGAAACCGAACCCTGGGTAAGCTCCTTGAACCCTGGGGATCTTGCACCACACAGAGTTTGGGCTGGCATGCAACAATACATTCTATCCACATCCTATGGAAGTGCTACAGGTGACGGCCTTCAGATCACATGATGACATAAGGTTTCATTGTTGTTTATAGATAGTATATAGTGGAATATAATAATAGTATAGAGCACAATTCCATTTGCCTTCAAGTCACACTGATGTCCGCAGAATGAAATATGGGCTTAGTCTTTCCCTATTGAAATCAAAAGGATTATAGTCACAGTTTATCAGTGCTTCTAATTAATGTACAGTCATACCTCAGAAGTCGAATGGAATTAAAACGTGGCTCCTGCAGCCAATCAGAAGCCACAGAAGTCTCATCGGACGTTCGGGTTCCAAAGAACATTCACAAACCAGAACACTCACTTCTGGGTTTGCGGTGTTCGGGAGGCAAAACGTTCAACTCACAAGGTATTCGGAATCCAAGGTATGACTGTATACTAGCTTCATTCTAATTATATCAGATACTAGCTACTGTATGTCTATTTTCTTACACTAAAAACTTTCTCCCAAACTACTTCAGTTGGCTCTACTTCAAATGGCGGCATTGAAAATTAATGGCATACAATCCTGTGCATGGGTAAAGGTAAAGGGACCCCTGACCATTGGGTCCAGTCGCGGACGACTCTGGGGTTGCGGCACTCATCTCGCTTTATTAGCCGAGGAAGCCGGCGTACAGCTTTCAGGTCATGTGGCCAGCATGACTAAGCCACTTCTGGCAAACCAGAGCAGTGCACAGAAATGTTGTTTACCTTCCCGCGGGAGTGGTACCTATTTATCTACTTGCACTTTGACATGCTTTCAAACTGCTAGGTTGGCAGGAGCAGGGACCGAGCAACAGGAGCTCACCCCGTCATGGGGATCCGAACCGCCGGTCTTCTGATCGGAATGGAATGGATTGCAACCTTTAACGAATGCAAATAATTTTCAATAGACAATACAACAAACTCCCCTCCTTCTGAATAGTGGGGGAGGATTAAACGGGAAAAAAAATAAAGGCAAGGGATGCAGAATAGGAAAAGAACCAGGGGATTGGGAAGGAAAGGGGTTAAAGGGTGTTGAGCTGAAGGGTAGCTGGGAGAGGTTGTGGAAGGCTTTGAGGAATGTTGGCTGCAAAGAGAAGACAAACAAGCCAACCCACGGCCACTTTGCAATGATAATCGAGCATCCCTGCACTCACTGAAATTCTGTAACACCCTGAGAATGAGTCAGGAAAATGAAAGCCTCTCTTCCCAGAGGAAGAAAACTGGAGGACAGATTTCAGCACAGCACTACTGTATATATATAAAAAAGACCTGTGGCTCTTCTCATCTCTCCCTCCACCCCTGAACACTACTCCTTCCAGCTTGGGTTGGAAGACTCCATGAGTCAGAGAGGTCAATGTGAGTTCACCAAAGCTAAAAATCAGGTTGTAGAACAGATGTTGATGTCTCATCCGAATGCATGTTTCGTGCTTCCCATCACCCAGTATTTTATTGTAGGGTGACTTGGGGGAAATGGAGAAAATTAGGTGTGTAAACTCCAAATGTTTTACATAATGTGAGTGGGTGTTTGTGAATGTGTGTGCTATCTTGACTACTTGGTTTAAAAATAAATAAATGCTGGCTAATGTTTTACTTTAGACTGAGCTTCTGCTCTATAGAAGATCAAGCAAGAAGATTGAACGGTCTGACTTTTAAATGATATCAAGGCATGACCCACTAGAACTGACCATACTGGCTGGTCCCTGGTCATATTGGCTGGGGCTGATGTGAGTTGGAATCCAGCCACATCTGAAGGGCTTCACAGGCTCATCCCCCAAATGTTAAATCTCTACATGGAGAAGGAAGACCAAGATTTAAGTAGGATGTGGAATGCTTAACACATGGCATGCAAGCAGAAATGACAGGGGCATAATGGAAAGAACTGTGGGTAGGAAGAATGCACAGAGATGGCTTTGTTGATAACAGTTCAAGTTCTATTTCTCCTTGTTTTCATAACCTCCCTGTACCCACTTACAAAGAATGTCTTCTGGGCTATCATCTGTTGTTTGCTGCTTTTTGCCTGATAACCTACTAAGCAAACTGACAACTAATCTGACTGTGTACGGTGGATGAATGAGGAAAGGCGATTGATCGTGATGGGAATGACATGCCATTAACATGACAACAACAGGTCTGCTACAAGGTAGCAAGAGACTGGAAAGGAGAATGTGGAAGGCATCCATCGCTTTATACAGCCCTAATATTGGAGCACTCTCTGGTTCTCCAGTTGATATCATTTTAAAGTCATGTGGCATGGATAGTCCAATAACATCTACAATGCCTCCCTGTCCCTGTTTCAATACTATATAATATTATGGAGTGTGTGTGTGTGCTTGTTCACCAATTCTCCTGCCTATTGGCTATTGCGCCAAGTCTTTCTTAGTTGTTTCCATTCCACAGTCCATAGACTGCTACAGAGGAATGCAGACTCCTTCATGCATGCACACTGATCACTTGAGGGCTGTATTTGTGAATGAGCCCTCATACATCAAACACAAACAAAAACTTTCATATGTCAGCATGTCCTCTGGCTAGCTCAGTTGGTTAGAGCCTGGTGCTGATAATGCCAAGGCTGCAGGTTCAATCCCTGTATGGGACAGCAGCATATTCCTGCATTGCAGTGACCTTGCACTAGATGATCCTCAGGGTTCCTTCCAACTCTACAATTCTATGATCTCTCCCAAATGCAAGGCTTTTTAGTGGCATCAGTACATTTAGCTGCAGTTTGCTATGTGCTCCTAAGTGTTGTGCAGGCATGTGTAAATGGGCTTTCTCTTGCCATTTGGTTTCTATTAAGCTTTTATCTTTGAAAAGAAAAGAAAAAGAAGCATAGAATAAAAATATAATTCCTTGTATGCCTACCTGCACTCCCCCCCCCATTCACCTGTTATTCCCCGTTGTGGGTGGTAATTCGATTTGCCTTTCCTTGATGGGTTGCCGCTCTGCATGACAGACTCCAGGAGCAAAGATGCCCGTTTAGCATTTGTGGTGATGCTCAGTGATGAGCGGCATGCTTTGATCTGCTGCGACATTTCCTATTTCCTCCCTACCTATTGTCGTTCCATGTCAAACAATGCCAATCACTTCCCCTTTGCGGGGTTTGCTTTTGATTTGCCTTCCTAGCGCACGGAGCCACCCTGTATATGTAGTCAGTATGGAAGCTGCCTCAGGGTTTGTCCTCTTCGCTCTGAACAAAAGAAGCTCCTCCAAATAATGGGATTTGCGACGAAGCTCAGGGGCGCATTAGGCCAGCAAACAGCAGGGGCTATAAACCCTCCACCCCACCCCATACTTTCTGTCCTGTTAAAAGGTTAAGTAAGAGTGCCAGCCACAGGTTTAAAGCCAAAGAGCTTCGGATTGTGTCACTGTGTGACAAGTAGCTGCTATTTTGCAGCGTGGGCAGCAACAAGTTTGCAATATTTGCTTTTCTCAAGTACTAAAGCAAAAAGGGTGTAGTCGAGGAGGCCAGTTTTACCCGAGGCTGATTTCTTGCTTTCTTATTTTAAAGCTACTGAACAAATATTTAAGGGTGCACCCAGTTCTATGTAGATTTACACGGGCGTAAGCTCCGTTGAACCCTGTGGCACTTTCTCAGCAAACCCAGAGGAATGTTTAACAGGGCGACGGCGAGCGGGGATAAACAAAGGGTCATCCGCCCGGCGCGCAACGTTACGTGACCCAGACCAGGACCGCGCATGGCCAGGCTCCGGCGCCCTTGGCAGGCTGCTCTGCGTGCGCGCCGCGGAGACGAGCGCTGTAAAGAGAAACGGCCTCAAAACAAAGGAATTCTTCCTCCAGCCCCTGGTGCAGGATCCCAGCCTCCGACCTACAACGCGCCAGCCAAAGAGCCTGCAGAGCGCCGCGCGGGTTGCAGACCCTAGCGCGAGAGTGCGCGCTCCGCCTGCCCAAACTCCGCCTGCCCGCGGTGCGCGGAGACGACGGCGTTATGCGGCTCCTCGCCACGCGGGAAGCAGCGAGGACACTCCCCTTTCCCGGCGCCCAGAAGTGGCGGAGGTAGTGGCGGTGACGACGACGACGACCACTAGGGAGCCTTGCTCGTTTAAATCCCCCAAGCGGCTCGTCTAAACGAGGGATGTTTCCCGCAGTAGCGGCGCTGCGCAGCACAGCTCGGCCAGACGTGTTCCTGGCTGCGCTGAAGTGAAGAAGGCGCGATTTGGCGGCGCTTGGCACCGACCGAGGCTTCCTTCTTGTGCTCTAGGGGAGGTGGCGCCGAGGATAAAGGTTGGAACGGACTGAGATTTGTCCTCGCTCCTGCGAGGGAAATCTGCTTTGGAGAAGCCTGCCTGCCTGCCTGGCCCAAGCTGAGGTTAGTAGCTTTGGAGCTCTCCGTTCCCGCTTCCCTTTCTCCTGCGGTTCTTTGGCGTGCGTAATTGCGAGCGGCCTGTGCACTCCTACAGCTATGCGCAGCGTTTCCCTTCTCCCTTTCCGCCGCCCCCCTTTTTTTGCACTAGGCATGGTTGCTTGCTGAGTGGGAAACGGGGGAACATGAACGCCCCTCTCGAAGGCCGGCGGCGAGGTTTGCAACGAAACAGACGCAGCAGCAGGCATGATGAACTTAATGTTCATCGCTGTTTTTGGAAACGTGCCTGTTATTACGCACTTTGCCCGAAAGATCTCGCCTCGCGGGTGGGTGGCGTGGAGAGAGATGCAGGAAAGGCGCGCGCGCGCTTGACATTTCCTGGCTCCCTCCGGAGGAATTGCTTCTCCGGTGTCTCCTCGCACATAATGCAACAGTTAATTCAGCAGCAGGGTTGTTACATGTGTCGAAGGGGGTGGGGAACGGGAGAGAAAGAGATGCAGCCAGGACAACAAGCGGAATGTGTGTGGCAATGGAGATGTGGAATTATGTCAGTTCTCATCATGCTCCCCCATCCCCGCCCGCTTTCCCACAATCCCGATTAATCCACTTCGCTGCTTAGCCTGTACAGTGAGACACCGCGGCTGCACTGAGCATGCTCTCCGTCATATGCACAGGCATATTATCTTGTCCTCTCTCCTGAGCTTAAACCCAGGCTGGGAGCTTCAACTTCATATCTGTAGGTCCCGTCCATGCCCAATATTTATGCTTTTTTTCTTAGAGGCCTGTTGGAATACTCAGGGATTTGTCAGCATTGTTCCAAAGCTGAGATCTTCAGCTGCTGTGTGGGCATTTGCAAGAGAGAAGACCGATTCATATTAAAGTCCTTTCCTTCTGACTTAGAATGTACAAAGCAACCCAGTGCATATTTCACCATAACTAAGACCAGTGTGGCTTATTCTTTAGCAAGTGTGTGCAGGATTGCAGCCTTACAAAAGGAAACACTTTTATTCCCCACCCTCCAAGCCCCAAGTTTGTACTAAACATGGTGCTGTAGCCAACTAAATCATGCTCAGAATCACCCATTCAAATCAGGTCCAGTGATTTCAGTGGGTCTGCTCTGCGTTTGATTTAGTTGGCTTCAGCTCATGCTCTCCCTTCTCCTTATACATTACACTTACATGGTTCTGCTTCTTTTTCTTTCAACTCGAAATTCCTCCTCAAAAATGCATTTGCCAAGTTAGTCCAACCTCCTGCAATGCAGGAATCTTTTGCTCAATGTCCCACGATTCAGAGAAGAAGAGTCTCATGTTGTACTGACAGAAAGCCTAATAGTGCATAATCCTATGGATCTCTATTATGAAGCAAGCTCCATATAATTCAATGGAATTTACACCCAGGGAAGCAGGTAGGATTGTAGCCTACATACATATGACAGCATCTGCACCTCTCCTGTTACTCTCCTTTCCCCCTACTGTATGTTCCGCGGGGCAGAGACCTATAAATTGGTGCTAGATCTATGGTCAGAAACTAAATACATCAACATCTTTAGCATTTTTATTCCTGGAGAAGAAAACATACAAGAGTAGGAACTATTTCCAGATCTTGATGTAGTAATCAATAATATAATTTCTTAATGCTCTGTATAATTCCCAGTGATTCATTGGGCAGTATAAACCCGTACTATCTGAATGACGAAGTGCCAACTTCATTCAAGGAAGATGGGGCGTATTGATTGATATGTTGCAAATAAACAATGCCATCCAATCAAACCCTTTTTTACAGTGCAGCCAGAAGGAAGTCCTATTGAGTTAAAAGTGCCCTGTGTTGACTGAATTGGACCCATAAATGTTTAGTATCAGTTTCACCATGTTTTTACATTCTAGGGCCTACCTCTTCTTAAGTGGAACTGATTACTGAGCAATACAAACCAGCAACAGTACCCATGTGCAGGAGAGCAAACGTGTTGCTTACTTGAAAACTCCTCAGATTCAAGCGCTCCCTGACTATGCAAAGCTTTGCCATGTCTGGGAGATGTAGTCCTAGGATTAGAGAAGGCTGCCTTGTAGCAAGTCAGCGGATTGCAGGGGTTTCAGACAGGAGACACTTTCAGCTCTAGATGAAGATGCTGGGGATTGAATTTGGGACTATATCAGCGTGCAAGGCAGTTGCTACCACCCACCCTCAGCCCCATAAAGATTCTACCTTAGCTTTCTTCCTGACATGGCAGCTTTGCATGCTGTGAGAATTTGAAATGTCTTTCAAGTAGTGGCGCCAGTAGAATTCTTTGGTACTGCTGTATCATAGGCAGCTCAGAATGTCTGGTTTGCTTTCAGATTCATTGCCTGTGTGCAGAATAGCTGTGTGTGTGTCTATATATAAAGGCACACAAACTCAGCACAGTACAGGATATGATCTCAGTCTTCTTCTTCTTCTTCCTCCTCCTCTTCGGCGATCACTTGTAGCTGAGTAAGATTGTCTTCCATGGAGCATGGTCTTAACAGTGAGTCCGTGATTGTGGAGGTCAATTCTGGATCCACACGTCCTTCCACAGTGGAGACATAGGTTTCTGGGTGGGAGTTTATCACAGTGAGGGTTTGCCAAACATGCCTTCCTCGTAGCACATTTCCCCCTTTTGTCCTGAGTTTGAGTGTCTTCAAAGCCCATGACACCTTTGGTAAAGGCTGTTCTCTAACTGGAGCACTCGCATGCCAGTGTTTCGCAGTTGTCGGTGTTTATACTACATTTTTTAAAGATTTCTCTTGAGAGAGCCTTTTAACCTCTTTTGTTGACCACCAGCATTACGCTTTCCATTTTTAAGTTCAGAATCGAGTAGCTGCTTTGGCAGACAATAATCAGGCATCCGAACAACATGACCAGTCCAACAAAGTTGATGTTGAAGAATCATTGCTTCAATACTGGTGATCTTTGCTTCTTCCAGTACACTGGCATTCGTTCCCCAGTCTTCCCAAGTGATGTACAAAAATTTTCAGAGACACCATTGATGGAATCTTTCGAGGAGTTGGAGATGGCATTTATAAGTGGTCCATGATCTCAGTGTAGTGCATATAAAACTGCAGATTGATTTTCCTTGAGTGTTTTATACTGGGCCTGTGCACCATTTGGCCACACAAAAGGAGGTAGCCTTTTCTGTACTTGTCCAATCAGCTCTCAGGAGACGTGCATGGCTGTATTTTACACACTGTCTTTGCCAGGGCTAACCAACATGGTGCCCTGCGGATGTTGTTGGATTCTGACTTTCAACATGGATTCTGACATTCAACATGGCTGGTGGTCCAAGATTATAGGAGTTGTAGTCCAGTGACATTTGGGGTGTGCCATGTTGACTCCCCCCCCCCCGGTTTAGATAGTTTCAACTGCCTTCGAGTGAATTTACAAGCTATAAATAGTTATACAAATCTACTCCTGGGAGTTTATCAACATCATAAGTAATTTAAGTAATTTCCTCTACATAAAGAACCCTGGAAACCTCTAGGTACCTTTTTCTAGCAGGGTTTCCCCTTGCTAACCACCCCCTGCTGCAATTATTAGATTCTTTGGCAGAAAGAAATGATAGTTGTGTACAAAATACATTTGAACCAAATGATATTCCTTAAAAAAAAAAAAGCTTTGGAAACAGCTGCTGCTGTCTGTACCTAATCCCAAAGTGAAAACCAAATGAGGGATTTATTTATTTTATTATTATTATTATTATTATTATTATTATTATTATTATTATTATTATTTAAATGAAGCAAGTGCTCCTCTAGTGTGTTATGCAGCTACCCCTTCACGCCACGAGCTGCAGCTTCCCTCCACCCCAGGGGATCCATTTGAAAGGAAAGGTCATAAGGCAGCAGGTTGAAGGCTTTCCCTCCCGAGCTTGCGAGTTAAGTGCCCCACTGGGGTGGTTGCTCACATGTTAAGTCCTGCTTTGCATTTTGGGGTTGTGAACCCTGCACTCCTAACGAAGAGCAACAGAGATATTTGACAATACTTTCCCCCTTCATTCCAGCAACAGTCAGGATATAGCCCTAACCTTGTTGATAACTAATGCATTGTGGATCTGGGCTACATATCTTTCCAGCAGGAAATTCCTTTTCCTACTCTTTCTCTAGAGGATTTCACCTTTTCGTTCTAAGCTGTGTGGTGTCTACCCTGCTTCTCCTTCCCATGATAAACCATTTCTCAGGCACTTTCCCCCTTAGGTCTTTATCGATGGAGAAGTGGGAGATGTTGCCTTATGTCTAGCCTAACGCAAAACGGTATAAGTCACTGGAGAGGAGGAGTCCTGCTAAATTCACTCCCCCGCCCTTGCCACCTCCACAGCAAAGAAGGGGGAAAAATGCTGGATGAGTGAGTGTACCAATGCCTAAACAGGAGACACCATTTCGCCTCAGGGACAGAAGCAGTGAAGTGAATGAACACATTGTGTGGCTGGCTGGCTGGCTGCTGCAACATCTGATGTTACGTTACATTGCATGCACAAAGATGACCTCACGGTGTACAGTATTTCTCCATCTCTGATTATATGAAGCAGGTCCAAGTTGCAGGCATTTCATAGCTCTGTAGTAAAGGCCATTATCCACTGCATTCTCCATGAAGGCCAAATTATACAGTATTTGGGACTGTCCTAGGTTTACCTCTGAGTAAAGAATCTAGTGCAAGCAGAGGACATGTGTCCATGGTAACATTCTAATTTAAATAATTCTAAAGATAAGCTTTCAGTGAAAGAATCTCATAGTGATCTCAGAAGGTTGCAGATTTTACATCTATATCTATCTATCATCTATCTATCTATCTATCTATCTATCTATCTATCTATCTATCTATCTATCATCTATCTATCTATCTATCTATCTATCTATCATCTATCATCTATCTAATCTTTCATCTATCATCTATCTATCATCTATCTATCTATCTATCTATCTATCTATCTATCATCTATCATCTATCTATCTATCATCTATCTATCTATCTATCTATCTATCTATCTATCTATCATCTATCTATCTATCTATCTATATCTATCTATCATCTATCTTCTATCTATCATCTATCTATCTATCATCCATCCATCTATCTATCTATCTATCTATCTATCTATCTATCTATCTATCTATCATCTATATCATCTATCTATCATCTATATCTATCTATCTATCTATCTATCTATCTATCTATCTATCTATCTATCATCTATCTATCCTCTATCTATCTATTAGTATTAAATAACAGCAATTTATTGCTGTTACTCAGCAATACTGCACATTTACTCAGAATGTAGTCCTACTGAGTTAGTGGCCCTTACTCAAGTGTATACAGGATTGCAGCATAAGGCTGCCCTCCTCTTGGGAGTAAACCCTATTGAACTCAGTGGGACTTAGTTCTGGGTGAATGTGCTTAGGGTCACACTGTAACAGAGCACATCAACCCTACTTTGTCCTGTGCTACTGCATTAGAGATGGATGCTACAGCCATCATACTGTTTCACAGCTATGAATGCTCTGTTGCAGTTGAAGAATCCATTCCCTTCAACGGAACAGAAAACCAGACATTCTTCTTGTTAGCTCCCTCTGAGCTCTTGAATTATGAACATAATTCTACATGAAATTCTATTTTTAGTATATAATAAGGTGGTGGAAGAAAAGCACTTTATGGTTTATTTAAGAGAATATCTGAAGTAACTTTGCTTTTAGCATGTGACACGTGTTTCCTACACGTGTTTCCAGATGAGCGGGGTATAATAGATTATCATTATTATTATTACTGAAATATTCCAATGCACTGTAAAAATATGATACTTTTCTAGAAAAGGGGTTGCACTGCATCTTGACAAAATTAACTGATTTTAATTTTTCACATGTGGAATTTCCAGTGGCAAATAGTATTTTGTGGTTGGCATAAGTGTCCCAGCCAAAAGGCCCAATCAGGATGAGGATGTTAATTGCTGGGTGCTGATCAAACTGCTCTCTAGGTATGGCTGCGTAACTATTTGTTATTTTAGGTAGGCACCTCCTCCAGTGTGCAAATTATAGTGTTAAATAGAGTCTCTATTCCTCAAGTCAAATGGAGGCTTCCATTATTCTATTTTTACACACACACACACACACACACACACACAGTCTCAAGTTAAATGACAAGGGCTGCATTTTCCAGATTGTTTATTCAAGAGGAACCTTCCTTAAAACAGCAGCCTCATGCTGAGCATGTAATTTGACAAGTGATGCCCGGGGCTCTGTCTGTTACATAAACTCTCTTGGAAGTGGGACACAAGTTCAGTGGAGCTCTGCGGGGGTTAGGGAGAAGCCACTTGGCAGCTTGGAAGAGAGGCACATGCCTGTCCATCAAACCTCTGAGACCCTGCTACCTGTGCAATGCTAGTATAAAGCAAGTAGGGTGGATAACAAGGGGTTGCTTATGTTGGACTGGGTGGAAAGAAATGGCTTGTTTCCCAATCCCACAATCCCCTGCACACTGTTGTGTGCCCGTATCAGGGATGAGGAGCCTGTTGCTCTCCATACATTTGGGGGTCCAGCTCCCATCAGCCAGTTTAGCATAAAGGTCAGGGGTGATATGCTCTATAGTCCAGTATCTTGAGGGCCACAGGTTCTCTATTCCTGGCCCTCAGAGTAAACCATGGCCTCTAAAAAGGAGTTGCGAACATGGCACCCATAGGCACCTGTGTGACTGTGGATACCTTCTATAGCGCACACAGAGTTCTCTTTTACTATAAACCAAAAATTAGGCTTGAAAGAAGCTTTCCATTGTTGCCAATATAATAGGTTGTGATGTTTGTGTGTGTGAGGCTCACAACAGGTTTTTGGTTTTTATTATTTGCAAATGTGCCCAAGCCCCAGAAGTGGGCAACAAACTGTTACAGCTCAACAAGTGCTGCTCCTAGACCAGGGGTGTTGTTGGACTACAACTCCCATCAATCTCAGGCAACATGGCCGGTGGTTGGAGATTATGGGAGTTGTAGTCTAATAAATATTTGGAAGGCTGAAAGTTCCCATCCTAGACAGTGCTTGTTGAATGCTAATAATACCTTAGGCTCCTTCAGTCCCTGCTATCCTTTTCTTTGGAGGAAATCCTCATGGAACAGGCTGCTGCTTTCTGTTCAGCCTGGAGTTGCATAGACCTGGGCAGAGTGATATCACTGTCTATGGAGCACAATGTGCTGTGATGCATGGTGACCTGTTTGCTATATGAATGGGCAGTGGAGCAGTTTGGTCTGCATCACTATGAAGGTAGCATGGATAGGGATCCACAGGAATGTGTGAATGCGTGTGTCAAAGGGATGGAGAATTCTCTGCCTCTTTGTGACTCCCCCCAGCCCTTGTATCTCAAATGAATATGGATGTCCACATAGTCATTTCATATCAAGCTTCCAGATGGCATGGTTACTCCTATATTCATTTCTGCTGCCATTGGTTCTTATAATACGGTGAACAGGAGGGCACAAATTATGAGAATGAATTTAACTCATGTCCTTGCTGAAGTCGTCCCTCCAAACTGGAACTGACATTTGATCATCAGTTTTGCAGAACTGAAGGAACATGGGTGGTGCTGTGGGTTAAACCACTGAGCCTAGGGCTTGCTGATCAGAAGGTCGTGGTTCAAATCCCCGCGATGGGGTGAGCTCCCGTTGCTCAGTCCCTGCTCCTGCCAACCTAGCAGTTCAAAAGCACGTCAAAGTGCAAGTAGATAAATAGGTACCGCTCCAGCGGGAAGGTAAACAGCGTTTCCATGCGCTGCTCTGGTTCGCCAGAAGCGTCTTAGTCATGCTGGCCACATGACCCGGAAGCTGTACGCCGGCTCCCTTGGCCAATAAAGTGAGATGAGCACCGCAACCCCTGAGTCAGTCACGACTGGACCTAATGGTCAGGGGTCCCTTTACCTTTACCTTTGCAGAACTGATAAGTACTAACAAGGTTTCACTGAAAAGTCCAGCATCTACTATGGCCCAGCTGGGTCAGAGAGTGGCTAGTAGTTATCATTGCCTCGCTGAGCTTCTCGAGGAGAAAGGATGGGTTATGAATAAATAAATAAATGACTTCCTCTAGTTTGATGCAAAAAATTAGAATTTATTCAGGGAAATCTCCACAATCCTGGCTGAGGGCATCTATCTATCTATTCATTCTACCTCTAACCTGAATTCATTGACCAACCATGACAAATACCCCAAATCCCTATTTTTGGCTATTTGGTTCCTCCCTGGGAACAAAAGAAATGGACATTGCCTCTGTCTGCATTCCTCAGCAGATGGGCTGTTCAGTACAGTTTTTGCAGACAAGTATATTTTAAACCATTGCTTTGAATTCTCTTTCTGATTGCCATGACATCCCCAACAGCCAAGGACAGCCTTTCTCTGATAATCCATGATAAATTTCTTTGCTTTTTTTGGCCCAGTACCTGGCTAGAGTTGTGCCAAGATTACACCGTGTTAAGTCACTCACCGTTAATCCACAAGATTTCTGGGTCTGTTTCTTGCAGACCTGACTTTTCTATGGAAAGTGATGCAGGAATAAAACTGCTAGCACATTTGTAATGCTAAGCAGGGTCCTCTATGGTTTCAAATTGGATGGCAGACCGCTTGTTGAGATTCCTGTATTGCAGGGGTTGGACCAGATGAGTCTCCGGGGTCCCTTCCAACTATACAATTCTATGATTCTAAACAACAACAAAGAAAATAAAATTAACAAGGTAAATTTGGGCAGTCATAAAGGAGAAAGGGAGAGTTGAAAGGAGACTCTTGGCTCTGCCTTCATTTTCCAAAATCCTTGAATTATTATTAAGGTCAGCTGATAAAATCTCCTGATCTGCAGTGTCAATAGAACATAATAAAAATTCTGCCTGCTCATGTTGGCTAGGTTTTGTAGTCAGTGCTGAGCTGTTTAGTGGATAAGGTTTCGCACTGTGAAATCCTGCTGCATCATGCTAGAGTAATTGACTGCTAAGTTAAAGGATACTGAAGCACCTTCAGTGGTGGTTAGCTGACTGGAAAATGCCAGTGTTCAAACAGCACCTTTATTATGACCAGTTCCAAGATGCAGGGTTCAGGGAGAGGGAGGCAATGTATGTTTCTGTTCAGCACACTAGAAGCAAACATTTGGACAGAGTGTGGGCTGGATGCACGGGCTCTCTGAGGCTCACCAACACTTTTGAACACTTCCCCTGGTGCTTGTGTAGCCTCTGGTCACCCCTCTGTCCCCTTTGTCACGAGGTGGTGAGGGTTGTTTACCTTGTCCGCCCTTGAAACACATAGAGATGAAGCAGCTGAAGTTGGAAGAATGGTGTTTTATCTCACTTTCAGCTCTGGGTGTTTTCCAAGGTTTGGGTTGGTACCTGAGCAGCTGAACAGAAAGCTGAGTGACCAAGAGGGTAGAGAGGAAAGTAGGGAGGATAGGAGCAGAAGGGAGAGAGAGAGAGAAATGAAGCAGGCAGTGAGGAGAACAGTGAGGTGCCACAGGAGTCACAAGAGAAAGAAAAAGAAAATGGAGAGAGAAGGGTTTTTTCCCTCCTAAGTCCTTCTACGCATCCAAAGATGCTCCCATCACCACCATCCAAAGATGCTCCCATCACCACCATCCAAAGATGCTCCCGAGTCTGAATCGTGGAGACTTCTTTATTTCTATGTAATTTAGCTGTTTAAATCACCTGAGGAGACTTTTTGGTTAGAGGAGGCTCCCTGCATCAAACTGTTGCCCTTAAACTAATGGAAGGCTGTAAATGGGATAGAAGTGATGTGCTGCACAGGGCTGGGCTGGGCAGCTCTCTCCTTCATGTGAATGTTTGTGCAAAAGTAATTTGAATGCCTGCTTAAGGCTGAAGTGCTGTTAAACTCATGCTTGAAAATGAGAGTTCTCCAGAAGGAAACAAAGACACACAGCTTGACCTGCCTTTCGAGAGAGGTTTGTTCCATAGCATTTTCAGAAAGAAGGACCTGATCAGGGGTTGAATTAAATTCTCACCTTACAAACAATGATAGGCTGGCATTACTTTGTAATAAAATGCCTTGTTGAGATGGCTCAGGACTCAGGAGGTTTGGGGGCTATGCAGCTTGTTTGTTCTCTGAACACACACACACACACACACACCGGAACTTATTCGATGTGTAGTTATGCATGTGTGGTCCTAATCAGGGAAAATTATTCCTGGGAGCTTAGTTTTTGTTGTCATAGAGATTGTTTGGAGAAATTCATACTTACGAGATGGAATAAATGTACTTTTCTCAAGCACTTTGGGAGTATAATAATACGACCAGTTATGGATAATGAAGAAGTTTAATAAGCTCTTTGAGAGTAGATGTAATGACACAATCTCGTTAAGACACATCCTGTAGTTAAGTCAAATTGCTCAAAGTGCAGTTTTGACCGCTACTTTACTTAAACCAAATAAAAAACCCTTCCTTCCTGAAATTTCCCATGAGGCAGTTTCTCAAAAATGTTTGGTGATGGGGCAGTTTTTAAAAACAAAGCAAAATACAGCTTTTCATTTTCATGTTGACTCAGCTAAAACATCTTTTTCGGGTCCGAAACACCCTCAGTTTCATTGGGAGTTCAGCACATGCTTTAACTTGTTCATGTTGACATTAGCAGGACTAAAATTTGTTTCTGTTGGCTCTAAACTTAGTCCTGATTAGAGTAGACCCTTGAATTATTAACATCATTTACTCTAAGCATGACTGTGTCTGGATTCAGCCCTTTGAATCAGTTCCTTTATGCTTCAAAAGGTCTTCTCAATTTTGTTTTATTTGACATTGTTTGTTTGTTTTATTCTATGTTTATATGAAGGACAGTTTGCTATATCCAATAATTTTAAAACATTTCTGGAAACGTAAGATCTTAGCAAATATTAGTCTTACAAACCTGTATCCAGTCTTGTTGACAAGAGCATTTGAGAGCCACTCCTTTGTAAAGTTGTAGGTTTTTAATGGGCCACACAACTGAGACTAGACTTGGAGAATAAACCTTCTGTAAGTCAGCCTGGATAGCTCAGTTCGTGACAGCGTGGTGCTGATAATGCCAAGGTTGCAGGTCTGATCAAACATGGAACAGTTGCATGTTCCTGCATTGGTCCCTTCCAGCTCTTATGTATCTAGTTTTCATTATGGGACTAAACTATGGTAGTGCTTCCATAAACAAAACAGAAAAACCCATTGCTTCAGACCTGGATAGCCTTAAATTCCATTTGGGGAGGACCCATAACTCTGTGGTGGAACACATGCTTCTCAAGAAGAAGATCCCATGTCCAATCTCAGACATCTCCAGTTTTAAAAAGGATGAAAGGTAATGGGAGTGAAATTTATCAGAGTAGACAGTGAGCCACATGGATAGCTTGATCTGGAATAAGGCAGATTCCTATATAAAAAGTTCCATTCAAACCAAGGAGACACAAACACCTTATATACCTTTTGATTCTAATGAGCTGTGCCTGGCACATTCACATCTAAGTGTGGCTGGGCAACGTGGAAGCTCCGTCCAGCAATGAGACTGATGTTTGGTGAAAAGGCCGAGCTGTTTTAACAAGAAAAAGCAAAATTGGGGAACATGTGGGAAAGAAATGCATAGGTAGGCAAGTGCTTAGGAAATATGACCTTCCGTATGTATATTAACAACACTTCTCTTGCTCAAAATGCAATCTCAGAAGGCTGCTTATGATTGCCAAGACTTTCTTTGCCAATTTTAAGTCTCTGTTTGCTCGTTGAGGGGGCACGGGTCCAGGATATTGCTAGTGACTCACCGCCAAGACTGTCAGCACAATTCAGGGTTGCTGGAGGTTCCCATGTCCGCTGTCTTCTTACATTTCCATTCATCCTGGACTAAATCAACAGCAGTTAACAACAACAAAAATATACAAATTCATTAAGTCTTATTTAATAAATGAAATGTTTCACAGATGACAGGCTAGGCTCTCCATCTTTAACAGAAATGTACCACAAACTTTTCCCATGTATGCAGTAAGATTCTGTGGGCACATCATGCAAACTAATCATTAAAGCTGGATTTGATTTGGTTGGTGTGTGCATGCATGTGCATGCTCAGGTTTTGCTCTATATTTAAGAAACTTTAGGAGTCCTGCATGTACTTGCTTAAGAGTTTTTTTCTCATTTTTGCAAAGCTTTGATGAAGAGAACTTTGCAGGATTGGCTTGTTTCGTAAGCACAGCCTAGACTGGAAACTCAGTTCGGAAATTAAAAATGAAAGTGACTTTTTGGAAAGTAAAGCATCTGCCAAACCTGGACCACAAACTTTCCAAGGAAAATGATTTTCTTTCTGGTGCGGAAGGCAAACTGAGTAAATCCTGAAAAATGAACTGTGGATGCAAGAAAACAAAACAAAACCATGAGACCAAAACCACCTGAAATGAAATTCATTGCTGACTTGCATGTTTTGCATATCAAATAAAAATGTGAATGGAAAGCAAAATATAGATAAAATTGGTGAATGTGAGTTACAACCTCTGCTATGATGTTATTGGGTATTCTGTAAAAAAAAACCCCTGCAAGGTGCCATGATTTTTGGACAATTGATTAAAACCATGATAAAGAATACCCTGAACTGCTACTTTAAACTAACCAGATTTGTAAGTCAGTTGAATAACTTGGGATCCTTATGGCTCAAATGCTGAAAATTGCTTCTTTTGCAAATACAGTGGTACCTTGGGTTACATACGCTTCCGATTACATACGCTTCAGGTTACATACTCTGCTAACCCAGAAATAGTGCTTCAGGTTAAGAACTTTGCTTCAGGATGAGAACAGAAATTGTGCTCCGGCAGCAGGAGGCCCCATTAGCTAAAGTGGTGCTTCAGGTTAAGAACAGTTTCAGGTTAAGTACAGACCTCCAGAACGAATTAAGTACTTAACCCGAGGTACCACTGTACATGCTTGGGATACCATTTGAGGCAAACTATCAATATGCGTATTTTAATGCTGGGCTATAATTTTATATAACAGATTTGAGTATCCAACTTAACTGTTGATCTCAGCTCAGCACCAAACCATTATTTATTTTCTTACATTGATATCCTTCCTTTCACTTCTCATGGAACCTTTCCTCCCATTGCATAAATGGGGGGAGATTCTGATGGGGGGGGGATACAGGGTTATCTCCCCTCTCATGCCAGGCCATAATCGCAGTCCAACTTGGGGTCCAGCCATGTCAGCTTCTTCTTTGAAACAACTATGAAAGGGGCAAATGATGTGAAAAATGCCATGTCTAGTTTGGCCCTTAATTTTATGAAATCAGTCATTCTCCTCCAGGGAAAGTGAGCAGAGGATCACAGTCTTATTATGAGATACTTCAAAGAAGGCCTGTATTTAGGTTTACCGGTTTGAATGCAGTATTCATCTTTGAATGCAGTATTTCATGGGCTGGATGCATCTTTTGATGTGGGTGGAAATGTAAACTCCACATCCATGCCTGCTGGATTAATTGCCCAGTAGATGTGTTTCACCAAATACGTAGGATGGAACACTCCTGATTAGCGGATAGGAGCATTATAATCTTCTATTCCAGTAAGTAGTAGGCAAACTCTAAAACAAACAAGAGTTTTGGGTCCTATACTGTATTAGAGGAACACCTAGAAAAAGAAAGTTGGTTTAGCTTATGAGATACAGAATCCACTATTAAAGGAAAATGATATCAAAGTTTACTCTGGGGAAATCAATTCAGACAAAATACATGTGGAATTGTTTTGTTTTAAAAACTGAATGATAACCAAAACTGTTTTTATCATATAGGTGGACGGAAGATGCACAGTGAATCGGTGAGAAATGGAATACCTTTTTGACGCTGATTGAAGGAAATTCCTGTGCCAGCTTGCTGACCCAAGGGGGAGATTGATGCAAAATCTCCCCCTAAAATGTTCTGAAAATGTACAGTATTGCCATTAATTTATTCCACTGAAATAACTGCAGAAATATATTCTGGAATGACTATATTCAATGCTCACTGATAGTCAGTAATTATTATTATTACTATAATAAAGGACCACATTCTCAAGTTGAAGGAGCACTGAGGATGCCATCGATCACAAGAGCTTCAGGTAGCAGAACCATCAATTAACTTCTTCTTATAAGTTTTAGCTGTCAACCAATTAGCAAATATTAACTGATCAATAGTTCCAACTAAACATTTGTATCACCAGGCCATCATGAGGTCCAGCTTTTGCCATTGCATTACTGCAGTGTCTGTAAAAGCTGCACTCTGCAGAATTATCCTTCCTTTGCATGTGTGTGTGTGTGTGTGTGTGTGTGTGTGTGTGTACGACAAGGATCCTGCACCATTGCAGGGGGAAGTCAGAGTCCCTTTATTCTTAATCACAAGTAGATGATTTAATCAGTTAGCCACTTAGTTGACCTGTTGGATCCACTAGCCTTAGATAGCATTATTCTGCTTTTATAGACCCATCTTTCATAGGCTTATACTATGGGCAAACCACAATTTAAATAGGAGACTGATAACCCAGTGCTTAAATCAGTTCCTGCTTAAAGGCTGTGCAGTCTTGCCATCAGAGATAGACGGTAACTTTAGAAGTCGAACTCTGCTTGATGTAGGGTCTGCTTGATGCAGCAGAGCAACTTCAGCATCCCTGATGGATGGCTGCCCACTCTGGCATCACCTTTGAAAAATACTCAAGGTCAGACTGATGTGAATTGGTGCCCAACAATATGTGTGGTGCCATAGGTTCCTCTGAATGCCTTGCTCTCTTTCCATTCACAACTGATGCACATACAGCAGTATCGAGAGGATAGTAGCGGCTGATCATATACAGCACTACAATGTCAACATTTATTTTATTTATTCATTTGCTGCATTTATATCTCACCTTTTTTGCTCCATGGAGCCTGGTGGCTTCCATAGTTCTACCACCCCTCATTTAATCCCCCCAACAATCCTGGGAGGTAGATTAGGCTGAGAGGCAGTTGCTGGTCCAAGGCCACCAAGTGAGCTTCATGGACGAGTGGGGATTTGAACCCTAGTCTCCCAGGTCCTAGTCCTCACCACTACACCACCATTGGTTCCTGTTTGGTGTTGTTTGCTACTGGTCATCCTTCAAAAAGCAGGGCCACATACAAGAGTGATTGGAAGATGGTGCAGTCTTAGGTGGGCTGAATTTTAGTTGCATAATAGCTTTGCTGGGCACTCAAGCTACCAGTTCTCAGAAGTCTTTCCAAATTGCAAATCGTATAGTCAAATCTCCCCACACACAGATTGGAGTCTTAGTTATGCATCAAAGCGTTTAAAGAGGTACTACTGTTTCAGTGTGTGACCAAACTCATTCCACAGGCTCCAAACTGAACTTTGTGCTCTACTGATATTGTATGAATTGACTGCTGGACTCATTGCTTTCCTGCTTAAGTCTGCAGTTTTCTTGGTGCAATTAAGGCTGCAAAATAATTTGTGCTTATGTAGAAGCCGGATCCCATCAAAACTCATGAAACTTACTTCTCAGTAAAAACAGATAGGATCTGGCAAAGAAGTTATCTCACTGCAAACTGATGCACCTTTAGTTGGAAGTAAATCCTGGTGAACTCAGGCTACTTCTGAGTAGGCCCACGACTACCAGACTGTCTGTGCAGAAATAGCCCTTAGAAATGTTAAAGGTAGGATGGTGTAGATTTTTTTAACCAGAGCACCAATTGACAATAGGTATACTGCTTCCATTTCTAAAGCGGCAAGTTTTCAGTTCTCAAGACTATACAGATCAGTTTGAAAGTAAGGGTGATAACCTGGTGAAATCTAAAAGCGGGCTGAGAGCATGGAGTGTAAGAACTCGGAGGAAGAAATCATGTAAACACACAAAGCTCTGCTTAAATTGCATAATCTCCAGAGGTTAAATTTGCCTTGGTGCAGAATGTTAAGTTTGGTTTGACAGGGTGAGAACAAGACTTTGCTAATAGGGTAGACAGGCTTACAGAAATATTCAGGGGAAGGGCTGGAAATGAGGAAAGTGGATAACCACTTCTGATCCACTGCAGAACGATGTGATTTACTGAGAAGATATAAAGCCATCTTGAGGGTGCCATAAAATGACTTTGGAAGAATGGGAGCTGGGTATCAGGAAATCCCCTGCACAGATCTTCCGGCCCCACCTCCATAGGACGTGCGATAATTTACTATACTGTATGTAGGCTTTGCAATGTCACTCAGTGATATTGTGACCTGATCAAACAACGCAAACAGCGCGAGCTGAACTATATACACCCTTCGGCAGTTCAAAAGTTCAGCGGTGAGCGGCTCTCTTAGCTGCTGAGAGAAGCCCGACGGCTGGGAAACTAGTGCGGAAATTGAACAAGCGCCAAGGGGAAGGGAAAAAACCAACAAAAACCCAACCCAAGCTAAGAGCTGAGCAAAAGCGAGCGTCCGCAGTTGCCTCCAGAGCTGCCAGGCAGCACGAGGGGAGGCAGTGGGAGGAAAAGGAGGTGCCTGCGAGGGAGGGCAAGAGAAGCAGGAGACAGAGAAAGAGAGAGAGGGGCTGGCTGGCAGGCAGGCGAGAGCCCTCCGAGGGCCGATGGAGAACTCAGCGCTGTCTTGTGTCCTTCCCCCAGGTGAGAATGGGACTGTCGGCGAGGTCGAGGCGCGCTGCGGGGAGATGGAGATGGCGCAGCCGGCGCAGCTAGCGTCGCCGAGGAAAGCTGCCGGCGGCGAGCAAGCGGCGGCGAGGAGCAGCCCGCCGTCCGCCCCGATGGAGCGGCGCGCTGCGGCAGACGGCGAGGACGGCATCCTCGGCAGCGGCGGAACCAGCGCCGAATCGCCCGCGCCCTGCGGCTTCAGCTCCTCGCTGTGCTTCAGCTCTCCCGGAGACAAAGCCCCGGCGCCCGAGCGCGACGCAGCCTCCTCGCCGTCGTCGGCGGGCAGCAGCGGAGGCAGCCGCGTGGTGCAAAGCCAGTGGGAGATCAACAACGCGGCGTCCGAGTCAGAGGAGGAGGAAGGTGGAGGGGAAAGCAGCAGCAGCAGCAGCCAGCCTTCGTCGTCGTCGTCGCAGCAGCAGCCGTCGTCCCCTCCGGCTCCCGCGCAGGCCGTCGGCGAAGCGCTCCTTCAGGACCCGTGCGCCTCTCCCCCGGGGGGGACGCAGCCGGAGGAAGAGCCCGACCTGGTGATCGAGGTGTCGGGCCGTCGAATCCGCGCGCACAAGGCGGTGCTGGCGGCCAAGAGCGACTACTTCCGCGCGCGCTCGTCCAGGGACATCCTGCGCGTCAAGGGCGTGAGCTACGCGGCGCTGCGCCTGCTGCTCGACTACGTGTACACGGCGCGCATGGGCGACGTGCGCCACGACAACCTGGCCGAGGTGGTGAGCGGCGCGCGGGTGCTGCAGATGCCGTGCGCCCTGCACTGCGCCGCCGAGGCCATGAGGGCGCAGCTGCGCCTCGACAACTGCCTGCAGCTGCTGGCCCTGGCCAAGAAGCAGCGGCTGGCCGAGCTGCGCGAAGCCGCCTACCGCTTCATGAGCGACCACTACCTGCAGGTGCTGCGCGAGCCGGCCGTCTACGGGCGCCTCAGCGGCGCCGAGAGGGACCTGATCCTGCAGCGCCGCCTCGACGCCGGCAAGCCCTGCCTGCTGGTGGCCGAGGTGAGCGACGCCTTCGAGAGGCTCAACGCCGGGAGCAGGCCGCAGAGCCGAGAGAGCAGCAGGCCGCAGAGCCCCTCCTCCGTGGTGTCTCTGGACGACGGCGGCTACCTGCTCTACAGCTACCACGAGGCGGCCAAGGAGTGGAGGGTGCTGACCCGGCTGCCCGACGAGGCCAACGCCAAGGGGTGCGCCATGTGCGTGCTCTACAACTACCTCTTCCTGGCTGGGGGCATCTCCACAGGGCCAGGGGAACCCCGCACCAGGCTCTCCGACAAGGTCTTTTGCTACAACCCCTTGACGGACACCTGGAGCCAGGTGAAGCCCATGGGGCAGCCTCGCTCACAGCTGAAGCTGCTGGCCCTCGACGGCTATCTCTACGCGGTGGGCGGCGAGTGTCTCTTCACAGTGGAGAAATACGACCCCCGGGCGGATCGGTGGAGCCCGGTGGCTCCTTTGCCAAAAGGGGCTTTTGCCGTGGCTCACGAAGCCACCACCTGCAACGGGGAGATCTACGTGTCGGGCGGGTCTCTCTTCTACCGCCTGCTCAAGTACGACCCCAAGCGGGATGAGTGGCAGGAGTGCCCATACAATAGCAGCCGGCGACGCTCCGCTGACATGGTGTCCTACAAGAACTTCATCTACCGCTTCGACGTGAGCAGCAGCCGTGGGGAGCCGGGGCAGGCCGGTGGGGTGGAGGTCTTCCGGTACAATTCAGTGGCCAAGCACTGGAGTCAGTGTGCTTCCTTGCGCCCTGGCGGCAACCCGGTGCAGCCGTTCCGCTGTGCCGCCTTGGGCAGTGCCATCTACTGTGTCAACCGGACTGGAATGCTGTGCTTTGCCCTGTCCCAGAATGGCGAGGTGGAAGCAGATGGTGGACTCAAGGGGAGCTTTGAGCCAGAGCTTCTCAAAGCCCCATTTGATACTAAAGGGGTCCTTCTCCCGTTTGTACTTACCCTGCCGGAGAAAGAGAAAACGGGGGAGCCAGAAAGTCCTCTGACGTTATGAGAACTGACCTAGCTCTGGGAAGGCCGGCTGGAGTTTATCTCAGTGCTTTGCTCTGATGAATATCGGCAGGACCAGGCCTCTGCCAAGGAAAGGGTCAGAGCAGGTGCATGGTCTCCAGCCTTCATTGGTGGTGGTAGTGATTGGGGCTGCAGTTTAACTTGCAGAGGCTAATCCAAGGCGAAAAGTGTGTAACAGCCTCTTTGCACCGAAAGAAACAAACAGAAAGCCACTGTCAGAAGTTTACCAAATTAACACGTGCATGCACCACTATGGATGGAGAATTGGGATGGTGTCCCACCTAAAGCGTTGGCTAGCTGGCTGTAGCCTCTCAGAGCTCTCTAGCATAGTTCACATAGGAAACGGCTCACCTCTCAGCACAGATACAAAGCAGTCATTGCAAAGCTGCTAAAATAGATTAATTGTTGTGCAATGCCCGTGCCACTTTTCAGTCTAGAAGTATTTTGGAGATATATATATATAAAATTCAGGAAAGCAGCAACTTTCAAAGGAATTTCAGCTATGAAATGGTTCTTTTTGTAAATATGCATCTTTGGAAAAGGGGAATCTTTCTTTTTCTTTTTCTTTTGCCTCCCTGACCTCTTGGCTTTCTTTTCTTGGATGCTCGTAGTAATTACCAGAAGAAAAGCTGCTGGCAGTCCCCATTCAGAGAGTATACCTTTTAGGAAGATTAACAGGGGAAAGAAACAATGCTTCTTGTGTTGGAAGCAGTGGACTATAGAGCCAGGTCACAGTATCCTCCCTCCTTTCCCCCTTTTTAACATTTAATGGAGTCTTTATTGAAGACATGGCATTGTACAGCCTTAGGAAGTTGCATCCACAGTGTGTGATTTAACAGAATCCAGATTTCAAGGTTTTAAAAAAAGTTAAATGTCTCCCATATGTACATAGTGGGAGTAGAAAGCCTCCTATATGTACATTTTGGGTTTAGAGGTTAACTAAAACAAACAAATCAATGCATCAATTCAAATTTGAATTTTGCTTCTTTTTTTGTAAAGTTGTGCATATATATATATATATATATATATGCCACATCATAATTATCAATTTTGGTTTTAACATAACTGCTGGCTTTCAATCATGGTTTTGTATTGTAACTCATTCATTCAAATCTTGGCAAATTGGCATGAATGAACATACCTGTGAATTCTTTGTAGGGGAGATTTCAGTTCGTTTCAGATCACTGCTGTTAACTGCAAATCAAGTCACTGAAAAGCCAAATGTGGTTTACTTGAAGCTTCTTGCATACAATTGAAATATTTTGCTTTGATGTCCGGAATCCTTCTGCAAGAAATAGCTCTTCCATTGTTCGCATAAGGAAACGAGAAGTTTGCTTAGAGAAGGTGATTTCCATTTGCCCAGGCAGCACCCTAGGTTGCAAATGAGACTGATTTATTGTAGTTAATAATTCACCTGTCAAGTTCATTTTGTACAGAGAGGCCATATACTTTTGGTTTGTTTGTTTTCATTCTAAATCTTATGCTGAGTAATTGCTTTCCAGGCAGCATGTTCTCAGAAGAATATCAGCCTTCAGGCTTGCAGGCAGTCCCAGCATATTGGCTTCCATGTTATATGGATTGGCATCAAAACAATTATTTTCAGTCAATTTAAAATTTGACTAAGCTTTGTAAGCTTGCCTAAAAAACAACAACCCACCTGGGCTTACACAAGAGGCTTACACTAGCCCAGCGAATGTTTTCCTTCTGTCCTTTGAAGAGCTAACCACTACTGTTGAAAGCCCCTTCAGTTCCAAACACAGTTTGCCCTGATACACGTGGAAGGGGGAGAGGTTGCTTTTGGAGGAAAGCAAACCCCAAGCCTCTCCCTGCTTAGAGAACTATTTCCTTGGCTTTTTGGATCCTAGCCATTGAGTTTTATGGAGCTTATTCCAGCACGTGTTCTTGCCAAATAGATGAAGCTCATGCATGCTTATGTGGAAATAAATCCCAATGGAAATTAATCCCAAATTAAAAGTGAATCACTTACTTTTGCAATCTATCTGATTTTTATCCCATTCTTTCTTCATGAAGCAGCCCACCCTTTGCATCTTCCAACAACACTCAGATAGGTTACACCAGTGGTTTTCAACTCTTGTGCCGTGGCACCCTGGGATGCCTTGAATGATGCTCGGGTACCGCAGGCAACACTGGCCTCTGTCCCTCTTTCCTTCCCTCCCTCCTCTGATGCCCTCTCATGTCTCTGCCTCTCAAAGGCTTCCACAGCTGTTTATTGCAGCTACATACTCCCCAGGCAAATGGTGCCTGGCCAGGGGAGAGGAGAGGAGAGGAGGGTGTTCAAAAAGAGGTGGGGGGCTGCTGGCTCTGCAGGCAAGGGTTGACATAACTGGGCTTCTGAGGCTTGGAGCACATTTCCCCACAGGGGAGCCACAGAAAGAATGGGAGCTGTGGACTCAGAAAGGTTGAAAAGTCTATGGACTATGGACTATGGACTATGGCTGATCCAATAGCATTCAGTAATGCTCTTTGTAGCTACCTGGGTTTTCTGCTCAAATCTCCACCCTGCAGATGCCACAATTGCTCTCAGATGCTCTGAAATGCATTTTGTCTTTCATCTTCTGAGTTAAGCCTTCCAACCGTGAAATATTTAAAAGGTGCATTTATTTTATAAACACATGCAGATTAATTTACTGCACTGATGTGTTTCATATTAGCTGGGAGAAACATACAAACAGATCCTGTATTATGGGGTACTTTGACTTCAGGCAGCACATCCACCCATGGAAGTTTCCAATGGACCCAGTGGGGCTCTGTTTTCCCACCTTCCACTCCCCATAAATGTTCACACAACAAGTGGGCATTACAGTTTATAGCACCCATCCCATGTACCCTTCCCATGTTTCCCCTCTGCCCAATTCAAGTGACTTGGGCATAGAAGCAGCTTGTATGGATGCAGGAGGGATGGATGAGGAATTGGGAGGCTTGCAGAGACATTTCATTCTGCTAATGCCCCCTCATGCTGCCGGAAGGAGGTTGTGTGTGAAACAAGGCTCCGTTGGAATCTTCACTGTGTGCTTAATATATTTTTTTAAGGATTATCATTCAGCGAATATTTGACCTTTATCCCAGGAACAGCTGCTTAAAGCAAGTAACAACTTCAGAAAAGGCCCACAGAGTCTGTTAAAATGCGTGATCGTTCCTTGCAAAACGTTAACGTTAAAATTTACTGTTTCCAACGAAAGCAGGAGATCCTATAATAAAAGGCATCATTTAAGTGGTGTGAAATATCGCACTAAAAAAACCCCATCATTATGCACTTAAAAATGGTCATGGTTGTGAAATGTTTAGAAATATGGGTTTTTCTTTAAAATTGGTAGGAACTGCAGGGTTGGTGTCTCTTAAAACTGGTGAAGATTTTTATTTTTAAAAAACTGCACATATTCCTAATTTGGAAATATCTTGATTTGGTCCTATACTTTTTGGAGCAAGCAATGGAAGGACTGAGCAGTTAAGTTTGCTGCTGTTTGCTGATCAGATTACACTTTTCCTCTTTGCCCCAAAAGTCCCCGTGGTGCCTCCCCCCCCCCCCATAATTATTAATTAAAAAGAACAGTGAAGAGTAAATATAAAATGGTCTTACGAACTGTTTTGATGAAAGGGACAAATTATTGGCTAGATATAAGAATCATAGATGGCATCCTTCTGCCTTGGGAGACAAGGGATGTGGTCAAACGGTTGGCAGGTTGCAGCGCTTGCTGTGGTTGTAGAAACCGATGTGGGAGAGGCATGTTTTGTTGCAGCTGGGGCAGATGAAGGCATCCAGTTGTGCTGCTGCAGATGCACCATGGCGGTTCTTCTCTCTGCACTCCTCCCGGCAGTCATTCCTCCTCTGGTCACTGCTGTAGATGATATTTGGGGGCAGTCCAGTCCAGTTCAGGAGTCCCTTATCACCTAACCCAGTTTCCCTTTAATAATAATAATAATAATAATAATAATAATAATAATAATAATAATTATTTTATTTATGCCCTGCCCTTCCTGGTTCAGAAAACCAGGTTCAGGGCGACTAACAACAAATTTAAAGCAATTGATGCAACAACAAAAAAGCATAAACTACAGTATAAAACATGAATACAGTGGTACCTCGGGTTACATACGCTTCAGGTTACAGACGCTTCAGGTTACAGACTTCGCTAACCCAGAAATAGTACCTCGGCTTAAGAACTTTGCTTCAGGATGAGAAGAGAATTTGTGCTCCAGCAGTGTGGCAGCAGCAGGAGGCCCCATTAGCTAAAGTGGTGCTTCAGGTTAAGAACAGTTTCAGGTTAAGAACGGGCCTCCGGAACGAATTAAGTACTTAACCCGAGGTACCACTGTAACAATAAATTCAGAATTCAAAAATCAATTTCGGGGAAAATCCATCCAATAAACATTAGATGGTCTTCTTGTGCTCTGAATTGCTACACGCTGTGGGGCAGAGGGGGGTGGACTACCTGTATAATGGCATGTGTAGAGGACTGGCTGGATTGTCCCCACTCCCAAAAGTTTCCCAGTGTCAAGCATGAGATCCAAAGAAAGGTTGAATCTGTATCATAAAAATAGCTACAGGTGACCTTAACTGCACACTTCTGTCCTTGGGTGTAGGCTTTTGGAGGGGCCAGAAATAGCTAGTATGGGGGAAGTGATCCAGACTGAGACCCTACTGTAGGAGGTAAGGTGGATTTAACCTTCCATCCTTTGCTGCAGTTATGATTTGGACCAGACCCTCCACACTGGTCAAAGCCCTGAATCTCAAAGGCAGAACTACCCTGTTGAGGTCATGTGTAAAGGTAAAGGTACCCCTGACCATTAGGTCCAGTCGTGACCGACTCTGGGGTTGCGGTGCTCATCTCGCTTTATTGGCCGAAGGAGCCGGCGTACAGCTTCCGGGTCATGTGGCCAGCATGACTAAGCCGCTTCTGGCAAACCAGAGCAGTGCACGGAAACGCCGTTTACCTTCCTGCCGGAGTGGTACCTATTTATCTACTTGCACTTTGTGCTTTTGAACTGCTAGGTTGGCAGGAGCAGGGACCGAGCAATGGGAGCTCACCCCATGGCGGGGATTCGAACCACGACCTTCTGATTGGCAAGACCTAGGCTCTGTGGTTTAATCCACAGCGCCACCCGCGTCCCAGGAGGTCATGTGTAGTTAGGCTGTAATGTATGTGCTTGAAGTATATTGGATAAGTTTAAAACATCTTGGTAACAGTCAGCCACACCCTGTTGCACACTTCAGTGGAACAAATGATGAAACGTGATTTCCGGAACATCGCCCAGCCTCATGCAGCATTGTTCTAAAGGTTTAGTAAAGAATAAGCTAACCCATACCATTTCTGCCTGTCCTCCAGGGGCAGTTTCTTTTAATTGGGCAGCTGGATCAAAAATCAGGAAGTCGGTGCAATCATTTCATCTGCAGAATTTTTTTCTCTTCAGCATTTCACAACACGACTCCTTTCCTGCCATGTAATGTATTTCCTGTATGTCTTCACAAAGCATTTGTGCATAACTCCCACACACACATACAAAAAAAGAAAAGAAAAGAAAAAAGCATTATTAAGCATCTTGGATGAAAACGTTTACAAGCAAAGTTTCCATTTCCACAATTTCATGGAGCTCCAAAACATATGTAAGGCTCTAATCCTGCAACCGGGGTAAAACTGCAGCCTCCTTGAATTCAAAGCTAAGTGTATGAGTGAGTGTTTTCAGGGCCATAATCTGGACTTAATTACTAGCCATTTAATGCAGTTTCCTTTATGTGATGCCTGCGTAATCATACCCAGATGATTGACTTTGCCGGTAACATATGGGACATTTCTAAACTGATTTCCTGCTTGGCCATTTTCTCATGTACAGACCCCCAATCAGTCCTGCGGTGCTTTTAATTTCAACACTATGTTGGTTAAATGGATATACAGTTGGGTTTTCTGTCGCACATTAGCAGTAACTGGGAGTCTGACTGAACAATTACACTAAATCCATTTAGAGCCTCTGCACTGCTGTATACAAATCCTGTTTACTCCATGAAGACTTTCACAGGAATAGCTGGGAAAGGAACGACCCAATATTTGAACTACAAAAGCTCTCATTAAATAGAATGGAAATGATACTAATCGTACCTGTTTAATGAACAAAAGCCCTGTGCAATCCCTAATGAGCATTTTATGCACAATGAGCTCCCTTGTAAATAAACACCTGATACAATTTCAACTCTTTTTAACAAATACTCTCCTTATTCCCAAGGAAAGGGTGTCTCTCTCGTGTTTTTGGTTAGCAGACAGGGGAATTGCTCTCAGTACCGGTGGGTCTTCAGCTCATGAGTGGCTTATTTTCAATGTCTCCCCTGTCAATTTGATACAGCTACAAAAGCACGTTAAGAGAACTGTGTCCCACTCACAGGACACTTAGTGCAAAGTCATATGAAAGAGAAGTTGTGTTGCAGCTGTGCCACAGGTCTGTGTACTGACACAAACATTAAGAAATGGGTTGAAAATGTGCTCTTTGCATGATGCAGCAATGCCTGGCTTGATGTGAGTGGATCACCGATACATTTATCAAAATTTATTATTATTATTATTATTATTATTATTATTATTATTATTATTATTAAAATAATGTGGTGATCATGTAGTTCATTGCAGGTTAGGCTACTTCGGGGAATCAAGACAAGCCCTTTCAACAATTCTGCCAGACGAACGCTGCGTGTTAGACCACTTCAAGCTCTTTATCAGGCAACTATGTAATGACTGTGAAAATTACTGTGGGATAGGAAGAGAAAAGCAATTTAAATCCCCCCTCCCCCACCACTTTCAGTCCTAGGAGACTGTTAACAAAAAGACTGTTAACACATGACTAATTGGATGCAGGACTGCCGCCAAATTGTGCCATCACGAGTCCGACTACTTTTGAACACTTGACCTGTTTTCCAGCACATTCTGTCCAGTTTTCAACACTTGACCAATATACTTAAAATAATATTTTTGTAACTGTTAGGTCTCTCTCCCACCACCCCGCAGGCTTACGTTATTTTCCGTAGCAGGGAGAGCATCTAGGACATTGTACGGTGTTTCCATAAGCTGGTTTGGTGCTTTGTATGCCTTGGCATCCCCACTGGAAAAGGCTGGATGCATTTCTTCCGTGATCATGTGGCCGCTGCCAGTTTTCACAGATTAACTAACGCAAACGCTTCTGACACAGTGCACAACTCGAGCGAACTACATGCAGAGCAAGTGTGATTCGTTAGCAGCTTGTTTCTGAAATGCGCAGGCAAGAATTTCCATAAAAGCTTTTTCTGTACTACCTTGGCGTATGCTGGACTGGAATAAATACAAGCAGAAAGAAAAGGCTCCCTGCTGGAGGTTTGCAGTTGGCCAGTGTTGTTCTTTTTCTTTCTTTTTAAAAGCATGTCATACATTGTTTTTGTGTTTTCTCATGAGAAAGTTGTGCTCAATGTCAAGACTTCATTATGTTGCTATGAATTTTAATGGAAATCCATTATACTGGGAAGACAACTGCTAGTCTTGCCTGAACATTTTGCAAGGATAGAAGTCATCATCACCCCCTCCCCATAAAATGCTAGGTAATCTCCAGCCCATAGACCTAAATAGGCCTGGCAGATGTCTTCATTTGGTCCACACTAGGGTTGGGCAATATATCACCCAGAACTGGTTTGAAGTCCATATTGTGATGCTGGTTTCATAATTTTTGACCTGGCAATATATTGTGAATCATGGTGTGTGCATGTATGTACTATGCAAAAATCACAATACGGGAAAAACCGTGAAGCCAGCCAATGCCTCTACCCATCCTTAGTTCAAATATCGCGATATACCGGTATCGTGATATATCGGTATATCACAGTGTTTAGCTTATGATATATTGTGATGTTGAAAACCAGATACTGCCCAGCCCTAGTCCACAAGGAGGCATTTTGGCCAAACCACATCTACCTGACACCGTATGTTTCATCAGTCATGGGGCAGGTAAGGACACAGCTCTCTGCTGAAAAGGCTTTGCAAGCACTGGCAATCAGTTGATTTTCCAGCACTTGGAAAGCACTATGCCTTTGCACACACAGTTCAATTTCAAACCATGCAGGCAAAGGGTGATTGCCAAGCCTGCCAACCTGTCAGAAAGACCCACGGGGCTGGGGGCTAGGACCAAGGCATCTTGCCCACCAGCTGGAAGCAGTTCACCATCCCTACTCTAAAAGCAAACTCAGATGGTGAGTGGTGACAGGTTTGGAGCTGAAACAGGGCCAAGGAGAAATAAGAACAAACATATTCTCACATATAGGATTCTCTGGTTGAGCTGCATGTTTCTCACCTCTGCAGTGTAAGACTTAAAAGAAGGAGGAGGATGTGAACCCAAGTCCACTGTCTTTTTGGTTGTTGATGCCTACAATGTGATATTAAAGAGTGGTTGGTAAATGTTATTTGTTATTATTATTATTTATTAAATTCATATACAGTGGTACCTCGGGTTAAGTACTTAATTCGTTCCGGAGGTCCGTTCTTAACCTGAAACTGTTCTTAACCTGAAGCACCACTTTAGCTAATGGGGCCTCCTGCTGCCACCATGCCGCCGGAGCACAATTTCTGTTCTCATCCTGAAGCAAAGTTCTTAACCCAAGGTAATATTTCTGGGTTAGCGGAATCTGTAACCTGAAGCGTATGTAACCCGAGGTACCACTGTACCGCCCTTCATCCAAAGGTCACAGGGAGGTTTACAGGTCCAGTGCATCATGAATTCTAGTCTATTAGGTGTTGCATTCTCATCTTTTTAGGACACGAGATACAGATCAGGAACACCTGGTTGGGAAGACTGAAAGAGCTTTGCTGTTCAGCTGGAAGATAGCTGGGACGATTTGAGCTGACGAGGAGCTGAAATTGAATATGTGTGCTATCTTTACAGATGCTTTTGAGTGTGCTCACAAACCAACAATTCTGATTCCAGACTCTCTTTCGGCTAGGATGTGAGAGTCAGTTTTTCAATTGTGCCCGCTTTATCCTTTACAGCAAGATTGTATTACTCTCCCTGTGCGATTCTTCCAAAAGGACAGAGCAAATCCAAGGCGGCTGCCAAACTGGTGAAATTCTCCCTGTGCCTCTGAATGTTAGAAAACGTTCCTTCCCTGCTTGGATTTCTCTTTTTGTGCTGCAGAAAAGAAAGAGGAGAGAGTTGAGATTTCCAGCTATGCAACCTTAAAAACTCTCCAACAGTATGAAGCAGATGGGGGGGAAATAGCTTCTGGGCTTATACACTCAAATGGCATGAACCTTTACTGCTGTTAATCCTGAAGGGTGTTCGGTCTCATAGCTGTAAACCCAACTTTTATCAATAGCATGCCAAGAAAGATACATACATTCAGCTGAGAGGGCACAAACTGTTTTGCCATTTGGGTTATGGCCAGTGCCGGCCCTGTCATTAGGCAGAGTGAAGTGGCCACCTCAGGCAGAGGAGTCTGAGTGAGGGGAGCAGCAGTAAGGTGTTGGAGGGCAGCTCTGCACCCCACCCTGCCCATTATTCTACCGCCCCCGATGTGGGTGGAGTAATGTTACTTCACCATCAGTGTTGAAGTATGGTTCGTCTGCCACTTTGGTCAACTTCTGAATGTGAGGAGGGGTGCTATCTTGTCCTTTTCTGGCTGGGTTTCCCCAGCCACTCTGGGCAGCTCCCAACTGAATATTAAAAACACAATACAGCATTCAAAATTAAAAACTTCACTAAACAGGACTGCCTTCAGATGTCTTTTAAAAGTAAGATAGTTGCTTATTTCCTTGACATCTGATGGGAGGGCGTTCCACAGGTAGCAAAATGTCTTGGGCCTGTTCTGACTTGGGTAGTCAGTGGGGTGCTCTCCAGATGCTTTGGACTACAACTCTGATAATCCCTGAATATTGACCATGTTAACAGCGGTTGATGGAAGTAGATTTAAGGGGTAGGGGGAGAAAGGCCCAGTTGCATGAGTGAACCTCATTCTGCACAAGCAACAACTGATGCTGATGAATTGTGCATGGTGGTGGGTTCTTCTAATCGCACCACCACCATTTCCTGCCTTCTTATTTGCTTAGGGTGGTTTTGAAGAAGAGAAAGGGAGAAAAACAGAAGACAAGATAGTCTAATATAGATGGTTAAAAATGACTATAACTGGGTTACACATCACCGGCTGAGGGTGAAAAAATCCAGGTTTGAAAAGGTTGAAGACCTGTGAATTAGGCTTCAGTCTTATATAAATTTACCTGGAAGTAAGCGCCAATGAGGTTGGGACACGGGTGGCGCTGTGGTCTACAACACTGAGCCTAGGGCTTGCTGATCGGAAGGTCGGCGGTTTGAATCCCCGCGACGGGGTGAGCTCCCTTTGCTCGGTCCCAGCTCCTGCCAACCTAGCAGCCCGAAAGCATGCCAGTGCAAGTAGATAAATAGGTACCACTGTGGCAGGAAGGTAAGTGGCATTTTTGTGTGCTGCTTTGGTTTCACCAGAAGCTGTTTAGTCATGCTTGCCACATGACCCTGGAAAAACTGTCTGCGGACAAACGCTGGCTCCCTCAGCCAGTAAAGCGAGATGAGTGCCCCAACCCCACAGTGGTCCGCGACTGGACTTAATGGTCAGGGGTCCCTTTACCTTTAAGTGCCAATGAAATCTGTGGGGCTTACTTTGGAGTAGATATGTACAGGTTTGCCCTGTCAGGCATACAACATACTTTCTCATACTCAACAACAGCCACTGACACAAATACACTGGAAATGGCAACACTACATTTATACAAGAGGTGAATCTTGTTGCCTATATCCTAGAACATTAGTTTATTGCCATTAATATTTCACTAGTTGGGGAAGAGTAATTTTTTGGGAGGTGGGTGGGTGGGACAAGAACTCCAGCTGACATCCCACACTCATTTTGCTTCTCTCATATTCCCTCCTGCATCCTTTAATCCTGTCTCTTTTCTGATGGCCCAGCTGTCACCTTGCCTTCCTGTCTACTTGCATTCCTCCACCTCCAATAGCCAAGCCTGACAGAAAGAGAAAAGGATATGGCAGGACTGGACTGCTCTGAGGAAATCTACAGGAAGTCCAAGCGGCTCTGGGGGACGGCTGGAAGGATGTGCCAGCAGCCTGCTGTGGCCTGAGGAGGGGATCTTGAGTCACCTCTCTGCTGCGGTCCCACTTCAGAGTGACAAAGCTGGAAACATGTACTTATTTGAACTACCCTGCTAAATCTCTGCCTGCACGTCTCTCTTGTTTCCTTCTGCACATTGCTATGGAGCTTTTAGAACTTGAAACTTAATTGCTTGTCAGGGCCTGACAACATATCTATTACTACAAGAGCTAGTAAGTGGATTGAGATCTTACATGTGGCTTTTGTTTCCTTTAAATACCACTAGGTAAGGTCACAAGTTCCGCAAAGCAGTGGGGGAGCTTTACATTGCCTGTTCTGCACAGGAGGGGTCCCCCTAGCAACGGTTTCATGTATCTGACATCATCAGCAGAGGGGGAGAGACAGGTTGGCAGAGCAAACCGGAGAAAAGGGGGAGGTTAAGAATGGGCGAAGGCAGCAAGCTGAAGCTGTTTTCTTTGCAAAAGCAGAGCTACTTGTGTGTCTGTTGCTCCCACACATGCCTTTATGTTGCTTTAATTAAGCGGAAGCAACAACAAAATGAGCTTTGGAAATTTTTGAGCAAATATTAATTCTGTGATTGTAACTTTTCCCCCGGGCAGTTTGCATGCTTATATTTTATTCCCGTTTACATCGAACGCTTCCATTTTAAACTATCGACTTCCCTCTTATTTTCTCATTTGTAAAGGGAAGACACTGCATCCTGATATTAACGGATCCCCCTCCCCTTTGACCACAATTCAAATACATTTTGTAATACAGGGTAAAATAGAAAGTACCTTAGTAGTTTCCCATAGTTCCATTTTAGTTTCTTATTAGCTATTTCCCATTAATTCCTGTTAGTGTTGCATGATACTTCCCAGCTAAATTTTTCAAATAATGTGTTTTAAACAACATGAGACAGAAAGGAGTCCTGATAATTTTCAAGCAGCTTGTGACTCTTATCCCATTCAGATTTTGTACACTGCCTCATACTGTCTACAGTTACCAGGGTTTTTTTGCCTCATTCCTGGCCACATATTTTCCTGTTTTCTCACAATTTCTTGTTTGAATGTTAGGTTTTGTTCACACCCTGCTTGAAGAGGAGTTGTCGTGAACTCAAAAAGCTGTGATGTTTTATTTTAAAAGAACTGTGCTGTTGCTTTTTGGATTCATGCAATCCTAAGGTTACCAGATTTTTTCAATGAATCCAGAGACACTTTTCAACTTCAATTGATTTTGTATGGGGGCTGATTTGTAAATCCGGGGACTGTCCCCAGGAAACAGGGACATCTGGTAACCTTACGCAATCCTGCCATGCTCTCCTAAACCAACATGGGGGCCTGGCTTTATGGAGAATAATGGATTCCATCTTTCAGAAGGTGAATCCTCAATCTAGCAGCTAGAGAGAGATAAGGTTTTATCACCTAATGGGGCTTTGTTGACAGGGGGGCAACAGCATGCTCTCCAGCTACAAGGTAATAAATAATAATAATAATAATAATAATAATAATAATAATAATAATAATAATAATTTTTTAAATTTATATCCCGCCCTCCCCAGCCGAACCCAGGCTCAAGGACCACCATGTTCTTCCTTCCTTCTGCTCTCTGTGTTAGGGGGGACCACCAACATCTTTCAATTCATGTAAGATGCAAATCTGAATCATTGCTGCCTCTTGTATTTTCAGAGACAGAGCAGCCATTTCTCCTTCATCCCACAATGCTTTGCTGCAACTTGAGATCCTTTCACATCGGGCATGGATTAACCTAATTATATGTGTATCAGCATCCCCGTTGCCTCATCTTAAGGCTGTTGTAAACTGCACTCTTGGATTTTCATCTTACTGAAGCAACATATTTTTCTCCTCTTTTTGGCTCAACATCTAACCTGGTGAACAGAGCTGAGAGTGGGTGAGGCGGTTGCCAACACCCCCCACCCAAGATGCAGGCCCCTGTTCTGTCCCCCAGCTTTGCTGCTGATCTTGCCAGCCTCTAAGAGCAGAGAGGGACTAGTGGCAAAACTCTGCAGAACACCTCCCATCTTGTTGAGTTGGTGGTGGGAATCCGGGAAGGATTAAAAAAATCATGCTCACAACTTTGTGGCTTTTTTTGTTTGTTGGTTCTCATAATGCCCCCCCGCCTTTAGTCTATATAATAATATATAATAATATATAATAATAATAATAATAATAATAATAATAATAATAATAAGTTATTATTTATACCCTGCCCATCTGGCTGGGTTTCCCCAGCCACTCTGGTTGATTTCCAACTGAATATTAAAAACAGTACAGCATCAAACATTAGAAACTTCCCTAAACAGGGCTGCCTTCAGTTGTCTTTTAAAAGTAAAATAGTTGCCTTGACATCTGCTGGGAGGGCATTCCACAGTGCAGGCACCACTGCCGAGAAGGCCCTCTGCCTGGTTCCCTGTAACCCCACTTCTTGCAGTAGGAAACTGCCAGAAGGCCCTCAGCGCTGGACCTCAGCGTCTGAGCTGGACGATGGCAGTGGAGACGCTCCTTCAGGTATACTGAGGCCATCTAGTGAGAAGAAGTCATTTTTTCTGCCCATCGGAACTTGCAGAGGTTTTTCTTAAATAGAAACATGTATAAATTAACGATGTATGGAAGTGAGAGCTGGACTATAAAGAAGGCTGATAGCCGAAGAATTGATGCTTTTGAATTATGGTGCTGGAGGAGACTCTTGAGAGTCCCATGGACTGCAATAAGATCAAACCTATCCATTCTTAAGGAAATCAGCCCTGAGTGCTCACTGGAAGGACAGATCCTGAAGCTGAGGCTCCAATACTTTGGCCACCTCATGAGAAAAGAAGACTCCCTGGAAAAGACCCTGATTTTGGGAAAGATGGAGGGCACAAGGAGAAGGGGACGACAGAGGACGAGATGGTTGGATGGTGTTCTTGAGGCTACCAGCATGAGTTTGACCAAACTGTGGGAGGCAGTGGAAGACAGGAGTGCCTGGCATGCTCTGGTCCAGGGGGTCACGAAGAGTTGGACACGGCTAAGCGACTAAACAACAACATAAATCTAAATGCAACCACAAACACATAAGTATGGAAGCAGCACTCTCCCCCTCCATGGATCAAAGCTACAAAGCAAAATGTTTTCAAAAAGGCATTTCTACAGCTACACCCCCTCACACTTGAGCATCTCCCAGGTAACAGAGGCTTCATTAGGATTCATCTGTTTCACATTGTGACTCTGAGTTATCTTGCAATAGTACAATGAGGCTCTGGGGTGGGAAAGACAGCAAGCAGGTTTTAACCATCTGTTTAATTTCTCTCAGTGGATCTTCGTGAAAAAGGCACATTCACATGCAATGAAAGTTGTGCAGACTTACGCTGACACCAGCTTCCATTTCCAATTTTATTATGGTATGCATAAAGGCAAGATGATAACCATTAGGGTTCATATTTACCTGATTTTGCTGTCAGAAGCTCTTCTTTCACCATGCCTCCAAGACCTTGTTTGTTTAAGGCAGTAGACTAGTTCTTAACCTACCATAATAAACAGTTACAGTTAATAACTTTTAGATACACGTGGAACATATGTAGGCCATACATCTGATAATATCCATGTTTGCTCACAACCTAGGACAGGACAGTCACAGAAAAGATGTAGAAGCTGAAGGTCAAATAAGCCAAAAGCATCCAAGCTATTTTGGACTAAGGACCCTTGTAGATAAAAAAGCTTTATGAATTGAAAGTTGCCTTTCTGATCCTCTATAACTGATGGCAAGCAAAAGGTAGGAGAACATAGCCTAGCCTTGCAAGGCTGGCCTACCTTGAAGCAGAGTGAGGAGGCAACCTCAAGCAACTGACTTGAATGTCATGAAAGGGTAGCAAGTTGTTTGGATTTTTTCATTGGCTGAGGTCATAGGTGCCAGCTCCCTGGGGCCCTGGGTGCCAGAGCACCCACAAAATTCACCATGAAGGGGTCAGGCAACCACAAATTTGGGTGCTGTGGCCCTGGGCACCCACAGTCGCAGGACCAAGTTGGCACTCCTGGCAGAGATGGGGAGAAAGAGATGCTTCTGGGAGGTGCTAAACTTGGATGGCCTCAGTCACTATGAACTTTGACATGTTTGGTGCCTTTGTGTTGTCTGCCTCGGACAGCAAAATGTCTAGGGTTCCCGGGCCATGTGGCCTCATGTGCATACTCTTCAGCTGTGCCTATTTTATTGTGATCTGTACATGCATTTTAAAAAAAGGATCTTACCTTATATTATAATTTTACTTGCCAGCTTAAGCTACATGAGAAAATTGGATTTCGCCATCATGTTGGTGTTCACCTTGAATTTTGGTATTTTGAACCTGCCAGTATTTGTGTTGATACTCTCACAATGGATAATTTTATCATCTATAAATGTAATTAAAGTTTCAGTCAATGTGGCTTGTAAGCAACAAGGTTACTAACCTTCAGTAAGGTTAGCACTGGATCTCAGAATACTGTCTTTCTCTGCATTACACTGTGACTCAATGTCATATTCGCCTTCGTCACATGTTTGCTGTTATCATGGTTTAAGATGAGCAGGCAACACTTTCTTTCATCATTCACACATACAAGTAGGGCTTTCTTTCAGCCGGAACTCAGTTCTGGCCCCTCTCAGGTGCGCGCCATTGTCATTCTAAGAGAACATGGTGAGTTCCAGCACCTCTTTTTGCAGGACCAGGTGTTGAGTTCCCATACCCCAACCTATGCAAATAAGAGACCAATGAGGCTGGGTTTTTTGGGTCGAAACAGGCCACAACTTTATTGAATACAAATGAAAGAGGTTTGGCTTGGGCATGGGGCAGTTGGAATACTTCTGGCCCACCCCCCGGAAGTGATGAGTGGTCAATCCAGCTGGGGGTTCCTAAGACTTACATCAAATAGGGTGACCCCTGCAGGGACCACTGTCTGGGGGAGTGCCTTCGGCCCTGATCCCACCTGGGCACACAGACATGGCCACTCCCCCTGGATCCCTTTAATGGTATACTCCAGAGTTGGGAGGGGCAGACGAAGACTGCAACCTCCCCTCCATCCAAAACAAAGGATTGCTCCAATGCCCAACCAGTTGTGATGATTGCTATGAGGCAAAACCACCTGCTTGCTGCTAATTAGCCGAGTGGGCAAATTCCTACCCTGCCCCTTAGATAACGGCGACCACCATAGCCACAGCAAAGTCATTGACTATCAGCTTAAACAGAGGGTGGGTGGGCGGGGGGAAAACCCAACGAAGGAGCAAACAGGTAGTGCCCCAGGTGTGGGCTGCTTAAATGGGCAAGGAGCACAGCCCAAGTCCCCAGCTTGCATCCCCATTAGCCAAAGCTGGGTGCAGGCTAGGATCCAGTTCCTGATAGGCAGAGGGGGCTTAAACTCATTTCAGCTCCTTCTTCGGGGCCCCAGTGAAGAAGAAGAGTTTGGATTTTATATCCTGCTTTATTACTACCCTAAGGAGTCTCAAAGCGGCTAACATTCTTCTTTCCATTCCTGCCCCACAACAAACACTCTGTGAGGTGAGTGGGGCTGAGAGACTTCAGAGAAGTGTGACTGGCCCAAGGTCACCCAGCAGCTGCAGGTGGAGGAGCGGAGACGCAAACCCGGTTCACCAGATTAAGAGTCTACTGCTCCTAACCACTACACCACACTGGCTCTGTGAAGCTTCTGTTGTCCAACAAAGCCGCCACACCAAAAGGGGTGAGCAGAGCTCTAGAAAAATAGCATAGCATACAAGGATATATCCACACTACTGTACCCCCCCCCATGAATGTGATGCATAGACATCACTGTGCAGCAGATATGCTTTATGTGAATGAGTGATCAAATAGATAATCCTGAGACGAAATGTTTGTTTGGGTGACAGTAGAGATAACGTGGAGAATTTAGCAAGCTTTGGATCTCCTCTCTCTCCATTTCAGTCAAAGTGATTGCTCTTCAAAATACTTTTAATTTGAATAGGGAAATATTGATTTCTGAAGCTTGCCCAAATGTAATTAGACCGCATGTCTTTTCTGCATGTCTACAATGCAATGAGAGCCAGTGTGGTGTAGTGGTTAAGAGCAGTGGACTCGTAATCTGGTGAACCGGGTTCGCTTCCCCCTCCTCACATGCAGCTGCTGGGTGACCTTGGGCCAGTCACACTTCTTTGAAGTCTCTCAGCCCCACTCACCTCACAGAGTGTTTGTTGTGGGGGAGGAAGGGAAAGGAGATTGTTAGCCGCTTTGAGACGCGTTAGGGTGGTGATAAAGCGGGATATCAAATCCAACTCTTTTACAATGTGCAAGAAATGTTAGTTATATGGGTAGAGAAGAAGTAAGCGTGGCTGCTCGCCAGTGCACAGCAATGACATGAGCTACTGGGCAGCAAGAAAAGGCATCTCCTCACTAAAAAAATGTGGGACTTTCCCACATTTAGTGTTTAATTTTCTTTTAGCAGCACTGCTAACTGCTGTGTCAACAGATTCGGCTCCCCCCATTCTTATTCTTTTTAGAAGCAGATCTAAGCAAAGCAACGTGAACACTTTGGCAGACATAGCGGAGGTCACAAGCCACTCTATATTGTACTTGAAAGCAGCACTAAGCGCTCGGCTCGTGTTTGAAGGAGAAAATGCATCCTCAGGGTCATATTATTGGGCAGCCATCCTTGGCAGTGTCTTGCTCAAAAAAAACATTTTCTTTGATTGCATCCTGTGGTTTCAAATTATTTTGTTGGAAAACAAAGCATCTTTATTTATAGTCACTTTGAAATTCTTCTAAAAACCACTGAGGCTCGTTGGCCGGAACAAAATTAAGCAACTGAAGACCTTGGAAATGTGTTGGGACACAATGGACGACAGCAGCAAGCTTTAGACCTCACCTTTTGTCCCTCTAGAGCACTAGTCTGTCTAAGAGAAACTGCAAATGGTCAAGAGCTTAAGTATATGTAGCTGAAATTTTGACTTATTGGATAATTTCCTATATACAATTTTAAACATATCATTTTAAAATAACACATAATAACATCTGAAGAGCTTGCTGGCTGAGGCCCAAAGCCCATATAGTTTAGCATTCTGTTCTCACATTGGTGACCCAGATGTCCATGGGAAACTTGCAGGCCAGGAGCATTATTGCCTCTGACCATGGAAGCAGAATATAGCTGTCATGACTAGTAGCCATTAATAGACTTATGCTCCAAGGATGTATCCAAACCAACAAATGTACACGATGTTCTGCTTCCATATATGACCTCTGCATATTCACCCATATATTCTAAAATAACCAAGTCTAAAAACCTATTTGTGTGTGTGTGTTTGTTTGTTTATTTATACTTTTCAAGTTTATACATTTCAATAATTTTACAATCATTTTGATATTTCAAAACTTGGCTTCCTCCCCCCTCTTTCTGCGGCTCCTTAAATTTATTTTTAATATCTTCTGCATATCCAAATTAACTTAATTTGCTCATTTAGTCATCTTCTTTAAATATATACTCTTATAAAACTTGCAGGTTATTACAATAATCCTGCCAATGTTTTTATCTGTTGATAATTTATCTGTAAATATTCAATTAACCATTTCCATTCTTTTATTTAAAAATTCTTTTATTTTAAAAATTGTTATCTTATTAAAAAATATCTTTATTTCTTAATAAGTTTCACCACTTCTGCATATTCCATAAGTTTTTGAATCCTTTCTTCCTTTGCTGGGACTTCTGCTTCTTTCCATTTTGGGGCAAGTAACATTCTTGCCACTGTAGTAGCATACGTGAATAAGTTTCTATACAGTTTAGGTAGTTCTGTCCCTATAAGTCTAAAAACCTGTTTGAAGCATGTAAATACTATGTAGTCCTTATTATAGAAGCCCCTACATTTATTACTACAATATATTTATATGATGCTAAGTATGCCAAAGCTTATTAAAATACATCTCAAAATAATACAATTCATTTTCTCATTTTGCATTATAATAACATGAAACCCCATGTTATTAAGTGGATTCAGAAATACCCCCAAGCTGTGTACCTGCTCCTTCAGAGGGAATGTAACCCCATCAAGAACAGGCAACCGCCCATCCATCCATTCTAGGGAGCCACCCATTAATAGTATTTCAGTCTTATCTGGATTGCACTTCAGTTTGTTGGTTTTCATCCAGTCCATTACTGAGGCAACACCATTTTCCAGCACACCCACTGCCGCACACCAGCATATTGCTGACAACTACTGCAAAATTCCAGATGACCCCACTCAGAGGTTCCATGTAGATGTTAAACAGTGTAGGTGTCAGGGACCGTGCTGAGGAGGGCTGCACTGAGGAGGAATGGTGGGAGCCCCCCTCCCCCTGTTCCTGATCAGGATCCTGAATCTTCCCAGGAGCAGGAGGACAGTATAGATTTGGAACAGCGGTTTGCAGAGGGGCATAGTTTGGAAGGCAGAAGTTGGGAAATACTGGATGGGGAACAGCTAGGAGAAGAAACACTGGGAGAGAGAGGGTTAACAGATTCACTGTCTCTGGAAAGCATTCCTCCGCTCCCCCCAAAGTCAAGAAGAACTGAGAAAGTGGCAGAACAGAAAGAGCACAGAGGGGACAGGCTGAGATTACAAGACGCAGAAGTGACGTGGATTAATAGGGAAGTAAGGGGGTGGGATTCTTAATTGGGAGCACCGCCATTTCTAAGAGGTGGGTTCTTTGTTCTTTCACTTGTGATTATTAAAGTTTCTAACTGGTAAGAAGACTCCTTTTCCTTTGTTCTGCTTATCTACTGCCACGGGGGGGGGGGCAGATTCCCTGAAGCCCGACAGGAGGGGATAAAATCAAACCCTGAGGAACCCTGCATTGAAGGCTTCACTCCCCAATCATCACCCTCTGGGAATGACCATCCAAGTAGGATCAGAACAACCACAAAGCAAGTGGTCACCATGATTGAAACAAGGACCATGTCCACGTACTCTAATTGAAACTCATCCAACATAACAGGACACAGATAGTGCTCTGGGCACCTCTCAGGGTTCATCTGCTGCAACAGTGGAGTCAGGGTCCTGGTGGATGCATGCGATATTATCCCACTGAAATAAACCCACCAAAATTGATTGACTTATGTCTATGGATTTCAGTGGGCTGGCTTGGAGGATGGCTAACAATGGATGTCACACTTGGGGCTCTAAGTGGGTGTCCTGCAGCCTTACCCTCTAGCCTATGGCATTGTAGCACTTGAAAGCCTCCAATCTGCAGTTTGCCCGGCTCAAGCGTTTGTTTATTTATTCTCCCCACTTATCCATATGCAGGAGTGCCTTGATGTATCACAGATGTGGTGGATCAACGTGCTGTTCTCCGATTTTGTACTTTGCATAAAAATCTTTGCTCTTTACATACCTCTTGTTTGGGACAGATTTTGTGCTTCAGGCTTTAGAAAAACAGAAGGGAGGCGAGATCGTGGGCCTCCTTTGTGGATGCATAGAATTCTTCCTATGCAGTTGGACAATAGGCACTTTCTCTTTGCTTATCCCTTGTTTTTCTTTTTTCCTTGCTGTCCCCACTGTTTCCACCTACCCACCCCATGCCTTTCAAGGAATGAAATATTTATTTAGGCTGTTTATATATCATTTTAAAAATAATAATAAAAACAAATCTCCAAGTAGTTTGCCTCATACCTTAAAACATCATAAATCAGAATCACATACAAGAAATACCAGGCGGGAAATCCACGTTGTAGAACGCCACAATGAGCAGCGAAACAGGACGCCCTTTTAAATATCTGAATAAAATGATACACATCAGAATCAACTACAAAATTACCGTACAATGAAAGTCCCACGTGTTAAAAAAAGTACAATTAACAGCTAAACAAAATATCCTCTAGAACATTTCAAACAAAACGTTATAAATCAAAGTAAACTACAAATATTTTATTATTGCATTAATGAAGTGGTGCCTGGTTTCTCTTCAGCGCAGGCAGCAGGGTGGCAAATTATCACCAGCAGGCCAAGAAGACAAGGGTTGCCTCGTAATTGGTGCTGAAAAGCTGCGCACAGGATCAGACTTGCAGCTTTTGCATCTGCCTGATTCCTGTTGATCAGTTATTCTGGGAAATCAACCCAGAACTTAGTTTGACCTCTTATTTGTTTACAGTGTGTGTAAGAGTGGCTGAATAAGAGATTGGAAGCAAATTGATCCAAAACCAACATTTCCTGGCAAGATAAGCAGATGGAGGACTCTCCTCTCCTGCATGTAACAGGAACAGCTGTTATCTTTACAGAGTGGAGTCCATACCCGCAGAGTAACATGGTGACCTGCATATAACCCAAAATAAGCCTGAAAAAGAGTACATGTCTGGGGTGCCCTGGAATAACCTCGTTCACCATTCTATAATCAGGAGCTGATCTGGATTTTAACCATGGCTGTTAAGGTAAAGGTAAAGGGACCCCTGACCATTAGGTCCAGTCATGACCGACTCTGGGGTTGTGGCGCTCATCTCGCTTTATTGGCCGAGGGAGCAAGACGTACAGCTTCCAGTTCATGTGGCCAGCATGACTAAGCTGCTTCTGGAGAACCACAGCAGTGCACGGAAACGCCGTTTACCTTCCTGCCGGTGCGGTACCTATTTATCTACTTGCACTTTGACATGCTTTCAAACTGCTAGGTTGGGAGGAGCAGGGACCGAGCAACGGGAGCTCACCCTGTCGTGGGGATTCGAACCGCTGACCTTCTGATCAGCAAGTCCTAGGCTCTGTGGTCTAACCCACAGCGCCACCCACGTCCCTACCGTGGCTGTTACTTGATGGTAATAAGCTTTTAGCCTCTGCAGTTCGGTTGAGTATTTGTCTCCATAGCATGGGCCATATGAGCAGCTGCATCTGTGCAATGCCATAAATCAGGTGAAGAACCTCAGGCCTGGGGATTAAAAAGCCTTTCTCAGGTACTCCCTCTGTCCAGGCTACAGCCTTAACTAGTCTCCTTTTCCTCACTTATTGAATAAGAACAGGATATTTTAATTCCACCACCACCACAGAGGTGTCTCTGGAGGGGATATATTAATTGAAAATGTCTAGTAAATCAGATTGGTATTGAGTTCCTATTGTGGGTATCTTGTGAGCCAATATGACAGTGATGAGGGATTGAGGACGTGTCTGAAATGCGTCCTTGAATTCTAATGATGTTTCTGTTGAATTCAAGCCAAAAGCCAGAGGAATTGGCCACCCTCCAGGTGCCCGGCTTGAATCCTTGTTGACCTCCCTGTCTGCGACTCCCGGCAAGATCAAGGCGAGGTCTTTATCGGCGATCCTTCTCAACGTGAAGAAGAACACACCACTTCACCCCTCCCATTCCCAGGGAGGCGAAAGAGACAGACAGCAATGTATCTACATGCCTTTATTCCTGTCTTTCCAGCAGTACAGAGAAATCGTGTCTGTACTCTCTCATCACCAACAGCAGAGAGAGAATAACTCCACCCATGTACTTCCAGTACAGGGTCATGTGACACTCTGAGCTAACATCCGGTGCTCAGTGCACAGAATAGACTGTCCCTTGTTCCCACGGTACAGTCCCAAAACATCAACTTCCTGTTTGGCTTTCCAGGCACCTGGAGCTCGCTTCTGCATTGCTCCTTTTTCGTAACATCCTCCCCCAAAAGAATCAATGCGTGTTGTGGCAAGCAAAGCGTGATCCAGAGAAGAAAACAAACAGTTGTTATACACATAACACTCCCCTGTTGTTACAGTTCCACCCTTGGAACTCCCCGCCACTGGTTTCCCCAGTGTACCTCTCTGGTTGTCTGGCTTCCAAGGAATGAGTGCATCTGCATTACCTTGGCTAGCAACTCTTTGTTGTGTCTTTGTCTCTGACTCAGACACAGCTCCAACCTGTCCTCGGTTGTGTACAACAGCAACACATGCAACAGCTAAGTTAGCAAACTCTTTTGAGTACCTCTTGGGTGGTGCACCCTTTGTAACTCTCTCAGACCTTCGTATGAGGTGCTGATCTTCTCTGCTCACAGGTTCAGTCTCAGGACTCTTTGGAGAACCAGTTCCAATAGTAAACAGTGGTTCATCCTTCACCTGTGAAGGTCTATCTATTGTGTGAGATTTCCTCTCAATGACTGTGACAACTGAGCTCTCCGAGCTATCACTGTCACTCTCAGTACCACTGTAATCTGTAAAATCAACATCATCATCTGAATCGTCCTCAGTGGGAAATGTGTGTACTATCACTCTCTCCTGTTCAGGAGCACTCTCTAGAAATTTTGTGAGAATCACCTGACCAGATTCAGACAAAATTACTCTGTAGAGACCCTTTTCATATCCCACAAAAATGCCTCTGGCATTCTTTACTCCACCTGGAGCTTCTGTTCTCACATGAGACCCAAAAACCTTGAAATGGGCAACAGAAGGTTTTCTATGGAACAGTTTCTCAAAAGGAGAACTTCCCAACTCTTTTGAAACCTTTCTCATCTTCGTATGACAATACGACATTAGCGACTCGGCCCAGTACTCATGTGGCAGATGTGAACTAAGCAATTGCGCATTCATCCCCTTTTGCAATTCTTTGTTCACCCGTACACAGACACCCCTGTTCCACGCTTCTTCTGAAACAGCAACCTTGTGTCTTATCCCTTTCTTCTGCAGGAACCTCTGGAAATCCTGTAAAAGAAAAATCTGCTTTTCATCTGTGAAAAGAAAATCAATGTTAGCATCATGCATATTTTTAACCTTGTCACAAAACTCCTGAAATCTATCCAAGGCTTCCTGTGGCTTTCTCAACACATAAATCCAGACAAAGTTAGAGAAATGATCCACACACACAAGATAAAATCTTGCATTGCCTCTAGATGGTTCTAGAGGACCAATCACATCAGCATACACCCGCTGAAATGCTCTGTTGACCCCAGTCATCTTCTTGGTCACACCTGCAAGAGAAACTAGGTTAGACTCAGATGAATTACATTCCATGTAATCACTTTGTTCATAAGTCAACAAATACAGTCCATCTTTCTCTCTGGCAGAAAGATACAACTCTCCATCTTTGAAGATCTTGCAGCTCTCAGCATCATAGGACAGTTGCAGTCCTTTCTTTGCAATCTGCGAAACACTCAGCAGATTGAACTTCAATTCAGGAACCAAGTAAACATTGTTTATAGTCAAGTTCAGACTCTTAAGATACACAGTCCCTATCCCGGTCGCTTCCAGCTCCTGACCGTTGGCCTGTTTCACAGCGAAGCTTTGCTTCTGAAACGTTGAAAAGAGATCTCTGTGTGGGGACATATGAAAAGTACATCCAGTGTCAATTATAAACGCGTTCCCAACATCTGGCGTGGTTCCTTTCGCCATCAAAGCCTTTGCAGGTTTCACCGAAGGCTTGGTATGACCTTTGCCTGATGCCTCAGGCTTTGCTGAGCGGCCCTTAGCTCCTTTTGGCTGGCGTGGCTTCTTACAGTTCCGCTGAAGATGCCCAGCCTGTCCACAATTGTAATATCGGACAATGTTCAAAGCTACAGCATCCTCTCCAGTAGCCACATAAGCGGGGGAATTAGAACTCCGTTCCTCCCTCCCCCTGTCCTTTACTTCCAGTGCAGCAAGTCTGTCCTGTTCATTCAGAACCACGGCAGACACCCTCTCCGCGGTCAAATCTTGAGCCGGAAGGGAACCAAGCTGACTGGCAACGGTTTTGTAAGTCCGATTTAGGCTGTTTATCATCATGAAGCAAAACACTTCCTCCTGCAGACGGAAATTGCGTTCCACCATCTGTTGGCGCAGATATTTCATTTCCGTCAGGTGCACTTGAACATCTCCATCAGGCGCAAGCCTCAGATTGGTCAGCTTCTCAAAATACAGCAACGCTGAAGAACCAGCATCCCTCTGATGTGTTCTACGCAGCGTCTCCCAAATCTCTCGTGCATACTGTAAATCCTGAATATGCACCAATTGGTCATCTGACACACACAGAATTATAGCCGTCTTGGCTTTCAGATTCTGTGACTCCCAACCTCGCGTTGGTGCTGCAGGGATGGGGTTCTCAATCACCTCAAAGATCCTCTGATTCTGCAGCAGGGCCTTCATCTTTATAGACCAAGATGAATAATTGTCATTAGTCAGGGGAGGTGGATAGGGTAACCCTCCCCCCTTCTTGGCATCCATTGTGAATCCAAGTCTCTCTCAAGCCAGTAAAAATCCAAAAGTCTTTCTTGTTTACTGCCTACTCTGGCAGGCAAACTTTTGGGCTGTTTCACAGCTGCGTAGGTAGTCAAAACAAACTTTGACTCTTTCTCTGAGCCACTCAGTAACTTTCCATTTACTGACGGTCGTTGCCTAGCAACCTTTCTTGGGACAGGAAATCTTATCAACCACAAGAATTCCTGGTATGCAGCCTTGCTCTCAGAGCTGTTTTTCCAAACGCAGCTCTTTCGTGAACCAGAGAATTAAATCAATCTGCGTTCACACTCTTTAGCCCGAAATTCAGCGTACCATTGGGGCTCCGTTGCCTGGAAAACACCCCTCTCGGTGTCCAGCTGTCTGTTCAGCTTCTGGCTGTAGGCAGACGTTTCCTTATCTTTCCTTTGGTGCAGAGGATGGCAACGATTCATCGACCTCTCACCTCTCATGCTGATTCCCATGGATCAGATAACCATTCGCATTGCTACCAGATGTTGAATTCAAGCCAAAAGCCAGAGGAATTGGCCACCCTCCAGGTGCCCGGCTTGAATCCTTGTTGACCTCCCTGTCTGCGACTCCCGGCAAGATCAAGGCGAGGTCTTTATCGGCGATCCTTCTCAACGTGAAGAAGAACACACCACTTCACCCCTCCCATTCCCAGGGAGGCAAAAGAGACAGACAGCAATGTATCTACATGCCTTTATTCCTGTCTTTCCAGCAGTACAGAGAAATCGTGTCTGTACTCTCTCATCACCAACAGCAGAGAGAGAATAACTCCACCCATGTACTTCCAGTACAGGGTCATGTGACACTCTGAGCTAACATCCGGTGCTCAGTGCACAGAATAGACTGTCCCTTGTTCCCACGGTACAGTCCCAAAACATCAACTTCCTGTTTGGCTTTCCAGGCACCTGGAGCTCGCTTCTGCATTGCTCCTTTTTCGTAACAGTTTCTTCCTTGCCTGGAAGGATAGTTAGGGCTGTCAGAATGTTTGTAGAAACCAGCCTACTATACAAATGTAAAATTTATGCAAGTTCCTCCACAAGTGTTTGCCTCTAGAATGTGGCCTCCAGAAGAATGCATAGAAAGGACAGTCACCCTTCAGCTGAGAAAATTTCTCCACTCATGCCATAAACCATCCAACTAAGTTGCTGTCCCAACCCAATAAAGGCCGTGCCTGTATTTTGGATTGGGGGGCAAAGAGTGAATGGATCAGAGTTCCTGCTCTGTCAGGTTCCACAGGAAATCGGACAGCTTCCTCTTGAAGTACCAAATTAATGTTATCTTCTTGTATTTTGTGAGGTTCTTCTCTGAGTCTGCTGGGAAGGGAATGCCAGGGAAGAGAGAGAGAGTCCGATTGCTTGTGAAATTGAGTTTTGTACCTTCGGCACACTTTGCTCTCTTGCTTGCCTCTGGCCTCTCAAAATGTGGGCTGACCTAAATAGATGCTGCTGCTTCTGTTTTGAACAAGAGATAGTGAGAACAGAGCTTCCTTCATTAAATAGAAGAAGGGTCTTCTGGGAGGAGGCCTAGTGTCTATGGAAGTGTCCCAGAAGAGGATGCTGCTTTACTCTGGAAAGATTAGTGAGAAAGGCTTGGGAAATCCACTTCTAAGCATGCTGAAAGGCTTGTTGGAGGCCATGCACAAGCCAAGACTTGTTCCCATGCACAGTGCGAACTGGGGAAAGGGCCACAGCTCAGCGGCCAAGCATACAGATGGTCTCAGGTTTAGTCCCGTGCCCAAAATCCTGGAGGGCTGCTGCCAATTGGTGTAGATAACACAGGTCAGACAGCTTGCTATGTTCCAATGTAATGACCATTTGTGGTGATGATAGTTCACTCTATGGAGGCCTTCTTTGTAATACAATTTGATTCTGGGGTCCTGGGGCTCTTTGCCATTGCACTACAGTAGGAAAGGGATGCTCTGGGCCATAGAGGCATCACTCAGGAAAATGAGGCGTGCTGTTCTGTTTTAGTGCTGACCTCAATTCCACATTTGCCCATGGGTGCAGGAAATGGGAATGAGTGGCTGAGCTGACAAAGCATTCCTTCCTTCCTTCCTTCCTTCCTTCCTCCCTCCCTCCCTCCCTCCCGGGAGCTCTTACAAACTCCAGGATCTTGACTGTGCTTGAGCCATGGGGAGGGAGAAGCCCCCTTGCCTCCCCATAGTCTTCAACTCCAGTTAGCAGCTGTCTTCTGCATCTTGCTTTTGGATTCTGCTCTCCTGAGCACAGCCTAACACTCTAGTAGTAACCAAAGCTGCTCCAAACGCCTACACAAATTTAAGCACCCTTGACACCACCTTCTGCTCCTCTGCCGGCTTCAGCTCAGCAGCAGCTGCTCCCATCATAGCTGGCCTCCCAAAGCTCTGCAATGGTGACCTTGATCCCACCTCCAGTGCTGTTTGCACCCCCAACCAGTGCTGCCAAGGCCGGCTTTGCTGTAGGCCGCACTCCACACCTGCCTATTGTCTGTGTTGCGGCACACCCCTGCCAGCCCTCCTGCAAGAGGGGCGTACTGGTCTAGGGGGCGGCTGTGGCTGGGCCCCCATGCCACTCATACTCTCTGGGCTCTTTTTGCTCCTGCTGTGGGGGTGTTGGCATAGGGCAGGCACAGAGGCTGGGCTGGCGGGTAGGGGTGGGCTCTGGCACACAGGCTCAGCCCCACCACTCCAGCCTCACTGTGTCTGAGCAGCAGCAATAATCGCCCTCCTTCTGCTTCCCGGTTTGGAAGAGATGGAAAAGCAGCCTTGCTACCCCAGAGCCAGGCATTCCCTTGGGAAGAACCTTTTCCCACTTCCCAGCTGGCAGGTAATTTTGCTGCCCCCTATCCTGCCAATCCAAGGCACATGTCCTCTTTTGCACCCCCCTGCCCTCATTCTGGCTCTGCATCTGCTTCTGCATAAAATACATCATTCTCATACAGCTGCGCTTCAATTACTGAAAGCTCTATTTAGAACATTGATTCTTCTTACGTGGTTTTGTCCTTGCACTAGCTGTCAGTCTTCTTGATAATGGAGCAGCGTGTTTCTCTGCAACCAGCTCCTCCTATCTGCCCACCCTCCCCTTACAGATTCAAGAGCAGTTTGAATCTTTGGCGTTTTATGGCACCATCTAGTGGACAAAAAAATGAAATGAAAATAGACATGATCATAGAATCATAGAGTTGGAAGAGACCACAAGGGCCATCGAGTCCAACCCCCTGCCAAGCAGGAAAATAAATAAAATGGCAAATAAAAAATGTCAAATATATTTTTTTTCTTATGAAGTTAAAATGAGAAATATGAAACAAAGTAAACAAAATCTCATTGATTTATTTTATTTCATATTTCTTAATGGATTGTCATTTTAACTTCATAATAAAGTCTTGATTTTTTTTAAAAAAATATATTTTTCATTTCTTGTTTGCTTGACAGGTAATTGATAAGGGCAGCTTCAGACTGTCACTATTTTATTGGCAGGCTTCAAGCACAAAGTGGAAGTTTAGGTTTGCAATTAAAGTGGATTAAAGCACTCTGCTCCCCACCCCATCCCACAAACATTTCGTGGTTAGGAAAGTGATGGGAAATGCACTGAAAAGTGCAGGATGAACAAATGATTAATGGGATGATGCAAAAACATGCCTCAAGCAAATCTGGATAAATGCCCATTGTCATGTAACTGCCCCACAAACAAATCTGAACAAACCCTCAGTAAAGACCAGGCACAGTCTCACCTTTGCATAAGTTTTGTGCAATCAAATTGGGATAAATAAACAGGTCATCAGGAGGAGCCAAGAGCTGAAATAATTTTAAATAACTTTTTCTGCTACTGACACTTCACTGGGACCATAATAATTAGGTCATTTGGGGAAATGATATTTTAAGTGATTGCGGGACAAGCTTTCCTTCTTCTTACTGTCTCCCAACAATAATCACTCTCCTTTCGTGGAATATATTCATTGCTGAAGAATCCTTGGTTTAAAAATAAGAAAAACAAAAAAAACCCTAGATTGATGTGCATTATACTTTTAAACACTTATATCAAATTTATTAATTGATTCAGAGATTCATAACAATGGCCAAGTGGACTGACTGAGTACAAGAGACAGATATTTTCCTGGCGTCTCCTCCATGCAATTTAATATTGATTTCACTGAAGTACAGGGGCAGATTGGCAATGCCAATGAGGTCTTTAAAAGCTTTATAATGAATATCTTTGATGACATAATTGAACGTTTGCCTGATAAGAAGTGCTTCCAATCAGACACAACCTAAATGAACCTGAAATTTCAATTACATTCTTAGAATGCTGCCCATTTCACATTCTTCTAGCGCAGCTGTATGTTTATAGTTACTCTGGGAGTCTGTGACATTTGTGTTGAAAGTTAGATGGATGGGGCTCCAGCTTAATTAAGTAATTAATTAATTATTTGTTTAAAGGGCTGGCTGTGGGTGGTAGGGATGTCATGGAATTCTGATGGAAATGGGAGCAGAAATCACCAATGTCCATTTATTCATTCCGTGTCTGGAATGCAGTCACTATTTGCGGCTGTTGTTTTCATTCTGCAAACAATATGTAATGGAGGATTCCCCACTGGGGAAATTGCAAATTGGGGAAATTTGCAATTTGTGTCTCCTTTACATTGATATGATTGGCCTTTGCAATAAATAAGCACTAATAACATACTACTAAATAGCATACTAATAATGTACTAAATTATGTAATTATTTATGTAAAACTCCATCACAATGGACAACAAGAGGACTAATACAGTTTTTGTCGGAAGCCGAACTGCAGCAGAATAGAAACAATTCTGCATGTGACAAACATGAGTCAGAACGGAAATCGATGCCTTCTGACTTCCTTAATGGGTGGCACACCCTCAGTTTTTGGACTGGGCTAGAGAAGGGGTGGCTAACCTTTAGTTTTTCAGTTCTTCAGAGACCCAACTGATTTTGGTGGTAGTGGTGGAAAAGGAGAAAGTAGACATAGCCCTCGGTTGAGTGGACCTTGGGACCCTGATGGGAATATGATTGCCCCTGCTCCATCCTCAATCACCAGATCAAAGATTTGATGAGTGGAGAGGGCTGTCTTTGCATTTGTGTTGGTTGGGAGGCTACACCCAGTCTCTGGATACAATTTATTCTTTTTGTTAACAAATCATTTATTGATACTTACTCAAAGATATACAAAAATACATGCCCATTACAAAGTATATATTTATAACATACTAAGATAAAACAGCTACTTAGTTTAAAAGAGAACAATGTCAGAAGGAAGAAAAAACAAGCAAAGGAGAAACCTAAAGGAAGAGAAAGCAAGAGAAAAGGGAGAGAAAGACAAAAACTAAAGAAGAAGAAAAAAAGAAAAGAAAAGGACTTCCGGCTCTCTGTCCTGCAGCTACATATGATATACATTCCTTAAGATTCAACCATTCCATCCTTTATAAACAAGTATTTTTCAATCTTCAAAACCATCTATTACAAGTTCATTTTCTCTTTCACGCAAAAAGTCCACAAGAAATTCCCAATCCTTAACAGATGTCGGTAATGATTTTTCTCTAATGCAACCTGTTAACATTGCCGTCTCAGCCAAATCCAACAGTTTTACCAGCCATTCTTCTACAGTGGGTTGGGCTATGTCCTCCTGGATACAATTTCTGATATACAGTGGTACCTTGGGTTAAGAACTTAATTCATTCTGGAAGTCCGTTCTGAACCTGAAACTGTTCTTAACCTGAGGTACCGCTTTAGCTAAAGGGGCCTGCTGCGCCTCCGCCATGTGATTTCTGTTCTCATCCTGAAGCAAAGTTCTTAACCCGAGGTACTATTTCTGGGTTAGCAGAGTCTGTCACCTGAAGCGTCTGTAACCCGAGGTACCACTGTACATACTTACTTGGCAGTAAGAAAGCTAGCTCATCCTTCATGGGCTGGGGGGCAAAAGAATGGTCTTGGAAGTGGCATGAGTGCTGTTCTACTGGCAGAGACAGATATGTCTTCGGGAAGACAAGCCAGCAGAAACTTCTACCAGCAAAGACGGTCCACCAGCACAGTGAGGTGAATACAGGGTGTGTGTGAACATGCCATGTCCACAGCCCCTATGTTTTCTTGACATGCCCACTGAATTGACATTGTAGCCAGTGGGAGAGAAGAAAAGGAGAAGAAACCCTCTCTCCCACCTATAGCCCATGTCTCTGCAGGGCAATGGATCTGGAGATGGTTCTGTTAACAGATCTCCCATCCCAAAGGGAAGCAAGGATTGTTCTGCAAGTTCCACTAAGCTCAGAAATCCACATTCCTGAAAATGGCATCTCAGTCTTCTCCAGATCTCCCCAATAATGCTTAGGTTCACTTACCTAAATGGGCATCTTTTGATTGATAAGCGGGATACAAATCTTAAAAAGGAATCCAAAATATCACCTTGTTTCATTTCACCACATTGACTGAGGGGAGAGGGCTCGTAAATTCAGCATCATAGCATGATGACACAAGACAAGTGGTCCTCAATGTTCTGGTTGCAAGGGGGATGCTATAGGATGCTGAGGATTTTGTTCTGTTTTCTTTGCAGTAGCTGCAGATTTCTGAAGATCTCTCACTGGGCTCAGCAATGCTGCTCTAGTATGTGTGGCACTTGTGGAAAACTGCCATCGAATGTAACCAGATCGGCTAGTCAGCATAGGGTGGGGTAACAGCTGCCCCAAGCGTTCAGGGCTTTACATTCTCTGTGATCAAGGCTTCAAGACATTTATTAAACTGGAAGGAAGCCTTTTTTGGTCCTCCAACTCTCCAGACTGGATCGGGTGATGCCTTTACATCTCTTGAATGCATGGTGGGGAATGAGAGTGCACCTTACTGTTTCACCTCTGACTTCACAGAATGTCTGTACATGGGCATAACATTTAGATAAGACTCAAGCACAAATGTGTGTTGTTGTTGTTGTTGTTGTTGTTGTTTAGTTGTCATGTCCGACTCTTCGTGACCCCATGGACCAGAGCACGCCAGGCACTCCTGTCTTCCACTGCCTCCCGCAGTTTGGTCAGACTCATGTTTGTAGCTTCAAGAACACTGTCCAACCATCTCGTCCTCTGTCGTCCCCTTCTCATTGTGCCCTCCATCTTTCCCAACATCAGGGTCTTTTCCAGGGAGTCTTCTTCATGAGGTGGCCGAAGTATTGGAGCCTCAGCTTCATGATCTGTCCTTCCAGAGAGCACCCAGGGCTGATTTCCTTAAGAATGGATCGGTTTGATCTTCTTGCAGTCCATGGGATTCTCAAGAGTCTCCTCCAGCACCATAATTCAAAAGCATCAATTCTTCGGCGATCAGCCTTCTTTATGGTCCAGCTCTCACTTCCATACATCACTACTGGGAAAACCAGAGCTAGCTAATATCCCAGACTACATCTGGGAAGCAGTCACAAAATTTTGGCCAAGAAATGTTGGGTTTTATTTTCATAGTACCCTTTTAAGAACATCATGGGCAAGTATAGGCATGTGTGATGACAAAGGCGGGTCTACAAGGCATGGTGTTTCTCTATGCTATGTATAAGAACATAAAAAGAGCCTGCTAGGTCAGACAAATGGCCCATCTAGTCCAATATTCTGGTCTCACTGTATCCTGAAAACAAAGCTTGAGCAAAACAGCATTTGCTCCAGTTGCGATTCCCAGTCACTGGCAGTGGAGGTCAAACACAGCCACCAGGCCCAATAGCCATGGAGAACCTAATTGTCCATGAATCTGTCTAATCCTCTTTCAAAGTTCTCCTGGCTGATGTCTGTCATCACTTCTTGTGGGAGGAATTCCTGAAAGACCTACACTGGCTCCCAGTACGTTTCCGAGCACAATTCAAAATGTTGGTGCTGACCTTTAAAGCAATAAACTGCCTCGACCCAGTATACCTGAAGGAGCGTCTCCACCCCCATCGTTCAGCCCGGACACTGAGGTCCAGCTCTGAGGGGCCTTCTGATGGTTCCCTCACTGTGAGAAATTAGGTTAGAGGGAACCAGGCAGAGGGCCTTCTTGGTAGTGGCGCCCACCCTATGGAACGCCCTCTCATCAGATGTCAAGGAAATAAACAACTATCTGACTTTTAGAAGACACCTGAAGGCAGCCTTGTTTATGGAAGTTTTTAATGTTTGATGTTTTATCGTGTTTTTAATATTCTGTTGGGAGCTGCCCAGAGTGGCTGGGGAAATAATAATAATAATAATAATAATAATAATAATAATAATAATAATTAGTTTAACTATGTTCTGTGTGAATAAGTACTTTATTTTGTCTGCCTGAATCTTCCAACATTCAGCTTCATTGGCTGTTCCTGAGTTAAGAGGGATGAATCTGAGTAATTGTATCACCCATTTCAGCCCTTACTTTATTATTTAGCAGTGTTTTCCCATCATGTTCTGTGAAGGGAGGGCAGTTGACGTTTCTGAGGGACGTACTTGCATGTCCATATTTGAGAGTACTTTTGTGCTCCTTCACATCTGGTTGCTGATGTGGATACCAATGAGAATTCCTTCTGGACTTACCTCCACGAGGAATAAATGTGAAATCCATACTGATGGAAGGAGCGGTCGTGAAGGAGCGGTGCTGACATGGTAAGCATCCTAACGAGGAACAGGCAACCTATGTGATGCGTGTATTTAATTGATTTACATATTTTACATTCTGTGCTTTGTTGTCAAACAACCCCAGGGTGAGCCACCACAATAAAAACCACACCATAACATAAAATCAGTGAGAATTAAAAACAGCAGCATTATGCAAAACATTATGCAGATCACTCCATGTCTCTCCACCCCACCCCCAGTGTAGACTCCATGTGACAGCATCTCCCAAGGCCTGGAGAAAGAGGAAGGTTTTCAGCTCACGCCTGCTGAAAACTGTTTTGTTTCACCAAGAATTTCTAGGCAGTTAATTTCTTTCAGGGCTGGTCATATTTTCTGCATTTTATAATTTTATGATGTTTTTATTGTGCTCTGCCATGATGTTTTTTAATGAGTTGTCAGTTTATTAATACTCCTATGTGTAAATAAAGTAGCATATTCGTACATATTCGTAGTTCAAAAGAATGTTCTCCGCTGAGAGTGTGGCCCGGAATACATGTGTCCTGGTTTTGAGCTGCGACATGTTGGAGGGTATGCATGGTGGAATGCTCCACCATAAAGCATGTAGAGAAACATCATGAAGAAGGCTTGGCCACAGCCTTTCTTCATCAAATGATATTATACTACATGGACCATGCCGTCATTTGAACTCCCCCTCCTTCTTATCCAATATGGTACAGTCCACATTCCTCAGTTTGACTGCTTTAGTGAGAACTAAGCCACTGTGGTGGAGGGCAACTTCTTCTCCACTTGGCACTAGGTGGCCCAGACTAGGATTACCAGGGAACTCCATTGGGTGTGAGATGCTTCTCTGTCCATGGGCATTCTCCACAGCCTAATGATGGACATTTTAGGAATTTGTTGAAATAAGAAGTGGAAGAGATTAGATGGCTTCCAAGTCAGGACAGATGGATGGAAAATTTCAGGTACTTAAACTGCACGGCAGGCAGAAGGATTCATAACCAGTGGTAGTCTTCTACTCATTAGGCATCAGGTATGTCATTCAAACCATGTCATTTCTCTCCTCCAGTTAGATAATCTTTATAGACAGTTGAGGCTTAACAGATGCCAACTGTATATCTCAGAGAAATATGTCAGGAAGAGGGAGCGTGACAGACATACCAGAAGATCATCAGACCTAGGAGATGCTGGAGTAATTAAAAGCATTCCCTGTTTTCTTTTGAGCAAGAAGGAACACACTTGAACACACATGATTACTCTGATCTGAAGTGCTGTTTGCACGAGACTACAAAGACTAAACAAAGTGCTTTTGGGGGGGGGCGGGGTTTCAAGGGTACACAGTACCGGCACTTCTGTTTTGTTATTGTTAAAAAGTGTGGCACTTACTGTAACAACTTCATGGTGAGTACCGGCAACTATTTTTCCAGAAGAAATGCACTGGCTAAACATATTTACTAAAGTTGATGGAGCAGTGAGGGAAGGAGACTGCATGGCTGTAGCTAGTGAACCAGATGAAGTGAAATTAGGAAATTCTTTCACTAATCGCAGTATAGAATGCTTATAGACCTTCTGCTGTATTTTGCATTGTTTCATAATACATCTCAAGAGATTTATGTACTTTTACTAAGGGGGGAAATTTAAAAGTACTATAAGGAAGTATGCTTTGAATAAGACCTTCAAATCTTATATGCCTCCTTTGCTAGCTAACACAATCATTTCTGTGGCAAATAATGAAATCCTTCAAATCTAACCAAATATATATCAAAAAGACATCAGGAAAATCTCACAAGGGACCAGAACCCGAGTAAACAGAATTGCTAATAATAAAAAAGCTAGTGAGATGATAAAGACTCAGTGCTTTTTTTCGGGGAGGGGGGCCGCAGGGGTACACATACCCCTAAACATTTTGTGGATCTTTCTACTTTTGTCCATTTACTGTATTTATTTTCCCTGATTTGAACAATAAAATGCTGATTTTCTTGAGTCAAAATGAGAGTATCCGTAAACATTTTTTAAAGAAAAAAAAGCATTGTAAAGACTAATGCAAAATGGCTAACATGGCATATTAATTACTGTAACAGCTGCATAGGTTTAAAGAACCTATATTTGAAGCACCCACAGCTATGTTGTTGTTGTTGTTTAGTCACTTAGTCATGTCCGACTCTTAGTGACCCCATGGACCAGAGCACGCCAGGCACTCCTATCTTCCACTGCCTCCTGCAGTTTGGTCAAACTCATGTTAGTAGCTTCAAGAACACTGTCCAACCATCTCATCCTCTGTCGTCCCCTTCTCCTTGTGCCCTCCATCTTTCCCAACAACAGGGTCTTTTCCAGGGAGTCTTCTCTTCTCATGAGGTGGCCAAAGTATTGGAGCCTCAGCTTCAGGATCTGTCCTTCCAGAGAGCACCCAGGGCTGATTTCCTTAAGAATGGATCAGTTTGATCTTCTTGCAGTCCATGGGACTCTCAAGAGTCTCCTCCAGCACCATAATTCAAAAGCATCAATTCTTCGGCGATCAGCCTTCTTTATGGTCCAGCTCTCACTTCCATACATCACTACTAGGAAAACCTTATGGCAAAATATTGGAAAACAGAAAAAGTACCACAAATGACAGAATGGCAAGTTAAGATTTATGAGATTGCTGAGATGGCAAAAATGACTGCATCAATCAGGGGCTGCTCCAATCAAAAATTCTATACAGAATGGGAATGCATAGGGGAATACATGAAGAAATATGGTGTTAAAGCAGAACTCTTAATAGGCAATTGTTACGCATGCAAGGACAAAAAAAGTAATTATAATTTAACACTTTTTATGTTATTCTATTTTATTAAAGCAACTAGAAAAAAATATTATGATGGGAAGATCTCACACAGGCGAAGGGAAGCAGTGGGGAGGAGGGGAGGGTTAGGTTGAATTTGGAAAATAAAATAATATATGGAACAGCAAAGGATATAATAGATTCTTATAGAATAGTAATATATTGTAACCAGAATAGAAGTTCAAAAGGAGAAGTAAATGTATTTTTAGTATTTTCGTTATTTTAATAGTTATTATTATTTCTTATCGGTAGAAGGCAATGTTAATTTAGGCTTCTTCATTTTGAGGTCTGTATAATTTTCTTAAGTCAATAATAATAATAATAATAAAAGAGTTGTTAGTATTATCCATTGAGCTTCAAGGCTGAAGCAAGGTAGTGGGAAATTGTGTCAAAGCAGTAGAACTTTTGGGATTGCAGATACTGATGGAACAATACATTGTTTCCCATTCTGGTCAGTGTTCGTCACACACAGCACTGTTTCCATTCTGATGCAGTGCATTTTCCTCCAAAAGCTATGTTCTTTGCAGGGCACCATCTGCCCCTGCCTACAATACTCCAGTTGTGACTGAGCACAGGACTCCGGTGAGTCTTCTCCGTTAAGAATATAACCCAATTTAAGTGAGTGAATAGTGCAGAAGCAAATCACACACTCCTGAATAACCCCAATAAAAATTACCTGGTAGTCTTTGCCACTGTTAATGTGAACGTTGTTGAAGTAATAAAAGAGAAATAAAACCCCCACCTCCTATAAGAAGAAATATGGCTTACAATAAAAACAAATTCTGTAAGAGAGAGTGCTGAATGTTCTGAATTGGTAAATAATACCTCTGGTCAAGTTGAAGTTCTATTCTAGTTTGATTCTATTTCATCTACCTTGTTTCACTTTTTGTTCATAAGAGGGGGGGGGGGGAGAAAGCAAGGGAAAAGAAATGGGAAAGATTGCCAGAACTGCGATATGCTTTAATATAGTATCACTGTTATTTGAAAGCTTTAACCAGTTGTGAAATCAGATGGCAGGTATAGGTTGTGTTGAAGAGAGGGAAAATATTGTTTTTATTAAATGTAATTGCTGCCTTTCCAAGGGTTTCAAAAAGCATTTAGACACAGTCAAATGCAATATTTATTGCCAAGAAAACTAAACCAGGTTAGGGCAATATTGGGAGTTGGCATGTGGTATGTAGGTAGGTTTGTGATAGAAAAAAAATTGCATAATAACTTCTTCGCTATAAAAAGAGAAGATGGCAACTTTAGGGCTTGGTGGAGTCACAGCCTTCCCCATCATTCGTTTTGCTCCCTAAGGAGGGAGCCTGCGAAATCAGGCCAATGGCCCATCTAGCTCTGCATCTTGTTCTCATAGTAGCCAAACAGATGCCCATTGGAAGCTCTCAAGACTGAGGGAATCCCGGCCGCGTCGCCTACCCAGCCAGCCAATCGGGTGGCTGGGGGGCGTGGCCTGCCCTATTTAGGGCCGGCGCGGCTGGGGCTCGCCCTCTTTTCGCCGCGCCAGCCAGCTGATTTTCCCACCCTCCCTCCCTTTAGGTAGGCTCCTGGCTTTGCTATGGGCTTCAGCCGGTCGCCGCAAGGGTCCTGGTAGGAATTTTTCCCAATTGGCAATTTCAGTCAGTTTTCGCCTACCTCGTAGCAACTCATCACAACTCCTCAGTATTGGCAGTTAGGCATTGGTAAGAAGGGGTTAAGAGGATGTGTGTGTGTGGGGAGGAAACGCCATCACCTCCCCCCAAAAGCTAAGGGTAGTCCATTAAAGGATTCCGGGGGGGGGGCGTGGCCCTGTCCGAAACCTATGGAGGTGTGGGCCTAAGGCACGCCCCCGAGTGGTGACCCGGGGGAGTTCCTAGTTGACGTGCCTCAGCAGGACTCCCCCTTTTGGTGTTAACCCATGCTGGTCTTCATGCAATCGGACTGGAGCCGGTTAATCGATAGGACCAATGCCTAAGCCAATACCTCTCATTCCTGAAATCAATAAAGTTGTGGCCTAATTTGCCCATTTAACCTTAATACTTGGTGTCCTGTGTCATTATTTCTCCTTGCTGGGGGGGAGGGGGGGCGGGAACTCGCCACACAATGGCCCGTCTAGCTCTGCATCTTGTTCTCATAGTAGCCAAACAGATGCCATTGGAAGCTCTCAAGAAAATTTATTAGCATTTAGTCTGAGTTACTCCTAATGCAATTTTTTGTCTGTAAATTTGTCTAATATACACATTTTTGTAAAGCAATTCCACTTAATATAATGCATTTTTGTACGGCGTTTTCTATAGTAAATGTATACACACACACACATTTTATCCTGATGCATGCATTTTTGTAAACATTACTTGGGTGACAAACCTCTTTGCAAAAGAGTGTGACTCTTGGAAGATGGCTGTATTTCAGTTCACATATTGTTTTGGAGACCACAAGTGTAGTAAGCTGGCCTTTAAATGTTAACTCAATCACATTCCTCCCCTCCTCATCCTTACCTGTACATGCACATACCTGACATTATGCCCCATTGGCCTCGACAAGACTTCTGAGTTTTCTTTGCATGATTAGACACTGAGCAGTGGCCTACAAGTATGGTACCTCTCAGCTTGTCCCTGCACACCCATCAGACTTGATTTATATAATCGCGCTGTCTTTACATTCAGGAATGGAGGAAGGGTAAACTTGCCACTCTGCCTTCATCTGGGAATGAAGTGATTGCCTTTTCAGATGTGCCACATGAACTGCCTGTTGTGGGTTGGAGGGCCGAGACTGAAATGACCTTTCTGAAAATATTGGCACACTGCCCTTCATACGAAGAGACGGCTGGGATAACCCTGTCGTCCAGATGGAGGGTTTTTATTTGTTCTGCCTTCTTGGGCCAGTAGGTGCACCCAGCCTGTAGTTTTTACATCTCTTTTATCCTCGCTGGAGTACAAAGTATTAAAAGGGATGGAGATGCAAATATGAAACAAAGTGAGTGTGAGGCATTAAATGAAATGTTGGGTTTGGATATTGAATCCCTGATCAGACCCAAAACACACTGGGTAGCCTGGGGGAAAGTGCCCTGTCTGTCAACCACACTTAGTGGTGGTAAACGGATATGAATATAGACTGCAATTTGCACTCAGGTATTTGAACTGACTCAGGGGAGGAGGAAATTAACGTTTGTTTTGTTTTTTGGGCAGTTGACCATATCTAGTCAGTGACTGCTAGTAAAAATCTGTGGAAAAAGATGTGTGGCATAGGCCACACTGAATTTACAACCATTTTTTAAAAGGACAACAGCAGCAATTAAAGCATATGTATTGCAAAATTTACAATTGCTCCCCTTCCCCCATCTTTTAAAACCAAGTTTAATAAAATGGTGCTTAAGCCTTTCCTCACGTGTTTTGTATTCTAGGACCTATGTCACCCTGATTTTCTTGCCTTAGAAGCTGCTCTAATATGTCAACACACATAAAGCTGACCTAACAACACTGGAGGGAGAACATGCTGTACTACCCAAAAGAGAAATGCAGAGTGTGAGCTATCTAGAAGCTTGGAGCAGGACAGAGCTTCAAGGCATACTGTTCCTTACATGTCTCTGTGGCTTTGACCTAAACGAAATCATTAAGACACTCTTGGGCATGCACTTGTTTTTCTAGAGCAAACCCATTGCTATGGGTTGTAGAAAACATTATGTACTTGAAAGCGAGCCATAAAAGCTTATATCATGTAGGGCAGACAGCCTATATGCTAAAGCTGCACAATGAGTTACCCTCTTGTTGATCGAAAAATTACTTTGAGCATATATAATCAGTGATTCAGAGAACATCATCAGCACTAAATGTGCTCCGTTCTCATTTTGAAGTCAACTGACTTGATCTGAACTTCCCAGTCTAATGTGTGCGTTGTAATGCAATTATTCCTTGGGTGTTGGACTTCTTTGAATTTTGCAGTACCGTTCTTGGCTCAAAGAAATAAAAAAGTACCAAAGTGTGCTTGGAAATGCATGTTTTAGGGGGGAATATATTTAGAAATACACACTGTGCACCAGTAATAAATGGCCTTGGCCCAGTATACCTGAAGGAGCGTCTCCACCCCATCGTTCAACCCGGACACTGAGGACCAGCTCTGAGGGCTTTCTGATGGTTCCCTCACTGCGAGAAGTGAGGTTACAGGAAACCAGGCAGAGGGCTGTCTCGGTAGTGGCGCCCACCCTGTGGAACGCCCTCCCATCAGATGTCAAGGAAATAAACAACTATCTGACTTTTAGAAGACATCTGAAGGGAAGTTTTAAATGTTTGATGTTTTATCATGTTTTTAATATTCTGTTGGGAGCCGCCCAGGGTGGCTGGGGAAACCCAGCCAGATGGGCAGGGTATATTATTATAGTAGCGGGCGGCAGGGTGATGTGGGCAAACCGCTGTTGCTGACTTCTCAATGCTGCACATTGCTGCTGGTTACATCGGGGCAAGGCTGTGGTGTGCTTGAGGTGGTGTGTGCACAGCGGCAGAGATTTCAGATCAGATCTTCCACTGTGCCTGCACTGCACATATTAAGTTAAAATGTATATTTAAGTATTAATTTTTATATGGATTTTCTTCAAAACTAAAACTATTTTTCCTTTCCCAATTCCCTCTTCACTCCACAGAGCCGGTGTGAGTTTGCAGATATGGTTCATAGTCAGTTAAGCAGGCAACTGACAGCCAATATTCAGAAAGCTATTTAATTACCTCAAGTCTCAAAGTGCTCTTCTGGCACAGATCCTATTCTATTTCTGGCAATATATAGAATATTTAACTGACTAGCATGTTGGAAATAGTGTATGAAGACTATGTGGGAAAAGAGGGGAGATCTCATTCGTGCACCAAATCAGATCATTTCTCTCCCTTGCTAAGTTCTCACCCACCACTCATCTTTTGCCTGTATCCTTCCCTAAAATCACATCATTTAGCTGACCATGTGATGCCTTTATATAAAAATTCAGCTCCACATGAAAATAGACTGCAGAGAAATGGTTTCTGTGCTGCAATGGTGACATATATGGATTGAGCCAGAAGGTCTGATCCTGCTTACATATGGTGTTGGTGCTGATCAGTAGATGTTTTACTCTGTCCCCTGATGCAAGAATGTTCATATTTATCTGAACAGTCACCATCAGATTCACCATGATGACATTTGTGATTAAAGAGAGTACTTTTTCACACAGTGCATAGTTAGACTAGGGAACTTGCTCCCACAGGAGGCAGTGATGGTCACCAATCTAGTTGGCTTTAAAAGAGGGTTAGACAAATTCATAGAGGACTAGGCTATGGAGGACTGCAAGCCACAATGGCTATGTCCTGCATCCATAGTTGGAGGCAGCAATGCTTCTGAATACCAGTTTCTAGAAACCACAGGAGAGGAGGGGACTCTTGTGCTCTGGTCTCGCTTGCAGGTTTCCCACAGGCCACTGTGAGAAAAGGATGTGGACTAGAGAGGCATTGGCATGATCCTGCAGGCTTCTCTTGTGTCCCTATGATGATATTAACACTCTTTATTGTGCTGCCATCAGGGGTGGCCTTTGGTAATCTTTCATAATAGAGTGGTACCTTGGTTCTCAAACTTAATCCATTCTGGAAGCCCATTCCAAAACCAAAGCGTTCCAAAACCAAGACACACTTTCCCATAGAAAGTAATGCAAAATGGATTAATCCGTTCCAGACTTTTAAAAACAACCCCTAAAACAGCAATTTATCCTGAATTTTACTATATAACGAGAAGGCAATAAACAATGTACTGCCGTCACACAATCAATCAATCAATCAATCAGTAGCTGAACTGGGCTCCACACAGTCACAAAAACAAAACAAAAAGAGGTGCAAAAACAAAGACGCAAAATAAATAGCAAAAACAGACAGACCTCAGCGTAACACTCAAAATGGAGGCACGGCACTCAAAACGGAAAGGTGGCACTCAAATCGTCAGCGTAACACTCAAAACAAAAGTGTGACACTCAAAACAGAGCACATTCGGCTTCGAAAAAAGTTCACAAACTGGAACCCTTACTTCCGGGTTTGCAGTGTTTGGGTTCCAAGTTGTTTGAGTACCAAGATGTTTGAGAACCAAGGTACCACTGTATGGCGGCCTGTATGAAGCCAGCATTTTACACCCCAAAATGGATCTGCTCCATTATAGATCTCAATTTCGCATCTCCTTGACTTGGTGTGCTGTGCAGGGGAACCACCCATGTCACCCTAAATCTAGTGCTGCTACCATGAGAAAAAGCTGTATGGGAGTTGCCTGGGCCAACTTGCATGGCATCTGGGGGTTGGGGGAGCTCACAGTATATATGGTAATGCACTTATGCTTTCAGGAGCAAACAGTGATGTGCAGAACTTTCTGGGCTGGGACCAAAGAAGCTGTTTCTTTGGTTGAGGGACCACTGTCATTATTTCTCCCAATGATCCCCTGTTTTTGTTTAGGAGGGAAGCAAACAGCTTTCAGTAAGCAGGCTTCAGAAGCTCTGCTGCATGCATTGTATTGTTGTTTGGCTTATGATCTTTGATTCCACCCAGAGCTGCTTGTGATGATACCACTCAGCTGTGCATCATGTGCTCCATGCCTCGATTAAATGGCGTGCCCGCATATTTGGTGTCTCTTGGTGGTGGTTGTTCATAGTGTAAGGCACATTATCACAATCCTAAAAGGGTGAGAAGTCTCAGAAAATGCCATGCATTGTCAGACCCAAAATTACACCTATCCAAGGATGTAATCGGATAGAGCATTCATTTTGATTTTCAAGGGGGGCATCATTTTGTTTACTTGTATGCTAGATACCACAAACAAAGGATATTTATATCCTTAATGGCTGCTTCTAACCTGTCTATGGACCATCGTGTATTACTTCTGAAATGATAGTATCTTGTTACTTTGAAATCAAGTGTGAAAGGCTAAATGTGCATTTATTTTTGCCCTTTTCCACTGCCAAGCTATCCCTGGGCACAGTCCAGCCAAAGCACTTTTAAGACTTGCAATTGACTTAAATAAGGGAGTCTGCAGCCCAAACCTAGCTAGGTTTACACAGAAGTAAACCTCTCTGACTCAATTCTGAATAGCAGTTTAGCACTGCAGCTTTAAGCTTGTGCTTCACAGATGTACATTTTCAAATGAGTGGGGCTAATCTGAGCATTTTATCTAATGTTGTTCAGTTGACAGTAAGGCTTCCATCTGTGGAACAGGGAAGAAAGCCATTTCCTTCACTCCCCCCCCCCCCGCCACCACTGAAGGCTCCACTCCATCTAACTCTGTTCCAGATAGGTGAGGGACCTTCCAGAACAGATTGTGTGTGTGTGTGTGTGTGTGTGTGTTGGGGAAATAGTAGAAAATTGCTTCTCTTCCACTGATGGAAGCTTCTCAGTTAGCTGAGTGACACCATTGGATGTCAATTGTAGGCACTGCTTCCTGGGTCTTTCTTTATTTCTTTCTTCAATTGCACAATCTTTTTTTCTTTTCTGTAGTGTTTTCCAAAAATTACACATAAAATTCCAATACATATGTATTTTAAAAAATCTTTTCTATTTTTGAATTCCCAACCCATTTTCCGTGATGTTATTCTTATCCCCCCTTCACTGTACCATAACTTTATTCCTTTTTTTATCATAATCATAACACAATAATCTCAAATTCTTTCTGTCGCTCATAGTTCAAAACCTGGTCAGGGGTTCTTCATATTGTAATATTTCTTCAAATAATCCAAAAAGGGTTTCTATTCTTCAAAAGTGATCATTAAATTCTCTTATGTTAGCTGTTAGCTTTGCTGATTCAACATAGCCCTTTACTTATCCATTTCCAGTTGTACAATCTTTTGTTGTTGTTGTGCGTTACACACACTACAGATGGTATCCCACGATAGTCCTACTCTATTGAAATTAATGGACTTGCCTAAGGTGGGTCCATTAATTTCATGGAATCTATTCTGAGTCTAACTGAGTTGCATGCAACTTTATATATATATTTCCTAGGAAGTTTTGTGTAGCAGACAGACGCTCTTTGGGACTTCAAGCAAGTTAGCTATACTGAAAGCCTGGCAGCTGACCCAGGAGGCAGGATGAAGAAGAGCAGGAGCTGGCACCGATTTCTTCCCATGTTAACAAGCTTTTTTTAAACGTAGATGATATGGCTTAACATATGGCAACAATGTTTTTTTATAATCCAGGCAGCCCTTAAGGAGACTTTGGGGAGGATCAATTTACAGCTCAGGGCACCAGGGAAGATCTCATGTCGGCACTAAAAAGATTTTAAAACCTAATGACTGTTCGTTGGTCTTTTTAACCACTATCTGTGCAAAATAACTACCTGCTGGCTATTAAGTGGGTGTTTATTTTTTTACAAAATAATTTTTCTTTAGTTCTTCTTTATTACCTTTTTTGCGTATAATAAATAATAAAAACTTTAAATGTAGGTCAACAATTAATTTTCATGTTTAAGGATCATACAATCGTACTGAAAAGCTTCCAAAATATGGCCTCTTGTAAATGCTCATTTAACTTAAATCATAGTTTTAATGCTTATTAGACACATCACTGGTTTGTGAGAGCAACTAAATTGATTCTATATATAGCATCCTAGCTGCCCATAAATGGGAGGGAAGGGGGCAGTAGCCTTCCCTTAGAGTTAGACATTATTTTTGTTTTCCTCAGCCTAGGGCTTGGTAAGCTGGGTAAGACTGTCCTTCCTCTCTGCATTGCCATTTTGACATCTCTCTAGGTAAGTCTGCTCATTTTAAAAAAATTATATGCATTATTCAGATTTGGAGAAAATATATTTCCTCCCCAACCTTCTCTGTGAAAGTGATGACTTTAAGAAATGGAAAAAATTGGGCTATTTTTTTTTAAAAAAACATTCTTTTCAACCTCATTTTGCACCCTCTAAGGCCACAATCCTGCACACAGGCTGCTTAAACTTCATTGAAGCCAATAAGACTTAAAGCAGCCACGAACTGCAGCCTTAGAGTCCAACCCCTGAATAGGGATTTAACATGCACATCAGTGAAAGGAATACTAGACTCTTGGTCTTGAATAGAATAGATACTTCCTTGAGCTAAACATATGCATCTGTATTCATATTTATTTATTTCTGTGTTAATGATTTATTCATATTTATTTCCTTCAGTTTGAAGACATTAGATGCTGGGCAAAAGATGTAGCACGTATTTGTCTAGGAATAACAAACTGAGCAAAAAAGAAAGGGAAAAGATGTTGGCACAAAACATCCATTAAATTAGAGTTTACCATATATTTCAAATCCTACTTCTTAAAAGATGGAATTCTGGCTGTTGATATTGTTGAATATTTACTGTTTGGTTTCTCTGTGCCTTTTGGCAAATCCCTCTGCATGACTGGTGAGAGAGTGAGAGTGGAAGGAAAGGCTTTTGGAAATCTTTTTTTTTTTTTTTTTGCTCTGGAAATGATGCCTGCTAGAAAGCAACAGTGGAATTGGATGAAGGAGGTGCATGAGTCAATGGAGGTGCCGTAGGACGGGATAATAGAAGTTGAATTGTTTGGAACGGACTCCCTTTCGCTATCTCACTCGTTTCACATTCTTTACTATCCAATGAAAAGGTCAGGGTGTCTTCAAAGTGCGTCTTGGATCTTCAGGCTTTACAGGGCATCTGCTACAAGTCCCTTTTCTGTGCAGGGAGTTGGCAGAGCATTCCTATGGAGGAGGGAGAAACCAATGCAGAAAGTGAATGACAACTCCCTGCCTCTTGTGATTTGGCCTTTTGTTGCCGCTTGCTGTTCCAAAAACCTTTCCTTCCCATTTCTCCCAATGGCATAATCCCCACCACCACCATTCCAGGTCATGTTGTGAGAAAGAAAGGGGCCACGAATCCACAGCCTCTTCTGTCATTGTTAGGTCTACTTTTCTGAATGAGATGTACACCTCAGGCAGCAGATTTTGGGTGTCATGAAAGGGGCAGTGAAGTGTTTATTATTTAGTTTGTCATTGCAGTTTTACTGCCAGGGAAAGGAAGATGTGTGAATGGGGTTTTCAGCTGTCGAAATAACTTGGGAGGCCTTGGTACTATATATACTTACTTGGGGTTGGTGATAGGGAACTGTTTGCTGATCCACCACGGGCAGCAAAATGCCCTGGGAAGGCCCTGCACATCATTGTCCCCTCCGATGTTAGAGCTTGACGTTGGAGAAGCACCAGCAGAGGTCTTTTCTGCAGCCACAAGTAGGAAGCTGGCAAAAGCAGATTTTTCCCTCTCTCTTTGAGGGCAGCCCTCTCCTTCCATCCATGGAGGAGGAGACCTGAAAAGTCCTCCGTCCCCTGGGACTTTAGAGGACTGTGACCTAAGTGATAAAACTTTCAGGTGCCCCCATATCAAGTTGCCATGGATTTGTGGGGCCAAGATGGCCATGATTTGCAGCAGTTTGTCAGCACGCTTGATTGTAGTTAACTGACTTTTGTGAGCAACCATAAGAGTAAAAAGTTACAGAATGTAAAATACATAAGATTGTTAAAAGGGGCTAGACTGGAATGTAACAGTAACTAGCTGCAATTTTTAATGGTTTTGCTAGGTACTTCAAAAATCAGAGCCTTCTAATAAAATGATCCTATGCATTATTCAGATTAGGGTAAGAAATATATATATATATGAAGTTATACAGGTAAGGCAGGGGTGGATAAATTTATGGTCTCCTGTTGTTGCTGGGCTACAATTTGCCTCACCCCATCTATTGTCCATCCTGGCAGGGACTGATGAGAGTTGGAGTCCAACAGCATCTTGGGGAGTGGGCATAGGTTATCCACCCCTGAGATAATGAATGTGTTCCTGAGCAACTGCTTCCCAACATATGTAACTTATAACCATTTATATACTCTTAACTGATTTGTTCTATATAAGTACGTCTAGCCAAAATGGTTGCTGAGTTTTGGAATATATGTGGGTGTGTCAACCCAACTCCTGTGCTCAACAAAATAAAAAAAGGCAGATGGACACACATGGACTGCATGTAAGAGGTTTGATCAGTTTCCAGCAAATGATGCACAAGGCTACGCAAGGCAACTCCCTTTGCTTAGCCAATCCCTGCGGGCAGTGGGATGCACTGGTGGGACGTAAGCAGAAGGATGGGGCAAGGAGTCACACCAAATCCCAAGTGCTGTTGTCAGCTGCCTCCATGGCTTCCATGAACTCTGTTTCCAAGTTAATGGCAAAGAGGAGAGGGGACTTTACCCTTTGAGGCTATGGTCTTGGGGAGGCATTTGCTTGTGTGAGAGAAGGGAGGGAAAAGGGCGAGAGAAGGTTTCCTTCTGCTTTGTTTTTCTCCATTGAGTCTGTAAAGGTAAAGGTAAAGAGACCCCTGACCATTAGGTCCAGTCGCAGACGACTCTGGGGTTGCAGTGCTTATCTCGCTTTATTGGCCGAGGGAGCCGGCGTACAGCTTCCGGCTCATGTGGCCAGCAGGACTAAGCCGCTTCTGGCCAACCAGAGCAGCACACGGAAACGCCGTTTACCTTCCTGCCAGAGTGGTACCTATTTATCTACTTGCACTTTGACGTGCTTTCGAACTGCTAGGTTGTAGATGCATAAAAGTAATGATGTATGTGTGCACACACTTCTGTCCCATTTCTGTAACTTGAATGTGCACTGTATGAAAGCATCTCTGTGCAGGTATCTCATTAAGGTGAGAGAGAAAAGCAAAAAGACGTTTTCCACCTGCCAGCTGCATCCCCTCACTGTGCATGTGTAGTTCATGGTGTGTATACCATGTTTGTATGTTTCTTTCAGTCTGTGCCTGTGTGCATTCGCAGGATGGGTGGAGTAGCTGGTTGCAGATTCATCTGGTGAGGCAGAGCTGGAGCAATAGCTCCCTAGCTGCAGTGTTGCCACTGCTTACCGGGAGGTTGAAGTGGCAGCAAGGACAGGACTGTGTTCTCTCAGTGCATCTGAATAGCTTCAACCTCACTGCCACCTGGCTCCTTCCCCTCCCAACATGCAACAGCGCTGCAGCCGCCACCAGGATGCTATTGCTGCGGTTTCGCTTACCTCACCTGGGATGATCCATGGCTTAATTTATCCACCCATTCCCCAGCACTGCCAATTATTGCAGTCCTGTATTATAATATTTCTAGGCCAGTCTTTTAGACAAGATCCCCACTGAGCTTTATATTGGGAGGGTGGGTTCGTATATATTGCTTTTGAGAGCATTAAAAACAAAAAAAGAGTTTGAAGCCATCCAAATGTGTCTGCATCTTTTGTTTGAGGTAGTCTATTGCTCTTGGAACATAATAAAGTAGTAAATTTATGAATTATAACTTTTGTTAAGGGTTTGGTACTTGTACAGAGGAACATGTTTTTTTAGAATTGAAAATTTCTGAGCTATTGGATTCTGTATTAAAATTCTGGACAGAATCAGGTTCTGCTGCAGCATTCATAAACAATTTCAAGATAGGCTTGGCATCAATGCAGAGATCAGGGAACTGGAGTGTTCTGATTTTCCCCCATTTGGTTGGATGCATTGATCCATTGTATTTCCATAAAGGGATCATGGACTTGTTCACATTATTCATAAAATAATGTGGAGGAACTTGTGGTTCCACCACAGTTCCTTAGTATATTGGAAAAGCTGGGAGAATGGGTTCAGTGGTAGAGAATCTGCATTGCATGTAGAAGCTTCCAGGTTCTATCCATGACATTTCAAGTTAGGGCCAGGACTCAGCGATACCCATGCCTGAATCTCTCCCTATGTACCTGAAGACAATTGCAAGACTGGTTACTTACAATGTCCTTGCCTTGAAGGGTTCCCTGTTTTCTTGGAATAGATCTAAGCATTACAGCACCATGGTCTGCTCTATCAGTACATGCTTGGCATGGTTATAGTGCAGAAGGAGGTCTTCACTGGGGATATTGGTGCAAGCAGCACTGTACACTCGTCATCGAGCTATATTTACATCATGTGTAAGAACACGAGACGTAAGACAAGCCAAATGGATCAGGCCCATCTAATCCAGGATCCTGTACTCACACAGACCAACCAGATGCAAGAAAGACCTGAGTGCAACCACACTCTCTGCTCCTGTGATTCTCAGCATGTAGGAGGAGCATAGCCATCATGTGTAGAAGCTTTTATATTATACCCTGGGCAAGCATTTGATTTAAGAATATAATGATTATATGGGGGGCAGCAGGAAGGCCTGTGTTTTGTTTCCCCCCTTTAAAATTTAAAGAAAACATTTATTACACATGATTTCTATTCCATCAGGGTTTTTCCTGTAACAATGGTATGGATTTGAAGTAAATGTTTATCATGTGCCCATTCTCTCCAGTCTGCCAGTTGGGCTGCAATCATGGACAAGTTCTGCATTTTACAAACAACTTAAGAAACATGTCCATGTCGTCAGCTCTGTATTTTAACCAAAGCTGAGGATCAAACTTTTTCTGCGATTAAATTAGATTTGTTTACATTGTGGCAATGGAAATCTCATGAAGCATCATCAGGTCAAAAGGTTAAGGGGGAAATGACCTCATGGTAAATGTCTTTCATTGGTTGGTGGAAACACGAACAATTTCAAAGGCACATACTTCCATGTAACTTGTTTAGGAATTGACTTTAGGGGTGCTTAGAAGCGTCCTTAGGAATCGACAGAATACATCTTGTTCAGTTTCTGTTAATTGATTCTCATGAAAACTTACAGATTCTGGCTTCACACAATTAACTCAAGGCAGTGTCAATTTACTCTTGGCAGAAAGCCAAGGTCTGCTTGACCTAGAAACTACTTACTCTGATTGGTTAACGACCAGCACTCAACTCTGTTATCTAGGAATGCTAGCACAGTTTGGGTTAGGTGTGTTAGGAGTAGGAGTGCTGTGTATGGTTAAGAGAGAGAGAGAGAAAGAAAGGATTTATTTTGCTTTGTTTTGTATGCAGAAACTCTGCTGGTTTTATTTTTTCCTTTTAATAAATCCTGTAAATAGTTATTCTGAGTCTAGCTGACTAGTCATTTCCACCTCAACTAGCTTCTTCGCTGTGTAGGAAAACTCTGCTACGTTTGGGCTAAAGCCATTAGAGCTATGCCTGACATTTCAAAGTTCCATGACATCTTAGGCTAAATCAGCAACTAAAAGTCAGAACTTGTGTTGTGGCACTGCAAGAGTAATGCTAGAGAGTTGCATTGAACTGACTGGGTTCAAAGACTTCCAAAATGTTTAATATGACCATAGTCTTACTGTATAGAAAGTCTAAATGCTACACCTGGACTTGTTTCGATTAATGTCTGCAGGAGACTTTGTGGCTATTTAAGTTATAGTTAGAAAAATCTTAATAATTATTCATAAAGGAAACAGTTTATAAGAAGTAAATAAGGAGGCCAGATACAGGGTAAAGGAAGTCTTTTATTTGGTTGTTTGTATTGTTGTATGTTATGCTCACTGTATGTTATGTTCATGTTCAAGAAAGAAAGAAAGTCTACATGCTACAGACATTATTGGAAACAAGATATATATTTATAAGAATATATTTTATATACATATATTTACAAGAATATATCAGGCCCATCTTCCTTCTGAACTGAAACCCTTGTTTGTGTACAACAAAGTAGCTGGTAATGAAATCTGCAGTTTTAACCATGTCTACGTATAAATATATCCCGTTGAATTCAATGTGGCTTCCTCCCAGATATGCAGGGTTGGGATTTGAGCCTATTTATATCTGCTTATGCTAGGCAGGAGTCTGAATATGTGAACTATTTTGAGGTTCCGGCTAGATTTTATTGGGCTCCTGAAAATTCTGCTCATTTTATTGCCCTTCTGTATGTGGCCCCCACAAAAGAATCAAGGGAAGCAGCGGATCTTCTCTGTTTCTCAGAGGACCTTGCAGCATCTCCTCTTGCAGCAGTCTGAGGCTTATACCCACCATACACTTAAAGCACTTGACTTCCCCAAAGGATCATGGGAAGTGCAGCTTACCTTTCACAGAGCTGCGATTCCCAGCTCCCAGGACTCTTTGGGGGAAGCCATGTGCTTTAAATGTAGAGCATGCATGATGCCTGAGAAATGCATCTGACGACCCTGTCTCTCACAGAGAGTCAAGTACCTATCAAGTTCCTCCTTTAGTGAGAGTAAGACTCAGATGTGGTATCCCTGTGGATGCTGACCTAAGTAAGATCTTTAAGTTCTGGCTCAGGGTTCTTTTCAGACATTGGCCACCTCTGTAACCCAATCACCTCTAGTGCCCCGCTCCTTATAGCAGTGCGACCCACATGCTTAGGACAGGAAGTGAGGACCTCTTCCATCCAATTACAATTTCAGGTGGACTTTGGACAGGCAGGACACTACACCCTCACAAAAAGTAGTCAGCTGGATTTTGACTAAGCAGAAATAGACAGGATTTGTGCTAGCACAGGGGATTCTTTTAAGGCCTGGGAATGAGCTTAATGCTAATTCAGTAGGAAGTCTCCCACGGTCAGAAAGCGGTGAGCGACGTTGCTTCCAGAAGCTTTCCCATATCACTCATGCCCAAACCCAACCAGGCATTATGACGACGGTGATTTAAACAGCACTTAAAATAAGCCGAGTGCTTTTGCAGGGAATTAAAAACGACAAGCTCCCTTTCCTGAAGACTCATCATCTGAACACAGATGAGAAGAGGGAAGGGGGTGACGGAAAGGTGAGGCGAATATGTGAAATAATGCATCATTTATAAAGCATGGGGTTTTCGTGAGTGAGCTATCGTTCCGACTTAATAGAATTTCCCTTCCTTTGCAAAAAGAAAGAAAGAAAGAAAGAAAGAAAAAAGGCTGGCCTCTGTCAGATGGCAACTGGAAGGCACATTTCCTTTAGTGGCTCTGCAGGCACCATTTTATTGCACATTCAGAATGAGTTGTGCTTGTGGTGCTATCTGGGTGGGCACAAATGACCCTGTTAGAACCGTTTGCACCTTCAAATGTCTTGGGACAGCCATACTGCTTCATTCCCAACCAGTGCTTATCCCATAGCTTCCAGCTGAAATCCCATAATGTTTTATATGGAATTGTTCAGGTTTATTTTCATCCCAATTTTGTCGCACCCTTAGCTTTCTGAATAGAAATTCAGATGTAGCAAACTGAATCAGAACAAATCCATCACTAAGGCACTATTATTGTGAGTCGAAGCCCCATCCCTTGCTTTATGATGAAATAAGACACATTGACACTGGCGGAGGAAGAGGAGTGCGGGGGGAGCGCACCGCCCCCGGCAGCGCAATCCTGGTGGGGTGCTATCGTGGCTGCCCCCCACATGCGCTGGGTGCCATGCCCCCACGGTCGATGAGTCCTGCCCCCAGGATGCACGCCATGCCCCCAGGATGCGTGCCAGCCCCACCCCCACCTGCTCTCTGCCTCCCGCTCTGCCACTGCACATGGACACCAGTATTTTAGGTTAATGGGCTAAAAATGGCTACAACTTTATTTGTTACAGAATGTGAGTGGTATTGGCTTAGGCATTGGATCTGAACAGACTATACTTCACTCCAACAGGCTGAGCCACTGTCCCGCATTTGCTTAAGAGCGGCAAATCACATCCCCCAGCCAACTGCTGGATTGGTTGGCTGAGGGCATGATGGAGGTCCGGGACTTCCTGTCACGCAGTGGGCCATCCACACCCCCTGCGAAGCATGGGAAACAAGACCCGTTCACAACTCCTCCCCTCGGGGAAGAGGAGAGGCTTTGTGTCAATAACATGCCATAGAAAACAACCTCAACAAAACAGCAGTGTGGAAGGACCTGCGAGTGTCCTTTCCTTTGACACTCGACAGTTGTTCCAAATCCAGGTCCTCCAGCAGCACAAAGTAGACAAAGCTGTGGGTGGGCTCAGGCCAGCTGACGACTGAGCATTTTTCTGTACTGAGAAAGATGAAGCAATAATCTCCTGAGATGGGTGTGCCTTGCTGCAAACTGAGAATATTTCAATGAAGTTGAAGCTGGTGGAAATTAGAATACTGTTCCATATGACAAGGAGCGTGGATGAATGTAACCGCAACGCTCATGGAACTCTGAGGCATCTGAAGGGGGTGTGGCAATAGACAGAAGACTAGTGTGTATTTATTGCAATGGTTTATATTCTAGCTCTCAGAAAACTAATTGATCCAAAGTGGCCTATGAGTGGCATTTTTTAAAAAAACAACAACCCCACAATAAACAATATCAAGATAGAAAAAATCATCAGGACCCTGCTCATAGAGGAATTGATGTTAGGTGACCTTGGTGGTGATGGTGGGGTAGAGAGAAAGTCCAGCTAGAGGAGACTTTGAGAAGGCTATTGCTGGTATTTTTTCTTCCTCCTGGAAAACTTTCCATAGGACTACTGAAGGGGGAGGACTGTAGCTCAGTGGCAGAACATCAACTATGAATGCAGAAGGTCCCTGCATCTTCAGGTAGGACTGGGAAGAAAACCTTGCCTGAAATCCTGGAGGCTCTGTCAGTCAGTTCAGATGATACTGAGGTAGTTTGGCCAATGGTCTAGCTGTTCTATGATGGTAAGAACATCCCTGTACGGGAGGGAGGAGGCAGTCCAGCTGCGACAGGCTCTGATATGGTTTGCCTTCATAATGTCCCTTCTGTGACCTGCTGCTTAATAGAGAACAATGGATCATTTCAGTGCTTGATAGGATGTAGTGATGGTCTTTTCTGGAGAAGAGTTCAACAACAGAGAATGGTCAATCATATCAAAATAAGACATTACTGAAATAGCAAAGTTATACCGCTCCTCTCAATTGCTATGAGAAGAAAAGCAAATAATATTCCTAAAAGATTCTCAAATGCTCTATGTAATTGAAATGTCTTATTCACTCCACAGAACTGGTGGGATTATATTAGCTAGTGGTGAGACAAAATCCTGTGCCTTTCAATGCTATAAGGGCCACTAAAAGGTAATACATTTCTTGGGTGGAAAGTATTTCACTGTTGGAAAAACCATGAAACTTGTGCAGGCAAACCACATTAATTGTAGACCTGAGCTGCAATTATTCAGAATTGGCTGTTATATGGGGGGGCGGGGTATTGGATTGCTTTTGATCTTTGCTCTTGTTTTACTATGTATTTGTGTCCTCATTTTGTATTTTATGCTGTGAACCACCCTGTGATCTTTGGATGAAGGGCGGTATATAAATTGTAACAACCACAGAAGCAATATATGGAAAAACACTGAACGCCCCACCCCGAGATGAAACCTTTGGGGCTAAAACCCTGTGAACATAAAACAATTAATTTAATCAGAAATATGGGCCTCTTGGGCAAGCAAGAGTTAATTGATCTGTCTAAGCAGAAAGAGACACCCACGAGAAGGCTGTACCTCTTTCTGACATATCTCGAATGGAGCAAAGTTATAATGTGCTAATCGAGCAATGACTCTGCCAGGATATAAATATGGTCAGTTTGGAAATGCATTTTACATTTTGGTTTGTTGCCAATGTCACTCTCTTAATAAACCTTGTCCCTTCTGGACCATGCAGCTGCCTTTGCAGGCTCTGTGTCTGATTGTTTGTCTCTCTGAATGCTTCTTTCAATGAAGGTTGAACCCCAAAGGGACTTGGGTCAGCTACCACTTTCTCAAAGGGACACAGAGATTTCCCTCTCTCTCTCTCTCTCTCTCTCTCTCTCTCTCTCTCTCTCTCTCTCTCCTGGGAAGCCATGGCTTTAATATTTGAAATGGCCCCATGAAGGTTGGGTGCCTTGCATGCATGTTCATTATCAGGCAGCCCTGATCCAGCTAGATGGTAGCAGATGACCTTATGGTTCTATTGCTTCCAGTGGAACCTGTAGCCCAATTCTTTGTAGTCAGTGAGGATTATTCCCAGGTAAGAGTCTGTAAGCTTCCAGTCTTTAGGTGGATTGGGGCCACTGATTATAGTAGTGGGTGGCTAGCCTGCAGGCCTTATCTATCCTTCCCCCACAAAAAGATCTGCTGCAGCCCCAGTCATCATTTTTAATTTCTGCTAAAAATACTGATTCCTGGTGTAATACCATGATACCAAACAATTTTCTCAGTTTTCATTTTTTAAAAATAGAAATGCCATTTATGTTGTGAATTGCCCTGTGATCTTTGGATGGTATACAAATTTAAATAAATAAATAACATTAAGCACATTTTAACTCAATTTAATAATGGATAAATGATTCTAAAGAGTGTAAAATAGCTGATGGGGGAAGCCATTAGGAAGTCAGCCTTAAGAACTGCAGTTCTCATCACATCCACTTTGACATGTGGGCCTCTGGAGGGTGGAGAACAGTTCCTTGACTGAAAAAAGCTAAGCTCCCTGGACTATAGCATTGTAACATGCACATGTGAATGCTCCTTCTGAGATGGCTTGCTGTCATGAAAATTTTGCATCAGCTGCTGTCAGTTCAAATGCCGTATTTTTCATTGTAGACGCTAAGTGTTGAGAACTCAAGTGATGTGAGATTGAGGCTAGTTCCAAAGTGGCCTACGTGCATTCATTCCGATAATTCAATTCCATATGAAAGGGATGAGGAACCAGTGGTTCTCCAAATGTTCTCTATCAGCCTCAGCCAGCTAGGACAAATGTCAAGGATAACAGAAGTTGCAGTCCAACAATATCCAGAAGGTTATACATTCCCCATCCCAGCTGTACATTTTATGTGGTAGTACATCTCATTGAATGCAGTGGGACTTACTTGCAAGTAAACCTGCATAGGGCTTATCTGCATGTCTCCTAGCACATGATCCTAAATATTCAGTCCATATATTTGTTAGTATCTTCCATCATGTTAATTGACAGAGTAGTCTAACACGATCTGTTGTTGCCCATTCAAGCTCCAGAATTTAAGAGAAACAACGAAGGTTCTGAAAGCCCCAGGTAAATAGGATTGTCACTGTTTAATTCACAGGAGAGTGAGTGGTAGCAGATTCCAAGATGTCGTCTACAGTGCCATTCTATCAAAGGAGGCACAAGCACTTTGACCAGTCCTATCGCAATATTCAGACGAGGTATTTGCTTCAGGAATATTCAGCAAGAAGGTAAGTGCCATACTTCTGGGTCTGGGTGAAGCCCAGGGTGGTGGGGCCAAAGCATGATAAATTCACTATCAACACAGGACAACCACTTGGGATTTAAACAGGCTACAACTTTATTGATTACAGGCGTTAAGCAGGTTTTGGCACAGGCATTGGATATGTATCCTGAATCAACCAACCCACCTGCTGGTTCATTAATCAGCAGGGTTAACCAAAGTTAAGGATCACCCTATGATGTACATCAAATCAGGGCACAAGTTGTGCACGGTGGGTCTAATGGCTCAGTCCTAAGATGCGCATCTGAGTCAACAGATTTGATTTGATTTATTTTCCAAGAATATGTATACACACACACACACACACACACAAACGCACACTCGCAAAACCAGATGAGAGAGGAAAAGTAATACAGAGTTTTGCAATAAAATAATAATAGCAAACCAGTGTACCAAATGACAATCGTGCTTCACTGAACAGCAAATGGTTTTTAAAGTAGCCCTGCCATAACAAAGAATGAGAAGCTGGAGGGTTATGGGATCTGCCTCACTCTCCTGGTGTTGACTGGAAATATTGGTGTCATATTGGATATATGAGAAGCTTGACTTGTCCCTGTGCAAATAGTTAAGAGAGGTGAATGGAAAAGCTGTGACCTTCAGGTCATGCTGAAGAACCGGGAGAAGTATAATGATACATTTTTGCAGTGCACAGCCTCACCACGACAGTCCATATAGCTGTGTCTTGAGAAGAGTCTAAAACAGAGGCAGCTATGTTTATCCATTATTATATACATGTACAAACAATGCGTTACATTGTAGTATATCCATTTTATTAGGAGCAGCATGACTGTGATTCTGTGCATAGTTTTCTGGGAGCAAACTCTGTGAGTGTTTGCTTTTGACTGCTTAGGCTCAGCTTGTAAAACACCTTGAATTTCAACCAAAGATTTTCAGCCAGCTAAAATGCAATGTTTAGCTTTTAAAAAGAAATACAAATTTTTACCAGTTAAACTGATAGTAGGAAGTAGGAACCACATCAAAGAAACAGAAAGAAGTATCCAGCCTTTGCTGGATTATTTTCCTCCTTCTCCAACTTCCTCTAAGCTGTCACAAAAGCAATGTGAAAACCTCATTATCACTTTGTTCACTCAGTGGTGATAGGCAGGTCCACTCAAGTTACTTTTTCCTCCAGCAGATGCCATCATTGTTCCTGTTCTGAAAAAAAGTCACGGAGCTGCATTCATCTGTGCTTTCCCTTCACCATAGTACTGGAGCATCTGTCTTAAGGCTTCTGTTAGTGAAGAGGAGCTTGTTAGGTTCTCAATTCAAATTCAGTTACCTCTCTAGTCTGAAACAACCATGACTTTTTATTGCCATTTGGATAGCTTCTCCCTCCTCCATTTTAGCAACTGGGCAAAAGAAAATCTGAAACATATTTCATTTATACAAGTCAACCAATGACTAGTTTTTTGATCTTAACATTGCATTATCGTAAAAGTTGTTATCATTGCCTTGCATATAAGGGCTGCTTCCAGACAAGCTGCTTCTAGACATGCTGTTTCCTATTCTGTACCTGCTGACGTGGGAAGGACAACGTGTCGCTTGTGTGCCAGAAGACTTCATCATGTCTCATCTGAAGAGGAGTCACACGAATCCCAGGCAATGAGGTAAAGCTTTCTTCAGCCGGGAGATATAAAAGTAAGGAAAGTGATGGTGGAAAAGACTCTAGTGATTCATAGGAAGCTGCCTTATATTCATCCATCTAGCCCAGTATTGTCTCCTTTTAATTGCTGATGCCCAAGATTGAACCTTGGAGCTTCTACAAACAAAGCATGTCATCTAGGTAAAGGCGCCCCTGACCATTAGGTCCAGTCATGGCCGACTCTGGGGTTGCGGCGCTCATCTCGCTTTATTGGCCGAGGGAGCCGGCGTACAGCTTACAGGTCATGTGGCCAGCATGTCTAAGCCGCTTCTGGCGAACCAGAGCAGGGCATGGAAATGCCGTTTACCTTCCCGTTGGAGCGGTACCTTTTTATCTACTTGCACTTTGACGTGGTTTCGAACTGCTAGGTGGGCAGGAGCTGGGACCGAGAATGGGAGCTCACCCCCGTCGCGGGGATTCAAACTGCCGACCTTCTGATCGGCAAGTCCTAGGCTCTGTAGTTTAACCCACAGCGCCACCCGCCTCCCAAGCATGTCGTCTACCACTGAGCTATAGTCCCTCCCTTAATCACTACCCTATTGATTGGCTGAGCTGCCTAAGAATGGTGCAAATGCCATTGGCTAAGGTTCTCAGACCACCAATGGGAAACCTCAAGCCTGAAGGCCAGATGCAGACCTCTCTGTCTGTCCCTTGGAGCTCTCTGTGGGCCACACCCCCTCTTCAGGCCACACCCCTCATGAGCTCTGCTTTGCACCCCCTTTGAGTATTTTGCCTTCATTGTGTCCAACTCTTTTTTTCCTTGGATGGAGGATAGAGAAGGCTGCATGTGTGTGTTCGTGTAGAGACTAGCCTAATGTTCAAAGGTTTTGTTTTTTAAAAATTCATTGGTTGCTTTGCCAGCTTTTGCTTGTGGGCCCGAAAAAAGTTTGCCTAGCCCTGCCACAGAGAGAGGTGGAGAAGCAGAAGGAAATAGGTAAAGGGGAGGAGAAGGAACCAGAGTCTGAGAAGGCAGAAGACCAGGAGAAGGGGCAAGATAGGAGGGGAGTGTTGGAGGAGGAAAAATTTGATCCAAATGAATAAGGAGGAGAAGGGCAACAGGAGGAATATGAGAGGACCAGCAGAAGGGAGGATAGGTATAGAAGAGAAATGTTTACATGGCCAAGAGCTGCAGTAGCAAGGTAGGGTGAAGTTCTCGTTTTGATTTGAAATTCCAATCCAGATCATTGACAGGGAGTTCCTAGTTTTCCTTTCAATTTTCATATGTGTTGCTTTTGGGTCTCTGGCACCCAAGAATTGTGTTTTGTCAGGCACATCAGTAAATGTGCCTTGGGGCATATTTATAATGGCCGACTACAGCATCCTCCCTACTTCCCCACTGAAGTCCTCAAACAGGAAAGGAAATTATTTCCTACATTAAGAACTCTCAAAACCTCCTGAAACACCCATGAGGAGCAGTTTCGTTGGCAGAACTGTCAACATGACAAGATGCTTGTAGTGTCCTGGGCTCCTCATTAATTTATTAGGCCTGGAATACTGAAGCATTGAGTGTCTCGTAAATCTCATAGCTGACATATGCCCGTACTGAAAATAGACTTTAAAAATTGGATTAAGTATGAATCTGCACTGAAATGTGTCTGTGTGTGTGTGTGTGTGTGTGTGTGGAGTGTAAGCAACTGTACTAAGTTCTTGCTAAAGACCAAAACTATATGTTTGGGCAACTTACTCATAATATAGTTATCTTCATCCCTTCCTATTTATCATCGGGGGAGCTTAAGGTGACATCTCAGTTTCAGCCGAGAGATGTACTCCTGTAATAAATATGCTGACAGCCCTGTTCCTGTTTTGTGTGAGTGGCTGTACGGCCACTGACGTATTGCACAACAAATACTCCCCAGGGACATGGACATGGCATGTCATGAAAGGTAGAGTTATAGAGAGATTGCAATCCCTCTTCCTTTCAGACAAGTTAAGGGTCCCCAAGTGACCTGTTGGCAGCCCCTTGACATCACAGCGGGTGGAATATGAATGCTGATCTCGGTTTAAGTAATAAATCTAAATTTGAAGATGTAGTCTATTCTGCTGCAAGGGACTAAGGGTGGTTTCCAACTATGTGGCTACTCAGAACAGACCCAGTGAAATTAATGGATGTAAGTTAGGCAACTTCATTAATTTCAGTGGGTTTAAGTAAGTCCAGCGTTGGATACAGAATGTAAAAAACCCCAGTACGTGATTGCATATTACACCTTTGCAGAACGGTTGCCATTATTGTGCTACTCTGCTGTGATCAGCTGTCATGATGCATTAGAATTGGAATGCTTTAGATCACACTGAGAGGCTGCGTCAGATAGGTACTTCCCACCTTCGAATCAGCGGCCCCAATGGAGAAGGGATGAAAGTACCCATAGGATTTGACCTACCAATGCCATATTAACAAAGTAGTTATCTATTCTTGGGGCAACCACACCACAGGAGTCCGATCAGTGATTTTAAAAAGGATGAACAATGGGGAGAATAATCTTATGTTAGGGATGAGAGAGAACACCACCCATGGTGGAAGCTGAAGGTGGGAAGAAAAGACAACTTTTACCCCAATGGTTCTGGTGTTAACTCATTTTCCATCCTTTTTCAGTTTCCCTCCTCTTGGTTCTTATGGGAGGGAAATTCAGTATGCTTCCTGGATTAAAGATTAAGACCTCCTGTAGGACCATGGTCGAGTATTGCTTTATCCCCCCCCCCACTTTAGGATGCATTTATTTTTTAAAAAAAATGACCACGGGAGATTGTGGCGTTGGATCTCCCATGGCACATCTACTTGGGTATATAAAACTATTCAGGCAGAATAATAACAAAAGTCTAAGATGGGCTGCTCAAATCCCATTTTATTATCTCTCCATGCACCCACCCTCAGCCCAGTTTCAACAGATGAATCTAAGAAGAGGTCAGCTGGACCATAGTCTCATGTAGTTCAGCACCCCATTTTCACAGTGGCCAACCAAATGAGGAGCTCATAAGCAGGACCTAAGAGAAACACAACTCTCCCCACTTGTGATCTGCATCGGCTGGTATTCAGAGGCCTCCTGCCCCTGCCCTGGCTTGCTTCAGATTCAATTAAAGGGACTGAGGCTTGCTAGCAATGACCTCATTCTCTGTAACTGGGCAAAGTAACTGGGCTTTTTCAAGGCCTAAAGTAATGACATGAGTGTTTTTGACAGCTATTGGCTAAGGGTCAATGAAGGCCAAAGAAATAAAAGAGCACTTCTTTGTACAAAATCCATGGACTTATTTAAGAGACTTTTAGGTCTCCTTTTAGGACCATGACCTCACAAGGGAACTCCATAAAACAGCAATAAAGTCTGACAACAATACAATTACCAATAACAACCCACATTTAAAGTGCAATCCTACACAAGGCTACTAGGAAGGAAGTCCGATGGACTTCAGCAGGGCTTGATTACCTTTCAGCAGTGTTGCTAACTGCATTATCAACTTGTCTTCTCCCCCCTCCACTTTCGGAAGCAGAACTAAGCAAAACAATGTGTATGAGCAATTTGGCAGATATGATGGAAGTCACAGGGCACTCTGTGTCATTCTTAAAAGCTCTCCACTCATGTTTGAAGGCTGAAAAACAGCTTGAAGGACATATTATTGGAGAACCATCCTTGGAAGTGGCCTCCTTGAAATCCTTTTTTTCACTCAACATTTGAAACTAGGGCAACTGAGGGCATGGTGGGGAAAGTATAAGAGTGGCCGCAGGTATATGCCCTAGATGCCCTCAGTATAATGTGTGAGCAGATCTCATAGGGCTCTACACTATACACGTGTTAAGTGACCTGTGTGATTGGGCACCCACCACCACCAAGGATCTGAGACAGAACCAGATTAAGACCTTGAAAGGCATTTCCAAGAGTTTGGTGCTGCCATATATATCTAATTCAAAATATAGACACTAATAAACTGTAGAATAAAATTTTATTTTTTGAAATGAAATGAAACCGACAGTAAGATGGGAAAAGATGTTTCTTTTTGTATACTTCCACTTGATTTAGATTTATTATTTTTATTATTGTGTATATATATATATATATATATATATATATATATATATATATATATACATATGCATGTATTTTTCCAATTTATTGTGGGAGCCTTTTTTGTGGAACCTGGTTCAACTGCGCCATATGGTCCATGGTAATCCCAGCAATGGAACATTTCTGTGGTGCTCCCCCCCCTTCCCTTGATGCCCTAAGCACGTGATTATTTTGCTTAATGGTTTATCGATCCTTGATCTGAGAGCTGGTGTAGAGCAGTGGTTAGGACTGGAAAGACCCAGGTTCATGCTCTTCAAAGGAAAGGAGGGGTGCAAGTGTAATTTCATTACACGGTATATTAAATGTGAATGGGTTATGCCACCATGACCCTGCTCTCTTGCCAGGACCCTTTCAACCATCGTAGGTTGTGTGGAAAGGTTAAGCTAAGCCCCACATAAAGCAATGTCTCAGTGACATTGGTGGAGCCACTCCAGCCCAGCACCAATTAAGGTCTAATTAGGTCTAATTAGGTGAGCCACTCACAGCAAAGAAAGACGAGGAAGAAGAAGATGCTGGAATGCTTGTGCATCTGCCCCTCAAGATTCTTGCATTATCATGGGAAGGGAAATAGTACAGAATCTACATCTCCTTAATGCCACTAATGAAACTTCATAGCCTTCATTTGCCTGCTGTAGAGTTTCAGTAACAACGTGAAGGCTTTGATGCTGGGTTCTTCTCATGCCGTTTCCCCCCACCCCTCCTCTGATCATGCAGGGTTCAGGAGCAAAAGTCTCAGCACTGGAGCGAACAGAGAAGGATCCGGTTTGTCACCAGCTTGTCCGCTTTGGAGGAGGAGATGCGCACAGCCAGGCTCCTTGCCAGAGAACAACTGGACAGAATTGCCATACAGAGGATGGTACTGTAAGAGGGTCTTTGTCCCTTCCTTAGTTTGTGGGCCTGCTCAAGCACCTTCCTTGCTAAGAGCCTCCGGACTGCCTAGTTCTCCCCTCTTCCTATTTATTTAATTTGTTCCCCCTCTTGTGCTGCAGGTAGAAGAGAAGATGGCTTTGGAAAGGTATACCGTTGAAGAGACTATCAGCCGAGCCCCTGAAATTTTGGTGCGGCTCCGGTCTCACACAGTCTGGGAGAGGATGTCCGTCAGGCTTTACTTCACTGTCCAGGGATTTCCCACTCCTGTTGTACAATGGTAAGGCTTTGACCCCTTTCCAGGAATCTCAAAATGGTGTGAGGCTTTACTCATTTGGGAGCTTCGGCTCAGCTATTAAGTGTCACATACATAATGGCTATGTTAAAAATGCTTTGTAATCCTCAAAGACATGCTGGATGGGTGCTGTTGACATTGCAGTTAAAGGAACTGAAGGCCCTTTGTACTGCAGACATACACACAGTAGCTATTTTGGAGCACAAAAGCTGTGGCACACTGGCCTAACGGCTTAGAAAAGAGGGAGGGAAACCGCTCTACAAGTTTAAAACTCCTGCTGATTTTAATGGAGCAGCATAGCAGCCCAAGACTACCATTATTGCTTTACAAGAAGAGTTAAATGCTACAAAGTCACCTAAGAAAATGTGAATCAACTGGAACAACGGCGTGAGAGGTGGGCATGGAGCAGTAGAGCAATGCGATCATTGTAGTAATCTAAATGAGGGTGGGCAGACTTTAGGCTTGTGGAATCTTATATTTTTAGGGAGGTTTTTTCTACTAAAACTCTTAAGGTCTACCAACTGGAACCTGGTGCAGAAGACATACACTTTGATTCAAATAATTCTGAGCCCAAGACATTTTTGAGCACTAGAACTGGCTACACATCTGAAGCTCTCTTCCATTTCCACAGTAGAATTTGGGAACGGGGGAGTCATTGTGTTGCTGCCATTGTCAAGCAGTTGGGAGCTAGGAATTCTTGCCAATCTACTGCCAATATACCAGTAGATGCTGCTGTAGCTTCTCCCCCAGCCTTGTTCTAAACCTTCTGTAAGCTGCAAGTGAGTTGTCTAGGGTTCCCTCAAGAGAAGCACATCTTAACAAGAAGAAGTAACTGTGAATCACTCTCAGTGAGTCTGCACATGCATGCTCATTGACAGCTCAGACATTACATGATAATGTACATGTGTGAAACAGCCTTCGCAGATCAAACACTGTGGAATTTTCACATAATACAATCTTGGATCTCTTTTCATCTGAGGACGTTCATGTATTCAGCTCATAATCATCCAGTGATAAGTCAAAGAGTGAAGAGGCATTGGCAGTGTATCCACATGCCTGAATATGCCTGTAGTCTAACCTCCATTTTGTTGAATGAGTGCCTTGATTTCTCTTTTGCAACCATCTGTTTCCTGGGAAACCTATTTTCTGTTTCATTATTTTAGTCATGACCTGCCTGTGGCTTAATATTATGTCTATCTTCAACTTTATATGAAGTAATTAGGTCTGTGAGCAGTATTAGGGATGTATAAGTAATGTATTTCCACTGTGTTTCACAGTAGCTAAAATGTTGCCTCCCCACTGTCCAGGGTTGCTAACCTGCCAGTTGATATGTATGTGAATGGTTCCTTTTACCCCTTGCCACCTGTCATAGGATCATAGTAAGCTGCTTTACACAAAGACAATTGGTCTATCAGTATTGTCTATACTGACTTGTGGAAGCTCCAGGATTTCAGCAGAAATCTTCTCTATCAACTCTTGGAGCTACTGGGGCTAAACCTGAGGCCTTATGCATGCAACACAGATGCTCTACTGATGAGTTACTGTCCTCCTCCTTTCCCTGCCATTCTAAAGACAGATTTGGTAAGGGCTGGTGATGGAGAAAGACAGATGCTAGCATAAAGCCAAACAGGGAGGCACACAGTTAGTAATGCTCTTCCAGATGTTTCAGGGAGAAATAGGATGTCCTATTGCACCGTAGGGAAGCTTACTGCATGATGGCTGTAATTCAATGGTGCAATAATCTCATGCAGTCTCCCATGTGACTATTAGCATGACTATTTGCTTAGGAAGTTCTCCTGTGCCTTTAATAACTGCGCAGAAGAGGGAATGATTGCAGGATAGCTTATAAAGTTTCTAGGGGTGCTACACTTAGTGAGATTTTCTCTTATGCAGCCATTAAAGTGACAGAAGTCCTGTCTTCCTGTGTGCTCAACCATCCCAGCTGGATTGAGCAGTGAGCCTAACTAAATGAGATTATGGACATCTATGTTCAATACCCATAGTTTGTACATTTCCCCTACACCATCCCTTCTATATACAGGCAGAAGGTCATTGAAACGGGGCAAACAGCTGGTGTTCTTACTGTTGTTATGTCCTAAATGCCATCGAATTGCTCCTTACTTTCTGTTGCAATTTGTTTATTGGTGTGGCCTGTCCTCTTTTCATGTGTTAGGTATAAAAATGAAGAACTGATTACTCCTGCAAGTGAGCCTGGGAAGTACACAATCGAAAGCAAATATGGGGTGCATGTCTTGGATATAAACCGGTAAGGATATATTCTTCTTCTTTTTTTGGGAAGTACGTTTATGTGAATAAACGACCTCTATAAATATAGCGTATTATGCCACAGCAACTGTAGGGGGAGTCAGATGACCACCCCATGGATTCAGAAAACATGGCAGCCCCACGCCCTTTGCAACCTAAAGCTTGACCACTTGTGTGATTGGTGCATGTGAAGGGACTATACATGAGAAGAATCCTGATAGGGCTTGAATTCCCCACGTGGATGAGCTCTATGTGTGCATATCTACATGTGCATTGAGCACCAAACATATGGCATACCTGTCAACTGCCCCCCCCCAAATATGGACATTCCCCCCCCCCATGAGAGCAGGGTGGCTATTTGCTCTTGCCCAATTTCGGGCCAATATCTCACTCCAAGAAAGCATGTTTTCCAGGTCTGTGATCTTGCACGGCACCCCAAAACACATGTTTTAGGGTGCTGTGCCCAAAGAACTGCTTTTTCATGTTGGTAATCTCACGTGGTACTCAAAAACCAGTGTTTTGGGGCAACGTGACTGAAAAAGCGTTTTTTCTGGGTCCATAATCTTGCGCAGGTCATGTGACTCACATGGGATTTTGGACCCAGAAGACGGTGTTCTGGATTTGGGCTGCATCACTTGGGAGGGTATGGCCACTATGCTCATAGGGGAGAAAGAAGATCATCAGAACCCTCTAATATGTTACACAAACCATTGGTCCTCTTAGACTAAGAATGGAGGGAGTCTATTGCATTGGTAGGCACTGTAAAGTTCACAGTCTGCTTGGACCATGACTTACCTGTAGTTAGTTGTTTCAAGGAAAAGTGGGCAAAATATTTTCTTGTGGGTGTGTGTGAGCCCAGGTGGAGACTTGCTTCAGGCAGAGCCTTGTGAAGGAGGAAGATGAAAACCGGAATGGCTGTCTGAATGCTGTAGCACAACTTTTGGAAGTATTGACCCAGGCTGGTGGCAGCACCGTTTGGACTCCAGAGCAAAACAGGCTGCAAAATAACCAGATAAATTTGTGGCTCTTATGTTGCTTGCCCCTGATCTAATGGAAATTGATGAAACAAATCCTCAATTTTACCAAGTGCAGGGAAAAACCTGCTGTAAACAGACAACACAAATGATTGTTTGGGCAGTCAGATAATTACAAATCGATGAGACTGCTGTCTTTGGCGGTCAGCAGCAAATGCTGGCTGGAGTTTAAGTAACCATAAGCCAATTTAAGGAAAGAGAATGCTAAAGAAGCCAAAAGAAGAAGAAGCTAAAATTGACTTTTATGATCATGGGAAATGCAAGCAAAGGCTAATGCTTCATTGTCTCATATCCTCTTTCCATAGGAAGGATCGGGGGGGGGGAAATGTTATTTTTCTCTCCTAGAAATTAGGCAGAAACCTGTCTAATAGCAGCTTGGAATCTGCTTGATTTAATGTTTGTATATTTTTCTAGAACGGGTGATGGTCTTCTGTCCTTTTCCATTCAGGGAGATGATTTCCCCCTCTCCCCAGTATCTTTCCATGATATCATTTCTTCTGACTTCTTAGGCGTCTTGGGGTCAAATTGTAGATGTGATGGCATTTATGTCTTTAAGCTCTTGTGCGGTGGGAGGGGTAGCCAGCCTGGGGCTATGATATGGGGAGAGAAGGCTTTCACCCTTTGATTCCAAGCTGGACCAAGGATTAAAGCCCCCTCCTCATACCATAGTTCCAGTCTGGATATACCCTCTCTCCATGCCAGTGGTTTATAAGCAAAGGCTAAAGGTGTGAATCCCATCACACTTAGTTTGCACCTGGAAAGGACAATAATCCCCGGAAAAGCCAGTGAATGAAGTCTAGATGCATTTGGCTGAAAGGGTCTTCTTCCAAGTGTCTCTGTATTTGTGTGATTGAAGGTGTGCCTGAGGGAATTTGGACATGTCTTGAGATTGGATGTTTTTGGTGCCTATGCTTGTTTGCGTGGATGAAGAAGAGATTGAGGAGCAGGGAGTGGATGCATTTGGTGGTGCTAATGGAAAAGATGCTACGCTAATGAATCACTAAGAAACTTGCTGAATATATATATATGCAGGTGTGATCATTACTTATTACTTTATATAATTAGCTGGGATAAATTAATGGGTACCAATGAGCAACTGTGCTGTCCGGTGGAGGCGCTCTCTTTCTTTTATGGTTTTCTGAGGGCTTTTGTTCTCTTTCCACGTCCATTTTCCTCTGTCTTACACACACCCTAATAAAACCACCCACTGAAACCAAATCCGATAGCTCAATTGGTAGAAAATGAGATTATTGATCACAGGTCCATGGGTTCAAATCCTACATTGGGCAAAAAGATTCCTGAATTGCAGGGGGGTTGGACTGGATGATGCTTGGGGTTTTTTTGAAATGTTTTTATTTCCCCCCCACAAATATTTAAGCACACAAACAGATAAATAAAGACATAAACAAAGAAACAATCATAAATCATAATCTTTTTGAGCCTTAATCTAATTAACATTGTTAAGTGACTTCCTCATATCCCCATGGTTGGGTTTCAATGGATATCATTTTAACGGTTTTCCAATTCAGTATTCTTATAAAATTTACTTAATCCTTAACATCTTTCTTTCTAACCAATTCAGTATTCAACATATTGAATCATCACAAATTACATATATAAATCCTAAGCCTATCCGGTTTTTGCAAGTCCCCCCCCCATTAATTTAACTTAACATATTTAACTAAATATTCGTTGAATTATATGTCCACCACATATTAGTAATACATCATTAACTATGTGCATATGTTTCTTTTTTCTTTTTTACATTCATTTACTTGCCCCTCCTTTTCTACAGTGAGCTCAAGGTGCTGTACAATGTTCTTTTTATCCATTTTTATCCTCACAACAACCCCTTGAAGCTGGTTAGGCTCAGAGTGTGACTGGTTCATTCAGCGACCTTCATTGCCAAAGGGGCATCTGAATCTGGGCATCCCCATTTCTAGAATAAAACTCTTAAACATCACTCCAGACTGCTGCTTATTGCAGAATATGGTACGTAATTAATTGAATTAATTAACAGAGTCATACTGTTGCACCCAGAAAGGCACCTACAGCAACTTCTTCTACAGCTAATATTTAATGCCCCTTCCCAAGTCTTTTGCGATGTAGTAATTTGGACAAGGGCCCTTATAATCCCCATATTACAGAAAGGGGGAATATTTGGTGACAGCCAAGAAAAATAAGCCCGACATCAGAAAAAGCTGAATGGAGTGCTTTGGGCGTTCCCTCTTGATATTCATTAACAATCTTTGGAATGGAAGGAGAATGAATTTTTTAGTGTTGCATCAAGGTGTGTATCTGTGCTTTGCACAATGCAGTTTGTACTCACTAGTATTCATGTATACTCTTGAATTATGATGTCCAGCCACAAATTTTATTCCACAGTTTAACCCACTCCATCTTTCAGAAAGTCAGGCATTTGCATTCAGGTGAAGCTTACTGTCTATCATTCTTGTCCTGGACAAAAAAGAAAAGAAAAACTGATCATGGATTTCCAGATGTTTTGGGACTAAAACTCCCATCATCCCTAGCTAACAGGACCAGTGGTCAGGGATGATGGGAATTGTAGTTCCAAAACATCTGGAGGGCCAAGTTTGGCCATGCCTGATTTAAAACTTTTGGGATTTTTTGGGAAAAATAACAACCCCACATAATTAGTGAATGAAGACCATAGTTATGAAGGCGATTCATGAACTGATCTTGAATCTGTTTACATTTTTTGCAAAGTAGTCCAAAGGAGATGAAGTCTTATTAAGATTTGAAGATATATCCTGGAAAGTTGCAGACATCTCTAGTGTCATTTTTGGGTGGTAGTGGAGCTATAGAACAGCTAAGATTCTCCGCCTATTTCAGTATTCTTCTCAGCTGTTCATGCCAATATGCTGAGCTTCTAGTCATCCGATACTTGGCCACTTCAAGCAGCTTAGGAATTTCTTGGCTGTCATCTTAGTGGTTCTCTGAAGCTTATGCAGAGAACTTTTCCTTCTGATGCAAGTGTGACATTTATTCCTATGAATATACTGGGTGCTCCTTGGCTCCAGTGGAAAAATTCTTGAGGAGCCAAAGATGTGGCATCATCCTATCATTTTTTTAAAGTTGCAATTGGACACTCTTCCATCTGTTCATTTGCTTGTCTCAGAGGACTCTGACATCTGCACCAAAATCTAGTCTCCCCCCCTCCCATTTTGGATCCATAAGCTCACTCTGTGTGGTTGTCTCTGTGTGTGTTTTCATATACTGTGGCCTTTCATATTCCTTTTCCTGGAATAAGCAGCAAAACAAAATGGCTTCTCTTTCCCATTCACTGCTTTTCAATTGGTCAGTGTTTTTACTTCCTATTGAAACCAGCAGCTGAGATCCCAATTTATTAAATTGTGCACCATATGAGAGATTTCACTTATGCGTAGCATTTATCCAGATATGAAGAACCTGTGACCGTGCAAGATTTTTCTTCTGCCTGAGGCAAAAGAACAAATGGTGCCCAGTACCAAGTGTACTCAGTATATGTAGTACCAAAAGCTGGTCAAATTATTTTGGTACCTGAGGCAAAACATCTTGTAAGGACAACTCTCCTTCCCTGGGAATCAAAATATAACCAAAAAATTTAAATAACTAGTCGTTTACTGCCCTTTCATGACACTCCAAGCCACAGACCAGAAGTGGCAATATCACTCTGCCTAACAGTAAGATGAGGCTTGGTTGTTGTACTCCAGTTCCCATCAGCTCCAACTAGAATGACCATCATGGATGATGGGAGTTATAGTCCAATACACCTTGGAGGCTATAAGTTCCCCATTCCTGAAGTATGATTTCATATCCTTTACCTTTGAATTCATAAAATTAATCGATTTCAGATCTCCCCTGCATATTATTCTATGGTTTCTGCTGTATCATCTACTGTGGCAATACCTTCATTGACTGCTTAAGACCCCAGTTCCTCATGAACTGCTGCCACCCACATGAAGCCGCCTGGGGAGATGAGGGAGCTGGCCAGGAACCCAGACAGCTGGTGTGGGGTCCTCTAATCCTGGTGGAGGGAGGTCCCAATTCATTGGTTCCTCAGGATCATTGGCAATGTGGAGATCAGATGGGGGAGGGGTCCTGCTCCTTTGCTCCTCATTGGAGGAGGCCTCATGTTTGAGAACCAGGCAAACGGATACGAGGGTACAATCAGTGCTGGATTTATGTATAAGCTAAACAAGCTATAGCTTAGGGCCCCACTCTCTTGGGGCCCCCAAAAAAATTTAAAGGGAAAAAACTGGATGTACGTTTCCAAAATATAAGATAAAAAACAAATAAAATAAAACAACACCTACATACAGTAACAGTGTTGTGTGTTGTATAGGCTCCTATGATGTAAGTAATGGGCCCCGCATATAGCATATATTCAACACAAAAAACAGTGACAATTCATTATTGACAAAGGACAGCTGGACACATAAAGGGCCCCATTACCTTCAGTAGCTTAGGGCCTCATCAAACCTGGGTACGATTCACCTTCCCTTCCATTTGCTAGCCTCTCAGGCAAAGTGCTAATGCCCAAATAGGAATTGTCAGTAAATATTTTCCCAACAAAGTTGTGCTCATAAAAGATAACTCACATTTCTTTACTATTTGTCATGCGAAGACAGCATCAACAACCTTGTTATTGTCTAGGTACAGTCAGTGCATGATCTGTGTTTCCTTTATTAGCAAGGCTGTTGCTATTTCCACAGAGATTTTCCACAGGTGTGCAAAATATAGATTAGGATCTAGTGGTGATGATGAAGATAGGGATCTGGTGGTGACAGCAACAGTAAAAAGGGTTCCCTTCACTCTTCAGAAATAGACTGTTATCAGGTACCTTTTGATCCAATCTATAGGTACTGAATTTTGGCTGTTCATTTCAACTTTACAGAAGTCCAGAAACAATTCTGAGTATAGTTTGCCCTTTCAAAAATTATTTGAAGGCATAGACATTTATCAGAAGTGAGCAGAAATTTCATTTTAGATTAGCTGCTTTGAGTTCCCTTAGAAAGAAAAGTAGGATAATAAAATAAATAGTATCCATTGCATCCACAGTACAGTCTTGTTTTTCTTTTTGTTTGTTTTTTGCTAATGACTATAATTCACTTTTTGCAATATAACACACAATTCTCAAGTCTCTGTGACTATTAAATTTCCCCGATTCGCCTCTAGTTTTTGCAATGCATGAGCAATGATCTGCCTCTAGGAGGAGCTACAACCCTTAGATATGACTACTGTAAAGTGATTCCAGAGTTTACTGTCATTCATAAGCGAGTTATCAAAATGAAGTAGTGAACATTTCACCTTTCAGTGATGTCATAGACCAAAGGAAGTGCTTTGATTGCAGATCTTCACTTTATTTTTCCTCTTCATTCCCTCTTCTCCCTTCTCCTCATGCAAAGCAAGGCTGTGAAATTGTTGCTTTCGCGAAAAGGTCCACTTCACACCACAAAAGCTAACCGGGCATCCCAACTCTCTGTGTCAGTTATCGTCTGTCAAATCAGAAGCAAATGTGAAAGCGATAGTTATATCCTCTTTTTTCACCTTTCCTTATCTATAATATATCTATCTAATCTCAATATGATCTTTGCAGAGGAAATCTGAAACTTCATCTTTAAAGGCACAGAGGAAATTTGCCTAGTGAACATGTTAGGATATACCTGGATTTTACACAGAAGCATCCAAGCACATATTCTCAAGTGCATCACAAAAGTATTGCAGTTTTTAAAAAACGTTTCTTGCAGGACCCTGGGACCTGAAGACTCAGTGGAAGTGCAATTTTAAAACATGTTCCAAAGAGTTTGATTCCTTCTCTGCCCATCTTTATGGCATTGTTGTTGTTGTTTAGTCATTTAGTCGTGTCCGACTCTTCGTTACCCCATGGACCAGAGCACGCCAGGCACTCCTGTCTTCCACTGCCTCCCGCAGTTTACTCAAACTCATGCTGGTAGCTTCGAGAACACTGTCCAACCATCTCGTCCTCTGTCGTCCCCTTCTCCTTGTGCCCTCCATCTTTCCCAGCATCAGGGTCTTTTCCAGGGAGTCTTCTCTTCTCATGAGGTGGCCAAAGTATTGGAGCCTCAGCTTCAGGATCTGTCCTTCCAGTGAGCACTCAGGGCTGATTTCCTTAAGAATGGAGAGGTTTGATCTTCTTGCAGTCCATGGAACTCTCAAGAGTCTCCTCCAGCACCATAATTCAAAAGCATCAATTCTTCAGCGATTAGCCTTCTTTATGGTCCAGCTCTCACTTCCATACATCACTACTTGGAAAACCATGGCTTTAACTATGCGGACCTTTGTTGGTAAGGTGATGTCTCTGCTTTTTAAGATGCTGTCTAGGTTTGCCATCGCCTTTCTCCCAAGGAGCAGGCGTCTTTTAATTTCGTGACTGCTGTCACCATCTGTAGTGATCATGGAGCCCAAGAAAGTAAAATCTCTCACTGCCTCCATTTCTTCCCCTTCTATTTGCCAGGAGGTGATGGGCCCAGTGGCATTTACTTTATGGCATTACTTGGGTCAACTTCATCTGTGGAAGTAGAAAGTCTTGTTTCTGCTAAATGAGCAATATCAGACTTCTTGCTGCTGTTTTGAACCTGAACCTGTATTTCAGGGGTAGGAGGTTGTTTTTCAACCTGAGGGCTGCATCCCTTTGTGGAAAAGCTTTTGGGGACCATATGCCAGTGGTGGGAGGTGCTGGAACCCACATTGCGTGGATTTAATACCAAAAGTGTGCAGGGCCACCCCCACTCTATTTCTCTGATAGACACGCACAGGGGTGGTGCGTCCCATTTTGCATGGTGAGTTGAAACAGGAAGTGTCTGTGGAAAAGGGGCTGACCCAGTTCTCCCTCCTCTGTCAACCCCTGGCAGTCTAGTAAAATGGTTTTGTAAGTACTGTGATCTTGTTTGCATCTCTCCTCTGACCCTTTTTAGAGCTCACTATGATGACACCGCTACCTACACCGCCGTGGCGACAAATGTGCATGGTCAGGCGTCCACCAGTGCTGCTGTCGTCGTGAGGAGTAAGTAAGCTACAGAGACAGTCCAAAGAGAAATACCCACAACGATGCTTAAGTTGCTCGTGTCAGAACTGTTTGTCCCTTTCTTTCAGGGTTCAGAGGTGATGAGGAGCCTTATCCTGCTGGAGTTCTTCCTATTACCTGTAAGTCCATTTAGTAATTTGATGTAGTCGTATGGGCGTCAGGAGTCTCTGTAGTACATTTCCCCAGAATCATAATAAATTTTGCTTCAAGTCTGCTATTGGGCATAATTTAAGATGGCAGTTTTAACCTATACAGCTCTGAAAAGCCTGGGGCCTGCCTATCTTAGAAACACCTCAATCTCAATGAGCTCTTTGCACTGTTAGGAGAGGACTTCTGGTGGGTGCCAAATAACACCTGCTGGGGCTGTTGCGTGTCGAGGTCCCCAAGCGACACCAAATAAAACACAATTCACACATAATTTTAGTTTAAGGTTTTTGGCATAATTTTGGCCACAACTTTATTAAAATACAAAAAAATGTGAGTGGTTGCTTAGGCATTGGTTACGACTATCTGACCCCGCATGGGGACAGACTGACATTTCGCACAACCGCGAAAGTCAGAAAGGGAGGACATTTTGGGGAGAGCGATGGAGAAGGGGACCTTCCCTCACCTCTCCCCAAATGCTCCCAGGGGCTCTTGCGTAGCCCTAGCCCCTTGTCAGGTGTTCGGACAAAAGCATGGCGAGCCCCTGGATTCCTTTAACGGAATACCCTTGCAGCAGCAGCATTAGAGGGGCAGGCACAGCCAATCCATGCCCCTCTACCAACCAAATCCTAAAACCAATGCCTAACCGCAACCTTACAAGTTGTGACAATTTGCTATGCAGTGGGCAAAAACCAAATGGCACAAGCCAATCAGCCAAATGGACAAAATTCCTACCCTGCCCCTGCCCCAAAAGCAGATGACCCCATGACAGGCATAGCAAGGTCAACCCAAACAACCCTAAATATAGGGAGGGTGGACGGGCAATCCGATGTGCGCAGCGAAAAGAGGAAGCTCAACGCTGCGCGCAGGGGTTTTAACATTTCTAGCTGTCAATCAGAAAATGGCAACATCAAAATCTCCCCCACAACAAGGGGAGCCCAATCACAACGGTGGTCAACTCAATTTTACCCGCCCAGCAACAGTGTGGTGTCCTGTCAGCTCCCACCACACCACATGCTCTCCATTAAGGAGAACACGTAGCAGGACCTTCTAAGCCAAGGTTTCCCAAACTTGGGTCTCCAGCTGTTTTTGGACTACATTTCCCATCATCCCTGACCACTGGTCCTGCTAGCTAGGGATGATAGGAGTTGTAGTCCAAAAACAGTTGGAGACCCAAGTTTGGGAAACCCTGTTCTAAGCAGTGCCCCTGGTCTGTGGGACTCCTTCCCAAAACAAGCTCACCAAATGATCAACTCCTGAGGGAAAGGCTAAACTGTCCTATGTTTGATGTCTTGCTGGGGTTATGCATCTCTCTATCTTGTTTTTTCTCCCTATATTACTGTACTTCATGCTAGATTCATTCTTGTTTTGCTTACAGTGCCCATGCCCCTGGACATCTGCTTCTCCCATTTTGATGTTCAGTTCTTGGAGAGGTTTGGTGTCACCTTTGGTGTGGAAGGGGAAACGTTGACCCTCAGGTGTGATCTGCTGATCACACCAGAGCTGAATCGCCTTCGACCTCGGGCTGAGTGGTACAGAGATGGTATGTTTTTCTTTCTTCAGGTGAAATATGTGGCTGCTCTTAAATGGCCGCTCACCTTTTTCTCAGTTGGGCGGTGGTTGCGGCCTTAAAGTTGTGGCATTTTAAAATCCACATTGTTGTTTGCTTGAGTTATTTTATCCCACTTCAGTTTAGTCGCTGCCAGGGGAGGGGGCACTGCAACTGGTAATTTTTCAAGGGGTATAGTATTGTGTGATGTCACTCAGAAGCGTACTCTGTGGGTGTCCTTGGGTAGATTTCTCAAGAGCACTAGACATGTTGATAGTGACTGCTATCTTTCTGCAAATCTTCAGTGTACTCTGAATTAATAGCATTAGTCTAGAAAGCCAATGGTAAAAGCCCTCTTGGGTAAGAGAGTTACTAATGGACTGATGAATATTTTTCTTTAAAAAGTACTGATTTTAGCACACTCAGCATAGATAAGTCTGGGTTTGCGTTCACTCCCTTGTAGAAGTTGTTTCATTTTTCTCAGTATTAAAATCTTTCCCTCCTCATCTTTTTTTTCTGAATTAATTATACGAACGGATAAGGTGGACTTCTGCAGTTTACTTCCCCTAATTGGACCCATGGGAATTTTTTGCTTGCTCCAAATTACTATAGTTTAAAGCATTTATTGGCTATTAAACTCTGGGGAATGCAGTATGTATAAAAATCAGTTAAGTCAGATCCTGTTTATGGTTCACACATTCTGGAAGTACAAAGAGACACATTTCAGATTTTTGCTGCTGATTAACATTACAGGATTTCCATTTTAAAATACTTGGCAAAAGTAGGCTTGCCATACAACAGGAAAATTCATGACATGTCCTGATTTTGAGGTGTAAAATTGGCATTGTGGTTTTCATACAGTATATGTTGGAAGCTGCCCAGAGTGATTGGGGCAACCCAGTCAGATGAGTGGGATGTAATAGTAATAATAATAATAATAATAATAATAATAATAATAATAATAATGGAATAGGACATCCTTATTTTCATTGGAGAAATGTTGGAGGGTATGGATACAGGATATGACCTACAACATGCTTTCAGCCAATGATATATTGAGATGGCCACTGGTTGTCACAGAGGCCATGAAGTCCTCAATTGGGACACTCAAGGTGGCCTTGGTATGAAAGTTTAGTCTCCCAACACTACTCTGTGGGAGTTCTCCAACACCACCTTCTGGCCCCAGCACAAGGCACAAATGACATTACAATCACTTAATTGCATAGGTGTTAATTGCACAGTTAATTGCACACTTAATTGCACAGTCTAAAATATTCTGACTTTTGAAAGTTGTCTGTGTATTTCCAGACACAACTTGTGCAGAGATCTGAACTTAAGTGCTCATTGTAACAAGACCTTATTGATTAGACTATATCTGTACAGAACAGTTCTCAGGAAGCTAAACACGTCCCCTTGCCCTAAAAGTAGCCAAATCAATTATTAAGGTAAGAGGTAAGAACTGGAATCGGTGGGATCTTCTTTAGCCAAGATAAAATATTCTACACGTTTCATTGCATCAATTGCACTAGTCATACTGATTAATTTACATTAATTTTGAGTCACAACCTCTCACCTGTGAGAAATTCAAACTTAATTTGATTCACTGCTCAGCAGGAATGCCCACAAGATTTTAAATTAAGTGTGTATTTATAGCAGACTTCAGATTAAACTGAAATCTGGCCTTAAGTCATTTCCCCCCCTTCCAATTTAATCTGACACATGCCTTGGATAGAGAAGTTTATTTAAAAGGATCAAAAGTGCATACACAGAGTGATAACTCTTGATTAGGTGTGTGCAATCCAGCCAAAGTTAAGCATATTTAAATCCCATTGATTTATGTGGGAGAGCAAAGCCTGTGCTTAACTCGCTGTTGTTGAAATCAATAGGTCTTAAAATACTTAACTTTGACTGGATCGTTCTCTAGATTATGTTTTCATGACACTGCTTCAAAAGGGTTCGTGGGGTTTTTTTTTTGGGGGGGGGGGAATGGGGTCCAGGTGAGCTGATTTGTTTAAAATGGCAGTGTTGAGACATCTAGTCACCAGGTCTCTGAGGGACAGTCTTGAGTAGTGCAAAAATAGAATATGCATATCTTTATATAATTGGAGGTGGCATGAATTTGAAGGTTGACAGTTTGGTTCTTTAAAGATAGAACTTTAAAAGATACGGTGTAAAGTTTCTCCTGAATATATTTGCCCTAAAATGACTATCTCAATGCTTCAGCACAGGTCAGAATAGGATCAGGGCCAGTCAGGCACTGCTAACCTGATATATGTGCAAATCTGTTCCAGATGTGCTTGTGAAAGATTCCAAGTGGACGAAAACATTCTTTGGAGATGGCCGGGCAGCACTGTCCTTTACCCACCTGAACAAGGATGACGAAGGCTTATATACGTTGCGTTTAGTTTCGAAAGGAGGAGTGAGTGAATACAGTGCATTTCTGTTTGTGAGAGGTATGGTCTTCTTTGGTATTGTTGTTGTTGTTTAGACATTAAGTCATGTCCGACTCTTCATGACCCCATGGACCAGAGCACGCGAGGCACTCCTGTCTTCCACTGCCTCCCGCAGTTTAGTCAAACTCATGCTGGTAGCTTCGAGAACACTGTCCAAACATCTCGTCCTCTGTTGTCCCCTTCTCCTTGTGCCCTCCATCTTTCCCAACATCAGGGTCTTTTCCAGGGAGTCTTCCCTTTTCATGAAGTGGCCAAGGTATTGGAGCCTCAGCTTCAGGATCTGTCCTTCCAGTGAGCACTCAGGGCTGATTTCCTTCAGAATGGATAGGTTTGATCTTCTTGCAGTCCATGGGACTCTCAAAAGTCTCCTGTAGCACCATAATTCAAAAGCATCAATTCTTTGGCGATCAGCCTTCTTTATGGTCCAGCTCTCACTTCCATACATCACTACTGGGAAAACCAGAGCTTTAACTATACGGACCTTTGTTGGCAAGGTGTTATTTGGTATATAGAACGATTATGCTTTGTTCTGCATGTCTGATCATCAGAACTGGGAGTGGGGGGAGGTAGGCCATAACAGTCTATCTTTGCCAGATGTCATCACCATGGGAAATTAGGAGACATGTCCCTTAGAGACACTCCCTTTCAGGGGTTATGCTTGTTGTGGCTGACTATCATGCAAGAACACGGATGCAACACTTGTATGTCCACACCATGGTGCTCGCATGTACAGGAGAATTTGATTCAATTCATGGAATGCCTGAGGGAGAAAAGAAAAAGGGGTTGTCTAAATCAGATGTGTAAATGAAAAGGAGAGGAATACATTAAGATAGAATGAAGGTCACCATTTGACCTCACATTTGCGTTCACAATTCCCCCTGGCAAGTCAGAATAAGATTACATGAGTCCATAGGGGAAGGGGCTCCATTTTAAATTCCTTATTTTAAATTAACACATTTCTGTTATGTGTAGCATTTTAGATTTCGTTAAATACTTCGGGAGAAATCCTCTGCTATAAGCAGTCGAGCTATGCTGCATTATACTCTGTGTGTGACAGAATAGCTCTGATAATAAACTTATTTTCTTGCAAGTATAAACGATTTCAGTAGAATTTACTTCCAAGGAAGTTCACTCTGACTCCCAACCTTAGAAATACTGTGGGGTTTTTTTTTGTTTTTTTACATACAAATCTTCTATGCCGTTTGGTGCTGGGGGCGGGGCAAAGATTTACCATTTCTCTCTCTGAAAGAAGCACCAATGCCATCTCAGAAAACTTCCTAGCTTTCTGTTTTTCTTTTCTTGTTTTTCCCTTCATTGGAGCCATACTTTTGTTTCTTCAGTATACTCTGCTCATAAACTTACATGGAAAATTCCACTGGCAGAAGGTGAAAGTTGAATGTTCATAGTGGCCAGTTCTGATACAGGGAGATGGAACCTGTGGCCCCCCAGACTCCAACTCCCATCATGCCTTGCCACTGGCTATACTAAGGCTGATGGGAGTTGGAGTCCAACAAGATCTGGAGGTCAACAGATTCTTGTTCTAATACATGCTCCCCAATGAACAAATCTCTGAACTAAGGGGGCTTCAGGGCAACATGGGTGTTGAAGATGTTTATTTTCATTTAAAAAATAATAATTCCCAAAGAAAAGTGAACATTATTGAAATTAAGACAGTTATGAAAGGGCAACCAATCCACATTTTGGGTAAGAAGCCCAACATTGCTAAGATAAAAAACAATCCTGAGAGGAAAATATTCTCAAAGAGCCAGTATTTCAACAGATTATCTATAACATCCAGAATGAGCACGTACACTTTACATTGTGGGTGCTCTTTGGGGGATTGCGCACGGTGCTACAGTTCCCAGGGAATATACTGGCAAACAGGGACTGGCCTGCCTCTCAGGGTTATTATTTGGAGGTTCACGCCCAGCCTCAGTAGTCACGTTTCATTGCTGGGAGGTGGGGCCAGTCCCATTTATATATAGGGCGTGGAGCCAACAGTAGCCAGGCAGTTGGCTCAGGAGATTCACCCGCCCTACCCTCCCTTAGTTTAATGTTTTCTTGTTTGCAGGTTAACTTTTTCTTCCTGTTTAGCGGGCGCTGCTACGGTCTTTGACTGGTTGCTGTTGAAGGACCAGGAAGAAATTTTCCTGCATTGGCAGGTTTTGTCTTCCTCGTAGCAATTCGTCACAACTTGGGCAGTTTATGACCTTGGGTGGAATCCTTTAGTCTTTCCTTCCCCATGGGTGTGTGTGAAGTGGTGACTGACCCCCCTGCGGCGACGATTCCAGGGTCCCCTCTTAAAAGGGGTTATATATATGGGTGTCACTGGCCATACACAGAAAGTGAACTACCCCGAGTGCGGGGATATGGGCTGGGCTGCCTGCGTACACATACATCTCACAGTGCACTCCCATATCCCATTTACCCTGATGAGCCCCAGTTCCCCCAGCTGGGGGGATGGGAGGGATACACGCCCAAGGCCTAAGCCAAGGTCTTCCTACATTTGGAAGTTTATTAAAGTTGTGGCCTAATTTTAATTCCATAACACATCGGAGTCTTTAGTCTTTCTTTATGATCCCTGGGGGTTGGGGCTGTTGTGGCCTGGTCATGCAAACTGGATATTCTTTAAGGCCCAACCATAGTGTCATGTTGTTGTTTTTTTGCATACTCTTTCCTTAATGCATGTTCTGGAGGGACATATTGTCCTGTATATAAAATTCCTTTATACAGCTGGATCTATCATGGCATGAAATGCCACTTCTTCCTTTTTTGCACGAGTGATTTATGACACATAACTTATTGTCGCAATGTCAGTTCCTCAGGTTTAGAGCTGAACTTCTTTTTAAAGCCACCAAATTTATGCCTCCCACCCCCCGGTTTAGTTTAATTGAAACCCAGAATCATCATCATCAAGTTTATTTTCCAAACAATGCTCAAAGCAATTCACAAGAATGGGAAACAAAGCAATAGGTATAACATACTCATAAATATCGCAAACACATTTCATAAATATGGTAATTTATATCCACATTAGCAAACTAACAGAAACATTGCTCATGGGTTTCATATACACGCACCCGCTGAGAATATCAACTGAATTATGGCTCAGATGTCATTAAATCTACATTTTTTGCTTGGTTTCAGATGCTGATGCCCTGGTAATGGGGGCACCAGGAGCACCAATGGATGTGAAATGTTATGATGCCAACAGAGATTATGTCATTGTTACTTGGAAACCACCCAATACAACCCATGAAACTCCAGTTATTGGCTATTTTGTGGACAGGTATATGTCTGGTGGGGTTGCTGTTTCTTTTGTACATCAAACCCATAAGCAACGATTAAGGAGTCTAACACTGGTTTTACTTGCTATGGTGAATTAAGAGCAGTATCATTCGGGTCTCTTTTATTGCTCCTGTTTCTGTGTGGGGTTTATGAGTTCGTCACCAAGTCTCCAGCCTCAGTTCCAGCCTTATTTGAGCTGGGTCACACAAGCAGATACATGGGATAGCCATCTGGAATAGTTCAGCATGAAACTCTTAATCTTAGGGTGGTGGGTTCAAGCCCCACCTTGGGCAAAAAATTCCTGCATTGCAAGGGACCCATGTGGTCTCTTCCAACTCTACAATTCTATGATAAATCACACCTGAATGTGTGTCAGCTCCGTGGACTTTTATAAGGATTTATAACACTCCATTAGTACCTTATCTTACAGCAGAACCCTGTTTTGCTGCCCAGTGTTTCTAAAGTCACTGACCAGACTCCACATTCAGCATGGATGTGTATGGCAAGAAATAACATACATGTCTTCAACAACCCTAATAAACCACGTAAGAGGAATTATATGCATGGTTTTGCCATTCCATTTTGTTACATGTTCCTGGAACAGTGTGGGATCCTTGTCACAGAGAAGTATTTCGTCTTCGGCATTAGTTGGCTGTTACGAAACGTTGGAAAGCTTTTTCTTCCCCTTGTCTTTTTGTCCCTTTCCAAAACCCAGATGTGAAGTGGGTACTGAAAACTGGGTTCAGTGCAATGATGCTCCTGTTAAAATCTGCAAATATCCAGTGACTGGGCTGTTTGAAGGGCGTTCCTACACATTCCGTGTGAGGGCAGTCAACCAGGCTGGCATCAGCAGGCCATCTAGAATCTCTGAAGCAGTGGCAGCTCTGGACCCCGTTGACTTGGAAAGATTGCAAAGTAAGTAACATGTGAATGAAAGAACTCTTCAGCATTTATTCAAGCTGCAACCTGTTAAGTTGTGGGTGAACATATCAGATGATACAGCGATTCTTCAAGCAGCTCTTGTTTATTCACAGGCCAGGATAGAACTGAACTGAAGGGTTCAGTCAGCCTGCTTATATAGAGCTCCAGTACAACGTTACTGTAACAACTTTCTAAAACTATCCAATCACTGAACGTCACTTCCAATCCCTTATTTGCATAACTATCTACAGTATCCCCCTGCTGGCCCAGGGTGAGAACTTCAGTGCATAACACAACCTTACACATATTTACTAAGAGGTATGTCCCACTGATTCCAACAGGACTTCTGCTTGTATAAAAATGTTGAGAATTGCATTGTAACTTAATATTTGAAAGGGTTTTTTTTTAAAGCAGAAGGAGATTTTTTTTGTGGGGGAGTGGAGAGGTCTGTTCCCCCTATTATCTTCACTAGCTAACGATAACACAAGGGAGCACCAACCTTGATATGCTTGGCTTTCTTGCTGTCAGAATTAAAAGGTGCACTCTATGATCTAAATGGGTTCCTTTTATTTGTATTATTTCAACATTCAAAATTGATTTTTCAGATATAGTACTCAACCCGTACATCAGAATAGTTTTCTACAGCCAGTAAGCTCTTTCTCCTGCCTCTTCCCTCTGCATATTTGAAAGCCTTTGAAACTCCTCTTGACTATTTCAAGTAAAAATATAACTAATCTGGTATCATTTGTAGATTCCTCTATGGATGATGCTTAACTCTTGCCCAGACAGCAAGGAGTGATTTTCATTTGTCTGGGGCTCTTAAAACAGCTTTTGTTCTGTTTTGTTTCTATTTAACTTATAACAAAGCAATAACTAACAGGACATGTTTAATTTTGAAGAACTTTACCTCTGTTATAAATTGCTAGCTTCAATCCCTTTTACAGTGATTGCTTTCATCAGTTAGACAAAGCTGAGGTCCTTATAAAAATGATTTTTGCAACAATCTAATTCAACTTCATCTTGCAATTTATGTAAGCTATCTAAGGAGGTGTTCTTGAGTTCAAACCTGAGTACACAAGAATTGCCTAAATCAGGCAAAGTAGCCATCTATTTCTAACAGTAGGTAACCCAATGTCTATGGTAGACTAACAAACCATCCATGCTGAAGACAGGCATTTCGTGTTGCTTGTCCTCCCAAAATCTGATAATAATATGTGATTCCAATATGATGATGATAATATATAACATGGGATTCTGTTCTTAGCTATTATGGCTTGTAATCTGATAGAATTATCTTCCATTTCTCACCCTAAGCTTTTTCAAAAAGACATCTAACAGCAACACTACCACAAAATCCATAAACAACATGATGTTCTTTAAAGTACTTAATTTTCATTTCTTCTGAATTATTAATTTGATTGGATGACCCCAAAGTCTCCTATTTTAAGAGAGGCTAAGATATTTCCTAGTCAGATCATTACTTTCATCTTTTTTAAAAACAACAAGGTAAGGTAAAGGACCCCTGGACGGTTAAGTCCAGTCAAAGGCGACTATGGGGTGTGGCGCTCATCTCTCAACAACAACAACAACAAGAATATTACTTCATTTTTGGTGGTGATACCTCGTCATCCCAACCCTCATCTGAATCAATAAAATCAGACCAGTGAAGACAACAATTGTAACCCTGAATGAGAATCCAGATGTAAAAAAATTCCACACTTCTGAGCGGTATTAGCAAATAGTGGTGCATAAAAATGATGGTGGCTTTTGAATAAATGTAATCTTTAGAAAATGCAAAAGCATTCAGATAGCATGCAGAGCTGAATAAAAGAATAAATGTCTGTTTTGATCTTCAGCTATTCATCTGGAAGGAGACAAACAGATTGTAATCTACCAAGATGACCTTGAAGGTATGTTCGTAATTAGTGCCTTTGTACCTCTGCTCCCCTGCTGCCATTTATTTAGGATTTTCTTGCCCCTGGTTGTCTTTCAGTTTTCCTCCGCTTGTCTTTGTGTGTTTCCCACCCAATGAAGTCTCATTCCTCTTGCCTATTTAATGCAGAGCTAAATATATGCACCTGTACACACATAGACAAGAACCCGGCCTCTTGCAACACTGCAGCTCTGAATATTGAAGGAAGTAAGCAATTGCTGCACTATCAGGCTACATCTGTGACACCACTTCCACTATCATGGTTGACCTCAAAGGATCCTGGGAACTAAAGTTTGTGGTGGTGCTAAGTATTCATTCCCCCCGCCCCACCTGAACTATAATTCCAGGCTGTTAGAATAGTTTAAGTCTGTCGAATCAGTGTCAGTATGCCTTCACAGAGCAGATGTATGGAAAGATGGACCAGTTTATTTCTAGTCCATAAAACCAATCACATAAATGTGGGTAGCAGCACTGATAGACAAGGGGGTGGGGAATCCAAGGGGCTAGAAATAGGGGTTTTCATGAATTTTTGTGGAGGGGATCCTTCTTTCAGGGGCATGTTTCTAGTAGCAATTCTCAAATACTAGGGAACCTCTAGTGACTGTAGCCCATTTCACTTCCATATGTATTCACTTCTATTTCCACATTAATTTGTGTGATTTCTTTTTTTAAAACTGCATAATTACATACATACATATATAAACATATTTTTGAACACGTTTTCTCTCAAAATGCACATATCTAAATATATTTTATCCCAACATATTTTTTTTGAGCTGAAATTTTGCAATATTCAGAGAACTGTAAAATCCAGTGTATACCTATATTATGATCACACTAATCTGGGAGATACAGATCAGGCCAGTTTATACTGGATTTTGCAAATCTTGAATTCTGCAAGTGTCCAAAGATACCAACTCCTTTCTGCTTCTTTGACTGTGGAGCCTACAGGCATAGAAAAAGTCTGGGACTGAACCATTGCAGTTCTCATTGGCATGACTGTTCTAAACTGAAGCAGGGTTTTCACAACAGGGATGCTAAAGGTCAGAGCACCTTCATGCACTCAAAGAAAACCATGGCCTGTGTGTCTTACAATTTTTAATAGGAGTCACTCTAGAAGTCTTCTCTCTGTGTGATGGAGTCTTTCTTCCTGTTGGATGTCTCAGGGGTTGGATTCCAAAAGGAAGCGGGAGCTATGGTCACAATGCTTTGCTCGTTTGCTCAAGACATCGATTCCATAAAACATATTTTGCTGCGCTGTGTGAAATATGAGCAAGCCAGGGCTGAACTGATATTGCCCTTGCTGGTACCTTTCCCGGGAAAATCAGAGGCTCACTATGTCAGGTTCCTATTGGAAGACCGGACAAACGTTAGAACATTAGTACTGGTGAAGTTTTTATCGGTGGTTGCAAGAACCAATGATTCCTATCTTTAAGTCTGAACAAAATGCTTATTTAACCTGGAGGTAGGCTGTCTGAATTGTGCATTGCTTTGTAATGATTTGATGGGTCTCTGGACCGTAATAAAGATTGATTGATATGGTCACAATGAGGGGTGTGATATCTTTGCCCAGAAAAACAAAGGGGCAAATGCAGTAGAAATGGACAAACAGCCTTGCGTGTTTATCCTTTGAGCATTCCATCTGGGTGTTGATTCCCTCTGCTGCCCATGACCCTATATTTTGGAAATTCAAAATATGCAATGCACCCTAAGTCCCTTTTCCCCATCTCCATTTCTGTGCATGCAGAGGCATGGAAACAGGAAATGTGATGATGTCGCATCTTACCCTTTTCTTACTAGGCATTGCAAGAGAAAGATGAGGAAGGGTTTACTATTTTTGACAGCATTCAGTCATCTTGCCTAAATTCTAGTTGCACCCTTCAGGACAAGATAGGGAATGAGGTGGGAACAATATCAGACACTTTTGCTGATTTACAAGCATGGGTTGGGCAAACTAAGGCAGTGTGGGCAGTCACTCTGATCTCTGTCATCTCTCAGTTTTCCCAAATTAGGAAGTCTTAGATTGTTGCTTGTTGGGAATTTGAGGGCAAAGGTGATTGGAGACTCATTTCTCCATTCCTATGCTGTATGTGTCATTGGTTCTCGTTAACATTCCTGGTGTAGAAGAGATATTTATTCCGTTACTCTGTGCTTTACCTGTACTGTTTTATACTTAATTGCTGTGATCTTTCATGCGAATTTTCCTCCTTGCTCATTTTTTCAGGGGCGGAAGCTTTTGGGCTCCTGTCTTTGATCAGCTCTGTCTCACATCTGCATAAAGCATGAAGACTTTATCAAGCCATTTAGTACAGCAGATTAAAGTGATTCAAACGTGATCAAAGTAGAACAAAGATCTTGTGAGACGAATACACATGGATTTTTTTTTTGTTCCCTCTTCAGATTTTTGTGTGTTTTTTTTAACACTGCCTGTGAAAAATCAATCCTTCCCTTTTAATTGGCTTGCTTGGATGTCTTAAAATAGAAATGAAGCAACTTTAATAAACTGTAAAGCTGATACTATAGCCCTTAATAGCCAAGCAATGCACTCTAGCGAGGGAGTTCAGGAAGACAAGCTCTCAAATAAGCGCTGACCTGGGAGGTTAATCTGGCATTTAACACTTACTGAGTTTATTGCTCCTCTAGGCGATGTTAAGATTCCAGGACCTCCCACCAACGTACACGCTTCAGAAACCAGCAAAACATATGTCGTACTCAGCTGGGATCCACCTGTTCCCCGTGGCAAAGAGCCATTATCATATTTCATTGAGAAGGTACTGTGCCGTATAGTTGCATTCAGCTGTAAGGCATTTCATGGCCACATACCCTTTCGTTTCAGATAGTTTCCCCGGTTTCAGCAAGCAAAACAATAGAATTAGCAAACCAGTCTAGGCAGGAGGAAGATGAAAAAGACCAGAAAAATATAATGTTTTGTTACTTTGATTTTTTTTATCGTGGCCAACAGAAAAACACAATGCATTCAAAATAAAGTGCTTTTTCAGGGTTTGGTTGGCCTGGTCTAGATTGAGAACAAGTGAGAGTTATATTTGATGTACCACTGAGAAACCGTGAAAGCTTTGCCTTCCTGTTAGAAAGAGTTTGTGAGGATGGAAGTGCCTTGACTAACCACTTGCCCTGAGTGTTTCTGCTTCCCAAAGGAAAATTCGCCAATTCCTTTTCTTGGCAAGGTTTGGTGCCTGCTTTCCTATTTTCAGTGAACATAAAGGTAAAGGTAAAGGGACCCCTGACCATTAGATCCAGTTGTGACCGACTCTGGGGTTGCGGCGCTCATCTCCCTTTATTGGCCAAGGGAGCCGGCGTACAGCTTCCAGGTCATGAGGCCAGCATGACTAAGCCGCTTCTGGCGAACCAGAGCAGCACACAGAAACGCTGTTTACCTTCCCGCCAGAGCGGTACCTATTTATCTACTTGCACTTTGACGTGCTTTCGAACTGCTAGGTTGGCAGGAGCAGGGACCGAGCAACGGGAGCTCACCCCGTTGCGGGGATTTGAACTGCCGACCTTCTGCTTTCAAATTCAAAGTGCTGGTGTTGACCTTTAAAGCCCTAAATGGCCTCGGCCCAGTATACCTCAAGGAGCGTCACCACCCCCATTGTTCTGCCCGGACGCTGAGGTCCAGCGCCGAGGGCCTTCTGGCGGTTCCCTCATTGCGAGAAGCAAAGCTACAGGGAACCAGGCAGAGGGCCTTCTCGGTAGTGGCACCTGCCCTGTGGAATGCCCTCCCATCAGATGTCAAAGCGATAAATAACTACCTGACATTCAGAAGACATCATAAGGAAGTTTTTAATGTGTGACATTTTAGTGTATTTTTGGTTTCTATGGAAGCCGCCCAGAGTGGCTGGGGAAACCCAGCCAGATGGGCGGGGTACAAATAATAAATTATTATTATTATTATTATTATTATTATTATTATTATTATTATTCTGATTGGCAAGTCCTAGGCTCTGTGATTTAACCCCAGCGCCACCCGCGTCCCTTTTTTCAGTGAACATACTCAGGAGAAAAGAGAATCCCCTTATGGCACAATACGGAGTGCAATAGGAAAAAACCAGTTCAGGTGACTAGCAACGCAAGCTTTTATATATATATTTACTCAGAAGTAATCTCTATTGAGTTTAGTGGGGCTTACTTCAAGGGATGTGCATAAACCTACTTAATTCTTAATAATCACAAGGACAGTAAAACAGTAGCAATACCACCGTTATCAGGACTGAGCAATGCTCACAAAGTAGTTCATTCTCAGATTGCTGCAAACAATTTCCAGACTCTGGGAAACAATAATCCTGTTTGAGGAGCAGCTGTTTTAAGATGATTATTATTATTCACACATACACACACATGCATGCACACGCAAACAAAATCTCTCTGCTTTTATAATTCCCTTATTGATGACAGACTTCAAACAGACAAGCTCCTGCAAGGTAAAAGAAAAGGCTCACGTTACATTCTATTTGGCATGAATCCATGCTTAGTGATCCCATATTAGACAGATAACGAATGGGATAGTTGGCAGCTGACTATCTGGAAACAATAAGGATTTGTGCTGATGGTTTAGTGATCTAAGCATTTCAAGGACCTTTTTCTACAACCTTTACAAAGTAGTGATAATCACACTCATTTATTTATTTTCGAATAGTCTGTGGTTGGCAGTGGAAGCTGGCAGAGGGTCAACGCTCAAGTGGCTGTGAGATCTCCCCGCTATGCAGTGTTTGACCTTGCTGAAGGGAAATCATATGTTTTCCGAGTTTTGTCAGCAAACAAGCATGGGATCAGTGATCCTTCAGAAATAACACCTCCTATTCAAGCACAAGAGTCCATTGGTAAGTCGGTTTTAAAACGTTAACAAAAAGTGATATTGGGGTGTTGTTGGCGCTGAAAAGTAGAATGTTCTGCTAGCAAGTTCAAGAATGTGCATAGCATGTATATGGCAAAATTTAAAAGGTGATTGTGAGTCTGTGAGGCAACTCATCATTCTCCCAACCAAAATCCATAGTCATGCCCATGGACCGGATATTGCCTAGCAACTAGAGCTCTTCAAATTATATTCTTCTGATAAGACATAGAAATTGAGGTCTGACTTCTCTCTTATAGTAACACACGCACACACACACACACACACACACACGAGAAAGAGAGAGAGATATGTCTATCTCACCTTCCTACCTTTTTAAGAGGAGTTATATGACAATTTAATCAGCATTGCTGTTTAGCATTTGTATATTTGTATCGGTGTTTCTGTCTACCAAACTAGAGTAAAATTGTTGTAATGCTAGTGGGGCAGGATTCAGCTACAGTTAAGCCCAGTTAAAGTTTCAAGGGAAAAGAAATAAGCACATGATTTACAATGAGTGAATTCTGCTTATCTCTATTTTCAACCAAGTCAGGACAACAGTATGACGTTGTGGTTTTAACTATGGTTTTCTTATTGAATCTTTGTTTTATTTAGCCAGTGTTAGCTATCTTGTGTTCCTGATTGCAGGAAGTGCCTGATATAAAAAATAACAAATGCATAAACATGAGAAAATTCCTAAATTTTGCATCCAACACAGCCTTTATGGGATGGAAACACATTCTCACAATGCGCCTTAGGTTCTGTGGGTCAAGCGAAGGCAGCTTCAGTGATGGTTGAGACAGTAGATTGGCACCAGATTGATGGGAGCTACTACTCAGGAGGAGCGACCTGTTGCCATGGTGCAGCTCCTTTCCTCTCAGTCTTCCCTATGTAGAAGCAGAGCCATCTTCCCTTCACACTCAAAACAGTAGACAAATGTTTCAAATTTCCCAATAAATATATATGCCTAGTTGGTGTGTGCCACTCATCGGATACATACATCATCCTGTGCATGTACTCTCTTAGTTAAAGGTAAAGGTAAAGGGACCCCTGACCATTAGGTCCAGTAGTGGACGACTCTGGGGTTGTGGTGCTCATCTCGCTATATTGGCCGAGGGAGCTGGTGTACAGCTTCTGGGTCATGTGGCCAACATGACTAAGCCGCTTCTGGCGAACCAGAGCAGTCCACGGAAATGTCGTTTACTTTCCTGCTGGAGCGGTACCTATTTATCTACTTGCACTTCATGCTTTTGAACTGCTAGGTTGGCAGGAGCTGGGACCGAGCAACGGGAGCTCACCCCGTCATGGGGATTCGAGCTGCCGACCTTCTAATCGGCAAGCCCTAGGCTCTGTGGTTTAACCCACAGCACCACCCACGTCCACTCTCTTAGTTTCTCAGATAAAGCAATTGTCCATATATTCTGTTTCCATCGTGTGATGTGTAGGGGATCAAGTCATTTCCCATTTTGTTACAAGCAATTGTGCCACAACGAAAAGAAAAGTAATAAGTTCCTTGTGTCATAATTTAAGTTGGGTATCTTTGAAGTTTGTTAATAAACCTAGGTATGGATTACCTTGTACATCCTGTTTTGAGATTTTGCTAATTTCTGTAAATACCTTTCCCCATGAATAACTTTAAAGGTCACATTTACATGCTGCATGCCTTTGAGACGTCCCTGGCTTTTTTGATCTTGGAAGTTCCTGGGCCAATTGATTGCTCAGGAGCCAAGATGTTCTTCTGCAAATGAGTTTCCCATTTTAAAAAGTTCTAGTGAAGTACAGCAATCAAAGATAATTCCATTGGGGTTAGGGGTTTATAGTAATCAACTTCTGAGCATTTGTCAACAGTGGCTGCTGGGTTTGATCACCCACTCTGATTAGCAAAGACTGCATAGGCACAAAATTAGCATGTAAACACAACATAGGTCACTTCCAGACAACCTGTTTATTGAGCATTTATCCTAATTTGCTCATGGAGAGATTAGACTACACAGGCTACTTAATGAACATTCATCCTGATTCTTTTTTGTAGGAAATTAGACCACAGTTTGTCAAGCAAGTGCTACCCCACACTATTCAGTGCATTTCCCCATCACTTTCCTTACTGCAAAAAGTCTAACATTTGGGGGAAGCAGGTTTGTTTTGAAAGAGCACCAGATCTTCTTTAATCGTGCAGCCTGAATTTCCTGGTATGTGATTGAATCCCATCCAAAATAGAGCGTCTGTAAGCATCCAGTCTCATTTTGAATTCCAAGAACAGTACAAATTTTAGGACAAAGAATCTCTCTTTGGAACACATCTAGGCATTATAAGCTGAGAGGGTATCTTGAACGCATTATTTCCAGACATTGGCATCATCACACTTCCCCATTAAAATTGCTAGGACTGAAAAGTGCTTAGCTTTGGGCTCTATTGCATTGGTATTGTGCTGGTTCAGCAACTGGGATATTGTGTGCTAAGTAGTTATTTGTTGGTGTACCAAGAGCTGGCGGGTAAGCTGGCTATATGTTGATATGCAAATAGTTACAAACAAAACCTTCTTTTCTTGTGGCACAGTTGTTCCTTCTGCTCCGGGACGTATCGTGGCAACAAGAAACACAAAAACCTCTGTTGTTGTCCAGTGGGACAAGCCAAAACATGAAGAAGACCTGTTTGGCTACTACATTGACTGTTCTGTGGCAGGATCGAATCACTGGGAACCTTGTAACCATAAGCCCATTGGCTATAACAGGTAAAGGGAATTGTGATGGTTTGATTTATTACCTTTCTTTCCCTTTTTTTAAAAAAATCTGCCCTTTGGTCAAACAGCTTCAGAGCCTTACATGAATTTTGGATGGACATTGACTAGGTTCAGAGCTTCTTAGCTTCAGCTACCTTCAAATTATTCTCTAGACCCCAAACTCTTCATTTCCCCATTAATTTGATGCTTAATAATATAAGTGCTTTTTCGGGGAGTACTCAAGCACCATTTTTCTAGAAGAAAAGCACTGAATACACCATACAAGTGGTTATTGTTGTAATTACTGTTACTTAACGGCATTTATTGCCTCCTTTTAACCATTAGGCCCTAGGGCAGACTATAGAAATACAATATCAGAAGAATAAGGTGGATCCTATAATATAAATACCTCAAGTGCCAAAAGCAAAGAGATCTGTCTTTGGCATATGATGGAAACTTTGGAATGAATGCATCCTGTGAGGATGGGAATTCCACAATTTAAGGGCTGCCACAGAGAATGCACTCTCCTGGTCCACTGGCCCCTGAACCTCTGAGGGCACAGGAACTATGAAGAGGGCTAGAATCAAATGTGTACATCTTTCCCACTCGTTTGAAGGGAGATGTTGCAGAAATTATATTCAACAATGCGTCAAATTTGCTCACATAGAACATACTTTTGATGAGAGCCAGTGTGGTGTAGTGGTTAAGAGCGGTAGACTCGTAATCTGGTGAACCGGGTTCACGTCTCCGCTCCTCCACATGCAGCTGCTGGGTGACCTTGGGCTACTCACACTTCTCTGAAGTCTCTCAGCCCCACTCACCTCACAGAGTGTTTGTTGTGGGGGAGGAAAGGAAAGGAGAATGGTAGCTGCTTTGAGGCTCCTTTGGGTAGTGATAAAGCGGGATATCAGATCCAAATATAGGTCAGGAATTCACATTATGTAATATAGTCCACGTATACATCTTTCCATTCAATCCCTGTAACAGCCTCCATCCCCATTTCTTTCAGATTTGCTGTGCATGGCTTAGCAACAGGAGAGAAATACATCTTTCGTGTGAAGGCTGCAAATGCAGTGGGAATGAGTGAAAATTCTCAGGAGTCTGAACCTATAACAGTACAAGCAGCCCTCAGTAAGTGATGTTTTGTAATGATCCAGGTTCAGTAACAGCAACAAAAACACACTGAGAACTCTTTTGTACTCACAAGTGTCACAGGGCTGGCATATGTGTTACCTGATCCAAGCGGTGAGCCATCTCCCTGCAGTGACTCTGTCATGTGCTGTATAACATGTAGCTCACTGCTTCATGTCCCAATAGCATGGGACTGTTTCACATTATCAGAAGTTTCCCTGTGAGGAATGGCATGGCACATTCCAGTAGGATGTGGGGAGTCAGTGTGGTGTAGTGGTTAAGAGCAGTAGTCTCGTAATCTGGGGAACCAGGTTGACGTCTCCGCTCCTCCACATGCAGCTGCTGGGTGACCTTGGGCTAGTCACACTTCTCTGAAGTCTCTCAGCCCCACTCACCTCACAGAGTGTTTGTTGTGGGGGAGGAAGTGAAAGGAGAATGTTAGCCATTTTGAGACTCCTTAAAGGGAGTGAAAGGCGGGATATCAAATCCAAACTCTTCTCTTCTTCTTCTTCACAGCAATATAGGACAACCCTTGATAGCTTGGCTCATTAAAGGAATTTAGTTGCTCAAGAAGAAGGGTAGGAACTTAAAACAGGTTCTGAACAATCTAATATTTGGGGTCTTTAGGACATAAGGAAGATGATTAACCTAGCTGTTTTATGTTAATGCTGTCGCAAGGGAACATGGAAGAGTATTATTGAGGGATGATGGGAAATAATGCCTTAGTTAAGCCTTTCTTTACCTATAATGTGTTTAAGGTAGACCCCACTGAGCTCTATGAGACTTGCTTCTGAGTAGACATGCATAGGATTATGTATATTCTTAAATTTGTTAGCTGAGTCTGAAACCATTATTTCACCATAACACAACTAATAGGTAGAAAAGAAGCAAATTGGTATTATGTGACATATTCAATTTGGACGTTGTTATAATATTTCATGTGCTTGATTTCTTTAAGCCTGCCCCTCCTTTCCTTATGGTCTCACACTTCTCAACTGTGATGGCCACTCAATGACCATTGGCTGGAAGCTTCCACGATTCAGTGGTGGGTCAAATATTCTGGGTTATTACATAGACAAACGAGAGCTACATCATCACAACTGGCATGAAGTCAACTCTTCTCTTATTAAAGAGAGGATTTATACGGTCAGTATTGCTTTCAAACTTTGGTATTTAGACTTAATATCACTTTATTTTTAAGATGTAATTTTGGCTATGATGAAACCATTCCAAAAATATGGCCTGGAAGAGAAGAAACAGTAGCACATATTGTCTGTATGGGCACATTGTGCAGTTGCATGAAGTGGATGAGATGATGATAACAACAACAACAACAACAACAACAACAACAACAACAACAACAATTTATTATTTATACCCCACCCATCTGGCTGGGTTTTCCCTCCCTTCCTCTTGCATTGAGACAATGCTTCTATAGTGGTCTATTCATGCTGGCATAAAGGAAAAGACAAGTTCAGAACAGGATGAGACTGTGATGCTGTTTGCACCTACAGTGGTACCTCAGGTTACAAACGCTTCAGGTTACAGACGCTTCAGGTTACAGACTCCACTAACCCAGAAATAGTACCTTGGGTTAAGTACTTTGCTTCAAGATGAGAACAGAAATCACGTGGTGGCGGTGTGGTGGCAGCGGGAGGCCCCATTAGCTAAAGTGGTACCTCAGGTTAAGAACAGTTTCAGGTTAAGAATGGACCTCCAGAACAAATTAAGTTCTTAACCTGAGGTACCACTGTAACAGTAAGCCATAGTCAGAAATAAACCTTGGTTTAACATGAACAAATAGTGTGCTGGTGCATGCCTGTCAATCACTTCTGTTCCACTTCACCCTGCCTGCTTTCAGGAGAAACACAAGCACAAGTCTTGCCTTAGTGGTACATGCCAACTAGGGTCTGTTTTACTCCAAACAACCACCAGCATGAGCTAAGATCTGCTCATGACTAATTGCTCATGTTGGTTTGGGAGAAACAAACGGCAAGTGTTGGTTTGCATGTATAGATAAGCCCAACCTTGTGCTTTGTTTCTCCTGGAAGTCAGAAGACAGGATGGAACAATTGACCAGCATGTTTGAGCTGTGGTTGATTTCTTGCTACATCTTACTGTTACTTGTTGCTGTTTGATGAATGATTCTGGACAATAGCTTATTTCATCTGTTATCTATTGCCAACAAAATCTCATGTTATAAAAAGACAACCATTAAAAGTCCCACAGGAGAGTTTCCCATTAGAAATTTTATTTTAAACAGACCAGCCATTGCTTCTCTTTTGGAACCTGTCCATATTTAAATAGCTAAAGAGCTCTCCTCCCTATTTTTTCTGTTTAAATTAACTTGGTTATTTAGGTTAAAGCACTACGGAAGTTAACTCCCAATAAATGAGAAGATTTTGAATGTCTTACTTCTATTAAGAAGGTCATGTGAATATTACCCACATTAAATTTGTTTTTAATGTCAACTGTTCTGCAAAGGTAGAGGATTTGACAGAAAACGCCTACTATGAATTCAAAATTGCGGCCGCAAATATCGCTGGCATAGGGCAGGCATCTGAACCCAGCGAGCATTTCAAATGTGAGGCTTGGACAATGCCAGAACCTGGTAAGTAGTTTGGCCATTCATAAAGGGAATGCATTTTTGAAAATGAGTGACAGTTCAAACGTTATCACTTGACAATGGCAGTCGTCATTTAATATGTTTGAGTTTTAAGCACAGTACTCCAGTTTGTCATAAGAAAAGGTTTTCACAGTTTATCAGGGGAAAGCAATACAAGGCCTGTGGGAGCCAGTGTGGTGTAGTGGTTAAGAGCGGTGGACTCGTAATCTGGTGAACCGGGTTTGCGTCTCCGCTCCTCCACATGCAGCTGCTGGGTGACCTTGGGCTAGTCACACTTCTCTGAAGTCTCTCAGCCTCACTCACCTCGCAGAGTGTTTGTTGTGAGGAAGGAAGGGAAAGGAGATTGTTAGCTGCTTTGAGACTGCTTAGGGTAGTGATAAAGCGGGATATCAAATCCAAACTACTACTACTACTACTACTACTACTACTACTACTCTTCTTCTTCTTCTTCTTCTTCTTCTTCTTCTTCTTCTTCTTCTTCTTCTTCTTCTTCTTCTTCTTCTTCTTCTGTGGGCTGTTAACAGCCAATCATGACTCCATTCCCTTCCAGGCGTGCCAGATTTTGCCCCACATTGAGGGTGCCTGGTGTGTGGGTTGGTGTGACGTCATGCCTCAGTCCAGTATACCTGAAGGAGCGTCTCCACCTCCATCGTTCTGCCTGGACACTGAGGTCCAGTGCCCAGGGCCTTCTGGCAGTTCCCTCGCTGCAAGAAGCCAAGTTACAGGAACCAGGGAGAGGGCCTTCTCGGTAGTGACACCTGCCTTCTAGAATGCCCTCCCACCAGATGTCAAAGAGAAAAATAACTACCAAACTTTTAGAAGACATCTAAAGGCAGCCCTGTTTAGGGAAGCATTTAATGTTTAATAGGTTATTGTATTTTAGTGTTTTGTTGGAAGCCGCTCAGAGTGGCTGGAGAAACCCAGCCAGATGGGCGGGGTGTAAAATAAATTATTATTATTAGTAGTATTAGTATGCCACATGCATGGCATCACATGGCAACACACAGCCCAACATGGCACACACATGACGTCACATGGTGTGAGGGGCCCCGTCAGAGCCTCCAGTGGCTGTGTTGAGGCCCATCAGGCCTTGGGGTGCTATGTGACATCACACATGCGACACCATAGGCCACCCGGCTGGGCACCCACTGTGAAACTTTTGTGGGTGCCTTGGCACCTAGGGTCCCCTAGAGATGGCACATATGTCCCCTTCCATTTGGTGAATAAACTGTGGTTAGTTCATCAGTGGAGAGAACATTGTCAGAAGTGTGCTCAATAACTGGTGGGTGAGTGCCCCTAATCTTTCTTTAGATGAACTCAGAAATGATATGCAATCTTTTTTAAAAAATCAATCAGTTAAAAGATCTCAGTTTGTTTCTCAAAGTGAGTCTGAGGACTTGGAAAAATGCCCACATACTATCCCTGTCAGTCCTCACCCCCCAAAAAAAAGCCTTCTTACCCACTGAAACACCATTACTCCTTCCCTTATTTGTCAAATAGTGAGGGAAGCAGCAACAATGGCGGCACGCAAGGCGTCGTTCCAAGGTCTCCTTTCTCTCCCCATCTATATTCCTCTGACACTTGGGCTAACAGAGTATCAGGGCCCAAGTGCTCAGGAAAATGATCATTCTGCCAAGGGTTTCTGCATTTGCAACAAAAACAACAAAAGTATTCAAAAAATGACCCAAATTTTCCTATCTCCATTCCTGGAAACTTTCCAAGTTCTTCCAAGGTGAGCTTCAGATAGCTTGCCCAGCTCTCTAATTAATCAAAGCAAACAGAAGCTTCTAGGTAATGTTGTTTGTCTGTTTCATTTGAAGGGAATACGTCTTCAGCCTCAAGCTTTTGACCATAAATAGATTCCAATCTCAAGAAAGTGACTATAATCATGCTGAGAGAAAAAGGGAATCACTATTTACTTCTTTGAGTCCTTTCTATAACCTTCCACTTTGGATTATTGCCTCTGCACATGTTTGCAGAATTTCAGGCTAGTCTCTTAGTCTTTAATAGACGCATCTAGAAGCAGGAAAATGATGGGCTTGTCCTGCATTATTTGAATAAAGCAGTTTGAATTACGTTGGGAAATTGTGGCACAAACCTGCTGCGGTTCTTTTTATATGAGAGTATTTTAATATTTGGGTATATAAATATTAATGTGGTAAGCTGTGTTGCACTGGAACTCTCAATGACAGCTATAGAAAAATAAATCATGAAGTAAAGATTCAGCCTCTCAATATAGAAAGACATGAATAAGGCACCTGCTTGTAGCTGGATTCGAGGGAAATATCATTACATTCCTTGAATTTTTCTCTAGCCTTTCACTTCATGCCTTTTTGTTGTTGTTCCATTACCATGAAAAGTACTTCCTCACAAAACACAAGCAGATTGATACAAACCCTTTGCAACAGAAATTCAAACACTACCTGCTGCCTTGAAGGACTTCAGTGGCGAATACTAGTTTCCATTTTGTGCATGCTATTCATGTGGAAACAGTAAAATCAATATAAGTGTTAATGAAATCATTTGTATTCGGTGACAAAGTTAGTTCTAAACTCAGTGGAGCAGGTTGGCACATCAGAACAGTAATAAATTAAAACTGTATTTAAAGGAAGCATTTGTGCATGCACGCACACACACAAAATACTGTTTGAACACATGGAATCTCCCATTGAAATGCCTCTTACCTCAGATTGAAACTACTAAATTCCATTTAGCAATCTATGCTCTTGAATTCTAATGTATCACTCTTGTACAGGAAAACAGGGGGTGAACCTGTTTGCTAGGTAGTAATTAGGACTGGACTGACATTTCTCAGAAAAGAGTTTTCTGTTTGGAAAATACTCTTCTTTTCAGCTCCTCCTGAACAGTCAGGAAATTTCAGGTTCCGCCCTAGAGAATATTCAATGAAATGGCCTCTCCAGTTTTGCCATCTGTGAATTTTGGCTGAACTGTGGATCCAATTCTGACATAATTTAATATTGTTGAAGTAAGCAATGGGCTTTGTTCCTATTCCTTCCAGGCCTGCTCTTTCAACTTGTTGCTAAGAGAATTTTTCTTCTTCCAATTTTCAGTTCTCAACATTTCCACATTAATTTGTGATTCTTTTTTTTTAAGTCCCCATGAAATTTCAGCAGCGTGCTAGTGAAAATTTCTTTCAATAGACACATTTGTATGGAATTTTATTTCTTTATAAAATTATTTGTATACTACTATATCATTAAGAATATGTCAAAGCAGTTTACAGCAATAGAAACAAAACCAACCAAAAAAACAACAACCCACACCTATTAAAGAGTGAAAAACAGACATCAACCAACCGTTGTGGATATACAAATTTTTGCAGAGCAATTCACCCCAATATAATACATTTCGGTATGTTATTTTCACCAATGTATGCATTTTTATGCATACGTTAAAAAGTGCTAATGAGTGAAGTTTGCCTTTAAATGTGAACTGAACTGGCTTTCTCCTTCATTTCTCTTGTTGACATCCATGTATGATCCATCTTCTTTAGGCCCTCCCTACGACCTTACATTCTGTGAGGTTAGGGATACATCCCTTGTGATTCTCTGGAAAGCGCCTGTTTACACTGGCAGCAGCCCTGTTAGTGGATATTTTGTGGACTACAAGGAGGAGGAAGGAGAAGAATGGTTCACATTCAACGAGAAGCCAACATCACACCGTTATCAAAAGGTAGAAAATCTTAGAGTTGGAAGGGACCCCCGGGTCATCTAGTCCAATCCCCTGCAATGCAGGGATCTCAACTAAAGCGTCCATGACAGATGGCCACCCAACCTCTGCTTAAACATCTCCAAGGAAGGAGAGTAAAAGTAAAGGTAAAGGGACCCCTGACCATTAGGTCCAGTCGTGGCTGACTCTGGGGTTGCGGCGCTCATCTCGCTTTATTGGCCGAGGGAGCTGGCGTACAGCTTCCGGATCATGTGGCCAGCATGACTAAGCCGCTTCTGGCGAACCAGAGCAGCGCACGGAAACGCTGTTTATCTTCCCGCCGGAGCGGTACCTATTTATCTACTTGCACTTTGATGTGCTTTCGAACTGCTAGGTTGGCAGGAGCAGGGACCAAGCAACAGGAGCTCACCCCGTTGCGGGGATTTGAACTGCCGACCTTCTGATCGGCAAGTCCTAGGCTCTGTGGTTTAACCCACAGCACCACCCGCGTCCCTTAGGAAGGAGAATACTTGGAAGTTATTTGCTGTGGTATTTGGAATGTTGTCACTTCTAATCTCCCCCCTTCTTGCTGTTAGTTGAAAGCACTTCATTGTCTGTATTTTTTTAAGGTCACTGAATTACATGAGGGCAGATCTTACGTATTTCGAATTCGTCCAGTGAATGATGCTGGTGTAGGCAAGCCCTCGGATGTTTCTGAAGCTGTGCTGGTCCAGGCTAGACCAGGTACGAAGACATGCTATTGACCGCTATACTTCTAAAATGCCCAAATATGTACAACATGGGGTAACTTTTTAAACTCTGGAAGGGGTAGATGTGGAGTTTATTTTGCTATTTATTATTTTGACCCAAAGAGGTCAAAGTGCAACCCTAAAGCTATTTTTGCTTCTTGATGAAGCCCTGTGCTTTATGTTGGTTTCTACTTTCATGGGCACACTGAAACCGCCTCCCAATTCTAACCCCGTCCTGTCTCTGAAACTTCACTGGGTGGGAATGCTAGATGGTATAATAATATCTCTGCAATGGCCCCATTTCCCCACTGTTGCAAGCTCTTAAAATAAACTTGTTTGCTCTCTCTGTTTGTAAGCTGCTTCTTCCCTCTGGCTTCAGCAGCAAATTGAACTAATTAAAGGAACATTCCAGACTTTAAGACTCTCTTAATTGAATCAACATTCATCCCCCCCCATACAGAACCCATACATCCCCTTAATAATTACATTTCTCATGGCAATCATATGTTGCAGACACTAAGGAAATCACTGCAGGTGTGGATGAAGAAGGCAATATTTACCTTGCCTTTGACTGCAAAGAAATTTCAGATGCTTCTCATTTTGCTTGGAGTAAATTCTATGAAGAGATAGAAGATCATGATAAATATAAAGTTGAAACAGTTGGAGAACAGTAAGTTCTACAGTTGTTTTAAAGAAGTCTTTGAAATTCAGGATACTTTTAGCAAACAAGTAGTGACCTGTCTTTTTTTTTGTACTTTATTTTTTAGTTCTAAACTTTATTTTATGAAACCGGACAAGGATGATTTAGGAACCTATGCTGTTGCTGTTAGCGATACTGATGGTATTTCATCCAGTTTTATTATGGATGAAGAAGGTAAGAAAATAATCTTGTATTCTTTATAGGGCATGGCAGAGTTATATAAAGCTAAACAGGGAACTTTATTAACCCCCAAATCAAATGTATGCATCTCATCCTTCATTGTTTCTATGCCAAAGAGGACATGAAACTTTTATAGCCTTTAAATTTTTTTAAGGAAAGACATTTTTTCAAATTTTCAGATTCTAGAATTTGGCTTTTTTTAAAAAACAACAAGAAGAAACATTTAATATAATTAAATACTGCTTAAGCAATAGAAAGGTCAATAGAGATATATCATTTTCCAGCTCTACTACTACTTTGATTGTTAATTATTTGACTTGATGGTCACTTGGTACACTAAGGTCTCCAAGCGACTTACAACATATTAAAAAACATAAATATAAATACATTATATCATAAAATCGGGGGGGGGGACGGACTAACCCCATAACAACCACAATAAGCTTGGCAGCACATTAGGAACAAAACAGCAGCATCTCACATCTCAGTCTTTCAAAAGCCTGGGAAAAAATGATATCCTGAGGCCAAAAAGATGTCAGAAAAGGTAGACCTTGCTTGGGGAGAACACTCCACAGATAGGGTGCCACAACTGAAAAGACCCTTGTCACAACCCTCTGAGCTTCCCTCAGAGAGGGGAGCTTGAAAAGGGCCTCAGAAGATGATCTAAGAGGCCAGTTAGGTTTATCTGTGGAGAGGCATTCCAGAAGATATTGGGGTCCTGAGCCATAAAGAGCTTTATAGATCAAAGCTAGGACTTTGAATTGGGCTCAGAAGCATACAGGCAGCCAGTGTAGTTGTAACCAGATTGGCATTGTATGATCTGTTCACTTTGAACCTCTCAATAGTTGGGTAGCTATATTATGCACTAACTGAAGCTTCCGAACTGTTTTCGAAGCAATACTTTAACTTGGAGGTTTTCAGAGCATAGATTACTATCTATGTTATCCCTGTCCAAATAGTTGTGTCACCAGCCTAAGCTGATGGAAGACACTCTGCACCGTCAAGAGTACCAGTAACTCATGAGCCACAATACTACAACTATTTACTATTATTAATGTTAGCATCAAATCCAAATCAAAAGTTCAGCCAAGTTCAGTTTATAGCCAACAAACAAAACAAAACAAACAAGCAAACAGATTTTAACAGACAAGCAAAGATGATGAAAACATCATAATAAAACACATGTAATGAAAGACTTGTAACACATAAAACATATCTACACATGTGGCATATGTCTCAGGTTGCAAGGCAAGACGTATGGTAATAATAATAATAATTTATATAGGCTTATTTCTGGATACAATTCTAAGGTGCCCAGTCCTTATTGATCATATTACATTTATATTACATTTATCCCACAAGCTCTAGGATTCATGTTTCCTCACAAACTAGGAAACCGTTGAAATGAATGGGCCTTAGATGCATGTAATACATTTTAGAAATGAGATAGAACTATCTGTTGGGTTTCCTTGATGTTTCACTTGCTAATTTTGCCTTTTCTTTGTTACTTGCAAATTTGCACATTGTGCAATTAGTTCCATTTTCTGAGCTCTCATTAGCAATTCTAATGTGTTAAGTAGGGCTAATCTCTGTATCCAGCTATGTAGAACCTAGCCTTTTGCACAATTTCTATGAGGATTTATTGACATTTGCTGTGTATCTTTGTAAACATTTCCTGTCCACCAGCTTTCATTCTCTTTTGCAAACGCTGAAAGGAGACCCTTTCATAAGGAGACACCAGGGAACAGGGTCAGCTCAGCAGAGAAATGAGAGACGTAGATGTTGGATTAGGGCTGGCCCAAGACAATTTTCATCCAGAGGTGGAACCGCAAATGCCCTTTCTTCATTGTACCCAAAGTGCATCTTAACAAAGGGCAGTCGTGTTATTTTGGCACATCTCATAAGCACCCTTCCCTGGCAGTAAATACAACACTAGTAATTTAAATAACCACCAATCTCTTGCCCTTTCATGACACTCCAAATCGGCTGCCTAAGGTGGCATTCTCACTCAGCCCCTGGGTCTGCTTGTTTTGGACATTTTACCTTTTGCTTTTAGTATATTTCATTCTGAACTTAGAAATGTGGAAAGCCGTCTTAAACCATGGCAGACCTTTTGTCTATCTAAATCAGTATTCTTGACACTGACAGGCAGCAGAGCTCCAGGGCTGGATAGCTCAGTTGGTAGAGCATGAGACTCTCATCTTAAGGTTGTGGGTTTGAGCCCCACATTGGGCAAAATATTGCAGAGGGTTGGACTAGATGACCCTCGTGGTCCCTTCCAACTCTACAATTCTGCAATAATTCTATAATTTCGGAAAGGGGTCTCCCCAAGTCTGTCTTGGAGATGACAGGGATTGAACCTGGGACATTCTGCATGAGGTATACGGCCCTTTTCAAACTCTCTGTCTCTTCTCATATTCTTTCATTTGCAAAAGTTGACTTTTTATAGGTATCTTCTTCACCGAAATGAAAAAAAAAGATTATTAGTGCTTTATGGAGTCATATACTGTTCTTAACATTTATTTTGACTGTCAGAATAAATTAAAACATGAAAATTGCCCTTCATTTCAGAGCTTGAACGTCTGATGACACTAAGCCATGAAATCAGAAATCCAAGTAAGTAGGACTTCTGAATCTAATATTCAGTCCCAGAAGGAATATATTTACACTCCGTTGATTGGAGTAAAGTAATGAAAAGTGTTTTTTTTTTTAAATAGAGCAGCTTGCTTATCCTTCTATTAATTAAATGCAAATATTAGTTTCTGTTTAAGAGAGATCTTCTTCACCACTGCAAATGTATTTGGATGAATGGATTCAGCTTGGATATGTCTAATATTTGCTGGATTATGTATTTAAAAGCCCTAAATAGTGCAATAAATATGCACTTCAGCTTGTGCTCTGACTCATGCAAAACCAGCTTTAATACACATCTGTGCAAATACCATGGAGGGGTTCCATTTAGCTTTCATAACATTTCACTTGTTTGTTGCTGAAGACTCTCAAAAGCTTTAAACTGCTGGGACTTATCTTTGGCTAAGTTATTCCAAAGCAGAAAAGAAAGGAAACCGGAAAAAAAATCCTTCACGTGTTTGCTTTTGTGCTCTGCTCTTTTCCCTCCAGCAATCCCTCTGAAGTCTGAATTAACCTATGAGGTTTTGGACAGAGGCCAAGTTCGTTTCTGGCTTCAGGCTGAGAGCATTTCAGCTGATGCCAGCTATAGATTTGTAATCAATGACAGTGAAGTTGTCAACAGTGATGTAAGTACATGCCTGGGAAGATGTAGATTCTTTGTAGGACGAGTACTTAGACCTGGTGAAGGGACTTTTTCTTTCTTTCTTTTTAAATGGCATCTCTCCATATGTACAGCTGCGAGATACATATAACCTTATAAACCACTTCACCAGGCAAGTGAGGTGTTAACAAGTGAGAGAGTCCAATGTGATAAATAAAGAAGATTGATTCAAGGGTAGGGAACTGGATTTGGTGGTGAACCCAATTCATATATCCCCTACCCCCTATTGGCCAAGTCTGAGATGTGAATGAAGTCATCTACCTCTCAATCACATGATGTCATGATGATAGCATGATATCAGGTGACCCATTTTTGCCCATGTGGAGATTCAGCTGGTCAGTGGAATCTTCTTCTACTCTTTGGCGATCACTTGTAGCTGAGTAAGATTGTCTTCCATAAAAATGGGTTTAACAGTGAGTCCGTAAGTGACTATGGAGGCCAATTCTGGATCCACATGTTCTTCCACAGTGGGGGACATAGGTTTCTGGGCGGGAGTTGATCACGGTGAGGGTTTGCCAAATGTGCCTATCTCTTAGCACATTTCTCCATTTTGTCCTGAGTTCAAGCGTCTTCAAAGCCCATGACACCTTTGGTAAAGGCTGTTCTCCAACTGGAGCGCTCGCAGGCCAGTGTTTCCCAGTTGTCGGTGTTTATACTACATTTTTAAAGATTTGCCTTGAGAGAGCCTTTTAACCTCTTTTGTTGACCACCAGCATTTGGCTTTCCATTTTAAAGTTCAGAATAGAGCAGTTGTTTTGGAAGACGATAATCTGGCATCCGAACAACATGACCAGTCCAACAAAGTTGATGCTGAAGAATCATTGTGTTGACACTGGTGATCTTTGCTTCTTCCAGTACACTGGCATTAGTTTGCCTGTCTTCCCAAATGATGTGTGTGGTGCCTGCAAACCCCCTTTGGCCAAACTACACCTTTACCTGCCTCACACCTGACATAATAAGACATCAGGTGGGTGTAGTTTGGCCAAAACAGCCTCATGGGCCAAACTGGGTACCCTGACAGGCCTAATTAGGTCTTCAGGTCAGACATTTCTTCTTGCAGGTTAAATTTATGGTTATAAAGGATCAATGGGATGATCAACCAGCATCTGTAAGGCAGCATTGAACCTTAATTAGGGGGCTCGGGCAAAATGTTCTCTCGCAGGCTCTTTCTTACTGCTGTGGGCTTGCATGGTAGTGCTAGGCAACAGCAGTGCTCTGATGCCCCAGAGCTACATTATATATTGGGAATATTGTAGAAAAATGGCACCCAACCTCCTGGCTCTCTTTGGGCTGTTGGGAAAAATGGTTTAAACATGGGAAGTGCAGCTGGCATCAACCTGCTAGGTTGTGGGAGTGCCTCAACTTTTTTCCTTCATGCCACCCAGTCTCTACTTACTGTTCACACATGACATACCCTTCATGATAGTCAGCCTGCAGACTTGCTGGAAAGAGAGGGACAAACAGCCCTAAAAGCTGCCAAGCACAGATTTTAGTACCTTCCCTTATTATGCTCCCCACTGGAAACCGCTTAAACAACTGCACAGAGCAACCGTGTCAAATTGCCATCAACTTTAGCCACCAACTTAATTCAGAGAACTCATTCTTGAGTCTGAAGGACCATTTGCCCTCTGCAGCTCTTCACCACTTATAGGACAATATGGGAAGTACGCTCCACCTACTTCTGGCATTATATAATTAGTGACTCATCAGCTAGCCACATTTTTAGGAAATCTTCCTTGTCAATTCTAGGACAAGCACCCCTTTTTATTCCCCCCAGGCTCCATTGCCCGTTAAATGCAGATTTAACGTCCCCTGAACAAAGTGCACACCATTTCTGTGGTGTACAGCGTCCAATACACCTTTGAAACTGAACAGATTAGTAGTTGTAGTCACGGTAGTAGGAGCATATTAAAACACACACACACACACACACACACACACACACACACACACACACACAGAAACACACCTCCCCTCTATTCATCTGCGCCGGGGCGGTTTTATGGTGCAACTAACATAAAAAGCATTCCAAGGCTTTCTGTAATAGACAGCAATTCTGTGAACTCTTTCCATTTTTTGTAAACTCTTTAGGAGGTTTAACTAGTTTATATATAAGGTAAAGGGACCCCTGACCATTAGGTCCAGTCGTGACCGACTCTGGGGTTGCGGCGCTCATCTTGCTTTATCAGCCGAGGGAGCCGGCGTACAGCTTCCGGGTCACGTGGCCAGCATAACTAAGACGCTTCTGGTGAACCAGAGCAGTGCATGGAAACGCCGTTTACCTTCCCGCTGGAGCGGTACCTATTTATCTACTTGCACTTTGACGTGCCTTTGAACTGCTAGGTGGGCAGGAGCAGGGACCGAGCAACGGGAGCTCACCCCATCGTGGGGATTTGAACTGCTGACCTTCTGATCGGCAGGTCCTAGGCTCTGTGGTTTAACCCACTGCGCCACCCACGTCCCTTTTAGTTTATATATGGGAAATGGGAAATGTTTTTTCTTTAGAATATTATATTTTGCCTACTTTTTGCTTCCTTATTTAGCAGTAATATCCAGGGCCTATTCCTTCTCCCCCTCCTCCTCTTCCTCCCACGCCATTTCCCCCTCTTCTTCTTTTGGCTATTTCCAGACCTGCGTCATCTCTCCCTCCTTCCCTGCCTTTTGTATTTTTAGCAATGCTACGAAAGCACTGGCATCAGAGCTACTTTTTTTCCCTTTTTTTGGAACAGTAGTATTATTTCACCTCTTTAATTAGCAAGCCACAGGTGACGTTTGCATTTGGAGATTGATGATATTTTTGTGGAAATTCACATAAAAGCCTCGTATTTATGACTGCCATAAAACCATTGAACTTCATCTCACTGCATAATGGCAATAGCTAGAAACCTAATTATATTCTAAAACCTGCCCAGAGACAGTCACTGCAGCTGCTGATCATGTTCAATAGACCATCATACTAGCAGGAATATAGTTTTGTTCTTGACACTGGCCGAAAATAGATAATTTCCGATGAGGCTCTAATTGGAACAACTTCCTCTGGCCTTTCTTTCAAAGGATTTTATTTTTTGAAATGAAGGAACATAAAAAAGAGGGCTAAATTCATTAGCTCTTCTAGGCGGCAGTTTTAATCCCACACCCTGCAGATTTTAAAAGGGGAATAATAGATATATTCCAATGAAGTATAAAGAAAAAAGATCGAATTTTTGTTTCCTTTTGTCTAGTGGAAACACAGTTAAGTTTTCTGTTTTGAATATCGATCTATTGCAAATGTAAATTTTTTGTTTTTGCCTCTTTGGTTGTGGGAGCAGAATATGGTAGAATCAGCAGGCGCACTGCCTTCAAAAGGTACATTAATATTAAAAGATGTGCATCTGTGCTCTTGAATGCTTTGTATTAATCCCTATGGAGCTTGTATAGAAGATGTTCAATACGGATTGTGGGAAGCCACAAAAAAGTGGTGCCCCCCACAAATTGATGGAAACAAGACTAGCATTTCATATTGTCTAGTCCTTCAGAGAGAGAGAAAAAGTGATAAAATCCTATGTAAGCCTACATTCCTATGACTGTAGAACTAGGAACAAGCTATAACTGGGAATAAGGGTGGATCTACACAGAGGAAAACCCCCACTATAAATAAGTCATAAATTAAATTGTTATAATAAAAGGGAAAAAAAGCCATGTAAAATTGCATAGAAAAGTTTTGTGCTCTACAGCGCCATCTGGAGTTGCATGTTTATAATGCATTCAAAACACTGTTTTTTGACTAATGTAGCTGAGTCCTAAATCATAATTGGGAATAAGCCCATGAAACACAATGAAATTAACTTCTAAGGCAACATACAGTTGTACTGTACAGTCTATATATATATATATATATATATATATATATATATATATATATATATATAATGTGATTTCTTCAAACTATTATATAAACCTAAACACACAACCCCAAATATCCAACCCATAAACCGAACTTTGAACACTTTAAAGCACCATACAAATGACTATGAGGATGTTGATGATCAGCCACCATTTAGAATGAAAAGAACCAGTTTTCTGAAGCAACAAAAGCTTTCAAGACACAATACTGGAGATACCCACTTGTGGAAAGATACAGCAGAGAGAGGAATCTTTCCCCCTTGGTATTCTTATGCCTTCTAGAGCAATGACTTACTTCTATTTTGTACTGCCTTTTAAGCTTCCCGTTGTCCTTATGTGGAAATAAAACCTTTCGGCCAATCATATTCAGAGATTTAAGGTGCAATGCAAACGCCCCCTCCTGCCACCAGGGCTTTGCAGAATGTCAAGACCACAACCGTGTCTGCAGTCCTGCTGTTCACAGATGCTGTAGTGGATAATGGGCAGGGGACAGTCGGCACCTGAACAGGGCAAACACTGCTGTACAATGGCAGTGAGTACAACTGGGTATCCAGCAAATCTCAGGCTGCCTCCACCCTGTCCCCTCCTGACCCCTGGAACACCTTTCCACTTCCCAAACATTTGGCAGCAGGCCCATTTTGCAGGGAGAACTGGGCAGAGCAGTCCTGTTGCCTCACCCACCTCTCCCCTTCCAGCCCAGCCTCATAATACCAGTAGATAATCTCTTTGACCTGCCTTGTTTTCAGACGCATAAGATCAAATGTGACCATTCGACTGGTATCATTGAGATGCTTATGGACCGCTTCACTATTGAAAATGAAGGAACCTACACGGTGCAGATTCATGATGGGAAAGCCAAGAACCAATCTTCATTAGTTCTTATTGGTGATGGTAGGTTCCCCGACCGATGTGCCTTCGCTTACAGTGGCCTTCCCAAACCTGGTGCTCGCCAGACATTTTGGGCTACAATTCCCATCACTGCCCATGCTGGCTGAGGCTGATGGGAGCTGGAGTTCAACCATATCTGAGGGTTTCTCCATCTGTGATCTAATCCAACTGCCCCACAGATTGGGGAAGGCTGGGTTACAATGTAATTTAAGCATTCTGAATACCTGAGCAAGTAAGCAACTCACTCTGTTTTCTCTCATCTATTTTTTATTTTTATTTTTTTAGCATTCAAGGATGTATTGGCTGAAGCCGAGTTCCAGAGAAGGGAGTTCCTGAGGAAACAAGGTAAGGTGGGAACAATTAGGCAAGCTTTGTTTTTCTTGTGTGATGGAAGGGAACATTCCCTGAGAACAATGTTCTCACTTAATTCTCGCTGACATCACTGGATGCAAAAAATGCTAATACAGTACTTTGTGCAGCTGTAATTTTGTTTCCATGCAGACTGTTATCACGCACAACGTCACCATGCCCTGCTTCCAAGATAGTTGAAATGTACTTCCCTAAAGATTAGCTTGCAATATATCATCAAGGTGCAATAGGTTTGGAGTTTTCTTTCCAAAGCAATTTTCTGCTGTCCTCTTTAGGGTAATAGTGTCAAGGAACCAGGGTGTTTGGGGTGCTGCTAAGGCAATTTTCTTCAGCCCAAAGGAGATCCGACAGGAGAGGTTTCTCCATTGCTTCTGCCTGATAGATGAGAAAGGGAAGAAGATGACTGTGACAGTGAATGGGAGGGAGCAGAGCTGACCCAGGCATTAGACAGGGTGAGGCCACTGCCTCAAGTGGCAGAAGTCACCCACATGGCACCCCACAGAAACCTTGCTGCCCCATTGCCTCTGCTGGCAACAGAGAAGCGCTGCCACCACTGACGCTGGCTTGGGACAAGATCATGTCAGTTTTGGGTGAGATCTCACATGAAATTGGCAACGATGATGATGATGCTTCTCCGCCAGTGGTGGAAGTGGCAGGGCACACGGCAGTGGGCGGTGGCAGCAGCGGGTGGCAGGGCAGGGCAGAGCAGCACTTCCCATTTCTCCTCATGGGTCAAAACACAGCATGTTGCCCCCGGAAGGGAGAAACGGTGCCAGGATGAAGTTCAGAGCAGGCTTGGGTCCAGTTCTGTGTGTGTGTGTGTGTGTGTGTGTGTGTGTGTGTATTCCAAAAATGACAAAACGAAAAAAAATACAGTGGTACCTTGGGTTACAGATGCTTCAGGTTACAGACTCCACTAAGCCAGAAATAGTACTTCGGGTTAAGAACTTTGCTTCAGGATAAGAACAGAAATCGTGTGGCGGCGGAGTGGCAGCAGTGGGAGGCCCCATAAGCTAAAGTGGTACCTCAGGTTAAGAACTGTTTCAGGCTAAGAATGGACCCCCAGAACGAATTAAATTCTTAACCCGAGGTACCATGGTACAGGAAAAAAAATCATAACCAGATTAAACTATAATGTTTTTGGGTCGACTTCCTTCCACTCTCCCTCTTGGTTCCATTATAATATACTTACTCATGCCTGTCCATAAGGCATATACACATTCATTTGTTGAACTCCTGCTTCAGCCCTCTTTACCTCACTTGTCCGGAGTAGCTACTATCACACATAGATGTACATTACTTGTTTTCGTAAACCTTGATTGCTCAGCACTTAATGATTTTCTGCTGAATGTGCCAGGTGAGTCTGTTGAAAAGCATTGCTTTTGAGGGAATTAGATATGAGCACTCCAATAATGAGGTTTGTTGACGTTGCCTATTGGCGCTGCAACGATCAAGTGGCAAACACTCAAAACGTGGACGCCATCCTAACTACTTATGCAAACCATAAATTACAGAGCCTTGTTCCTGCTTTGCATGCATTATATGTTGGTAAACACATTTGCCAACTTGTATATGAGCAGCACAGAGCCATCACAAATCCCACAATCGTGCTCATAAGTGCAGCAGGGGCACTTAGCTGTACTCACAGATCCTCCTTGGCCTTGAGGATCTCTCTCACCTTACATGACTATCTATGTATTGGTGCACTGACCAAAAGAGTAAAGGTCTCTCAGAGACAACTGCTTGTCATGTGATTTAGTTCCTGTTCTGTGTTTCTCTCCAAGTTTGTTCCTTCTCTAAAACAATAGAAGCAACAGTATATGATACGTTTATCTTTTCCTTTTTTTTAAGGTCCTCATTTTCTGGAGTTTTTGTATTGGGAAATTTCAGAAGAATGCGAAGTGCTGCTGCTCTGTAAGGTGAGCAGTCATATTTTGTTACCTTTTAATAAAATGGCACCCTTCCTCATGGGGCATAACTGCAAGCAGTTGCAGTACAAACGTTTAGGTCATGTAAAAAGAGTGCCATGTGCACATGAAGAGATAGAAGGCTCTGACCACGAAGCCAATGGGTGCTAATATAGCCACTGGTGGCGACAGTGCCTCAGTGTCTTGGGGTTGCAAGGATGCAGAATCAGGATGTGTTCAAGGTGGTACAGTTCAGCTGAAGGCCAGGCAGAAAGAGAAAGAGATTTGTTTCCATTCTCTTACTACCTACACTCAGTGCAAGTCCCTTATATATATATCAGTCTAAACCGAGGCCAGCAAATTCAAGCAACAACTTTGAATCATGGGGATTTTCTGGAGTCAGTGTGCTGGGGTGGGGTGGGGGAAGGAGGGTGTACCCAAAATGCAGTGAAGCTGAGTTCCTCATTGACAACCAAGCCATTCATCACCGGCTTTTGATCATCTGCGGCACAAAGCTTAGGTACATTCTCTGTGTCTTGTGTAGAACAATGAGTGACATATAATGCCCGTGGCTCAACTTTTTTCAGTACCCCATTCCCCAGCTATTGCTTTTGTCCCCCTACCCCTGAGTTAATCTCAGAAACATGGTGTCTCACCAAGTGGTAAGGAGTGGAAGGGGCATCGTGCTTACTTAGGTTCAGTTTCTTTGGAAAGGAAATCACTGAAGGCTTTTGGTGTTTTGTAGTATTTGTGTTTAGTTACAAGTCTTCAGGTTGCACATAGGTCAAGGCACAGTGGAGGCACACTCAAAACAGCCAACCGCGCTCAGATTTCTAGAGAAAGAGTCAGCACTCTCAAATGTTGCTAGTTCACAGAGCCGAAACTCAGCTTTCAATTTTTCTCTTTGGTTTTCTTCTCTGGTTCAAACTGCAATCTATTGTTTATGATTACACACAGACACCTAGGTTACACCATCTTTTGCTGCATGGTGAGAGGCCTGCTTTTGTCCTGTTTAGAAGAAGACTAACAATTACCGATAGTTCCCAGGGAAACACATCACTGACAGTTCCCTTAACGAAAAAGCATCTGCCATGGGACTAGCAAATAACTTTTGCACTCATTCCAGTCCTGTTAACCCTCTCCTGTCCAACCCAAACCTAGAATAGTGGTATAACTCTGAAACAGGATCCATTCATTCATCAGAACGGCCATTTAGTGACTGACAGGAGAGGGTTCTGTACCAAACCATATTAAGGAACCAACATCTTTATAAATCTTACAGTGCCTGAGATACAAAAATCCTGAGTGCTACTGTGATTTCTGACTTCTCTTCTTTCACTAGTACAACTCCATGCCCTGCTACAAATTGCTTTGGGATATTCGCTCAATTTCAAATGTAGTTTATATTTCACTGTTTGCTATTTTTGGGCTCCACGTGGAGAGTAGTTTGCCTCTGTGTGCATTTCTTCCAGAGACTCCACAGGCACATTGCTAAAATCATTATGGGCCAGGAAACCTAATTTTGCCATATCTGCTTTTAGTTTTGGTATTGCTGTGATCCTTGTTAGACGAATGTGACAAAAACTACAGCTACAGAAGCAACAGTGGCTCCATGATGGACAGACCTGTTCAGCAGCACAGAACAGTGTCTCTGAAAAGTAATCATCTTCTGTTCTTTTTTTTTGGAAAAAACCTCTTTCTAAAATTGCTTCTTTCAAGTTACCGTTTAAACTCGCTCATCCAGCAATATTTCATGTCAGCCAATACACAGCTATATTCCAAGCATAAAACAACACACTGTTTCTCTCTCGCCATTCGACTGAGCTGAATTTCCACTAGCACTTCAAAAGGGCTGCCTTCAGGAAGCTTCCTTGTGCTCCTGCCTCCCGCAGGGCACTCCATGCTGTAGAAGAAGGCCTTCAACCCAGCTCCAGCACAGTCATTGGTCGCCAAGAGCGAAACGTTTGGCAGAATTGCAACACTGGTTTCTTTATGAGTCCAGATGAACCAATTCGGGTAGCAGCTCCCACAGGCACTTTGGCAACAGATCCAAGAAAGTACTGCATACTTATTTGTGATGGATCCTGGTTTCCTTCAGAAAACACAGAAAGTTGCAGCCCAGAAGATATCTGAAAAAAGCAGAAGACCTGAAGCTCAGCAGTTAAGCACATGCTTTGTGTATGCAAAAGGTCCCAGGGTCAATTCCTGGCATCTCCAGGCAGGTAGGGTTGGGGAAGACTCTTGTCTGAACCTCTGGAGAACCAGTGTGCAGTCAGATAGACCATTGGCTCAGTGCAAGTAGCACCCTGTGATTTCTGGCCTACCATGTGGGTAGCTGTTTTCCCCAACTGCTATCATGTGAAATGGCATGCAATCCCATTGATTTCAAAATACGTTGTTTCCAAATACTAGTCTCAAGTACAAATCACAGTCCAAATCATAGTCTTAAGTCACTCCAAATGCTTTGCTACTCTTTCTGATCGGTTCCAGTAGAAACTAAGTGCCACATTATGAGATGCGTCTGTAATTATTGGAATATTTATGTGGATCTTCTCTAGAGGCAGCTAGCAATATTTTAAAACAATATGAAGATCAAAATCCAGTGAATAGAGAGAACATAATGGAAGTTGTTAAGTATGCACCCCTGATTAATCAAATTGCATTCCAAAACAGGGGGCTACCACGGATGAAGCCTTTCTCCATTTTGCACCTCAAAATGTGGGCAGGGCCTTCAAAGAAGGTCTTAATGCTAGAGCAGACTAATATGAGGGCAGGTGGACCTTCAGAAATGTTGTGACTGGTGAGCCAAACAAACCATCAAGGCACAGCTTGTTAGCAGCATATTATACTCCATTGATTTTGTTGTCCTTGTTCAGGTGGCAAATACCAAGAAAGAGACATTTTTCAAGTGGTACAAAGATGGTGCTGGATTTGATGTTGAAGAGGTGCCTGACCTGCAGAAAGAGGTTGTCTGTTTGACTATTCCAAAGGTATGGTGCAATGATTTCTGGGTGACGCATTTAATAGATTCCTCCTTCCTAAGTTCAGGATTATTGAGGCTTGTACTTATTGTACTTGTTGACTGCTCCAGCAATGGGAACTCCCATTCTTGTGTCTGCTTTTTATTTGTGTTTCCTGCTAGCGAGGGAAATTTAGCTTTGTGCAGGTTATTATTATTCAAATACTCTCTTTCACTGAAATCAATGGGACTTGAAGAATGTTTTGTTTGACTACATGCAGGTAATGCCCCATATTTAATTAGAAGTAAATACTGCAATTCCATGTATCTAGGAGTAAAGCCCACTGGACACAGAGGGACTTACTTCTGAGTAACATGCAAAGGATTTTGCTGCACGTCTCGTTGATTTCTATGAGGCTTACTCCCAAGTAGCTGTGCCTATGGCGCGGTCTCTGTTGCATATTTTCAAGGTAGCCACCACTGCCTAAATGTATTTGGTTTTGACTGTATCTCACATAGATATAAACCAAAAGTGAGAAGGCAATCTTTAATCACCTATATGGTAGTATGTTAAACCAACTTGCTTCATCTCTTTCTGTCAAAATGAATACTTCCTTTGACCTTACATTGGTTTGTACTGGACTGAAAATGATGTTAAGCTTGGTAGGCAGCTTAATTAATTAAGCAGTACATGCAAAAGTATTAATGCGATAATTATCTCATTAACGATGCTCTCACTGCATCTGCCTCTCATGTCATTTCTGTTCAGACAAAGTTCAAAGTAGATTTCCTTTCTGATATAGAAAATGCAGCAAGTATTTAAGTGACTTTCATTAATATAAGTCACACAATCCCTGTGTCATATTTTATTTCCAGTTGTCTAAAAAGGACCAGGGTGAATATAAGGCAACACTGTCAGATGACCGAGGTCAAGATATGTCTGCTATTGATGTATCAGGACAAGGTAAAGCTCTATTTTCCCCTGCATTGATCATGCATGGTTATTTGTTATTCCAAACCACAGGGAATAAAGGAAATAACTACATCACCTCTGGGATGGAAGCTCCTCTGGCATGGAAGTTGTGAGAAGTTCTGAAACATATATAACTGCATATTTTCTGCTCCTTCTAAGGTCATGCAGGTCATCCACCTCATCCCATACAGCTCAAGCCTCACAAACCTCTGATTGCTGCTGTATGATTCTTGGAGTAACTCATTACCTCAGATTTATTTGTTTTTTACTGCCAAATACATGCACATATTGTCCTTTAATTAATGTCAGTTCCTCCCTCAGGAAAACACTCAAAAAATAGCCACATGAGGTGGCAGTTTGAGCTGTTTACAGAAGCCTACTTTAGGTGCCCTCAAACATCTGGCAACAACTGCATGGGGGTGGAGTTTTGGGCTGTGCATGTTTGACCTGCACTCCATTGCTGACCCCTCCTGAAGGCTCTTTCTGGACAGCCTGCCAAATTACACAGAGGTTGTCCCCATCAGCTGCGAAACTGGTTGCAAGACTCCAGCTCATGAGGACAACTGAGGGATATTTGGCAGGTTGGCCCACTGAACTGGTCTAATTTGGACTTAGCCAAAGCTATGTGTGCAGCGATATGGAGACCAAGATTGTTAAATGCAAGAACATAAAATCAAAATAACCAAGCACAAGCCCTTCTGAAATAATTATCACACTATCATTGTTTATCTGTGTAAAGCTTTCTCATGTGAATACTACATATCTGTATTTCCCATGCTAACAATCCGTTGTTTCCCCCTTCCTCTCCTCAGTATATGAAGATATGATCCTGGGATTGAGTCGAGTCAGTGGTGAGTAAATGTTATTTCCACTTCATTTCAAAAATATATTAAAATTTTCAGAAACTGAGATAACCTGTTCACGCTGAAAACAGGAAATCTCAAAAGAGCCTTATCCCCTTCTATGGTGTAGTTAACATTCTGAATAGGTTTTTGACTTTAATAGACATTATTAAACAGGAAGGCTTTTTTTTACCACATGCTTGTTTTTGTGTTGTTTATCGAAGAGGCTTTGGGCAATTGCAGTTTGTTAGCTTTGGGATAAGAAGTTACTCTTCTATAAGTGTGTTTATGGTCACAGTATGATCCAACTCAGAAGAAATTTTTAAAAAATGCATCAATAAAATCTAAATAATATTGAATTCTGTAATATATTGAATATATTAATATAAATATTGCACTTTGGGCTGAAATATTACAGCATACGGAAAATTATGGTTTACAGAGTAAGCATCAGAAACTTAGTGAATGTTGATATTTATTGGTAAATTCTAAGAATGATGAAAATGTTTGAGTTCAGAGACTTGGTTTTGACACTTCACCATGCTTAATCATGTTAATTTTGGAAATGTGGGTAATATTTGGTCATTTACTGAGGGCACTGACCTGACTGAGATTTTTTGGTAGGTCAGAATTTCTGGCATTTCCTTCTGGCCTTTTAAGACTTTTCAGTAAATGTCAACAATCTCCAGATTTCTGGCGTTTCATACAACATACATAGATGACATAATAGTAATAGCAATTTTAATTTATTGTGAGTATGGTTTTTTAATGTCTAATTAAACATGTGAGAATTTTAAAAAAAACCCAACCAATTCTCTTCTTCAGCATCATTATATTAACCTTGCTTCATGGCAGTCCTTTAAGAGGAGTGGTCCTGGAGATCTGTTGATTCACTATATATTTACTGAAAGTCTGTAGGTAGAATGAATTATCTTAGGAATGTCTGGTTGTTGGAGTTTTTTCTTAGATCATGATTTGAGATTCTAAAACCCAACCACTGGATCTGAATAATGTTTTATCCCTGCAGGTAAATCTGCTTCTGAACTGAAGATCCACTGTACTCCAGAAGGCATAAGACTACAGTGTTTCTTGAAGTACTACACAGAGGAAATGAAAGCAAGTTGGCTTCACAAGTAAGTAACAGCCAAGCCCTGAATGCAGATGTACCTTGGAAGTGGAACGGAATCCATTCTGGAAGTCTGTTCGACTTCCGAAAACTTCAGAAACCAAGGGGCGGCTTCCAATTGGTTCCGAATTGCACAGGTGTGCCGGAAACAATAGTGGAAGCTGCGCCAGACATTCGGCTTCCAAAAAAGTTCAAAAACTGGAATACTCACTTCCAATTTCCAATCATTCGGGAGCTGGAACGTTTTACTCCCAAGGCATTTGGGAGCTGAGGTATGACTGTACTGGGTGATTTTTACCTGGTATTCAGTGACTAAACAAATTAACATTTTGATATTGATACTAATATTGGGGGTGGGGTGGAGAGATGCGAATCTTCAATGTTCCTTCTTTTTTTTAAAAAAAGTAGAAAAATGAAAAATTCAGGTGACAACCTTTTCATAAGAAATGAGACAATTTCTGGTTTCCATGCTGTCATCAGCACAGCTGGAAGCATTGCATACAAATCCCCAGCCCGCCCTGAATCATCCCAACACTTTGCATCGCAGGGAGCATAAAACAAATCGTAAAGCCAGCATGCAATCATCCACTCATTGCACTGCAGGGAATCTGAATTCCCATCTAGAGACTTGCTTGGTCGAGTGAGCTGAATCTAGGATAGCAAAGCAAAAGCTAAGTAATGATATTTCAGTCTTTTCGTATTAGGCCTTTCTCATCATTAGGCCAAATCATTTCTGTTTGGACTTGGGCTTTTTTAGCTGATCGATGAGAATCTAAGTTGGAGGTATCAATATTTTAGCCACTGAGGTTTAGTCATGTTCTGGATGGAAATAGCTGGATTAAAAAATAATAATCGCACTGGATGCATCGTTTCAAAGCCAAGATTAGATTTCCACTGCTCCTGTGAGCCAATGATTGTTTCCAAACCAATATGTCTGTGGTCACCCTGAATTGTTAGTTTCTATTCCTTTGGTTGGTGTCACCAACAGCTCTAAAGAACCAAAAGGCTGCAGCACATATAAGACATTTGTTTAGTATATCAATTATTTTTTAAAAAACTGCTTATGACTAAAAAGGAAAAAAAAGCTGTAAAAATTGCTTATAAGATAAACGAGTGAGATAAAACCAAACAACAAGGGGGCTAAATAAGATAGCATAGCAACAACAAAAGCAGTCTGATTGCGTTTTCAAATCTGAAGTGATAAGACAACATGTGTTGAAATATAATGCCTGAGCAAATAAATCAACACTTACCTGGTTGTATAGATGGGGTTTGGGGGAACTCTACAAATAAGGTGCCACCTTATATAATTGAATTTGAACCCGCAGTATGAGAGCAGAGCCCTGCAGTTGCTACCTGCCTAACCTCAACAGGTGAGGAAATTTGGGAAATGGACACTGAGGTCCAGTGCCGAGGGCCTTCTGGCGGTTCCCTCGCTGCGAGAAGCCAAGTTACAGGGAACTAGGCAGAGGGCCTTCTCGGTAGTGGCACCCGCTCTCTGGAATGCCCTCCCACCAGATGTCAAAGAGAAAAATAACTACCAAACTTTTAGAAGACATCTGAAGGCAGCCCTGTTTAGGGAAGCTTTTAATGTTTAATAGGTTATTGTATTTTAGTGTTTTGTTGGAAGCCGCCCAGAGTGGCTGGAGAAACCCAGCCAGATGGGTGGGGTATAAATAATAAATTATTATTATTATTATTACTAAACACTCTTAAGCTTGTAGGGGAGCAAATGTCTTCCCACCTTCCTAATGATGGAGCAAAATATCCAGAACTTGATATTCCTATTTACAGGCTAAAATCACGATCCCAGGAAACCTAATCATGTGTAGTAAACAGCCAAGTGTTTTCCTTTACATTTCCCCTATCCCTCACCCAGTAGTATCATCCATTGCTTGGTCCTGGAATGTCAAGCATATAAAATACAGACTACACATTTAAAAATCAAAATGCAGCAGCGACCCAGGCAAGTAACGAAATCTTACCAGTGGCACAGCCTTGAACATCTCAGGTTGAAGTTTAGAATTTTATTCAGGTTCTACACGTCTAGCAACATCAGTTGTGCTTTTTTCCATGCTGCCCTGTGTGCCCAAAAGCCCATCTTTCAAACATGAACATAGGACTGACATACACTGAGTCATGACCCTCTAAGTTGTTCTTGTCTTTGCACTAATGGCCGGTGGCTCTCCAGGATTTAAAAAGTGGAGTCTTTCTCAGCCTGACCTGAGATTGATTGAACCTGGTACCTTTTGCCCACAAAGCCAAAAGTGAGCTGCACCAATGAGCTGTTCACAAACCTTTGGCTGATCTAATCTGCTTTTGCTTGTCTTTCTCCTTGTCTTTCCCCTTCCCCTTGCTGGCATTCTTCCCCGCCCTGTCTCTTTGCATATGTCTCTTATTTCACTCTGAAAATGCAATGCACATCTTGAAAGCACTATAAATGATAAATAGCAGAAGTAATAGAACCCTCTCTGGGTGACAGATGTTCTTCCTTAAAAAAAAAAAAATCCTTCAAGCTTCATGTAGATTATTAAATTGAAATATGAATAGACTAAAAATAAGTATAAAATAAATTCAAAATGAAATAGGAAGGAGTCATAGGCTTTGAAGAAAACAAACCAAACAAAGGTAGAGGCTAGATCATCCAAAAATGAATCTCCCAGATGTGATGAAATTAACCCCAGAATTGTCCTCTGGCTTGTAGACCCAGAGCATGATTTTATGTCAAAGAAACTGATAGTGCTTAGGTTAGCCTGTAAATTCCGTCTTGCATTTCTTGAAGCTGGCGCTGATTATGAATCCATTGAAAACAAGTTTCTCTCCCGCTAACCCTTGGTCAACAAGCTTACAAGTATGCTTACTTTTATAACCTTCAGTCTGATGGCTAAACCAAGGCCAGCAAAAAATTGTATTGCTTCTCCCCTTTTGAACATTTGTTATTGATCCCTCCGTACACCATGTTTCAGCCTGATTCTGAAAATTCTCCTGGCCTCAAAAGGCTTTGTCACAGAGCAAGAGAAACTGTTGCTCAAGAAACAGAAGCCTAAAGTCCACCTGTGTGTGTATTTTGAAGACTCCCTGTGTTCATTTCCCCAGGGAATCTAAGATTTCTTCTAGTGAAAAGATGAGGATTGGAGGCAGTGATGAAGTTGCCTGGATGCAGATATGTGAGCCCACAGAAAAGGATAAAGGGAAGTACACCTTTGAGCTGTCTGATGGCAAGGAGTCCTATAAGCGGAGTATTGATTTATCTGGACAAGGTAGGCATCTTTAAGCATGCAACTGGATTCATCGCACTGTAATTTGGGACCATTTTGCAGTTGGGGAATTAATGTTCATTGTTTATTATTAGGTATCTATTTTGTGCTAACAGTTTTCAAGGCACACTACCAACTTCGTTCATGCTATGCCTCTTCTCATCAGGGCTGCCTTTGATCTCTCTTCTTAGATTTCATTTGATGTTTCTCTACCACTTTTATAAGTTGAGAACAGAAAAGAAACACAAGTAGGCATCAAAGCATTTGTGCCGATTCAAAAGGCAAACTTTATAATACTCAAAAATGTTTCTTTGCAGCGTTTGACGATGCTTATGCAGAATTCCAGAGACTCAAGTAAGCTTTATACCGTTTTCCTTTAAACTTATGACAATTACTTTGTCTTGGCTACCAGTGTCATTCTAACATAATAGGGTATAAGATGTTTCTTACACCCTATTTCTATGGAGAGCCCATGTGACATAATGATTAGAGTGTTGGACTCAATTATCAAGGAGACCAGGGCTCAAAACTCAACTCAGTCATGAAGCTCACTGGGTGACTTTGGACCAGTCACCATTTCTCAGCTTAACCTACTTAGAATCATAGAATTGTAGTCCAACCCCCTACAATGCAGATATTTCAACTACAGCATCCACAGCAGATATCCATCCAAACTCTGCTTACAAATCTCCAAGGAAGGAGAGTCCACCACCTCCTGAGAGAGTCCATACCAATTCACAGGGTTTTGTGGGGATAAAAGGGAGACCAGGGAAAGCCATGTACAGCACCTTGATCTCTTCCAAAAGTGGGAGAGTAATGTTTGTGTATATATACATATACATGATTGTGATATTAATTATTCTGTTTTCTGTTTTCTTTCCCCAATTTAGGGCAGCTGCTTTTGCTGAGAAGAGTAAGTACATTCTGTACAGAGGAAGCCTGTTATTTATTATCATCATAAAAGAGCAGTATCTAGCAGCCTAGTGAATGCTGGGTAGACCTTGTTCCTTTTATTTACCTTTACTTTTTTTATAAATAATTTTTATTATTTTCCAATACAAATATACATTTCTGCCAAATTTTCACAATTTTAGTTCTTTTTAGACTTCCTTCGGCTTCTCTGACAATCATCTGTATTTATCTCTCAGTTTACGCATTCCTCTGTTTATATTGCCATTAAACTTCCCTCCCACTCCTATTTCTTTTTAACAATATATCTCGGCTTTCACAGTGCTTCTTGAAATCCCGCCAGTGTTGTTTGCACATCACATATTCTTTTCAGATACTCAACAAATTTCCCCCAGTCCTCGATGAACTTTTGGTCTCGGAGATATCTAATTTTTCCGGATAGTCTGTCCAATTCTGCATAGTCAGTCAGCTTCAGTCTCCATTCTTCTATTGTCGGTATTTCCTCTTGTTTCCATTTCTGGGCCAGTAGAATTCTTGCTGCTGTGACTGCATATTGAAAAAGTTTCTTCTAATTTCATTCCCTGTAATTCCTAAAAGAAAGGTCTCTGGTTTCTTTACAAATGTATATTTTAACATCTTTTTCATTTCATTATAAATCATCTCCCAGAAACCCTTCACTTTCTTACATTCCCACCACATATGGTAAAACGTACCTTCTTTTTCTTTACATTTCCAACACTTGTTACACATCTTATACATTTTTGCTAATTTTACCGGTGTAATATACCATCTGTAAAACATTTTCATAACATTTTCTTTAAGTACCGTACAAGCAGTAAATCTTAGATTCTCTTTCCACAGTTTTTCCCAGTCCTCAAACTGAATATTATAACCAAAATCTCTGGCCCATTGTATCATTACCGATTTAACTTCTTCATCTTAGGTATTCCATTCCAACAATATTTTATACATTTTTGACAAAATTTTACAATTGTTGTTAATCACGTCTGTCTGGAACTTCGAGTCTTTTTCTACATAACCACTTTCTTTAATATATTTTTTAAACATTTCATTAACCTGAAAATAGTGCAACCAATCATATACATGTTCTTTGACTTGTTCATATGGTTTTAATTTCCATTTTCCTCCTTCTTTGATTATCAATTCACCATATGTGATCCAATTACCTCTCATATTTATTTTCTTTACACTCATAATCTCTAATGGCGACAACCAGTGTGGAACTTTCGGTTCTAATAGGTTTTTATACCTATCCCATATTTCAATTAATGAACTCCGAAATATGTGGTTCCCAAAGCCTTTGTGGATTTTCTTCTTTTCACACCATAGATAACAAATCTGTTATCAAATCCCTCTAAGTCTAATAGTTCTTTATTCTCTAATTTTATCCACTCTTTCAACCAGCAAAGACCTGCTGCTTCGTAGGATAATTTCAAGTCTGGCAGGGCGAAGCCTCCTCTTTCCTTTGCATCCGTTAGTAATTTAAATTTAATTCTCGTCTTCTTACCCTGCCAGATATACCTTGAAAGCACTCTTTGCCACTCTGTAAAGATTGCTACCCTCTTTAATATGGCGATAGTTTGAAATAGAAATAACATCTTTGGAAGGACACTCATTTTTATCGTAGATATTCTACCCCAAAAAGATAATTTCATTCTTCCCCACACCTCTAAGTCTCTCTTTATTCCTTTCCAGACCGGTATATAGTTGTTCTGAAACAAGTCAATATTCCTAGGAGTTAACCAGATTCCTAAGTATTTGACCTTTTTCACCACCTCTATCTCTGTTCTTTGTTGCATTATTTCTATTATACTTTGCTCCATATTTTTTGTAATTATTTTGGTTTTATTCTTATTTAATCTGAACCCTGACACACTTCCAAATTTCTCATTCTCATCCAAAACTTCTTTTACACTTTCTAAAGGTTCTTCAATCGTGATTACCAGATCATCTGCAAAGGCTTTTACTTTATATTCATTCTGACCAACTGTTACCCCTTTCATTAATTCATTTTGTCTCATTGGCCTCAGGAAGACCTCTAGGACCATTATAAATAGTAATGGCGAAAGTGGACACCCCTGTCTAGTTCCTTTTGTTATTTTTATATCTTCTGTAGTCACATTATTTACAATTAACTTTGCTTTCTGCTCTGAGTAAATTGCCTTTATCCCATTAAAGAACTCATTCCCCACATCCATAAACTCTAAGTTCTTCAACATAAAATCCCAAGCAATATTGTCAAAGGCCTTTTCTGCATCCACAAACATTAATATAGCCTGTTTCTCATTCCTTGCAGTCAGATATTCCTTTTATTTACCTTTACAAAGCTCAACAAAAGTGAGATTTTAGCCTACAACTTCCATGATTCCTAGCCAGCAGGACCAGTGGTCAGGGATGATGGGAATTGTAGTCTCAAAACATCTGGAGGGCCGAGGTTGAGGAAGCCTGGAATAAGGTATACATAATGGTGCTTTCCATCAGTTCATTTTAAGAGGAAGGTGCACTTTCAAACCAAATAGATAGTTGCCGTTTTAGAGAAGATGTGGAAAACTTGTAACCCACCAACCTTAGCACACTCCACAATACATGCCCGATGACCCCCCCCCCCGAGACTTGATAAACCATCTGCTTTTGCTATCTGTTGGGGGAGGGGAGGGTTGTCAAGCAGGTCTGTCTTAGTTGGAGAACCTGTGTTTGTCTATTCTTGGAAAGCGAGTTGGCAGATGGGAATAGAAAAGTGGGAGAGAATGGGTGTCCAGCCTAAACCTCTCAACTTAAGAAAATATTGTTAGGTTTCAGAGCTGACAGTGAGAACAGACTATGGGTAGTATATGCAATGCAGACTGGAAACCAAGGATGACAGATTTCATGTTGATGATGGCAAGAAATCTGAGTGATAGATAGTATACATAAGGGCTGCCTGTTATTCACCAGCATGGATAATCAGTCAGGTACTCTGACCCTAAGCATGCTTATTTATTACTTGCCTGTAATATACTTCCACTTTTAGCCTAAAATCATAGCTTCCAGGGAGGTGTCTTATTTCATCATATTTCACTATGATTTCTGTACCATTATGATGACAGACGCTAGTCATTTCCCATTTCCCAGGACAAGCATTTTACCTGAAATGGTCAGCTAATGTTTTTCTTGGTTGTATATGCAGAGCCTGCCAAATCCGTAGATGCAAATGAGGCAATCTCCTGGGGTGATAACATTTCGGGGTGTCTGCTTCAGTTATTTAAATGCCCTGCAGAAAGAGCAACTGCCTGCCTTTTTAGATTCATCCACTTTTTCAGCCCCTGCTTACAGGTGAAATGGGGACTCTAATTTATGTCAGTGATAATGCCCCTGAATGCGGAGTCCAGCTAAACTATGCAGTTACAATAACAGGATAGGTAAAAATTAAAATGAAGTGTAAAACTGAAACTGAAAATAGGAAAATAATATCCTAGTCAACTCTTAATAATTTTATGTATTATTATTATTATGCTGCTCAGTATAATAATAAAACATGCTCAGTGTGGGCATGTTTTTAAATTCATCTTGACCTACCAAAAAAAAGAAAGAAAGAAATTCTTTAGGCCAGCTCTGTATATATTAGCAGAGACCCACCTGGTGCTGTTGAGCCAGAAGAAACTGGATGTTTCCATTTTCAAAGTGTCCAGATGTATTGAAATTTGAACTGAGCATTACTTGGAGAAAACTGGAGATACTGATTATGGGAGCATAGGAAGCTGTCTTATGCAGAGTCAGTCCAATGAACCGTCTCTCTCAGTATTGTTGACACTGAAATGCAGCAGGAGCTGTCCAGCACTTCAGGAAGGAGTCTCACCCAGCCCTACCTAGATATGCTGTGAATCATGCACTACTTAATGTTTCAACAAAAATTAATTCAAGTTGCTGTAAGCTGTCCAGAGACATTTGTTACTGGGTAATGTATTAATGTTAGTTTAAAAGTAAGTGCATGACGCTATCACAATAAACCCCTTTGCATTGCAATGGGCTAAGAGCTTAGCTGTTCCTTATCTCCATTTTTTAAATAGTCTCCCAGTCTTTGTTTTTTAAGAGTTTGGAGCGCCTAAGAGTTTCTACATTGAAAACCTCTGAGGGAGCAAGAAATAAATTGAGGATGAAGACAACACAGAATGGGCTGTACTCTTTAACAATCTTCAGTATCCACTTGCCGGCTAATGTTGCCTGCAGACATTTGATATTTGCATATTCCTTAAAAATCAGGAAGTAGCTGCTGGTACTGTTTTAGCATTTGTCTCACCTTGATCATCCTATAGGCGCCTACTCTCCAATTGGCAAAATGCATGGATAATTATATAACTTGATTGCTTTTTTCTTCATAGATCGTGGTAAAGTGCTTGGTGGTTTGCCCGATGTGGTGACAATAATGGAAGGCAAGGTAAGGGTAAGCCGTGTGGCTTGGCTGTCATGGTGTGGATACAAAAAAAGACTAAGAAAGCCTCGTGAGAGAATACCATTATATTTTTATTTTAAATGCACCTATAAATATGCAGCCCCCTCACTTGATCCCACACAATATTCTGCAAGGGTGCTCTGCTGGAGGCGTTAGAGTGTCGCCCATATTGGCACTGAAGCAGAGCTGCCAGCTCCGTGTTTACAGAGGAAAATTGATGCAGCCCTTCACCACCTTCAAAGGGGTTGGGTGTATTTTTAGCAAGGCAAGAAACATTTCAGGATTGTCATGCTTTTTAGAATTGCGCTTCGAGGACCTCAGGTAACCCCCTAGAAATAAATTCACACAGACTCAAATTTTTTGTTTAAGATTAATGGGAAAAATTTAGGCCACAGCTTTATTGATTCCACAATGTGAGTGGTATTGGCTTAGGCACTGACAAACTAAAACTGACTCCTGCCCACCCCGCAGGAGTTCTGGAAGGGTAAACCAAACGAGGGAGCTACATCAATGCAAATTGGCTGTAGCTCACCCCAGAGTTCCTGTGGTCCTGGCATGGCCCTAGCCCCTCAAGCAGACTTCGGACGAGATCCAGAACCCCCAGATTTCTTTAGCGGAATACCCTTTTTTAAAGGAGGGGCAGGTGATGGCTGCACCTCACCTCCCCCAACCACAACTAACTCAATACCTAACTGCCAAACCTTACAAAGCTGTGATGATTGCTGGGAAGTAGGCGAAAACCAAATGGCCAGTGTCAATCTTCCATGTGGACAAAATTCCTACCAGGCCCTTACCACAAAACAGGCGACCAACCGAAGTCCCAAGCAAGGTCAAAGCACAGAAACCAAAGAGGGTGGGTGGGCTGGTGTTCAGCAGTGCAAAGTTTATAAAAACCTCCCCCAACTTGCAACAGCCTGATTGGGTGCTGGAACTGGGGCGATCGTGGGACCGCCCCAGCAACAACTGGGCTATGCCCTGCCTCCAGATGTCATGGAGGCCCCAAGGTCCTGAGTGCAAGCAGGATCCTCCTTGAAGAGGATCCAATTTAGCAATCTGGGTTGTTACCTGTGCAGGGAGGTTCTTTTCTCCAGTGGATGATGGATGGAAGAAGGAGGGAGGCAGTTTTCAGAATTCTTCCATTTGTCTGCACCACCTCTTGCAGTATCGTAACTATCTGGAGCAGGTTTATGTGGTGGGGTTTTGTACAGAAGGGGGTGGGAATCAGTGAGAATCATCTTCACCCTTTTTCCATTAAAAGGAGGGGGGGAAGCAGGCAGTCCCTTAAAGTCCCATCATAATTATGTCTAAGAGGGTTACCTGGGCTATCTCTATAAACTGGAGACTGTAGTGGTAGCATTGGGTCTGTAGTCAGCCTTTGGGTGACTGTCTTTGCAGTTTTAAAATAAATATCAGTCTTTAAAAAATAGCAGCTGTACACAGTTTACAGTTTGTTACTTACAAAATCTTCTGTGAAGTAGAAACAGGGGACAGACAAGATACAATTGGTTACAACCATTGCTTTTCCCCCCTGGGGCTACGCAGGGGGTACGCATACCCCAAACATTTTGTGAATCTAAGTTTGGCCTCATTGAGGGGCAGTACTTCAATATGAGTAGGAAAATGAGAGTACCTCTAAACATTTTTTTTAGAAAAAAAGCACTGGTTACAACCCATTGTGTCTTGTGCTGAGCTGGGATAATGCCAGTGTATGCTGGAAAACTGTCACAGTGGCAGAGATTTGTGAGGTTTTGCGACAATCAGGCTATGAGATCAAGAAATCTAAGTTAGCAAGCCAATGCCAAAGTCTGGATTTCACATTCTTCCCCTGCTCCCTCCCTGTTTGTTTTAGACCCTGAATCTGACCTGCACTGTGTTTGGTAACCCCGACCCTGAGATAGTCTGGTTTAAGAACGACAAGGAGCTTGAACTGAACGATCACTATGTAGTCAAACTGGAGCAAGGAAAGTATGCCAGTCTGGTCATCAAGGGGGTGGCATCAGAAGACTCAGGAAAGTACAGTATCAATGTCAAGAACAAGTATGGTGGCGAGATGGTGGATGTCACCGTCAGTGTGTACAAGCATGGCGAAGAGCTGCCCGACGTCAAACCTGGCACAGGTGGCAAAACAAGGCTAATAGCGCCAGAAGGAACTCATTAATCTTCGAAGCATGACAAGGGCAGCAGGAAGTAGATTTGTAAGGGGTGTGTTTGACAGGCAAAAGGCTAGAGAGAAGCTGTAGGTCGTTTCCCCCCCCCCCATAGTGTTTCTGCAGTAGATAACTGGCAATGTCCAAGGAAGAGTTAAGCTTTTTGAGGTGGGCATCACAGTCTCGGTTCTCTAACCGTACCATCCACAGATGCAATTACATCATTATGAATAGAAGCTGTTATGTGGCTGGCAACAAAAAGCCATTGCAGGGGCAGCTGTTATTAACTTTATATGCAAATTGGTGCTATATCTGTAGGATAGAACTCTGCTTACGGCAATGGGAAGATCAGACTTTTATTAGTTATATATAATTTGGGAACCGAACTTTACTCCTCAATCTGGGCTGTGACCCTCGGTGCTTTTGTAAAACCCCCAACGGAACTGAAATGGGCTGCAGAAATGTAAACACATTGAGGACTGCAGCCTCATATAAACCAGACAAGCTGAAAAATGACCTTCTGAGTTATTCTTAGTAGTATTGCTGTTTTGTAGTGCAAGCTGATCTTTAGTGGTATTTTACAATCACCGTGGACTCATTTAAACCATAAGTTTCACAGTTGTTGTTTGTTTGTTTCCTCCCCTGCTTTGTGCTAATAAAAAAAACTTTAAAAGTCACCTTGTGTTTCTCTCTGCACCAAATTACACTTAACTAGTTCTGTTTACTCTCTTTCACTGTTTAATTATGGCTTATTGCACAATTTCACAGCTGGTAGCATGCAGACAATGGACTTAACAATGAAGAAAACAAATTATGCTTAATCATAGTCACTCCATAGCCACTTACTACATTAATTTTACACTTTATGGTGTGGTCAGCAAGCAGTTAGGAACTAGTATCAGGAGACACCTATGCCATTTGGTAGCTTCCTAGGATAATTATATTTCCAGATTGGGTTTGATCCCCCCCCACCCCACAAAATGAGGTAAAACTCTTTTTTATGTATTCATTACCAAAGTAGCTGTGCTGAACACAATACTGGGAATGTTTTACCACTTGCAGGTGTTTATTTCTGTGGGATTGTTCATGTGTTTTGTGGCTGTAACATAAGGGCCTGAAACAGGACTCTTTCATGTGCTGCTCTGAAACTATAATAGTTTATATGTGGCCAGGAGAGAATAGCTTTGCAGCTGCTCAGTTCCAAAATTTTGTCTGAGTTTGCAGATCCTGTCTAGTTTCGGAAAGACTAGAAGTATATTGGCTCTAACCAGAAGTGCCAACTTGAATAAAATATTGTGGGGGCCCAGGTAAGCTCCACCCCACATAAGCGATCACATGATGCAGTGCACACCCACCATTTGAATCGGAATGCCCATCAACTTTGGTGGGGGGGCTGGCTCCCTCAAATATTTTATTGCCCTTAGGCATTGGCTGCTATAGATCTAACCAATATGTTCTTACTTAGTTTTGGATGATTATGTATATCAGTGGTGCCAAAAACAGAACTTGGCAAAGTCTCCTAACATGAACTAACTACATGCACCAGTTCCTTAAGACATGCCTTTCTCCCCTCCCACCTACAAGAAGATTATCTGAGTGAAGAAAAACCATTTCTTCTCAAGTGATGAGCGACTAGTTTATAAATATGCAAGCTGAGAACCACTACACAACACAAGGTAAATTAAATATTTTGTGTGAGTAACCGCTTAACATTTGTTTAGTGATTAGCATCAATATGACCACTTAAGGCAAGGATTTAGCCCTTCAGAAGTTGCTGTTGTACAACTCTGGTGGGGCAAATTTTAGGGGATGACAGTGGATTGGGTGTGATGTAAGAAAGCAATTTGATACAATATCATGCTCTCAATGGAAGCACTGAAAGTACAGAGGGATACCAAATTCAGGAATAGGCGTGAGGGGAGAAATTCTAAGATACCATTCAATTTTGGTGGATTAAAAAACTTGATTGGTCAAACCCAGTTCCAGCTTGAACCAGAGGAATCTGTACAGTACAAATTAAAATGTTACTGGATTCAGTCAGCCAGCTGAAGGAACTGATCAACATAGCATACAAAATAGCCAAAATTCAGCATTCTTGTAGGTGTCTTTTATCCTACACAAGTTGTATTTAGCAGAGACTCAGGTTATTGTGTGTTACGGCAGTTTTCCAGAAGTATCCTTAGGCACTGCAGACAAGGTTACACTCATCTTGGCTATGCCTTTAGCTGGCCTGTTTTAGCTAACTAAGCTTCAGCCATATCCTTTCAGGTAGAGGGGAAAGAATTTATGGTGACATTTAATCCTTTGCTGAAGCAGAGAAATTAGTACTTGCTGGAACACTGTTTTCAGGAGGTTGAAGATTTGTAATAAGCACTTATACTTTGTTTTCCACCCAGTATGCCGGGCAGCAGTTTTCGCATTGTTTGGATGTGTGTGTTTTGTTGTTGTTTTTTGAAAGAAAAGTATGTGGAAGTAGCAAGGACATTAATCATAAGACCTATTCCTTAATGATTTTTCAAAACACTGAACTGCGCAGGGCTTCTCCAATCAGCTGTGGGCTATGTGCACACAGCCACACTTCTTTGCCTTAACTCTTGCACCACAAGCACTTCCGACTCTTCAGAAAAACCAGGCAGGTTGTTTGTTGATCAAGAGCACCTTCTAAGACAGGGCTTATAAAATGCTCACACCAGGTCAGCTCCTCAGTCTGAAAAACTCATCTCATCAAACAGGCTCACTGGCTTCCTTTGACTTGTCTCGCTTCACCTTATTCGTCTCATGCCCGCCAACATTTCTCCAGTGAAAATAGGGATGTCCTATTCTGTAATAAATAATAATAATAATAATAATAATAATAATAATAATAATAATAATAATATAATTATTTATGCCCCAGCTACTCTGGGTGGCTCCCAACATATATAAAAACATAACAAAACATAAAGCATAAAAACCTTCCCTATACAGGGCTGCCTTCAGTTGTCTTCACATGTCCAGATGGGCGGGGTATAAATTAGAAAAGAAGTATTCTTCTTCTTCTTCTTACCTTCCACTGCACTCAAGGGCAGCAGGCTAGCCTTGTGGTGTCTAGAACTCCGTCGTCCAACACCTTTTCAGTGCTCCAGGTTCCCCCTTCCTAGGGCCTTCATGCCTCTGGCCCATACGGGTCCCAGTTTGGTCTGTGAGGCCATTTCTCACAAACCATGCTCACCTGTCCTACTTCTGACATCAGAGGTGGGGCAGGTATGTGCTATAAGCTTCCCAGAGTGGCTGAGGAAACCCAGCCAGATGGGTGGGATATAAATAATAAAAAAATTAATAATAAGAAGGACAAGGAGGAAAGTTCGTGACACAGATGCTCTAGAATGTCCATGTGTCTTAGAGAGCGAGAGAGTGTCAGTTTCTCTCTTTGGAAGAAGCTGTTCCTCCCCTCTACAGCTGGAGAAAGCAGTTTTAATTCCAAGTGCTTCCTCCAAACAGATTGTCAAAGGGACTCCCTATAACTGCTGATCATTGGTTACAGCAATCTCTTTCAAACTTTGTCAGGTGTCGGATGATGCCCACCTGTCAATGTTGGCCCATGGAAGGCTAGGAAAAGTAGGACTTCATCCTACAGGGCAGGTCCAGTTCCCCATCTGTTCTCATGGTAGGACCACCGAAGAGAGACTTGGCAGAACTAGCTTGCAGCAGTGATATCCTATGGCCTCAAGTGGCTGCAGGAAAAAGAACAAGGTTGAGGGTGTTTAGCCGGGTCTAGTTTCTAGATATAAATCTCAGATTGCAGTCAAGTTTGGAAGTGCCTTTGTGCCAAAAGAGTGCCTGAACAAGCTAGATCTTTGACACAATTTCCATACATCGTTGAGCTATAATACATGTGCTAAAGCAGAGCAAGAGATGGCGGCATTCTGTTATCGGCTGGGCTTCATCCCATGTGCTGATCAGTGCCTGCTTATCAGAGGCAATGAAGCGACAGTAAATTACAGCAGCTGGAGGTTTCATCCATTTCCCCTCCTCACCCAGGAGCCTATTACACAGAGTTAGCTGCTCCTAATGGAGGCTGTTTCTTATTAGTCTGATTTTCTGTCTGACTAGTGAGCTCCGTGTTGGGCAACTTTCCTGTTGCGCTCTTTTAGGCAGTCACAGCATGAAATGGGGCATAGTTGGCTTGTCACAGGAGGCAGATAAGATGTCAGCTAGTTATGCTGATGAGTCTGAGGTAGCCTCTGGCTCTGTTATGTTGGCAGACTGTTGAGAAGCTTCCTTGCCCCCAAGCACCTGCTTCTTTTCTGCCGTCTCTGATTCGCACACTGCTGAGATGCTTAAAATAAGTCCTAAGCCATTCTCCCTTTGAGGACAATATACAGGTGCTGAGACACACACACACACACACACACACACACACACACACCAAAGGTACAATATGTCTTCTAACTCAAATGTCCTTTTACATAAGCCAGGGGATGCCAATCTTTTGGGGCTAGTGGGCAGATTTGGAAGGACTGCCTCTCCCCGTATGAAACGACCGGGTCCCTGTAATCATCATCAGAGGTCCTTCTTCTTGTGGCTCCTTCATGAGAGGTCTGGATGATGGCAACATGTGAATGGGCCTTTTCTGTGGTGGCTCCCCATTATTATTATTATTATTATTATTATTATTATTATTATTATTATTATTATTATACACCCTGCCCACTCTGGGTGGCTCCCAGAAACATTAAAACATTAAAAACATCCCTAAACATTTGTGCAATGCTCTCCTCAGGGAGGCTCACTTGGCACATTTGTTACATATCTTTAGGCACCAGGCAAAAACATTCCTCTTCTCCCGGGCCTTTGACTAACTGAGCAATCTATGGCCTTTTAAAGTAAGAGAGAGAGAGAGGGGTGGGGTGGGGTTCTTGTTTTTGTTTGTTATGTATTTTTGTGTTTTAATATTCTAAACCGCCCTGTGATGTTCGGATGAAGGGTGGCATAGAAATTCAAATGATGATGATGATGATGATGATAAATAAATGAAATAATGTTGAGAAAGTAGCAAGGGTACCTGAAATATACTCGGAGTCAAGAGTGGATTTCATGCTCTTTATTCAGCTCATAGTGGTGAGGAAGAATGGAAGTTCCCCCAGAATGTCTGCTTTATATACATTATTTACACAATGGGCCTCACGTGATTGGCTAATTCCGGGATTCACCTGTAGGCCAATCAGGTTGCGGATTCACTTCCACCTGGAGCTGGATTGGGTGGCTCCTGTGGACCAATCAGACTACTGCATTCTGGACTCTATTGTTCTAGGACCAATCAGACTGATGCCTTTTGGATCCTATTCAACTCAGTACATAACACCACCAGTCACAAAATGGCTGCCATGGGAGCATGGCATAATGCAAAATAGCTACCATACTGAAAAGAGCAGAAAAAGAGACAGAACCATAAAAGGTCAAGTTATGCCTGGTGGGGGAGTGGGGATCAGTCCCCTATCAATGGGGGAAAGGCACAGAGAAAAGCTCTGCACCTCTTTGCAGAACAGAAGAGAAGGTGTGTGTCAGTTCTTGGCATGCCGTGAAATGTGTCGGATGTTTAAGGAAATGTGTTCATGGTAGGAGAGGCCAAGCTAGTACAAACAGGAACTGAGCAGGAAGAACAGCCTCTTAAATTTTGGAACTTTAAAGAGATATTTATTGAGACTTTTCATGGGTGCCATAAGAGGCACTAGCAACTGTGGGTGCTGCGTTGGCAGCCCATAATATAAACTATCCATGTATGATGTAGGGGGAGAGGAAAAATGCAGGGCCAGGCCTATCATTAGGCATAATGAGGTGATTGCCTCAGGAAGCTGGTGCTGAGGACCAGCAATGAGGTATTGGAGAACAGAGCTGTGTATACAAAACAGGGCTCTTGCATCTTGTAAATTAGTCCGCTGTCCTCAGGAGAGACCATTTTCTCATCTCCAGTGTCAAAGTAATATTCAACTACCAGTCTGGTCAGCTTCTGAAATGGGGGCCGGGGGCCGGGAGCATGAGGCATCATCTTGTCCTTTGCCTCAGGCAGAAAAATGTATCGAGTCTGCCCTGAGAGGACATATTGCTGAGGGAATAGTATGCTAAATAACAGTAACCTATGATTGTCCTTTAAGGAAACTTTGGTGGAGAAAATAAGGCACATTCGTTCCAAAACACATGAGTATGATGTTGAAGCCTCTAGGTGGCACCAAAAGAACAAAATAAAAATAAGGAGGTTTTAAAAAATAATCTCACTCTTTTAATATCAGTCGTTTTGATGCAAACACATCACTTAGGGAATAGGAGATTATTAAAGGCATTATACTTCTGCCAGGGACAAGGACAGGTCCAGCAAATTATAGTTTCTAGGAAACGGGTGATTATTATTATTTTTTAAAAATGCAATAATCCAGCCTCTGTGCATCTTTTCATGGTACGTGTTACGTGAAATCCAAAGGCAGTCTCTGAGGTATTACAGGTCTCTTGTGTCACTGAGATTTGTATCGAAGACTATATATATATATAGCATGCAGCATACCTGTTGCTTATGGTTATTATAAGCAGAAAGGGAAATTTCTGTTGATGGATCTTGCAGATCTTACTGCTTTAAATATTTTACTTCAGGACTCCACATTTAGGAACTGCAGATCCCAGAATCTGAGCTGTAACTAATTCAGTTGCAAGGTCTGGTGCTGTCAAGATCCATACATTTTACAACCATTGAAACCATGATGATTGGTCAGGGCTATGAAGACAATTCTTTTGTGTAGTTTTGAAAGGAAGAGGCTTTCAGCCTGGATGGAAGTTGTGGTAACTATTCCTCCAAATTCTGAATGACTGCAGGCCATTGGCCATTCTGGCCCAGTTTCTGACATGCCAAGTATCCCCTCTATGCAATCCCTTGTGCCTGTAGCAGAAATTAAAATGCATAAGGTTTTGCCGAGTCATGGAATATAAGAGTTTAAGTCTCAATGACACTTCCCTTGAATGCTTTGGGAGACAGGCTTCTTGAGGGATTAATTATCGCCCAATATAAGACGAATGCTATTACTGTATTTCTAGGATGAGCTGTCAACATGTGGTTCCCATTTCATCTTAGATCTAAAGTATCTTTGCAATGGAATCATAACTGCTTAGCTCATTGTAAGCTTTCTGCGATAAGGAGGTGAAACTGTCACGACGTCGCCCTTCTTAGCAGCCAGCAAGTTTCAGAACATTTTGCGCAATGAGTTAACCATGTCAGTAGCTAGAGCATGTGGCTGACATTCCACATGCCCACTCATTGTGGAAGGTGAATTGTTCTCCACCAGTGCCCAAAGTGGAATTATGAAAGGAAGTGGGCTGCTTTTAAAGTAAGAGTCAAGCATGGGATGCTAAGGTTAGGGTCAAATTATGCCCACCTGGGATGGCGCAAGAATTCATCTACTCAGTGGCGGCGGAACCCTCTCCGGCACCTGGGGCGGGATGCTGAGGGGTGGGGCGAAGTGCCCGGTGGCGTACGCGTGACGTCCATACGGAGTGTGCATATGGACTGCATGTGCGGCATCCCGTACAGAGTGTGCACACACGGCAGTCCATACAGTCGCCATGTGAGAGGCAGCCCATATGGACACCCTTATGGACAGTGCGCGAGAGCGGCAGCCCGTACAGACACTGCGCAAGCAGTGCCCATACTGACTGTGTGCGCCCTTGGCCGCTCTTCAGCTGGGAAGCAGGGACCATCTTGTCACCACCCCCAGAGTGGCACCCGGGGCGGCCCGCCGCCTCCGCCGCCCACTTTGTACGCCCCTGCATCTACCCAATTTTGGGTCATTTCCACCTTCCAGCCTAAGACACCATCCACACTGTCTGGTAGGTCTTTCTGAGCCTCTGAAGAGGCATTTCTGTAGGAGGTTGCACCTGGGCTAAGGATGTGCTGCCTTCTGCTCCTTCATTGTTGGATCTAAGGCTTTGTGGTCCTTCTTATGATTCCATTTCCTGTGGTGGTTCTGATACTATTTTCGCCAATGGTTCCAGTGCCGCATTTTGTGTTCCAGTTGCTGCATGTCGGACTGCAGAGACACAGAGCCCTGTCTGATCAGTCAACTTTCCCACAAAGGAGATGCAGAAAAGGCAGGTATCTGAATCATCCCAATTAATGGCACTCTCAACATAACTACAATTGTATCTACAGAACACTTTAGCCTGGTGACTTGCCCAGTATTGCAGACCTGTATGTGTCACCTCTCAGCTTGGTTGTCACCTACTGGGAGGGGTGAGGTCAGGGCTGTGTGGGTCCCTCATATTAAGTGGCAGTGACTTGCCTGCCAGGAAGCTGTTGCTGCAGCTCCACCTCACTGGGTTACTCAGTTCTGTTGACATCTGTATTCTGGAGTTGTAAAAACACAGGCCCTTGGTTTATTAACAAATGGAAGTTCATTAGGAGAACATACTTTTTTTTTTTGTCTGAAAATAACATAGCACCTCCAAGTTATTATTAAATAGCCTGTAATTACAAATATGCCAGAAACACATTTTATCAAAGAAAATAAACCCTAATAACAAACCATTCACTTATACCCATATCTGTTTTCTGGTCACAAAAACATCTTATCTGCACAAGGAACCCTCTTGATTATATTCGCCGAACCGTTTACTTGCTACAAGACACCAGACAATACAATAATGTGATGTACAGCTTTAATGACATGCTTTTATCTTGAGGACGAAAACTCATAAATAAGCCCTCTTTATCTAGACAAATGTGCTGTCCTTCCTATTCTTCCAGCGTTTGTTGGTGTGACTGCAAAACAAATTACTTGGTGCTAATTAGCATAATTATCAACTTTTTGTGTCAGACATCTTGAATTCAAAAACATCCGATTGAAGCTGCTTCTTTTCACATTGATAGAAATGAACACCCTTCAATCTCGTGGAAAACCAGGAGCTCATCCTTTTGCAAAGCAGCCACCTGGCCAACAGATACATGCAGCCATTATATAGAGCAGGGACAGCCAACATGGTGCCCTTCAGATGTACATGGTCTGGAACAATGGGACTTGTTGGCCAACAATATCTGGAGGGAACCTCATTGATCATTCCTGATTCAGAGCACGCTCATTGCAGCAGGGAAGGGGAACCTGTGGCCCTCCAGATGTGGTCCTCCACTGGATTACAACTTGCACCAGTCTGAGCTAGCATGGCCAATGGCCAGAGAAGATGAGAGCTGGAATCCCTGACCCTGCCTTAAAGCCTTAAACCTGGTATTTGGATGGATAGGCCGCTACACATTGTTCAACTGTGACCCTATGCATTCCCAACAGTAAAAATGAAAGCAAGTAACACCAATAGAAGCAACGGATGATGTAGCAGCATTGATAGGCTTCCTGGCAAATCTCCTACCGCCCACTAATCATAACATTGCTCACCCATGATGCCTGAAGGTGGCAACAACCGTTACAGAGCAATGTCAGGGATTCTACAATGGTGCCACCCATTACACATGCCCTCCAATGTACAGGTATGCACCCAGGAAGAGCCCACAGTGTATCTCTTGTCACAAGACTCTGTGACCCCCAAATTAGAAGTTAGCAACTGGCACCTGATTGGGAACTTCAGACCATCAAAAAATGTCCATCAATCAAACTGATAAAAGAAGGAGATTTGATGAGTAGTGCTTACTTTCCCAGATCCCTTGCAGGTTCTCTACCTCAGTAGGGACACAGGTGGTCTAAACCACTGAGCCGGAAGGTTGGCGGTTTGAATTTGCATGATGGGGTGAACTCCCGTTGCTCTGTCCCAGCTTCTGCCAGCCTAGCAGTTCAAAAGCATACCAGTGCAAGTGGATAAATAGGTACTGCTGTGACGGAAAGGTAAATGGTGTTTGCAAGTGCTCCGGCTTCCGTCATGGTGTCCTGTTGTGCCAGAAGTGGTTTAGTCATGCTGGCCACATGACCTGGAAAGCTGTCTGTGGACAAACGCCGGCTCCCTCAGCCTGAAGCGAGATGAGCGCCACACTCCATAGTCGCCTTTGACTGGGCTTAACTGTCTGGGTTAACTACCTACCCTACCTCAGGGTAGGGTAAAACCAGGTGAAAACCAAGAAGTATCACTGGAATTAGGACCAGGCATCCCACACAGGTAAGCAATGGAAGGTGTATTTCTGGTAAGAGGGAGTGGGACTGCTGAAGACCCTCCAGGCCTCTCCCATAAACACCCCACGTGCAGGAGTGCCCATACACAAATGGCCATTTGCAGCAGAGCCTGCCAAATGGAATATCACAATGCAAGCAAGTCTCTTCCTGCCAGCTAAAGCTGATTGATTGTATGTGGGATGGGGCATAGGCTAGATTTTGTGATGATGTCATATCATTCCCACTGTTGACAAGTATTGATTAGTGCCTTCCTTGCTTGGCTAATGACATGGTGATTGGTGGGTGGAATTGTTAGAAACTCCTGTGTGTGTTTTTGTGTGTTTGTGTGTGTGTGTGTGTGCACGCGCGTGCGTGATACATTAGTTCTTTTTTCTCATTGTATTGCTTCGCTTTCAGTTTTGTTGGTGGGAGTACACAGGATTGTGAACACATTACCCAGTCTGTCAAGATTGCGCCATCAGCCTGCCCGTTTGCTAATGTTACTATCTCAGAAATGCTAGCTGAATTTTAGTGCTGTGCTGAAAGTTCTGACTAGAGCTTTTCTAGCAACATTGAAGAGGGATGAAAAGGGAGTTCTAGAATTTGCTGTGGACTGTGATGTTACTAAGAGTGAAATTCTTATGTTAGCTATGTAGCTATGCCATTAAGTGCAGGGACTTAGAAAACAAACAAACACAGATTGAGGTCCTGGGTCCCTTGATCTGGAACAGCACCCTAGGGTGCTGCACTTAAAGCCCTAGCTACAAAGCTGACATAATGTGTAGTTTCCCTCTTAGTAGGCAGACAGTCTGACTGAGAGGCCAAGTCCTGTTACTATCTTCTGCCTGTGGAAATGATGGCACATAGTCCCTCTCTGCAAGTTATCTGCTTGCATCCATTCCTCTGAGAGATCTTGCTTGCAACACAGTGTAAGTAATTTACATGTCAGGGTAAGAATATTGGCCAGCAGCTTTCCCCCCATTTCTTTGAATTTTATTTCTGTTTTAGATTCCACTTTGTCTGGTTAAGCACATGAGCTAATTTTGTTTTAATTGCAAAGCCCAGATCCAAGAAAGCCCCTTTAGCAGTATCAAAGGACTATTCATCTGGGAGAAATGTTTTAACAGAAAACCAACGTTATTACAGAAATTATCCTTCAGCACAACAACATCCTCCCTTCAGTCGTCTCAGTGTGATCACATTATCACATGCAGAAGCTGACTGCCTGCTCAGGCGCCTGCTTTCTGATGATAAGTATTATCTATTGTATTGCAGAGTTTTTTCTGTCAGAGTGGTGTATGTTTTTGCTGCTTTCCAAATATATTTCAAGATCTTAACTTTGGCCTTTTATTGTCTGAAGATAATTGCTACAACAAACTTACTGAAATTAATCTAGTGAAAGAACCGTAAGCAACATCTGCAGCCGGGGACACCAGTGTGGAGAAGATCTGCAGTGAACTGGAAGAAAATAGGGCAATCCTAGCAGGGAACTTTTCCTTGTCATCTGGGCAAATAAAAGCTGTGCTGTTTAAGGCATAAATGTAAACCTCTTAGGGCCTGGCAGAACTACAACTCATCAGAATAATATCCAGCCTGTAAAAGTTTATGCCAATGTCTCCTTAAAACTTGATAATTTGACAGCAGACGTTCTTTACATAGGTTATGTGCACACATTTCCCCCTAGAATCAATGGAGACTGAATGTTTGCTTTTTTCACATAGCCCCCACACAACTGAAAACGAATGCATTTTTATTGAGAAACTAGTTTCATTAAAACATAAGAATGTAAAAGGAGTCTGCTGGAATAGGCCAAGTATCTTGTTCTCACAATGACCAACCAGCTGCCCAAAGAAAATCCACAGGAAAGATCCATGCAGAAGAACACGCCCCCCTCCTGTTGTTTCCAGCGGTTGCAATTCAGAAGAATTACTGCCTCCAGGGTTGAGGCACAGCATAGCCCCCAGGGCTAGCATCCATCGATAACCTTCTCCTCCATGAATTTGTCTCTTATTCTTTTAATGCCACCCAGGTTGATGTTCACCACTGTCTTTGGTGGGAATGAGTTTCATAGTTGCATGAAAAAAATTGCATTTAAACTTTATGTATGGGGAGACCTTGAATAAAAGTGGGGTGTGTGTGTGTCAAACAATACCCTCTTGTAAAACAGTAGCATGGGGGCATCTCAAAAGATAGGGGGCTGTTAAAGCCCTAAGCAAGACTCCTGGGGAAGTCTGGAGGAAAGCTAATATGTTCTCCAACAGAATCCCTCATTCTCATATTTTTTCTGCAGTGATGAGGTTGGAACATCTCCATGGTGAATGTTACGGTCTTCCTCTTGATCTCAACCCATCATACTGAACAAATTCTGACAAAGGACCCAAATAGCATGTGTTGCAAAATGGTGGTAGTGATGTACTCTCTAGACAAATAAGCTGGCATGTTCTAGAAAAGGCTGCAGGATGAGTGCGCTTATTCCAGTGGCATAGTCTAAGGAGCCTTGTTATCTGCAAATAGTTTCCCAGCCATCTTTGGCTGACTCCATGTGATGAGATGAAGAAAAATCAGTACTGCACTGCCTATTTATTCTATAGGTTTTGAGTGGAAGTATATACTTTGTTTTTTTCAAAACAACATCTTTTTAGTGAGTACCTGATGACATGTCTTTTCTTTCCCTATCTTTCCTCCACCTCTGCATTCAGTTTGCGTTACTGAAAGCAATTTGGGCATGTTGCAATTGTTTCAAGGCAGGCTAATATTCAGTTTCCTTCTCAACGTTATTGAGACATCAATTTCCCCCCACCTGCTTACGGATCTGTTAAGTTACCCATTTTGTATGGTTGCTGTAATGCTGACAGTTTAAATTGGCTTCACTTGATATGACAAAAAAGACCTCTGAATGTTCATAGCAGGCTTCCCAGGTTCTGAAATAGGCAGACTGCATTGGCTGAGCCCTTTTGATTTGCACTCATATTGCAGATTTCCCCCCCTCAGAGGCTCATCTAATTGATAGTGACTTCTTTCTGGTACAAAATGCAGTACAGCCAGGCTTGCATTTCACCAACACCCTGTTTTCTAACTTAACTGGCTTAACTTAACTGTACATGGGAACAGTTTCCCACCTATGTCCCAAGTTCCTACATAGTTCATAACAAGTAGTCAATATGAAGAAATGGGGAAAAATTGGTGAGAGTAACTAGTTTCTTCTGTTTTAGTATAACAATCAAGGCAGGACTTGCAGATCTCACTTGCTTTGAGAACTAGGAACTTCTGGTGACAGCATAATTTAGATCCACTTTGGATGTTTTGTTGGAGGAGGAAAAACAAATTGCAAATCACTGCTTCTTGCTCTTTCCATCTTTGTCCTGTAGCATTTGAACCTCAAAACCACCCCCTTTCTTGTGGTTTCAACACTATTTCTTTTGGCATCTCTTGGTGGTGCTGAGTCAAAATAAAAACACACAGAGGTGTTCATGCAAGTGTTGTTACCTCCCTTCATGTACTGATCCACTTTAAAAAAATGTAAGACTGCTGTTAATTAGCAGAAACCATCTGCTTATTTCTGATCATGGAAATATTCTCCATATCAACCTGATACCAAATATGCTACAGCTGTTCCTCTGTAGGCTCCCCTGTGATTTTCTATACACTTATTTCAATGACCCAAGTCAAGTATGGGAGATTTGGGTGGACTATGGGAAAGTTGAGAGTGAGTTTCCTAGGTTTTCAGCATGTGTTCAGGGGTTGAAACAGGCACGTCTAAAAATAGATTGTTCCCCCCCCCTACAGCAAACAAAAGTATCCCCCCTCCAAAGGTAGCTGGAAAAAGATGCAGATTTAATGGTGATCTACTTTAGGTCCTGCTTTTCTTTCACATGCATTATCTCAGATGCACATTTCTGTATATCTCTGCCTATATCACAATGCTCATTTTGGTCCCACTGAACTGATTGAGATGAACTATTTGTATGCACATAAAGATGAGCATCACCACCCAAAGTACCTGTTGCTCTAGGTGACCAGTTGCTTGTGATCATAGTTGGAATGTGGCCAACATTTCCATGGTTCCTTTGAGAAAATGTTTGGGAGCAGCTCTTCTTTTTTGCTAAAAAAATCCCCCTTCTGTTTGAACACTCGGCTTCCTAAGGAAAGCTGGTTTTTGCTGTTCATGATTATTGATATTTTGACTCAGCAAAGGAAAGACATCAAGCAGAGAAATTACAATGGATGGTTTGTGCTCACTTGAACTATTATAAAAGAATTAGTGAAAGGTGTAGAGCCACAATTTGTTTCTATGGTCCAAACCAAACATCTTATTGAAGTGCACTATTTATTTGGCATTATAGAGATAATGAAAAATTGAAGAGCTTAACTTTGTAAATTACAATCCTTTTGCAGAATGTTTGCCTTTGTGCAAGCAGCTACACTATATTAATGCATCTTCTCAAATGGAAATGCCATTAAAATTGAGCTGTACATTTTTTACCACTTTGAAACGGGAAGCTGTTTTTGTTTTTGTTTTTTACAAAAGGCAAAGTGACCAATTAAGTCTAAGTCCAATTAAAACTGGAGTTGTACTCAAGATGATTTATTCTGTAGAACTTGGCTTTAGACATACACACCACATGTGGCATTCAGAAAGAGATTTTGTACAGCAGGGATGTAGAATCCATGGTCATGGGAACTAGCCTGCTCTCTGTCACTATATTAAACTATTAACACTTCTCAAGATAAGAATGCAGGCTTGCTCTTTCAAGTGAACCCGGCATCAAAAGCATCATTGGGCAGCTCACAACAGACGTCACCACCTTGCCTCCCATTTCTAGTGCTCCAAAGAGCACCAGACAGATGCTATTGTCATTGTTATCTGATGCTGTTTTCTGCCCAAAGGAAGTGCAGATAGTGCTGATGAAGAAATTGGCACAACAACAACAACTTTATTATTTATACCCCGCCCATCTGGCTGGGTTTCCCCAGCCACTCTAGGTGGCTCCCAACAGAGGACTAAAAACAGAATAAAACTTCAAACATTAAAAACTTCCCTAAACAGGGCTGCCTTCAGATGTCTTTTAAAAGTCAGGTAGTTGTTTATTTCCTTGACATCTGATGGGAGGGCGTTCCACAGGGCGGGCGCCACTACCAAGGAGGCCCTTTGCCTGGTTCTCTGTACCCTCACTTCTTGCAGTGAGGGAACCACCAGCAGGCTCTCAAAGCTGGACCTCAGTGTCCAGCAGCTGCCCATCGATAGGATGTTCTTCTCAGCGAGGCCTATCTGTCACCTGGTTTGCCATCATTTTCTCACCAGGCAAGTAAGTTTTTTTCTCTCCAGGTATTTGGTCAATGCCCATGATTGGATCTCCCCACCCCATGATAATGTTTTTAATAAATCTGTGTATTTTAAAAATTGTATTTCATTCTTAATGCAGATTACTTCAGGATGTTATTTTTGCGGTTGGTGACACGTAAATTCAATGAACCTAACCTCAGTGCCATTAAGAACTTTGCTGGTTCCATTGTAAAGATTAACCTGATTTAATAGACACAAAGCATTCTTTCTGGACAGTTGGAAGTCCTATTTGATAGTGGCAATATAAAAATCTTGTTAAAAGTAAATCCGCCATCTGTAATACTTCACTTGCAGCAGGGACTTTGATTATCTAAACATTTCATTGAATGAACCAAGCAACATTAGACTCTGATCAAAATTAGAAGTGTTTCAGTTCCCAGGAAATAGGAATAATGTCTCATTTTTACTACAGCCATAGATAATAGCGAAGTACCTACACTTAACAGCACGTTAATGTCTAAAGAGTAAAAATAAAATTATTTTCTGCTTCAGGAAAAAGTCCTGCGACACAGCTGACGACTCAAGATGAAACTGGGGAAATTGAGCCAAGAATTCCCTCCCTCCCTCCAACTGTGGAGTTATGATTATGACACTAATAACACTTTCAAAATGTATTGAAGGTTTAATGAAATTTACTACAACTTCATACCGCCCTTTTCTTTATGAAAGGGTAACTATAACAATAAGGAATTCTTCACTTTGCACAAAACACACAAACCAAAGCTACAAAAGGAGAATGGGAAACTCTTTGCAGGTGTCGATCCTGAACCCCACGGCGTCTTCTTACTTGGGAGAAGTGCATTATATAAAATAATAGCATCTGTTCCCTGCCATCAACCTCCTGGCCATTCTCAGAGAAAGCTATTCCCTCTGCCTTTTGCTGGATTATACATGTGAGTTGGCTTTGTATAGGCTGAAGTGGTCAAGGGAATTCATAGCTGGTTTTCAATTTGAGTTTATGCATCTCTGTCAGCATTACAAAGGATCCATTAGCCCCTGCAGCTAATTGATAGAGTTGAAATGAACAGTGGCTCTATTCTGATGCCTGCATGGTGGTATGGGCAGATGTGGGAGCCTTCTCCAACTTCCTGGTGGTGGAGCTGTGTCCATTAACTTTAGAACGGCAGATCACTGTCTATTACAGAAATTAATTGCAGGTGTGGACTTCTGCCTGGGCTAACGGATCAATCTAAAAATAGACCTGGAGCTGCAAACCAGTCCCTTAATTATTTTGATTTGATTCCACTTCAGCAGCGCTTGGCAGATTCGTTTAGTTCTAGCCAAGCCCACAGCAGTCGCTTTTATTTATTTTTTAAGTATGGTAACTGGTCTGAAGCAGTTAAATCTAATTTGTCACAGAAATATGCTTATTTCTGGGACACAAGCGCTGCATATTTAAGATTAAACTGGCATGTTAATAGCCATATTAAGAGCTCTGGCAAAGAAGACTGGCGTGATGGACGGCACTTAGACTAAGTCTGTGGTGCAGGATCTTCGTCACATCCTTATAAATCCAGAGAATTACAATGAGGGAGAGTGAATGGGGTGTGTATTGCTTCACTGGGAGAGCATGATTTGGGATGCTTTGAGCATTGGACTGTTGTGGGCAAACTTTCCCCCAAAGAATCAAGCCTTATATGCATTTCTGGGGACTTCTTTTTAGCCTGGCATGCCTTGTGCACATTGGCGAATGATCCAGGAGAGTCACCAGTCATCAGTGTAAATCACATCATTGTGCAGTGGCATCAAAATTATGGCATTCGTTCTTTCAAAAACAATCCATTTGCTGCATGCAGTCAAGGCTGCTATGACAAACGCAAAGGGGCATGCTTGGAATGGTTATGTGAGCCAGCCTTTAAGCAAATAGGTTCACTGAAGAGAGCATCCTGGTATGGTGTCCAGCAGGATAGGGGTTAATTTCGTCCTCCCTCTTATACACCTAGAAAACCAGATGCGTCTCAGTAATTCAACCTCTTTTTTTCTGGGAGCAGATTACCCCCTGCCCATGGAATGGTTTTACCCTTTCAGATTAAACAACAGAATTGGCTGACTTAACAGTACAATCCTAAACACGTCTACTCAAAATTCAGAGCTAAATTTAGCAGGAAGGATCAAATATGTCAATTTCAGTTTCTGCTTTTTAAATGTATGCATTGTTTATTTTGTTTATGATTTGCTGCTAGATTTCAATTTACTGATTACAATGAAAATCGATAAGATTTCTCATTTTCAGTCTTCAGTTTTCCACATTTCCATATCAGTTTGCATTTTTTAATTTTAAAAAAATCATCATGGAAACCAGCACTTCACTGCATTTTTATCCTAATATTCACATTTTGCTTGAAATTTTGCCTAACATGCATATTTTTGGTAGAGCTATTTACCTTAATATAATGCAATTTTTAATATTATTTTCACCAATATATGATATATTTTTTAATGCTCATTTCAAAGTATATGCATTTTAATTGGCTTTGCAGTAGTGGCATAAAATGAGATGTCCTTTGTGGATCAGTAATTGATTAAGTAACAGAAAGCAATGAGTAGGAATAAATGGGCAGTTCTCTGAATGGAGGGACGTCAAAAGGAGTGAGGCCTGTGGTTTATAACTTGTTCACAAACAACCTAGAGTTAGAGATAGGGTGGGCCCAATACATTTTGGCATCTGAGGTGAACCACAAAATAGCATCTCCCTCCCCACCAGGGAGGGACACGGGTGGCGCTGTGGTCTAAACCACAGAGCCTAGGGCTTGCTGATCAGAAGGTCGGTGGTTCAAATCCCTGCGATGGGGTGAGCTCCCGTTGCTCGGTTCCTGCTCCTGCCAACCTAGCAGTCTGAAAGCACATCAAAGTGCAAGCGGATAAATAGGCACCCCTCTGGCGGGAAGGTAAACAGCGTTTCTGTGCACTGTTCTGGTTCGCCAGAAGCGGCTTAGTCATGCTGGCCACATGACCAGAAGCTGTACGCTGGCTCCCTCGGCCAGTAAAGCGAGATGAGCGCTGTAACTCATCTCGCTCAGCACTGTAACTCTGTGCTCAGCACTGTTCCATTTTAAAGTTAGTGTTTGATGCAAAGTTCTACAGTCCGTGTGTGTTTGTCCTTGTGCTATAGCCCCACGAAACATGATACTTGCTATTAATTACAGAAAGAGTCAAATGCGTTTTCTGCTTATGATAAAATGTTCAGCTAAGAACGCAAGCTTGGCTTTAAGTACAGCAATTTTTACTTCCCTTCCGAAGATGACCAGATGCTTTTTTGCTTTAATGGCACATTCATTATTTGCTGGTGCCATATTCTCGAGTTGTCTAGCTGTTTTATTGCAAGTGTTTCCTCATCTACAGCTGTCAATAAGTTTTAAAAGTTATTTTTTATCTCCATAGACTTTTTACATCTTTGGGTGCAGCATACCTATGAAAATAAGTCTTATTTGGTTGAACAGCAGGATCATTCCCTTTGCCATTTGATGACTTGTATTCCTGGAGCAATTGTTTCAGTTGCCCCAACATGTCTAGATTGTAACCTGTCTTTTTTTTAGTGAATAAATATCAGTGGTTTTGTTGTTTATAAATTCCAATGACACTGAAAATGGAATCAAAGGATCCTAGAAACCAAATTCATATTATAAGATAGAGGTCCGTGGCTATATATTGAAATGCTACTACAGTATATATTGAAATGCTACTACAGTGGTACCTTGGTTCTCAAACGCCTTGGTACTCAAACAACTTGGAACCTAAACACTTGAAACCCAAAAGTAAGTGTTCCAGTTTGCAAACTTTTTTTGGAAGCCAAACATGCTCCGTTTTGAGTGTTACGCTTCCAATTTGAATGTTATGCTGACAATTTGAGTGCCACACTTCTGTTTTGAGTGCCACACTTCCGTTGTGAGTGTTATGCTGAAGTCTGTCTGTTTTTGCTATTTATTTCATATTTTTCTTTCTGCAGCTCTTTTGTTTTTGTGACTGTGTGGAACCCAGTTCAGCTACTGATTGATTGTGGGACTGCAATACATTGTTTATTGCTTTCATTTTATAGATCAACGGTCTCATTAGATAATAAAATTCATGTTAAATTGCTGTTTCAGGGATTGTTTTTAAAAGGCTGGACCTGATTAATCCATTTTGCATTACTTTCTATGGGAAAGCACGCCTTGGTTTTCGAATGCTTTGGTTTTGGAATGGACTAAGTTTGAGAACCAAGGTACCACTGTAGTTCAATGTATAGCGTCAACAAAGTAAACCCCTTGTTTAGACTGGCCTGCCCCATGAAGCCAAGTGTAGTGGTTGCCTCAGACAGCAGATCTGGGCCCAAGGAGCACGCTGCTCACTGCCACACCCTCCCATGTTGGTATGCCACACTGCTTTCTGCCACCACACCATGGCTCCATCACCACTGCCTCCTTTGCCATAGACATGCCCCATTGTGGGCACAGCCACCCTTCTCAGTGGCAGTATTGGGGGATGTGCCCATGGCAGTGGTGTGCTTCCAACAGCAGAAGTGGCAGGGGTATGGTGGTGCAGGTGGAGTAGCAGCAAATGTCCTAGGCTGGCCCTGATCCCCCCCTTCTTACTCTGCTGATAACTCTTCTTACTGTGCTCACAACCACTTAGGTGGGAACTTTAGCGGATTATATCACTCAGAAAACAAAAACTAGATGTGCTAGTTTTTGGGATAACTCAAGAATCTCGATTTTGATGCAACCAACTTAACAGAGATGGTCAGTGGAATCCCATCTTCAACAAGTTTTAATATCTAATGAGAGAGAAATAAGGATTTAGTCGGCCATCTAATAGCAATAGGGCAAGGCGTGTGGAGCCAGTAGGGTAGTCCTTGGCGAAAGTAATGCCCTCCACTCCCAAATTCTATGATAAATAGTTTTGAAACACTGTTTTTTTGACATTCAGCAGCATTTCCCTTCCTCTGCTGGATATGATGAATGTATTCATTTTGTGGTAACTTGCAGAACTGAACTTGAGCGATCAGTGGGCTAGATTCAAACTGTCCATTAACGAGACTTATATCTGACAGCTTTTAATATTGAGGGGTAAAATGCTTCAGTGTTTAAATCAGCCAGAAAAAAGCACACGTTGTTAGAAAGATAGGATATAAAAGAAGCAATTTGTAAAGTGTTTAATTAGCCCATTACTCTAGTACATTATTTTCCACTGAGTTTGAATGTCACTTTCTTCCTTATCCCAAGAAACCCATAATTTTGATTATGGGCAGAGTGGCAACCCCACGTGAAACCTACCAAATACTAAAGAGCACAAGAAAGGTAGTTGGTGGGTGGTGATTTACAGTGTTCAAAAGCATTCTGCTTTAAGAGAGTATTGATGTTTATCAAGAGACAGCAAGTTCCATCAAAAAGCCTGCAATTTTTAATATTTTTATTTTTTATTTTTGCAGAAGAAATCTCTATTCTCACTTTACACTAAAAGGTAAAGGTACTTTGATGCTAATGTAGAACTGTGGGTCTTTAAAGTCAAAATTCCCATTATTCTGTGGAAGATCTTATGGACAGTCACTGAAACAAATTTCAACCTTGAATTAGAAGATGCAGTTATAGAACTACCAACTTACCATGAGTCTCAGCTTCTGTACCAAAAGTGAAGGAAGATAGCATTTGTTTTCTTAAATGTCAGATGTTACATCCGCATTGATATCTTTAAAAAAACAACAACCTGTCAGCTCTTACTTCAGTTGTTCAATGCCTTTTCAAAAAACAAACACAGGTTGTAACACACATTCTTGTGGCATTCCGTACTCACTTTTCTCTATTTAGAAAATAGAAGGCAGGCATAAGTGGTCTATCATTTAACCAACTGCTTATTTGTTTCCATGCCATAACTATTTCTATTTTTAACACCATTACAATTGGCTTAAAAGCTTCTTGAAATTTCTAGCATTTGGGGCTGATATTTCCCTCTGTTTTTTCTCTCTACACCTTTAGTAACAATAGATGAGTTGAATTACTTTTTGCTTCCTTTCACAAAACACAAAAAGTGTGTTGACTATTCCTTAACATCCTTACATATTTGAAGCAATGCCTTCTCCCAAGGCTGAGTCTATGTTGGAGGGGGCCCTGGTCAAAATGTCTTCCAAATGGTCCATTCCTACATTGGTATGCCTCCTCTGACTTGCCTGCCATTGGTAGTGCTCCAATCCAATGGCTTGTTTCAGGATCCACCACTTTAATTTCCCAGATTGCTCTAGGACACTGTGGGAAATTTCAAATAGGCCAGAAAATACTCCTACCTGAAGTCCTGGACAGCTGTTGTTAGTGAGGGCAGAGAACACTGGCCTAGATAGAAGAGCAGTGCGATAATGTAAGCAGGGGAGGCTTTAGGTGAAAGAGACTGGTTCGGTTGTGGTGGGAGCATAGCCTTGGGGTGCCTCTGGGATGCCACAACTATGATTTAGAATGGAGCATGACAGAAGGGCTGAAGTTTGCTGTCTCCTGGGACACCACTGAAATTTGAGACTCCAAGATCCGCCACTGACGTAAGACAACTTCACATGCTGTGATACACCCCCTTCTGACATAGGACTCTCCCATATCTATATTCTCCTGTGTCATGTCTTGATTGTGAAAAAAGGAAAATAGAACTCTGTAATCACTCTGTAATCCCGGCAAAAGATTGGAGATAATGTGGATGCACAACTGAACCGCAGTCCCTGCCTTGCAGCTATTTCAAGCCCCAAACCTCAAAATGCAATTGCATCTCAAAAATTGCCGGTGTGTAGTTTGCAAAGTGCATGGGTTATCTTTTGCATATTTGTGAAGAACATGGGGAAACCAGAACTGCTTTGATCTTTTTGAAGCTGATCTTCTTGCAGAGGAAGAGCTGCATCTACACATTTTAAAGAATGTGCAAGTCTTTTCCTATCGCAACTGAATTGCTGATGGTTGGGGAGGGAAGGAACAAATCTGAGCCACAGCCAGTCAGGCTCCCAGATCCCCATCTATGCTCTACCCCAATCTTCTCCATCTTGGTACCCTCTAGGACAGGGGTCAGCAACCTTTTTCAGCCGTGGGCCAGTCCACCATCCCCCAGACCATGTGGTGGGCCAGACTATATTTTGAAAAAATATATGAACGAATTCCTATGCCCCACAAATAACCCAGAGATGCATTTTAAATAAAAGCACACATTCTACTCATGTAAAAACACCAGGCAGGCCCCACAAATAACCCAGAGATGCATTTTAAATAAAAGGACACATTCTACTCATGTAAAAACATGTTGATTCCCAGACCAGATTGAGTAGGCGATTGGGCTGCATCCGGCCCACAGGCCTTAGGTTGCCTACCCCTGCTCTAGGAGTTGCTAGATTCCAGTTCCCAACAGTCCCAGCCAACCAGGCATGATGGGATTGTAGTTCAACAACATCTGGAGGGCACCAGATTGGTGAAGACTTTATTTTTCGCTGCATATATACCATAAAACATGAGGCAAGTGATGTAACAGACCACGAGACCCCAATACATATTTTAATATTCTAAAGCAGTAGAAAGTGGCCATGTAGCATTATAATATTTTGTCCAAACTTTAAAACGGCCCACAGAAGATGTTGATGGTTTCATTCCCTCACTCTCCTTTTGGGCAACGTCTGGACCTTTCCCAACTTTTGGATGAACTATTTCCTTGACCTACGGCATTTAAAATGACATACAAGCATTTTGGTCAATACTATGTTATTTCACTGAGTTGACAAGTGCTTGATGGATAGAGGGAAAGTCTTGGGCAAAGTAGCTACTCAGAAGTTTGGTAGATTATGAGCCTCCTACTTCATTGCTTCAGTTTATAGCGTATTTGGGAAGCTGTTCCCACCCCCACGCCCAAAAAGAAATGAAAATGCCAACATCATTTGGAGGACAGCATGTTGGCGAAGTCTACACTATAACATAAGCAGACCAGAACTGGGAAGTAAGAGGCAAAACGTGTAGCATGGCTTAAACTCAGGCTGCATTCTATTCATATAAATAAACATCTGCAAAGAGAGTGAAAGGTGCAGGCAACTGGGGCTTCCGGGTTGACGCTTCCGGCAATGGCGGAGCTCCTCCGATCGGGAGGAACTTGCTCCGTGAAAAGCAGGGTCTGACCGCCACGGCGAAGGCGGAGACCCACAGAAATCACAGGCGGGAGAAGCCTGTGAACTTGGGATTCGGCTGGCACCTCTTGCGCCTCCCCTACTCACGGGGAAACCCTGTTTTGGGGATCCGGAGCGACGTGGGGTGAGTGGTGCGGTGCTTTGAATCGACTGCTTCTTTCATGGAGTGAAGCCGCATTGCTGTTGCCAGAGAGCGCTGACTTTTTCCTGTGGACAATTGGACTTTAAACAACTACCCGTGAGTAGACTGGAAAATTTGGATCTTCAAATATTCTAATTTGGCAAAGTAGCGGGAAGGCTTTAAACAGGAAGTCTGCCTCCCGTTTTTGTAAATAGATTGAAGCAAAGGCATTACAAACTAAAGTCTCTGAAAGTTTTTGGATAAAGGATTAAAATTCCACTGGTTAAAAATATCAAACCCCCCTTGGAAGCAGGAGAAGAGGGGGGAAACCGTGGACCTAGGGAGAACCTGCAGGAGAGAGGGAAAAGTAAACTACCACTGCTCTGAACCTGAGGACAGTCTGCCTGATGACGTTTGGGGAAGGTTCACTGACAGAACGGATTTGACAGATACTTAAAATTAGAAAGATACTGTTTCCATTGATCTCTTCTGAGTTTATTAAAGGGTGAAAAATAACTGAAAATTGAAACTGTTTCTGTGACTGAAAGAACTGATACAATTTGAAACTGCTTCCCTCTAGAGGGAGCATGTGAAACTGTTACAGGAGTGTAACAGGGTAAACTCCAGCTGCAAGATAAAGTTTCTGAGAATTAGAGATTGACCTTGGACTATTCAAAATGCTGATAGGAGAAGGTATTGTGACTGCATTATTCAAAATAAATCATTCACTTGAACAGCTGCACAAAAATGTAGATGACATGATCTTCAAACTTGACAGCCGGGAACAGAAAGTGACTTGTTGTTGTTGTTTAGTCGTTTAGTCGTGTCCGACTCTTCGTGACCCCATGGACCAGAGCACGCCAGGCACCTCTGTCCTCCACTACCTCCCGCAGTTTGGTCAGACTCATGCTGGTAACCTCGAAAACACTATCCAACCATCTCGTCCTCTGTCGCCCCCTTCTCCTTGTGCCCTCCATCTTTCCCAGCATCAGTGTCTTCTCCAGGGAGTCTTCTCTTCTCATGAAGAAAGTGACTAACTTGAATCAAAAAGCAAGCAACAACATGGACTTGGAAAATATCTTGGCAAGACAAATGGTGGAGGAAAAGGAGAAAGATGCCGTTGTGAAACTTAAAGTAACTCAAGAAGGATCCTCAGTTCTACAGAGGCAAATTGAGGATTACAAATGGAGGCCCTGCATGATTGATTTTAGCAAAAACCAGAGCTTGAGGATGGGACCCTGGCTTGGACTGAAGAGCGAAAGTTGGAAAGACCCCTTCATCCAGGGATTAACTGAAATCTGGGACATGGGTTGGGGCCTGGAGGAGCTTGAAGTTGTGGGGGCCTATGGACTTGGAGGAATCCTGAAATACGTTCTGAAATACCCTATGGACCTTAGTTTCAAGTATGGAAATTTGGCTGAGCTGCTCAGAAGGAACAAAACTTCTGTTTGGTTGGAGTTTTCCCGAGATTTGCTCCTGAGCATCAAAGAATATGAAGAAGATCCGCAGAAGGGACTTGGAAAAGAATTAAGAGCCTCGGACATAAGATCTCCAGGTTGACGGAATATATGGATTTGACGGAAAGGACTGGCAGAATCCGAAACCAGGGAGAGGAGAGGGTGGAGGAAGATTGGGAAGCTAAAGCTTTATTTAGAAATTTTGCAAAATTAATGACTGTTAGAAAAATCGTGGAATGTTATTATATGGATTTAGTAGAAATGTTAGAAGAAGTTAAGAATAGATAAGTAATTTAGTTTTAAAGGGAAATAAGGTTAAAAAATATGTTATTTACAAGACGATAAAAAACAGAGAAAGATGGAAAGGATTTGCTGAAATAATTAGAAGAATGGGAATACAAAAAGGGAGATGTGAGGAAGTCGAGGAAACAAGGAAATGAAGGATAGAATATGGAAAAGGAGAGATGTATTTTAAACTGTTTTGTTTAGATTTATTTATGTGTTTAGCTTAATGGGATTGGGTTGGGGTTTATATTATTTGTATACTGTATTGTATTGTGGTGTTTTTTCACTTTGTTGTTGTTTTTTTCTCTTTCTTCGTTTGTCTTTAAATTTTCTCTTTTCTTCTTTTTCTGTAATCTTTAAAAGCAATAAATATCATTTTTTTTAAAAAAGAAAGGTGCAGGCAACTAGCATACATCCAGTGCAAGAAGACCAACAGGGTCATTACCTTCTTACCTGAAGCACAACCCTAAGGTGCATAGGGAGGACTTCCTGACCTCCATCCAGGACCCCAGAACTCTGGGCAAGTAAGGCAGGTTAACCTCAAAGACATTCCCATGCCCAGGCAAAAAGCCTCATGGCTTCTAGCAGCTAGCCATTAAAAGTGCCTTTTGGAGTTGGGCAGGTTATATTGGCCTGTTTCACACATAACACTACACCATGGTTTATTAAATCACAGTTTATTTGATTTTCTGAATCCAGCCCAGTGGCTTAACCATGACTAAGCCATAGCTAATATAAACCATGGTTTAGTGTTACATGTGAACCATTTTGGGTACCCTTGAATTGGAAAAACGACCTGAGATTTTTCCAATATTTTAAACAAAGAAACAAATAAATACATCTTGAGGGGGTTTAATTGTATTGCGTTATCAGATTTTAACATTTTCTGGCTGATTGTTGTTTTATCATTTACAGATGGTTTTGCTTATTGAGTTTTCCTGTATTCTGCATAACAGAAAATAATTTCTGAGTTAATCCAAAGGAAGCATTTCAGAGCTTGCCCATGTCTAAGGCTGAGTACAGCAGTTTTATATGGGGGATGTCAGGGAACTGCCATCGGAGCCAGAGGCGGAGGGAAGGCTCCAGAGCGATGCTGGAGAGGGGCCCAGCAGGGGGAGAGGCAGTCCATCTGCTGGGGAAGGAAATCAGCGTAACACCAGGGGTGATGGGGGCAGATGGGGGAATCAGCAAGGGGGCTCCAGGACTCCTCGCCGGAGACCAGCGGGGAGAGCACGGGTCCTCCGCTGCCCACACCCACCCTGCACAGAAGACTTCCGCGCAGGGAGAGTAGGCGGAGACTTGGCGTCAAAGAACTTCTTTGCTGGAAGAAGTTCAAGAAACGCCCACTGACGGATTCTGCCAGCAACTGAAACAGCCACGAAGTGAAGGGCTGTCCAGACAGAAAGGGTTTAACCAGGTAACCTAGCCAGGAGTGGCGGCAACTTACGCACGAGCAACCCCTATAACCATTACAGGTAACAGCAGGGGAAATGGATTAGGGGGAGAGTCAACTGCTATGTCTAGTGAATGTGAACCTTTGTAAAAGATTCAGCTCTCTTATTTTGAAGTGACGTCTCCTGAACCATGTGATTTACTAGTTTAATTTTTAAAATGAAAAACAATCAGCTAGTATTATCCTGCTTTTCTCAGTAAAAAGCTGAGTCTCTCCTTCAGTCTCTGTCTCTCTCTCAAAAAAGAAGTCTCTGCATTAATTTGGTTAATGCTGAAGCATTTTCTTTCATACTTGAAAGCACATTTTATCAGCTCAACTGCTGTGAGACAATGTTGATTAATCATTATCACTTGAAGAGAAAGAGAGAGAAATTTAATGTTGACTAGCTCACCATTTGTTAAAAACCCTTAACAAACTGTGTTAGGTGTTTTCTGGAAGATTCTCATATTCTTCTGAACCAAGATGAATCACACTTTGCTTTTGGCTCCCCTGCCCCTACCAACACAGCCCAAAATTCTGTTCGTTTAGAATGTAGAATTTCTGTCACTATACATGGGGTCACGAAGAACTGGACACAACTAAACGAATAAACAACAAATACATGGAGGACATTTTGTTGAAGGGCCTAAATAATATGTCTTGAGGATTCATGAAAGCAGGAAGAAAGGGGACCACTGGTACAGGGAGAATTAAACTATCCGGAAAGAATTCCTTTCAAAGTTTAAACAAGATTGAAAATAAACCTCTTAAATCATAGAAAACCAGAAAGATTTTGATGATAAAGCATGTCATTTCTGAGGAAATACTTAACATAATTGAATACAGCAGAACTCTACTAAAATTCTTTTTTGAAAAAAGGAAAAACTGCAGAAACTTCGGGAGGGCAGAACAGACTAAACAGCTTGTGCTTCTGAACACAGCATGCACCGTCCAATATATTCAGAAACAGCAACAGCACTGCGGTTCAGAAAATAATTGAGGATTTCACAAGAAATCCCACCGCTGCTTTGTGATCCGAATGGGAAAGTCTCAGAAAGAAAGTTGATGCCAGGTGTGAAGTCCTGAGAACGAAAGCAGAATCATTAAGGGGGGGGAAATGCAGAGAACATAAATTAATTGACAGAACTGTAGCAGAAGGACCTTTGATGATACTAAACACCAGGGGCTAATGGAAGGTTCTCTGGCTTTCCCACCTCCTCAAACATTTTAATACGAATGTAAGAAGCTGTCTTATGCCCAGTCAGACCACTGGTCCATTCAACTATTGTCCACACAAGGGATAAGTGACTTATGGCTCTCCAGATGTAAAAACCCCCTCCAGATCCCATCAGCCCCAGCCAGTATCATCAAAGGCCAGGGAGTATGGGGGTTGTAGCTCAACATTTGCAGGACCACAGGGTCCCACTCTTGGAGTACACTGACAATAGCTCTCCAGGGTTTCAGACAAGGCTCTCTAAGCCTAGCTTGGAGATGCCAGGGACAGATCCTGAAGCTGGGGCTCCAATACTTTGGCCACCTCATGAGAAGAGAAGACTCCCTGGAAAAGACCCTGATGTTGGGAAAGATAGAGGGCACAAGGAGAAGGGGACGACAGAGGACGAGATGGTTGGACAGTGTTCTCGAAGCTACCAGCATGAGTTTGACTAAACTGCGGGAGGCAGTGGAAGACAGGAGTGCCTGGCGTGCTCTGGTCCATGGGGTCACGAAGAGTCGGACACAACTAAACGACTAAACAACAACGACAATGTGCAGTTTTAACCCATTGTTATTTGCCATAACCCAGATAAACTAAAGATGGAGGGCACAAGGAGAAGGGGACGACAGAGGACAAGATGGTTGGACAGTGTTCTCGAAGCTATTAACATGAGTTTGACCAAACTGCGGGAGGCAGCAGAAGATGGGAGTGCCTGGCGTGCTCTGGTCCATGGGGTCATGAAGAGTCGAACATGACTAAACAACAACAACTTGATGTTTTACACACACACACACCACTTGCTTTTCAGACAAAAATGAAATGTGTCTGGTTGGCTTATGTCAAGCAGAGGCCTATCCTCAGGCGTATATTAAGCCATGCCTCAGTGTCACCAGCATGGTGTCATCATCATCAAAATGGCAGCTCATATCCCACCCCTTGCAATGTAACGCACATTTACCCTTACTGGGGGGAATCTAATAAGTTTTTAAAAACTCAACAATCCTTTTGCCAGTATCCCATTTGCGATGTTTCAATGACCTGTTTACAATATTAATCCTCCTCTAGAGGTCTTGGCGCATCCCACTGCTTCCTGTACAAACTTTGGTGTCTCAAAAACTAATAATGTTGTGGCACAGCAGAGTTCAGCAGAGACGGCGAAAGACTGTAGCACTGACTGCACCGGGTTTGGATGTGCATCCACATGATGTACAAAAAAGTTATGAAAGCATGTTGTGTCCTGGAGGAGCTGATATCAGAACACAGCTGACGTTAAGCCGAATAAGCAAAAACTATGCAGAAGTGCAATTGCAGGCACATCAGGGAACTCTGATACTGAAAGTCTGCCTAACTTTATATAATCACATACCCCTTTCAAATGTACTAGGCTAAAAAATAAATAAATTTATGTCTACTATGCCTAGAATAGATGGAAAGATATATTGATGAGAATTACTGATAAACCATTACATCCCCCAGTGTGTCAACACAGAATCTTTCTGATGGGAATACAAAAGCTGGTATTCTGGAAGGTTTATTTCCCCAGTTCTGTAGACTGCTGTGCTTGTCATTCATTGTTAAAGAATGTGGGCAAAACACACTTCTACCGGGACACAGTCACAACTGATGGCAATGGAGCAGCATATTAAGTTCACTCTTGCCCGTGCTGCAGCTATGAGGACTGATCTAGTTGCAGTGGCAATAGCCGCCATGGCAGGAAGCTGCCACCACACAACCCTGGTGAGGTTTTGGTGGTGGGATGGTGGCACCTTCCTGTTTCAGCTCAGGCACCAAAACAGGACGGGCCACTCCTGGTAGCTGCCATAGTCTGATGTAACATAGGAGTTAAACCTGTAAAGGCAAGAGTGGGGCTTACACATCTAAGTGGCACCCCATATTGCAATTTTGTCTGCTGCAGTACCAGTTCTTTCAGTTCAACTTAGGTAAAGGTAAAGGGACCCTGACCATTAGGTCCAGTCCTGACCGACTCTGGGGTTGAGGCGCTCATCTTGCTTTATTGGCCAAGGGAGCCGGAGTACAGCTTTCGGGTCATGTGGCCAACATGACTAAGCCGCTTCTGGTGAACCAGAGCAGTGCACGGAAACGCCGTTTACCTTCCTGCCAGAGCGGTACCTATTTATCTACTTGCACTTTGACGTGCTTTCAAACTGCTAGGTTGGCAGGAGCAGGGACCGAGCAATGGGAGCTCACCCCATCGCAGGGATTTGAACCGCCAACCTTCTGATCAGCAAGTCCTAGGCTCTGTGGTTTAACCCACAGCGCCACCCGCGTCACTTTCAGTTCAACTTACTACACCTTACATTTGTGAACGTGAACAGACAGGCAGCAAATTAGCTTTCCCTGCTAGTTGTCAATATAAAACAGTTTTAGTTACATGGCAGGGGTAGGCCAGATTCTCACCTCCCCCATTCACCTCCCATGGGCCAAGTTTGACAGGCGGAGTGGGCTGTCAACTTGCCAATCACTGGATATCGCAATGATATCAGGTGTCATGATTTTGACTTGGCGTTTTCTGAGTCCTCAGTATGACAATAGGGAACAGTGGAATCCAACCCTCCCTCTCTCCAGTATTTAGCTTGCATTGTGGCAACTCTTTCTGCTTCTTTCAAAATCGGGAACCTTGACATTCACCTAGACATTTTGCTTAAGGAAGCAGCAGGGAAGCTGTGGCCCCGAAGTTGTTGTTAGACTCCAACTCCTATCAGCCCTAGCCTATTGAGCAATAATTGGAGATTATGGGAGTTGGAGTCCAGCAACATCTGCAAGGGCACAGTGTCCCCTTTCCCTGGCTTAAGGAATAGTTTGGTCCCAATATACTTTTGCATTCAAGGGCACATGTGCACACAAGCACACACACACACTGCTATCTCACATATGATAAGTACATCAGAGGCATTGTATTCCCTTTTTTTGCTGGATCCAAATGAATAGCAGAGAAATATGTGTGATCTGCTGCTGCTGACAACCTCCCTATGTAGCAGAAGAAAAGTAATATGTTCATTGGCGAAACTGAATTTGCAGCAGAAAAATTATTTATTTATTCTCAAGTGTGAGTTTTAATGAAAGTTGCTTCCCCATTAAAGAACTTGTTGTTGTTTTGTTTGTTGCATTTCTTGTGCAGCAGAGAACAATTCCCATTTCTCTCATAAAACAATATCCTCTTAATTGCCTCAGAGATCAAATCTGGATTGTAATGTGTCAGATACCTGCCATTGGAGCTCCATGTATTGAAATCAAAATCAAATTACGCCTTTGCTTGTATGAGGACACCTTTGATTAAAGGCTTGCTGGCAAATCACTTTTATCATTCAAAATTTATATCTGTGATACCTATAAAGCTTTCTCCCCCTTTTGTGTTCTGTTGCTTTCATTGAATTTGAGCCTTTGATTTATGAGATCTGTATTAAAATAAGCAGTCTGAGAGTTGAGCTTCCAGTGGAGTGTAGAAAGTGACAATATAATCCCACTGAAGGAAAAAAAGATCTGCAGTGTCACTTTTACAGAACATTGTTATGATCAAGTCTATGTCAACTGCCAGGGTCGTAGGCATTTTTTACATTATTGGGCCAGGACCATTCCGCAGTAAACATGATTTGCCCATCTCAGACTCAATCTTCCCTTTAGTAATGCAAGCAATAATTTTTCTGAACGTCCACATATCTTGATTCATATAGTACTGAATTTTGCATTTTGTCAGTTAAGGTTCCAGGTTGCCAGATTGCGTTGTTGCTGGTGCTTTTGACAGCATGTCTGAAACAGATGGCAAACCTATCTCTAAATTTTCTAATAATTTTGTTTCCCCTCCAACTCTCTGAAATGCCCACCCAAATTCACTGCCTGCAAATGGAACAGCAGAGAACGATGGGTTTTGCTTTTTTGTTTTTTTGGTGGGGGTGTCAGTCCTAATTGAGCTGGTGAAAGATATACAGTCGTACCTTGGAAGTTGAACACCTTGCGAGTCAACATTTATGCCTCCCGAACGCCGCATATTCGGAAGTGAGTGGTTTCGGTTTGTGAACGTTCTTTGGAACCCGAACGTCCGACGCAGATTCTGTGGCTTCCGATTGGCCGCAGGAGTTTCCTGCAGCCAATTGGAAGCCACACCTTGGTTTCCAAACATATTGGACTTCCAGAATGGATTCCGTTTGACTTCAAAGGTACAACTGTATATATAACAGAACACTGCATTGCAAATATCTTGATGTCTCTACTAAGACTTTTACACAAAGCTGTGCAGGTAGAATCTAGACACATTAAAAACGCTATGAGAATGCTTTAAAAAAATATTTTGAAAATATATATTGAATTTGCCGTAAGCTCACCATCACTATCTAGTGTCACATTTGTATAATGACCGCTCTCCCACCAACCAGAGAGTGCACTTTTGCTTGGCCGCGCACAGCACCCCCGATCCCTGAGACACCGGCAGAAGTTTCTGGTCCGCCTCCCCACGTCACAGCCCTTTGTGGTTCCCACCAAAGCTAAGTTCAAATGAACCTATCCGTGATGGGGGGAGGCGGAGCCAGCAGAGCGGACCGTGAGTGAGCAATCTTCACTCTGGCCCGCTCTTTGCATAGTTAAAGGGGCGGAGCCTATCTGAGAATGCACTTAAAACACACTTAAAACGTTATATTTGCAGCCACAACCAACATTCTGGTATCACCACACAGAGCTGAGCAAATAGGTCAGATCTTGTAGACTCTGGACATAGGAGCTATGCCCTTGATTTTCCTAACTAATGGATCACACATACAGAGTGAGGTGTCAGCATCTCCCATATGTGAAAGCTGACCCTGGTGAGGACAGTGGGCATATTCCTGCTCTTTCTCAATGACCAGTTAAATGATCAGGTACTCAATTAAAAAAGAGAGGGCAATGCATCACATGACCAACAATTATCTGGTTTTGAGGAATATCATGTCACAAACACATGTTTGTCTGTGCTGCCAGCATCTGTCAGAGTAGTAGCTCAGGATTTCTCATTTCCCATGCAAGTTACATGCTCCACTTCACCTAAGTGTTCTCCCTCGGGCTCAAATTATCATTTATTAAGTTGTTTAATAATTATTGCTATAATTATGATTGGAATAATATTTCAAAGCGTTTTATACCTTACTCTTCAGCTGGAAAAGCTCTCCCAGAGCAGTTGGCAAATCAAGGCCAATAAAAACAAACACAGGCCCAGTTTTCAGCCCTGCAATCTTAAAAGACATGAAGCAAATGGAAAAGGGATGCGCAGGGCAGAAGAAAACTAGGGCACAAGATTCAATCTTGCCAACAGCTTACCTACCTTCTCACACCATCTCCCCTGATTTTACTTTGCCCTCAGCTGGGCTTCAATTTGGGGAATGAACCCAACTGGGGAAAAAGTGTCTGGGGAGAAACCATGGGGAAGTCAGTGATGCTGGATAGAAAGTTCAGTCCTCTTCACCCTCATGCTCCTTTCACAGTAACAATCAGAGTAAGGTAAAGGTAAAGGGACCCCTGACCGTTAGGTCCAGTCGTGGCCGACTCTGGGGTTGCGGCGCTCATCTCGCTTTACAGGCTGAGGGAGCCGGCGTACAGCTTCCGGGTCATGTGGCCAGCATGACTAAGCCACTTCTGGAGAACCAGAGCTGTGCACAGAAATGCCGTTTACCTTCCCGCCGGAGTGGTACCTATTTATCTACTTGCACTTTGACGTTCTTTCGAACTGCTAGGTTGGCAGGAGCAGGGACCGAGCAACAGGAGCTCACCCTGTTGTGGGGATTCGAACTGCTTACCTTCTGATCAGCAAGTCCTAGGCTCTGTGGTTTAACCCACAGCGCCACCTGCGTCCCATAACAATCAGAATTTCTGCTTTATATGTGACTGAGACAGACACAGGTCTCAATGTACAAGTCTGCTACCATGAGCCTCAAAGGACACAAAGCAGGTTTAACATTGGAAAATTCCCTTTTGAAGCTGATCTAAAGTCTCCTTATTAAATTTATGTGGGGACCACATGTTTCAGATTTTATCCCGTCCCTACCTAATATTCACAAAAGCTTTCCCACTGTTAGGCCAAATGTTTCCTGCATGTGGGTACTGTTTACACGTCGTTTAAAAATTGAGGAAGTGTACATGCGTTAACATCTCTGTAAGCAGATACAGTCTTTTGCAATCTTCCAGATTCTTTGTAGTTGCTCTTGCAGGTGGCAAATTGGCTGTTTGCGTTCATAAGCAGCTCTTCTTTAATGATTCTAATTTGTCTGTCCTTTTAAGTGCTTGATCCAGTTTGATTTTATTGAGTTTGGCAATGTGTTTCTATTTTTGTATTTATTCCCCTTTCATCAAAAACTGAAGTTCAAAAGCAGTTCCCTAACTGAAGCACCATTAGGGAACACCTGGACATATTTTTAATGTCTCTTGTGTTTGCTTATGTGCGGAACATTGACATGATTGGCAGCTACAGGCACAGTTCTTGAGTCAGGGCTCGCTTACAGGTGTGGAATGCACAGGACTCTTTGCACCAATAAGAATTCACTTCAGCGGAGGTATCTAATCTGTGCAAGCAGATAAACGCATATCCAACTCATTTCTTTCCATTCAGATGAATGGACCCACCCCACATATAACAGCAGCAGCAGACTTAAACTGAGGACCACTGGGCATAAAGCCAGGATTCACACGGGGAACTTGGAGGTTCCATTAATTTTGCACTTTCAGGAAAACCATCATAGGTCTTCTGACTTCTTTTTTGCCCTGGAAATGATTCTTTCTATTCCATATAAAAAAGCACATATATATATTTGTTAGTCAAGCAGGATTTTTGTTGTTGTTCATACATACTCTGAATGCTATGTCCCTGGCTCGATTAATAATAGATCTGACAGTTGTTTTGCAACGATTTCACATTGTTGGACCTGTAGCCCTCCTGATATTGCTAAAAATAAAACTCCCATCATTCCTGGCCATTGGTCCAATGGTTCCCCACACCACTTTAAAGATAAGATATCAAGACATGCTTCCTTTTCTACTAAGGGGCATTATTATTACTGTTGTTGTTGTTAAAATTTGTATATCACCGTTCATCTGCAAATCTCAGGGAGGTTCATAATCTTCAGTTTATTTACTCATGCACAGGAGCCATCACTGAGAATCACAACTGTTGTAAATCCATGGATTAGCAAAAAAGGAAAGAAAAAGAAAGTGCCTGTAGATCCCCTTCAGGCTAGGACTGAATGTGTGGCCAACAGAGGTGGGCATTGGTGGCACTGTTGAGGCTAGCAGGGACTGCAATTTTGTGAGTGGGTATATAAGCCTGCTCTCCCTCCATGTATCCAGCTAATATGCGGTTGCATCTCAAGTGAATGTCCATAATGCTAGGAGATGGATATGGCAGTGTGGTGTAAAAGTTAGAGCATCGGATTGGGACTTGGTCATGAAACTCACTGGATGATCTTGGGTCAGTTGTTGCCTCTCAGCCTGGCCTACCTCACAGAGTTGCTATAGGGATAAAAGGAAGAGGAAGACTATATATGCTCTCTTGGCTGGCAAAACCTGGCCCCCTGGTCTGCAGCTACTTCTGAAAAGCTGCAGAACACTAGCCACTGTTAGGTTGTGGGTGAACATATCAGAGGACACAGCGATTCTTCAAACAGCTCTTGTTTATTCACAGGCCAGAACAGAACTGAACTGAAGGGTTCAGCCAGCCTGCTTATATAGAGCTCCAGTACAACGTAACTGTAACAACTTTCTGTAACTATTCAATCACTGAACGTCACTTTCAATCCCTTATTTGCATATGTGGACCTGAACTATCTACAGTATCCCCCTGCTGGCCCAGGGTGAGAACTTCAGTACATAACAGCCAGAGAGTCCTGGGCCCTCACCTGTCTTTCACAAAGCTGGCCTGCCAATGCTCTTCTTGAATCTCCAGTGAGGATGCTTAATGAGGATGATCAAGCAGGTCCACTCCACTTAGTTCATTCTTAAAGTGCCCTCTCTCTGTGTCTCAATTGTCAAGGGATCATTAGACTTCTTGCCTCTTCTAAAACAATTTATAACCTCTTGGTATGAATACATTTTTTTATTGTTATCTTCCAGCAAACTTCCAGTTAGGCTCATAATTTCACACATTTATCTATACGCATACGGTCTGAGACTTCTCATTTCTTTGCTAAGGATCTTGCCGTTGGATGTAGGCACTTTAATAACCCTGTATTAACGATCTTACTTCCTCCTTTATTAGCATCTATAAATCCAAAGTTAATTTCTTATTAAGCTCATTTCCACCTTGAGTGCACACTTCAGTTTTATCTTTTTATCACCCTCACTTTGTGCCATTCTTTCTCTGCTTATTACCCCCTCTAATGCATTTACTATTTCTTCCCTTTTCGACTTATCACTCATTTTTGGAATCTGCTTCTTACTCTTGAGGCAGAGGCAAGTAAAAGAAACAGGTCTACTCCAGGCCCTATGTGATGTAGGCGCAAGGGACAATGGCTCGGATCCAAACTGAACGTTCACAAGCCATGGGGCTGCTGTGATATTTTTGCATGGATCCATCCATATCATAGCCAATATCCCCAATCAAATGTTCAATGCCCATTAACTTGGGGGGACGGACGGCACCCTCAAATATTTTATTGTGGGGGCTGAAGCCCTAACGGCCGCTAGGAGTTGGCTCCTATGACTACAAGTCCACTCATCCCTGACCCATTGACTATACTGACTGGGGCTAAACATCAGGAGAGCCACAAACTCCCTATTCCCAGTCTACATTGACTGGTAGTGCCTGTTGGTCATCTCAGGCAGGAACCATGTGTGTGCAACTGAAGAAGCTCCTTTTTCCATTTACTTTAAGATTAGTTACAATTGCCTCCTGTTTGTGAGCTGTAAACTAGTGTTAAGGTCACAATATCAAGTAGGCATGGAACAGTTCTGATCAGCACCAAGTGATGTCAGGTGCGCTAGTGTCAATGGCATTTAGAAAATGAAATACAGGGTGATTCATAATAAAGTATACAGTTTCCAGATGCTGTAAGACAGTAACAGGCGACGACATGGACCACAACTGCGAACCGTGAGGTAGATGAACTCATAAAGTTTGTGTTCTGCTACTGAGAGAAGTGATGTAGGCGATATCTCATATGTCATGTGACTAGTCAGGCAAAATGGCTGTGTCTGCAGTGGAGAAGGCATTTTGTGTTCTTGAATTGAGCAAAACGGAATCTGTTACTGTTGTGCGATGGCATTTTTGATTGCGATTTGGAAAAAAAACCTCCGAGCAGAAAATGTATCTACAATTGGCATAAAAAATTGAAACTACAGGCTGTTTGTGCAAACTTAGATGTCCTGGACAACCGTGTATATCGTCAATAGTGTTTGCACCGCCATTCAACGAAGCCCAGAAATGGATTACCAGTTCTTTGTGTGTTGTGTGACCAAGGGTGTCTACATAGAACATCTGTGGGTGGTTTTTTTGTTTTGTTTTTTAAAAAACACACCTTTAAACATTCCCCTACAATTCTGTTCTGGTAACATTAGATATATTACATTCTTCTTTTTTTATAGTGCGTTGAAACTGTATACAGTGGTACCTCTAGTTGCGTTCCACTCTTGTTACGGACTTTCAGCTTGCAAACATGTGTGCATGCACAGAAGCACTCAATCACACCATGCACATGTGTGGAAGAGGCACTCTCATTGTGGACTATTCAGGGTGCGAATGGCACCCCGAAACGGATTAAGTCCGCAACTAGAGGTACCACTGTACTTCATTATGAATCACCCTGTATATTCCAGATGGCATTTCCAATGGCAATGTACCACCTACAGAGGACTTCTAAAATAATGAGGCTTGGACACTGGGAAAATTTAAGCATCCTTGAAACCAGAGGTACTTCCTTGAGAGAGGGAAAGAAGTTTGGGTTCCATGTAACAAGGCTAAGAAGTTCTAAGAACTTATAAGCATTGGCTTCTTAAGGAAGAACATAACTTTCAAGGAGCTGAAATTCCCTACTGAGACTTGTGAACAGTCCGTGCTGAATGAGCTACTTAGGAAGGAATGAGAATAAGGTGATCAGGGGAACCATTGTAATTGATAAACTGTACTTTAATGAACCTTGAAAGTCAGGTGAAAAGCTCCTATTATCTTCTTTGCTTTTGGATTAGGCTTCTAATTCACTTCCCATCACACCTCTAACTTCCATTTAATCACAAGAATGTGTAAGCTTTGCTAAGTCAACACACCTGCAATGCATAGCAGATTACCACAAATCCATGGTTTTGGAAGAGAGTTCTGCAGGGGAGAAAGGAAAGAACTATGGGCCCATTCAGTAATTACAGCTACATTGTGCTGGTTTTATCTAATTGTATTAGATAAAAATCAATGCGAATTACACTCATTTCAAATTACACTGGTCAAGTGCTTGTTTATCGGATACTCACCAACAGATTTCGGTATTAATTAAACTTGGTAGAGTGATTAATTAAACTTCGTAGAGTGATAATATTTACTTAAGACTAAGATTTCCCGCTGGCAATCTGAATTCAGTTATAAACATCACTGAAACTGTTCCTCAATCTCTTGCTCTCTGATTGGCTGGACTTTGGAGTGAATACACACCTTCCCACATTCAGGAATATATGGAGTTGAATCCAAGTAAGAAATAACCTGAATAGGGAGAGTGACCACTTGTTCATCACCAAAAAAGGGGAAATGAATTCTCAAAAAGAGGACAAAAGAGGGCAGAGATCTGAATAAAATTTGCATATTTTGTGTATATATGTGAATTATGAAATGATTCACTATAGTATACATAGTGAAATATAGAGGGGAGACTTAATGGGCTTCCTCAGTCTGCTGTCTAAGTGTTGATGAGCAAATTAAATTCCCTGCTCTTCCTTTTTATGGATTTTTGTCTGCAAAGCAGACTTCGTTTGGAAAGCTCTTCAACTAGAAAATGGACACGGTTGTAGATTATGCTTTCAGGCCAGAACAAGGTGGGTTCTGAGGCAAAAGGAGCAGTGGGAGGTACACTCTAGGAGGCTAAGGCAGGCAAGGGCCCAAAGACTAGGTGGGGCTCGCAAGTTTGGGGAGGAGGTGAGGGTCACATGCCTCATCAAGCCCAGTTGCTCCAATCCAATTGGCCTAGGCCAGTAGGCCAAGACCAGTTTGGAGTGAATCGGACGACATTGGGTTTTGGGTGACCCCGTGACCCCATGGGTTAGGGTGCCGAGTACTCTGTATTGGGGGACGCTGAGGAAAGTGAGGTTTTCACCACGAAAGGCTGCCGCAAGACTTTTGTCAACGTTTGGCCCCTGCAGGACTTTTTGGCTACCCAGTCAAAGTTGTTGAGCTTTTTGTTGATCATTTTGCTACAGTATGTTGCTCTCAATGATGTGAGATAACTTTGATGGTATGCATTGGTTCTTCATAGCCCTTTGGACAGGAATGACAGGACAAAAAAATGATGGAAAGAAAGAAAGAAAGAAAGAAAGAAAGAAAGAAAGAAAGAAAGAAAGAAAGAAAGAAAGCATCCCCGCTCCCAATCTATATACAAATTTCACAGGGCTACCACTGAAACTGGCAACCTAAAATCAAGTTCTCCCTCTCTGAATCATATAGTAAGTGTGACAGCACAGGCTGTAGCCTGCACTGCACTGGTCAAGAAGTCATGTAAACAAGCTGACCAGCCCCCTCCTCATTCTTACATTCACTTCTGCTACCAAGTGGCTAGCTCTATTTTTCTCTGGCTGCCACAGCTAAGCAGCCCTTTAGCCTTTAACCAATATGCTTCAAATTAGGACTGTGCACAGATCTCCATTCTAACCCATGGCTTCAATCCATAGTGCCCAGATCAGACCCATCTGTCCGGTGCAGACCTGGGGACCATACATCCTGAATCTGTCCCCAAAACAATTCAGGGCAGGGTGAAGGGTTTTTAAAATCCCACTTATTTTAATAATATGGTGGGCAGGAAGAAACTGCTTTATTTTTTTCCATTAAAATTAATGTGTATTTAAAACAAATAACATTAACAATAAATTAAATTTATATACTGGCCTTTATCAAGAGACCACAGGGTGGTTTACAACATAAAGCTTGCTCTATCTATCTATCTATCTATCTATCTGGAGGGATTTTAAATGAGGAAGGCTGAAATTTAGAAAGCCCCACTTCATAACAAGAGTTCTGTTCCTAATGACTTAGACATTTGTACCTACTGATTAATTAATTCATTAATATAATCAGTGTCAATGAGACAGTTAATTAAAATGTGAAATTAGCAGCAACAGACTGATGTAAAGATTGCATCCAAATGCTCAACAGTTCCCAGAGCAATGATGTTATCCAATTTGAGGCTTTCAGATGGGTTGCTGTATAAGATGTAGACTGTCAGAGCTCCAGAATATATACAGATCAGCTATGGTTTTAGATATAGTAGCAGACGTCTGACCCAAACACCAACCAGTATCAACCACGTTGCTGTTAGCCTTCTCTTTCCTAAGGCAATATCAGACATCCACCAAATGGTGCAAATGTCTGAAATCTACAGCGTGACCAGCAAACCTGACACCAGCTTCTTAAAATATATATCTACGTTTTAAAAGTGTTTCTGGCTGTTGTGGCAAATCTCAGGGGCAGCTTGGCTACCTTGCTCAGAATGTCTGGTTCTGAAGAATGCCCCCTTTGGACCTTTCTCAAAGCCCAGGTGCTGGGATGTGGAGAATCTACCAGCACTGCTGCTGCTATTATAGCAGTGAATCTTTCTTTCTTTCTTTCTTTCTTTCTTTCTTTCTTTCTTTCTTTCTTTCTTTCTTTCCTCTCTCCACCCACCCACAAACACTAAGAGAGCAGGGAGGAGAGCAGAAGCAATGGAGGCAACAGGTGGTAAGAGAAGGATGACTGTGCTCCCACCACAGGGCGATCACACTCATGAGGCAAGGTGAGGTGACCGACCGCCTCAGGCGGCAGGATACACAGGGGCAGTGGATCCCATTGTAGATCTTTATTCCCCTCTTGTTCCTGATTTAGATCTTCATTCACCCCTTCTTCCCGGGTGAGGAGGAGGACGCCATGTTGTGGTTCAGCCCCGGGGCCAAAATGTCTTGGGCCAGCTCTGTGCCACCACAAAGATGGAGTAGAGTCCCACCAGAGAGGGCAGTGACAGGAAAGCAGTAGCAGCCAGACCATGCAGGAGGCAAGGAGGCAGTGGGAAGCAGTGGCGTAGCGTGGGTTGTCAGCACCCGGGGCAAGGCAAGTAATTTGCACCCCCTAACCCGTGGATTTGTGCCCCCTAACCCGTGGATTTGCGCCCCCTAACCCTAACCCCCAGATGTTGCGCCCGGTGCGGCCAGCCCCCCTGCACCCCCCACGCTACGCCACTGGTGGGAAGGCATTAGCCAGACCATGCTGGCATTGTCCCTAGAGAGCTCAAACATGCAATTAGGGAGAATGGCAGAATCTGAGCCTATGAGTGTAACTGTGTTGTTGCTCAGGGAGACTTGGAGGCCATATTGGGCACTAGACCAGAGTTTTCCCATTTCTGCTTTACAACAAATCAGCCTAATGAGATCTGCAGGGCATAAATCAGGGTTATTTGGAAGACTTTGACCAAACTGCGGGAGGCAGTGGAAGACAGGAGTGCCTGGCGTGCTCTGGTCCATGGGGTCATGAAGAGTCAGACACGACTAAACGACTAAACAGCAACAACAATTTGGAAGATTTTGGAAGTAAACAGAACTCAGTGCAAAACTCATAAACTCAGGGATGGATACGGAAGGAAAGGCCAGTCAAACCAAACTACTCAAAAGGAATGGCGATGTACCCCATAAAGAGAGCACAGCACACTCACTAGAAGCTAGAGACTAGAAAGCTCAAGCAGATATATGACAAAATGTTTCTGGTGTGCTTTTGGAAAAGCATAGCTTTATGGTTTCTTTTCTCAAAAATGCAACTCAAAGTGAAAGTGTTGGGGGAGAGGGACGAGTCGGAATAGTAGGTGGTAAACAAGCCTTGCTGAAAATTTCTTCTATCTGAAAGTCACACATATTTACATAATCTTTTTTCTCCCTCTATTAGGCTATTGAGTGGGTTGTGATCGTTTATTTCTCAAGTCAAATTACTTTTGAAGTGGGTGCCTATGTAAGAAGCTTTTCCTAGGAGCAGACTTAAATCAAAATGCTGTTCAATGCAGTGGAATGAAAATTGTAGACGAGAGAAAAATCAGAGGCAAGCCACTCCAAACCACCCAACTATGATTTTTCTTTTTCTTTTTTTAAAAAAATAAATATAGCAGATACATTCTTTAGGAGCAAAATGTTGCTGGAATACTTCCATGAACTTTACTTGCATGTTTGTGTGTGAGAATTCTCAGCAGCTTTAGTGGCACTCTAAAGAGTTGAGTTAGGGACGCGGGTGGCGCTGTGGGTAAAACCTCAGCACCTAGGACTTGCCGATCGCATGGTCGGCGGTTCGAATCCCCGCGGCGGGGTGCGCTCCCATCGTTCGGTCCCAGCGCCTGCCAACCTAGCAGTTCGAAAGCACCCCCGGGTGCAAGTAGATAAATAGGGACCGCTTACCAGCAGAAAGGTAAACGGCGTTCCGTGTGCTGCGCTGGCTCGCCAGATGCAGCTTGTCACGCTGGCCACGTGACCTGGAAGTGTCTGGCTCCCGGCCTATAGAGTGAGATGAGCGCACAACCCTAGAGTCTGGCAAGACTGGCCCATACGGGCAGGGGTACCTTTACCTTTACTTAAAGAGTTGAGTTAGTTCTTTAGTTTGTTTCATATTTCTTTATGGCACTGTTTAATTCAAAAAATATCCCGGGCAGTTTTAATAACAAATAAAAACAGAATAGCAGCACAAGATATGTGTTTATAGCAGGCCTATCTATGGTGCTTGGAGACAGTCAGTCAGGTTGGGTATCCACAGCAATGACCAGAGGAGAAATGACTGCTGGGAGTAGCACAGAGAGAAGAAGCACCCTGGTGCATCTACACCAGTGAAACGGGACACCTTCATCTGCCCCAGCTGCAATAAAACATGTCTGTCCTATATTGGTCTCTACAGCCATGTAACCATGCACTTTTTGGATCAACACCTGAGTTGGGCAGTGCTGACTACGGAAGAGGAAGAAGTGCATTCAGTTTCCATTTTAATGTAAATCTACCTAATTCACACTTGTGGAGCCAATCCATAAACCGAAATGCAGCTAATCCATCAAAATTCACACTTTATTGAATTTTGCAATCAAAAGATGTGCACAGACAGAGGGTTAGAGTAACAGGTACACAAACATGTGTATATATATGAAAACAATATAAAAATATTTGTAGGGGGGAAAGCTTTCAGAAATAAATGTGTAAGGAGAAATGCAAACAAATGTGTATACAATTTCATATGTGTTTTTTTCAAAAAAAAAGTTTGCAAACTGATGCAGAAACGTGACAAATTTGGGTATAAAAACGGACAAAGGAGAAACTGAGAGAAACTGAAATGGACATATTCATCCATTTCTGGTGTTAAGTAGGCCCACCCCAGTGCCTTGCAGTGTGGTGTCCCCATCCCCTGAGGTCCGTGCTTACAGCAAACACATCTTCATGGAGGAAGGCTTACTGCATACTTACAGGTAGGTGTGAGAGAGAAAGCACCCGCATGATAGGTGTTCTGAATAATGTGGATGCAAATGCTGTATGCTCAAATGCTTTCTATGGCGGATGTTTGCACTGTACTCACAGGCTTCAGGGGGGCGAAGCAAAGCAGTGGGGCAGGCGACCCATGGCATCAGCTTCCTCCAATGCATTTTATTCCTGGTCTTTGCATTTCAACTGACACGAGCACAAAATCCCACAGGATTAACGTGCTAAAGCATGTTGTTTTAAATTTCCTTTGACGTTAAGCCCTCATTTTGAGACTGCTTGACATTTCATAGAAAATATGACCTTGGCTTTTCCATCTCATCGAGTAGCATGCAGGAGGAGAGAAACAACGGCATCCTTTCCAATACAGCTGGGACCACATATATACCTTTACTAGAATCCCAGTATAAAAGCCAATTTACAATATATTATATGCACAGCCCTTGTGCCGATGCATCTCCATGGCAGCTGAAATGCCCAAAGGATGGCATGCCAAGGCATTGGCCCTTATTGTACATGTGGAAAAATTGAAGAGCATCCCCTTAAGTTGAAAAAAACAATAGCTTTAGGGCACACAGAAGGGAGCACTTCTTCATGTGGCACATAATTAATGCATAACACTCAATGGCACAAGATAGTGTGCTTCCTCTCACAAAGTGCTAGATGTATGCATAACGGATACCATCACAACCCAAATTTCTATGTGCAATCTACTGCCTATCCAGAATTCCTCCCTACATTGGAGTCTTCATTTATTAATGTATACATTTATTAATATATACTCTGCTTTTCTACCACGTGTCTCACAGTGGCTTATGAAAAATTAAAAACATACAGTGTACACAATTTCAGACATAAATTATAGGATCATAGGGCAGGACAGCAGAGCAACACTTAGGGCACAAAGGTCTCCTGATGACGGAAACTTAGCAGAGGCAGTGCCTGCTTGATTTCTAATGGGAGGGAGCTCCATAAATTTGAACCTGTTGTCAGGAGCTCGTCCTACACTCGAGTAGGACACTGGCAGAGACACATGCCCAACTGGCATGTTCTCTCCCTCCTGGTTGATCGTTTGGGAGCTTCAAAAGCTTTCTTCTGCCCAAACATCACAGCAACCGGTGCCAACAGACATCGGCACACTTAGGGATCCACAGAGTCTTCGCAGCTTGCGTGACAGACCTCAGCAACTCAGCATTTTGGCTAATCTACTTTATTTATAAACACACACAGAGCACTGCAACATGGCTCCCTCTCTCTCTAGCATCAGACAGCAAAGAGAAAAAGAACAAAGGACAATAGTCCCACTTCACGGAACACAGTAACACAAACATCCTGTCTCCGTCACTTCCCACTCTGTGGAGTCAAAACATATACCGTCATGTGATAGACAAAAATCCCATGACTGCAGTCACGGAGCAGGAATTCTAACACCTACTACCCTGAAGGGACAACTCTTCCCTAACAGGAGTTGTGTGGTTGGTCCATGGTGGGCCACCAGTAGTGATCCTCAAGATGATCTCAGCAATCAGCTTGGGGCATATGGGATGTGGTGGAGATAGTGTGTCCTCCTGGGCCTAAACTGTGCAGCTTTGTACACTTATACAAGAATCTTTAACCTGGCCCTGTACCAGACGGAGCCAGTGCAGTAATGAGGCTATAAAAGGCCATTCTTGAAACATCCAGGCAAATTGCAGAAGGTATTTGTCAAATAAAATTGTGTATATAAATTTATTTGGGAAGCCTCTGCCCACCTCCACTGCATCACCAGGGGCCCAACGGGCCTATAGGCCAAACTGCCCATAGATCTCAGGTTTGGACCCTGACCTGACCTCATGCGTACAGCACCTTACAGGACAGAAGCGATGAACACGTTCCTTCATCAAACATTATACAGGAAGTTCAAATGCAGGATGTGTTGCTCACTTACGAATCTATTGTCAGCTTTTTGGTGTCAGGTTTAAAGCTGCCCTGAGGGGTGTGGTCCAGAGTATCGACTATCTTCCTTCTGCCCCAAAGGGCCACGGAAAATTTGGTGCCTTTGCAAAACGAGTCACCTGGATTCCTCAAGCTGGAATGGAATGCCTGTCTGCCGTCTCAAGGTATTTGCCCTTCCATTTTATCAAGACTATCTTGCGCTGAGAAGATGATATGTTTTTCACTGAGAGGTATGAATATCATTGAGTCTGTCGTCTGATTGCACAGCATGGAATCGTCATTGGGATGCTGCAAGAGATGAAAGGAATGTGTAGCTGAGGAAATGGGTTGACATTGCTTCGCCTGCAGGGATGTTTGTTCTGCACGAGGCTATCTAATTTATGGCTGACAAAAAGAAGAAGAAGAAGAATAGGAAGGAAAAAAGCAAGACACTCTTCTGCTGATTTCTGTCATCTTTAACTTCCAAATTTATTGCTTTATTTCTCAGAGAGGCAAAAAGAAAGCTGTTTCGTATGACTGAAATTAATAAAATAGCAGAACATGGAATTAGATCAGAAACTCTGCTAAAAGGTGAATCCATTATCATAAATGACTAGTAGAGAACCGTTTTGTTTTTCGGCTAATGCAACTGACTTGCGATGATAGACTTGGAAGGCTAAAAAATGGCATTTTAAACAAAAGCTAAGCATACTGGGTGGTCTGTAGTGTAGTAAATTGCCGTGGTGATTGCCAAACCATTGATCATTATGCCTTGCAATTTATTTATGTTTAGATCATGCATACATCTGGTGACCCACCAAGCTAAATGCAGCCTACCGTGGGATTGATGAACTTCCTGTTCTTGCTTCTAGCACACAGGGAGGTTTGCGAAGTACCTGAAAGGCCACAATAAAAAACTGTATTCAATCTGGTGGGTCATAAATTGTGCTGGCCTGGTTTGGAATATTACTTTAGTTTATCTGGTTTATGGCAAATAACAATGGGTTAAAACTGCACATTGTTGTTGTTGTTTAGTCATTTAGTCGTGTCTGACTCTTCGTGACCCCATGGACCAGAGCACGCTAGGCACTCCTGTCTTCCACTGCCTCCTGCAGTTTAGTCAAACTCATGCTTGTAGCTTCTAGAACACTATCCAACCATCTCATCCTCTGTCATCCCCTTCTCCTTGTGCCCTCCATCTTTCCCAACATCAGGGTCTTTTTCAGGGAGTCTTCTCTTCTCATGAGGTGGCCAAAGTATTGGAGTCTCAGCTTCAGGATCTGTCCTTCCAGTGAGCACTCAGGGCTAATTTCCTTAAGAATGGATAGGCTTGATCTGCTTGCAGTCCATGGGACTCTCAGGAGTCTCCTCCAGCACCATAATTCAAAAGCATCAATTCTTTGGCGATCAGCCTTCTTTATGGTCCAGCTCTCACTTCCATACATGACTACTGGGGAAAAAAAACTGCACATATGAAGTGCCAAATAACACTGTGTGGGTTTTAACTTGGCTAATTTATCAGTGTTGTGTTCCCCTAAAATTCCTCGTGATAAGAGACTAAACACAGGCTGAAATTACACATGACATGGTGTTATGTGCATGTACAGGAGTGGCTCATTGGATGGTTCAAAGCTGCTACGCTAGGTTCCAAGCAGGTGGGTTGCTGTTGTTAACATGGGTATCCCAATCTTTTCCCTTAGAGTGTAAAAATCAGCTGATGAGTGGCATTTTTTAATGAAAAAGTAGCTGGGAGAGAGTGGATTAAGCAATGGCAAAGTTGGTTAGAGCGCTGTGCTGATAACGCCAAGGGTGCAGGTTCAAGCCCCGTATGGGACAGCTGCATATTCCTGCATTGCTAGGGGTTTGAACTAGATGAGCCTAAGGCTCTCTTCCAGCTCTACAATTCTATGGTTCTATGAATTCCACATGCCAGCAATTAGGTCTTTTGTTCAATTCTTCACCCTTCCATAACATTCTCTGTCTGCCTCCTGCCTCTTGTCTCTGTTTAAACCTTACAGATCATATATATTTTGCTCTCTAGTAATTCAGTCCTTAAATCAGGCTTCCTGAACTCAGTGCCCTTTGGATGTTGCTGTGCTACAGCTCCCATTGTTCCTGAATGTTGGTCATGCTGGCTTGGACTGATGAGCCTTGTAGTTGAAAACACATAGAGTGTGCCATGTTGGAAAAGCCTGGTTTAAATACTACAGAGGACCATTTTCGGAGGACTCACTTGAACTGTTTTCTCAGGTATTCTAGCTATTTTCTGCTATGACCTTCCATGGATTGATCCAGCAAGCTTGCTTCTCCTCAGGCAGATGCTTAGCTTTGGGAATGGGGTGATGGATAACAACCCATGTTGGTTGTCTTTAAAATGTACCTGTTCATTTGTCAACTCTTCAGAGAACGTTTCATTTCCCATTTCCACTGGCAGCTCTGTTTTGTCTCTTGACTTTTCTGACAACTTGAAACCGCGGCTTCTGTTTGAAGTAAGGGAGGCAGTAGATAGCCTCTCACACCTCTGTCATGAACGCATTGTCATCTTTCCAGCTATCAAGGCATATAGCACCGGGGTCAGCTTTGAGCCAGTCCTTCCTTTGTCCTACTCCATCTGGGTCATAATTGCAAACTGCAACCTCTCCTTCCCTCTCCTCAGCAATTCTAAACACCACACTTAGTTCCTCTCTGTATGTCATCTGCTCTTCAAACTCTTGACCAAGCCATGGTCCCAATTTCCCCCTAGGCTGCTATTATAACTTCCTCTTTGATGACCTCACATTAGATTGACTCTCGCCACTCAAGTGCCAAAGCTGCTGTTAAAATCATATTTTTCTCCATTGCCACAACAATGCTTCTCAGAACATGCGAGCATAAGAGGAGCCTGGCTGCTTGATCAGGTCAAAGACCCATCTAATTCTGCTCCCATGGTGGCCAACCAGATGTTTATGGAAAGCCTGACAGCAAAACCTGAGTGGAACTGTGCTCTGCCCAATTGTGGTTCCCAGAAAATTGTATTCAGGAGCTGCCTCCATCTGTGGAGGTAGAACATCAGGACTAGTAGGCTAGCTCTCCATAACGAAGCAGCATGGATAACTGCCTCTATCCATGAGGAAACATAGGGATCAGTGGAGAACATCTGGGAGTTCCAGGGACCTCTACTGCCATGGGACATTTGCTTGAAACCTTCCAGCTTATATGGAAAAGCTGTACTTAAGGTGCTAACCTAGACTGCAACTATTTATGAGGGGCAGCTTTGGGTATCAGAGCCCTCTGAGGGGTGTCCTTCCAGGTGGCAATGCTCATCCTGCACTGGGAAAAGGGTATTTCTTTCTCCAGTCCTCACATCTCATCCTGTCTCCTGTCCTCACTCATTTTGCCTCAACAGTAGGGTTAATAATAGGGAGGCCCAGCTCTCACAGCAACTTTTCTGCTTGTTTTTCATCAGTGGCTACCAGCAATTTCCATTTGTGCTGCACAATCGGTTTAAAGGGAAACTTCCAGCAACTGGGGGTCCCTACCTGCTGTAAAAGTGATGTAAAAAGGTAAAAGGTAAAGGACTCCTGGACGGTTATGTCCAATCAAAGGCAGCTATGGTGTGCGGTGCTCATCTCGCTTTCAGGCCGAGGGAGCTGGCGTTTGTCCACAGACAGCTTTCCAGGTCATGTGGCCAGCATGACTAAGCAGCTTCTGGGGCAACGGGACACCATGATGGAAACCAGAGCACACAGAAACGCCATTTACCTTCCCGCCACCTATTTATCGACTTGCATTGGCGTGCTTTCGAACTGCTAGGTTGGCAGGAGCTGGGACAGAGCAACAGGAGCTCACTCCGTCACGCAGATTCAAACCACTGACCTTCTGATCAGCAAGCCCAAGAGGCTCAGTGGTTTAGACCACAGCGCCACCTGCGATGTGAATGATGCAAATGGCCAGAAAGACTAGCACGTTTTAAATGGTTCTGAACAGATATCCTGATGTATTTCAAGCTTTACATGGCCATATTTGATTTCAAATAAATTGTGTACTGCTTTGTACACTTTGTTGTGACATGAACATATTCAAAACTGACAACTAAGTCCTGGGAGATGCCTTCAAAACAGGGCCTTTGCCCCAAAATGTGTTAGGCTCTCTCTGCAGCTTCTGAAACCAGAATAATCCTGATGTTTGAGACCTTTATCCAACCTATGATAAATGAAGGGACATCCCTCCCTCCTCTTCCTCGCTAAAATTTCTCTAGTGAATATTGCTCTGGTTATCACAGTTTTCCTGCTCCTCCAGCCACAGCTTGTTATTACAGGTCACCATCTTTAACCTCTTAAGTTTCTTTTGATTCACTCTACTCATATTCAATGCAGTATTAGCTTTCTGGGCAATGTCAGTTAATTGCAAGGAAACTCTCTCCTTCTTATTCTCCAGGGGTTGCAATACAGCAGATCAGTCTAATGCAAGAGCTTGTCTTAGTTTAGACACATATCCATCCTTGTCCCTGGTGCCTGCCATAGAACTTGTAAGTTTCCTGCCCCTGCGTACTTTAGGACTGCCCCATGCCATGTCAATCTCCCTGACGCATCCTGACAGCTCAGGAGAGTCTAGGGCAATTTCTCTGTCAATAATGACTCTAGGAATTTTAGCTTTCTTCCACTGTTTTATCTGCCTCATTACCTTCTGAATGATGTTATTTTGTGCAGTCACTATGCCTTTCAGCAATTCTCGATGAGTTGGAAATCCCATAGTTTAGGAAGTCTCAGTTCTATGCCAGCATTTCACACACACTCTCCCCTGCTGATTTCCCACTGGAAACTGCAGCCTGGGTAAATAACAACAACAACAACAACAACAACAACAACAACAACAACAACAGAAACTACAGTCTGGTTCAGATGTAACAGGAAACCATAGTTTCTTGCTAAGAAAATGCATCTTGGGCTCAAATGTACTTTCTTTGCTCACCTCTCTCCATCTCCTTTTACGCATGAGGGGAATAAGTACAGTGGTACCTCGGGTTAAGAACTTAATTCATTCTGGAGGTCCGTTCTTAACCAGAAACTGTTCTTAACTTGAGGTACCACTTTAGCTGCCGTGCGATTTCTGTTCTCATCCTGAAGCAAAGTTCTTAACCCGAGGTAATATTTCTGGGTTAGCGGAGTCTGTAACCTGAAGCGTCTGTAACCTGAAGTGTCTGTAACCCGAGGTACCACTGTATTCCTTTTTCAGTTTGCAACAAACCAATTTCTCATCTTGTTGACATATGAGAAACTTATTTTCAGGCCACAATGATTAATAACAACCAATAGTTTCAGAACCCACTTTGTTAGCCACCTGTGGTTTGAACAAACCACTGTTTCCTGGAATACCCACCACTTTGGGTGTAATAGGAAACTGTGTTTTGTTCCAAATCACAAATTTAACTTCGTCCCTGTGAATGTGAAGGTGGAAAGAAGGGAACAAAAAAGTTCAGAAATCCAAGGCTCATTGCAGGACTTTTCCATAATAGGAAAATAGGGTCTCCCATTATGCCTGAGCTGTGCATATTTGTGATTGAATGTCATGTATAGTTTTAGCCTCAGTTGCACAGTTCTGTGCTTCTAGTGGTTCTCTTCCACCAGCTACATTATGAATAACTCAACTGAAGTTTTCTAGCATGGCATTTATTTCCATACTTTAGATAAAGTAAATTTAACATTTGTCTCTTCAGATTCAATGACTGTGAATAAAATCAAAATTTTCTTTCCCCGTGCCCCTTTCGAACTCTAATTAAATTTTCCTTTCTCCCATGTTCTGCTCATTTTCTTCCTCTAGAAAGATACATTTTCTTGTGTCTTCTGAAAATTAAGGTCATCTTTCTTGTTTTAATATTGTGCTTTTCATTTTCTTTCAATTTGTTGTCTGAATAAACACCATCAAGTCAGTGGTGATGATATATGTTGATTTTGAAAACTCAGTCGATTCTTTCCCACCCACACAATCATAGTCTGAAGTTACATTTCTAAAACTTTGCATCTTGGTTTGAAGATGCAAGGAAGGTTGTAGGGAGAGTGTGGTGCAGTGCCTGGAGAAGAGGTGGACTTCAAGAGGACCATTGAACCAGGAAAAGATGGATCATGTTTTTATATATATTATTAATATTTAAGTTATGCAAAAAAATAAAAATAAAAAAAGAAAGAAAGGTCCTTGGGTAGTGCTGAAACCAATCTGAATGGGGTAACTGTGCCCCTGAAGGACCAGGTATGCAGCCTGGGAGTCATTTTGGACTCACAGCTGTCCATGGAGGCGCAGGTTAATTCTGTGTCCAGGGCGGCTGTCTACCAGATCCATCTGGTACACAGGCTGAGACCCTACCTGCCTGCGGACTGTCTTACCAAAGTGGTGCATGCTCTAGTTATCTCCCGCTTGGACTACTGCAATGCGCTCTACGTGGGGCTACCTTTGAAGGTGACCCGGAAACTGCAATTAATCTAGAATGCGGCAGCTAGACTGGTGACTGGTAGTGGCTGCCAGGACCACATAACACCGGTCCTGAGAGATCTGCATTGGCTCCCAGTACGTTTCCGAGCACAATTCAAAGTGCTGCTGCTGACCTTTAAAGCCCTAAATGGCCTCGGTCCTATATACCTGAAGGAGCATGTAAAGGGAATTGGGGGTTGCTTGTGCGTAAAGGGTGCTGCAGCTCTAGGCAACGTTGCCTGGCTAAACCTTTCCCTGGCTGGACAGCTCTTTCTCCATGGCTGTGTCAGTCGCTGGCAGAATCCGTCAGTGGGCGTTTTCTGAACTTCTTCCAACATAAAAATTCTTTCACCCCAAGTCTCCGCCTAGCCTCTCTGCGCGGAAGTCTCCTGCGCAGAGTGGGCGTGTCCAACGGAGGTCCGGGGCTCTCCCTGCTGCTCTCTGTGGAAGAGTCTCGGAGCCCTTCCTCCGCAGTCTCCCCTTGCTTCCTGGTGTCCCTCCTATTTCCTTCCTCAAAGGAAGTTTGCTCTCTCTCCCTGCTGGTCCCTTCTCCTGCATCGTTAGGGAGCCTTACCTCCACTCTAGGCTCCGATGGCAGTTCCCTGACAGAGCATCTCCACCCCCATCGTTCAGCCCAGACACTGAGGTCCAGCACTGAGGGCCTTTTGGCTGTTCCCTCATTGCGAGAAGTGAGGTTACAGGGAACCAGACAGAGGGCCTTCTCAGTAGTGGCGCCCGCCCTGTGGAACGCCCTCCCTTCAGATGTGAAGGAAATAGGCAGCTATCTTCTCTTTAAAAGACATCTGAAGGCAGCCCTGTTTAGGGAAGTTTTTAATATTTAATGCTGTATTGTTTTTAAGACTTGATTGGAAGAGTGGCTTGGGAAACTCAGCCAGATGGGCGGGGTATAAATAAATTATTATTATTATTATTATTATTATTATTATTATTATTATTATTATCTTTGTGGTTGCATGAGTTGCCACAAAGAATGCACAGGTGTCCATTCTAGAAAGACAAAACCATTCCATGTATAGATTTACTGCAAGTTATGGAGCCTTTGGCTCTCTTAATGGAGGTGAACTACAACTCCCATAATCTCTGCCTATGCTTGCTGGGGCTGACGGGAGTTGTAGTTCAGCAACATGTGGAGGGCCAAAGGCCCCCCAGCCTTGATCTAGTGTAATCAAATAAATATATTTTTTTCACTTGCCCATCTTGTTGGATGCATTTTGAGGACAATTCTTTTTTCTTCTTTGGCAATCACTCATAACCAAGTAAGATTGTCTTCCATGAACACGGTCTAAACAATGAGTCCATAAGTGACTGTGGAAGCCAATTCTAGATCCACACATCCTTCCACAGTGGGGACATAGGTTTCCAGGCAGGAGTTGATCACGGACTGGAACCATAAGTTCTCAGAATGGTTTTCATGGTAAAACCAGGTGACAATTTAAAGCAGCTTGAAATGAAACCCTTTTAAATTCAGGGAGGAGCAGAAGGTTGGAGAATGATCCACTCACCTACCATGAGGTCAACAAGGTAGATTGACAAGAGTTTCTGATTCCCAATTGTTTGCAGCAGCAAAAAGGATTCTGCCATCCATCCTAGCAGGTCATTGTAGTGAGTACATGAACCATGTCCTGAGCCACTATTTTACATGTGGGTCCACCCCCATTTCAGCGATTATTTTACATCTGCCTTCATCTGGTGGATCTCAGAACTCCAGGAAAAAAAAGTCCCGAGGCATATTCTACAAGTCTAAAGTCTGTCTACTGCCTCACTACGGTTTATCTCCTCGTTTCTCCCTTGAACAATGATGTTCTCTGAGTCTTGTAGGCTTCACTGGCCAGGTGGTATCAATGCCCCTTGGTTTTCAGAACTCTCAGTGGTGGAGGCTGTTGGAAATTTGGGGGATGGGTGTGTGTGTGTGAGAGAGAGAGAGAGAGAGAGGTGTCAAAAATCCTTTCCCTAGTCCTCCTGCTACCACTCTGCTAATTCCAGCAGTGACCACAAGGAATTTGCCCCTCCCCTGCTCCAGAAGTATGTTTCCAAAGTACCAGGTCTGGGCAACACAAGATGCATGCTCTTAAGCTCCATTATTTAGTTGTTGCTTTAGGCGTTTTCACACCTGAAGTGAAAAGTCAAATTGGCATGCCATATTTAAGTGCCTGCAGCAGAAATGGAAGGCAGGGAAATCACAACACACACACAAACACTCCTTGGCTTGGAATCTACCATGGCAGGTGACTGTTTCGACGTGCATTGCGATAAATCTTGTCTGGCTGCTTTTACAGTGTCTGAACTGAACTATAAAGTGGTGCTAGTGAAAACCTCCACATTTGAATGGGCCAAGTGCAGTTGCCTGTGTGAATTCTGTCCTCCTCTGTTTGCTACTTATGATTAGAAGCTCATTTTCACGCTCTGAGGAGAGGTGCATAAGAACCTTAACATGTTCTTCAAGGTGCCGGATTTGTACCTTTTGAATTTGTCTCGTGTGCTTCTCCTTAACGACAATGCAGAAGGATAAATATTTTAATAATCCTATTACTTGGTGCAGAAGGAGGTCAATGCTAGCTACTGAAGTGTTATTTTAAACTGTGCCAGTGGGCGACTGCAGCATCTGCATATAAGCTTGCCAGGGAAGAGCACTGCTTTGATGCTCATCAAATGGGGAACACAAAAATGGAATTTCTTAAAACACACACACATACATGCACACCAAATATCATTTTAAACATAATGTAAGTTCATAATTGGGTGTGTGAGAGAGGGGGGGGAGAGATAGCCCACACACAAGAGAGATAGCTGGGATAGCTAGCATAGCAGCAAACTCCTAGGGGCTGTGTGGGCTTTGGCCCCCACAGTAAAATATCTGAAGGGGCTGGGCCCCCACAAAGTTGATGGGCATTCCCACTCAAATGGTATGTGCACACTCCATCTTTTTTTTTAATGCTTTATTGAAATTAAAAAGAAATAGCAAACAAAAGTTCATCCAAAAAGTAAAAACAGTAGAGAGAAGTTTCAGAGTGAAACTGGATTAATGGTAGCAAATAAGGTGAAATATCTAGGGGTTAACTTAACAACTAAGAATGTGAACTTATTTAAAGACAACTATGAGAAATGCTGGACAGAAATTAAGAAAGATTTGGAAATATGGTCAAATTTGAGACTTTCCTTGTTAGGCCGAATTGCTGTCATTAAGATGAATGTTTTGCCAAGAATGTTGTTTCTGTTTCAAACATTGCAGATTGTGGACAGAATGGACTGTTTCAAGAAGTGGCAGAAAGATATATCGAAATTTGTCTGGCAGGGCAAAAAGCCCAGAATAAAATTTAAGATATTAACTGACGCAAAAGAAAGAGGGGGGTTTGCCCTGCCGGACTTAAAACTTTACTATGAAGCAGCAGCTTTTTGCTGGCTGAAAGACTGGCTACTTCTTGAGAACACAGACATTTTGGACCTAGAAGGGTTCAATAATAGATTTGGTTGGCATGCATATATATGGTATGACAAGGTAAAAATTCATAAAAGCTTCAAAAACCATATTGTTAGGAAAGCATTATATAATGTTTGGATTCGCTATAAAGATTTGTTGGAAAATAAAACCCCTAGGTGGCTGTCACCAATGGAGGCTAAGGAAGTTAAAAAACTTAATATGGAATCTAAATGGCCAAAATATTGGGAAATTGTAGAACAAGAAGGTGGAAATGTGAAATTACAGAGTTATGAGAAACTGAAGTTTAAAGTAAGAGATTGGCTACATTATTACCAGATAAATGAAGTCTTCAAACAGGACAGGAAAATCGGCTTCCAGGTGGAGAAGTCAAAGTTAGAAACAGAATTGTTAGAACCCAATACAAAGAACCTGTCTAGAATGTACAACTTGCTGCTGAAATGGAATACACAGGATGAAATGGTTAAATCAGCTATGATTAAATGGGCACAGGACATTGGTCATGACATTATGTTTGCTGACTGGGAACAGTTATGGACCACCGGTATAAAATTTACGGCATGTAATGCCTTAAGAGAGAATATTATGAAAATGATTTATAGGTGGTACATGACCCCAGTCAAGCTTGCAAAAATTTATCATTTGCCCAATAATAAATGTTGGAAATGTAATGAAACTGAAGGTACTTTCTATCACCTTTGGTGGACGTGCCCAAGGATTAAGGCCTTCTGGGAGATGATATATAATGAAATTAAGAAGGTGCTTAAGTGTACCTTTCACAAAAAACCAGAGGCTTTTCTCCTGGGCATGGTGGGCCAATTGGTGTCAAAGAAAGATAGGATGTTTTTTATGTATGCTACAACAGCAGCAAGAGTTCTACTAGCAAAGTATTGGAAGACACAAGAACTACCCACACTGGAAGAGTGGCAGACGAAGGTGATCGAGTATATGGGACTAGCAGAGATGACGAGCAGAATCCGTGACCAAGGGAAAGAGACGGCGGAAGAAGATTGGAAGAAATTTAAACTTTATCTTAAAAATTCTTGTAAAATTATTGAGTGTTAAAATGTCATGGGTAAAGCATAACAGATTTGCAGCGATAAATGATTGGACAAGAGGAAAGAAAGAGGTTAAAGAAAGGAATTAATAAGTAATTTGGACCAGGGGTTGCTGAAAAAAAGCTCAAAATAGGGATGCAGAAAAGGGAGGCATGGGGAAGTCGCTGAAATTGGGTACATGAAAAAATTTATGAAATTATATATGTTTATATGTTTGTTTGTTTGTGTTTGTCTTTTGTATTGTTTTATATTATATGTTGAAAAACCAATAAAAATTTTATATATAAAAAAAGTAAAAACAGTAATATATGTTACATCAGATCACAATAATTTTTTCTTACATCTATAATGACTTCCCTTCACTCCATCATGCCTCCACCAATTATTTCATCTAATATACTATTCATTTTCCTTTGTTAATTTTCATTATTGTCTTATTATCCTATAAGTTTCCACGATACCACATAAATCATTCAAGGCCTGCCAATGACGTCATGTTATCACAATGTTCCTTAAGGTATTTTTTTTATACATGTCCCATTGTCTAATAAAAGTTTGATCACTATGACCTCTCAGTTTCCCAGTCATTTTTGCCAACTCAGGGTATTCTAAGAGTTTGCTTTGCCATTCCAGTTTGGTCAGGATTTCCCCCCTTTTCCAATTTGTAGCAATTAGTACTCTTGTGGCTACTGTGGCATACAGGAATATATCCCTCACTTTTTTTAGGTATGTCTGTTCCTAGTATTCTCCGTGTTGTTGTTTTTTTAAGGAGATCTTAAACATTCTTTTGAGCTCATTATAGACTACATCCCAAAATTTCTTTACTTTCTTACACGTCTGCCACTGTGTGCGCACTGCATCATGTGATCAATTACCTAGGGCGGGGCTTACCTGCACCAAATGAAGTCTTATCTGAAGTTCAAACCTTAAAGTCCTTGCAGTTGGGTTGTTCTGAAGTTTATGATCTCATCTCTTCTAGCACGTGCCTGTACTTTAGTCCAATTAAACTCTAATTAACAGGAGAACCTTTGCTTCTTAATGGCAGCATTGGAGAGTTTTCGGCCGACAAAGAGCTTTTGCACTCAATGCCTCCATGCCGGAGTGAGAGCCAGGTACTGAAGTGAACTGTGAGTGAAACCCATTCCTCCTATCCCTGGGGGAAATTTGCAAGGATGATTACCCTCAATCATGCTTGTTTTTCCTTCACCAATGATCTCCCACTGTTGGGGCTGCCTCCATTAAGGCAGAGCGGAACCAGAAGCCTCGTAGCAAAAATAATTAGTCCTTTGTACACCCATCAGCTGAAAATAGGAACTGAACACCTGCTTTATGCTGAATCAGACTATTGGTCCGTCTGTCTCAGTATTGTCTACAATGATTGGCAGCTGCCCTCCAGGGTTTCACAGGAAGGGACATTTGCCAATTTCTCCCAGAGATGCCAAGGAGTGAACCTGGGTTTCTTTAGCATGGAAAAGCATTCCTCTAGCACAGAGCTGCAAATTACTTGCCTATCCAATAGCGAGGCATCATTCTTCAATATTCTCCCTCATACTTTATCTCAATGTAAGTCTTAAGGCCAAACAACAAACTCCTACACAGTTTCAGGGGAATATGTCTTCAAGGGCATGAAATAAAGTGTGTTTTAAAGGCCTACACAAATGGTCTTTTCTTAGATTTATTTCGACATATTGATCTCCCCGAGTTAGAAACCTTTTCTCTGAAAGTATTAACAACAGAGTTGTGATCCTTAAAATTTTATGTCTGTAACCGTGATCAAGCATCCACTCAGGCTGAGTCTGAATTCAAGAACCAGAAGCAGCCTGTTCCTTAAGCTTGCTTTTCCTCAGGCATCTGAGAGCTTAAAGCACTCTTAAATATGAAGAAAAACATGGGAGGACATGTTCTCCACAGTCTAATGAAATGTACTTTAGAGGCACCAGCCCTGTTTGGCTGTTCAAGCAGCATGTGGAATTGGAAGTACAGGGGGATGGGTGTACAGGATCCACTGCCATCATCCCCAGTGGTTTTCAACCTGTGTGCCATGGCACCCTGGGGTGCCTTGAATGATGGTCAGGTGTGCCACGGGCAACACTGGCCTCTGCCCCTCTTTCCTTCCCTCCCTTCTTCTGATGCCCTCTTGCATCTCTGCCTCCCAAAGGCTTGCACAACTGTTTGTTAGAGCACTGGCTACAAGCTCTCCAGGCAAATGGTGTTTCTGGGGCTGGCCAGGGGATGCTCCCCTGGCCACTGTGGGAAGACAGCTATCTTTGGGGCGGGGGGGGGGCAGCTCAGAGACTGCAGCTGGACTGAGGACTCCCTAGGAGATGGGAGAGGAGAGGAGGCTGAGGAAACACTCCACATGGGAGGGTGTTTGAAAAAGGGTGAGAGGCTGCCAGCTCTGCAGACAAGGGGTGATCTAACTGGGCCCAACACCTCCTGGCAAATAGAAGGGGAAGAAATGGAGGCAGTGAGAGATTTTACTTTCTTGGGCTCCATGATCACTGCAGATGGTGACAGCAGTCATGAAATTAAAAGACGGCTGCTTCTTGGGAGAAAAATAATGACAAACCTAGACAGCATCTTAAAAAGCAGAGACATCACCTTGCCAACAAAGGTCTGTATTGTTAAAGCTATGGTTTTCCCAGTAGTGATGTTTGGAAGTGAGAGTTGGACCATAAAGAAGGCTGATCGCCGAAAAATTGATCCTTTTGAATTATGGTGCTGGAGGAGACTCTTGAGAGTCCCATGGACCGCAAGAAGATGAAACGTATCCATTCTTAAGGAAATCAGCCCTGAGTGCTCACTGGAAGGACAGATCGTGAAGCTGAGGCTCCAGTACTTTGGCCACCTCATGAGAAGAGAAGACTCCCTGGAAAAGACCCTGATGTTGGGAAAGATGGAGGGCACAAGGAGAAGGGGATGACAGAGGACGAGATGGTTGGACAGTGTTCTCAAAGCTGCCAGCATGAGTTTGACCAGACTGCGGGAGGCAGTGGAAGACAGAAGTGCCTGGCATGCTCTGGTCCATGGGGTCACGAAGAGTCGGACACGACTAAACGACTAAACAACAACAACAACTGGGCTCCTGAGCCCGCACAGGGGTGCTGCAGAAATAATGTAGTTGGTCAAGGGAGCCGTGGACCCAAAAAGGTTAAAAAACCTCTGCACTACCCTATGCTTCCTGGCAAGGCCAGCTTTCCAGTTGAACAGAGGTTGCTAGTCCCCTTTAGCTCAATGTAGTTAGAAGCCCCTTTCTGACCTTTGTGTCTCATGAGTGGATGTTGGGGGGCAGGTCTTGCGTGTGAAATCCCACTGCCCTCTTTCCACATTCACTTTGAGCACCTATGTGTCAGATCTATGCAAGTGTTGATCGTGCCTTTGGCCACTGCTGAGCCAAGTGCTGGCTAATAATATGACTTTTTTCGGCATTGGATTGAAAGATGGGGGGGGCGCCCTCTCCAGATGCTGGGCTATAAAGGCATGGAAACTTTTCAAGTTGTGGCAAGGGTTAAAAGGAATGAAGGCCAGGATGAAATAGCACCACCCTTTAGTTCTGGTTTTGTTAGAGAAGCCTGGAACAGATGGCACATTTGAATAGGAAATGTTACATTCCGCAAGAAAATAAATTTTACCTCAGGCAGACAAGGCACCACTTGGTAGCTGCTTGCCATTCTGATTAGCATCACACAAGATGTGTAAATGTGGTGTTTAAATACAATGGGCTAATTTTAATAGGGTCTTAAAAATGCATTTATTCATTTCAGGTGTTGCAATGGTATAAAGAGGGTTGTGCTGGCACTGTTACTTTAACAGACTAAGGTGCTTTAAAGCATCTCTGGAGACCTGTTTGAAATGCAGATTTCAGGTGAATTCTTTCAGCTCTTAGAGGTACTTTAAATGCTATAAAGAGAGGGTTTCATTTAAACTGTTTGCATGTGCACGCCAGAGTGAGCGGATAACAAAAATTTACAAAACATATACAAAATGAGAATAATAAAAAACAGCTGGAGACAGAATGTACTCTTTTAACATGTAATTTTCATTGTTAATAATACCATACTGGCTTTTTTGTATCCCTTTCTAGAGAGATGTGTGCTTGCCTTATGTGAGGACTGCAGTGGGTTCTCTCCTGAGGGAAGAGGTGAAAATCCCGTTTGCATGTTATCACCCCATACCTTCCAATATTTCTCTGATGAAAATAGGGACGTCCCATTCCACAATGATAATTTTACTATTGATATCCTACACATCTTACTGGGTTGCCCCAGCCACTCTGGGCAGCTTCCAACATATATTAAAATGTAATAAAACATTAAACATAAAAAATCCCTTCACTATACAGAAGAAGAAGAGTTTGGGTTTGATATCCCACTTTATCACTACCCGAAGGAGTCTCAAAGCGGCTAACAATCTCCTTTCTCTTCCTCCCCCACAACAAACACTCTGTGCGGTGAGTGGGGCTGAGAGACTTCAAAGAAGTGTGACTGGCCCAAGGTCACCCAGCAGCTGCATGTGGAGGAGCGGGGAAGCGAACCCGGTTCACCAGATTACTAGTCCACTGCTCTTAACCACTACACCACACTGGCTCTCTACAGGATTGCCTTCAGACGGTTCAGGGATTGGATAACTCCACACCCTGCAACATTTCTCCAGTGAAAATAGGGACATCCCAAGGAAAAGTGGGACATTCCAGGATTAAATCAGAAACCAGGAAGGCGTCTCTAAATCAGGGGCATCCATGGAAAATAGGGTTTGCCTCGTTCCAGTATACCTGAAGGAGCCTCTCCACCCCCCATCACTCAGCCTGGACACTGAGGTCCAGCGCCAAGGGCCTTCTGGTGGTTCCCTCACTGTGAAAAGTGAGGTTACAAGGAACCAGACAGAGGGCCTTCTCGGTAGTGGTGCCCCCTCCCATCAGATGTCAAAAGAAATAAACAACTATCTGACTTTTAGAAGACATCTGAAGACAAGTCTTGTTTAGGGAAATTTTTAATGTTTGATGTTTTATTGTGTTTTTCATATTCTGTTGGAAGCTGCCCAGAATGGTTGGGGAAACACAGCCAGATGGGCAGGTATAAATAAATAAATAAATAAATAAATAGGGACATTTGGAGGGTCTGTCACCCAGAGCCTAATCAATATAAAACACAACCCATCTGCTCTACCTCTTTCAGTGCTTGAGGGTAAGAGACAAAATGTTCCAGGCCTCCCTCTCAAGAAAAAAAAAGAAACCGCCAGAAGAAACACCACACCCCCAGGATGCACACCACGCCCCTACAGGCAGCGCACCATGCCCCCGGGACGCGCACCAGCCCCGTCCCCGCCTGCTCTCCACCCCCCTGTGCCAGAGCATGAAGCTCCGCCACTGCCCATCACCAGTGGGCACCCCCCTAGAAACAGAGGGAACATAGCCCAAGACACATAAGGGCTTCTGTGTTTCTCTGTTTGGGCATAATCATTAAAAAAAATGGTGGGATAACATTTCCTCCACGTTTGCTACATGTGTTTATATGCTTTGAATGTATAAGGGCTAAAGTTCTGTGAATGGACTCTATAATTAAAATTATTTCAGGCAGAATAACTGGGGGCCATCAACTTTGTAAATACTATATAGCCATAATTTACGTCCACACTGCAAGGGGTGGTCCTTGATGATTCCAAAGCAGGGATGCTCCATGCTGTACTAGATACAACCCCCTACGGTCACAGAATGCCAGATTCTATTCACAATTACTCATAAATTAACAGTTCTAATTGCTGAGTCATATTTCTTTAGCAGTAAGTGAGGCTGCATGCAGTCAGGCTTGTAAGAAAGATCTTAACTTTATTAAGCCATAAAAATCTCTTTATTAAGCTGTTCTGCGTTCTGTGGATAGACAAGCTCTAGTGTTATGGTACTAAAAGTCATGTTTCCCTTTCTCTCTCCTTGCTGGTAAAACTTCCAGTTAATTCCCTTCCAGAACATAAATTTAATTGGTCCACTTGCAATATTTCATCTCTCTCATTGTATCAAATAACTAACAATTGTAACCTTCAAACCAAAGTCAATTGCATGAAGACAAGACAGGGAAGTCTGGTGAATATGAGCAGTTGTTAATTGGATGGTTTTTAAAATTGTTAATGAGTAATTTAAATTAGGAATCAGGATACATTTAGGCTGTCAGTATTGGTATAGACTCTATACCAATATAGAGAATGTATGTTATGAAACTCATTCAGGTAGGTTTAAAATAGTTTTGGTCTCCAGTAAATTGAAACTAAAGCTGTCTTCAGGAAGATTACTGAGACCAGAACTATAGTCCACTACAATGCAAGGTTTCAAAGCAAAATGGCAGCCCCATGTCAACTAATGTGCAGTGAAATGTAATCTGTCTCATGATACCATTATGTTGTACATTTTCTTGCCTAAGGCGGCCAATGTGTGGTGAGAAAATACTATGCATTATGGAGAGGAAGAATCTGATGGGCTACTTTTAGAATAGAATAGAATATTGTTCCATTTAATCATCTGCTTTCAACTGGGATCTATGGATGGTAGAGCTTTTCTTTCCTTCTTTGTTAAATATTTTTTTATAAAATGATTATTGTGATTAGTTATTAACTTATAAATCACCTTTTATATGCATCTGAAAGTGATTTACAAATATACCATAAAATAACTAAAAAGAGTTGTTTTCTTAAAAAGTACAAAACACAACTGATGATATATTTTGAACACCTTTTCATCGAGCTGGTAAAGCTTGTTGAAGGGAAAATGTCTTCAATCGTTTCCAGAAAGTTCCGGGAGGTAGGGGTGGGGAGCTATTGTATCTCAACAGGGATGCTGTTCCACAGAAGAGGGTCCAGCACACTAACACCCCTGTTTGATGCGTTGTGGGGTTGTGTTTTGTATATTTTAAGAAAACATCAGTTTACAAAGAAACAGAACCCTTAAAAACATCTCATTATTTGGGGTGGGTTCAGAGAAACCTTTATGAGAGCACTAGGGTTGTGCTGAATTACTTTTCCCAGTTTCCCCACCATTTATCTTTTTTTAAATATTGTGATGATTTGTGGGGGTCATGAAATGGGGTGAAGCATGAGATTGCTGCCAAGGGTGATGGTGCTCCATTATAACATGCAAGGGAAGTTGAACTGAGGACTCTGGCAGCAGGGCCTAGGTGCCTTGCACCCTGCACCACCAGTTCAAGGGATGTGGGTGGTGCTGTGATCTAAACCACTGAGCCTCTTGGACTTGCCGATCAGAAGGTTGGCGGTTCGAATCCCCACGACGGGGTGAGCTCCTGTTGCTCTGCCCCAGCTCCTGCCAAACTAGCAGTTCAAAAGCATACCAGTGCAAGCAGATAAATAGGTACCACTGCAGCAGGAAGGTAAATGGCATTTCTGTACATTCTGGCTTCCACCACGGTGTCCTGTTGCACCAGAAGTGGTTTATTCATGCTGACCACATGACCTGGAAAGCTGCCTGTGGACAAACGCCGGTTCCCTTGCCCTGAAAGCATGATGAGCACCTTTGACTGGACTTGATGGGACCGCCTCTCCTGATATGTCCCGCAGAGGACCTTAAGGTCCACAAATGACAACACTTTGGAGGTCATGAGCCACAAGGTGCTTAGATTGGTCTCAACTAGGGCCAGGGCCTTTTCAGTACTGGCCCCGACTTGGTGGAACGCTCTGTCACAAGAGACTAGGGCCCTGCGGGACTTGACATCTTTCCGCAGGGCCTGTAAGACAGATCTGTTCTGCCTGGCCTTTGGTTTGGACTCAGTCTGACCCTTATGTTTCCCTCCCCTTATGGTTTTGATCTATGGGTTACTATTAAAATGAGGCTGCATTTTAAATTGTATTTTAACCTGTAATTTAAATTGGTCCCCCCCATTATGTTTTTATTATAATTTTACTGATGTTAGCTGCCCTGAGCCCGGCTCTGGCCAGGGAGGGGTGGTATAAAAAAAAAAATATTATTATTATTACTGAACCAGTTCTCAGGACAAGATAATCATTGGCCTGACCTTTGCTGTGCTGTAGCACCACCCATATAATTTCAGCCCAGCTGGATCAGGAACCAACAGGAGTCTGATTAGTCATGTATAACAGTTACTGCAAGCTCCAATCTTCAATCTGAGCAGCTCATCCTTGAGAGGACTTACTGAACAGCTGGCCTGTTCTGCTCCAGAACTTGACCACATCACTTGCCTATAGTCCATTGCCTTTGTCTCTGCCTACTCCAGAATATGACCACCAGCCCCTTTTCAGCCATGCTGCCCAGTGGCACTCTTTGCATGTACAGCATTTATTTCAAATTTTGGACTGTTTTTTTTTTTAAAAAAAAGAACAATGGTTTATTTCTACTTTACAGCCAGATAATTTGGAATGCTGAAATCTGAGGAGGAATTTGATTAAGGAGAATTTCAGAAGCATCCTTATAAAATACAGAGATGTGTCAGAAACCTGCTGTGAATCTTTGAGAATCTGAACAAGACTCAGAAGCGAACACATGGTGTGCATGATGACCCATAGTTAGGTTCACCTTGCATCAGTTTACGGTGTCAATGCTTTAATTTCCAGCTTGCTTTTGACCTCAATGTCAGCAAAATTAGATGCAGGGTTTTCTGTTCATTGGGGTGATTGTGTGACAAGGGTACTTAAACTTTACATATTTTCTGTGATAAAGACTTAATTGCCCTTTCATTTAATTTCAAAGGGATACAGTTTTATTTGCATGTTTATTGTTTTCCGTGATAGACAATTTTCTGGTGTTTAAACTATCTCAATAGCTTTTATCACTACAGTTTATGATTTTAGTCCAGGCAGATCAATGTTGGCTTCTTCATTTCTTGCATATAAAATCTTGCCTCTGAATTATTGAGGTTTCCTCTAATCATTCAAGGTCAGTGTTGCAGGTTTGTTCTGAGGATGGTTATGAAACTTGGGATGGGATGGGGATGGATTCCCCCCCCGCCCCCCGCAAGGCTCTCACTATTGAGCACTGCAGTGCAAATCTCTTACCTAAACTGATGATCAGAGAGGACAGAAACAAGCCCCAGCAAATCTTCATTGGCTAAAACGAGGCCTTTTGTTGAATCCATCAGCCTGTAGGGAATAATAATAATAATAATAATAATAATAATAATAATAATAATAATTTATACCCTGCTTATCTGGCTGGGTTTCCCCAGCCACTCTGGGCAGCTATAATAATTCTCACCCCCTCCTTCTGAACTTGGAAAAGCTTGGGACCTTTGGAGATGTGTATCTCTCAAAATCTTTCATTTATTTATTTTACTATTTTAATAACATATTACATTCCCCACCCCACATTACACACACACACAAATGTATAAGCCACACTTTAAGGGGGAAAAAACATATAACAATACAGTCGTACCTTGGTTCTCAAACATAATCTGTTCCAGAAGTCCGTTCAATATCCAAAAAAATGGAAAAGAAAGGCACGGCTTCCGACTGGCTGCAGGAGCTTCCTGCACTCAATCGGAAGCCACGTCAGCCATGTCGGATGTTCGGCTTCCAAAAAAAGTTCACAAACCGGAACACTCACATCTGGGTTTGCGGCATTTGGGAGCCAAAACATTCGAGTCACAAGGCGTTTGAGAACCAAGATACGACTGTATAGGAATAAAACACTACAAATGAAAATCAAATACAAAACACTCTAAAGGTCCACATTTAAAGCTATCTAATTAAGAGAAAACAAAACACCCACTTAAACATACAAAATGCAAATAAAAATCAAGTACAAACAAGACAATAAAAATCCACATATAAAATATGATTAGGGTCTAAACAAAACATAATACATTGGTGATTGTTTAACCCCAGCCTGATTCAATTAGTGATAGAAGTTGCTAGGCTAAAGCTACTATATGCCGGTGGGGAAAATCAATGCCTTTATTTTCTGTAGTCCCTAGAAGAAGGAAGCTTGCTCCCACAGTTCTCTGCCTGTGGCTGCCATGGCTGGGGAGGAGTCCTCAAGCTGCCACAGCATCCGTTACATTGGGTATACCGTATACAAGTTGGCATGCACCACCACTCACCTGCCAGGACCACCCTAGGGCTAAATGGGACCCTCTCAGAGAAAGAACATGTTGCTGGTCCTAGTTACTACAAGGTGAGTTAATAGACAATGGTCAACCCAACCCAGAAGATCACCACTTTGATGGCTTCAGATTTATTGTTGTTGGCCTCAACAAGAGATTTTATATATATATATATATATATATATAACAATTCCAATATAGATGGAGACTGGGAAAGGTCTCAACTTGAAAGGGTTGTTGGAAGGTCTTCAGTAGGTGCTGAAAGACAACAGAGATGTGATACCTGTCTAATATTTAAGGGGAGAGAATTCCAAAGTGTAGATGCCACAAAGGTAAAGGCCTAGTTCCTATGCTGTGTGAAATGGATCTCTGGATAAAATGTTATCTGCAAGAGGCTTTCACCTGCAGAGCACAACCAACGCATGAGTGTATAAGAGGTGAGACAATATTTCAGGTATAGGGCTTTATATATCAAGTAGCTAATTGGAGCCCAGTTTTGGGGACATGATACATGCTGAATGCTGTTAGGCCCCTCCACCGCTCTTTCCTAGGTTCCCAAGAGAAGCAGTGCTGGATAGTTCAAGCAGAAACCCAGAACCAAAGGCGCAGTGCCTATCTGGCAGAGCAAGACTTCCACTGCCTGACCCCTACTTAAGAGGAAGAAGACAGAGCCAACATGTGCTCCTGACCTGGGCCCTGCTGGCATTTCAGTAAAGGAAACGGACAGCGAGAGCAGCACTAAAACTGCCTAGCAGTTGGTGATTGAGCACATGGATCTGCCTAGCTCTCAGAGGCTCCTTACCTGGACAGCTCCACAGCACTCATCTATTGGACAGCTCCCTGGCCTCACTGACAAAATAGGAATCTAATCCACACAGTGGTGATGATAGGAACAGGACTGCATGCGACCAACTTTAATAGAATCCAGAGTATCTTTTGGCACACTGCCCCCAAACAACTGAATGTGGCTTTTTGAGTTTTTGAGATGATGTACCCTCAAACCAATGCAGGCTCAGAGGCTGTCACACAACCATTTCAGAACATGCAGGTGGCATTCATATTGCTCTTGCCCCCACCCTCCTGCTAAAACTATTGTGTAAATAGATTTCCTATTTTCTCTTCTGTCATTTGGCAGCTCTGAGCTCTTTTCTCCCTCCAGGAGCTGACTGTGAATTCATATTTTGATGTTTCTGAGTTCATCTGAGTTCGGTCAAATGAACTGGTTGCTTTGCCCATCATGGGAGATGCATTAAAACACACACACTTAAAAGTTCATGGTCAATTAAAAGCGAATTCCACAATTCACACCTTAATCACAAGCTTTGCAAAGCAAGACATTTTTCTGGAACTGAGTGGCTTCATTTTACCACAGTAGAACCAACCTTGCATTCTGGTTTATTCTTGTCATTGCTGCTATTGCATGATACAGCTGACGTATAAATATCAATCTTCAGGAATTCCCCCCTCCCTCTCTCAAAGCTTACTGCTAATGGCATGTCACTGGTGGCTGCTGTAACCAAGGAGTGAAGACCCATGATTCAATGATACTTTTAGCATGGTGTATACAAATTGATTACTCATTGCTTTTCAGTGGAGCCTTCAATCAATCTCAATTGAATTATCTGGCATTAAGTGAAGGGGACAGCAGGGAAGGAAGTGGTGGGAAAACACAACCCAAATCGATGCAAATGATTTGTTTCTTGGAGATTAGATCAAATAACAGAGAGTGGATAAAATTAACTACTGATCAAATTAAGTGGAAATCGTTACACGAGTTGCTGTAGTCAACCACACTGTGTTTGAACCTGTTGGAATCACAATGGCAAGAGATCACACCTCATCTTGGCTGGGAGTCCTGGGTGACCTGCCCCCTGCCTTGCAGCCTTTTTTCCAACTGGCCTGAGAGAGTGGGGCTGAGAGTGACTCCAGCTTCAGATGCTGAGGCTGCTGAAGAGGCCAGAGATCATCTTTGTTGACTCTTAGTGCAGACCCAGGCTGTTGAGCCTGAACTTCCACAGTTTAAAATGTGCATTTTATATTTGATTTCCTTTAGTAATGTTTTCTTTTGAAATGTTTAGGATAGTGTTTTTTTGTTAACGTTGGTGTGTTAAGTGTGTGTGTGTATCAATATCTATCTATCTATCATCTATCTATCTATCTATCTATCTATCTATCTATCTATCTATCTATCTATCATCTATCATCTATCTATCTATCTATCATCTATCTATCTATCTATCTATCTATCTATCTATCTATCTATCTATCATCTATCTATCTATCTATCTATCTATCTATCTATCTATCATCTATCATCTATCATCTATCTATCTATCTATCATCTATCTATCACCTATCATCTATCATCTATATATCTATCATCTATCTATCTATCTATCTATCTATCTATCTATCATCTATCTATCATCATCTATCATCTATCTATCTATCATCTATCTATCATCTATCATCTATCATCTTCTATCTTTAAGATAACATTTTAGTCCTATTATAGTGACCTTGATATTATAATGGCATTGGGTTTGTTCAGTGCTCCCCCCCCAAAAAAAAATTGTTTAGGGGTACTGTAATTAAACACCCACTTCCATCTGAGACTCAGGAATCACTGTGACAGGAAATGAGGCTGCCATTGGGGGTAGCAATGGAACTGACGATTCACCATGTTAGAGAAGAAATGATTTTTAAATAAAAAAATTAGTTTCTTCTCCCATTAGATTCACAAAATGTTTAGGGGTATGCATACCCCTGCGTCCCCGCAGAAAAAAAGTACTGGGTTTGCTCACCTTACCTGTTTGTGACTCAGTAAAGTCTGCCAAGCTTTTTACATCCTGAGTTCAGTTTGCTATATTCAGCCACTAACTGATTCAAATCAAAGCTCAGCCAGAAGCTTGGGAAACTCACTGTATGTCAAGTTTCAGTTCGTTATAGTGAGATTATATCATTTTATGTCCTATTATAGCAACCTTATATTTTAATGGCATTGGGTTTGATCCAGTGTAAGTTAATTGAGCTTAGTCTCCATTGACATTAATGCAACATAACTGAGTCATGGCTAACTTTTTTGCACTAATTGCAATTGGATCGAAGCTCAAATTACTTACACTGGTACCTCGGTTTAAGAACAGTCCGGTTTAAGAACGATTTGGTTTACAAACTCCACAAAACTGGAAATAGTGTCTTGATTTGAGAACTTTACCTCAGTCTAAGAATGGAATCCGAATGGTGGAAGGGTACCGGTGGTGGGAGTCCTCATTAGGGAAAGCGCGCCTTGGTTTAAGAACGGTTTTGGTTTAAGAATGGACTTCCGGAACGGATTAAGTTCGTAAACCAAGGTACAACTGTAATCTGGATCTAACCAGGACCTGCTTACTGATCAGTTGTGTTGGGGAACCCACCCACACTCAGTTGCACCTTGGCTGCTATTACTTTGGAAAAACCAAATAGGAAATCCACGAAGGTGCAATAAATTGAGGATTCTCTCACAGCACATTTGCTTGCTGTCTAGGAACCAGTTCCGACATGGGTATAGTCTTGGTTGAGTGGATCTATTTGGCATATAGAAAAGATGTAATGAAATTGCTTCACCCAGTGCCTGCCAAGCTCAGAGCTCAAGAATTTACCATGTCACTCATTACTACCATGTCCAGGACCCCAGAAGAGACAGGAGACAAGCAACAGTCAGAACAATGCAGAGCAGGTAGATTTTTGCCATTTCTTCCTGCTCTGCATTTGCTGCTGTTATCTCAACAAGAGAGGAGAGCTGCCAGACCATCTCTGGACAATGACCCACTTTCCGCTGATTTACACCAGCTGGCCTTGACACCAGATTTCTGAGTGGAGTGACAACTTAAAAAGGAAAAACAAAAACAAACAAAACTAGGTTGAAATAGCTGACTCTTCTGAATTAGCAACTTCTGGTCTTGGGTGGGTATGTCATTGCTTGAGATTTTTGTTTTTCTCTGCTGTTTTGTGGGTGGGGGAATAGTTTTGGGTTTTTTTGCTTCTGTGCTGCCAGTGTTGATATCATAGTTGGGAAGGGTGTGTGTGTGTGTGTGTGTGTGTGTGTGTGTGTGTGTGAAATGTTAATATTTACATGATTTTCAAAAAACTTATTTTCTATTTTATAATGTGTTCTTCAGTGTAAGTCTCCGGCAGACCAGTTAATAAGCCAATAAGTTTAACAAATACAAAATGATAATAAATGCTGAAAGCAGCATGGCGAAGTGTATTTGAGCGGCAAACTAGGATGGTGCATGAAGGAAACACAAGATGGCTTCACCATGAGTCAAATCACTCAGGCCTGCTTAATCCCTACGCTTTGCTTGTCCATTTGGTCATGTGAATTGGGCATGGAAATAAAACTGGAAAAAACCCTGCACAAGCAAGCAGTAGGAAAATGGGGATATTAGCAGGCCTATACAGTAAGCCTTATGTTTTTGTACATTAAAAAGTTTCTTTTATACTTATATAAAGAACATGTATGCAGTCGTAGCCATCCATCTGTATATTATGACAGAGAATGATGACAAAATAATGACTCACCTGCCTTTTGTTATCATTTCCCCCTGTTTCTTTTCTTTTGATGGTGCTACTATTAGCTCTGTATTTATTAGTTCTTAGTTCCCGAGGCCATAGTATTCAGAATAAGGGTAGGGAAGCCTTGGAGAGGATAAAACAGACTGATGGATTTTCTTTTTAGTGCCAGCGATTCATCTTATTTCCTGCAGTCTTTGAGTGAAGCGAACCAGGCATCTGACTTCCTCTTTCCTAACTGATGAAGAAGTCTAAGGATAGAATAAGGGCATTGATTTCATAAACAATAAAGATAATTAGAGTCAACCTAGATCCTCCCTTTTCATCCCTCTCTCCCTACTAATGTAACAGGGAAATTGAAATATGTGTGTTGTGGAGATGTACAGAATAATAACTAACTTGGAAGTATTAATCAGTGACTACACAGCCTAACAGCATCTGGAAATGAGCTGATTTCAGCCCTGTTAACCCTCCTATGGTATCTTTGCCTGTAATCGAAAAAGGGATATACATGTACTCACATGTTTGCTGTGAGTCTTATCTGGGACTTCTGATGCAGCAAATTCCACTGCTAAAGAGACAAACCAGTTCCTACATTGCCCTCCCTTGCACACTGTACTATATATACCATATTTTGGGATGGGTGCCAGTGTCTTTTTGAACATTCCTTGCTCCAGTGCATTTTTCCATTAAAGCAATTTGTCTGATTTTTGATGTTCAGAAGCAGATATGCTGCAGCAACGTATCTTGGGGTTGGTTCAGCACATACTGTGTTCTCTGTTGGCAAAAAAGAAATACAATAATTAACTGATGGCCTATCCAATAGTGAATGTGCTGGTATCACTGAGGTTTCACATACTGGACTACCATAGGGAAAGTCTTCTTTGCCTCACTTGTATCTAAATAGAGTGCTGAAAAGCAAATGAATCAGGAAGGTGATTTTAGAATAAATCCCTCTTTTTAAATTTAAGTGGCTTATATGTTTTTTCAAATACAGTGGTACCTCAGGTTAAGAACTTAATTTGTTCTGGAGGTCCGTTCTTAACCTGAAACTGTTCTTAACCCGAGACACCACTTTAGCTAATGGGGCCTCCCGCTGCCGTCGTGCAGCCGCCACACGATTTCTGTTCTCATCCTGAAGTAAAGTTCTTAACCTGAGGTACTATTTCTGGGTTAGCGGAGTCTGTAACCTGAAGCGTCTGTAACCTGAAGCGTCTGTAACCCAAGGTACCACTGTAAGTAAATATGTTCAGGCACTGCTGCAATCTCTATACCTCATTAACACATATGTATCTGTGGACTGGAGAACTTGCATCACATAATACCTCTGTCTTTTCATAATTCAGCTTAAATTTGTTGGCACACATCCAGCCTGTCAACACCACCAAGTGGCCTGATTCAGATGGAGCAGAGCTAGAGCCGGGTGTCAGCTGCATGTTGTTGACACTTTGCTCCAAAACTCCTGAAGACATCTTCTAGCAGCTTCATATAAATACAATAGGGGACAAGATGGGACCCTGCAGAAGGCCACAGGGCAGCTCCCATGGTGTCAAACACTGGCTTTCCACACTACTTTCTGGAAACGTCCCTAGAGATTGGAGTGGAACATTGGATTACATGCTCCCAATCCGCACCTCCCTGAGCCACCGCAGAGGGATACTATGGTCAAATGGTATCAAAAGCAGCCGAAAGGTCAAGGAGAATATGCATGGTCATCTCTCTCCTGATAAATGCCATCAACCAGGGCAGTTTCAGGGCCATGACCAGGCCTGAAGGCAGACAAATGGAGCCAAATATTCAGATTCATCCAAGCATGCCTGAAACTGGACCACCACCACCATCTTGAGCATTTTGCTACAAAAGGAACATTTTCCGATGGGCAATAGTTGTTTAATGCTTCTGGGTCCTTAAAGGCAGACGGTACCCCCCTTTTTCTCCAATGAAGCATCAATCACTCCCAGAACCCAGCCTGTCAATTCCCTTCAGCTAGCCTTAAGAAACCAAGATGGGCAAGTGTCAAGGGAGCAGGTGGTTGGGCACACATCTTCAAGCAGCTTTCCCTCATCCTCAGGCTTCAATAATCACAACTGATCCAGTACAGATGGAGCCATACAGTGCACTGGATGCCTCCACTGGACTTGGTCTAACTCTGACAAATGCCTCTCAGCAAAGCTCTGCAGGATAACTACCTGCAGATGCAGTAGTGGTGAATAAGTAAGCTTTCTTTGCGCCCCCCTTCATGTTTTAGGTGCAATAATGCAACCTTGCATGTGTTCAGACTGAGATTTATGCCACCTACATTGTGGCACATTGAAAAATTCTGTAGTGGAGGAAAAAGCCTCTCCTCCTTACAGAGGGGAGGAGTTGTGAGCGGGAGCCGTTTCCCGCGTTGGCAGGGGGCGTTCCGCCCCTGCCCAGCTGGCATGGCCTGGCTGCCGTGCCGTGCCCCCAGGTAGCCAAACAGTCAGGTGGAGGCTTGGGGGGCGGGGTTTAGCTGCTCAAATGCGGCTGTGGCAGGGCTTCCCTTTCATTGCGCTGCAGGTTTTGTTTGTGTATTGGAGGGCAGGGTGTGGCCATCGCCTACCCCTCCACTTTATGGGTATTCTGGTAAAGTAATCTGGTGGTCATGGATCCTGTCCAATGCCCTTGGTGGTGGCTAGGGCCATGGCACGACCCCGGTGACATCAGGGGGAGCTTTCAGTTGTATTTGCATCAACAGGCTTCTCCCACTGGTGGTTAACGCTTGTTAGACTCACCCCTCCCTGAGGGGGTGGAGTCATGCTCTGTTGTTTTATCCAATGCCTAAGCCAATATCTCTCACATGCTGTAATCAATAAAGTTGTGGCCTTCTTTTACCCATTAACCTAATATACTGTGTCCATGTGTCTTTCTTATCCTCAAGCAGGTGGCGGGTCCTTGAATCACAACTAACTCTGCAAAGTTTCCGTATGAGCAATTGTTCAGTACTGCAAGAAACCAGGTCCTCCAATCACATTAGACACAAAGTGTAAACTGTAACATCAGGATCTGATGGCATGCTAAGGTTATACACATGACAGGGGGGGATATGTAATTCCGCATAGATATGATCTGAGATAATTTTAGAGTTACCTATAGTATTATCCTACTCTTGTCAATAAGGTTAGTAGTTTGTACTTCAAACTTCCAGTCCAAGTCATCCAATAGTTCCTGCAGCAGTTGACCTTTTCTTTAAGAATAAAATGTCAGGCACGACTTATGTAGGGAAAAAGAAAGATTTAATATATATATATATAAAATCATACTTTTTCCATCTGTGGGGTCTCTTGTGGCTTCATCTGAAATCTTCTCTGAGACTTTAATAGTTTTTGAAGAATCCCCCAGAAAGCACTAACCCCCAATGGTTGCATCAAGACCTCTTCTTTTTCTTTAAAGACTTCTGCTCATCTGCTCACAGAAAAGGAAAAAAAAACACCACCAGGTATTCTCCCTAGAATACAAACTTGATGTACTTTAAAGTCATTTTGGCAATAGGATCCCTGGTATAGTTTGCTTCATGTTAGCTAGGGTGGAAAAAATAAGCTCTAGTTTCTTTCTCTCTCCATAGAACCATTCACTCATTTATTGAAATCTATGGGATAAATGTTGGCTTTCGCACCCTCTGGGTTCCTCTCCACCCCTGTTTGCCATAGTATGGTCATGGGAGGTACACTCCCCCCCCCACCTTGCTGTTCTGTCCTGTTTAGCCTATCCACTTTGAATGTTGGCAGCCTGAGGATGGCCACCTTGGTAGATTGGTGTCTTGTGGAGGCCAGAATCCTTGGCATAACCCTGTCAAAAATTTCAGCCCTCCGGCAGGAAGTTAAAATGGATATATACCCAATGCCTGAGCCAAAATCTGCATACATCTGGAATCGATAAAGTTGTGGCCATTTCTAAACCAAATCGTTGTCTGTTTGTACTTGGTCATCACATCTTAGCTATAACCACTGCATGGGAAGGGTAGCACTGAGACTGATACTGCAATACCTGCTTACTAAAATGTTAAGACAGACATATTGAATTCAGGGTGCTGGCAATATCAGACAAGTACTGAGTCACAGATGAAAATCCCCACTCACCATCCAAGATGTTTTAGATCATTGTTTATTTATTTTGTCAAACCTACCAGTCACTTCTTTTCTTTCTTTCTTTTGCAAAAGTAACTCCAACCAGAAACAAACAGAACATACATTAAAACCAGCACAAATCAAAACATAAAAATAAGCTAAAACACATTGACATTTTAAAAAAGGCAGGGCGAAAGCATCTCATTTACTGAAGGAGGCCACAGAAAATTAAAAGCCAAAGGCTTGGTAGAAAAGAAAGGCTTTTGTCTAGTGTCTGAAAATATATATATAATTATGGTGCCAGACGGGCCTCTCTGGGGAGAGCATTGCACAAGTAGGGAGCCACCACTGAAAAAGACCATGCTAGTGTTGCCACTCTCTAGGCCTCCTGTGGAGGAGAAAATGTCCTCAGATGATGACTGCAGGGTTCATATGGGGAGAGGCAGTACTGGGGTGCTGGGGAATAAAGCTTTATACAGAGATTATCTCTCTGCAAAAAAGACAGATGGATTGTTACTGTACACATGTTCTGAATATCAAGACAACTCCAATGGAAGGGTGACGTAGTTATCAAAGCAGGTTGATCTTACCTGAATGGATTTTTCCTGATTCCTGTCTTGCTCCTTAATCTCAATGAGAGGCTTTATTTTTTACCTAAAAAATACTTTTATCACATATTATATGCATTATGATGTGTGCTATTATATGTACAGTGGTACCTCCGGTTGCAGACGGGATCTGTTCTGGAGCTCGGGTCAGATCCCGAGGTTTTTGCAACTGCAGGTGCCTGTTCTGCGCATGCGCATGTGCACGGCGCGGTAGAGTGCTTCTGCGCATGCTCGCATGGCGAAACCTGGAAAAATACTTCCAGGTTTTCCGTGTGCGTATCCCAAAGGATACGTAACCAGAGGTGCTCATCAGTAGAGGTACCACTGTATACTATTATAGGCATATTGTATGCATCTGCTCTCCAGGTTTCCTAAGGTAACCAGCACATAAACAGTTGCATACAGCAATGCAGAAATCTGTATAAAATTGTGTAAGGACCTCAGCGTCCAGGCAGAATGATGGGGGTGGAGACGCTCCTTCAGGTATACTGGACCAAAGCCGTTTAGGGCTTTAAAGGTCAACACCAACACTTTGAATTGTGCTCGGAAACGTACCAAACATACCATTGGTGATGGTTTTAAAATGCTTTAAAATGTTTATTATTATTATTATTATTATTATTATTATTATTATTATTATTAAGAAATGTCATGTTTCATTTGTAAATAATCAAGTGGTATATAAATTCTGTTAAATAAAAAGAAACAATACCTTCAAAACAGCCTTGGGCAGTATCATATTTGCTTCAGCGGCTCAGTTTTTGGGAAAGGCACTTATAACAGCACATACTGATACTGTTTAAAAATTCTCCCTTGCTGTTTTCTCTTGAGACTGGCAATTAGACCTGTGAAAGAAACACAGCTTTTTCTCTCCTGTTACTGGTGGTGTGATGATAGAATCAAAAGCAAAGAAATATATGCATCAGGATATCAATACGGAGTTTGTCTGAATTATCATTTGAAATGGGGGGGAAAGTGTTTGATTTGTATTCCTCCAGCCTTTTGTCAATCAACAATATTCATGTGTCTCCGTATAGAGAGCACAAGGCAGCACATTTGTTGTGGAAGACAAACTTGCATTAATATGTATTTATTTTCAGCTGCCTCATCTAGTCTGGTTTCTCATCAGTGTCCTTTTTCTGTAAGATTTTTCTTGATAACCACAGACTTCTGAGAAGCGTATTGATGTAAATTTTGGAAAAGTAGAAAGATGCAACAGTCGGCTTTGATTAAATTTGGAACCAGGTTGTATAGTAGCCTCGTGTGAAGAATAGCAGTTAATTAAAAATTAAGAGAGGCACTACAATTCTTTGTTAAAGCTGCCATATAAGTGAAATTAATGACCTGTGCCATCTGACTTGGTTGATCTTCCACTTGCTTATTCCACCCACAACCCATTTTGGAGATTACAACTGCAGATCATGTTTCTTCATTGCATCTCAACTGACCCTTTGACTCTGAGCTTGAGCTGTGCTGGTGCACCAGTCAGGTCTGTGCATACATTGTTATGGTGCTCATCTCACTTTCAGGCCAAGGGAGCCAGAGTTTGTCCACAGACAGCTTTCTGGGTCATGTGACCGGCATGACTAAGCCACTTCTGGGGCAATGGGACACTGTGACGGAAACCAGAGCACCATTTACCTTCCTGCCACAGCGGTACCTATTTATCTACTTGCACTGGCGTGCTTTCAAACTGCTAGTTTGGCAGGAGCTGGGAGAGAACAATGGGAGCTCACTCCGTCACACGGATTTAAACCACTGACCTTCTGATCAGCAAGTCCAAGAGGCTCAGTGGTTTAGACCACAGCGCCAACCCACAGCCTGCTTCTCTGAATATGGATAGTACATAGCTAGATCAGAGTGATCCTGTTTAACCAAAGGGACAATCAAGACTCCTGTGTGTTTATATTAGCCCAATGCCTTCAAGTTCATCACCAATTTCAAAGGGTTGTTCTGGCCAGACGATTTCAGGAATGCGCACACCATAAGTAGCACATATTTGCAGATGGCAACATCAACGCACATGTTGGATATGCATTGATCCTTTTAATTTTAGAGGGGGAAGGATGACCTGTTCCACCCCAGAGTGTTCTGTGAGTGCATTTCTCATCATGGACGTTACGTAATAGTTAAACATAACAATCATACCTTAACTTAATATATTTATCGTGGCACAACTGGCTGTGCTTTGGGGAAGCTTCTTTCGCCATGCCCAGAGAATAGCTTGAAGCACTAGAAAACACCTTCAAAATGATAGGGGATTATGACCGAGCACTGAAAAACTCAAAATTTTATGTCAATGGTGTAATATTGACCATGGGCCACTGAAAATTCATAATCTGCCTGCAAACCTCCAACATCAGGTAGACGCTTGCTAGAAATAAGAAGAAAATGTCTTTGTAGCTGATCCACTAGGTGGCAATCTTGTTCTATATGTCTTGGCTTCCCCATCTATATCCTATAGCTAGCCAATAGAAAACTTTACTGTTCTCTGCAGAACTTGAAATTTTATACCTACTATTTTTTAGGCCTGAATTATGTATAGTGGTTTTATTATATGCACTACCATCCACTAGGGAGAGCATCACCAAACATATTTTCTTTTGGCCCGCAGCGGTTAGTGTCATACCGAGTGAGTGCTATTGATGGAAAGTCAGCAGCGTACGCAGGCCAGTTCCTTCGCCTATTCGGGTGCACAGAAATAATGCTGAAAAATGGCCGAGGATTTGCAGGGAGTTCTGCTCTCTGTGTTTAAATCTGCAATAATTCATGTGACTTAATGTTGCCGGCTTCAGATCAGTGGTTTGCCACAGGGAACCCCTATGGTTTCCTTGATGGAAGAAGTGAAAATTGTATTTTTAGGTTTGGGGTGGTGAGCCAATGGTTATAGCCAATGTGGTGCCTCTAGAAATTGGTGGGCTACATCTTCCATCATCCCTGAGCGTTGGCCATGCTGACTGAGGCTTATGAGAGCTGAAGTACTGGATGGCACCAGCTTGGATGGCTGGATGGCGCCAGCTTGGCTACCTATGGGATATACCTTTTCAACTCTCCTCTTCTCCTTCCTTCTTGGTGGTAATGTATGGTGGGGCACTATGGGTAGGGCTACATTGCTTTCCTGAGAGCCAGCATGGTGTAGTGGTTAAGAGCGGTGGACTTGTAATCTGGTGAACCTGGTTCGCTTCCCTGCTCCTCCACCTGCAGCTGCTGGGTGACCTTGGGCTAGTCACACTTCTCCGAAGTCTCTCAGCTCCACTCACCTCACAGAGTGTCCCTTGGGGCTCACTGTAGACAGAGGGAGGGACCTGACACAGATGGATAGGGAGTGAAGGGGAAGTTAAAAGCCAGTCCAGGCAACTGCTTCATCTAGACAGGAGCAACCCTTATAAGTCTCTGTGTGTTCTCTGTTCTGCTTCCTTAATCAAGAAACTAACTGAAAGTTAGACAGTGTTTCACTGTCTTTCTCGGATCTGCAAACAACCTGTTCTCCTTGACGGCTCCCTGACAAAGCCTTGCCACTTTCCTTCCCAGCAAGCAGCAGCAGCAACTCATGGTGTTTGGGAGCCAGAAAACCATATAGCCCCGCTGTGCCACCCCACTGACCTTTATTGCTTCCTCGTGGAATTTGTAAATATAAACTAAGCAATCCCTCAGCGTTTTGGTGCCTGTTGCAGAAAATCCAAATGGAAGGCCCTTCTACTAACTCCTGCAACCCACTGGAACATTCTCTTGCACGAGCCCCACTCCAAACGATCTACCTGGTTAGCTCAGCTGGTTAGAGTATGGTGCTGATGGTGCAAAGGTTGCAAGTTTGATCCCTGTATGGGACAGCTGCATATCCTTGCATTGAAGGGGGTTGGATGGTCCTCAGGGTCTCTTATAACTCTACAATTCCATGATTCTATATTTCTTGCTCAGACACACATGCCCCATTCATTTTATTAGGACTTACACAAGAGAATATGAAGCAGAGTGTGCCTATCAGTCCAATGAGGTGTGACCTGTGATGGCACTTCAAATCTCGTACCTGAGGCAGCTACTTCACCTTGCTGTGTCATCAGGCCCTTTCTGCTGGTCATGTGAGACCACTCCTGAGGGCTTCCATTTTAGGATAGCATATCTCCAGCAAGGAGATTTCTGACTAAACACCAGGAAGAACTTTCTGACAGTAAGAACTGTTCGACCATGGAACAGACTCCCTTGGGAGGTTGTAGTCTCTCCTTCCTTGGATATTTTAAAGCAGAGGTTGGATGGTCACCTGTCATGGATGCTTCAGTTGAGATTCCTGCACTGCAGGGGGTTGGACTTGATGACCTCTGGGGTCCCTTCCAACTATGATTCTGTGGAACGGTTGTTTCATCTACGCCATTCATCTGTTTCTTGTGTTTCTGTGTCAGGTGTGAGAAACATTGATCATGAATCAGAGACGCCTGTCTTTAAAAGACATTAGGATATTAATCCAACTTATAAATAGCTGCAGTCTTACAGACGTATTTAACTGATCATCACTTCTAAAATACAATTTCAAGGTTGACAAAATATGCTCCGATAAAAACTGCATGCTGCTCAATGTAGCTCCTGTTCATTTAAAAGCCATAGTTTTTTTCCCCTCAGTAAAAAAAAAGAAAAAAAGATGCCTTGAGCAACATTTCTGCATTTAGCACCATTTGTCTCCTTTTTTTTTTTCATAGTTCTAACACATGACATCTTGTCCCTGAGGAAAAGAGGTTTGTTTTTAGAGGCTTGAAGTAATCCACCCCTTATACACACTCAATTTACAAATATTAATAAGATTTCTTGAAGGCTTTACAGTCCATTTTTGACATTCTTAATGAATGAGGAATAACATGAAAATTGAATGTAGCAGTGTGCAGCAAGGTAACGCTCATTGAAACAGAATTCTGAAAATTTGTAATTTTTGTGGCGAATGACTAGGAATCTCCATAGAAGAATAGCAGTCTGTGATGCTGTGCTCCTTCCCAATTAACCTAATTAAGACTTCATAGCGTAACCACCTCCTGAAACAGATTTACAGGTAGATAGAAAAGAGGGTTGGGTACAGACTTTCCCCAAGACCCCAAGGCGGAGTACAACAATTACAACACAGTATTAGAAAAGGTAGGGAGGCGGGTGGCACTGTGGGTTAAACCACAGAGCCTAGGACTTGCCGATCAGAAGGTCGGGGTTCGAATCCCCGCGACAGGGTGTGCTCCCATTGCTTGGTCCCTGCTCCTGCCAACCTAGCAGTTCGAAAGCAAAGTGCAAGTAGATAAATAGGTGGGATAAATCTGGCGGGAAGGTAAATGGCGTTTCTGTGCACTGCTCTGGTTCACCAAAAGCGGCTTAGTCATGCTGGCCACATGACCCAGAAGCTGTACGCCAGCTCCCTCGGCCAATAAAGCGAGATGAGCACTGCAACCCCAGAGTCGGTCATGACTGGACCTAATGGTCAGGGGTCCCTTTACCTTTACCTATGGGAGTAAAACGGCATTTGCTTCAGGGTAAATATTAATAAAAGGTATAAAACAACTAAAACTCACAGAAAGAAAGTAGGTCTCAAAAATAAATATCTCAAGTGCCAAAAGCCAGGGGAAAGAGGTGTTCCTTCAGCATTAGCTTGATATTGGCAGTTTGATTTTCAGTCACTTTGCTGCTTCTTTGATTAATTTAACCTGGTACCATCTTTGTGGCCTTTTTAGTGTCAGATGAAGAAGTCTTTGATCACCCAGGCCTTCAGTGCTAGATTTATGTATAAGCTAAACAAGCTATAGCTTAGGGCCCTACTCTCTTGGGGCCCCCCAAAAAAATTAAAGGAAAAAAAACCTGGATGTAAATTTCCAAAATATAAGATAAAAAACAAATTAAAAAAAACTACATACAGCAACAGTGATTTGTGTTGTGTAGGCTCCCATGATGCTAGCCTGCTCTGCTCTCTAAAATATCACTGGTTTGCTCATTTCCATATATAGGGTGCCTACATAAAATATGTATTTTATGATAAAATACATATTTTGTTATGTGCAAATGGCTTTAGATACCTATTAGTTCCATAAAGTACCATATAGCATATGTACCATATAGCATAAAGTACCATATAGCATAACACAAAAAACAGCGACAATGTGTTGTTGACAAAGGACAGCTGGACATATAAAAGACCCTATTACGTTCAGTAGCTTAGGGTCTCATCAAACCTAAATCCGGCCCTGTAAATAACTTATGTTCTGGTCCTCTTTTTTTTAAAAAAAAATGTTTTTAAATGTTTCATTGTGGTTTTAGTTTCTAATAGCTTTTACCATTACATATTGTATTTTTAATTTTTCCGCCTACTTGTTTTGTGAGCTGCCCAGATAAATTGCATTATGGGTCGCTGCGTGAATTTAGTTGATTAGTAAGAAATAACATGATCTGACTTATTTGACCCCACAACTCCCTGCATTCTAGATTCACCAGATCACCCACCCCTTTCTCTCTGTGTCTGCACCCCTAAGTAGAGTGATCTGTGTAGGTCCACTGTAGGATGTTAAGAGACACAGTACTGAATAAATACCCTTAGGATAGCACTGTCTGTTACATAGAAATGCCTACAAGTGTGTGTTTTTTTTGCCACCAGAAGGATTGATCATGTACCAGGAGCTGCTCAGAACTGGGTGGCTTTACAAGCAAGTAACAGACTTTCGTAAGTGCTGAGAGAATCTCTTACATTCTGTTCCCCAGATCCACTGCAGAGCAGAAATAGCTATGGAGAAATGCATGCTGCTTCAAGGATATCTCCCTAATTGAAAATGTATTTCAAACCATATATTGCTGGCGTCAGGCTGGGGTTAGAAGAGAGGGAGAATTATCAACCACACGCTTCCCTTGAATAGGAAGGGAGGTGGGGGAAGCAGACAGCTCGGGGTGATTGTGCAGAGGAAGCAAAAGCAGCATAATGAGAACCCATACAGAGCGCAGACGTTTACATTAAATACCATGTCTTAATAAAATAACATTTAATTAGCAAATGCCATATTGGTGCATGCCTTAACCTTTAAATCCTGCAGCTATTTAGGAGCTTGTAAGAGATATAAGACCTGCCATTAGCTGAATGATGGTCTCCAGGAGAAAAGCGTGGCTTATTGCCCCCTCTCAAAATGAGAATGATAAATTATGGCAGTAGCACCGAACAAGACTGCACCTAAAGCGAGCTCAGAAATGCTTTGCCTTCGCTAAACTGCAGCAACGTCTATGTTGCCGGGCATGCGAGCTCAATTTTTGTTCTGCTGGTACCTGCCAGGACACCTTCCAAGATCGAAACAGGTCCTGATCTTTCTGAAAATCCTCTTCTTATGCCTTCGAACATCTTGATAGACTTAAGAAGCAATGTCAAGCAGGAACGGGGAGTCTGTGAAATGCAATCCCCCCCCCCGATGTTGATGGGAAACAATTCCCATCATTTTTTGCGGGCCATTTTTTGCATGGCACAATCAAGAAAAAATAGTGTCAACAACATTCTAACAACTTTAGGGCTTCATACAATTATTAGAAATAATAATCGCCTTCCACATACACACAGTTGGAATCTGGAAAAAAAAGTGCAGCTTATGTTCGGGCTGATACGGTATATATATATTTAAAAGCAATACTAATTATACTAATAATACTAATTATAATAATAATAATACCCCGCCCATCTGGCTGGGTTTCCCTAGCCACTCTGGGCGGCTTCCAACAAAATAGTAAAATACAATAGTCTATTAAACATTAAAAGCTTCCCTAAACAGGGCTGCCTTGTTCCCTGTAACTTGGCTTCTCTCAGCAAGGGAACTGCCAGAAGGCCCTCGGCGCTGGACCTCAGTGTCCGGGCAGAACGATGGGGGTAGAGACACTCCTTCAGGTATACTGGACCAAGGCCATTTTGGGCTTTGAAGGTCAACACCAACACTTTGGATTGTGCTTGGAAATGTACTGGGAGCCAAGACTGGTGTTATGTGGTCTTGGTAGCCGCTCTACAAAGTAGACACCTGTGGCAGAGACCCAGCTGGGAAAGACTGTCAGAAGAATAATGCATTCAATTATTTCCGGAAAGCGCCTATTGTATGTTGACACGAAATGTATTCCACAGAATGAGGGCAGCCACACTGAAAACCCTGCTCTGAGTTACTGAGGAATGGGGTTTCTGATCTCTTTGGATATACCTTGGGTTACAGATGCTTCAGGTTACAGACTCCACTAACCCAGAAATAGTACCTCAGGTTAAGAAATTTGCTTCAGGATGAGAACAGAAATCGTGTGGTGGTGGCACGGTGGCAGCAGGAGGCCCCATTAGCTAAAGTGGTACCTCAGGTTAAGAACAGTTTCAGGTTAAGAACAGACCTCCAGAACGAATTAAGTTCTTAACCGAGGTACCACTGTACCAGTGTCTTACTGGATATATAGAGAATAAAGCAGTCTGTTAGTACCAATACCTTGAACATAACTTGGTAGGAAATGAGGAGTCAGTGCATGTTGTTGTTAGTTTACTTCCAAAAGCAACCTGGCCCCTACTGCAGCCTCTGGACCAACCTCAAGGGTAGCCACAAAGCGAGGGCACTGCATTGAGCCAACCTTGAGGTTACTAATGCAGTGATAACTCAATGGCTGGCTGGTCAGGTGGGTTCTAACCCCCCCATGCCATCTGCTACTGATGCTGCTCACCAATCAACAGAAAAAGTGTTACACCATGGATGGAGAAGGTTGTCCCTCAACTGATAAAGGTTCTCCATCCCTGGCTTAGCAGGGTGCACAATGATAGGAAGATTTGACACGGCTGCAAACCTGACAGCAAAGGAGCCAGCTCTTAGGTCCCTTCGGCCCCCTGAATAAAATATTTGAAGGGGCTGCCCCTCCCCCCAAAAATCAATGGGCATTGTCATTCAAATGGTTTGTGTGCACTGCATCTTGTGATCAATTATGCAGGATGGGGCTTAACTCCCCCCCCATATTTTATTCTAGTTCCTGACAGTGTCAATGGAAGGTAATGTAGAATCTGCTGCTATTCTGCACTTGCCTGGATTGTAATGTCTCCCGTTCTGTTGAAATCACTCAAGGCAAGTTTTCACTGTTCACTAGTATCTGACATTAAGAAACATGTACGTGTATGTAAACTGTATGAAGGGTTCTGGAGAAGAGGTTCAAAAATGAAACTACTTTGAGCTAACAACCCTTGTTGCTCCCCCCCCCCTTTGTTTGCTGCTGGCAGAAATTTATTTTTAATTACATGGGTGAAGTGGGAGGATGAAGAGACATTAGCAAATAACGAGATATTCTCTTTCATTTTAAACCCACTTTGCAGATCCGCAATTTTGCCGTCACCTGCTATGTGTTTGCCTTGACAAGGTGCCTGGTCTCTGTTATAGAAGGCGATGTTCTGTTACCTTTCTCATTTAAAGGGAATAATTTGCTTAGCACAGAGTCGTCGTAAGCAGACTGTCAGTGAATGACTTTTATCTGGAGTTTATATTAGAGTGTGAATGGTAAAGCCATAGATCTTAAAACAAACTGTGTTCTAAATCTGCCTGAGTGTTTTAGCCTTGGAACAGAAGCCAAAAGGAATTTGGATTTAACTCTTCACAAAAACCATGCGGGTGAATTATTGATTTTGTCCTATTTCCCCCTGCCCTCAACTTTGCACTTCTTCCCTTGACTTTGGAATTCTCAGGAAATATTGTCACAAGGTAGCTTAAGGCTGGGTTGGGGAACCTGTGGCTCCCAGATATCTCCTCTCTTCCCTGACCATTGGCCATGCTAGCTGTGGCTGATGAGAATCAGAATGTGGAAGGCCACAGAATTAAATCCATGATTTAAATAATTCCTAACAGGATCTGAGGCTCCAATACTTTGGCCACCTCATGAGAAGAGAAGACTCCCTGGAAAAGACCCTGATGCTGGGAAAAATGGAGGGCACAAGGAGAAGGGGACGACAGAGGACGAGATGGTTGGACAGTGTTCTCGAAGCTACCAGCATGAGTTTGACCAAACTGCGGGAGGCAGTGAAAGACAGGAGTGCCTGGCGTGCTCTGGTCCATGAGGTCACGAAGAGTCGGACACGACTAAACGACTAAACAACAACAACAACAACAACATCTAGAGCTTTTCTATTGAGACCACGAGCCCAGACTCGGTTCACGGTGGGAAAATGACCCAGCTCTTTTGCAACTGGAGGCTGCATGGAAGATATTTACAAATTATCCAATTTAGGAAGAAAAAGATAGCAATTGCATTGTTCATTTCAGCATTAGCAGTGTCTGTGCAGAACCTAAGGAACTGAGCTACACTCTGTTCTTACTTTAACATCAATATCAACAATAAGGTAAGGAGTCTTGTTGAACCTCATATAGATGGAGATAATCCCTTAAGGGATTATCTCCATCTATATGGGACTTCTTAGTTGAGAAAATTTGGGACTTCTTAGTTTAGAAAAAAGGCAAGTGAGATGTGGCACTACAGAAGTTTATAGAATTATGTGTGGCATGGAGAAAATGGATTTTTTCCCCTCCGTCCCTCATAAACTTGTGGTTCTTTGCACAGCTGAACTGTGGAATTCACTCTCATGGGTAGCAATGATGGCCACTAACTTGGACAGCTTTAAAAGAGGATTAGACAAATTCATGCCTACTAGCCATGATGACCATGTTCCATCTCCACTTTAAGAGGCATTATGTTTCTGAATTCCAGGTGTTTGGAATCACAGTTGAGCAGCACTGGCACCATCTCCAGGGGGCCCTGGGGGTGTGGGTACCCACAAAAGTTTCACTGTGGGTGCCCTGCCTCCACCCGCCACTGGCTGCTGCCTTACCTCCCTTCAGTGGGACTTACACTCAGGCAAGTGCGTACAGCGCTGTGGCCCAAGACCTCAATACAATCCACACTTAAATGGAAGCAAATTAATTGGATGTAGCATAATATTAATGTTTTATGACATGAAATTTATTACGGTCAGAGACCAGCTTGTGAAACACAAATGGAACTACAATCCCAATAGCAAAACAAACATTTAAAACAATATACAACAATGGATTTTAAGTTTAAAAGTGTGATAGGCATATAAACACATAAAAAGATAGACTACCTTAGAGAAATGATTCAGAGTCGCCCATGGATCCGAGTTTGGGAATTTTCTTAACAAACTAGATTGAATCGGGGGATAGTCTGCGCCTACAGATCAGTGCGCAGAATCTGGCGACAATCCGGGTCGTCTTGTGGTCTTTTCCTAACAGGAGATCAATTTTTTGCTTTACCGGGAGGTCAGCAAGCCTCAACAGCAGGGGGCCAATGGTTTCTCTACGTGCCTCATCGTAAAAGGGACATCTAAAAAATATGTGTTCAGGGCTTCCTATATCCCCGAATGGACAGGCGCAAATTCTCTGGTCATATGGGACTGTTTTAAAGGATCCTTCCAAGACCAGCGACGGCAGAGCCAAGCTTCTGGCAAGTGTAAATGCCCTTCTTGCATTTTTGGATACAAGAAAAAAGAGATAAGCTGCTGGTGCAACTATATATCTCTTGATTTCTACAATTTTATAGTCGAGGCACCTTAAGCAGTCCTGTTGTTTCTCGGTGTTTATAATTCTTTGTATTAATGTTTTATGTTTTATTATGATTTTATATGTGTTGGAAGCCACCCAGAGTGGCCGGGGCAACCTAGCCAGATGGGCAGGGTATGATGATGATGATGATGATGATGAATGGGGAATGGGTTGAAAATGCTTCATGATTAGGAGGACTTTGCTTCTGGTTTATTTCATGGCATTCTCAGTCTAATATTTGTTAGGGGATCTGATGCCACATTTAAATATTTATTTTGACTTGTCTCGTTGGTATGTGGCATGGCATGTATTCCCCCCCCCCCTTCCTACAAGAGAAGGTGCTTTTAGAAAACTCAAAGAATTATCTACACTTTAGAGAGCTTCATGTATATTCATTAAGCCAATACTAGTGCTGGATTCTCTTAAGCATGCATTAAGAATTTATGGTTTCATCTTTTATGCTCCTGAAACAAGAAATGTTCAAAACGAGTGGGAGATATATTTTTGAGCATCTATTGTAAGTTTTTACCGCAACAGAGTGTTAAAGTTCTAACAACAAAAGGAAATTTCAGAAATGAATGTACACAGGCTTTGGAACAATGAATGTTGGAGGAGAGTATTTGAGGAATACTCAACAGTATGGGTAAGAAACTTACCTGAGGCTTTTGTTGCAGAAACATTTAGTCTGATTTTGGAAAACAAGAATAATGAATGCTGAAACAATGCTGCGTTGATCTTACTTTCAAGTGCTCGTAAACACGGGATACAGCCCGACTTTTAGACATAAAAACATGACAAAGATTCCTCCAGAAGAACAGTGAGCGACGGCATCTGGTGGATTTCAAAACCCATGTTATTCTTGAAAGGATATGGAATCAGCCATGTTGTTTCAAAGAGATGCCCATGTGTCTCTTTATTAAAATATGTAAGGCGCTTCTGAACCAATTTGTAGAGCAGGCTCATGGTGGAGCAAAGCGAAGAAAATTTTCCTAACCTTCTATACACCTAGGAGCCAGCTCTAAATTCATCTATTTGCTCTTGACTGTATAGTGCACTGATTCACTCCTGCTGCAGCATATGGGCAAATTACCATTTGGCATTTGAAGACATTTTGATGGACTTCTCTGAGCTGGATGATTGAAACAAATGGAGGCAAATGGTGATACTTCCAATGATTTAGTGGCACAAAGCAAGCCAATAAAAGTGATTCTCTTGCAAAGGAGGATATTGTGCCATCCCAGCAACACAACATAGCTCAGTGTGAATATGGGTGATAATGTAGATTACAGACTGGAGCCAGTGGAGCCCAGTAGATAAAGATTGGGCTTGTGGTTGTGAAAAAGACCTGGACCCTCTTCTTCATTTGTTAAATGCCCACAGAGGGAAGGGGCATTGTGGAATTGTCCTGGCTAGCTCCACCCCATAGGTCGAGAAACATGCATTGTCTAGGCCTCTAGGTGACACTTGATCAGTGTCAGGTCAAAGGAGGTCTACTGTAAACAGATTTGTGTGTCAAAGCCCCAAGCCACCCCCATGAGAATAAAGACACAAGGACACAAACTTTTAGGTTAATGTTAATGGGCAAAATTTAGGTCACAACTTTATTGGTTGCAGAATTTGAGCAGTATTGGCTTAGGCATTGGCATCAGCAAACTATATCTGACTCCTGCCTGCCTTGCAGGGAGTCTGGTAAAGGTAAACCACCAGTAGGGGGAGCCCCGCCAATGTGGATCAACTCGAGCATCCCTTGGGTTCCCGCTGGGGTTGTGGCTAGGCCCTAGCAACACCCCGGGCTTTGGACGAGATCAACACCCCCGGATTCCTTTAACGGAATAACCCTAAGCTTGGAGGGGCAGGTGATGGCCACACCTCCCCCCCCCACAACGCTATTCCAATGCCTAACTGCCAAACCTTATAAAGTTGTGATGATTACTATGATTTAGGCAAAAACCAAGTGGCCAGTGCCAATTTGCCAAGTGGAAAAAGTCCTACCAGGCCCCTCAACGGCGACCAACTGAAGTCCATAGCAAGGCCAATGACGCAACCTGAACAAAGGGCAGAAGGGTGGGAGATCCACAGTGCGAGGATGAAAAGGGGCAATGCAGCGTCATGCTGAGGATTAAATTGCCCCGGACACCCCCCTCAAGCCGCCCGATTGGCTGCTTGGCTAACTGGCATGGCCGGGCCTCCCCAGTGTAAGGCAGGACACAGTCCCACTCCCCACGCTGAGGGGGGAGACTTGGTGGCTCACCCACAACACGTCCCCACAAAGAGGTGGAGCCGATTTATACATGCAAGACTCACTCCACAATGACAGAGACCCAGGGACAAGAATCCATCCCTGTGCAGCCCCACTTCAGATCCACACCAGCCATGCATCAGCATGGCCAACACACACACACACATTGGAGTCTACGGAGTCTGGGCTAGCCTGAATATTCTAGGGAGCCCTGTTGCATGGTTAATGTACAATGTCTGAGGAGGACTGTGCACTTGACTGTGCACATCTTCCATGGGCTGACTGGGCAATTTACTAAATCTCACCTTCGTTTCCCCCCTCTGCAAAACAGGAATAATAATGGGAATAATGCTTCCTAGGATCCATTGTGAAATCAAATAATAAATGCGAGAAAGGATTTTGCAAGCTGAAAGTGCTACTCAAAACTATAAATAACAGTGGTGCGGTAATGTAGTGGTAATGTAGCAATAATCCAAGACTATTATGATTACTTCCAAATGCTTTTTAATGTTTAGTTTCTAAGCATAAAGCTTTAAGCACAATGGCATGTATTCCTTTACCAGAATAGCTGTTTTTCTTTCTGTCTTAACAGCGCCGATATTTAACAGAGTCTGTGAATTTCAAATGCTCTTACCAGCGGCGCCAACTATTTTATGTTTACTCTTATATTATGGGAGCTTAATTGGAAATTTGCTCATCAAGCTATGGAGAGTTTAATTAAACTCAATGAAGAAATTACCAAGTCATAAAAGGAGCTGCGTTAAAAATGTGCTATTTTGGTTCCGAAGTCAAAAGAATTTTTGTGCTCCCTGATGGTCCTATTTTCAGAACAATAAAGCCCACCTCTAGATGATGCTAATTTAATTATTGGCAGTGTCTTCTCATTCCCATCACATGGCTGCCTCGTGCTCTAAACCCTGTGGCTGGCTGCCTCCTTGCAAAGCAGAGTTGAAGAGAGGATGATTTGCAGAGGAGAAGGAGGGGGGAAGAGATGCTTAAAAGGATGCTAAGTTTTAATCCAACCTAGTTTTAATTCAATAGTGTTTGTAGGCAACTTCCTCACCACTAACTGTGGTGTTGTTTTTCCTTGCATTCCTTTATCCATCCATATTGAACTTTAAAAAAACAAAACAAACCTCAACACAGGTATTTATGTCTTGATGATGTGTACATAAAATAATGTGCGTTATTTTACTTTTGACTGCATTCCATTTCTACTCACTGTGCTTTAGCTACATATTCTTTCCTCTGCCAATAAGCTGAGGCTTACAATTCTCTGTCTAAAGTTGTGTTGTTTGCAGAAGTGGCTCTCTGGGTGGGGCAGAGTCGGTACATTAACTTCCCTGTTTGACTCTATTAATAGGTGGGCAGAATAATCCTAACCACCTCTTACACCAGGCTGCGGAGGTTTGGAATGAGTGGAGGTGTTTTTTATCACATGTAGTGGAAATGTAGTGTAATTAAAAAATTCAGGGAAATGATATATAATGAATTAAAAAAATGTTTAAAATAACCTTTGTTAAAAAATCAGAAGCTTTTTTTTATTACGAATTATAGGTACCAAGATCCCAAAATAGCAGAGGAAATTATTTATGTATGCTTCAACGGCCGCTCGGATGCTGCTTGCCCAGAGATGGAAGGAAGAGACAATCCCGACCAAAGAAGAATGGCAAATCAAATTGTAAATAATGTGGTCACTGAGGAAATTGCTATTGAAAAAGGGACACGACAGGGGTGCCCAATATCCCCATTACTTTTCATATCTGTTCTGGAGGTGTTATTAAATATGATTAGAGGGGACCAGCTGGTAAAAGGGATTCAGGTCGGAGCTAAACAATATAAGTTGAGAGCGTTTGCAGATGATTTAGTTTTAACTTTGCAAGAGCCAGACACTAGTACTAAAAGAGTTTTGGAGATAATACAAGTTTTTGGTCGAGTAGCAGGTTTTAAGCTAAATAAACAAAAAACAAAGGTACTGGGAAAAAATTTAACAGTGGAGGAAAGAGAGAAGTTTCAGAGTGAAACCGGATTAATGGTAGCAAATAAAGTGAAATATCTGGGGGTTAATTTAACAACTAAGAATGTGAACTTATTTAAAGATAACTATGAGAAATGTTGGACAGAAATTAAGAAAGATTTGGAAATATGGTCGAATTTGAGACTTTCCTTGTTAGGCCGAATTGCTGTTATTAAGATGAATGTTTTGCCAAGAATGCTGTTTTTGTTTCAAACATTGCAGATTGTGGACAGAATGGACTGTTTTAAGAAGTGGCAGAAAGACATATCGAGATTTGTCTGGCAGGGCAAAAAGCCCAGAATAAAATTTAAGATATTAACTGATGCAAAAGAAAGAGGGGGGTTTGCCCTGCCGGACTTAAAACTGTACTATGAAGCAGCAGCTTTTTGCTGGCTGAAAGACTGGCTACTTCTTGAGAACACAGACATTTTGGACTTAGAAGGGTTCAATAATAGGTTTGGTTGGCATGCATATATATGGTATGACAAGGTAAAAATTCATAAAAGTTTCAAAAACCATATTGTTAGGAAAGCATTATACAATGTTTGGATTCGTTATAAAGATCTGTTGGAAAATAAAACCCCTAGGTGGTTGTCACCAATGGAGGCCAAGGAAGTTAAAAAACTTAATATGGAATCTAAATGGCCAAAATATTGGGAAATTGTAGAACAAGAAGGTGGAAATGTGAAATTACAGAGCTATGAGAAATTGAAGTTTAAAGTAAGAGACTGGCTTCATTATTACCAGATAAATGAAGTTTTTAAACAGGACAGGAAAATCGGCTTCCAAGTGGAGAAGTCAAAGTTAGAAACAGAATTGTTAGAACCCAATACTAAGAATCTTTCTAGAATGTACAATTTGCTGCTGAAATGGAATACACAGGATGAAACGGTTAAATCAGCTATGATTAAATGGGCATAGGACATTGGTCATGACATTATGTTTGCTGACTGGGAACAGTTATGGACCACCGGTATAAAATTTACGGCATGTAATGCCTTAAGAGAGAATATTATGAAAATGATTTATAGGTGGTACATGACCCCAGTCAAGCTTGCAAAAATTTATCATTTGCCCAATAACAAATGCTGGAAATGTAATGAAACTGAAGGTACTTTCTACCACCTTTGGTGGACGTGCCCAAGGATTAAGGTCTTCTGGGAAACGATATATAATGAAATTAAGAAGGTGCTTAAGTGTACCTTTCACAAAAAACCAGAGGCTTTCCTCCTGGGCATAGTAGGCCAATTGGTGTCAAAGAAAGATAGGGCGTTCTTTATGTATGCTACAACAGCAGCAAGAGTTCTACTAGCAAAGTATTGGAAGATACAAGAACTACCCACGCTGGAAGAGTGGCAGACGAAGGTGATTGAATATATGGGACTAGCAGAGATGACGAGCAGAATCCGTGACCAAGGGAAAGAGACGGTGGAGGAAGACTGGAAGAAATTTAAATTTTATCTTAAAAATTCTTGCAAAATTACTGAGTGTTAAAATGTCATGGGTAAAGAATAGCAGATTTGCAGCGATATGATTGGATAAGAGGAAAGGAAAGGGTTATAGAAAGGAATGCATAGGTAATTTAGACCAGGGGTTGCTGAAAAAAGTTTAAAACAGGGATGCAGAAAAGGGAGGCATGGGGAAGTCGTTGAAATTGGGTACACGAAAAAAATTATGAAATTATACATGTTTTTATGTTTGTTTGTCAGTGTTTGTTGTTTGTATTGTCTTATATTATATGTGAAAAACCAATAAAAATTTTATAAAAAAAAGAATGGCAAATCAAGTTGATGGGCTATGCCGAAATGGCAAAATTAACTGGGAAGCTCAGGAACCAAGAAGACAAGGAATTTAAAAAAGAACGGGAAATGTTCATAATGTACGTACAAAATCATTGCAAACAGGTTAAAAGATTAGCAGGATTCTAAACACACTTGTAATGTAACAGAAAGTACAGATAACTTAGGCAGATGACAAATTGGAGAAGTATTGATATGCAGTTGAAAATAGAATTAAGAGGACCCACGGATGGGATGGGGGGGGGAAGTCAGGAGATTCAGAGCAATCTCGATATGTGGAATTTGTATGATCTTTTGATGTAAGTTTATTCTTTCTTTCTCTTTTCTTTCTTTCTTTTTGAAACTCAAATTAAAATATATATATAAAAAAGGAATGAGTGGAGGTGACCCTCTGCTCAGTTCTCCGGGCTGAGCCAGTGGAACACTGCAAGTATTGGTGGCCCAGATGCACAAACAGACATCTGCTGATCTGCACTTTGCTCTTGATCTCTTCTTCTTTTTAAGAATTCTCTTCTCAGAACGATTGCTGCTTTGCCTGATGCTCCTTCCTACGTCAGCAGCTGAACATCAAGAGAATTCCGCCCACATGGGTTGCTGTGACAACACGAGACTGGGCGGCACTTGCACGGTTGCTAACGATGTCATCCCAGCAGCCTATGTGGGCAGAAGTCATTAAATGTTCATGTACCAGTGTGGGAGAAGCAGCAACTGTACTGGCGAGGCAATGTTGAAAAGAGGTTGCAGAGTTCAGATCTTGAGATGTATAGGGGAGAGAGAGATCTCTCTCTGGTATACAGTAACATCTGGACACATTTCTCTTGCTTTACGGCATGCCAGCCATAGGTGTTTGCCAAGTTAGTAAAGAGTTGTCTCTCTGACACTTCCTTATGTATGTTGAAAGCCGAGTTCTGCACATGTCTTATCACATATGCATGCCACAGCATTTCATGTGTAGATTGAGTTACAATGGCAGACTTTACAAGGTGTTTCCCTATACTTTTGAGTGACTGCTTGTAGACATACTCTCTTAAGCACATATCCAGTGTCTTTCCATTACTTCACAAGCAGAAAAGCGTCCCGTAAAATATAATTAATTGGAAGGGAACAATATATTTTTAAAAGACTCGCACGGTGCATCCAAATGGCTCTAGTCTTCTCACTGTTTGCTGCAGCTTTTTATATGCTACCCATATAGCTACGAGCTCATTTCACTTCATTTAAATCAATTAGAAATCCCCACAGCACTGCAATTAGTGAAATATACTTAACAGAATCAATTGATAAACATTCTGAACATCTCATAATATCGCAGCTAGGAAAAAAACACTCAAGTGCAAACTCTAATTGCCATCAACAAAAAAATAAAGTGATCCTCAGAACTTGAAGAGCAATGCACATGCATAATAAGTTGGTGTGTGATACGCGAATAATTATCCAGTCCAAAAGGAAACAATGGAAGAACTTTGTAGGTTGTCTGGGTTCATTTGCTCCAGTTGAGAGGGCAGGCTGGTGAGGCCCCCTAGATTTAGAGGCCAGAGTTGCCCTGCCCTTGCATGAAGTCTTGGGTTTGCAATTTTGGGAGAGGGGAGACTGCCTGCTGGGGAGCGGGAGGGCTGGCGAGGCCCCTAGATTTAGAGGCTCTAGGCTTCAGCCTACTTAGCCTATACATAAATCCAGCATTGGATGTCCCTATTTTCACCAGAGAAATGTTGGAGGGTATGGAATAGGACACCCCAGGGTTTTTTTCAGCCTCAGTTCCAGCACCTCTCGGGTGGGTGCCATTGCCATTCTAAGAGAACAAAGGAGTTGTTCCTGGTGAGTACTGGCACCTCTCTTTCTAGAAAAATATTGTACTGGACACCCCTATTTTCATTAGAGAAATGTAGAAGGGTATGTAACCCTCAGCCTAGCCTATGTCACTGGTTGTGAGAATATAATGACTGTGCTTTGGGCGGGGTGAAGGAACACTGTCAGGGAACTGCCATCGGTTCAGGAGGGAGAGAGGAAAAGCCGAATGGATTACAGAGAGCCTCCAAGGATCGTGGGAAGCAGCTTCTCCTCAGCGGAGGAGAGTAACCACCTCTCCAGTGGAGAGGAGCTGCAGGGCTCGGAGGAGGCGAGGCGGTGCCAGGACACCTTGCCTGGGCAAAGCGGGGAGGAGAGGGGTCCTCTGTTACCCACACCTTCCTTGCGCAGTAAGCCTCCGCGCAGAGAGGGGAGGCGCAGACTGGGCGTCAAGAAATTTAAGGACCGCCCACTCACAGATGCTGCCAGTATATGAGCCAGCCATGGGAGAGTGGCACTCTGGACAGATTAAGTTTATTTTTGCAGCTAAAGCAAGGCATTACAGCCGAGCAGGCAGGTATTTGCCTGCTTGCTCTCGAGCAACCACTGGAACCTTTACAACCATGTATGGTGCATTGAGCTCCTAGGAAGAAAGGCAAGATATAAATTTAGTAAATTAATAAAGTATAACTGAAATCATATTCTCCTCATAATTCCTGAATTATGCAATATGGTTTTCAAAACATGGGTTGATTGTTATATATAAAAAAGTGAGTTGTGATTTACCAGAATTGCAGTTACCTTTTGGCAGTTATTTTAGCTTCCAAGGATATCCTGCTGAAAAGTCTGGGTAGTATCCTCTGACAAGCAAACTATTAAAACATCAGTACAAATTAATTAGCTTTTGATGCAGAGTCTTACCGGCTTTCCCCTGCCTGCAGAATCTTTTTGTAAAAATCTTTCCTCTGAGACGGAGTATGTTTTTCTATATAGGCTTAATTGCAAATTAACTTTCATTCATTACAGTTCCAAGTTCAGAAGGAGACATTACTTGTCCAAGCACAAGGCCCTTCACATTATCCCGCAGTAATGGTCTTTCAGAAAGAACCACCAGGTTTTGTGTGAGACGGGGGGAAATAAATGTGCTGGCATCTAACTAGGGAATGAGTTTTCAAATTACTTCAGTTCTTGCTTAGCTGGCACGCTAAGTTCCTTTTTTCCAATTATGTCATGAATATGAGCTGAAATGTTAGGTATTCAGTGACAGGCTGAGTTTCGTTTGGGGGCCTAAATGAATGGTGATGTCATCTAAAAGTCTTGCCCTAATCTTCGATAATGTGTCTCTGAAAACTCAACCCTTAGGCAATTCCTACAAATATGAAGTTATTGCCTAAAAGATAGTTTTATGTACTTATCTGATAAGAAGGATAATAGGCTCAGTTTACCCATTGTGTGCAATGCATTACATTCCTCACTGAATAATCTAGTGTGCTCACCAAAGGTCTTGGACTACAGTTCCCATCAGTCCCACTGAGCATGGTCAATAGCCCAAGGATGATAGGAGTTGCAGTCTAAAACATGTAGAGGAGACCACATTTCTTACCTCTGATCTAATATGAATCTCTGCTCCAAGCAATCATGCTACAGTGCACCTGTGATTTGCTTTTGAGTCCCAGTATTGTTTAAAGCTGGGCACACCATAGTTTTCCATACATGTGGTAAGAACTTTGTAGATTGTGCTGTTCATTTTCACTAGCTAAAATGACCTTACTGGAACCAACATCAGGGCTGGCCAAAGACATTTTGGCGCCTGAAGCCAAATGACAGCTGAACCTATGACAGCTTAGCAATCATGACTTGAAAGGGTCTTAGCAATCGTGGCTCTGTTACATCTGAATTTACAAAATCATAGTCAAACCACTGTTGGCTGCTTCTCCTCCTCCAGAGGCTGCTGTACCATGAAGATGGCATTGAGCATATGGAGAACAAATGCAGTTAAGGAGCTCTAAACTATGGTTTGCTTGCATAACATAGCCCACATGAGGCTGCAGCAGAAGTAGAAAAGGGCTGTGGGGCTGTGCCTTTAGTATTCCCACCATCACATAACCATCACCAGCTTTTCTATGTTTTAGTGTAACTTCTACAGCAAGTGGGTCTTTTGAACTCATGGAATCTCTTTGCATGATTAAAAAGCATGATTAATTAACCCTCGTTCCGGATGGCCGTTCTTAACGTGAAACTGTTCTTGACCTGAAGCACCACTTTAGCTAATGGGGTCTCCTGCTGCTGCTGCACTGCCGGAGCATGATTTCTGTTCTCATCCTGAAGCAAAGTTCTTAACCTGAGGTACTATTTCTGGGTTAGTGGAGTATGTAACCTGAAGCGTATGTAACCTGAAGCGTATGTAACCCAAGGTACCACTGTATTAGAACAGAGGGAAGTTGGAAGGAGCCACATGACAAATGGGGACAGGCCTCGATACGTGGCCCTGCTGTCTTTTGCTACCTGTGTTCCCCGCTTAGGGCTGCAATGTCTGAACAGGGCTCATTTAAGAGCTCAAAGCATGGCATAGGTTCTCAGTGATGGCATGCACAAACTGCAGTTTGCGATGAATTGAGCTATTGTTTTCTTAATACTGTAGGAACCTGTGAACGAAAAATCCCACATCTTAACAGCGATCTTGAATTTCAGTATAATCTATTCCCCTGTGATATATATATACAGATACTATTATATTGTAGGTATCTTCTGCACTGAATGCTGCTATAAAGGAGCAGAGTTTTATCGAGCATATTTTATGCAACTCATAAACTTGCATCCCTTCATGTAGTACCCATCTATTTTGCATGTGACCTTCACATTTGCCGCTTCCCCTTTTGTCTGCCGCTATTGTCAGACTTGAAATGTTTATGCAGGCACTGGAAATTCTGCATATGCTAATTAAGTCTCATTTATTACCATGTTTGTGTTGGGTTCTGGTCAAAGGTCAACTTCCCTTTATGAAAAACAACTATTTGCATCCATTAATGTGTGTGTGTGTATGTGACTCTTTGCAATGTTATGTCCATAAAATATTCACTTAAATCCAGAAGCATACAGCTGCTGCATGAAAGTATTAAAGCCAGGATTAGTCTGAAGAAGCAAGTGGCAGGTAACACACAATTTAAAAATGGGCAAATTTTATCTGTTGTACAGAATGGAAAATGTTACAGGATTTAGATGTGACATTCTGCTACAAAACCATATGGAACATTGCTGTCTCTGAGAAGATTGCATACCACCTCAAGGCCAGACAAGGATTGCCACATTTCAATATGTATGGTGCAAATTTATTACATGTAAAATATGCATCACTTACAGCAACAGTTCCCAATAGCATCTTTTGAACTCTGGAATTCCTAAATTGATCCATTGGATTTATTTGATGATGTAATATAATACCATCCATCTCCCCTGTTATTAAAATAAATATTCATTACATTTTGTTTTGTTTTGTTTTGTTTTAAAGCTGTCTATAATCGAACATTTCCTCCCTTATTGTCTTCTGACCATTTATATTGTGTAGCTACCAGGTCATCAGCACCATGGATAGCCTAAAGTGAGCAACTTCCTCCAACAAAGGCTAGAGATAAACTGAAGCCTTAGGAGTCTCTTCTTCCTTCATAAGCTCTGTTCCAGGCATGGCCTTTTGACCTCCTGATTTTGCTGAGCTATAAGTCCCACCTTCCCTGGCCACTGGCCTTGCTGGGGCTGATGGGAGTTGTAGTTCAGTAAACATCTGGAAGGCCAGAGGTTCCCCATACCTACTCTAGTCCTGTGGCCTGAAGACTGTGGATCTTAAAGGGCAAAACATCCTAGCCTGGTGTCAAGCACTTCTTTCTCTGTCTGTGGATTCCACTGTGTTGGGTCCCTGCACTGCTGGGCAGATGTGGTAGCTGAGGAGGTTCAGAGGGTGACATTTGTGGGGGTTCTAGTTCAGTTTATCAAGGCTCTAAACTGCAGCCATCAGCCTCAGGTTCTGAGACCACCAGCATCAGGAGCCTGACCCAATTTGCCAGCTGCTGGTACATGAGTACCTTCTCCTCCTCCAACACTGGGCTTGGGCCACGACATGCTGGCTCCTTAACTGATACTATTTAGACACTACTATCAGCAATTAATGTGCATGGCCTTTTAAACAGCCAGCTAGTTGTTGTTGTTGCAACCCTTTCCACACTGCTACAGTCTGAAATAAAATTAATACCACAAGGCAAGCTTCCTTTCCCTGGCCAATAGCAGCAACAGAGGGAGTGATATGTTGTCTGGGTCACAGTGAAGACGGGAAGTGTTAAACCCAGTCTAAAAAGTGTGCTTGTTAATTGCTGATATGCAATTAATGTTATGTCCTGCCCTACATTAACACACACTGTCCTTTATTATATCTGTGTTGTGCAGAAATTATACAGTTCATCCAGTGCTGCACATTATTCCTGGGTGTGCATGGGGAGAGGGAGGAATACACAAGCAGAACTGGATTAACAGCGTTTTGTTTTTAAGGGGCGGGATCAGGGCTGCCTGGGAGTGGGGCCCCAGCCAACACGATGGCTGGGACAAGTTCCACAGGGGGGGAAGCACTGGGACATCCGATCTCGGTGATCATGGGCAGAAGGCGGAGTTACGCTAAGACCAGATCATGTCATTACCGAGGAGGCAGGTTTAGTCGTTGTCTGAAGACTATCCCTGCCTCCGGGTCTGGCCTTGACCGGATGGATACTGGAATCAACAGGGGAAACCTACATGACCTGAAGGTGTTGCTGTGTAATGCCAGGTCAATGATGAATAAAACCACTGCCATCCACGACCTGATTGTGGATGGAGGATTTGACCTGGCATGTGTGACGGAGACCTGGTTGGAGGAAGCAGATGGGCCTGTCCTTGCCGCTGCTTGCCCACCAGGTTTCTCTTACACACAGCAACCCAGGTCATGTGGGCGGGGAGGGGGGGTTGCAGTGATTTTTAGGAAGTCACTAGCTTGCACTGGGCGTCCTACTGGGAAGATCCAGTTTTCTGAGTGCATGTTCTGGAAGTTGGGCAATAGGGGCAGTACAGGATTCCTTTTGGTGTACCGACCTCCCCGCTGCACCAAGGATTCCCTGTCTGAGCTGCTTCAGGTCGTGGCGGATTTTCTCCTGGAGACACCTAGTTTGGTTGTCCTAGGGGATTTTAACATCCATGCCGACACGACCTTACAAGGGGCCGCTCGGGACTTCGTGGAAAGCATGGCCTCCATGGGGCTGTCCCTGAATAAGTTTGGCCCAACTCATAGTCATGGACATGCCTTAGACCTGGTGTTCACCTCTAGTGACGTGGGTGATCTGACACTAAGTAAAAGTGAAACAAAAGAAGTGCCATGGTCAGATCACTTCCTGGTGCAACTGGACTTCTCCGCGACCCTTCCCCTCTGCAGGGAGGTGGGACCAATTCGGATGGTCCGCCCCCGCCACTTAATGGATCCAGATGGTTTCCAGAGAGTGGTAGGGGATGCTTTATCCCATGTTGATGGCCTTTCAGCTGATTCCCTGGTGGCCCGCTGGAATGCGGAGTTAACCAGGGCTATCGACTGTCTGGCTCCGAAGCGCCCTCTCCGATTGCATGGAGCCCGGACAGCCCCGTGGTTTTCTTCGGAGCTGAGGGCGATGAAACAATCGCTGAGGCGGCTAGAGCGTCGGTGGCAAAAAACTCACTCCGAATCTGACCAGACACAGGTTAGAGCTCAACTTCGAGCCTACCAAGTGGCGATAGCGACAGCGAAGAAGACTTTCTTCACCGCCTCTATTGCATCTGCAGAAAATAGTAGCAGGAGACTCTTTCAGGTGGTTCGCAATTTAACGGAACCACCTTTACCACCGGGGCCTTGTAAAGACCCCAAGATCTCCTGCAACGATTTTGCAAAGTTTTTTGCAGATAAAATCACTCATATTCGGAAGGAGCTAGACACCACCGTGGGAGCAGGGCTGGGGCGGGAGAGTGCTAGAGCTCTGTCTGGTCAAGTTGCATGGAATCAATTTCAATCCGTTACCCCCGAGGATGTGGACAGGCTGCTTGGACGCGTGAAACCAACCACCTGTCTCCTTGATCCTTGCCCATCCTGGCTAATAAAAGCAAGCCGGGAAGGGCTGGGCGATGGGCTCTGCGGGGTGGTGAATGCTTCCCTCTGTGAGGGAACATTCCCAGATCCGCTGAAAGAAGCGGTCATTAAACCGCTTCTTAAAAAAACATCTTTAGACCCGGCCAGTATGGCCAACTATCGCCCAGTCTCAAATCTTCCATTCTTGGGCAAGGTGATTGAGCGCGTGGTTGCTGAACAACTCCAGGCACGCCTGGAGGATGCGGACCATTTGGATCCCTTCCAATCAGGATTCAGGCCTCATCATGGGACTGAAACTGCCTTGGTCGCGCTGGTTGATGATCTCCGGCGAGCTAGGGACAAAGGTGAGAGTTGTTTCCTGGTTCTGCTGGATCTCTCAGCGGCCTTTGACACCATCGACCATAACATCCTTCTGGACCGTCTAGAGGGGCTGGGAGCTGGGGGCACTGTCATACAGTGGTTCCGCTCCTTCCTCCTGGGCCGTGTTCAGAAAGTGGTGGTGGGGGATGAGTGTTCAGACCCCTGGGCCCTCACTTGCGGGGTGCCTCAGGGTTCCGTCCTCTCCCCCATGCTTTTTAACATCTATATGAAGCCACTGGGAGAGATCATCAGGGGGTTTGGACTGGGTGTCTATCAATATGCAGATGATACCCAGCTCTACCTCTCTTTCAAATCAGAACCAGTGAAGGCGGTGAAGGTCCTGTGTGAGTGCCTGGAGGCAGTTGGAGGATGGATGGCGGCTAATGGATTGAGGTTGAATCCTGACAAGACAGAAGTACTGTTTTTGGGGGACAGGGGGCGGGCTGGTGTGGAGGACTCCCTGGTCCTGAATGGGGTAACTGTGCCCCTGAAGGACCAGGTGCGCAGCCTGGGAGTCATTTTGGACTCACAGCTGTCCATGGAGGCGCAGGTCAATTCTGTGTCCAGGGCAGCTGTCTACCAACTCCACCTGGTACGCAGGCTGAGACCCTACCTGCCCGCGGACTGTCTCGCCAGAGTGGTGCATGCTCTGGTTATCTCCCGCTTGGACTACTGCAATGCGCTCTACGTGGGGCTACCTTTGAAGGTGACTCGGAAACTACAACTAATCCAGAATGCGGCAGCTAGACTGGTGACTGGGGGCGGCCGCCGAGACCATATAACACCGGTCTTGAAAGACCTACATTGGCTCCCAGTATGTTTCCGAGCACAATTCAAAGTGCTGGTGTTGACCTTTAAAGCCCTAAACGGCCTCGGCCCAGTATACCTGAAGGAGCGTCTCCACCCCCATCGTTCTGCCCGGATGCTGAGGTCCAGCGCCGAGGGCCTTCTGGCGGTTCCCTCATTGCGAGAAGCAAAGCTACAGGGAACCAGGCAGAGGGCCTTCTCGGTAGTGGCGCCTGCCCTGTGGAACGCCCTCCCATCAGATGTCAAAGCGATAAATAACTACCTGACATTCAGAAGGCATCTTAAGGCAGCCCTGTTCAGGGAAGTTTTTAATCTGTGATATTTTAGTGTATTTTTGGTTTCTATGGAAGCCGCCCAGAGTGGCTGGGGAAACCCAGCCAGATGGGCGGGGTACAAATAATAAATTATTATTATTATTATTCCTTGCCATTTCCACTCAGAAGTAAATCCTATTGAATTCAATAGAGTTAGGATGGCAGTCTACATTTACTAAGTTGTGACAAGAGTTAGATTGTTGTGTGTCGTTGGGTTCCTCATTAGAGATTCCTGAAATCCCTGTTGAGTGTACAATATTTTCACTGCCGTAGACAATAATACAACTCATGGACTGCCTAAGGTTGCCTGGCTCCTCCTGCCCACATTTCCAATCTCAGTCAATATGGTCCTTTTCAGGGTACCTTTTTCTATTCCCCCTACTTCTCATTGTGCCAAATGTCTGCACCAAATACAGAGTTTGGATTTGATATCCCGCTTTATCACTACCCTAAGGAATCTCAAAGCGGCTAACATTCTCCTTTCCCTTCCTCCCCCGCAACAAACACTCTGTGAGGTGAGTGAGGCTGAGAGACTTCAGAGAAGTGTGACTAGCCCAAGGTCACCCAGGAGCTGCATGTGGAGGAGCGGGGAATCGAACCCAGTTCACCAGATTACGAATCCACCACTCTTAACCACTACACCACACTGGCTATTTCTTTTAAGCATCTGAAGCTAGAGTCTTCTAGCTCTTGTTGTTGAGATGGATGGATGGAGACACCAGTATGTTTTTGTTGCAGGGTTGGTGAACCACCAGCCCATGGGACTGATACGGCCTGCCAAGCTTCTTCTTAAGGCCCACTATCCCTGGATGCAATTTACTGGTGACAGCACCAGTGATGGGATTGCTCAGGGTTGGGGAGAAAACCCCAAACCAATGTGTGCTGCTTCTCCTTTTTTTTCCTGCCAACTATTCTGAAAACAGAGCAAAGTGCTCCAAGCTGCTGTGGTTTTCCCTGTTTGCTTGGAGATCATCACCAGCACTTGCAAAACACTGCAGCAGATTGAAGTGCTCCTTTTTGTTTCCTGAACACTCTGGTCTGTTGTGATGTTTCCTGAGTGCTGGTGATGATTGCCAAGTGCTCAGGAGATATTGGAGCAGATCAGAGCACTCTTTCCTGTTTTCAGAGCACTTGATGAAGGAAAGGAGAAGAGCTTGGTGAAGGGAAGCCAACAATGTCTGGAACCAGTGCCTAGCTATCTGCGGTGTGTGTCTGAAAATAACTTTACAGCCACAGGGCAACCCAATGAATATTGCTTGCAGCCAGCTGCATCTGAATCAGGGTTCAGAGATAGGGCCAGGTTGCTAGGCAATGGAGATGCTTCTGGGATTCTCGGTGTCTGTGAGCTGTGCTGTGGTCTGCATCAGGGATTCCCTTGAAATAATGTCACTGCCCAAATATTGAGAGAAGAGGTGTGCTCACGCACACGTTCTGTGCACATGGTATGATCTGTGGTATGTGCATGTGCAAAAGTGTGGGCAGTCACACCCACTTTTTGTTCACATCCACAGGTGGCAGGTGGCCATTAGAGTGTCTTCAGCAATGTCTTGGGATGAGAAAAGCATTGCCCAGCCCTGTTAAATAACACAGTGGGTTGGCTCTCATGTTGACACATACCGTATTACTTAATGCCCCATCAGTTGCCAATTCTTCACTGGAAGACAGCACTGAAAAGTGTCATGCTGAAAGTGATCAGGCAGGTCTTCCTGGGTTTTACCTGTGATGGCTTAAAGGCATGTCACTTGATGCTGCAGTCTTTGAGTAATGAACACAACTGCAACAGTTTCTTTTTGCCATTAAGTCTGAATCTCTGTTATGGCTTGGTCTCTCCCACAAATGCAAGACAACTCTGGCTGTTAATTGTTTCAGATTTATTGCTAAAACAACAAAGTAAGACGGAGCTCCTCTACTCATCGTCCTCCCCAGAAGATGGAGTTACCCGGACTGAGCTCCTCCCCATTCCCCAGCAGGGAATTTCCTGCATTCCAACATCTTGTCCACTATCGTAGTTCTCACACATCTGTCTGTACCTTTGGTCAGAGCTCAGATTATAGCTGCTCCTCTCTGCTTTCTGCTGTTAACTGTCCTCTCCCTGTGCCTGCTTCTTCTCCTCCTGTCAGCACCTGAGCTTCGCTGACAATCTCCTATCTTTTGCATTCTAAGAAACAGAACCCCCCCCTCTCTCTCTGTGTGTGTGTGCGTGTGTACAAACATACACATGACTGTGATTAACAAAACAGTTTTTTTAAATGTGGCAAAAATGTTATCAGCTGCTCTGATAAAAAAATGAAAGGATGCTTCTAAAATGGTAGTTATGGATCTTTAAGGATAGAATGATCAGAAGGGCTACATTCACTGAAGTTAAATGATGCTGGTTAAATCTGCCTCATATAATCAACATGCTTAACTCTAATTAATGCATGAATGGGTTAAGACCATAGAGTAAACTCCCCCTCACCTTGGGAGGAAGGGTTACCAAATTCCATTTTCTTTCACTTCCACCATGTGAACCCTACCAGTAAGGAGGTCAAAGCAGGATGCTCCAAGCTTAGACTGTGTGGCCATATTTATGTTTCTATTCAAATCATTTAGAAACATTTATCATTTTGAAACCTAAGTTATACTGTCTTGCTGCTGTGTGGAAAAGCACATGAATCTAACCTTTGAAGAGTTTTTAAGCAAACCATTTTAACTTGTGCTAAGGGAAGTGGGGAACTTTGAAAGCAGCTTACAAGGGAATATTTTAAATATACAACAACCTATACTTTCAAACTTCACTTTGCTGCATGTTTTGTGATTTTAAATCTCTGCTGGGGCTGTCTCACCAAAGAGTAAGTAAAGGTAAAGGGACCCCTGACCATTAGGTCCAGTCATGGCCGACTCTGGGGTTGCGGCGCTCATCTCGCTTTATTGGCCGAGGGAGCCGGCGTACAGCTTCTGGGTCATGTGGCCAGCATGGCTAAGCTGCTTCTGGTGAACCAGAGCAGTGCACGGAAATGCCATTTACCTTCCCGCTGGAGCGGTACCTATTTATCTACTTGCACTTTGACATGCTTTTGAACTGCTAGGTTGGCAGGAGCAGGGACCAAGCAGCAGGAGCTCACCCTGTCACGTGGATTTGAATCGCCGACCTTCTGATTGGCAAGTCCTAGGCTCAGTGGTTTAACCCACAGTAGAGTACTTGCCCCCAAGCCAGGATCTGAGGCATCCAGGAATGTATATTATACCACTAGTTTTTATACTTTTAGCAAAACAAAATACAACAACCAACATATCCTCCAGGTTGAGGCCAGGCTTAATGTCCAGAAGTTCTCCCTTTTTGCCAATACTATTTGATCTCTTGGCATCTCTTCAGCAATAATCAATAAGTCTGATAGGTTGCGGTTCTCAGAACTGAAACGCTTAGCAACTGGTTGCTTCACTTTTTGAGTCAAAATCGCAGGTTTGTGATTTCTAAAACACAAGCAGAGGTCAACTGAAGTTTTACCTAAGTACAGGACATGACACACCCTGCTTTTTTGACTCAGTGGTATAGATTACATTGTAGAGTCTACAGGTGATGTTCTGTTTGATGTAGTATGTTCTTCCTGGCCTGGTGCTTTTGAAGATAGCTGCCTCCATAAGATACAGTTGATACAGTGCTTGGAATTAATACACACACATGTCTGTCTGCATATATGTCCACTAAATCACAGGAAAGATGCTGAAATACAAGGTTTATACTTTCCCTGCCACCAGTACAGCTGCTGCTGTTGCTTTATTTAGCACCAAGTGTGTACTGGGCCCATTGCAGGCAGTAGAAATGACACAGTGCCTGCCTGCCCAGAGGACTTACTATCCACATTAATTCCCCTGCTTCTATGAATAGTTACTGGCTTGACCGAGAGTGGCATCAGATGTTACAAGGTAGTGAGGAATAAGATGGACAAATTACTCCAGTGTAATGTTCAAAGGTAGGAACAGTGGGTTTCCCACCTCCTACTGAGATGTGTGAGTTGCTTCTTTCATTTGACACACATGAATCTCATTGTGAGGAAGATACACTGCTTTTCCTTCAGGTATTGCACCAGCAAAGCTGGCCATAAATGAACACTGCCAGGCTACTCAATCCACATACATAATAGAACAGGAGGAACTGATGTGGAAGCCCAGTTTGAGACAATCACAAGCCTTTCCCCTTTCCATAGTACTGCCCTAGCAGTACAGTGTAGGGCTTCTCCAACACAACCTCCAAGGCTAACATCACCAGGTTGGACAGAAAAGCTGTTGGGCAGTGGGATGTCTTTGAGACCCAACGCTGAGAACAGCCCCTCACATCCAGTTGAAGGGTGGACTTGCTTCCTGGTGAGTAGGATAGAACTGTTATGAATGATCACCACCATCTCCAACCTTGGCTGGTGCTGGAATGAATATGGGAAACCCAACTGCGGTGAGAAGCTATGAAGATCTGGTTTCAAGCAGCTTCCCCAAGGTGGACATAAGGTGTTGCCCAGTCCTAGAATTTTCAATGACAATTGGGAATCTTGCATTTATACTAAAGCATTGTCCAGTATTAGATTTACATGAGCAGGAACTGGACAGGATCAGTGTTCTGCAACTTTGAAGAGAAGAAGAAGAGTTTGGATTTGATATCCCGCTTTATCACTACCCGAAGGAGTCTCAAAGCGGCTAACATTCTCCTTTCCCTTCCTCCCCCACAACAAACACTCTGTGAGGTGAGTGGGGCTGAGAGACTTCAGAGAAGTGTGACTAGCCCAAGGTCACCCAGCAGCTGCATGTGGAGGAGCGGGGAAGCAAACCTGGTTCACCAGATTATGAGTCTACCGTTCTTAACCACTACACCACACTGGCTCCCCAGGTACTACTGGACTCCACTTCCCATCATCCCCAGCCAGATTAGCCAGTGGTAAGGGATAATGACAGTTGTAGTCCAACAACCTATGGGGACCCACGGTTGAAGGACATTGGGCTAAATGACCTTTGTGTCCCCTTCCAACTCTATGATTCTATCTCTAGGAGATATTGAAAGGCAACTGCCTTTGAATCACACTCTATTACATCTCCTTTCTGTTAGTAACTAAAATTCCCCTTTTAACACTATTGCTGAGACTATGTTGTTCTATTAATCTTGCAGAGGTGAGATTGATTTACTAATTCCTTTAATCTACAACATTGGCTTTCTCCCCAGGCAAGAGTGCTGTTTATCCTTCTTTTTCTAATTTAGGATTTTAAATAATGTCAAACAGCCATTTTTTTCAAAAAGGGGGGGAAAGACCCTCAACAGTCAATGAACTTAAACTAGTAACAGAAACAAAATACAACTGAAATTCAATTGGCTCATTCTCCTTTTAGTGCTAATAAAAGTTAAGGATCTTTACAACCAGGAAAAAAAGTTAATACATCAGCAAGCCCAGGTTTGCTGCTGTTAGGAAGGGAGCAGTTATTTTGGAAGACAGCGTCTGGAAGGAGAGACTTAAGATCCATTATATTAGGGTATGTTTTCTGGAAAAGGAGAGAGTGCCACTTTCTTAGATCTTGGATTTCCCTTTTCCAGCTGAAGTCTTAGATAGGGATGCCAGTTTTTGAACAGTCCCCTGTAGCTGTTCCTTTCACAGCAATTTAATTTGTAGCAATTAGCAAGTGATAACATTTAGCTCCCTGCCACGAAAAGCTTCACCCGCTGACGTGAGGCTATCAAACCTCAGTTAAAGGCGCTTGACCAGGCTAGTTTTATTCCAGCCAGCTGGCAACCCTAGCCATCAGAAGAAGAAGAGGGGCCATTTGCCATGGCAACAGCAAGTCTAATACAGCAGAGTTGTATAATCACCCTCTGCTAAGGCAAGTCCATTTAAATACTGTACTGCTGCAGTGGTTGCGTGTGAGCTGTTTGCCTGCCTCCAAAATAGGTTATGAAATCCTTTTAATAAGAGATAAATTAAGAAAGCACCTGAGCTGGTGTAGCTGAGTCTTGTGCCAGCCTCCTTTCACTCTTCCAAGCCATGCATTGGCACAAGGAAGTCCAGGAGAAGGAGGAAGCTGCAGCAAGTGCCCTCTTCTTCAGAACACAGGGCATAGATAGTTAGAGGAGGCAGTGAACAAGCCACTGGGGCTGGAAAGGGGAAGCTGGTGGGGCTGTCAGATTGAGAGGCAGAAATGATGGAGGGAGGACTCAGTGAAGCACTTAAACTGTTGCCGAAGAGGTGACTCTTCACTTATGACAGCTGGCTGAAGAATAAAGCTCTTATGATTTAGATAAGGGAAACAGAAAGTCCCCGACCAGAAAGAGGTCTTCTGGTAAAGACATAAGTAAAGCTTGTAAGGTAACTGTATATAAGGTAACCTGACTTCAGGTGGCATTCTCTTCAGGTGGCCACATTCAGGTGGCCTGTGACATATTTTGATTATGTGTTTTGTAGTTTTATATTCTGATTTTATTATTTATTATTATTATTTAATTTTAAAATATATTTTATTCGTATTTTCCACACAACAACAACACGAATAATATAAAAAATAACAATACACAAAACACAAAAACCAACATACAAAAAACAAAACAAAAAAGCAAATCCATATCTTACAAGTTAATAATATAAACACTAGAAAGAAAAACAAACATTGACTTCCACCAATCCCACAGCACCTCCTTTAACCTCTCATTGTGTCTTCCTGTTTTCCTGTTTTCCTTATCATCTCTAGCCTAGCAACTAGATATAAATCCCTCTTCCTTGTCCTTTCACTTCACAAGGTTATTCCAGACTCAGCCAGATTTCTGTCCTGAACCTTGGCTTTTAAGGTATTCATTTAGACACTCCCATTCCTTTTTCACTTCACTTTTTGGATTTTGTCTTATTATATCTGTCAATTTGGCTAATTCTAAATATTCTGAAAGCTTACATAACCACTCTCCCCTAGTGGGTGACTGATTCCCTTTCCAATACTTAGCCACCAGGATTTTATTCTTTGAACTACTCTGAGACCTGAGGGTATAGGGTGGTATATAAATAACAACAACAACAACAACAACAACAACAACAACAACAACAACAACAACAACAATAGTGTGATTGACAGTTGGGTAGCCCATGAAGCATACCCTGATAAGGTTCTGCCTCTGGAGCCAAAAACTTTCCCTATTCCAGAGACAGAACATTGTTACAAGTATTATAATTTGTAACGTAACAAGCCTGCATTTTTGAAAAACCAGGGTGATTGTGAGAAAGCGGGTGCAGCTATAGTATATAGAATGCAATCTAAAAATCTGCCTGATGTTGTTATTATTCAATTCTGCTTTAATCCCCATGTTTTTGGTGTTTCAATATAATCTACTTTCTGCCTTCCACACAGCAGTATGCTAACAACCTGCTAATCTAAACTACACCATGCTAAAAAAGAAAAACCAAACAGGCTGTACGTACTGATGGCCAAAGCTTATTAGCCAGACTTTATAGGGCAACAACTGGTAAACTAACAATTGTCCAGCAGAGGAGCATCAGCTGAAGCAGCATGGCTCATGTCTACTTAGGCTTATCATGTCTCTGGAATGTTTCCCTTAAAACAAAAGCAGGTTCCTTTGCTTTGATTTAAAGAGCCAATCCTGCCTTTACAGACTGGCATAATATTTTCATTATGTGATATTTCTGCATGTATTTTTATTTTATTTTTCAAAGTGGCATGCTCTGTCAAGTCTCCCATTTCTGGCTTTTCTACCCTTGTCTGGGTGTTTGCAACAAATAACCCTGTCACAGGAAAGAGAAAGGAAAACTATGGAGAATATACAACATAGAATTGCAGTAATTTCATTCTTTTTAGTTCCGTTTCGTTATCTGCTTTGGTTTCACTCAAGCTGGGGAAAGACAGACTATAAAATAAATGAAGGAATGTGAATTATGGTACTTTACTGATTTACCAGTGAAGCTGTGATACCTCTCCACTAGGCTGGCAGCACGTAATAAACCCCCGTCCAGTTTAACAGCCCGTAAACACACCATATGTTTAAAACCATAGCCTCTGAGACTTCTGGGAACTGTAGTTTAAGGGGGCTCAGAATTGCAGCTCTCTGAGGGATAAACTGTAATCCCCAGGGTTCCTTAAATGTATGATGTCTCTGAAGCCATGCCGCTGCAGTCACCGGTAAGTAATCTGCATGTGGACAAAACCATGCGTCCACATGCTCAGTGCTGCACAAATGGTTTAGGGCAGTGGTGGCCAAACGTGGCCCACCAGCTGTTTTGGGACTACAACTCCCATCATCCCTAGCTAACAGGACCAGTGGTCAGGGATGATGGGAATTGTAGTCCCCAAACAGCTGGAGGGCCAGGTTTGGCCATCAGTGGTTTAGGGGGTAATAATATAATTGTGTCACTTGATCCCTAGATTCATATCCCCCCTTTCTGCAGCACCTTCCTGCACACGTAGCCCCAGGTCTAGAAGATCAATCCATTCATAGAAACCTATCACCACACACATATTGCCTTTCCGGGCTTTAAAGCCAAATGTGCTTAATGTATGAATTGCAAGGCTGTGCAATTGCTTTGGATAAAATCCAAAACAAATCAGGGGCGTTCTGTAGTTGGTTTTTAATAAAACAGGAGGCAAGCCAAGGGGAGAAAGTAGAAACAAAGGGCTTGGAAACATGCATCTTAAAAGATGTCTCTTCCGTCCTCTACTCCCCACCCACCGCTTGCCTATGCTTTTTTTGTTTAGTCATTTAGTCGTGTCTGACTTTTCGTGACCCCATGGACCAGAGCATGCCAGGCACTCATGTCTTTCACTGCCTCCCGCAGTTTGGTCAAACTCATGCTGGTAGCTTCGAGAATACTGTCCAACACTCTCGTCCTCTGTCGTCCCCTTCTCATTGTGCCCTCAATCTTTCCCAACATCAGGGTCTTTTCCAGGAAGAAAAGGTGATGTCTCTGCTTTTTAAGATGCTGTCTAGGTTTGTCACTGCTTTTCTCCAATTTCCTTCTAAGGAAGACACCAGGAGGGAAAGAAGGATGGCTGAGAGCAAAGCCAGTACTGTCATTGGAAGGACTGCCATATTGCCTGCACCCTGTGCATATTAGCCCAAAATTTTCAGGGCTCTTACCAAAGGGCACTTCTGCATTCCCTTTGAGTTCCATGCAAATATTTAGCTCAAAAGACCAAGGGGTAGGGCAGCACAAACTTTTCAAAATGAAATAACTTTAAAGGTGCCTAGAGAGTTGCCGACAAAGGTCCATATTGTTAAAGCTATGGTTTTCCCAGTAGTGATGTATGGAAGTGAGAGCTGGACCATAAAGAAGGCTGATCACTGAAGAATTGATGCTTTTGAACTGTGGTGCTGGAGGAGACTCTTGAGAGTCCCATGGACTGCAAGATGATCAAACCTATCCATTCTGAAGGAAATCAGCCCTGAGTGCTCACTGGAAGGACAGGTCGTGAACCTGAGGGCTCCAATACTTTGGGCACCTCATGAGAAGAGAGGACTCCCTGGAAAAGACCCTGATGTTGGGAAAGATTAAGGGCACAAGGAGAAGGGGACAACAGAGGACGAGATGGTTGGACAGTGTTCTCGAAGCTACCAGCATGAGTCCGACCAAACTGCAGGAGGCAGTGAAAGACACGAGTGCCTGGCATGCTCTGGTCCATGGGGTCACGAAAAGTCAGACATGACTAAACGACTAAATAACTAAACAACAACAACAACAAGAGAGTAGCAGGTGGTGGGGTGGTGCTCAGACACTGGGAGGTCAGATGAACACTGCTGCCCCACTATGCTATCTGCTAGTGTGCTCTGCACAAAACTGCCTGGACTTATTTGACTCAAATTTGGCAGGCTCCATCCCATCGGAAGGGGCTACCAGACCTGTTAATTCCTCAAGTTGTGTTAAAGATGCAAAATACAAAACAAAATATAGAGGTTTGTTGTGATTCTCCCATTTTAAATTAATGGGGAATGTAAACAAAGTCTTCTATATGAAACAAAGCATCCCCATGAAGCAGGCTTCCCAAACCAAGTATCACATGAACCACATGTATGTGCGTATTTACAGTATGTGTAGGCAGGGCTGTGTGTGTGTGTGTGTGTGTGTGTGTGTTAATTGCACTACCCTCACGAATTCCCCTTTTACAGAGATTAACAACAGCACACACTCTAACTGATTTTGCATTAGTTGTTAGCACAGCCCGCCATGCAGGGCTGTTTGTTGTGCTTATTATTTAGTTGTTTTGCTCTTTGTTTGTTCCTGGGTTGTTGAGCTTGGCATTTTTTTATTTCTTATTTTAGGCTGCTTATTCTAGGTTGTGATCAATTCCTTTGTCCTCCTTTGGCGGGATGATCTGTAATGTGTTTATTAATCTCTTGGCATCCTTCAGAAGCTGCTATCATCTTGTCTTTGGCTTTTTTCTCTTTGTACATGTGTTTAGAAGTTCCGTCCATTATAGTTCTTTATTCTCCATTCATCTTATCCTTAAGGCTATTTAACTTGTTTTTGAATTCACAGCTCTTCAATACATTTCAGATTTCCTTTGTTACAGGATGCAAACTGTATTCCCTGCTGTATCATCTCTAAGAGTTTTTTGACCTTTGAAGTTGCACTACAGAATAAGATTATCAGGTGTCTCCTGCTTAGGGATGCAGAGGTTTTATTCTATCCATATTGATGACATCCAGGTTGTCTGCTTCCCTACGTCCATTGAAACATCTGCTTCTTCCTTTGAATACTAATAGTCGTATTTAGTTCTAGCCCTACAGTGCAGGGGCTGGCATGTCTGCTAAGGATGGAAGTTGCCAGGATGCCAAGAGAATACTGCTTGAGATGATTTTGAATCCTTCTCCTCGTCCTTCTTTTCATGCTTTTTCTTTTGCAAATTCTGTGTGCGACTTGAAGCTGTTTAATGGCCAATTACAAATGTTTTGTTTATAAAGAATTCGCGGATGAGTGTCGAACACTGGCTTGTTTGCATGATAAAAATAACATTGGGCTTCAAACTGTAGACAGAAGCTTGCTCTCCAAAATGAGTTCTAGAATATGTGGGTGTCTGTAAGTTCCAGGTGTGCAAGATTCATGTGCTGACAATTATCATGTTGCTAGTTATTTAGTTATTTATTTATTTCCAAGTATGCAGGTGAGCACATTATGCAAATTATCTAAAATGTGTGCATCCGTTCTAAGGACAACTGCTCCCATGCACTGAAAGGAATTGCACAGAGGGAATCCCTCAAGGCAAAATGACACGTAGCAACATATGCAGGGGACCATTGAGGATAGTAATGGTAAATACACTGTATTAATATAAATCCAGGTGAGCAATATCATCTGCTGATGAGATTATGGGTGCATTCAGAAGTGGGGAATATTGCATTAGGTTTCCCGAATATAATACGAGCACTTATGTCCCATTTTCTAACATTCTTTTCACACCGTGCTGTGGTCTAAACCACTGAGCCTCTTGGGCTTGCCGATCAGGTCAGCGGTTCAAATCCCCATGACAGAGTGAGCTCCCGTTGCTCTGTCCCAGCTCCTGCCAACCTAGCAGTTCAAAAGCACACCAGTGCAAGTAGATAAATAGGTACCGCCGTGGCAGGGAAGGTAAACAGCGTTTCCATGAGCTCTGGCTTCTGTCACGGTGTCCTGTTGTACCAGAAACAGTTCAGTCATGCTGGCCACATGACCTGGAAAGCTGTCTTCAAACAAACGCCGGCTTCCTTGTCCTGAAAGCGAGATGAGCGCCGCAACCCCATAGTTGCCTTTGACTGGACTTAACTGTCCAGGGGTCCTTTACATTTTAAAATTATCTGTTGAAATATGAAAATGTGGCTTTTTGATAGACATGCTAGCATGTCACCCTATGTTCCATTCACACCAGTGGGTGTGGTATTGCACAACAATGAGTCTCACTGGACAATGTCATTACTCCCCCAGTCTTTCCACATATGTGTGCTTCTGTTCCCCTATGGCTCACTCAAGAAAACTGCAGGAAAGAACTTTCTGATGGTGTGCCACCCCCCACCCCCACTCCCAATTTCATCACTTTACTCTTAGAATTTTCTGGGTTAATGGGGTTGCGAATGGATTATTTCTGGAACCAATTAACATGCAAATGAGCACGAAACGTCCACTGGATTGCCACAAGTGGCTTCAGCACCATGTGAAAGCTCAAATAATAACAGAAAAACAGGGGAAGCAGAATAAACTGCCATGTGAACATAACCTATATCTCCATTGTAATCTTTTGTGATATGTTATACAATTTCAAACTTTTGCCAAAGCACATTTCCCTTAGCTAGCCATTGCTACCTTGAAAATATCCCTTACTCTCCTCTTGTCTTTTACCTATCAGACTTGTAGTTTAGTTCCAAGGCACAAGATGCCTATTATTGGTTTCCACAAACCCAGTCATATTTCCCACCAACATTTCCCTCACTCCAATAATATCAAGAACAAGCAATAGCATTGTTTACTTGTGTCTAATTGGAAACGCCGTAGACAAAATAATCATCTAGGTATTCTAAGGCTTGTCTCTGTACTTTGTACTTTAATTTAGCTGCAGTGGGAATGCATTACAAAAAAGCCAGTATTTTCTCTTCACAATTGCTATTATCATGGAGAAACAGCCCTTGCTTCCCTGGTTGAGTCTTAGCAATAAAAGAGCATGTGAAACATTCAGGCCAACTACAAGGCTACGTAAAGTGGCTAGGAGGCAGGCTTGGAGGGCATCACAAGATGTAGCTATGATGCAACAATGACAGCAATGATGGCATCAAAAGATAAGACTCTTTGACATAACTGATTATATGCATGTATAAGAATGTTCCAAACCTGTTTTCAATAAGGGTGCACATCAGATAATGAATCCCTAACTGAAGTGGGCCTCTTTGGATAAATTTGGGACATGCCTAAGCCAAAGTGGGAACACTCCAAAGTACCCCGAATCAAAGCAGGGAGCTCTAAAGTGCTTTGAAAATATTTCTCCCCAAGTTTGCAATCTAAGGAAAATACCATGATGGAGGGGTAAGAGGGAGCTCAATTCTGACTTATAGGCCTAGCTTAAAATCAGGGGAAATATTTTATCAGGGCTGTGGAGATGGGATTTTGAAGTAATGTATCACCTTGTTCTTGTTTCATCTTCATCCTGTGCCAAATGCCTGTATATCCGCTCCTGTCAAATCAGCTTCACACTTAGTTTATGTGACTTTTGGTGCCAATTGAGCAGAACACAATGCGGAAACTCTTTTTTTGCATTCATCATAACTTCCTAGCTCCTGTCCCTACCTTTCTGAAATATTGCAGTTTATTTTCTTAGGGGCACCTCTACAATGCATGTCATTTTCATAATAAAATTGTTGCCCACAAACCTACAAGGGGAAACATACATCAATCTTAGTCTTTGCCCCATTCCAAATCAAAGCTGCCTAGCACAAAAATCTCTACTTTAGCAGGTTTCTTACCCAGGGGTAACTCATGTATGCTGTTCTCATACAATGTGTACATAAAACAACAGGGGGTGTTAATGGAATCCTTTTGTAACCATCCCAAAACTGCAGACATTCAGAAGACCACTGAAGTGATCCTTCTGAAATTTGGCAGTACTCATCCTGTCAAAGGGGGCTAGGTTGCCTGCACATTTCATCCATTTCTGTTAGAAAAATACAACAGTTATGGATAGCTTCTTCTTCTTCTTCTTCTTCTTCTTCTTCTTCTTCTTCTTCTTCTTCTTCTTCTTCGTCTGGAGCTTGAACTCAATAGCATTTGGGCCCTCTGCAACTCCCACCAGCCCTAGCAAGAATGGCCAATGGCCATGGGTCATGGGAGCTGTAGTTCAGCAAGATCTGGAGGGTCAAATGTTCCCGACACCTGATCTATATCCAGAAATATGCAAGCAGTAAGCCTGGGAGTTGCATTACATGGCCAGTAAGAGAGAGAGAGAGAGAGAGATGTTAAAATGAAAAGAAAAAAAGGCACATCTGATAATTTTCAAAAAGGAATTAGGGGAGTGGTCAGCAAAAAAGATGAGATACAGCTTGCTGGTTATGTGGAGTACAAAAAACCCTTCCACTTCTTTTTCTTTCTTTTAAAGAAAAGTTTCAGTAAGAGAAACAGGATATAATGTAGCTGGGACAGAAAAAGAAATCGACTGAAAGTGCAAACAGACAAGATTAATCATAAATGTTCCATTGGCTTTTTGATATTAACAGCTGCCCTTGGCAAAGGTTTTCATTCAGCATCAACAGGACTAGCCTAGCCCCGATAAGAGTAGTACCTGGCTCAAAATACTTGTGGAAAACTCCCAAGGTTATTTTTCTTATCATACTATCTTCAGGGAGTTTTAGTTCCACTTCCATCAGCACCAAGCTCACTATCTCGTTCCCCTATTTCAACCTTTGCCCAGAGCACAAATGCACCTTTAGAAGTAAATGGACCAAGATTTCTAAGTAAACTTTCAACCCAATTCTATACATGTTCATTTGGAATGAAGTCCTGCTGAGGTCCTCTGAAGTTACTCCCATGGTGTGGCTATTATTGCAAGCTTAGAAATCGTTTCATGGATTAGGCTACCTGTGCGACATCCGTCAGATTACATTCCCTCACATGAACACACAGCAGTAGAATTCTGTCCCTTTTGCTGTGCTGCAGATGCCCTTACATTTCTCAGATGTGGGCCTAAATTTTACATGGTCATGCTGCATGGGATTGGTGAAACTAAGGCCCCAACTGCACTCTATATTTGAAGCAGAATCATACAACTTTGAACAATCATGGTTTTCCCCCAAATTGACTCTTAATACACTGGAACTACACGCTATATAAAAAAATACTACAGTAGCAGCCAGTAAAAAGCCAATAAAAAGCAAAATTATTCTCCGGAAGCCGGGAACCATTTATGATTAAGTGCCTTCCTAAAGAGCGGGGATTTTGATACCATCTTAAACATTTGAAAATATGGAGCCCAATGGATCTCCCAGAGATGAATTCTAGTTTAGGGGACCATCTTGAAATCTCCCACCCTCATTCCTGCAAAACAGGAAATTGAAGGTCCCATTTTGTCAAGTCCAATGGGCTCAGATGGGAGTGTGCTTCTAGATGCATAGCCAGACCGCATATGAAAACACACCTCATCACTCTTGGTGGAACTTGGTGTTTTAAGTATCGCTTATATTCCATGAATGAAATGCTGTAGTATTCACTGTAGATATGCATATTTCAGCTCTTTTTGAACAGGGAGCCTATATTACTTACTTTTTTCACATTACTGACCTGGAAGGCCAGTATAATGGACTAATTTCATTTTGAAATATAGTGCATTAAAAGAAAAAGAAAAATTTTCCCCTTTCCTATTCCCCATTACCCTCCTGAAAGAAAATGAGCAGTATGAGTAAAAATGTGCTCCAACTTCAAGAGCTAAGTATGCCAAGTTGAAGCCTAGAGCACATTTTTACAACTGATTTATAAGTCCCTGAACCCTGCCTGGAAAAAAGGACTTTGTGGTCTGCAATAACCTCTCTCTTTCTCTTTCCCCCTCCTCTGTCTGAATCACTTTGTATCTGATTTAGGCACTTATAATTTCCAGCTTGGGATTTGGCATACAAATTTTGCACTGCTTTGAAACCTTCTTTTCTCCAATGCATATTTCATGACTTTCTTATTCTCTAAACCTCAAGCTCTCTTTGCACAAATTCCTGAAACCAAACTCAGAACCTCTGCGGTATACTTATCAAACTGGAGATGGTGTCATTCTAAAAAAGCTGTCCCTGACTTTAATGAGTGATCTAACAAAGAAAGGAAAGAAAGAGAGAAAACTTTTGAACATTTTTTTTTTTTAAGAAAGGAGGTGACACCAAAATGTAGGGATAGGATGATGTAAGGCTTTTGTACAAATGATTACTGCTGTGCAGTAGTAGAGCAACTTCCCTTTGCTTAACTGATACAGTGGCATTTACCCTCCTACTGTACAGGAATCATAGAGTGGGTGGATTTTCCGCAATTGCAGCTGCTTCCCTGGGTCCAAATGAGACAATATAGGCATTCTAAATCCCTCACATGATGAGGGATGAGCACACTGGTTCTGCCTTCATGTAGCTAGACCCCCACCTCCAGTTTTAATTGTGCAGGTTCCTCACATGGCGTAGAACTCTGGTTTTCCAGGGTGCGAAATTGTGCCGGGAGCCTAAACCAGGAGAGCAGATTTCCTGCTTACGAAGCTATCCAGCTCAAAGAGGGCAATGGGGATAGGATATCTTGCTTATGAAGCTATCCAGCTCAAAGAGGGCAATGGGGATAGCAGCCCGAGGTTTGTGAGTCACTGACATCCGTCTTTCTCAAAAGTCAATGGAGTGTGCCTCTTGGGGTGATGTCAAACCACGGGAGAATCACAGTGCCCACTGTGGCTACAGAGACTAGGAACTCATAACTGCTGTCTCTCGCATTGTTTTTGCTGTGTTAGCAGCACCGAAGTCACCTCTCCAAGGCAGTGTGTATGGAGGTCCTGGGCTGCCCAGGCACCAAGACACCTCTCTTGGCCTCACTGATGTGGTCCAAAGGAAAGCAGAGCGATACATTTGACACCAGCTTGGCCTCATGAGTTGCTGGAAGGAGGCAGACCTAAAGGGTTAGTGAAATGGACTGAAGTAGAAGTATAAACAGCACTGTAAAAGGAACTTTGGTATTGTTTTGCCCACCCAACGAATGCTGTGACATGGAATCTTTGGGCCCATCAGAACAAGTCATCAGAACAAGTCAGAGACTATGGAAGTTATAGTCCAGCAACATTTGAAGACCCACATTTTATACACCCCTGGACTAAAGCTTACCAAACTGCAGCAGTGCCAATGCTGCTGTGGCCTTCATTTGGCCATCCAGATGTTGTTGGACTAAAGCTACCACAATCTGCGACCATTGGCTATGCTGTCTTAGGGTGGTGGGAGTTGAGAGTCCAAAACAGCTGGAGGGCAACAGGTTCACTCTCCCACCATAAGTGTTACATGATGGCACATCTCTTCATGCATTAGAAGCAAGTGACTGACTAATAAAACCAGAATAAGACCAAAAGGATGAAGAAGAAATTAATTTAAAATAGTTCAAAAACTGCACTGGGCTTGGGTGGAAAGAGGAATGTGCTACTTATCAACAGGTACAGTGGTACCTCAGGTTAAGTACTTAATTCGTTCCACAGGTCCGTACTTAACCTGAAACTGTTCTTAACCTGAAGCACCACTTTAGCTAATGGGGCCTCCCGCTGCTGCTGCCATGCTGCCGTAGCACGATTTCTGTTCTCATCCTGAAGCAAAGTTCTTAACGTGAAGCACTATTTCTGTGCTAGCAGTGTCTGTAACCTGAAGCATTTGTAACCTGAAGTGTTTGTAACCCAAAGTACCACTGTATTTGGAAAACTAGCAACAACATATGCAGACATCTAATGTTGCATCTCCTTTTTAGGGAGATCTGTTTCTGGGTAAATCGAAATTGGCTTGATTGAGGACCATGCTGAGACACAAAGGATTGTGTGGGCATTATGGGCAAAAGCAAATCCATATCTCTGGAAAGCTAGTTGTCCATTTCAGCAATGCATTTGAGAGGTCTTGTGCAACTTGTCGATTCAGTTGGTTCAATTCAGTGGAAGGGATCTGTGCTTTCTTCACATAGTGTTCAAATCACTGGAAGCGGGCAGAAGGATTTATTCTCTAACCTTAGGAAGAAGTGAGGGAGGTTTGAGATGGATTGTCTCCCCACCCTCTGGCCAACATGCCCTATGAAGAGGAAGAAATATGTGAGGCAGGCCAGGCAGGCAGATGTCCCACCAGGGCCTGATCTAGTCAGCTTGTTCCCTTCTCTCTCCCACTGCCCAATTTTGCACGGTATATCATTTGTTTTAATACTTTACAACTGTGAACTGCCTTGGCAGTAAGGCAGTATAGAAACACAATGGTTGATGAGGAGGAGGAGGAGGCAGGGAGCTGTAGTTGAACTTTGTGGATTTCATTAAAGCTCTCCCCCACCCCATAATTTGAACACTGCTTGGGAAAGTTGTCCTGGAGTTGGAAGCAAAATACATTCTCTACAGCTTTATTTTGACACACTTTTTCAAATCATTATGTAGAGCAGTAGTTGAATTCAGGTGAACTGGAAACACAGTTTCCACATGCTTTGAGATACAAATGAAAACAGACCCTCTCTGGTAGATCCTTCCCCCCTCTTTTTCCTTTCCTTTTGCAGTTTCACAAAATTACCACATAGCTTTGCAGCCTTCTCACCCCCGACCCTGGAACATCAAATGAGTAAGTGGACTTGGGAAATTGCCTTGCATCAGAGTCAAAAGAGTTACAGTCCTCTCTCTGTTCTCCTATACTAGTTGATGACTTCTGTTGTATGAGAATGGAAAGCCAGGAGTCGAGGCTCAGAGAACAAAACTGCGGTGGACAATGACACTCTGGCCTCTACGCTCAATGTGGCACAGCAATTTCAACATCTTTTACATCTCCCTGCTTCCAAAAGTCAAGAAAATCAGTTTCCTTTCCACAGCTAACAGCCCTCTAATAGCATCTCCCTGCACCATGTAGATAATAAGCTATATACAATTGCCACATTTCCTGCCCACTTATTGTTTCAATCAAGTAGCACAAGTTTAAGGTAAAATGTGTTGTGCTGATGCTACAGTGGCCTATTTGTTCCCTAGCCTCCGAAGGATGCATAACAGTTCTGAAAGTTGGGGAGAAGTGTACTGTTCTATTTTTATTTATTTAAAACGTTTCTGTGCTATCCTCGATCAGATCAGATTCTAGGGTAGTATACAGCAGAGAAGAGAACAAATTGTTTAAAAACTTAATGTCTGGATTACCTTGTGTTCAGAATCACAATAACATACCCTTCAACATTTCTCCAATGAAAATAAGGACACTCAGTGCTATTTTTTCTAGGAAAAGGGTGTCAGAACTCACTGTGAACACTGCCCTCATTCTCTTAGAATGGCAATAACACGCACCTGAGAGGAGCCGGCATTGACTTCTGATGAATTCTGGCTGGGAAAAAAGCCCTGGGGACGTCCTATTTCATACCCTCCAACTTTTTTTATGATATGGACATCCTACCATACCCTCCAACATTTCTTCAATGAAAAAAGGGACATCGTAAGGAAAAGTGAGACATTCTGGGACCAAATCAGAAACTGGGATTGTTTCTGTCAATCTGGAACTGTCGCTGGAAAAAAGGGAATCTTGGAGGGTCTGCAATAAAAGACAGCAGATGCAAGTGATTCAGGAATGATACTGGTTAAAACACTGAGCCAATTTTTAAAAGGCCTAGGGGGCAACACACGGTGCCACAACAATGCTGTAGTGAATTGAGCAGAATGGAAGGCAAGAGGCAGCCAGGGTTGTGTGTGTGCAATTTTGGCCTCGCACAGAGCACCGCTGAAATTTGAAAGACCAAAGTCTGCCCCTGCTGTTGGCCTACTATGAAAGGACAACCATGACTGACACAAAGATTTATGGGGTGGTTGCTGTGTGCTCAGGAGTAGCCTCACCAGTGAATAGGCAGGTTCCTTATTATGGACCATGCCACATGCCACATCTTAATGGCAAAATGTGGTAGCTTTTTAAAAAGTGTGAACACTTTCTCAAACTCAGATCTCCTAGATCCACATCTGCTCTTCTGTCAGCTGGACTGAACATCGTTTTCCTACTATGATTCTGGTGTGGAGATGCCTGCTGCACTTAATTTTAGAATAAATGGCTTCTAAAATCCATCTCATTGGAATGCAGTAAAAACTTTCTTCCCCTTGATGAAGGTTTTGATGTTGGGATGCATGGGATACATTAAATATAAATACATTCCATTTTTAAACATCAAGTTTGAGGACATTTTTATTTGGCTTTCTGATGTTACTCCTTTATTCTTCCTGCCCCACTTCCCAATATTTTGGGAGCCAAAAACAGGTAGTTAGTGGCTGACTTTGCACGTATACGTGCCATGTCTATTGGTGAGAGGTCTGTTGGTGAGAAGTTGTGACGTTCAGATTTCTTCCAGAGTTGCACCACAGGGAGGAAGAGAATGTTGGGGGTGTTGGTCATTCATTTTCTGAAAACTGTCTTCGCGAGTTTCTGCAAGTAAGATGAAACTCTGGCTGTGAAGCTGAATTGTTTACACAGGTTTACAAAAATAAGACAGTGAAGTCATGGACACGCACAGTGCGTTATGTGAGTGTGACTAAGAGAGAGTTTAGGTTTTGATCTGCTGAGAGGATGCAAGCAGATCTGCCGCTGTGGGATCCACAGCATTCTCTGGAAATAGACACTGTTAAGCTTAATGACAAAGTAATCTGCCTAGAACAATCGTGTGTTGCTCATCAATCAAGACTCAGGGCCAATTTCCTCATGCTTCACTGTGGGTCTGTATTTCAACTCTGCTTAATGCCTGGTCAGAAGTGTGTTGGGTGAATCTGTTTATAGCAACTTTCATGCCATAAACAGCCACAGAGACGCTCATAAAAAGTGTTGTATAAACCAGGAACATTTGTTGTTGTTGTTGTTGTTTAGTCATTTAGTCGTGTCCGACTCTTCGTGACCCCATGGACCAGAGCACGCCTGGCACTCCTGTCTTCCACTGCCTCCCGCAGTTTGGTCAAACTCATGCTGGTAGCTTTGACAACACTATCCTTTTTTTTTATTAAATATTTATTGGTATTTTCAAGAAACATACAACAAACAAAAACAAAAAATAAACAAAATAAAAACAACACAAAAATACATAATATTCAAAACTAAACAGAAAAATAAAAAAAAACACATAAAGTTTCTGATACTTATTTTCCTTAACCTTATTTCTCAGACCTCCTCACACCTCCCCTTCTTGTATTCCAATTTAAATTGTCAATTCAGCAAGTCCTTAACTTATTTCTTCACCTTAGCTTAAACATTTGTTCTAGCATACTATTATTTTACTTTACTTCTTTTTTCCATTTCCTCAATTTATTTTTAACAACCTTATTTTCAATTAATTTAGAAAAGAAAAAAACAATTTTACCTTATCAAAATTACACATCAATACTTATACCTCATTAATTATTCTTAAACCTTTTTCCTAAAGTCAACCAAAATTTCCCTTCCACGATTTGCCCAATTTCCATACCACTAACAAAATATAAAAAAATAAAAAAACAAAGCAAATTATCCTTATGTACCCTTTGGATTCCCAACCTCCACCCACCCTTTTCCCGGTTCCAGTCCCCAACCAATATCCATCAGTCTTTATGTTATTTATTTAGCCTGGAGATCTCACATCCGAGGCCCTTATATCTCTCTCAGTTCCTTTCTGCCGGTCTCTTTGATAGTCCTTGATGTTAAGCCCCAAGTCTCGGAGGGGCTCCGGCCCAACAGGATCCATGTTGCTTCCAGCCAGTCCTCCATACTTAAAAGCAAAGCCTATGGGGTACTCCAACTCTTGTTTCAAATTTCTTTCAGATCCAGATGTCCCCAAAGCTCCAGCTTTCACCTTCAACAAATTTGTAATCCTCAGGTCTTCAGATCTCCTCCAAAAGGGATCTCTCCATTTTCCAGACTCCCATTCAGACCAGGCTTTCCGTATCCAATTTTTATTGTCCTTTTTTATCATCATGTCAGGCCTCATATTGTAACTCTCCTTTGACTCCTGCAAACCTCCAGCTCCTCCTTCATTTTCTTCAAAAACAACATATTGCTCCATCGTATCTACACTTTCAGTTTCATTTATTTGTTCAGTTGAATGGGCTTCCTGTTTCAAGTCCTTATCAGGCTCAAAACTGTGGTTTACTGTCCAGTGTAGTAGTGATACCTCTGTAGACAAAGCATTGTATTCATCTTGTAAGTTTCCCAAGAGAACAAGTGCTCTGTCCAATTCTGCTTGGATTTTACATACTCCAGCCATTTTTGTGATGTAGTGTCCCTATTACCCCTCTAGGGGGATTTTAGTTCCTTAATATTCCTTTCAGCTCAAAACCAAAAGTCCAGTTATTTTGTATCAGCCCTCCTTATTTTCAACAAGTTATACCGAATAAACCAGCAAAAACAGCAGAAACAATGTTCTCTTTTTCCAGCTGACAACTAGCTGACTAACAGCTCACTTGACAGCTGTCAAAATCTTCAATACAGCAGGCTTTCTCATAGGACGTTCCCGGGTCTAGGGGGGGGTGAAACTTCAGCTCCCAAAATTCTTTTTATCCTCCAGTAAATCTTCTTATAATGTCAAAACCGTGAAGTCAAGATCTTTTATTAAAAAACAAGAAACAGATTCTCTCGACCTTAGCTGCCCGGTCCTTTGCTTTAAATTGTTTACAAAGAGGGGGGGTGGACTTCCTTTTTAGCCCCTTCCCGCTCGTTCCAAATCCAGAATAAATTTTTTTTAAAGTTCCAATCTCCGTATTACTCACGGGTCGATGTTTTAGAGTCCAATCGATCTTGGAAGAAGTTGGCGCTCTCTGTCAATGGCTTGCGACTTCACTCCGTAGACGAGGGAGTACTCTCAGCACCACGCCTCACCCTGCCTCCGTTCCGAAGCCTTTAAAAAGGCTCCGTCGCGGATTGGGGGGGCGCGAATGGTGCCCGCCGAGTCTCTGTGTTCACAGGCATCCGCGCCTGTGATTTTAAGGGTCCCCGCTTCGCCGCAGCGGCCAGACCCAGACGCTACGGAGCCGATTCCCTCCGGAGCTCGGAGGGAATCCGCCATTAAACAATGGCGCCAACCCGGAAGTGCTTTGACAACACTATCCAACCATCTCGTCCTCTGTCGTCCCCTTCTCCTTGTGCCCTCCATCTTTCCCAACATCAGGGTCTTTCCCAGGGAGTCTTCCCAGGGAGTTTTCTCTTCTCATGAGGTGGCCAAAGTATTGGAGCCTCAGCTTCAGGATCTGTCCTTCCAGTGAGCACTCAGGGCTGATTTCCTTCAGAATGGATAGGTTTGATCTTCTTGCAGTCCATGGGACTCTCAAGAGTCTCCTCCAGTGCCATAATTCCAAAGCATCAATTCTTCGGCGATCAGTCTTCTTTATGGTCCAGCTCTCAATTCCATACATCTGAAGTGAGAGCTGGAAGTGAGAACTAGGAACATACCTGAACTAAAAATGCAGATGAGACTGGGAAATGCCTGTGATGCCAGAGTTTACCAAGGTTGTGAGGTGAACATTGGACTTCATTGGTTCTGGGTTGGATCATGAAGTTAAGGCCTCCTTCCATTTGTAGAACAGCCTGAAATCCAGTGAAGGCTGATGCTGGTGGAAAGGTGGCAATATGATTTTGACAAATTCCACCTGCACTCCCCCACATCTAGGGATGGGGGAGAAAGTCGATTTAGTTCACATTTAAAAGTGACTGTTCCTTATTCGTACTTTCCAAAGCAATATGCAAAGTGAAACTCACCCACCCTTTGAAATTTCACAACGCAGTTCTCCAGCTATGTAACGTGCACTAAAATTCTTATATTTGTGCAAATGACAAAAATGCATAGAGTAGGGGGAATTGTTTTGCCAAAATGTGTGCAACCAGAAATTCAGTGTTTATTTTTCAGCAGCATATTAAAAATAAATAAATAAATCACAATTTGATGTGGAAATGTGGAGAAGGGAACATAAGAGTGGAAAAATGAAAAGTTGAGAGAACCCCAAATTGACAAATTTGCCCATCACTATCCATGTCATATTCCCTGGAAAAGACCCTGGTGTTGGGAAAGACGAGATGGTTGGACAGTGTTCTCGAAGCTACGAACATGAGTTAGACCAAGCTGTGGGAAGCAACGGAAGACAGGAGTGCCTGGTGTGCTCTGGTCCATGGGGTCACGAAGAGTCGGACATGAATAAACGACTAAACAACAATCCATGTCATCCTTTCAGGCTGTTCTTGGATAAATTTAAGATTATATAGCAATGATAACATCCCCTTTTCCTCTCGTGGGAGCTGTCAGTGTTTGTAAAAAAAAGAGAAAGGGTTCTGACCTCCCTTTGTTGCCTCAGCCTGGTCCTCGGACCCTTGTCGGCATAAAAGAGTCCGTGAGAAAAGTATCCTTGCAGAGTACTTTCTGCTTTTATTCTTAAAAGACTTTCTGCAAAAGCGATTGACCAACTGCACACAGATGAACACTACCAGCTTTCACCAACCAACCAACCCAACCCAAACTAACATTTCTCACTCTATATAGACAACCTAGTACAGACCACTGACTCATGTTGACCCAGCTTTTTTAAGCATTAAAGAAACAGCGGTCATTTTAGCTGTGACAGGAGCATCCTGTGAGCAGAGTTCTCATGGGAAATCTGGATCCAAACCTGTATGTATGTGTAGCAGAAAATCTCCAGGAACTCCCTGGTCAAACCCTGGGTAGCACTCTTAAGTTTGCAAAGCTCAGAGAGGTAGCATTTGAAACCTCTGCTACCATCTCAAGACAACCTTCTAAATCTACAGGTGATTGAAAAGCACTTGCCCTGAAATTGCCAAGGTAAAATATGGCTTGCTATATTCCGGTAAGTGACGGCGTAGGAGAATGAGGCTGCTATAGAAACAAGAGGAATCTTATGTTCCAATAGTGTGACAATGGCTGAAGGTCAGGCGCAGACATTTGATGAAAAAGAGCCTGACAGGTAAGTTTCCTTTTAAGTATTAATGACAGAAAAGAGAAGTGGAAAGGATAGCTCACTGCAGATACCTTGCTGGCTAATCACTAAAGTCATTCAGAAGATGACTGGGAGGTAGGGCACATTCCTCAACCATCACGACTGCATATGCATGCAAACTCCCTGTTTTAGAAGATATACACTGTTGAGACTGACTGATAATAGAATATATGACTGCTGAACTGCATGTGTAAAAAGAAAAAGAAAAAGCACACAGAAGCTCAAAGAATACAGAAGTAGACTAGGCTTCCTTCCCTGCCCTGTTGAAAAAGGCTATTTCTACTGTGTGTAGTCTTATCAGTGCAGCCTTTGAGTCCTAAGTACTCTTAGAATAAAGCACAACTTGTCCTGGCTGTGCATAAGAATGAATTGCTCTTTGCCACTATGACATTCCAGACATCTGAGTTTACAATAATAAATATCTGCTAAGGCGGTTAGTCAACCCAACATTGTGAGGGAATATGTCTTTGGACTGATTAGGAGAGCTGTGTGTCAGTGGCTTCTCAGAAATTCTGATCTGTGGGCAGAGAAATTGTGGGAAGGGGGCACTAATTTGCCCAGGGGGAGGGAAAAATCTCCAAATCTCCATTTCATGGTAGTGGGACTCATTAGTAGTAGTAGCTGTAGTCCAGTTTCTTCTCTCCTCTTTATTCTTCTATTCTCTTTTCCCTGCAAGCTACATAAGGCAGTGAAAGCGACTTTTCTGGCAACCTGGCAACCATTTTGCGCACTCTGCAATGTTTCAGATACAACATTGTCCCAGGATGGCCCTGTGTAAATACCGTATTTTTCGCCCTATAGGACGCACTTTTTCCCCTCCAAAAATGAAGGGGAAATGTGTGTGTGTCCTATGGGGCGAATGCAGGCTTCAGGAAGCTATCTGCAAGTCTTGCAAGCCCGGCGGAAGGTCCCGCGGGCTCGCAAGGCTTGCGGGCAGCAGCCTGCAGCCCAAAAGCTCGGGGGATAGCGGGGAGGCGGAGCGCTGCCACCCCGCTATTCCCCGACCTGATCTGGAGGCTGGCGGGGGGGAGAAGCAAGCTTGCTTCTCCTCCCCGCCAGCCCCACAACCTCGGGGGATAGCGGGGTGGCGGAGCGCCGCCACCCCGTTATTCCCCGACCTGATCTGGAGGCTGGCGGGGGGAGAAGCAAGCTTGCTTCTCCCCCCCCGCCAGCCCCACAAACTCGGGGGACAGCGGGGCAAGCCGCTGCCCCACAGAGGCTAGAGAGGCTGTCCCTGAAGGCAGAAGAGGGAGACGGAGCACTCCGTCTCCCTCTTCTAGCTTGGGGATGGCTGCGCAAACCTGGGGGGGGAAATAAAAAAAATTTCCTTGATTTCCCCCCCAAAAAACTAGGTGCGTCCTATGGGCCGGTGCGTCCTATAGGGCGAAAAATACGGCAATAATAATAATAATAATAATAATAATAATAATAATAATAATATGGCAGCCGACACTAAAAATGGTGAAGAATATTTTGAGAGAATTTTGCAGCGTATGCTTCTTTTTCTAGTGCAGAGTTGAGGAAAAAGAAAAATCTTTGGATTCTCCACCACCACTAAAATAAAGGTTTTCTGGGAAATTTTGACTCAAATCTAGCATCTATTTATAAATTATGTAAAATCTAGACACTGAGATATGCCTCTGTTTCTTCTGTTGTTGTTTTTTAGGTGGGAAATGGCCACACGAAAATTCACACAGTTTTCCAATATATCCATTTTTGCCTTGTATATGCATTTTTGTAAGAATCCACGTTTGAACATTAATTTCACCAATGTATGGATTTTAGGCAGGCTTTTCCGTTATATACATACATTTGTACAGGTTCTTTGGATATAGAACTGTATCACAAAATTCAAGGAAGTCCAAATTCTGATTGTGTTGTGCTTTGGGGGCACATATGGGCCTGCAAAGTGAAAAATTGGTAGAGTCACCATAAAATGCAAATGAAATAAATTTCTCCCCTACTCAATTTAGTAGGAGTAACAGAGCAATCATAACCATGTCTACTCAGAAGAAAGTTCTGTTGAATTTAATGGGACTTACTTCCAGGTAAATGAGGGTAGAAATGCAACCTTAGCATACTGGCTTCTTTGGAAATAACCACCACTGAATTCCATGGAGCTTACAACTGAGTGAAATAAAGTGAATTGCACTGTTATTAACAGAATGCTGTATAGGACTGCAGCCTTCACCTTCCAAGATATAGTCTTTAACTAGTGCCCCCCTCAGTCTTTGTGAGGTGCTCTTTCAGCTGCCAGATGAATACATTTTATTTCCTGCATATTTTAACATCTTTGCGCTATATAGTGTTTAATAATTTCTGGATTTTCCACAGTGTTTCAGCAACGAGTATGAGACTTGTGGCTGCCGTTGTGATTTCTCTGCTGTTCTTATGATACTTTTTGTTGTAATTAATTATACGTTTTCAATTTCATTGTTAATAATATTTGCTGCCCTGGGAACTCTAGTTGTTGAAGGATATACCGTATTTTTCGCACCATAGGACACACTTTTTCCCTCCTAAAAAGCAAGGGAAAATGTGTGTGCGTCCTATGGAGCGAATGCAGGCTTTCGCTGAAGCCTGGAGAGTGAGAGGGGTTGGTGCGCACCGACCCCTCTCGCTCTCCATGCTTCAGGAAGCCATCCGCTAGCCGTGGGAGACCCAGCTCTCCCATGGCTAGCGGAGCGCTGCATTAATCCCGAAGCTTGGGGCTTGCGGAGCTCAGCGCGCCCCAAGCTTCTGGGTGCCGGCAAGGTCTCCGCTAGCCGTCTAGACCTTGCCGGCACCCAGAAGCTTGGGGTGCGCTGAGCTCCGCACGCCCCAAGCTTCGGGATTAGCGCTCCGCTAGCCATGTCTAGGCTGCGGATAGCAGCCTGCTTCCTGGAGCATCGGGCGCCCTGAAAGCAGAGCGCCCGGCGCTTCGGGAACACATCCGCAGCGTGGGGAGCCTTGCAGGAGTTCCCCGCAAGGCTCCCCACGCTGCGGATAGCAGCCTGCTTCCCGGAGCGTCGGGCGCCCTGAAAGCAGAGCGCCCGGCGCTTCGGGAACACATCCGCAGCGTGGGGAGCCTTGCAGGAGTTCCCCGCAAGGCTCCCCACGCTGCGGATAGCAGCCTGCTTCCCGGAGCGTCGGGCGCCCTGAAAGCAGAGCGCCCGGCGCTTCGGGAACACATCCGCAGCGTGGGGAGCCTTGCAGGAGTTCCCCGCAAGGCTCCCCACGCTGCGGATAGCAGCCTGCTTCCCGGAGCGTCGGGCGCCCTGAAAGCAGAGCGCCCGGCGCTTCGGGAACACATCCGCAGCGTGGGGAGCCTTGCAGGAGTTCCCCACAAGGCTCCCCACGCTGCGGATAGCAGCCTGCTTCCCGGAGCGTCGGGCGCCCTGAAAGCAGAGCGCCCGGTGCTTTGGGAACACATCCGCAGCGTGGGGATAGCAGCCTGCTTCCCGGAGCGTCGGGCGCCCTGAAAGCAGAGCGCCCGGCGCTTCGGGAACACATCCGCAGCGTGGGGAGCCTTGCAGGAGTTCCCCGCAAGGCTCCCCACGCTGCGGATAGCAGCCTGCTTCCCGGAGCGTCGGGCGCCCTGAAAGCAGAGCGCCCAGCGCTTCGGGAACACATCCGCAGCGTGGGGAGCCTTGCAGGAGTTCCCCGCAAGGCTCCCCACGCTGCGGATAGCAGCCTGCTTCCCGGAGCGTCGGGCGCCCTGAAAGCAGAGTGCCCGGCGCTTCGGGAACACATCCGCAGCGTGGGGAGCCTTGGAGGAGTTCCCCGCAGGGCTCCCCACGCTGCGGATAGCAGTCTGCTTCCCAGAGCGTCGGGCGCCCTGAAAGCAGAGCGCCCGGCGCTTCGGGAACACATCCGCAGCGTGGGGAGCCTTGCAGGAGTTCCCCACAGGGCTCCCCACGCTGCGGATAGCAGCCTGCCGCCCGGCGGGTGGGGCGCCCTGAAGCAGAGCGCTCCGCGCGCCAGGCAGACATCAGCCAGCCCCACAAGCTCGGGGGACAGCAGGGAGGCGCAGCGCCACTATCCCGCTGTTCCTCGACCTGGTTCGGTTTCCCTGACCTGCTTTTGGGGGGGAAATAAAGGGAATTTTTTTTCCCTTTATTTCTCCCCCAAAAAACTAGGTGCGCCCTATGGTCCGGTGCGTCCAATCGTGCGAAAAATACGGTACATTTATTAAACAAAGCAGTAAATATATAACAGTGCTGTAGCTAACGTAATGTGATTTCATGGTAGCAACTGAATTAGGCTAAGGTTCTCTTGAACAAGATGGAATAATAATAATAATAATAATAATAATAATAATAATAATAATAATAATACAAGTTTCCTAGATTACCTTTACCAGGGTTAAACATTGCCTATTTCTTCTTCTTCCTTCTTCTTCTTCTTCTTCTTCTTCTTCTTCTTCTTCTTCTTCTTCTTCTTCTTCTCTTCTTCTTCTTCTTCTTCTTCTTCTTCTTCTTCTTCTTCTTCTGGCTGTTAGAACTCATATTCTTATGCTGCCCACCTGACCACAATGTTTCTTCCTGACAGAAATCAAAGAAATGTACCTGACATTTGTCATGTGAAGGCGACGGTGGTTCTTCTCTCTGATGAGATGGAGAAGGTGTCAATGTGACTCCTGGCTGCCCAGGGCACGGCAGGCAAATCTGCTTAGCTTCAACATCCATCTCCATGCCCCCCTAACAGGTATTTAGTATAAGGTAAGTGACTGAAGGGTGTGGGAGTCCATAGGCAAGCAAATGGAAAGAAGAAGCCCTTTGGACAGGCATTTTGCATGGCAGGCTCAAATAAATCCACCCTGACAGTGGAAATGCCTAGAGAATGTTTCAGCAGAGATATGCTAGTGGAGAGGCAGTGAGACCCAGAGGTTGCTTTTAAATCACAGCTCAGCAGCGGACAAAGTGTTGATCTGTGTGACTCAACTTTGCTCAGGTTGCATGGTAAATTCTAGCTGTGCGGTGAAGGAGTTGTCAGGCTACCACAGTCAAATATAATTTCATTGTGTAGTGAGGGCGGTGGTGGCGGGGGATCACATCGTTTCACAGTTTGCTAAAAAAAATGGAAGTGTTCCCATAATGCACTTAGTTTAGGCCAGGGGTGCCCAAACTTTATTTTTCTTCCAAAATTTTTTATTCATTTTATAACACAAATAAACAGCACAAACAGGAAAACAAACAACAGAAACAGATTCTTGTCTTATCCTTATTTTTTCTAAACATTGTTAGGTGAGCTTCCCCCAAGTCCCCCCATCTGATTTTCATTTTACCTCATCTTTAGCAGGTTACATATATCATAATTTCTAAACATTTTTTTTAATCACACTTACTTTAACCATAAAAATCTTCACATTTTATCACTTGCAAATAATACTATTTTAAAATACACTGTCTTTTACTTCTAACCCTACAGCCTAAATCCACTATTCTAAGATTTAAATATTAACATATTCTTTCAAATATTCCTTAAACTTCTTCCAATCTTCTTCCGCCATCTCTTCTCTCTTGTCTCAGAGTCTCCTGGTCAGTTTGGCAAGTTCCATATAGTCCCTCATCTTCATCTGCCATTCTTCTATATTTGGTAAATCTTGTTTCTTCCAGTTCTTCACTAGCAATATTCTAGCAGCTGTTGTGGCATACAGAAAAAAAGTAACATCCTTTTTGGGGATTTCACCCCCGACTATACCAAGTAAAAAGACTTCAGGTTTTTTAATATATGTGTTTTTCAACACTTTTTCCAGTTCATTATAAATCCTTTCCCGGAAGTCTTTTGCCTTGGGGCACATCCACCACATGTGGTAAAAGGTTCCTTCTTTTTCTCTGCATTTTTTTAGGATTGAAGTTGCTGAGCTTTTTTTAGGATTTTACTCCAGGACATATACTGCCACTGGGGCCAGATTAAATTGACCAGCGGGCTGGATTGGGCCCCCGAAACAGACTTTGGACATGCCTGATTTAGGCACTGCCTAATGGGATGCCATCCTATGTGTTATGTATAAAATATTTAAAATTGGGACTGGAGGTTACTAGGTATTTCTCCTCTAACTCGGGGTTTGTCGCACACATGGCTAGCTCACTGTTTAAAGCTTTTAAAGTGGAGCTCAGGGGAGCCCCAGAAAAGGTGCGTCCCTCCCCTCTATTCATATTGAAAGTGTGGATTTTTATGCGTTCAGACTGAGGAAACAGAAAGCAGATGGCGGTCATTCTGCTTGTGTGCCTGTTACCCAAAAGGCAGTTCAATGGTGACAGAGGGTGGGAAGCAACGGCAAGCCACCTACCATTTTGAATTCCCCACAATGCACTGCGTTTTAGAGATCTTAGTCCCTGTCAGCTGCCCAAGTGCGCTGGGTGTGTTCACCAACTCCACTAGGATAACTCATACAGGAGTTCAGAAGATTATATTTTCTCGTCCAACAAAGTTGTGGCAGCAGAAATTTCCTTTCCCCCTCCAAAACAAGACACTAACATTTCACAAGCAATCTCTTTCTCTTTTCAAATAAGTTCTGTATTGTAGCATTCAATATCCATTCACTTGGGATGCGCAAGTGTATTATTATCTCTAATTTTTAATGTTGGAGTTCAGATTTAATGATGATTAATCCAATTAGGCTGCCTGTTACGGTATTAATAGCTCAGGACTATTTTTAAGTACCTCTCATTTTGACTTCCCTAACGCGTGCTTTGAATGTTTCGATTTTCAAAGGCTACACCAGCTTAGATTACTCCTGTTAGTGTAAAACCAATGTGTAGGAATTAAACATTATTGCCCTGATCGCTGCTATGCTGCATTACAAGAAAAAATAGGCTTCTGCCTACAAAAACCCTTCTTTTTAGATGGGAAACTGGTGCTAAGTTCCAAAAGGCGTCCAATCCCTAGGGCTGCATGCACAATTCCATCCCTGGATACTATGAATATGGGTCAAATAAAATGGCTGATGAGGTTTTCACTGGCAACATCAAGAACCTGTTTTTTTATTAAAGATTTTCTTGGGTTACAAAAGTACATACATTGTCCCTATTTTCAGATCAGAGAGGACCTGTTTTAGAGGAAAAGGATGTCAGCAACTCTGCTTATCAGAGGCAAGGATTCCCCTATTCACTGTGGCAGTATATCTGGCTGGCAGATGAAATTGTTATCATCTTCCCTTCAATATGTCATTTGTATAAAACAGAAATCTAAACACAGGTGTTATTATTTAGATGCCAAAATAATTTTGCGTTTCTGAAAAGAGGAACTCCTGTGCAACACCCCCCCACACACTTAATGCACTCCCTTGCTTTTGCCATTAGGTGGCGCCGTGGGCTTAGCTGGCTATTTCGTCCTTGTGGTTGTCGTTGCTCCAAAGGCTTTGTCAGGGGCCAGATAGAGCTCAAAACAGTTTTATTTCTATGCTCTCCCTCAAGCTTCACCAGTTTATTCTAGTATTGTATTTACATTGTCTAGTCAATGATGGATTCCCTGAAGTTTTGCAAGGAATCAGCCAATTCTGTTCGTCTCATCGGAATAGGTGTGGTGTTTCTTTCTAACTCAACAAATGAGCTGTAGATGGAATCTCCCAAACAATATTTCCAATACCATTATTAGTTCTGTCAATTATCACACCTACCTGCTTAATGTGTACCTTCACAGAGCTTTTTTCCTCACACCCCGAACTCACTGGAACTCAGTCCTGGCACCTCTTGGTGGGCGCCATTGCCATTACAAGTGAATAAGGGAGCCCTTGGTGATGAGCTCTGACACCTCTTTTCCTAGAAAAATAGCATTGTACCTTCATTCTATGGATGGTGCTGCCTTTTACTGAGCCAGACCATTCGTCTACCTACTTGTTCCCAGCACTGAGCCTCTTGGGCTTGCCAATCGGAAGGTTGGCGGCTTGAATCCCCATGACAGAGTGAGCTCCTGTTGCTCTGTCTCAGCTCCTGCCAACCTAGCAGTTCAAAAGCACACCAGTGCAAGTAGATAAATAGGTACCGCCATGGTAGGGAAGGTAAACAGCGTTTCCATGAGCTCTGGCTTCCGTCACGATGTCCTGTTGTACCAGAAGCAGTTTAGTCATGCTGGCCCGGAAAGCTGTCTGTGGACAAATGCCGGCTCCCTCGGCCTGAAAGCGCCACAACCCCATAGTCGCCTTTGACTGGACTTAACCATCCTGGGGTCCTTTACCTTTTACCTTTACCCAACAACTGTCCTGGAATAATGGGGCATCCCATTCTTTGGCAGAAATTTGGGTGCCATATTCTCGTGCAATTTTGGGATGCAATCTCGTGCAGGTCACATGACTTGTGCAGGAGGGTGGTCCTGGAAGATGGCGTCCTGGTTTTCTCCTGTATTGTGTTGGAGGGTAGGCCAGCTCAGCATTGTCTTCACATTGGCAGGCAGCAACACTTCAGGGTTTCAAACGGGGGACATTTCCAGCTCTTATCTGGGGCATCTGTGGAATGAACCAGGGACTTTCTGAAGGCAAAGTGATGCGCTATCACAGAGCTATGGCCCTTTGCATACTTATTTGGGTACACATGTAAGGCTTGTGGTGCAGTGGTTAGAGTGTCAGACTACAACCTGGGAGAACAGGGTTCGAATCACCACTCAGCCACGCAAGTCATTGAGTGACCTTGGGCCAATCACTGGCTCTCTGGCTAACCTACCTCACAAGATTGTTGTAGGGATTAAATGAGGAGAAGAACATCACCTTGAGCTCCTTGGGGGGATAGGTAGAATATAAACAATAAATAAATAGTGACACAGTTTTTATATGTTGCACAAGCAATGGATCGAACCAAATTCAGATGAGACTGCAGGGGAAACAACTTGATTTGTTCCACGAAGATTGGTATCCCTTGTAAAAGTTTAACAAGGACGTGGGTAGGCTTAGCCTCCAGCAATTCAGTCAACTTTGTGGCAGGGTTATTTGAAAATACAGAACAGTAGTTTGGGCTTTTAGGAAGCTATCCTGACTATTCCAGGAGTTGAATCTGTGCTGGATCTAGGAATTAAAAAGGGGGGCTCAGGTATACAACTTACACTCCCACCACTCATAATATTATAGGAAACTTTAGATTCTCTCCAATGTGAAGCAGAACAGGAAATACCTCAATTCCCATTTCTGTCAGACTCCTGCTAATAATGGATTTGAGAAGTCCATTTACAAGCAGAGCCCTGCTAGAGTTCAATGAAGAGTTTGCACAAAAGCTGACTCTGCTGGCTTTTACGGCCTCTAGAGACTTCTGCTGACATGAGAATTCCCAGGCTCTGGAGAGTCAGTTAATGTCTGGTCGCTTGGAATCCTTATAGCTGTGCTGAGAAAAGTGAACAAGCCAGGAAGACTAGTTTGATGCATTTTGAATTAAAAGCCGCTTTCGTGTTTTAATTTTTTTTTAAAAAAACATTTTGTTTCATTAAAACAACCCTAATAGCCAATTGACAAGAAAGAGGGTTATATAAACACAGCATTATAAAGGGGTTTTGAATGCATGTCTCTTGTGCAATTTTACAAATGCTTTATCAGCCAGGCTGCAGAGTGTTTTATTAAGTTCCAAAAGAATTACTTACAACTTACAAGGGAACTGTTTTATTGTTCCTCAAACGCTCTAAAAATGTAACAGATTTGCATGAAACCGTACTTAAAAACCACAATGCAAAAGCTGCAGAGTTTTAAAAAACCCTTCCCTTTCTATATTCTATATGTGTACACCCACACCCACCATGTGGCTTTTCTCCTCAACCACGTTGAGAACCTTTAACCTTTTGTGCTCCTTCACTGATGAGCAAGTGTCATAAGGTCTGGAGGACCTTCGAGGCAAACTTAATTAATTTCAAGATTCATTGAAGGGTTGGAGGATTTCCAGTAAAGTGATTGTGTCACACAAGTCCAGCTGGTTGAACAGCCTTAGGGTGCTCCTAGAGCTCTTGCTGTGGATAGCTTAGGTTCATATGAATAAAACTAAAGATGTAGGAAGGACTTTAGCAAGATGTCTTGGCTGCTCTGCCAGGTATACAGTAAAGAAGAGCAGGAAACAGTCAGCAGAGAGGACCAGGTTTCCTTAGATAGGGCCTTTTAAAGTTAATTAACATTCACAGGGAAAGTCCAAGTCAGAGCCATCTTTCTCATTGGTCTTAGTGGTTCATTGCGCCAGGGCGCGGCCCCTCAGGGGCACGTGGCGCTGTGGGTTAAACCACAGAGCCTAGGACTTGCTGATCAGAAGGTTGGTGGTTCGAATCCCCGCTACGGGGTGAGCTCCCGTTGCTCGGTCCCTGCTCCTGCCAACCTAGCAGTTCAAAAGCACGTCAAAGTTCAAGTAGATAAATAGGTACCACTCCGGCAGGAAGCTAAACGGCATTTCCGTGCACTGCTCTGGTTCGCCAGAAGCGGCTTAGTCATGCTGGCCACATGACCCGGAAGCTGTACGCGGCTCCCTCGGCCAATAAAGCGAGATGAGCGCTACAACCCCAGAGTCAGTCACGACTGGACCTAATGGTCAGGGGTCCCTTTACCTAACATTCTCACGGAAAGTCCAAGTCAGAGCCGTCTTTCCCATTGGTCTTAGTGGTTCGTTGCGCCAGGGCACGGCCTCTCGGGGGCACCCTGGTGAGTGGGGGAGCTATGCAGCTTTGCCAGCAGCCTCCCCTTTCCCTGCATGCCCGCCAGCTGCGCCCTGCCAACTATATGGCTGGCGGGCATGCAGCTTCCTTCCCAAACCTCTGCACCTGCTAAAGATGGCCCTGCTCCTGGTCGTCGTTGTCCTCCTCCTGCTTCCTGCCGAAAGGCGGCGCGCAGCCTTCCCTGGCTGCCTTCTCAGGCGTCCCAACACTGGAGAGCATGTCTGCCAGCACGTTTTCCTGCTTGATCACCGCCCCCCACGCAAGGGATCGGGGCGGTAGGGGAGGCAGAGGACATTTTCCACTGCCCCTCCCTTGTTTTGGAGTTGCCAGAGGGGGGGCGCTGGAGGGATTTTTGCACCACGGCGCCGGATATGCTTAAGACGGCCCTGGTCCAAGTCCATGTCGAACTTTGGCTTTGGCCCTGTATACCTGAAGGAGCGTCTCCACAGCATTGTTCAGCCCAGACACTGAGCTCCAGCTCTGAGGGCCGTCTGGCGGTTCCCTCACTGCAAGAATGAGGTTACAGGGAACCAGGCAGAGGGCCTTCTCGGTAGTTGCGCCTGCCCTGTGGAATGCCCTCCCATCAGATGTCAAGGAAATAAACAACTATCAGACTTGTAGAAGATATCTAAAGGCAGCTCTGTTCAGGGAAGTTTTAAATATTTGATGTTTTAGTGTGTTTTTAATATTCTGTTGGGAGCTGCCCAGAGTGGCTGGGGAAACGCAGTCAGATGGGTGGCATATAAATAATAAAATTATAATAATTATTATTAATGTCATGCAATTAAGTTATGCATCAGAGTAACTGCCTACACATGAAAGGCATAGTATAAAAGAAAAGAAATCTGCTCTTACACTTTCTAAACAAGGTAGGAAGGAATTCTAGCTCTCTGGCTCAGGAAGGCCATTTTGATTCTTGGCTGGAATGTGTCCTGCAACTGCGACTAATGCCTTTTGCTTGCCTGGATTAGGGATGGAGAAATGTGCATGTATAGAAATCACTGACTTTTAATTGGCTAGAATGCAGCCTATTGCAAGTAGTCACATATTATAGGAATATAATGTTCCTCTGTCTGCTTTTGCCTCATATCCCACCTTCACAGGATGTGGCTCCCAAAAGTTGCTCACAAGGGAATGTGGCCCTCAGACTGGAAAAAATCCCTCCTGATACTAATGGGTGTGGATACCAGAGGTGGATTTAGGGAAGCACTACCAGTTCAGTTGCACTGGGTGCAGAGCCTCAGGGCCACTGCAGGAGATGCCACAACTAAGATTTAGAACAGAGCACAAGAGGTAAGGCAAAGGTAAAGGGACTCCTGACCATTAGGTCCAGTTGTGACCGACTCTGGGGTTGCGGCGCTCATCTTGCTTTATTGGCCGAGGGAGTCGGCGTACAACTCATGTGGCCAGCATGACTAAGCCGCTTCTGGCGAACCAGAGCAGCGCACGGAAACGCTGTTTACCTTCCCGCCAGAGCAGTACCTATTTATCTACTTGCACTTTGACGTGCTTTTGAACTGCTAGGTTGGCAGGAGCAGGGACCCAACAAGGGGAGCTCACCCCTTCACGGGGATTCGAACCGCCGACCTTCTTATCGGCAAGTCCTAGGCTCTGTGGTTTAGAATAGAGCACAAGAGGTAAGGGGCACCAAATTTTGGCATCATACAGGGTGCCACTGAAATTTGAGAGGTCTGCCCCTGTGGAAAGTTCTAATAATCATTGCTATTAAATAGCATTTTGTACGTGTACAAATACATCTAGGGCCTCTTCCCAGTTCTTTTGTTTGCCAGGAAGCAAAGAGTTGGAGCCTTGTTTTGAAAGCACCTTGGAAACGTTAATGTTATTAGTATGACTACAAAAAAAGTCCTGATTTTTCAGCTGCAAAGTTGAAACTGCCTTATCAGCCATGGCCTTTCCCCACAATAGCCTTGTAATTTCAAATTTCATGCGTTTTTCCCACTCGCCCTGTACACATTATGTCTCAATAAACTCTTTGACCCATTATTCTTCAAACAAACAAAGGAAAAAGCGTGATGCCAGTGCTGATGGTGATAAGAGGAAAAGCTCACGTGCGAAAGCTGAAGCTGCAGGTGATACAAATACATAAACTAAAAATGGAGAGAGAATTCCTAACATTGAATCTCTAACCCATGTATTATCCAAACCTTAAAAAAACAAACAAAAAAACAGAACAACAGGAACATGGCAGCAAAGCTCTAATCTAATGTATACGTCATTGTAAATTTGAAGAAGCTGATCAATGTTAACATTTCATCCTAACTTTGACAGATTAGGAGTCAGTGGGAAAGGTCAGCAATGCTGACATTTATTTGTTTATTATACTTACACCTAGTTCTTCCTTAGGAGATCAGAGCAGCTTAAAAATGTTTCCGAGGTAATCTTTTGTCCAGGGAGTTCCAGGGTCATACACCTTCACCATCACCAGTAGAACTGTATTGCTTGTCAACAAGCAATTTCCCAAAGCCATTTGCCAACAAATCTGATGAACTGCAATGTGCTTGGGTTAATAACCACATCCCAGTCTTCTCTGCACCTTTCCTCAGTAAATAGCAAAAGTTCCCATTCTGTATGAAGCCTTGCAGCCTTATCATTTCTAGAATTTACAGGTAAACCCGGAGGTCAGCAAAATTGCTTTGGGCTGATGACCAAACATCATCCTCGTGTCTATTATTTACCACGAAGTGGCATTTTACTATAATATATCAAGTACTTTATCATCTTATCTGAAGATAGCTGCTAGAGGAGGAGCAACTCATATGAAAAATAAGAGAAGTAGCTACCATCAGAGGACAAAACCTTTCTCAGCAGCTGTGGGATATATAAATGAGCACAGAAGAGGCACAGCCACCTTGGAAAGGAGCAAAGTGATTGAGAAGAACCTCAAGGAGGATGACATCAGCGTGGCCAAAGACGTGAAATTACACCTACTAGGGACTGGAGAATCTGGAAAAAAGCACAGCTGTGAAGCAGAAGAAACAAACCAGAGCTTTCTGACAGTAAGAGCTGTTCTGCAGTACAATGGACTCCCTTGGGAGATTGTGGGTTCTCCTTCATTGAAGGTTTTAAAGGAGAGGTTGGGTGGCTATCTGTCATGGGTGCTTTAGTTGAGATTTCTGCATTGCAGAGGGTTGGACTAGATGACCCTCTGGGTTCCTTTCAACTTTACGATTCTATATTGCATCATTTTGGCTGAACTAATGAAGTGCACTTAGCACTTTCCCAGCACACCAGGGTTGGGAGAAGCATACAGGAGGGACTCACCAGGACCAGCTCAAAAATGTTGCGGTCTGAGGTATAGGACAATATGGTGCCCCTTTCCCATAAATGAGGTTTCTTTTATTGAGTGTTTGTTTCAATGTTTTGATGAAATTGTGTTCGTATTTTCCGTAATTGGTTTTGTACCAGTGAACCACTGAGAAGCAACTTAGAAGCCAAATGAATTGGACTCCAACTCCCATCATCCTCAGCGAGCAGGGTCAATAATCGGAAGTGATGGGAGTTGTAGTTCAAAACACCTGGAAGACACCAAGTTGGGAAGGCTGGCTAGGTCGTTAACTGCACAGTCCTAGACATACTTGCAGACAGGCTCAGCCTCTTTCACCGCTGGCCTGGCCACACACGCTTGCCAGCCGTAGGAAGAGAATTCCCCATTGTTGGTGGGATCTTGGGCCGGTCTTCCTGCCCAAAAATGTATTTTCAAATGGGCCAATCAGTGGTCTCTCCTGGAGAGCAGTACCTGTCTGGTTGGCTGGCCATTGGCTGATGCCTTGTTTGGATGGGCAGCAAGGCTTAAAAGGCCGGCTGCATGTGGCTTTCAGAGTGCAGTCAGGTAGAAGTCTGGAATCGATATACATCCGATGTCTGAGCCAAAGCTCTACCTACACCTATAGTAAATAAAGTGGTGTCCATTTTTAATTCAGATTGTTGCCTGCCTGAGTTTCTACTATCACACCTCAGTGGGGGAGGCACTGGGACTGGGACCACAAATGAAGTGGGGGAATATACTTTTATGAATATTTACCCTGAAGCAAATGCTGTTTTACTCCCATAGGTAAAGGTAAAGGGACCCCTTTACCTTTCACAGGTCCAGTCGTGACCAACTCTGGGGTTGCGGCGCTCATCTCGCTTTATTGGCCGAGGGAGCTGGCGTACAGCTTCTGGGTCATGTGGCCAGCATGACTAAGCCACTTCTTGCAAACCAGAGCAGAACACGGAAACACCATTTACCTTCCCACCAGAGCGGTACCTATTTATCTGCTTGCACTTTGACGTGCTTTTGAACTGCTAGGTTGGCAGGAGCAGGGACCGAACAATGGGAGCTCACCCTGTCGCGGGGATTCGAACCGCCGACCTTCTGATCGGTAAGTCCTAGGCTCTGTGGTTTAACCCACGGCGCCACCCGTGTCCCTTTTTTACTCCCATAGAATATTTTAAAATGGCAGTCTAACAGTGCAATCCTGTCTATGTCTGCTCAGAGGTAAGGCCCTTTGAGCTTGTTGGGTTGTGTTCCCAGGCAAGTGTGTTTGGAGCTGATGGCTGAATGTGCCTTTTCCAGCAGGGAGAAACTGCAGGATTAGTTGCATTTAGAATCTTGCTCTGTTTTGTTGAGTGCTAATTTTCAAGTGAAGCATCTCACAGTATGATTATAAGCTTTCCATCTGCAGAATAACCCCTGCAATAAAAAAATCAATACACACACACAATGGGAAAATCAGGTTGTTCCTGCCCATAGGTATATGCGGCATTGTGCTTTAAACAACTGTAGATTTGCTTTGATTCTGGGAGAATGGATCATCGGCAGGACTCCGTGTGTATTTATGCACATGGGTTCGACTAGTTCTTTCATCAATCACAGTTTCCTTTTTTTAAATATCCAGCTTTAAAATCTAAATCCCTGCTGCCCCGCATAGCTAGAATGATGCTTTGTATACCAATGAAGAGTAGATTAAAACTGCATCTCTGCCAATGGGACCCAGCACACCCGTTCGCACACAGGGAGAGGACAGGGTATCTGATTGCCGAAAGAACATTTTATTACATAGGGGGGAAAGCAATTTAATGTTTTTCTATATATATTTCAGGCAACTCTCTGAGCCTTGCATGATCCTACTCAGGGTAAGCAAGGCATCTGGAAAGATACAAGAAGCCATACCAACTGTCTAAGACTTTCTGAAACTGCCTTTGGGCTGCCTTACTATAAAATGTCTACAATATACAGGTTGGAAGGGTTACTGTGAATATCACTTTAGCTCACCAAAGCATCACTGCTAAGGAAGTAAATGTGGTAAGAAACCCCACTCAAAACCCCACTTTTATGTATTTCTGCACATGTAGATGTTGGGACTGGTTCCTCCTTTTTCCAGTTCAAAGTACCACTGGTACCACTGAATTTACCCCTAGTTGCCTCCTCCATTAATATAAGATCAACATACCTTCTTAGACCTCCATGTACCAATACAGTATGCCTTTGAATGTCATTTTCTGTGGGGCAAACAAAAGAGTAAGGCTGTTGTGTTTATGTCCTTAAGGACCAACCTGTATTACTCTGCTACTGGTGGGGGAAGGGGAGGACTAGCTGTATTTAGTAATCCAAACCATGTTCTGGACTGCAGTTGATACTGGTAATTCACATTTGGTACAATAAAAAATGTTATTTTGCATTGGCTGTAGGGTTTGGGGTTTTGGTGCAAGGAGAAGACATTGTGCTCGTTTAACATTACAGTGGTACCTCGGGTTAAGTGCTTAATTCGTTCCGGAGGTCTGTTCTTAACCTGAAACTGTTCTTAACCTGAAGCACCACTTTAGCTAATGGGGCCCCCTGCTGCTGCCACGCCACTGGAGCACAATTTCTGTTCTCATCCTGAAGCAAAGTTCTTAACCTGAAGCACTATTTCTGGGTTAGCGGAGTCTGTAACCTGAAGCGTATGTAACCTGAAGCATATGTAACCCGAGGTACCACTGTAATGGCATCAGTGGAACTGATGGAAATGCTAAGGCAGATGCAAGAGGATGGAGCTAGTCAACAGCAGTGTGAAGAAAAGATATTCTGTAAATTTAGAGAAATGAAATGAAAGCTTCACATTTGCACTCTTGTCTAGTGACCCAGCTATAATTCTCAGAGTGGAATAATCTGGACTCCATGTAAAAATCTGTTGCTTTTGTGTACTGTGAAAGCACTGTTTTATTGGCTTGATCCTGGACTGTATAGAGCACTTGGGTCAATGCACTCAAGCCTAATTAGTTTGGTTTTCTTACAGATTCACATTGCTACAATTTTCAAACAAACAGATACAAATCCAAATGTCTCAGACCTAGGGAGTCATCGGATGAGCTTTACTTTGACAGGACAGATGGATTGATTCTCTTCCAGCATTCTAGCTGAGCAATTGAGGAAACACAAACAGCTCTCAGTTTATGATTGGCTATCTTCTTTAAAAAAATAAAATAAACAACAACTATGAACCCTTCATGAAAAGTCTCAACAGGGCCAGCTGCTGATTGTTCAATGATGGAATCAAGGCATGGTCCAAATAAAATTAATAAATGCTGGTAGAGCCAGTGTGGTGTAGTGGTTAATCTGGGGAACCGGGTTCGCCTCTCCGCTCCTTCACATGCACCTGCTGGGTGACCTTGGGCCAGTCACACTTCTCTGAAGTCTCTCAGCCCCACTCACCTCACAGAGTGTTTGTTGTGGGGGAGGAAGGGAAAGGAGAATGTTAGCCGCTTTGAGACTCCTTCGGGTAGTGATAAAGCGGGATATCAAATCCAAACTTTTCTTCTCTTCTTCTTCTTCTTCTTCTTCTTCTTCTCTTGAACTAGGCATGGAGAAATGAGGACTTTCCACTGAATTATCCTCCAGCTTGGATCAAAATCCCTCAGCCCTCCTACTGGTTCCCTTTCCCCATTCTAGCCATCTGATAGTGATGAGAACAGCAGCGAAATTAGGAAGCATGCAGAAAACAGGACAGTTTTCAAAGGCGGTCCTGCATATAGCACATTGCAGTAACCTGACTGTGAGGTTACCGCAGAATAGACCACTGAAACCAGCTTGTCCCCATTCAGATAGGGTTCCCAGTTGTAGCTAAGTTTGAAGGTGTGCTCACCCAAATGTGCTTAAAATCCCCCTTCAGACCATCATGGTGGATGCGAGAAGGTTTGGAGTAGAACTGGGGCATGTGGAGATTTGGGAGGGGGGACCTGCATACACCACCCCTCCCTTTCCCATTTTAAGCCTACATATGCTCACCTTAAGGCCTGAATAGACTGCCTACTGTGCTTGGAAGTGATTGAAGTTGCACACTCAAAGCCATTTTCTATTATGTGTGTGTTTATGTTTTTACTCTTCTAACACATATTCCTCTTACCCTGCCTTAACATATGACTGTGTAAGATTGAGAGAGTTACATTTCACCCTTTGGACTATTTAGGAGAGAGAGAGAGAGAGAGAGAGAGAGAGAGAGAGAGAGAGAGAGAGAGAGAGATTAACTGTTGAGGCCTGCGGATCTATTTCAAAGCTTGACCAGATCAATTATGAAACTCCAGGCCTGTGACAACTTGCAGATGTGTGACTGAACTGATTATCAGATGGGTTGCATTGGTTTACTTAACCCTTTGCACATGTGGGCTTCAATTGCAGACCAGGAAAAAGGTGTGATACCATACATTTTCATTCCTCACTGTTTCAGACTCAATTGACTTTTACCCACATGTCCTGATTGGATCTTGGTCCTTCTCAGGTGTGAATTATTTAATTAGCTTTGTTGTCACATATGTTTTCTTCTCTGTAACGCCAGCTCTTGCAACCTTCCCCTTTCTTTCTTATATAAAGATATAACTGAAACTCCCGAACACTCTTCTGGTAATTGACACCGTTATGACTTGGCGATTGCTGAAGAATAGGTTATTGATTGCCCCGGTGGAAAGACATAGCACTATTTCTGGCATAACCTTCCGTGTAATAGACAGTATCTGATCTCCTCTTGTCACCGAAAACAAGGCAGAGCCCTGGTATCTCTCTCATTAGAAACAACAGAATCACAACGCCTTGCATCGAGAGATGAATAGATAAAGAGACTGTCTTGCTACATGTGTGGATAAAGTCTGACATTCTGGGAAGATATCTCTAACAGGTAGGGGATGACAGCTCCAATCCAGTGACTTCCTATCAGGTTTGGGGGTGGGAATTTAAGGGCCCTGAAAATTGCATTTCTAGCACTGGTAAAGATGTCTTGGTTCACACACATACAATGATACCCTGTTCAGTGTAGCACTTGTTCTGGCCTCATTTGTGATACCCATCAGATTAATCACGAACAATTCTTAAATGCACAAACTCTGGAAAGAGGCAAGGCCAAACTTCATTCATTTCTGCAGTTCCTTAATAAATACCTGATCTAGCAGCAAACATTTGGTGGTAGCATCTGCAGGGAAAGCAAGCTTGGGTGTTTCTCCCAGTACCAGACAAAATGCACAGGCCAAACAGAGGGAGAGCCTGCAAAATGCACCCCAGCCCATAATAGTCTGGATAACTCAATGGAAGGTCTACAAACATGTTTTTCTGGGCTCAGGGGTTGGGCAAGACAATATGCAGTAGGCACATGCTTCCATCTCATGTCCTTCCACCTCTCAGTATTTGCCCAGAAGTCATCAATGTCAGAGGCAACTTGTGAGGCTTCTGGGCTGGCACACTGGAGATTTTGACCTTGCTTTTACCTCATGAAACAGTCTGCACTAACTTTGACCTGGTTGGCCCCATACAAAGTGAAAAGTGTTCCCCTCTTCCCTCTGCCCCCTCTCCCACCCCATAGGACCTAGTACCGGGCTCATAAAATCCTGTTTGTGATTCTGCCATGTAACCATTAGGAGCCTGCTTGGATTGAGATACTGGTAGTCCTGGGTGGTTTAATAGGGTCTTTAAGAACTCAGTCCTTGACCTTAATGGTGAGGAATCTCAGGCTCAAGGGATGCATGCAGCCTTCTCCTCAGGCCACATCTACCACTACTGCTGTTGTACACCTTCCTCAAGTGCATTTACTTGTCTTGAATTTGTTGTTAAGATTTGATAACCCCTCTTGCTTGCCTGGATGGAGAGATACCAGGATGTGTAGAAACCTCTGACCTTTTCATGGCTGGAATGTAGCCAACGGTACAAAGGTAAGAGTCACATCCATTGATCCACCTATTTTGTTTCTGGCGGTGCCTACTCTGACCTCTGGCCTCACCCAGTGTTTATGGGTGCCTCCCTCCTTCCCCATCAAGGTTACCCACAGGACAATAGGACACTCAGGCTGAAAAAGGTTCCCCTGCCCATGATCTGAAGTCTTGTTAGGACAGTAGCCGATAGGGTCAGATTTGTATGAAAAATGTTTTCTGTGGCTGCAGGCCACAACTATCAATATGTGTAATGGGATAGGGAATTAGATCAAAACCAAAGCCCTAGGCCAATGTTCCTTCCGAGAGTTGAACTACTTATTTTTATTGTGATCAAAGTTATACATTTTATTCTGCTCCAAATCAGGATTAAAGCTTCTTTTCCACCTAAGGCAGATGATTTCATTCTATGCTACTTACTTGCATTATGTATGTTGAGATATTTGTCGTTGTCCATAATATAATTGACCAGATGCGTCAGTTGCTTCTAAGCTATTTAATGGTGTCTAATTAAAGGCTTCAGAATCAATTTCCCAGCTGGCCACTATCAGCTCCTATTCCTTCTGCAATGTTATGCATTAGTATTGTCCGGACTAATAATTAAAGTGTTCTGCCATGTTGAAATGAAATGAATGGGCTTGCTTTGGTGGAGCTTTTGGGAAAACTGGGCTGTTATTGGTTACAATTTACATCTTAATAGTCTTGCTCTTCTATTTGGTCTTTCAGCTTTCGCTAGGGTTAGACGTACACAGGAATATAGCCAGTCATTAGTGTCAATTTTTGTTTTCGACATTTGAAAAGATTATTGTGGCTATTGTCGGTTGTGCTGATCTTCTCTATTGGTGGAATCCATGTCCTGGATCTTTTAGCTGTTGTCTGTAATTGAAACAGCTATCACTGTAGCTACCAGAGAAACTTTCAGACAACACAATAATAACCATCAATCCTTGCAAACACAAGGGCTGGAGTCCAGGGGCTGAACAGAGTTCTGAGTGCAGCTATTGCTTTCCTGTTCTCAATTATGAAACTCTTTTCCCCCCACATAGAATGCTGGAATCTATGGAAGTCAGCCAAATCAAAGTCAGAAACGGAAGCATAAACTTCTGAATTCTTTTTGTGTGTGCCTGTGCCGAAAGAGGAGAGGGAACGAGGTTAGCACATGATCCCAAAGCTCTCACAGGATCACCAGTATATGATCTTCTGCTATGTTTCTGTGATCAAGTACCCTTAAACTAAGGCCATTGTAACTCCAAGAAGTTGCAGTTTGTGCAGATTAAGAAAATAGATTTAAATATTATGGTCCATGATGATACCTGATGGCCTTGGGCAAGACACCCGTAACTTGGAAGGGGCAAGGCATGCCAACCAAGAAGGTCCTCCTACTACTTCTCTCACCACCTTAGGTGCTCCCTGCCAACGGGGAATGGTGCTGCCATTGGATCAATGGGCCCCCTGCCAGCCTTGGAGCCCAATAAATGCCTGACACTGCTATACTCTATAGTCAGCCCTGGCCCATTTCTTTGTTGATACAGAAAATTATTGACTAGCCAGAAGCAAGAGGATATTTCATCCATGGGCTTTATCAAACTCTGGTTTCTATTACCAGTCTGGTAGGCTTTAAAGACAGCACTGCATGCACCCACCCCAAATAATGAAAAGTTGGATATGTTTTGTTCATGAGTTTAGGGCAGGGGTGGCCAACTCCCAAGAGACTGTGATCTACTTACAGAATTGAAAACTGGCAGTGATCTACCCCTGGTTTTTTTGGGTTCAGGTCAAAGTTGAGCTTTTTTAGGGAGGAGGAAAGCCCTGTTTTTAAGGGTTTGGGGGGAGAAAGAGGAACAGCCACTCATCAACAGATCGCTGGGGAAACAAACAGCCTCAATGAGTAAACTCCATCTTCCGTTCTGCAGAGCATGCAACAATGGAAGACTGAGTGAGGGGGCGGATTCTATTTTACCCAGCGATCGACTGCAATCTACCAAAACCACCTGGGGATCTACCAGTAGATCGCGATCGACCTGTTGGACATCCCTGGTCTAGGGCAATGAAATACAGTGTTATTAAAACATGATGATGAAAAGGGGGGACTTGTTTTGATTTAAGACCCAATTCAAATATCACATTTTATTAACTCATTCGTACGGACTCAAGTGTCTTCTGCAAAGGTTGTGATGTTGACATGATCTGCTGAGACACCAGTAACTATTTACTGCATCACTTATGGGTGTGTATGAACCTGTAGCTTGCAACGTAACAGGGGAAGCAGTAACTTGTATCACTACATTAGAAGTCTACTGCTATGCCTGGGAAGCAGGGCAAAGCTACCTGGCTTTATATTGCTTCCTAAGCCTCTTTAACTCCCTGCTGCGAAGCTCACTTGGAGCTGGTTCACACATATGTTACTTGTTTTCTCTTTGTTTCATTCCTGTGGGTGCTTCTGAGTGACCATGCAAATGACTGCATTGTTAACCTGCAGTCATGCACAATTAAGTTGTGCATATATTCTGTTGAAATCTGTGGATAATGGAGTGAGCACCACTGTGTGCACCTACATCAAAAGAGGAGAGTTTTAAAGCCTGTAAGGTAGAAAAGTGTGCTATTTTTAACACAGTGCCCTGCTTCTGATTTCAATTTGATACAGACTCATCCGTGTCCTTTGCTTCTCTGTCTTCTGATCCCTATCTACATTGTGCTTCTAGACAGAATCTATTGTGCTGTAGCTAAACTTCATTATTTTCAAGTGGTCAACACAAGTCTTCTAAAGGAAATATTATATCTCATAATAGGAGTCATGGCACTCAAAATAAAAGAATGACTGTGTACGCTGAAAAGTTATTTCCCTTGGTTAGCAGCAAGATAATGTCTGTTGGGTGACCCTTTTCTCTCTATATACATATATATACTTTATCATATAAAATGAAAAAGGCTTTGTTTGTATGCATTGAGGAAAAAAGAGAGAGATCCATCAAACAACCAAGGGAATAAAGAACTTTACTCTATTTGAGGGACTGTGATCTGGACAACAGCAGCACAATTATTATTTTTAGCTTAGCTGTTATTTGAAAAAGAAAAGCGGCCACTTAGTTCAGAACCATAAGCATATTATTAGTCAAACAGAGTCACAAATAACAAACAAAAGGTTGAAAGGAAAGACCTGCTTATTGTCCTCTTGATCTATATTCCAAATTGCAGCAATTCATTGTGACAAAAATAAAACATGATTTCTGAATTATTAGCAATTGTGGTGTTTGAAGATTAATTCTGAAATACCACGCAATGGGGATTGGGATAAGGTGCAACAAGTGTTGGAGAAATAATATTCACTCTTTTATTCTGTTTAATTTTGAACTATGACATTTATCAAAATAGCAACAACAAGAACTCATGGAGACTCATACTCCTTTTTAATTTTTCTTGTTACTATAGAATAATTGTATACGTTTAACTCCTCTGCAAAAAGAAAAGAAAAATGTGATAGCGTTTTATGGTAAGTTGAATGGAAAGTGTCCCTCTTTAGCTCCCATTGGGTTCAGTGAAAAATAAAATATAGGAAACCTTTTTTTAAAAAAAAGATGTGATGGGATATTTTGGTAGCTTGAACAAAAAGCATTCAAAATTCCTCTTTATTTAAATGAAGTTGGGGTGAAATCCTAACCCTAGATCTGCCAAGATAAGTGAGTTAGATGAGGTGAATCATCGGCTCAGTTGGGCTATGCCAGTGTAAGTCTGCACCCTTGGCTCAGCCAGAGATATGGGAGGGCGATTCTCCCATCTTGGCTCAGCCAGGGCCCAGCATGAGCTCTGAAAAATGGGTATCCACCTAATGCTTGCAATTTTGCACACCTTCTTTGGTCAAGAACTGAGTTGCAATATTTGGAGATGTATGAATTTTGAAGGATACCTGTGTTTCAGTTCGGGTATTGGTTTGAGAAATGCAAATTAGTTTCTACAACAAAAATATTCCCCACCCCCCACCTCGTGGGTCACACCCTAATGATGCCTTCGGTGTAAACACCCTAAACCAGGCATAGGCAACCTTTGGCCCTCAAGATGTTTTGGCCCACAACTCCCATGATCCCTAGCTAACAGGACAAGTGGTCAGGGATGGTGGGAATTGTAGTCTCAAAACATCTGGAGGGCCAAGTTTGAGGAAGCCTGCCCTAAACCTAAACCCTTCTCCTTTCCCACTTGGTGCTCATCTTCAGCAAAAGCAAACTGCCCATTTCTGTTCCTGAGTCTTTCCAGGAAATAGTCCCCACCCCCATCTCCCATAATGAGGTGGGATACACTTCATTTCTCCCTGCCGTCCCCCTTCCCCAACTATGTCCTCACTCCAGAACCCATACAGGACTAACCTAAGCTAAAATTGCACTTAATTAGGCGGCTAGATAATCAGGTACAGTGCTGCTTTGCCTCATTATGCTCTCCCAGACATTCATTTCTACAAGGAAATCATTAGAACATTGAAGCCAGTGGAATTACTCAATGGATGTTAAATGGCACTGCTGCAACCAGCCTCCTAAATTGGTGTCCTGTATAAAAATGATCACCATACCTCATCCGTCCCTTCACACGTGTCATTCCTGCCATTATTAGAAATTTGTGAATACCATAATGTGCCTCTAATTCCATAATTACCATTACCGACTTAAATAAATGTTTCCGAAACCGCACTTTTCCAAGGAAGCCTGCTAACGTGTGGCTTTGATTTTATAGCAGGCGTAAGCCAGTGAGCAGCTCCAGGAGCTTAAAATGATCTTGCGTTTCCTGAAAGTATTTGATAAAGTTGCGTATTCAAGGTTAATGGTCAGGGGCGCACAAAGTTATGGAATCGTGGGAAAATTAGTGGGCCCATTTGAAAATTAACAGTGGGGCAGGAATTAAAGAAGGGAGGAGGGTCTAGAATTTTTTAAAATTGTGCATCAGGCTACTTCTGATTATTGTGAAAACTTTTATAAAACTTAATATAGAACACACAGTTAGCCTGAACTCCAATAATGAATTTTTGTGAGTGCTATTTTCTATTCCTAATACAAATGTTGGTTTCTCACAATTTAGCATTCCTGGTATTTCTCCCTTGAATAAGACACTGTTGTGAGTTTTATGGTAGAAGTAGTCTTAGCTGCATATGTTTTTGCTTTACCTCTCTTGTTCTGCTCGTCAGCAGATTTTAGGACATTTCACACCTTTTCCACTCTTCGCAGATGAATTATGAAACTTGACTTTTTCTGCTATTTTTTAAAGCTAAATAACACAACCACTTTTTGAAATTCCCTTATGCTAAATTGAAGTAATCACAAGAGAAGGGTGTTGTTGTTGTTGTTCCTTTCTAAGCACAATACTTTAGTCACTACTTCTTTATCTGAAGCCTTTTTAGCATTTTGGCAACTGAAGAAGAGTCTCAGAGCAGTTTACAGATCCCTAAAAAAACAAAGCCAGGCCCTACTCTCAGGCTCACAACTGAAATAACTGACACAAAAGGAAAAAGTACGTAATAGGGAAGAAGATGAGAAAAAAGCAAATTCAAGCCATACAAAGTTATTTTAATTACCAAGTAGAAAAGAAACATTTAAGGAGAAAGTTGTTGGTCTCTCTGCAGAGTCTGCTTTTCTTCTCTCCTGGTACCTCTGGTTAAGAACTTAATTCGTTCCAGAGGTCTGTTCTTAACCTGAAACTGTTCTTAACCTGAGGTACCACTTTAGCTAATGGGGCCTCCCGCTGCCGCCGCACGATTTCTGTTCTCATCCTGAAGTAAAGTTCTTAACCAAGGTACTACTTCCGGGTTAGCGGAGTCTGTAACCTGAAGTGTTTGTAACCCAAAGCGTTTGTTACCTGAGGTACCACTGTATAATGTGATGGTTACTGGTTCTGGATTTATGCAGAAGGCACTATTTTATTTTTTATTTTTTTAAAAGGTACTGAGAAATTTTCTTATACAGTTTACAAACTGTTCTAAATAATTTTCATGTCCGAATTATCTGGAGCGGACTGGTGTCAATACCAATACTAATTAACTAAGGAAGGCCTAAATGGCAGCCAATGCGATGGTTAAAAGTAGTGAGTCATATCCACAAAGCCATCCCATTTATGCAAAGACGTCTGCTTGTGCAACAGAACTCCTTCCCCATTGCTTCCCACAAAAAATAAATAAATCTGTTTTGTGGTTTTTCTTAATCCTCTGGAGCAGTTTGAAGGCCATGAGGAGAAAAGAGAGGAAAGGGAACTTCCATTGCACAAGCTGAAGTCCCCGCATTAATGGGATGACTTTCTTGCATACAATGCAGTGTTAGAAGAAAACAGGCAAAGGTAAAGGGTGGAAGGATGCAACAACTCATTTATTCAAAAAAGGTAAATAGGAGAAAAAAGGAAAGTATGATGAAGAATGCAATGTGTGTGTGTGTGTGTGTGTGTGTGTGTGTGTGTGTGTATATATATATATATATATATGAAGTGAGATATTTGTGTGTGTGTGTATAGTAATATTGCATCACTGGAAGTTGAATATGAATCATATATATTCATATGATTCAATGACATGAAATTCCATCATACCAATCAATGAACTGTAAATATCATTCACCCTCACATGTGGTTGTATGCTCAAATGATTAATAATAATAATAATAATAATAATAATAATAATAATAATAATACCAGGAAACTATATCCAAAACCAAACCAAAACTTTGGAAAACCAAAACTATATCTGCTAATAGGTGCCACAAATACTGCTCACAAGAAACTATCAGAATATATCCCAATGTCAACATTTTACAGAAGCTCTCATAATCAAATTGTTGCATTTGTCTTTGGTATAGAAGGGAATTCCCAACACTTCTGGAACCGGATTCTTTCAGGAAATTGACTGGCTGGCTCACCCTTGGATAGTGCAATTATCAATACATGCAATTTAGCATTCAGCTCCCAGTGCTCTCTGATTGCATATACTAATGGAATTAGCATCACCTTGCTTTCCTTGTTTTGTATACAGTTATTTCTGAATTTAGTTTAATAAGCACGTTGCATTTGTTTTCTACACAGGTTTAGGTCCCTCTCCCACCCCGAGAGAGAGAGAGAGAGAGAGAGAGAGAGCGCAGTTTTGCAATGGATCAGCTATAAACACATTCCAAATAAAGTACGAACAGTTATGCATCTCCCCACGTTTGTTCAGCTAGTCTTGAATGGAGTCTTCCACTGTGTCAACTGAGCAACTTCACCTGGCTTGCTGCCTGGACTCCTCCACTTGGAAATATCAGGGATGGAGCCTGGGATCTGCTATCTACCATTTGCTGTTATGTGCCCTCCTAAATCCATTCAGAATGATTTCTTTGCCATTCTGTGGCAAATACGTGTTGCTGTAGATCAGCTACTGGAGGAGTGAATAGTATATATTTTGCATGAGTCAGGCTGACTCTCTCAAAGCCATTCCTTGCATTTTTAATATGGTTCCTGATGCATAAAGAATTGTTGTTGTTGTTGCTGATGATGATGTTATATGAGGGCTTGAACTCAGGAGGTGGAATGTCCCCATGCTCCATGAATGTGCCTACACCAACCAGCCTTCCTGAATTCAATGGGACAGCCAGAAGTGCAGCAGACCTGCCTGATGTGTGTAGCTTTTCCTCCTCTGCAGTTTAACTCATACCTTGTTGTTGTTGTTTTGAGCCATGAATATATCTTCTAAATATCAGCAATCAAGAAAAACCAGTCAGGTTTGAACTGAATAATCTGTATTTGTCAATTAATTGGGTGATGTTTGAATCTACTGACGATTATCTGTTCTTGCTGCTGAACGTTTTACTGGTTTTCTTAGATGCATATATGTTCTGATATGTTCTAATAATGTTCTGACTAGAGATGGCATCTAACAATATATTAGAAACAATGTGTAATATCCAACGAAATCCTGCTCGAATAGACCCATTGAAATCAATGGACTCAAATCATTATATGTCTTACACCCAGGATACCTAAAAGACTGTCTCGCACCTTATATGAGATACCTTATATCCATGAGGCTGGGTGAAGCAGTCGCCTCAGATGGTGGAAATGCAAGAGGCAGCGCTCTGCTTGCCCCAGCACTTCTGCCATTGGTGGAACACCCCCCTCTCACCAAGTTTCAGCGAGAGGTAGGCATTCTGGTGCATGGCATTGTCGCTTGTCTTCCCCATACCTGGGGCAGAGAACACACCCTATCACTGAGTTTTGGTGAGAGGGGGTATTCCAGCAGCAGCTGAAGAGGTGTAGTGGGCAGGGCAGGACAGGGGGAAGGGTACAGAAAATTCCCATCTCGCCTCAGGTGGTGAAATGGGATAGGCCGGCCCTGCCTTACATAACCACCAGATCACTGTGCCCTGCAGGCAAGGTCCTCATGCAGATATAGTGGTACCTCGGTTTATGAGCAGTCCTGTTTATGAACTATTTGAACTCCACAAAACCAGAAGTAGTGTTCCAGTTTGTGAACTTTACCTTGGTCAATGAACGGAAGCCAAATGGTGGAAAGGCACTGGCAGCAGGAGGCCTCATTAGGGTAAGCGTGCCTCAGTTTAAGAACGGATTTGGTTTAAGAACGGACTTCAGGAACGGATTAACTTCGTAAACTGAGGTACCACTGTACTATCCAATCATGAGGTCCATTCCACATGATGTCAGAATTGGAATTTTAGTGTAGCATCCGTAACCCTTTGGAACTCCCTTTCATCACATTTCAGATAAGTGCCATCTCTATTGTCTTTTCAGCACCTGTCAAAGACTTTCATCTTCCATCTTCCCTGGGCTCCTTTGGGAGGGCGGGGGCAGGATATAAAGTTAAGAAATAGTATGTAAATAAAGAAATCTTCTATGTGAAGATTCTGCCCCCCCCCCAAGTCGGTATCTGCATTGGATTTGAAATTACTTTTGTATGTGTTAACTGCTTTGATCAATGTAACATTTTTTAAAAAAATTGCACATAGGGTTGTGTTAACTGTTTTTATATATTTCATTGTTTTATTCTATGCTCTTGCTGTATTGCAAAATTGATTTGAGGTTCTGTTCATGGAATGGCTGTTTCCAACTTAGTGGAAGAACAGTGCCAACCATCCAAATTACAGGAGAAATGGTTTGGGGACCCTTAATGAAATCCCACAAGCTCCATCCCCTGTAGCCAAAGGATGTCCCCACATCTTCTAGCAATAGCTGGGGATCATTACAAAAGGCAAGAGGGACTGAGTTCTGGATTCATTATTTCTTGTACTCTAACATGACCCCTGATACATTGAGGTATTGCACTGCTAGGAGCCTTCTGCTAATTCTTTCAGAAGAGTTTGTGAAACAGCCCTAATACATTTTCACCTTCCACTCACAGTTTTTTGGGTTTTTTTGGATCCAGGCCAATGTGCATTTATTATCTTCTCACTAATGCAAATTCCTGATGCCTGCTGGTAGGGAAAAGTGTCTTAAACTTGTTAAATATAGAACATGATATTATTTGAAGGTCTGTTTGTTTAACATCTTACACTTCACAAGGAATATTTTCTTTTCATTTGTTGCAAGATTTTCAAACACAGCAGTGTTTATTCTGGGAAAACTTAACACTTGAAAATGCAAAATCACATTAGCAGTCTGGTTGAACCTCCTATTTTCATATATATTTCTCTGCCTTTGGATGTTTACAAATAAGAATATGATGAAGAATTCTTCTGGATCTAGCAAATGACCATCTAGTTTAGCATACTATTTCCAACACTGGCCAAACTGATGCCTCAAGGAAGTCCAACAGCAGGAAATATCATTTGTACTCGACATCTGATATCCAAAGGTTTTCTGAAATTTAACATTTGCATTTAGGTAAAAGGGTAAGTAGCCACAGATAGACCTCTATTTTCATGAATTTCTCTAATCCCTAAAGAGGTGACTGTCACCTCTTTTTGTGGTAGTAAATTCTCTATTGTTATCTAATAGCCATTCCTCTTTCTCCATAGCTCAGTGACAGAGGATCTCCTCTGCAAGCAGAATGTCCCAGGTTTAATCCCTGGCACATAAAGTTAGGGCTATGAATATCCACTCTCTGAAATCCTAGACAGCTACTACCCCAGTGTCAGGGACTGGACTGAGCAGGAGTGGTGGGGACTGCCCCCCTCTTTCTGAACCTTCCCAAGAAGAGGAGGACAGTATAGATTTAGAGCAGTGGTTTGCAGAAGGTCATAGTTCAGAGGCTGAAGAGGGGAGAAGATGGGGAATATTGGAAGAAGAGCACCCGGGGGGGGGGGAGCATCAGAGGAGAGACAGCTAACAGGCTCGGTGTCTTTAGAAAGCATTCCTGACCCCCACCCCTCCCAGGACCCAACGTGCATTGAGAGTAGTAGAACAGAAAGCTCAGAGACAGAAAGCACAGATCAGCTGACGCAGGGATGATGTATAATAGGAGAGACAGAGGGGGTGGGACTTTACTTGGAGCAATGCCATTATCTAAGATGGATGGCATTTTTACGTTCTCTCTCTGTGAATATTGAATAAAAGACTTGGTAAGAATAATTCTTGTTTCTCTGCTTCTCGGCTGCCACCGTGGGAGGGATCGGATTTCCCAAAGCATGACACCCAGAGAGATACAGACAGCCAGTCTGAACTACACGGTCTTACTCAGTGTAAGGCAGTATCACAAGTTCTCATGTTCTAGTACAATATGCCACTACCAGAATGTTGGTTGCAGTTCGCAATCAGAACATATTACTCTCACCTTGTTCCATTTCCAGTGGTTGCTAGGGCTGTGCACAGCTCTCCTACCTGATCCAGGTCACTGACCTGACCTGGGGGATAGCGGACCAGATCTGAATCCAGCCCCCATTCAATTCAGTGGTGAAGCTCATGTTTAGTTAGGGTTTTCCCATGAAACTGATGATGTAAACTCAGCAATGTAATGTAATGTAAACTCACAGAGGGGAAAGAGGCAGGTATTGATGTGCTGATTCCTTCAGTGCCTGCCCAAGCCATTCCAGATGCTGTCCTAGAGAGGAGTTTGGGGGAGGAGTTTGGACTTGGTACCCCGCTTTATCACTACCCTAAGGAGTCTCAAAGCAGCTAACAATCTCCTTTCCCTTCCTCCCCCACAACAAACACTCTGTGAGGTGAGTGAGGCTGAGAGACTTCAGAGAGAAGTGTGACTAGCCCAAGGTCACCCAGCAGCTGCATGCGGAGGAGCGGAGACGCGAACCCAGTTCACCAGATTACGAGTCTACCGCTCTTAACCATTACACCACGCTGGCTCCCACAATCTCCAGAGCAAATTTTGAAATGGCATTGGGGGAAGAGGGACCTGGAAAAAAAAGCCATGCTCCCTTCCTTGCATTACAGGCTGCTGAGAGTTTGGGATGCAACAGGAGTTGGGGACACAACTCATGATGGTGATTATTTATGCTGAATAGTTACAGGGCAGAAATGCACCTCCCACAACAAGAATGTATTTATATGAATACTTTGCAACCATCTTTCATGTTCTTGAACTGCGGCAGACACCAGATTGAAAATCTGAGTTCCCTGGCGAATGGATTCACTGCACACTATGAAAATGCCCACGTTCTTTTTTGCCAAAGAACCTGAGTAGTTGACATGAAAAGAGCTCCCTCTGGGAGATTCAGTCTCCATGCCCATGAAATCTTTGTCCTATTAGCTTAGATTACTCTAACCAGAGTGTCAGTTAGAGCCAGTTATGATGGTGATGGGCATCTGTCTTCTAGAAGCAGGACAGACTGCCAGTTTGTTACCTGTAAACTGGCCCTTGTCTGCAGCGTTAAACTGGGCCATGGTCCAAAGTAAGCAAGCTAAACATGTTTAACTTCCATTTATTTAAACGGAAGGCAGTTGTGCATTTGTTTAACTTTCTTAATTTGGCTGATGGGATTTTAGCATGCACTGTTTCCCCTGCATTTCTCTTCTTATATCTATTGATTTGTGCCAAGTTCAAAACCAGTGATCTATGACTTGAAATAGTCTCTATTCCAAACAATTAGACAAGACAATTCCTTCCATTTTCCTAACCCCTCCCATTTTTTATTTTTATTATTTGCATTAAAATAAATTGTTAGATGTCAGCTGTCAGCTGTCCTTTCCAGTCTTGAAGGTCAGGGATAACAATGAAAAATGTCATGTGGATTAATTTAAACAGAGCGCTCGAAGGGTTCATATCTCATCTTTATTGAAAAAAAACAACAGCCTTTAAGTCAGAAAAGCATGCTGTCTGCAACATTATTAATGAGGAACCATGGTAATGTGTGCCAATGATAGTGCTATGGCAGGGTTTCATCCTGTCAGGTGCTGAGTATACTGACTCCAGTTGAGTGTAGTAGTAAGCAAGTGATTTTCACTGAGGACATAAAGGACCAAGTGTTAGAAGTGCCTGTGTAAGCCCAAATACAAAGTGAAGGCATCTTACAATGCAATTTTAACCATGTCTACTCGGAAGTAAGTTCCACTGAATTCAGTGGATCTTACTTCCAGGTAAGCAGGGTTAGGATTGCAGCCTTCGAGTTGTAATACCATCTTCAAAACTAATATTTGAAATACACTCTGTGTGACAGACTTTCTGGTCGATTATGCTCTATGACAAGGGTGCATAGAAGGCAGATTGTCATTTAATGGTAGATCTCTGGAAATTTCCCAGTAGGTTGGCAAGGATTTTGATTTCCAATTGTGTAACCAAATGAATCTTTACCCCCACCCTGCAGTTTAGATTGCTGAAATGAAGCAAGTTTAAAATGAGCAAAGTGATGTCTGTATGCTGCTGCTGGTATGTATGTGTGTGTGTCATACCCTCCAACATTTCTCTGAAGAAAATAGCAATGTCCTGTTCCATAATAATAATTCTACTACAGTGGTACCTCGGGTTAAGTACTTAATTTGTTCTGGAGGTCCGTTCTTAACCTGAAACTGTTCTTAACCTGAAACACCACTTTAGCAAATGGGGCCTCCTGCTGCTGCCGCAGCACGATTTCTGTTCTCATCCTGATGCAAAGTTCTTAACCCAAGGTAATATTTCTGGGTTAGCGGAATCTGTAACCTGAAGCGTCTGTAACCTGAAGTGTATGTAACCCGAGGTACCACTGTATTTATACCCTGTCCATCTAACTGGGTTGCCCCTGCCACTCTCGGTGGCTTCCAACCTATATAAAACAGGGTTGTCATATGTCTGGAATTTTCCAGACCTATCCAGGATTCGCCCGTCGGGAACTGCGTCCGTGCAGAAACAGCATAGGTGTCTGGGAAAATCCTTGCGTATGGCAACGCATGTTGGAAATGCTGGAACACTAGCTCAGAAACTAGTCCGGATTTTTTACTTTTTGAAATATGGCAGCCCTATATAAAAACATAATTAAACCTTCCCTATACAGGGCTGCAAAGACAGGAGTGCCTGGCGTGCTCTGGTCCATGGGGTCACGAAGAGTTGGACACAACTAAACGACTAAACAACAACAACAACAACAACAACAACAACAACAACATACAGGGCTGCCTTCAGATAGCTTGGGGGTTGAGCAACGCCATACCCACCAACGTTTCTCCAATGAAAATAGGACATCTTACCATATCTTCAACATTTCTCTGGTGAAAATAGGGACATCCTAAGGAAAAGCGGGACATTCCAGGATCAAACCAGAAACCGGGACTGTCCCTGGAAAATAGGGGCAATTGGAGGGTCTTGCACATTTGTGTGTGTGTGTGTGAGAGAGAGAGAGGGAGAGAGAGAATGGGGCCTACCAAATAGTAAAAATGGACTGGATTATGATTGAGCATGCTGAAATAGCAGGCATTTTAGTTTTCCTCCCAAATAGGTTAAAAAACCTACTTTATCTCTCATACATTCTTATTTCTGCTCGACTCTGCAGCTTTCCTCTCTTGATCTTGCAGCTGTCATGTTACCTTGCAGTTGCTTAATGTGGCTCAGCAAGCATGTTAATATGATAGGGTAAAACATAACAGTATGCTTCATAGGCAATTATGTTTACTATGCATTCATTCTTAACAGCCGTGATGAGGCACATTGCCAAACAATAGACTGCCCCTAAATTTGTTAAATATTGTGTATTGTACCAATTTTTTTCCTGATGAAGGATATGGGCAATTTTCTTTCACAGGCCCTGTAGCATGCCATCATATCTGAGTAGTGGAAATATTGATGCAAGAGGAACATTGCTCATCTGCCTGTATTCAAGTGATGTGCATATTAGGGTGTTTTGTTTTTTAAAAAATCACAACTAAGTTATTGCAGAGAGAATCAATAGACGTTGGACGGTTATCAAATATTTTTTCACAAAAGTGTGAAATTTTATGCCAAAAGTATTACATTTGGATGGTATAGTGTGCCTTCTCTACATTGGGCAGGATTCAGAGGGGCTTTTCTTTGAGCAGAAGGGCTTTTTTGGTCTTGGCATGAGACCTTTGCATGAAAAAAAGAGGCCAGAAATCCAGAAGTATTATTTGTTTGTGCAAGACTAGTGCAAGATGTCACACCATCTCTTGAACAATGTGAGCGATCAGTTGTTCATGGTGCTAGAATTCTTGCCACTCAAGAATCTCTGGATTGAGTTGATCAAGTTGAATCAGGAGAAGTGAAAGGCATCTCAGCAGGGTGGAGAATTAGAACTGATAACTTTATAGCAATTTGGTGTCCTTTTTTCAATTTATTACAAAAAGTCTATCTGTTAAGTAGGAGGTTTTGCACTCTCCTACTCTTTTGCTCTGACGTTTCAGCCATACTATAGGTACCCTACACTTCTTATTTCCTTTCTTCTGCTAATGTAAAGAATGACACTGATGATGGAATTCTCTCTATTGATTTGCCTAGGTGAAGGCATAGTTCCACTTGAAAAACAGCAGTTTGAGTCCCTACCAGAGAGGAACGGCAAACTGTTAAACTATGCTGAAATGGCAAAGCTGACCTAGAAACTCAGAGACCAAGAAGACAAGAAATTCAAGAATGGGAAAAGTTTATAATTTACTTAGGAGACCGCTGTAAACAGATGAAAACATTAGCAGGATTATAATCCCACTTGTAATGTAACAAATATTATGGACAATACGGATAGATACAAAACATAAAGACTATGAAATAATATGCAGTTGGAAATGTTAACAATAGGACCCATGGAGGGGATGGGGGAAGTTGTGAGAAATCTCTTTTTATAGATATGTATTTGGCATTGTAGGGACGTGGGTGGCGCTGTGGGTTAAACCACAGAGCCTAGGACTTGCCGATCAGAAGGTCGGCGGTTCAAATCCCCATGACGGAGTGAGCTCCCGTTGCTTGGTCCCTGCTCCTGCCAACCTAGCAGTTCGAAAGCACGTCAAAGTCCAAGTAGATAAATAGGTACCGCTCTGGCAGGAAGGTAAATGGCGTTTCCGTGTGCTGCTCTGGTTTGCCAGAAGCAGCTTAGTCCTGCTGGCCACATGACTCGGAAGCTGTACGCCGGCTTCGTCGGCTAATAAAGCGAGATGAGCGCCGCAAGCCCAGAGTCGGCCACGACTGGACCTAATGGTCAGGGGTCCCTTTACCTTTACCTTATTTGGCATTGTAACAAATTTGCATTTGTAAAAAAAAAGATTTTTTAAAAAGAAAGAAAAACAAAACCAATAGTTTGTAAACTCTCTCTGAAATCACCGCGGGTGGAGTGCACTGGGGAAATAATTCATCATGGTTAAAAGCGATATCTGTCTGCCAAAATGGTCATGAACACACACACACACACACAGAGAGAGAGAGAGAGAGAGAGAGAGAGAGAGAGAGAGAGAGAGAAGAGCCAAAGTCACATATTATTACCTGGAAAATTGGGGAGTCCCTGACCTTCTTCAAAATGCCTTGTTAAAGGTGCAGTGCAGCTAAAAAATGTGAGAAGCTTCATTGAACCACCCTGATTCATCTTGCAATTTGGAGCACACATGGAACCTATCAGATGCCCTGAATGAGCACCTTTGAGCTGAACACCTGCACCCCACACAAACCTGATATTTACCCTTCAGACAGAATTAATTGAACAACCTTCTCTCTCGGCGACTCATTTTGAATCTTTCAAATAAAAACTCTGGCAGCATTTGCAGGCACTATTTACAGTAAATTCCACCGCTGACCTGACAAAATACTGCGAGGGTTGAAATTTTGCTACATGACACCTTATCTTTGTTTAACTTGTTTTCCACATGGTTCACTGAAGTAGCGCTCCCAAAAGACGGCGCTTCCGGCAATGATATTGCAGTGTTTGAAATGATGCTTTCCTCCAACAAAACAGCGATACAATTGAAAATCAGTATGATTGTACCTAGACAATATATTTCTCTTGTCACCTCCAGGTAGGACACCACTAGGTATTGCAGTGTTGAGCTCTGAAGTTCTGTATTAAGGAAACTTTTGGTTATTTCAGTTTTATATGAAGTTTAAGACTCAGGGGCTCAAATTTATCACAGTCTGGGCCTGATTGAGAGCCTCTCTGTGTGTTCATTTTGGGTGAATTTTCCCTCTTTTTACACAGTTATTGCAAACAGTCCTTGTCTCTTCCCTCAAAGTTGCTCTTCTGTTGCAGGAGCATTGCATAATCTTGGCACCCAAGTTATAATATCTTGCATGCATATACAGTGTACCTCAGGTCACAGACGCTTCAGGTTACAGATGCTTCAGGTTACAGACCAGAAATAGTACCTCGGGTTAAGAACTTTGCTTCAGGATGAGAAGAGAAATTGCGTGGCGGCGGCGGCGGCAAGAGGCCCCATTAGCTAAAGTGGTACCTCAGGTTAAGAACAGTTTCAGGTTAAGAACAGACCTCCAGAACGAATTAAGTTCTTAACCCAAGGTAGCACTGTATTGTAGGAGAGGTTGTTGTGTCACTACAATTAGAGGAGAATTAGGTTTTTATTTTATTTTTAGATGGCGCTTTGGGGAGTATGGTTCAGGTATGATGAAGTCCTTTGCTAGTAGGGAGCAGGTGGTTAGTCTCTGATGGCAATGTAGGAAAATGGGGACGATTGTTTCATTATGAGAGGAAGAGAATTACAAAGAGTGCAGTGTAAAGACAAAGAACATCATCTTCCCTCCAAATTCCCCTCTGAACTCAGGAAATACAAATTGGTGTTTTTGTACTGATGCTGCTTTCAGCAGCTCATCCTTTGGTTGTCTTTAGGATTGCTCCTTAAGTATTAAAATGTCTGTTATTATTAAAACATTTTCAGTTGTTTAGATCAATTTGTTATTGTCTTTATTCATTACTCTTACGAAGCAATTTTATTGCAACTTTAATGGTTGATAAACCCGATTACTTCTGCGAAATGAAAAACATTTTCAGTGGCATCACAGCTCACAATTTATTCATGAGCCATATAATCCTGGATATTCACCAACGTACATGTGCAAACAAAAGACCCAATTTGGGTAATTCTTTTCATTGCTCTCTCAAAATTTCATGTCAGGGAAGTGAAACGGAGCTGGAGATGTTTTTGAGGATGCTTGGGGAGAAAACGTTGATTCGTTTAGCAGCAAAGTGTAGCGTCTGACATTTTGCCAGGCATTCAATTTGTGGTCATCAAAATTCAGTCTTTAAATAAAGATCCACTGATAGAAAGATAATGGAAAGAACTGTGTTCTTTAAAACTTTGTTTATTCAAGATTCTTATATTCTAATCTTCTTCCAGTCTGGAGCTCAGGGGCAGCTGTCAACCAATAAATATAGAACCATCCAAAACAACACATTACTGTATTTTTCGCCCTATAGGACGCACTTTTTCCCCTCCAAAAATGAAGGGGAAATGTGTGTGCATCCTATGGGGCGAATGCAGGCTTTCGCTGAAGCCTGAAGAGTGAGGGGGGTCTGTGAGCACCAACCCCTCTCGCTCTCCAGGCTTCAGGAAGCTATCCACGAGCCATGGGAGATGCAGCTCTCCCACGGCTAGCAGAGAGCTTGCCGGCACCCAGAAGCTTGGGGCGTGCTGAGCTCAGCATGCCCCAAGCTTTGGGCTTCCCCCGCCCCAGCCCCGCACCTGGGGGGGGGAAATAATTTTTTTCTTTATCCCCCCCCCCACAAAAAAACTAGGAGCGTCCTATGGGGCGAAAAATACGGTATGTCTCTGAATACCAGTTGGTGGGAATTCCAGATAGGCAGAGTACAAACTTTTCATAGGAATCTGGTTGGCCACTGTGAGAACAGGATGCTGGACTAGGTGGGCCATTGGCCTGATCCAGCAGGCCTGTCTTGTGTTCTTATGTAACACATTTACAAAGCCATAACAACAACAGTTCTGTAGCCAATAATATGTGTAAGTAAAAAATGCACATGAAAATATTCTACCCCATCTCACAACTGCCTGACCGGTATAAACAATTTCTGTGAAAACAGCACCGTCCAATGCATAGGCACGTATTTTCTCAAGAAAACTGTCAGTTTGCATTTCTTAGTGCAGAAAGTATTGATCGGATGTGTAAAGATCTTTCCTATTCTGATTAATACAAGAAACTACTAGAAGCTTCTCTGTGTGAGAGAAGCAGAGGCAGAAGGGTTAATGATTGTTTGGGTTATAGCTTCTGGTAAGCTGCTTTGAACTAGTTCTCTTATCTCTGACTATAAATATAGGCCAAAAGGAGCCTGGGTTTTACTTTTCTCTTTTCTCTCTTTTCCTTCTGGTGTGGTGTTTCTGTTTCTGTACATAGGATGCTTAGTGCTAAGGTTTAGTCTCATTATGAGTTAAGTTTGAAAATGCTGCAACTGGATTTTTGTATGGATTGAGCCAATACTGATTTTATTGGATTTGATGACCATTATGTTACATTTGCCTTCAGCACAAGTAAAGCTCTGCTGAATGAAGTACTATTGCCCTGGTCCATTTTTGGGAACTCTGCTGAACTCTGCAACGTGTTTAAGGTTTTCTTCCACACATATGAGAAAAACAGCTGAAACTTCAAAGTGCAGTGCTTAATAAATATCACAGCAATTTAACTAATCAATAATAGTTGAACAACAAACAACAACCCCCTAAAAAGGTGCAATTAATGGACAAAAAAGGCATGCATCCGTCACTTGGTATATCCATCACTTGACTTTTGGGGCGTGGGAGGAATGTCAAGATGAGAATCTATTGGCTCATAGCACATTTTTCCAGCAGGTCCCATTGGCTGATGAGGGAATTTTCACACTATCAAGAAAAAAACTGGCATAAGTTGTTTGGGCAGCATGCAAATATACTGCTGTGCTCTGAGAGCGGCAAAGTCAGCTTAGCTGCTTCGTGAACAAATGTATCCTTGCAAGGCAAACTCTTGAAAACACATTTGATTTGATCCTGGAATTTCATGACACCCTCACCCATACTCCTCATTCTGCAACTCTTTAAAAAATAATAATTCTGTGGCTGTTCATTGTAAGGTGAGAGATATACAATACATACATACATACATACATACATACATACATATATATATATATCAATACACACACACACACACAACATAAATGTAAAGTGGTCCTTAAAAATATAAAAGCAACCCACTAAACAAATGAGGTCTAAAGTGGATTGCTGAACTACCTTTCTGTTCACTGGCATATCTGTTGTGAAAATTATGAAGCCCAGTAAGAGATGAAAAGAATCAGTGGCCACAAAAAGCTGACTGACAGGGGATGAGGAGGGAAAACTCTGGAGTGGGGTATGGAATGGAGTCACCAGTACCCTGAATAGAAGCACCCCCACTTCTTATTTCCTCTTCTGAATTGAATGGCTGAATGTTGCTGGTCACTGTGTTTCCAAATACAACAGTTGTTTGGAATACTTGTCGCATGGTCTTGGTGAATTTCAGGGTAATTTATCACACCCCACATTCTTGCCTTGATATATGAACATAAGAAAAACCCTGCCAATCTAATGAGTGTTTTGTACTCACAGCAGCCAGCCAGATACCTGTGGAAAGCCCAACAGGAGAACATGAGGGCATGAGTGCTCTCCCACAGTTTCTGCCTCTGTTCCTGAAGAGATTGTGTAGTTATCATAACTAGCAGTCATCAATAGCCTCAAACTCCCCAGACTTGTCTAATCTTCTAAAGCCTTCCAAGCTAGTGGCCATCCCTACATCTTGTGGTAACAAATTATGCCATTGAAGAAGAGTTTGGATTTGATATCCCGCTTTATCACTACCCTAGGGAGTCTCAAAGTGGCTAACAATCTCCTTTCCCTTCCTCCCCCACAACAAACACTCTGTGAGGTGAGTGGGGCTGAGAGACTTCAAAGAAGTGTGACTGGCCCAAGGTCACCCAGCAGCTGCATGTGGAGGAGCGGGGACGCGAACCCGGTTCACCAGATTACGAGACTACTGCTCTTAACCACTACACCACACTGGCTCTGAACCATGTGCTGTATGAAAAAGGGGAACATTTTGTGTGTGTCCATCCTGAATCTCCCAATATTCAGCTTAAGCGAGAGAAGCTCCCCATAAGGGAAGGTTATGACATCTGGGAATGTTTATTTTGCGGAAAGACAAGCAGAAATGTATAAAATTTGAAGAAAGTGGGGATAAAGAAGTTTTTATCCCTCTCTTACCATACTATATAACCCAGGATAATCCAATGAAGGTGAAAATTTTTAAGATTCAGGACAATAAAGGAACGTTTTTCACGCAGTGCATAGTTAAACTTGTGGAATTTGTTGCCACTGGATGTACCAATGATCTGCTCGCAGGTGTCCCATTGGCGTTTGGATGACAGCTGTGAGAATAGGGTGCTTGAAATGAAAGGTAAAGGTAAAGGCACCCTTGACCATTAGGTCCAGTCGTGACCAACTTTGGGGTTGCGGCGCTCATCTCGCTTTATTGGCCAAGGGAGCTGGCATACAGCTTCCGGGTCATGTGGCCTGCATGACTAAGCCGCTTCTGGCAAACCAGAGCAGCATACGGAAATGCCATTTACCTTCCTGCTGGAGTGGTAAATATTTATCTACTTGCACTTTGACGTGCTTTCGAACTGTTCGGTTGGCAGGAGCAGGGACCGAGAACGGGAGCTCACCCCCGTCGCGGGGATTCGAACCGCCGATCTTCTGATTGGCAAATTCTAGGCTCTGTGGTTTAACCCACAGCGCCACCTGCATCCCTGAAAGGTTAAAGTGTTGTGCATTAAATCAGGATTTGTTTCTTGAGAAACTTTCAAAAGGTGGGATGCAGTCATCCCCACTCCACCCCCACAACTGAGGCTTTGTATTTTAAACAACTCTACGAGTGAGTTTTAAGAAACTGACAACTCATGTAAGTTCTTAATGAATGCTTATAATCCTTTAATGAAGCATATAAATCACACCCGAACCATTTGAATCTAATTGTCTTTACGTTGCTGCTTCAGAACCATGTCCTTATTGATCTCCAAATTCAAAAGTGTGTCGGTGACTTTCAGGCAGCTTAACTGATGCTATTTATTGCTTCTTTTTTAAAAATACACAAAAAGTAACTCTGTGCAGTGCTGGCCCAAGACATTTTGCAACCTAAAGCCCAGCTGGTTTCCTCCCATCCCTTGGAAAGGCCAATTTTTTAAGAATATTGTTCCCACTTGCTCATGCTCATCTCCTCTTCCCATGCAAATATTATTCCCTGAAGAAAGAAGACTGATTGGGGGCTACATGATTACTAATTCGGAAGGGATTTGAGTCTTTATAAGCCTGCCCTGCCCCAGAATTAGCAAAAATCCTCCCCTTCTCACAACAACAACAACAACAACAACAACTTATTTATACCCTGCCCATCTGCCTAGGTTTCCCCAGCCACTCTGGACAGCTCCCAACAGAATATTAAAAACACAATAAAACATCAGACATTAAAAACTTCCCTAAACAGGGCTGCCTTCAGATGTTTTCTAAAAGTCAGATAGTTGTTCATTTCCTTGACAACTGATGGGAGGGTGTTCCACAGGGCGGGTGCCACCACCAAGAAGGAAGTTAATTTGGTTGATTGGTTTGTAATTCCTCCATATTGTTATCTTAATAAATATAACCGTTTCTTCATCTGATCAGTGTTCTTTGTGGATAGAGGGAGTTTTGCTATAGCACTCAGATACCAGTCCCTCCTTTCTGCTACACCCTGCTCATGATCCCACCAGAAGCTTGTCAGGAGCATCCCCACCTCTGAGCACAGCTAATATACAGAAAAGAGCATGAGACTATCAGGCATATGAGACACCTTGTAGAGCCCTGAATTGTATGTAATTGGCACAAAGGAGGAGAAGGGAGAGGAGAGATGCTACCAGATTTGAGTATCACCCTTTCAAGTGTCTGAACCACGCTAGCTACAGCAATAACTACAACTGCCATTTGCATTACCTAGAAAACATACGCAGAGACATCAGCCAGGATGAGGTTATTGATATGTCATAACCTCAGGGACACTGGAATTTCTGATGCTGGTCCAGGAGCAAGTTTAGCTACCAGACAACATGGAAATGCTTGTCAGCTAAATGTGCAGGTTAAGGAGATCTGCCCTGGGTCTTTCTAAAGAGTTTGTACAAGCCCAACATGAGGTTCCTAGTTAATCACAGGAACACCTCAAGAGTGTATTGTTTCTCTTACAGCTCGATGCACACTTAACACAGCAGTTAATGATGGCGGACCTCTTGCTGTTGCAGTCGTTTAAGATGGCAGAGACGAACGCAGCATTTGAATAGGGAAAACACCTATTGACTTCAAATCAGGTCAGATCCCAGTGGAGGATTTGTGGCGTCTATAAAGCCTTTGAGATGCCCACCACATCTTTCTTGCCCTCTGCCAGCGACCTGCAACCCAGCAGCATTTCCAAATACAGGGTTGCTGGAGAGCAAAAGGTATCAGCATAAGTCAGTGTGTCCCTAGGCAAACTTCTATTTCAAAAGAGGTAGAGAGATTAAAGCATTTCTCCCCATAGAGGTGATTTCTTTGTTGGGCTCCAGAGAATAAAGTTGCAGTGTAAACCTCCAGGAATAGCACTCAGCATTACAGCAACCTACAGTGTTTGGAAAAAAATCTAATAGTTATTTTTTTAAAAACATTTCTAAATCAAAAGCATCCAAGCTAATTTACAGGAAACTGATCAAAAGGGAGGAAAAGTGTCTCTGATTTCAACTTCAATACCAGTCAGAGCTGCTGAATTAATGAAGGTGTGCGGAATGAGCTGATGCCATATACTTTTATATTTTTAATGCCCTAACAGAATGCCCGAGAGAAAGTTGCCCGTGTCAACTGTGTCAGACACTTCTGCACTCATTATAATAAAATGTGTGAGGAGAAAACTTATGGCCACCTGCACATTTCTAGGGAGCTGACACTGTGTCGGTGTTAAGTGGATATACAAGATAAGGAATTATATTCTACAGCAGATGATCAAACTCACTTGGCAAGTAGGGAAGCAAAACATCAATAACTTCCAAAGGCAGAATCCCCATCAGTCTTTCTACCATCTTATTTTAAATCTAAAACAATTCCATACGATTTGTGGGAGCTTTCTCTCTCCCTAATTTCTGTGTGAGGAAATCAGAGCAATAATAGTTTGCACTTCATATGCCCTAAAAAGTTCAGTGTTGCCCCCCACTTCTGAAAAACCTCCGAAATCTATCCCCTGCACCACCATTTCAGTGTTCATGCACCAGGCAAGGAAAGAGGTTCATTACTAGGGCCTGCTTAATAGAGGAACATCTCAACTCAATACTAGCCGCAGTACAGCAGCTGCCATAATGCAAAGCTAACACAAGGGAGCCTTCGTTTAACACCATGTTCCTCAAATCTCTTAACTGAAACTCTAAACTTCACCAGGAATGTTGCTCTAGGCATGCATTGCCAAACTTGATGCTCTCCAAATGTTTCAGACATTTTCATTTAGCATTTCCAAAGATAAGAGAATATGGAAGCTGGTCCAATAGCACTGGGAATGCACCAGATTGCAGAAGACAATTTTAGGCAGTGCAATCCATTTCCTTCTTAGCAAACTGTGGCAGTCTTATCAAAACCTCTTCAGTTTGCCTTGAAATTCTTTTGTATCCTCAGGAACCTCCAGATTTTTCTTTAGCTGCCACTTCAGGGTTTCGACAGCATCACTATTGCCCACCTAGTATTGTGACTTTCTGTGTTTGAGTGAAATGGTTTTATGAGGAACTGGCATTTTTTTAACTGCTGCTGAAATGTAAACTGCATCCAACTTGATGGGGATTATTTCTGAGGAGATGTGTTTAGGATTGCACTCTAAATTTATTATTTATTTGAACACTTTAATCATGCTTTTCAATGGCTAACGGCAACATCCAAGGGGAATCTGAAACACCTACACAGAAGGAATTTGCTTTTAAGTGTTATTTTGCAGCACCACAGCTTAAAGCTATTGTGAAAGGTCAAGATCTGCACTACTGTTGCCCCAGATCACTTCACTTAAAAGGCATGTTTTCATGCAAATCTTAAGCAAGATGTGTAAGCTTTCTCTCTCAGTAGATCAAGAGATTACCCTCAATTCATCCTGAGGAGCATTCACACAACTCTGGGTAAAGATGATCTGACAGGCTTATAAAACCCACCTTGTCAGTTGTACAGTATTGCCTCATTCATTCTAAATAGGGATGGAGGAAACTGTGACCTGTCAGGTTTTGTTGGATTCCAACTTTCATCAGCCCCAGCCTGGTCAACGGTCAGAGATGATGGGAGGTGAAGTCCAGCAATTTCTAGAGGCACCACATTGGTATCCACCACTGTTCTGAGTCATCCAGTGGTAATAATTTGGAAATAGAGAATGTCAAAACAAACGATAAGGTCTTAGACAAGATATAATAAGAGGCAGGCTTTAATATCCAACATGAGGGGTAAGGTTAGAAACAGATAAAAAACATGGAATATCAGAAGGATCAATCCTCTTTAAAAGCAATGAACTCACCTTCTCAGTGTAGATCCTTATGTAGCTAAAACCGCCCCATATACACACAACAGAGAAGAACCAGGAGGCTTAGGGGGAAGTCCAAGGTTTGCAGATGTACAAAAAGTTTTTTGGGGAAAAATAAGCGGAAGGCAATGCAAAGACGGAGCACACACATTTGTCACAGAAAACCATCTAATGCCATATGAAAAATGGCTTGGAATCAGAAGTCACCCCATCATTCATGATGGGTCTTTATCCTCTCCATCTCAGCTCCATTCCTAATGGTGCCCTGCAGAGCACATTTTGGGGAGATACAGGGAACTGCAGGGGGAAGAGTGAGGTGGGAAAGACCCAATCTGTGAATGCAGATTGCATTCCTATAAGGGAAGTTAAGTATCCAGGCCACCATCTACAGTGCATTATTTTTTAATGTACATACTACTTGGTGCCAAAATAGGATCCTAAGTGATTTAAACAGTACAAAATACAGTTACATAAACATTGAACAAACAATTAAACAATCCCATTAAAAATTAAAATATAAGCACTCGTGATTAAAATATGCAGTAAAACCGGAGTCTCAGATCAAGAAACCAAGGACAATGCCTATGTAGACAGGTGTGTTTTGAAAAGCTGGTGCATTTATAGGCTCAGGTTCCAAGGACCTCCCTGCTTCTGGAGGAGATATAAGGAGACACAGAGGACAGCTGATGAAGGGCTGTGTGTTGTGTCTGTGTTATTTTGAGCTGCCTTCTCATGTGCTTCAGAGTCTGTTAGGCTGCCTTGTGCTGGTACCTATCAAATGAATAATAATTTAATAATGCCAACCCACAGAAACGGCCCTTTTATGAATATGCAGTGTGAAAGCACTTTCTGCAACATCAAACTTGCAATCCTGTATCCTGAAAGTAAGCATTACTGAGTTACTTTTGAGTAGACATGGGTACAGATGTATAAAAGGTAAACAGTGCTCTGGTTTCCATCACGGTGTTCCGTTGTGCCAGTAGCGGTATAGTCATGCTGGCCACATGACCCGGAAAGCTGTCCATGGACAAACGCCGGCTCCCTCGGCCTGAAAGCGAGATGGGTGCCACCACACCATAGTCGCCTTTGACTGGACTTAACCGTCCAGGGGTTTTTTACCTTACAGATGTACTGCTGATGTGCCTTTTCAGCAATTGTATGCTGCACAATAAATATCTCCTTTCCGTTTATAACTGATATTCCACCCACCCGTCTTGCAAATGGTAGACAGAATATCACTGTACATGGGTTGAGAAATCCTCCATTCCCTGCACCAAATAATACACTCAAGTAGTCAGTTCAATATCAGTAGATTGGAGACCTATTTCGGTAGAGACGAATGCATCTTCCCTAGTGAAAAGTATCTAAGTTGCCATTGCTACTGTGAGAACTTTGACTGTTCCATGACCTAGTTTAGATGAGTGCGTTAAAGTGGGCTACTGTCTGAAACACCTGGGATCAAAAGTTGTGTGTCTAGTTGAATTGACGCTAGTCTCTTTAAATCTCTGGGACTCGAGTCTGTGTAAGTAACAGAACATGATTTCTCTTCACCCCCATCACAGAGACTGTTCTTCGTGTCATTTAAACCACCGTTCACTGCTGTATAGAGAACAAAACTATGCCTGTAATCTCATCTTTCTTCCCTGAGGAAAAAAAAAAGAGAGAGAGAGACTGTCTTAAAAACAGAGGTTAAAAAGATCATTCAGTATGGCTAAGGCATTATACCGTTCCCTTTTTTCTCTATTCCTAAATGTTCTTCCCCACAGGGTAGAAAAACTATTAGATAACAATGAAGCTTTCCTGATATTTTCAGAACTGACCCTAATCCTATACCACCGGCACAGCGATCGAGAGGAAAGAAAGCCATGAGTGGCAAACCTATGGTGGCGGCATTGTGGTTGGGCTCTTAACAAAATGTTCTCAACTGTTCGCCTCCACGGGACATTACCAGCTCACAATGCAATACAATGGGCAAATCAAAGCACAGCTTTCTTGTAACTGGACTTCTAATGTGCCACTTGTTTAATGGGCAATATATGATGGGGAGCTATCATTAAGTTGTGTAGCTAGGAGCTCCACAATAACTTGCTTTTGCAGTGGAAAATTAAGGCTCATGCTGGTTTAACACTCTCTCTCTCTCTCTCTATATATATATATGGGCAAAAGAGCCCATTTGGCAGCCTTCTAGATTGAGTAAGTTTCTATAACTGCAATACATTTTCTGATTCAAATTAAAACACAGGAGAGACAGAAGCACACGGAGAGAATATTATGGGGTGGGGAATTATTATGGGGTTTGGAATTATTGGTACCTAAGGGCTGGATTGTCATCTAGGCTCCTGTGGCTGTGGTCCACATTTTGGCCTCTGCCCTACCCTTTAGAGCTTTAGGAACTGAGGCAGTACCTGAGATATAAAAAATTATCTTTGTTCCTCCTGACATGGTAAATATTGCCTCTGGGATATTTCATCGATTTTGCGTCACTGTGCCATACAAATGAATTGAAAGATTCACAGGTCTCCTGTGGAGATTTACCCACATCTGGGAATTCCCTGATGAAATGGAATGTCCACCAATTTCTTCTCGATAGAAGTAGTAGTAGTAGTAGTAGTAGTAGTAGTAATAATAATAATTTATTATGTATATCCCACCCATCTGGCTGGGTTTCCCCAGCCACTCTGGGCGGCTCCCAACAGAATACAGTGGTACCTCGGGTTATATACGCTTCAGGTTACACACTCCGCTAACCTAGAAATAGTGCTTCAGGTTAAGAACTTTGCTTCAGGATAAGAACAGAAATCGGGCTCCGGTGGCGCGGCGGCAGCAGGAGGCCCCATTAGCTAAAGTGGTGCTTCAGGTTAAGAACAGTTTCAGGTTAAGTACGGACCTCTGGAACGAATTAAGTACTTAACCTGAGGTACCACTGTATTAAAAACATGAGAAAACATCAAACATCAAAAACTTCCCTAAATAAAGCAAGGATGCGGATCCTGTGGCAATCTAGTTGCTGTTAAGACTACAACGCCTGTCTTCCTTGATCATCGGCCATGTTGGCTGGTGCTGATGGAATCCAATGACATCTGGAGAGCTACAAGTGCCCTGTCCCTGTAATACAACACATGTGAAGCTGCTTGCTCTCTTTCTATGACTGGGCAGCCTGTTCTGGCCAGAAAGACTCCTCACCTGCATTAGGATCATATGCAATTGGGATAAGGTAAGAGAGACACTCAGAGAAGAGTGGAGGGAACCTGGAGCCATTAATAACTAGGAAACATAGGCATAGACCTTCACGCATGCATATAGAGTAACACCATTTTTGTTAAGTCCTTCTCAGGACTCTCATTCAGTGTTCCAAGCAGGGCTTTCCCCCCCAGCCAGAACTCACCAGAACTCAGATGGGCACCATTGCCATTATAAGAGAACAAGGGTGGCGTTCATGGTGAGTTCCGGCACCTCTTTTTTCTAGAAAAAATAGCACTGGTTCCAGGTATGGCTGTTCTCTCTAGCCTGTTATTAAAATTCCAATTACCAGGTAATAAGAGTATCATCCTGTCTTGTATGATACCACATTGTGATCCTTACTGTCTGAATGACCCCGAGATATATGGATTAGGGAAATCTGCAAATAAAGGAAACGGTTTCCTTAGCAACAGGAGCTCTCTGTGAAAGCTCTCAGAAAGAATGGATCATTGTCTTTCTCCTTACTATTTATACCTTCTGAGTGCCAGCCAGGTATGTGTGATGCAATGAAGTCACCTTAGACTTAGAGCATGATCTCAAAACGTTTGTGCTAGCAATGTGCAAAGGAAAGATTTTGCGTCGAAGTTCCTACACAGTAACAGTGGTTAGCTTCAAACAATTCACCAAAGATTTACATTGTACATTTTCAATGTTTCCTCGGAGAATATATATTTCTGACTGTGTAAGTACGATAAGTGTGTGTGTGTGTGTGTGTGTGTGTGTTAGTGGGGAAGCAGGGACTCCAGAATTCCCTTCTAGATCATTGCATGCTGGGATTAAATCAGAACCTTGATAATTAAGGCAAGCTGACAGGCTGAGCTTGTTTTTTTCTGCCAGCCAGAGAGGCAGAGGAAGATGATGGCCCTGCCATTAACCCATAGCAAAAGCTCTCTACAATATCACACAGAAAAAGTTGCCCTTTTAGACATAGGTTTTTGGCAAAGTATTCTGGAAACAAGGAGGAGCAAATTGGAAGAACTCCATGTGGTGCTGGCCGGAGGAGGTTAAACCAAAAGACCAGGAAACACGACCCAAGCTTGCTAAAGCTATGAGAGGAGCAATGAGAGACACTCTTGGGGTGTAATGTTCTGTACCTCCTCTATTGAAGGCTTCAGGTGTAAATATGTGCAAATAAACCATATTTCTAAGACACTGCAGTCTCTGCTGTGCCTTGATTTTCCAACGGAAAACAGCCCTGGGTGAGCACATGAAACCCCTCTAGAATTTTGCTACTGCTTGACAGAGATAGGGGTGGCATGTACTATAACAAGACAAACCCGATTCAGGGGTAGTTTGGTCAAATTTAATACAGTATCTGCAAATTTCTACTTGCATCTTCTTTTAGTAGACAATACATAATGAGACCATTCTTCTTTTTGTTAAAATCTAATCCAACCAACTTTGTATAGCTGAAGATAATCAGTAAAAATGATTGGGAGGCGGTTACTATCATAGGTACCAGGACAAGTTGGGAATATATTAAAGTGGCCTACCTGCATAACAGTTTAATAACTCCCATTCTGTTACCTATTCTTTATAAACCCATATGACTGTATTTAATAGTGGAAGAGTTGCTAAGCTACTAGCTTTTAAATGCTGTTGATTGCAAAATGTCTTTAAATTTAAACAGCGAATAGTAGAATACATGGGATAATGCACAGACTGAGATTTATTTTCTTTCTTTCTTTCTTTCTTTCTTTCTTTCTTTCTTTCTTTCTTTCTTTCCAGAGAAGCAACTCTTGGGAGTTGTTTGTTCTTTGGCAAACCTGGTTATGACTTTCCTCAAAGCATGCAGGGTACTGTAGTTTGTGAAGAGTGCTGGGAATTGTAGCTCTGCACAGTTCCTAGGATTATTCGGGCAAAGCCATGTGCTTTAAATGTGTGTTTTGTATGCAACCTGTTGTAGTGCAGTGGCTAACAATGGGATTCAGCCAAGTCCCAATTTGATTCACTCCTCAGCCCACCAAAGCCAGCATCGGAGTTCAGGGTAGCTGTGGCCCAGTGCCTGGCTTGAAGGCTACCCTTGCTACTGACACAGAACACTGCCATCTTGCAAGGCCTTCTGCAAGGCCCTGGGTTTTACAGCTAGGTGTAGCAGCTGACAGCAGTTGAGCAGAAAATATGGCACAAAGCAGCAATTATATAGGGTCCTGCTGTCCTCCCTTCATCTAACTCCCTAGCTGTTTCCCTTGTTGCCTCTCTTATGTATTTATTTATTTCATAAAATTTATATACTTTATTCTGTGAACTGGCCTGAGATCTCATGATGAAGGGCAGTATATAAATCTAATAATAATAAATCTAATGGTTTTAACCTTTAAAGCCCTATACAGCCTAGGACCTTCGTACCTACGGGACCACCTCTCCTGGTATGTCCCACGGAGGACCTTACGGTCTTCAAATAAGAACATCTTGGAGGTCCCGGGCCTCAGGGAGGTTAGGCTGGCCTCAACCAGAGCCAGGGCTTTCCGGCTGTGGATCTGATCTGGTGGAACGCTCTATCACAAGAGACTAGGGCCCTGCGGGACTTGACATCTTTCCGCAGGGCCTGCAAGACAGAGCTGTTCCACCAGGCCTTTGGCCAGGGCACAGCCTGACTCCCTCCTTTGGCAATCTTCACAGAACTCTAGCCCAATGGTTGCCATTAATTTGATTTTGATTTGATTTTAGAATGCATTTCAATTAACTGATTGTGATTTTATGTAAACTTTTACTTTTATTGTTGTTAGCCGCTCTGAGCCTGGCTTCGGCTGGGGAGGGTGGGATATAAATAAATTATTATTATTATTATTATTATTATTATTATTATTATTATTATTATTTACTGTTGGGTTGTAGAAAACCTTTTGTCAGAAACTCAGTGGCCACATATTTTGGAAAGGCTGCCACCACTATAGTTTCTGGATGCCCACGCTTCTTTTACTAAAAAAGTCCTCATGAGAGGAATTGCCCTCTCCCTCTGCAGCATCTGAAAAGGCTGCTGAGTGAGGTAAACTGAAGAAAACCCCTGCAGCTTGCCCAAGAGAATTTCTCAGGCATTTTTGGACGCAATTTCATTTCTCATTGAGAACTGAGAATGATTGGGAAAAGCACCAGGAAAATGTTTTGGCGCATGCTTCATTGAAAGCAAGGCCCCCAAACTTGACTATGAAGTACTTAAAATGGGCCTGAGTTAACATAGTCTGTGTAGGAGACATCTTCTGCTTCTTCATGCAATGCAACTCCCCTGCCCAGCTACATTTTCTAAATATGTCCGCCACCCCCGCCACCCAATTTTCCTACACTCTCCAAATTGCCCTTTGAATTTATCCGGCTTCAAATAGGGTTCGACACAAGACCTTTGCAAAAAACAGAGCAGGGGGGTGGGAGGGGGGTTGTAATTGCTGGGCTGTGAGTGCTATTTCTCTCAGACATCTGCTTTAAAGAGCTACTGAACTTAATTGGCTAACTCCGAGAATTCAAAGGACATGCTGGGAGTTCTGAGAGGATTTCACTTTTTGAAAATGTGGCTCAGGGAAAAAAATGAAAAGAAATCAGGTGTATAGACATGAACAGGCAATATGCCCCTTCAGATCCCAACCATTACATGCAAATACAGTACGTTCCACTGAAGCACTGATTTTCTTTTTCTTTGCTAAGTTCAAACTCTGTTATAGCCATTTGCTTTTTTTCTCCTTTTTTATTTTAAAAATGACTTTCATATCAACTTCTCTTCTTCCTTCTGCAGAGACCCCTATTACCACCAGCAAGGACATGAAAATACGAGTCAGTTTTCTCAACTTTAATCATGTCCTTCATTTGCCGTCTGCTCTAGAATATTTGGCATATGATGAAAACTTCACTGGCTTAATTTTGGTTTACTTTATTTTTGCACTCATAGAGTAGCTCCATTATTATTATTATTTCATACTGCTGTGGTTAAAAACCCCAGAAACCTTTCATTTTCATGCATTCCTGACTCCCTTTGATAAACAGTGAAATATGAATGTTGGTTCCCATAATACCAGCACCATCTGTGACTACATCACCCTTATGATCCCCTGCAGAACTTGTATAATCTCTCACTTACCACTTGATGCTGAACAGCAAAGGAAAGCGTTTCATCTCTTGCTGTTGGATCTTTCACTGTGATGCCTGTGAGTAATCTTAAAGTAAAGAGGAGAGGAAAAAGCCTGTGACAGGTGGAGCTATGTGCAGGATCAAATGGTTGCTAAGACCATCTACTTGTTTGATGCCAAGAGACAAGCATCCCCACCATCAGCTACAAAAAGGGTAATACTGTTAAGCACCCCTCACTTCCTCTAGTGGCAAGAAGCCCAGGAGCAACACTACTGGGTTTCCACTGGGTGAGAGAACTGTCAGGAGCTCATCCTACACTTGAGTAGGACCCTGGCAGAGAGACATGCCCGACTGGCATGTTCTCTCCCTCCTGGTCTTTCGTTCGGGAGCTTCAAAAGCTTTCTTCTGCCTGAACATCATAGCGACAGATGCCAACAGACATCAGCACACTTAGGGATCCGCAGAGTGTTTGCAGTTTGTGTAACAGAACTCAGCAACTCAGCATTTTGGCTAATCTACTTTATTTACTTATAAACACACACGGAGCACTGCAACAAGGCTCCCTCTCTCTCAAGCATCAGACAGCAAAGAGAAAGAACAAAAGACAATAGTCCCACTTCATGGAACACAGTGACACAAACATCCTGTCTCCGTCACTTTCCACTCTGTGGAGTCAAAACATATACCATCATGTGAAAGACAACAATACCATGACTGCAATCACGGAGCAGGAATTCTAACAAGAACATCACCCTTTGTTATATCTATTTGACTACAAATATATATGCAGAACATATTGGAAACAGACTCCTGCAGCTTGCAGCAGTGCTGCCAATATTGCATTGTACTCCACACAAGATCAACTGCATAGACACTTGCATGGTGCTTCCAATCCAGCTCAACTCCAGCTCCAAGCTTCCTTCCTTAGGAGGACCAAGCTCCACTGGGGTTGGATACGAATTTTCAACACTGAACTAAAGTGCACAAGGATGGGAAAGAAATTGTCTCACTTCTGACAGCTGAAGTGAAGGGGTGGGGAGGGGAGAGAGAATGTAATTTCATTTTTCAGAGCCTGCACATTAGATGCAAAGGTGCATGTCGTGTATATATATTGAATCAATAGGCCTAGTAGATTTTTCTCTGCTGGATCTAAGCAGAAAATATTGAGAGGTTTTGCACCCTCTACTCCTTTTCTTCTCAGGGAAAAACCCCCACTACAAATGCCTTGGGACTCAAACAACTTGGAACCTAAACACTGCAAACCCGGAAGTAAGTGTTCAGTTAGCAAACTTTTTCCAGAAGCCGAACGTGCTCCGTTTTGAGTGCCACACTTCCGTTTTGTGTATTCCACTGAGGTCTGTCTGTTTTTGATGTTTATTTTGCATTTTTGTTTTTGCAGCTCTTTTTGTTTTGTTTTTGTGACTGCGTGGAACACAGTTCAGCTACTGACTGATTGATTGTGTGACTGCAGTACATTGTTTATTGCTTTCATTTTATGGATCAAGGGTCTCGTTAGATAGTAAAATTCATGTTAGGTTGCTGTTTTAGGGGTTGTTTTTAAAAGTCTGGAACGGATTAATCCATTTTGCATTGCTTTCTATGGGAAAGCGTGCCTTGGTTTTGGAACACTTTGGTTTTGGAACGGACTTCCAGAACGGATTAAGTTTGAGAACCAAGGTACCACTGTACAAGTGCCAGCTGCAAATAGTACCCATCAATCTATGAAAAATTATGAAAACTGTATCCAGGATTGGGAGTGATGAAGTTACACATATTCATAAGAAAGCTACTTGTGTATAATTCAGAAAACAAACGCTTAATTAGTGTGGATATTTAGTCACCACAGGATTTGCCCTGTATGTGCAGTGCCTTGGAAGCAGCCTGATGTGTTTCAAATCTGCTGTGTGTCATTCTGATTTGATTTGTTATCCATCTGATCTGTTCAATTTGAAGCGCTGATTTGCTCCCATTGACTATAATGGGGAATCCAGAAATAGCTATAACTTTTTTCATTTTCAAATAAGTGAGTGACATTTGCCCCTGCAGAGGGGATTAAATGGGCCCCTGCAGAAGGGATTAAGCCTGCAAAATTTCAGATAGATTCATCCAGGGGTTTTCATGCAAGGATTTTTTTTTTAAAAAAATTGAAAGCTTTCTTGATTCCCCCCCCCCCGCCTGGTTTGGATGTAAATTACAGCCGTGGTCACTCTTTCTTAGGGAATGTAGTCTGCCCGATTTCAGAATGATAGGTGCAGCAGTTCACTTCCAATGCAGACATTAACATTTTGGGAGGGGTGAAGCAGAAATTGCATTCTCTCCCCCAGAGTTGTTGTTTTTTGTGGGGAGGAGGTGTCAACCAGCTTGAAAACAGGATATGAGGAAGGTGCCTCTGTGTAACACACCTTCCAAACCTCAGACAGTTTGTTATAGTGGCTATCATATTAGGAAATTTTATCTTTGTTATTTTTTTAAAATGGCAAAGTCACCATTTTAAAATCTCTGCCCCATTCTTGGAATTCCCTCATGACACACACCACATCCCCCCAAAAATAGAGCACTGTGATTTTTAAATGTTTGTAGGGAAAAGAACATTTTGGAAAGAAATGGGCTGCACAATGGGCTGTCTGCTACTTACTGTATTTTTTGCTCTATAAGACTCACTTTTTCCCTCCTAAAAAGTAAGGGGAAATTTGTGTGCATCTTATGGAGTGAATGCAGGCTGCGCAGCTATCCCAGAAGCCAGAACAGCAAGAGGGATTGCTGCTTTCGCTGCGCAGCGATCCCTCTTGCTGTTCTGGCTTCTGAGATTCAGAATTTATTTTTTCTTGTTTTCCTCCTCCAAAAACTAGGTGCGTCTTATGATCTGGTGCGTCTTATAGAGCGAAAAATACGGGTATGCCCTGCTCTCACAACTGAAATGCGGAGAAAAAAGAGGGACCCACAAGTTTTCTTCAGCTTCCCTCCTGCAAATCCCTGTGATCGGAAAACAATTCATTCTCATTAAATGCTAGACCTGTCCTTCAGTATCATTCAGAACTGAATGATACTTGTATATAATAAACAAATGGAATAAATATACTAGATGAATATACAGGAAAAGTTATAAAAGAAACTGTGAGATAAAATTAAGACAGTAGAAAAAGTACAACGGGAATGATTGGAAGTTTCATTCAGAAGACTTTATTAGAAAAGGCAGGATGTGATAACCAATATTCATTTCTTATTGTTAACTCTTTTTTGCTTTTGCTTTTTATTTTCTTTATCTTCTTTCTATTATATTTTTGTGTTTAATTTTGATGCAACTATTTGTAATATATATGTAAGATGATATTTGAAATCAATAAAGACGAATTAAAAAATAAACAAAAACGCTAGACCTGTCCTTCAAAATGAAATATTTCCCCCTCTCCCCACTCCCCAATCAAGATTTGAGTGAATATGATTTCATAAGAAAGAAAATGGAAAGAAAAGAAACAGGCCCTACATTTTAACTTTATGCTGTGGGAGGAATTAGGCAACTCAGTGAGCAACTAGGAAGGTTGGGCACTCCGCTAACCCAGAAATAGTGCTTCAGGTTAAGAACTTTGTTTCAGGATGAGAACAGAAATCTTGCTCCGGCGGCGCGGCAGCAGCAGGAGGCCCCATTAGCTAAAGTGGTGCTTCAGGTTAAGAACAGTTTCAGGTTAAGTACAGACCTCCGGAACGAATTAAGTACTTAACCCGAGGTACCACTGTACAAGGTAAAACATAACATCATCAGAAATGAGAGTGAAACCTGCATAAATACATCAAAAAAATTGTTGCGTCTCCCACATTAAAAACATTTAAGAGGCCCAAATTACCAAATATTCCAGTAGAGCAAAACTCACTTCACCACCATAATTAAAAATAGATTTATTGGTTCTTTAAAGAAAAGAGGCTCAGATGTACCAAAATTATTAAAAAAAATCCTGAGCAGTTAACACACACCCATTTATATTAAGCATTGCTGAATATAATAATGTCAAAGGCATTCATTCTGTTGACATTGGCTTGGATCCCAAAAAGTGTTAAAGGAACTTCACTAACGCAATGAGGATTTCCTACTCCTTTTTCGCTGCACCCCCAGGAAGCCTGTCACAAAAGTAGAGAGCCCCTGTGTCTGGAGTGCATTGTGGTCCAGGATCTGAAGCAAGAAGGAGGATTTAGTAGAAATCAAGTGATCTCCTCTTGTGCAGGTGGAGGTGCCTTTCTGCTCCTACAAGATCCCTTTGGATCTTATAAACCTTTAAAGCCCAAATCCAGCCCACATCTCTCTCTATTCAGTTACCCCTTTACTATAGTTCCAGAACACTCTTCATTTTACCTTCCCTCTATGCATCTCCTCCTCCTTTCTGATTTCCATTCTCCGAGGCTCACTCGCATCATTTCTACACGAAGTGCTTATGACAGCATCCAGTTTTAATGTGTCAATTTTCAGGGAGTGTCAAGATCCAGCACATATTGTATAGATTTCTGTAGATCCTCTGGCGTTATTACATTCATTTGAAATAAGAATGCATGGCTTATGAGCAAAGTGTACTCTTTCTGTTCCCAATTTCAAAAGTAATTACTTTCTCGACCTGAATCAGTCACTGGAACTACCATTTACCTCTAGTAACTTCCTGCCTGGGTGCTAATAGGGGATCATCACACAGAACAGTCCATACAACCATGCTGACATGCTGATGAGACTGTGTGCTGGACTAGTGAGGTATGAAACCTGTTTCTTTATTTCTGCATTTATTTCCATTTGGCATTGCATGTTATTGGGACAACTGCCAGCAGAAGCAAAGGTGTATTTTTTTATTTTATTTTTTGCAAAACAGATCCGCATCATTTCCCCACATTGCCTTATCTGCATTGTCTGGGTTGCATATCGTGTCTGGACAGCTGTAGCAATGCATCCCTCCATTGCTATCGCCCATTTCTGCTTAAATACGCATCAGTGCATCCATCCAGTTGACACTGTCTGTTGATCTGATTCCAGAATTTTCAAATCAGCTGTATTCAATACTCCCATATGTTTGATTTATTGAAGCTGAGTTGAGTTTAGCTCTTCATTTATTGTGATTCACCTTTTGTTTTTGTTTAAAATTAATTCTGTGGTGTTTTTCCAGGCAAAGCCCACCCAAAGCAAATTGCAACAGTAAAAACAAAAGCTACCCCCCTCAAAAAAAGATAAAGTGATAAACAAATTCAAAACCTCCATAACATAAGACTGCAGCTTCAATCCAGCAAATGAGATAAAAAAATTACTCGGGAAAAGGCCAATGGAAATAATTCGGTCTTTAAGGGCTTCAGAAAACCCCAGAGTGAAGCTGCCTGCCATAGTTCCAAAGCTGTGGAGCCACCACAGAGCATCTGTGATGCAGTGCTTGATCTCCTGGCTTGAGCTCTCGGTTCCCGGCTCTGGCATCATACCATGTTTTCTGCTGTTGTTGGGCTTTCTGTATGTCGCTCGCTGCCAACTCCTTCAGTTCTTTAAGGTTATCCTGGAGCTCGTGTAGGTACGCCATCTCCTCCTGGCTCTCAATTTGTTCTTGGTCTGTCCATGCAGCTTTTAAGGTGTCCAAAGGACCACGTGGTTGTCTTCCAAACAGCAACTCAAAATCAGGTCCAGAAAAGGACAGGAGCTGCTGTGGCTGATATAATAATAATAATAATAATAATAATTCAATAATTATTATTCTGGTTGCCCAGAATATGCAGAGAAATGAAAACAGCAGAGGAGATATTGCTTGCACACAAGACCTACTGGGAAGACATACTGGGAAGAGTTGCTGAGATCACTAGGCCTGAGCTGTTTGGGTTTCTTTGAATAAAGAATTAACTTCACTGAAACAGTGGTTGTTGTTTTTTTTATTCTTATTATTCCTAATCTTAACCTGACTCTGGCCCTTGACAGTGAACTGCTCAACAGCCTTATTCTTAGCATCAGTTTTAGTGTTTAGCTGTTGCTTGTCATGATGCGTTACAAAGTACAGTCGTACCTTGGAAGTCAAACAGCTTAGTTCCAGAACATTTTGGCTCCTGAACGTCGCAAACCCAGAAGTGACCGTTCCAGTTTGCAAACTATTTTTGGAAGCTGAACGTCCGACAGGGCATCTGCAGCTTCCAATTGCCTGCAGGAACTTCCTGCAGCCAATCAGAAGTTGTGCTTTAGTTTTTGAACGTATCGGAAGTCGAACGGGTACGACTGTAATATATATCACCAGAAAGAAAAAACATGTCTTGATGCGCTGATAAATACTTACAATACTTGTGTGATTATGTTGATAGAAACAATGTGAAAATATCGTGTTCATATCCTATAGTATTGCACATATTTTTGTTATATAGAAAGCCCCGCCTAAAGACCTTTTGGCTGAAATGAGTTGGGTGTCTAGCAAATATTTATTAGCATCCCTCTTTGGGGCCTTCATTGGCAGTGGGGGGTGTGTGTGTGTGTGTGTATGTGTGTGTGTGTGTGTGCACTTCCTGGTGTATCCTTGTTTTTTGTGTGAATACAATATGCCATGCACTAAGGGGACAACAAGACCTTCTGTCCAAAACACTGGAGGGCTGCTGCCTCCACGGTGGGTGGGGCAGAGGCAAAATTGGGTGAAGCATGAATTGTCATTTTTACCTTTGTATTGTCTACACACACCCCTCTCTTTTTTTAAAAAGTAATATTTATTAAGAGTTAAAGATTACAAAAAGAAGAAAGAAAAAGTTAAGCAAAGCAAAGCAATACAATACATGAAAAACAAAACAAAAAACAAAACACTGCTTATCTTTACAAAACAAAAAACAAAAGCAAAAACAGAAACAATTAACAACACATCCAGTATTTCCATATCTTATCTTTCATTTACTTCTTTCGACGACCTCTTTGCACCTCCCTTCTTTGTATTCTAGTTCAATTAGCTATTTCAGCAAATCCTTTCCATCTTTCTCAGTTTTTGTCCTATAATTTATCTTAACACAATCTAACCTTATTTTTTCCCCTTTGGCCCATTAACAGTCTATTTTTACTGAATTCTTTATAACATTTCTGCTAAAGCCATATAACTTCAATCCAGCATCCTTCTAACATTCATTAATTTTACAGTGTTTCTGTAAATAGTCTTTAAATTTTTTCCAATCTTCTTCCACCGACTCTTCTCCCTGGTCTCGGATTCTGCCTGTCATTTCCTCCAGTTCTATGTAGTCCATCAACTTCATCTGCCATTCTTCCCGGGTGGGTAAATCTTGTGTCTTCCAATACTTTGCGATAAGTATTCTTGCTTCTGTTGTAGCATACATAAAGAAAGTTCTATCCTTCTTTGTCACCAATTGGCCGACCATGCCCAGGAGAAAGGCCTCTGGTTTCTTCAGGAAGGTATATTTAAATACCTTTTTCATTTCATTATAGATCATCTCCCAGAATGACTTAATCCTTGGGCACGTCCACCAAAGGTGAAAGAATGTACCTTCAGTCTCATTACATTTCCAACATTTATTATCGAGCAGATGGTAAATTTTTGCAAGCTTGACTGGTGTCACGTACCACCTGTAAATCATTTTCATTAAATTCTCTCTTAAGGCATTACATGCCGTAAACTTCATACTGTGGTCCATAACTGTTCCCAGTCAGCCATCATGATGTTGTGTCCAACATCTTGTGCCCATTTAATCATAGCAGATTTCACCGTTTCATCCTGAGTATTCCATTTCAACAGCAAGTTATACATTCTTGATAAATTCTTAATTTTGGGGTCTAACAATTCTGTTTCCAATTTTGATTTTTCCACCTGGAAGCCAAGTTTTTTATCCAAATTATATGCTTCCATTATTTGGTAGTAATGGAGCCAGTCTCGCACTTTGTTTTTTAGTTTTTCAAAACTCTGCAGTTTTATTCTGTCTCCCTCTTGTTCCAGAATTTCCCAATATTTCGGCCATTTGGCCTCCATATTGAGTTTTTTCTGAGCCTTCGCTTCCATTGGTGACAACCATCTTGGGGTTTTATTTTCTAACAAGTCCTTATATCTTATCCAGACATTAAACAGTGCTTTTCTAACAATATGGTTTTTAAACGCTTTATGTGCTTTAACCTTGTCATACCACAAATATGCATGCCTGCACACACCCCTCTCTAGCCCCCATTCAGGCAAGAAAGAGGCAGAATCAGAGTTCCAGTGGCACACTCCAGTCAATCAAAAACAGTCAAGGAACATACGAATTTGGACTGGTGAAGGGTGTGAAGTGAGGAGAGGAGTGTGTCTGGCTGAGAAGGAGGTATGGTCTGGGGAGACTCCCGAGGGCTAAACAGAGAGGACTGGAGGGCCACATATTATAGCCGAGGCACATGGTATCAGTCAGGACCGTCTTTAGCACATGCGCTGCCGGGGTGCAAAGATCTGCCCAGCACCCCCAAATTAACTTTTATTTAGGTTTTTTGGGGGAGGCAGTAGCCAAAGTTGTTAACCTTTTTTTTAGGGGGCAAAATCGCTCACCTGTAACAACGACACAGCGGAAAAACCTGCTGACTTGTCAGGAATATTTGACGCTACGGAGTAACAGAGCGAAGGAGGTGGGAGGCGTGGACTTTCGCTCCATTGCTTTTCACTGCCGCCGATCGAGAGGGACCGGTATACAGTAGGTATACATTTGGTGCCCCCCAGAATTTGGCGCCCGGGTGCCCTGCGCTCCTTGCACCCCCCGAGTAAAGACAGCCCTGGTATCAGTTGTAATAGTGTGGTAGTATTACCCTTTTGCGTTTGGAAGCACTTTTTATTAAAAGGGTTGCGTCTAAAAGTGGCAAAAATGCTCATTTCTCCTGCAGCTGAATGAAGTGCCTGTATTGTCAAAAGTGCCCAGCATTTAATTAAATAGCTTTTTGAGAGCATAGTCCTTTCGAAAATTTTGACTTTCCCCCCTGTTCTAACCACTTCGAAAGTGCTAATATTATTCATATGATCTTTGCCACCCATGAATAAATAATCATATATATGTGTATATATAAATATAGCAGCACTATGAGCTTTTGACCTCTGTCCATGATACATGAAACAGTATAGTATCAGTAGGTTTCCTGTAGAAACTGTGGATGTAATTCACTTGATGATCATGGGGAGAAGTATTCCAAATCTTGCCATGTTTAAGGCAATAACGGTCACGTCACATCATGCAAGATGACATTGTCACTTACTTATTTATAGGGATCTTCTTGAGCATGCATAGTAAATGGAGAATTCCTGCTAAAATTAAAATTATATTACAACATCTGACATCTTAAAACTTTCCCATAAGAAGCTATATTTTGAAAGTTTTTAAGTAAAAAATAATGAGGCTTAGTCTTGGCCCAAACCACATACACCTGTCAATCAGCTGAGGGCAGGATTCAAGGGTTTAACGCTTTGTTTGCCAGCTGATGAACACACACACACACACACACACACACAGAGCCAAAGTAAGCCACCCCGTGTTTCTCCCCCATGCAGCCAATGCTTCCAAAATACTTTATTAAAAAAATAAAATCCGGCCCCATCAGATGATTGGGAGAGAAAAAAGCTGTGGGTTTTTTAAAGAAAGGATTGGCTGCATGGGGGAGGGGAAAAAAAGCTAAAACAGGAATGCTGGGCTGCTTGAAAGCCCTTTTGCAAAGTGCCTTCAGATAGCTACCCCACACTTCTGTTTGAGACTCTGGAACTAAACTCAGAGCAAGCAATGCAGTTCTTATCCCTCAGAGAAACATGGCAAAGCATTACCGCCTAAGCCCTAAGAGTGTGCTAAACATTAAAATGCAAACAAATGTTTGCATTTTACTTCTCTTTTCTATTTTGGAACGCGTTTGTCAGTGTGTGGGTTGAAGTCAAGAGGTCATCATCACTGTTGTTTGTGTGTCAAACTCCTAAGTGCTAATACAGACATTTTACACTCCAAATATCAAAAAGCATTCAAAAGAGTGTTGTTGATGAGCAACCTTAATCATCTGTACATTATATTTTTATGATTCTGCCCTTTCCCATCTCCCTGTAATAAGCACGTTAGGTGGGGGGCGGGAACAGACCATAATGGCATAAAAATAAAAAGATTGCTAAATGACCACTAGGTGCTCCTTGCTTATATGAAAAAGGACTGTAAGATAGGGATTTTAATCACCAATCAGAGTAGTTACTATTTTTACTTCTTTTGCAATGGAAAGTTATAAAAACAGAGCAAGAGAGAATTACAGATGGATTTAATTTCAAGTTCTCTTCTTTGTGAGTTTAAACTGAAGTACATTCCACTTGTGTCAAAATAATTAAGGTTGTGACCTGAAATTTTAATACAGGTTTCAGCCAGCACTTTCCTATAATTTAACTTTGTAAGTAAATTCATGGCTGAAACCTTATACTGGTTTACCTGAAGTTCTGGCTTCTCAGTGGATATTATAGGAAGGTGCTGTAAGATCCAGAAGATATTTCATGCTCATCAAAATAGTATTTCACCACATATTTTAGAATAGCAACTAACTACCAAAGGATTTTTAAAAGGCTTTTCACCCAAGAATCACATATTATACACAAGATATGAGTGACGATTTTGTTCTAGTAGTGAATCTGACCAGTCGCTGTTTAGTTAACCTTAAACTCCCCTTTCCAGCACTTTCAAAAGAATGGGTTACTTTTTAATAGAATGCCACCTCAAAATTTCCTCGCTTTCATCCTCCTTTCTTTCTAAAAAGGAAAAATAGTTTGTAAGGATTTTAGCTGGAGTCTTCAGCAACAATCTTTCAACCTGTGTTAGGTTCAATACACTCCCCCCTTTAAACCTAGGATTAGAGTAATATGCTTTGGAAGAAGAAATATGGCTTCGGTTAAGAGCTGGATTTACACTGAGCTGGATTTACACTGATGCCTACCCAGACACGTAAAGAAAAAATGTAAACATACATTGCATTTAAAAGTAAAATAGCTGTGGTCTGAAGTCAGCATGTACCGTGTTCACCAGAACCTAATGCTCCATGGGAATGCTGCTCAAGGAACGAAGTCAATAGCGGATGTCACAAATAAATGATATTTAAAGAATTCCAGAGTTGTCCAGCTCCGCAACTACAAGAGGGATGTGCTTGTAAAAAACAGAGTTGGTATCTGCTTTCCCATGAGCCTCTCCATGCTAGCTAATATATATTTCAAGATCTTACTAGTATTAAAGTGCATTGCCAACCAAAGGCCTCAGGCAGTGGTGGCCAAACTTGACCCTCCACCTGTTTTGGACTACAGTTCCCATCATCCCTGACCACTGGTCCTGTTAGCTAGGGATGATGGGAGTTGTAGTCCCAAAACAGCTGGAGGGCCAAGTTTGGCCACCACTGGACTCTCAGGGGAAGTGTTTCACAAGGAGCACTGTTGAGAGAAGACCGTGTACCTAGTGCCCACCAGTTTTAGCAGGGAGCCAATAAGCTGAGTCTCCAGCGCTGATCTTAAAGCACAAGAAGGCTCATATTGGCACAGTTGGACCGTCAGCTAATCTAGCCCCCAAATAGAGCAGCGTTTCACAAACTTGGAACTCCAGCTGTTTTTGAACTACACTTCCCGTCATCCTCAACCACTGGTCCTGCTAACTAGGGATGATGGGACTTGTAGTCCCCAAACAGCTGGAGACTCAAGTTTTGGAAACTCTGAGTTAGAGCTTTAAGAGCCAAGGAGTTTGAATTGGAAGCACACTGCCAGCCAATGCCACTGCTGCAGAATTGGTGTACTACTGTCACGAGTGCTGACAGGGAATTGCCGTGCCCCCACAGATCAAGAAGAGGCTGGAGGCTTGGAATACACTTGACTTTTTGTTCACAGAAAGTAACATAGCAAGGTCTCCCCAGCTTCACTCCTTCAGCTTGGAAATTGCAGGAATCTGAGCTCCGGCCCCGCCTTTCCCCTCTAGTATCTCACTCTGGGACACTCCCCAACAGACAGAGACTGCGATGTGGGGGGTGAGCTCCTCCTCTGGATCTGGCACTCATTGTTCGGTGACACATGGGACTCTCCTAGAGCGGGGTGTGAAAGGAGGAGAAGCCAGCAGGACTGAGAGTGTCCTGCTGCGGGATGGCAGGTGTACCCTCTGACTCCTCCCTGTGTCTGTGCTCACATAGAGATGTTCCACCTCCAACCCTGCCCTGGAAGGCCCTTCTTCCTCTGAGCCCCCTTGATCACTACACCCTTCCAGCACCTCGACCGTTCCTCATTGTATGCGCTAGGCCCATGGGTAACCCGTGAAACGCAGTCCAGGACCGGACCAGAATCTGGAGGTTCTGCTAGGAGTCAGTCTGACAGGGCCAAGGCAGGATACAAGGCAGGAAACCAGGCAAGGACAGGTACAGGATCTCAGACAGGATCCAGCATACAGCACTGTTGCTCCCGCAACCTGATCCCCTGGTGACTCACCTCCCAGTTTCGACTGAAGGCGAGCACTCCTCCTGCAAGTACTTAGGCCTCTCCTTCTCTCAGACCTTAGTCTCTGCAGCTTGGGAGACGTCAGTGGGTTACTAGACCTAGGGGCCACCTCAGCCTCCCCTGACCCAACCGGTAGTGGAGCAGCTGTAAGTGATGGCCCAGCTGAAGGCAACGAGGTAATCCCCACATCTGGAGCCAGGGCAGGCTCAGGCCCCTGACTCGGCCCAGCTAGTGTTTGTTGCAGGGGAACCTGTGCAGACTGGGACTCTTCAGGATCAAGCCCCAGACTTGCTTCAGATGATGCCTGAGGCAAAGGATCCGGTGCAGACTGAGACTCCTCTGGTACTGAGTCCGAGCCCGAGTCCCAAGCCATCACATTGTACCACCACCAGGACCCAGGGTCCTCATCTTCTCCATCTTCCCTGGGGAGCTCCTGGGTGAGAGGCTCCCACAACTCCTCTGCATCAAGCCCATCCCTGGCAAGTACCTTCTGACCATCTGGACCTAGCAAGCACATGAAAGCATCAGCTGCCATTTCTCAGTTTTCTTCAAAGGGAGCCTCACAAAGACTGCGTCATAATAATCTAACCTTGATGTGACTAGTGCAGGCATGGCCAAGGCTGTGGGTAGGCAGGGTCAGCATACTGGAGGTTGACACACCAACCTAAGCTCATGAAAGGCACTTCAGGCCACTGCCACCACTTGTATTTCCACAGAAGAACCCCCAGACTGCTAACCTGGTCTTTCGAGAAGAGTGCAATGTCATCTAGTCAAAAGTAAATGAGTCCATCAAAGTTCTTCTTTTCCAACAGAAGAGTTATGAAATTCTGTTCCATTGAAATAAATGCTTTATTTTGATTGGATCATGCCCTGTGTGAATATTTAATGAAGGGAAGGGCATGGATACATAAGTCTCTGTACAGCCTTGTGTAATCCAGCTTGAAAAGTTATCATTACCTAGATGCATGATTGGTGCTTTTTTAAAAAAAAATTCACATTATATTATACTTCTGAAAGTTATCTTAAAAATCAGCTATAGAGTTGATAGGTGAACTGTACAACATGAATTTTCTTCTATTAGTATTTGACACGAGTCACCTTTCATCGTCATTGATTTGTTCTTGAATTCTTGGAAAAGGGAAATGGAATAATTGATTTACCATCTATACTTTAAAATAACAGCTGCTTGCCTCTTCCTAATTTTAACTCTTAAACAACCATCACTTTCTTCCAAGTCTTTTTCACATAATATTTCTCCCTCAATTTTCTAAGAATTTCATCACCTCAATGAACCCCCCCCCCCAAAAAAAAATCCATTCTGGAAGAGTATGACTAAAGATTTTGAATTATGGTGCTGGAGGAGACTCTTGAGAGTCCCATGGACTGCAAGAAGATCAAACCTCTCCATTCTTAACGAAATCAGCCCTGAATGCTCACTGGAAGGACAGATCCTGAAGCTGAGACTCCAATACTTTGGCCACCTCATGAGAAGAGAAGACTCCCTGGAAAAGACCCTGATGTTGGGAAAGATTGAAGGCACAAGGAGAAGGGGATGATAGAGGACAAGATGGTTGGACAGTGTTCTCGAAGCTACCAGCATGAGTTTGACAAAACTGCAGGAGGCAGTGGAAGACAGGAGTGCCTGGCGTGCTCTGGTCCATGGGGTCACGAAGAGTCGGACACGACTAAACGACTAAACAACAACATGACTAAAGATAAACATGGAATTTGGGATGATATTGTGAGGTACATATCTGTATAACTCAGGAGTGAGGAACTTCTGGCCCATTGGGCCAATTCATGCTCTCTAGGTGCCCCTCTCTGGCTAGCAGGACTTTCCACACCCCTCCATGGTTCTTCTCTGTATCATTCTTGAGTATTTTTGCTTGGCCGGGATGTGTGTAGATGAGGGGTGTGTGTGTTTTGAGTGGAGAAAGTAACCAGTGGCTTTTGTGTATCTGGAATGTAGACTACCGCACAAAGGAAAGATTCACATCAATTGAATCTTCCCCAGATTCTTTTGTTCTGTGGTTCTATCCACAACTGGCATGTGCCCCTTGATAGGTGTCCCTCGGGAGGAAGAGAGGTCCCCCACACATAGTGCAATCCCTCTAATGGTAAATACACTTTTGTTGCACATTTTTATATTATGTTTTCACCTTCAATGCAAGCCATTTGTGTGTAAAGGTTATAAAAAGGAAAGCTTGATAATTCAGTGAAAGTTCAGCACTGATGTTAACTGTCAGGAACTGGCTGAATGAGGGAGCACTGGTGGAATCCGCCTAAGAGTGTACCCCCCCAAAAAAAAAAGCATAACGGGAGAGGATTTGGATTCTGGATCTTGGCAGTGGGAAACTAGCCACATCCCAGAGGAGGAGAGCTGGGAAGTACTGGAGGCTGGGAGCTTGGAGGATAGTGAAGAGGAGGAAACGGCACAGGGCAGAGACAAGCCACCCTGACAGCTTCTCTGCTGTCAGCCTGTAACCCCCAACCCCCAGAACAAGCTGTTTATTGCATGTTACTGAGTAGAGAGCCAGGCAGAAGCAGAGAGGATCCCTTGGGCTCACAGTAGACAGAGGGAGGGACCTGAAACGGATGGATAGGGAGTGAAGGGGAAGCTGCAAGCCAGTCCAGACAACTGCTTCATCTAGACAGGAGCAACCCTTAGAAATCTCTGTGTGTTCTCTGTTCTGCTTCCTTAATCAAGAAACTAACTGTAAGTTAGACGGTGTTTCACTGTCTTTTTCTGATTTGCAAACGACCTGTTCTCCTTGTCGGCTTCCTGTCATTAAATAGATAAACCTCAGGTGCTTAGCTTAAAATTGCAATGAATGGAAGTTAAAATATATATATTCTATTGGGCTGCGGTGCTCGTTCTCCATGTTCAAGGCTAACTAAAAGCAAAACTGACTATAATTTTAAAGAAGTTGCTTTAAAGAAGTTGTAAGAAAGTCAGTGAAATGGCTTATCAACTGAAAGAGTTCCCAAGAAAAAATATTTGGAGGCAATATATAAAAGTCTCACTTACATATGTAAAATGATAAGCAGTTCTTTGGCATGACCTTCCTGTCTTCTCGTGGGCATCTGACCTTAAGTAGAAGAAGTAGAATTATTGTCTGCCCAGCTGACTCTGTACTGCATTTTTGTGTATGAATAATTGCCTAGTCTTCTCCTTGTACTGAAACATGCCAATAAAAGTTGTGGTGTTTTTATCTGTTGCTGTTGCTCAATAAGTGATTTCCCCATTGTGCAATCATATGATTCCATTTGCCACTCTTAAGTTTCAATCAATAAAATTCTCTCAGGTTCCAGTCCCTCTTGTGCTAAATACAAAAGAGCCTAAGGACATGGGCTTTTATCGCAGCTGGCTTGACTGCACATTCATTTACAGACGGATCTTTTCATCATTTGACTGCATATTAGAGGAGTCATGCCGCAAAGGCAGTGTGAAAATAAATAAAGGTAGCCAAGGGAAATGAACCACCTAGCACTGCGAGGGAAATGGTTGCCATAGAGATGCATCCAGCAAACCAAAGATGGAGAACTTGTGGTCCTCCAGATATTGTGGGACTATGATGTTCACCATGCCTGACCATTAGCCTTGTTGATTGGGGCTGATGGGAACTGGTCCTCAACAACATCCGGAAGGCCACAGGTTCCCCATTCCTGTGATAATCCCTTGTGACAATGTATACAGTGGAACTTAGAAAGCTTCCTTATCAGGCCATCTAGCTTGGTATCATCTAAACCAGTGTTTCCCAAACTTGGGTCTCCAGCTGCTTTTGTACTACAATTCCCAGCATCTCTGACAACTGGTCTTGCTAGCTCAGGATAATGGGAGTTGTAGTCCAAAAACAGCTGGAGGCCCAAGTTTGGGAAACAATGATCTAAACTGCAACCAGCTCTCCAGGTGTTCAGGCAGAAGACCTTCTGAGCAATAGGTAGGTCTTCCCCAATCTGTTAGAATGCAAATTTTGGCAATGTGTCATGCAAAGGTGCTGCTTCTTTTTCAGGATTTTGTGAAATTCCCCGCGGCCCCTCCAAATGTTGAGCAGTAATTTCTTTGGACACTGCAACACACAACTGTTGAAAAGCCTTTAAAAATGTTCTGTCTTCAGGACTGTTGATGAATGTCTCAAAAGTGGAAAGTAATCCAATTCAAAGTTTCATTTTTTTTTTATATTTCTCACTCAATCTAACATATAATTGCATCAGGTTCTGAAACCCATTCTGTGCCGTGAGAGACGAAAAGAAGCAAATTGATTCTGGTTGCCGAATAATAAACAACTGGGAGAGCTTGAGGATGCCATGTGAAGCAAACCCCCCTCCCCACCAAATGTCATCTGGTGAAAATTTTTAAAATAAAACTGTAATTACTCTGACAATGTCACAAAAAGAGCTGTGGGCTGTCAAGAAAATGCTGTTCACTACAAGTTGTAATTGATTGCAGAAACACCATACATCTCAGTAACAGCTTATTGACTCTTTTACGGACTTGAGATAAAGAGTATTACGGAGGCTTAAAGAAACAATGGCTATATGGACCCAACATGCTGAAGTGTGTACATTATCCTTCATGCACAGTGCTATCACTGTCTTAAAGATTTACTCATTTTAAAAGATGCTATCTGTATTCATTCAGTGTGGCATTTTCTATTTGGCAAAAATGATGTATGCCTGCAAGGGACTATTTCTCCTGCAAAGAAAACATTATCTGGAGAATGCCACTGAGCTTCCTAGAGATATTAAAATATCCCACTATAAAGCAAAAATTCAAATTGTTCTCAATGTACAGAAATACTTGCACAAACAAGCCTGATTTCCTTCCGTAACAATAACAGCAAGCCGAATAAATCCTGCAATAATGTCACAGGACAAAGGACACGCCGATAAATCATAATCTTCATTTGCAGTTGCAAAAGCTTCATGTGGTCAATTGCATTTCTCAGCCTCTTTCTGTTCATATAGCTGAAATTTACTCCTAAGTGTGGTAAAGTTCCAATAGCAGAGCAAGCCTTGCTAGGTGGTGGTTGGTGGTGATGTTATTTATATCCCACCCATCTGTGGGTGGAAAATATGCCAAATCATTTGTGATGATGCAAACACAGTGGGGTGGTTTTGATTGGAAATCAAGGAACTGGAAAAGCGAAAAGACTCCTACAATACAGTGGTACCTCGGCTTAAGAACTTAATTTGTTCTGGAGGTCCGTTCTTAACCTGAAACTGTTCTTAACCTGAGGTAATGGGGCGTTAGGTATTGTTTATTTGACAAACTACAAACAATGGGGCTTTAGGTAACTTTAGGTAATGGGGCCTCCCACTGCTGCTGCTGCGCCGCCGCCGCACAATTTCTGTTCTCATCCTGAAGCAAAGTTCTTAACCCGAGGTACTATTTCTGGATTAGGGGAGTCTGTAACCTGAAGCACCTGTAACCTGAAGCGCCTGTAACCTGAGGTACTACTGTTATCAAATGGCAGGTCCAAATAATAGAATATCTACAGTTGGCCATGATGACAGGGAGAATCAGAGGATATCCGATGCAGAAGGTACATAAAGAATGGAAAATATTTAAAGACTACTTCAAAAATACCTGCAACAATAAAAATCTCCTCTCAGACCTTGACTGATTCTTGTAAGACGAATGTGATAAATAATCATGTACTTTGGAAAAGAACTAGGAAGGCAAAATAATAGTATGATGCTATGTGTAAAACAGTCAAATTAAGTGATAGTACAATGGATGTTCCACAGGGACGCGGGTGGCGCTGTGCGTAAAACCTCAGTGCCTAGCACTTGCCGATCGTATGGTCGGCAGTTCGAATCCCCGCGGCGGTGTGAGCTCCCGTCGTTCGGTCCCAGCTCCTGCCCACCTAGCAGTTCGAAAGCACCCCTAAGTGCAAGTAGATAAATAGGTACCGCTTTATAGCGGGAAGGTAAAGGACGTTTCCGTGCGCTGCGCTGGTGCTGGCTCGCCAAAGCAGCTTCGTCACGCTGGCCACGTGACCCAGAAGTGTCTTCGGACAGCACTGGCTCCTTGCCTCTTAAGTGAGATGAGCACGCAACCCCAGAGTTGGTCACGACTGGCCCGTATGGGCAGGGGTACCTTTACCTTTTACAATGGGTGTAATTGAAAGTCAACTTTATTTTCTCTTAATTCTCTTTCTTTTCTTTTTTTAACTTCTTTCTTCTTTCTGTTCTGTAAATTAGTAATAGATAACAGTAATGATTGATGATGTGTAGATTGTATAGTTGTGTATAGTTGTGTTTTGTGGGATGTTGTGTAATTTAATGTTGTTTGTCAAATAAAGTTTTTTTTTTTTTTTAAAAAAAGAAAATCAGTCATGACTATCATGAATTTCAAGAACACCATCTATAAGAATCCAGTTTCAGTGTACCTACTGAAATATCCCAGAAGAATATTTGGGCATCTCCAGTATCCCTTTGAAAAATAACTTGGATGGCTTGTCAACAATGGAACTTGTTCTCCAAGACACTTCTGCATCTATAGCACTCACTAGCTGTTTTTGCATGACCAAACCCTATCTTAATAAGTAATAATATGAATGAGTGATGTGTACCCACATGCAGCCTTTTCCCTACTACATCACACATTCCTTCCTGCAAGTGGCCGAACAAGCCTGGATCACACTCTTTTAACCATAGTTTCCTGTTACATTTCAAACTACAAACTATGGCTAATGGTTTACAAAGAATTCAGGATATAAACTTACAGCTTAAAACTGGTTTGCAAGTTCTTTGTAAGCCATAGTTGCTGGGTACACATGTAATGGGAAGTTAATCTGAATCCTGCCTTGTTCAGCTGCTTGCACAAAGGGAGAAGCGAAGCAACTTTTTGAAGGGGGAGTTATGAGTTGCTGTTTATTTTGGAATTCTTTGGTTTTTGTGGTGTGGATGTCTTCTGATGTGTATTTATTGCATTTGGTGCATATGGTTTCATGGTAAGTTTGTGTAATTGTTGTAAGTTACTTTGTGTTTCTTTTTTTGTGGGAAGTGGCATATTGTTGTTGTTGTTGTTTAGTCGTTTAGTTGTGTTCGACTCTTCGTGACCCCATGGACCAGAGCACACCAGGCACTCCTGTCTTCCACTGTCTCCCGCAGTTTGGTCAAACTCATGCTGGTAGCCTCGAGAACACTGTCCAACCACCTCATCCTCTGTCGTCCCCTTCTCCTTGTGCCCTCCATCTTTCCCAACATCAGGGTCTTTTCCAGGGAGTCTTCTCTTCTCATGAGGTGGTCAAAGTATTGGAGTCTCAGCTTCAGAATCTGTCCTTCCAGTAAGCACTCAGGGCTGATATCCTTAAGAATCGATAGGTTTGATCTTCTTGCAGTCCATGGGACTCTCAAGCGTCTCCTCCAGCACCATAATTCAAAAGCATCAATTCTTAGTTTTTAAAATAATGATATAAATAGTGATGCCTCCACATTCTGTTCCACCTCTGTCCACCCAGAATGCCTGCTATATCTAAAAAGGAATAGCTTCACATTCACATCTCTATGTTCTACAGTGCTACATACCAAATCTGTTTTACACTCTTCCTTCCTTCTCTCAGACTTTTCCATTCTACATTCTGTCTGAGTAGTTGGAAAGGTCAATTGGTGAATGTTGTAAGCATGTGAATACAAACTTGGTTCTTGAAAGAAAGAGATACCACAAAAGAACCCAAAGATTAATTAACACACATGAAGATAAGAAGTGAAACGTTCATAGTAGTTCTAATTGCTATTTAATATCTGAATTACTTCGACAGAAGTGCTTCACTGGTTTGCTGCAAAAACTGAAACCAGCTAAAAAAGCTTGCGGGAAATCAACTAATTGATGAGGCCTGGGTCAGCGGCAATTGATATCAATTGCATTCATCATCAGAAAATCTAAGAAGATAATTCTGCACATAGCAGATCGTTTATTTTCCATCTCTCATTTCACAATTCCTATGAAATGGTCTCAGGGTATGGTCTGAAAGCATATAAGGCCACCATCCTGCTACTAAACAAGTTTGGGTCTAGCCAGTGCCTGGATGGGAATCACATGTATGCCAGGTTCCATAATAAAGGCAAAATATAAATGAAATAATAATAATAATGATGATGATGATGATGTCTTGCAGTTTTCTGTTTGAAGGGAATGTACACAAACCCATTTGTCACCATGAAGTATTCCACAATATAGAAACTCAATACATAGCAGAGTAGCTGTTACAACATCAGGAAATGGAAGATCTATAACAATTGGAGGAATAAGGACAATTTTTGGAGAGCCTGGGACAGATGTACTGGGCCCACAACCCGCAGAGGCCCCAGACTCTGACCTTTCCTCCCACTTTTGTTTTTTTGCAAAAGTAAGTCTCTAGCTCTTCTAGAAAGAAAGTTATGAAGCAAAATATGCATGTCCCCTTATAAGCAATTTCTGTGAGGTCATCCAGCCCATCTGCTCCTGTCTTTCAGTGTTTTTAGCCAATAAACAAAGTCAGAGATGTGACTGGTGAGCAATTAGCTTGGACTAGAGATGGGAAGGCCTGGGGGGTGGGAAAATGGGGGGGGGGGAGACACAGGTTTTCCCCAGGTTTTCCCGAAAGCCGTTTTTCCCAGAAAAATTGGGGGGGGGGGAGTGTGTGGAATATTCAGATTATATCAAACTGGTTTTTTAATTGGGAGGTGGGGGGAACCCGTTTCCCCCCCAGTTTTTCCCCAGGCCTTTCCATCTCTAGCTTGGACACCAGGCAAAAGGAATTCCTTCAGTCCTAAAGAGCTGATGTTTTACTATCACCCCTTTGCTAGTAGTGTTCGGTGGGGCGGGGCAGCTGTGTTTACCTGACCTCCCATCACCAGTGCTGCTGCAGTTTACTGGGAGGGAGAGAAGGAGGGGCAAATGCAAGTGCAAATACATGAGCAGGAGTCAGCACAGCAGCAGCAATGGATTGGCTCCACTGGTGTGTTTGCACTGCCCCAATCTCACCACCAACTTGCGCCTTCCTCTCTCAGCAAGCCACAATGACACAGGTGATGGGAGGTCTGTTAAGTGCCACCCCAGTATCCACTAATGCCTTTTAATGCATGTTCCCTTCCACAGAGAAACGCAAGAAAACTTGGGAGCATTCCATTATCTAAGACGCATGTCGAAAAGAAACATAAAAGAATTAAATGATACAGACTTCCAACAGATTTATAGCCCTCAAAAAACCGAGCTGAAGAAGGCGTTTACTCCGAAACAGGGCCCTGTCCTGGTCACCACTACTGAGTCGTACATCTGATTCACACTCCGGATACTCCTTTTCCGCCCTATTTGATTCTTTATTCTTTATTCTGATTCTATATAATATGGACTCCTTTTGACTGCCATTGAGACTTGCACAAAATAATTGTTGTGTACTGGTATTTTATGTACCTTTATACTATATCACTGCATATTTGAAACTACACTATTTCTGTACTTAAACGTTTTACCTTAAAACTATCGTACTTACACGTTGTGTTTAAATTTACTATTAGCTTCAAACTGTTATTCTTAGCAGAATATACACGTTTTTCTTTTCAACTCTCGAGTAGGAATTATTCCTTATATTGAAACTTGTGGCCTGAGCTCTTGGTATATCCTTTTCAGTGTGTTCCCTTTCTTCGGCCAGTTTTCCAGTCCTTTGAATCTCCGTGACTTTCCCTTGTTTTCCCCTAGCAACCAGGATGCATCTTTCCTGCAGTCACTTGTCTGAGATCAGGTACTCCCTAGAAGCTATTTTCTGCAAATACTACTACACAAGAAGTGCTGGCAGATGTCAGCAAGTCCTCGTACTAATGGCAAATGCAAGAAGTACAAATTTCACAAGGACTTTGAGGCATGTCTCCTGCTGCACAGGACCTAAAGACCAAGCATTCATTAAGAATTCACTGTATACCTAACTTACAGAACTATAATATATATGTCTATTCAAAAGTAATTCCCTTTGGTTTTAATGGGGATTTCTTACTGCATAGCCTTTTGAATGAATAAGAACTTTATTTGTGTTAGCCATCGGCCGTAGCAACAAAAGAGCATTACGATATACACAGAACAAAATAAAAGTCGATTATAATAAAACACAGCTTAGGATCCTGAATCAGCAGTCAAACAGGCAACCTTATTCTGATTGCCCCAGCTAAAACCCTTGCAACCTTTGCTGCCATCTGCTTTTGTTTCAGGGTGGCACTGGGGGGGAAACAGGATTCCTTTGTCTTTAACAGCTGTGTGGCAGGTAGAAATTCAAGGCTGGCAATTTGTTTTTGTTTGCTGCTCCTTTTTTGACCCGGGGGGGGGGGCGGAAAGGGACTCCTATTTTGGGAACTACACTAGGCCTCCTAACCACCTTAATCTGGTCTTGTCATGAAAGGAAACTTTCAACTTCAATTGATTTTTCTACAATTCTGACATTATACCATGGCCCACACAGCTTGTTGTCTTGTTGGCTTGCTTTACTATATCCCAAAATAGCCCCTACCCTCTTGTGCCATCTTTAATTAATGTAACATTCAGCCTGCAAAAAAGTCATACCAACCTTACTATTTCACAAGTTTGGGAGGGTGCTGATTATCCAGTCAGTGTTGTGGTTTATTTTATGTTATGCTAATTGACCAATGCGACTGCAAACACAACAATTCACTTGAAAGCTTTATTTTTCTTCTGGCCCTTTCCATTGCAAGATCGTGAAGGTTACCTAGCAAATTCACACTCTTGAAAGTCAATTTCTCTTGCAAGAGTTCACACTTGATAGACACAATAGCTAGGTGGCCTAACTGTTTAGAGGAACGCCTGCAGTTTTTAATGAGTGCTAGCTTGCTGATAGTTCCTTCAGGGTCCTAAGCTGCTTTCTGTTCATGATTCTCCCTGATCCAAGTCATTATTATTAGACCTCAGTTTCAGTGTTTTCATCTATGTCAAGTATTTGAAAAGACAAATAAATGTTCCCCTTGAAAACAGACAGTGGAAGAGTCCCAGTCCATAAAACGTTGAGTCATTATCAGAAGCAGTGTGGTTTTGGATCACATCTTTGAAGGATATAAGAATTTCCATCATTGTATATGAATTATGTCATAGAGCAGGGATAGTCAATGTGGTAGCTTTCTAGTCTTCTCATCCTTGGTCATTGGCCATGCTGCTTGAGGCACAATCAGTGCACAAATGGAGGCATGGATGTCTGATCTTTTGCTGGAATGCCCTTCACCAGCCAAGGTGGCTCGCTTCAGACTCAGCCATGTGAACCCTACCAGTAGAGAGGTCCAAACAAGCCATCTTTGTGTTTCTATACAAATAAGTTAGAAACACTTACCTCCTTGGAACAGATTTAAGTTTTGCTGACTGACTCTTTTCGCTGCTCTATGGAAAAACACATGAATGTGACCTTTGAAGAGTTTGTCTTTAAATTCTTTGGATGCTAAGGGAAGTGAGGAAACTTGGAAGCAATTTAGAAGGGGATAGTTTAAAGGTCTAACATCCTATATTTCCTCGCTTTACTTTGTTGCAGAGTACTTGCCCCAAACCTGGATCTAGGCATCCAGGGAATTATCATACCATACCTGGTATTTTTAGTCTTGAACCAAATTAACCAATATGTACATTCCTGCAAACACCTTCATTTTTTGCCAGTGTTCATGACTCTTAAATATATGCCAATGACATTCACATAGATCAGCCTCAAAGAACTAGACATAACACAGCTTGAATATGGCTATGGTTGCCATTTTTCTAAAAACCAGGATACCTCGAAACTTGTACGAGAATTTTTTAGTTTGGGAGCTTTTGGGGGCATTTTGGCACAATTTAACCCCCGTTGTCAGTTTTCCAGGACATTTGCCCGATTTCAAAAAAATAACCCAGGACACCATTTTCTGAGGCGAATTCCATGACGTATGACAGCCCTAAATGTGGCAGCAGACTGGGGCAGATTTTCACCATAATCCATATAATCTGGGCGCTTTGAGTGTCTTTCCCTGTTGGCTTTCCTTACAAACCCTGGGTTTAGCTGTTTCCTCAGTAAACACCTGTTTCCACAAGTGTCCCAGCTACCTTCCTTTTTAACAAAAATGTTATCTTCTCCACAACCTTTTTTCTTCCCCACAAGTTTTATTTCTACATCAGGGATGGGGAACCTGTGTTTCTCTAGACGTTGCTGGACTACAATTTTCATCATCCCTGGCCATTAGTCATGCTGGCTGGGGCTGATGGAAGTTGGAGTCTAATAGCATCTAGATGATCACAGATTCTCCCTCCTTGTTCTACATGCACCTTGTTAAGAATGAAAAAATATAACCGAAGATAATTGCTAATAAATAAGCAAATGGCACAGATTTTATGAAAATGGCTCAACTGGAACTTTAAATGCAAAATCTTTTAGCAGGATATTATTAAAATTCCAGTGATGAACACTGATACAGCAGCAAATTACAGATGTCTACAGTAAGGATAGCACTCTGTGTTCCTACTTAATTTTTTGTTAGCACAAAGTAAGTCTTTGTTTGTTTTAGTGAAACAAAAGCCAGACTATACTCTTATGTCTATTAACACCAAACGTCCAGAGTATAATGAAAAGTTAATTATTGCACTGAAGTATGCTCTTTTATATAAATTTTTTTAAAAGTAAATATCCAAAAGAGGGGGGGAAAACTTTGGGTAAAATGTACTTTAGATATGCTTTTAATCTGTGATGTGCACTAGAGATGGATAGACAAATCTGTCAGTTTTGGTTTTCTCAGTTTCCAATTTTTCCATACTGAAGTCAGTTCTCCACACTCCCATAGCAATTTGTGATTATTATTTATAAAAGTCAGCATTTTAGTATCAGCATTTAATCCTATTACACATATTTTTGTATGCCGTTTTGACTAAAAAGCACCTCTGTGCAAGCAATATTTCCTAATATAAATATTATATGTGCTTATGAAACTGCCCCCATATGTTCGCAAGAGGGTTCTTCCCACATCGGGGAACCAGCTAGTTATGAAGCATTTTCCCTCAGGCAGGTGGCCAGTTGTAAGAAATATTCACCGTATGAAATTTACAAAGTAAAATTTTCTCATAAACAGCTCCCAGATGTATCCATTTCCCCCCAGTCTGGTCCTGGGTGACTAGAACTAAGCTGGTTCAGGCTGGCGTTTGGTGTTTGTTTTCTTGTTGTTTTTTAATATTTACTGTATGCATATATTTTTAAGCCACTTCTTAGATGCCCCCGGTGTTCAGGAAAGGTCAGGAAATGAAATTTAAAGACACCACAAATGAGAATGACAAACCTAGTTAGATGTTGCAACTTGTGTTCAAGAAAGGAATTGTCATGCTCCAGTTAATTAAGTGGATTAAGAGGATCAACACCTACTTATGTTTTCATTATAAACATTTGTCTGGCTGGATTTGACAGAACAGGTTTCAGACTGCAAACAGGCACCAGGCACACAGATCAAGACTGAATTCATTACATGCTAAAACCTTTCTTGAGGAAAGGAGTTTATTTAGTGATATCCACCTTCCCGGGCAAAGTTCCATTCCTAAATTGGGACATAGCTGGCTCTTCCTACTATCATAGCTAATGTGGACATTCAGGACTGGAACCTGATAAATACATTTTGGGTTCGGTTTGTAGAGCTTTCCTACAGTTGAGGAAAGAGTGAGGGTACACACTTGAAGTTATAGATTTCCCAGCAGAACAAGCATTTAAATTCCGATCCCTAGGCTTTGCATTTGTTCCGCGAAGAGAACAAAAAAGAAAATGAAAGAATCTAAGATGACGGAGTCATTTCTGAGAAGGGCCTGCATTACATTTATGCTGAGTGCAGAATTAAGCAGCAAGGGGGCAAGGGAATAACGTTTCATTTAACCTCTGGTTATTAATTCTGCTTTTGGGGAATCAAAAGCAGTATTTGATAGCTCAGACAGCTGCTCTGCTAAGAAGCACATTTTTGTTTAACCTTTGTTGACTATAAGCTGCTCCAGGGCAAGGGAAATGTTGCTTGGTTACCCGGAATAGCTGCAGGACACGAAAGCGGTGTTTTCTTGTAGTTTTTTTAAAATGTTGAATAATGCTTTACTCTTTGCACATAGTGCTTGCACATAGTATTCTGTCAAAGAAAGGAAGACAGAGAGATGTTAAGGAAAACTGATAGTAAAAAAAACCAAAACACCACAGAAAGACAAGGAAGAAGACAGGAATAAAATGACATTCAGAAAGCCACCTCATGGAATCTTTGGCGGGGGGGGGGGGACAGATTTGATATGAGGTTTGTAGGCTCCTCTTCTCCCTCTGATGCACTACCCTTGCAAGTAGGTTTTAGAGTTCTGGGTGAAGGAGAAGCGCTCCTTCCTGTTTCCTCAACACCAAGATGTTCTTGCACTGGTGCTGTTTCAGGGAGAGAAGAGGGTCCTTTTGTGGCATGGGATGTCCCCCCTCAGCGTTCTGATGTGGAGGAAAGTAATTTTGCTCCTCTGCTGAGCAGAAGTAGAATAGTGGGACAAGACTGACTGAATATTTTTGTGGAGAGTATGTGATTTGCATATGTTTGTCCTCACACTGTCTACTTTTGCCATGCCCTCTGTTAACATGGGGTCCTTGAGGGACTGTCCAACCATCATTGTGGCCATCTGGCTGAAGAAAGTTAGCCACCCCAGTATATCTGAAGGAGCGTCTCCACCCCCATTGTTCTACCCAGACACTGAGGTCCAGTGCCGAGGGCCTTCTGGCAGTTCCCTCACTGTGAGAAGCCAAGTTACAGGGAACCAGGCAGAGGCCCATCTTAGTAGTGGCACCCACCCTGTGGAACACCCTCCCACCAGATGTCAAAGAGAACAACAGCTACCAGACTTTTAGAAGACATCTGAAGGCAGCCCTGTTTAGGGAAGCTTTTAATGTTTAATAGACTATTGTATTTTAATATTTTGTTGGAAGCCACCCAGAGTAGCTGGGGAAGCCCAGCCAGATGGGCGGGGTATAAATAATATGTTGTTGTTGTTTCCTAATTTCTTCCTTTTCCTTTCTTTTTATTTGTTTTGAAAAGCATGTTTCAAAATAGCTTTTCTCTCCATGCCATCTCATCGGCACATGGGGAATTTTATACTTTGAGACCTGCTGGAGGTATTTGTTAAGGATTAGTTAAGGATTGTTAAGGTATTTGTCAACTTTGCAAAGTACACCCAGTCCCCAAACCATGATCAAATTCTGCTTTGCGTTTCGGATTGCAGACAAATCTTTGTGGCTGTGAACACTGGTCTACTGTAAGCAAAGGTTGAGCACTGGGAAATGGGTGCATGATTCCAAGGAACGAAGTAGCATCCGAATATAAGAATATTTAGAGCCCAGGTATCCACTATGGTCTTAGCCTGTGTGGCTAACAATATAGAGAAACAAAACAATATTAAATAATTGAATAAAAAATACACATTTGATTGATACCCTTTCTGTATTTTCTGTTCTCTTATGCTTTCTGTTTCCTTGTGCTGTTTGTTTGGTGCACGTTCTGCAGAATTGATACCAAAGCAGAGCCAGATACACAAACCATCTACGTCTAGAATCTCGGCTTCCACAATCATTTATTTTTACTTAATTAGAAAAAAATTCTACACTGCTTATAATCAATATTTAGGTGATGTACAGGGAAAGGCAATAAAATCACATGCATAAGACTCACATGGATAAAAAGCTCATGTATAAAATAAGGAAAATAGCTCAAAATTATAGCCATGGTATATAGGGTTGCCTATATAAAATGTTGAGCTTTTTTAAATAAAAAAAATTGTTTTACACTGCAATCTTATACATTCTTACTATGGAGTAAGACTACAATCGCAAGCCCGCTTACCTAGGAGTAAGCACCATTGAATCCAATTGGACTTACTTCTGAGTAGGCATGGTTATGATTGTGCTAGCCTCAGAAGTTTTAAGCATTTTTTAAATTTGTGGGGAAGAATGTTTGAAAGCAAATATATATATATGTAGAACTAGCTCTTCACTTTTTCAGTTGTACCCTTTTTGATATGGTTCTAAAAATACATTGAAATATTATCCTTTTGTTCTTTGGCTGTTTGTACAGGCTGAAGAACAGAACAGAAAAAGAAAGCACAAGAAACTTCTATGATCAAGCTGGCCTTCATGGTCATGAAAATCAAGATATTTCTAGAATAAACGCTCTGCAGAAGACACTTTCAAGTGAGGTGTTTGAGGCTATGAAGACCAGGAAATCTAACGAGACCAGCGATCACTATGACAGTGGAAAATCACCACATATCATTTCCTCTCCATAATCATATGATAAAAGTGGCCCAGCAAAAGCATTCTGTTTGTGGCAAGTTTGCAGGTTATCAGGTCTGGATTTTTTTTTTGGTTTTTTTTTGTTTTTTTGCTTTGAAGCTTTGGGAAAGGATGGGAGAACTCAATGTGACCTTCCACCTGAAGGTCAGATTCCTTTGTGAGCAGCCTTGGGTGGAGTGGGCAGGGAGTCACACATCAATAAAGTTTATTGTGGGGTTGACATGTCAGATAGTTAGACCCTTATGCATATCACGTATTACACCTTATGTATCATGTACTGTTTTATATGATCTAGTATTACGCATTAAACATTGCTTGTTATCATTAATTGCATTTCTGCAACCCTTAACTTTTCGTATTGCATGGACATTGTGTTTTGTATTGGTATTATGCTGCTTTTGTTACTGTATTGTAAACTGCTCTGTTGCCTTCTGACAAAAGGCAGTATATGCATTTCTTAAATAACTAAATACGGAAAGCTCTGTTGGGAAACTGTGTATGTGCAGCTACTCACACAGAGTCAATTAAGGTTTGGCAGACAGCCAGAAGGCAATCTGAAGGAGTAAGTCTGCCTGGTGATAACAGAGACATGGAGACCACTCCCTGATTGGTCAAGCTCTCTCAAGGGAGTGATAATTAATGGCCTACTAACTGGAATGTGTTAGTTCAGTATTTCAGTGTTCAGAGTTCTGTGTCAGTGTAGGAGTTGTGAGTCGTATCAGAGAGAGCTAGCATAAGATCCGTGTTCTGTTCCCGTAAATAGTTCACTGTATATAATAAACACCTAACTATAAGTTCCTGGTTCCTGCTTCGTCTATCCTGTCTGCAGCCAATTCGCCAATTGCTTTCGTGGATTCTGCGTTTACTCTGCTAGGTCTGGCTAAGGTCCTGTAACTAGTCAGAAAGTTGCGAAACACCAAATAGGTTTTACCAATAAGCTCGGTGCCTCTTCTCTCTCTTTCCTTGAATTTCTCAGCTTGTCTCTTCTGCTGGTCCATTTTTACTTGTGCGCCTTTTCCTTTGCATTCTGTAATAATCTCAGTGATCGATAACACAATAAAGACTCTCCTCCTGGAAGAGAGGGGAGTGGTTGTGGGCGGGAGCTGAGCTCCGCCTCTAGCAGGGGGCGTTAGCCCCCTGCCTCCCACTCACCTGGCTGGCGCCCATGCCCATCGGCAGGCACCCAACTAGGTGCCTCCGAGGAGGCGTGTACAGCAGCCTAAATGCTGCAGTGCCAGCCCCTCCTCGGCCTCACTCTTCGTCGTCCCATCGCGAGTCACCCACCCTCCACTCCCTTTGAGCTCAGGGTCTTAGTTTTCTTTGGCCTTGCTATGGACCTTAGGTTGGTCGCCCTGGTTGTCCGGGGGGCCTGGTAGGAATTTTTCCATTTGGCATTAGGCTTTTTGGTTTTTTCGCCTACCTCGTAGCAATCGTCACAACTTTTGTGGTATTGGTGGGTAGGTTAGGCATTGGAATAATGTGTTGTGGTGTGTCGAAGGGCTAGGTGTGGCCATCGCCTATGCCTTCAATTTTTGGGTATTCCGTTAAAGGAATCCGGCGGTCGTGTATTCTGTCCGATGCCTGCTTGGCGGGAGGCCATGGCACGACCCTCAGTGACATCAGGGGAGAGCCTATAGTTGGATTAGCATCAACAGGCTCCACCCACTGGTGAATAAACCCCCCTTGTTTTAGACTCAACCCTCTCTGAGGGGGTGGAGTCAGCCAATACCTTTTCACTTGCTGTAATCAATAAAGTTGTGGCCTTTTCTTGCCCATTAAACTTATATCACGTGTCCTTGTGTATTCATTCCACTTTGCGGGGATCGGGTCCTCGAACCACAATACACATTTAGCCATGTGAATCAGAGAGAGATCCATCACCAATTAATGAGGGAGCGCAAGCGGTGACTCTACAGAGTTCCCTTTGCTCCTGTTTACTATTATGTAACTATTTTGCATCTTATCGCCTAGTTAGATATTCACTGAAATAACTGCCGAATGCTCACTTCATACGATCCAGCTTTTGTTATACAGCTAATATCTTCATTACTTTTAATAGTTTCTGTAAAGAATTCCCATTTTCATACGAGGGGATCTTAATCAGAGGTGGCACATATTTTACGGCGATGATTCCGAGGGTGAGGTACTTAAATAGACAATTGTGCTGCTGAAAGATAGTAATAAAAACAGACGTGCTTCCCAGTTCTTAAGCAGTTTTGTGAAGTTTTAAGAAAGCACACATAAATATTAAAAAGGCCTCTTCCTAGACAAGGTTTAAATATTAATGATTTTATTAATTTCTTTTTCCCTACCCTGGGGCAGATCTTGGAAGATTAGGCAATACTGGAAAGTTATTATATTTTCCCACCCACCCAAAACAAGCAGATCTTTGAAGTTTTTTTATATATATATATAAATGTGGTAAGAGTATAAGCTTGGAAATGGTAGGCCTCCGATTGACATTGTGACTCAGCCCTCAAGTAACTCTGATATTAGGCAAGCTACTTGCTTCAGCTCTAACTCTGCAATTTGAATAAAATAATAGGGACCTTCCACGTGAAACACTTTGAACACACTAAAGAATTATGCACAGTACAGTGAGCATTTCTGATACCCAGACATGGAAGGGTTCTAGGCTACCTAACATAGGCATTGAGTAATAGCCCTAATGCCCAGTCTGGTGTAGTGCAGCATAGTTTAGTCGTTAGAGCATTAGACTAGGACCTGGGAGACAAGGGTTCAAATCCACATTCAGGCATGAAGCTCACATGCTCTCAGCCTAACCTGCCTCACTGGAGTGCTGCGAGAGAGAAATAGTGAAATGGAAATGTATGCCACCTTGAAGGAAAAGGAGGGATAACTAAAAATAACAGCATGATTTCAATGTGCATCCTCCCCCTCTGCCAGCAAGACCCAAACCCAAAACTAACAGGAAAGTATGGTGAACATGCACACACATCAGACTCTCCAAGTGTCCCTGTTTCCTCCAATTTCACAGTGCAGTTTTCCAGTCAAATACTGTGCGGAAAAAATGCACATTCCAGGGCAAAGTATGCATAGAAATGCATATATTGGTGAGAATAATGTACAAAAATGCAGAATAGACTTTTTAAAATGATTTATTATTACTGTGCCGGCCACCCTGTGATGATTAAGGAGGAAAGGCAGGATCTAAACTGAATAAAGAAATTAATAAAATAACATTAAGGAAAATTGCTTGGCAGAAATGTAAATTTGACAAGCTTGCATACAAAAATGCTTCTCTTAGGTGAAATTTGCAGTCAAATGCTGGTGAATTTTATTGAGGACTTTTTTAAAACACACACACACACACACACACACACACACACACACACACTGATGTGGAAATGCAAAGACTGGAAAACTTAAGCCTGGAAAAGCGAGAAATTGAGAGAAACCGAAATTGACATGTTCACCCATCCATCTGGGAGTCAGCCCCCTTGAACTCAATGGAACTTACTTCTGAGTAGATAGGTAAAGGATTGCTCTGCAAGTCAAGCCACACGATGGGAGATTGCCTTCATTATCAGAAAGCTCACAGGCCTTCACGCATCAGTACCAAGCAACACATTGATTTTCTGATGAAAGGATGTCAAAAGATTTCAAGGATATGAGCAAGATACTGTAATTTTGGCATCTCATAATCCATTCCATCCATATTCTCCCGATGGATGTTAATATATTCAGTGAAACAACAGATAGCAAGCACAGTTTGAATGCTGATGAAGCTGAGGAGATGGGAGGAAGAATACAGGTCAAAATAACAGGCAAATCGAAATCTCGACACAAATACAAAATTCAGGTACAAAATAAAGAACTTTAAAACAAATTAAGTCAACAAAAACTGAACATTTCAAAACAAGTAAACAAACACTGGAAGCCCAATGAATTCACATTCCTTACAGAAAGCCACAAGGATTTCAGAAACAGCAAGAGTGAGTTTTTGGGGAGCAGTTCTTCTTTATAAAGGTCATAGACAAAGGGGTGAATGGGCCAAAGCAGAAAAGGAAGGGCAAAAGGAAAGCTAAATATTGTATGCCCAGTTTGGTGGAAATCCCTTCCACCTGAGATCAGACAAGCCACCTCCCTGTTCAGGTGCTTGGTAGCAATTTTTCTTACTTCAGCAGCCATTTAAAGTAAGATTTCTGATTTTATGATTAATGCTAATTGTTTCTCTCTTTATTAGGTCTTTTGCAATCTTGCTGTACACCACGTAGAGACTATGTTGCCAAGCAGTATGAGCATAAATACAAATACACTCAAGAAATGACTTCTCCTTAAATACGGATGAGCAAAAATCATATCCAATTTTCAGTTATGAGCTGTGCATCCCCCCCTCCAATCCTGTTGGCTGCTACACACTATGTGAAGGAAGATAATTACTATTATGTATGAATAACACATGACATGACTGTTTATACTCATAAGCAGTATATAGTTTCTGTGTTTCATTTGTAGAAACTGATATAGTGTACAGATTTTTAAATTTTGTTTTCCACTTACCATACTACCGAAGTACATACCTGGCAGCTGGACAGACTGCACCCTTAAAACACTCTTACACCACTTTAACAGTCATGGATCCCCCCCATATATACAGTGAATTGTAGTTTATTAAGGGTGCTGGGAACTATAGCTTTAGGGGGGGGGTGTATCCTAACAACTCTCATATATATATATATATATATATATATATATATATATATATATATAAACTTACAACAAAATCACTTAAAATCCATATAACGAGATTACTCTGAATCACATGACTCCCTCCCCTCCCCTCCATGGGTCCTGGTGTCAATATTTACATCTGCATTTCAGTTCTCCTAACAACTCTCGCACCCTTAACAAACCATGGTTCTTGGGATTCTTTGGGAGAAAGCCGTGACTGCTAAAAGTGGTATAAGAGAGCTTTCAATTATTGGTGTGGATGCATACTCTGCCACTGAGAAATTTGCAGCAAATGTATGTTAACAATTATTTATTGTGATGCATAGAACACATAAACTGGCTGATGGCTAGTTACAGTTACAGTGGTACCTCTACTTACAAACTTAATTCGTTCCAGAGGCCCGTTCTTAACCTAAAACTGTTCTTAACTACAGTGGACGCTCAGGTTGCGAATGTGATCCGTGCAGGATGCACGTTCACAACCTGCAGCGTTCGCAACCCGCAGCTGCGTGTCTTTGCACGCACGGGTTGCGATTCGGCACTTCTGTGCATGCACAAAGCGCAATTTAGCGCTTCTGAGCATGCGCGACCGCCAAAACCCGGAAGTAACCCATTCTGGTATGCAACCTGAAGCGTCTGTAACCCGAGGTATGACTGTAGAGGCATGCTTTCGCTAATGGGGCCTCTTGCTGCTGCTGCGCCACCGGCACACGATTTCTGTTCTCATCCTGGGGCAAAATTCTCAACTTGAGGTAACTCTTCCAGGTTAGTGGAGTTTGTAACCTGAGGCATTTGTAACTCGAGGTACCACTGTAATTGAATGCTAACCTTCTTCACCATACAAATTGAAAGCTCCTCTGCTCCCCACCAGCACCTGGGTTTAGCTGTCACCCTGTAGCACCCTCAGGCTCTCCCTCTTGCCAGACAACTCTGTTGTTCCCCTGACAATCCCTGAAGCACAACATTCTAGCTTTCTACATCCTGACGTAAAAAACCCCAAAACAAAACAATTTTAAAATATATTCTTGCCAGAAGCAAAGGTGAGGTAAGTGTCCCTGTGGAGACCCACAATTGAAAACACTCCACAAATGCAGCTCTACATACTTAATGGGACAATATAACAAGTATTCTCCGAATCAGGATGTTTTCTTTTTCTTCTGGTACAGGAGCAAAGGTAGTTTTGTCTCAAGCTTTGCTGACTTGCTAAGCCCTGAAGGGGATCATCCGTGTCAATTTTGTGTGGGCAAAGACTTGTCGAATGCAGGAAACTCACAATGAGGTCCCAATAGGCTGTTAGTAGTATCTTGGGAGGAAAAGATAACAGAGGTAGGGGGAGAGGGAAAGGAAGAGGTATCGGTTACAAGTTTGGTGAAGCAGATGAAAATACAAAATATGAGAACAGAAGGGCAGAGGAAATATAGCAGTGAAACAATAAAAAGCAGCTGGGGGATTTCAAGGTGAAATACCAGTGTGATGTAGTGGTTAGAGTGTTGACTAGGACCTGGGAGACTAGGGTTCAAATCCCCACTCAGCCATGAAGCTGACTGGGTGACCTTGGGATAATCTCTCTCTCTCTCTCTCTCTCTCTCTCTCTCTCTCTCTCTCTCTCTCTCTCTCCCTAACCTACCACACAGGGCTGTTGTTAGGAAAAGATGTGGAGGGGGAGAGCCTTGAATTTGGAAGGATCAAAACTTTGAAAAATGGTGGGATAAGTGTACTATACATACATAAAAGCCAGGAGTCGTGTGAGGTAACATAGATTAAAAAGAACATACACATGACAGTAAGCAAAAGCTTGTGATGATGCTTCAGCAGCAGATGTTGAACTAATACGTACAGTACCTCTGAGTGGAAAGATTTCTGTTTCTTTGAATTCTTTCTTTCTCCTAACAGTGCAAAATATCACAGCACTTTTAGTGCATGTGTATCTAAATGTGCCGTCAGTGCTTACAAGGAACAATGCAAAACAAAACCTACATAATCTCTAGATCTGCGGGATTCATTAATTACTTCTTATTTATTAGAAACAGGGGTGGGTTTAAGTGGAGTTGCGTGAGAAAATGTTGAGGCACTTGCGAAAATAACAACAACTACCTTTCGTTCCTGCACTACAAGATAACAAAGAATTAAAGAATCCATAAAGACAATTATAACCTCACTTTTGTGTCAAAGGGAAATTATTTCTTCTCAGAGGCACTGACCTACCTAAGAAGTCCTTACCATTTTGTATTGCACCATTACCTCCTGTTATGTTGAGAACTAAAATGTAGACTGCAGGTTCTGAGAAGTGCTTTTCAACACCTTAGCAGTAACAAATCTTTCGATCTCACACATAACGTACACCAAGAACTGATGAAGTAGCTAATTGGCGTAGCAAAACTGAGTGAGTGCAGCCTTAATTTACTACTTGTTATTTTAATACAGGTCTATTGAGACTGGTTTCCAACCAAGCTACTGTCACAAAGTGAACTAGTTCACAAAGTGAACTAGCATCTTGAGGTTTCTGTATTGCTCATGGCATAATTCCTGCCCACAGAGCACTAGAGTGTGATTGGGTAGGTTTAGATCTAATGCATGTTTTTGAGCTTCAGGTACACCAGGCAAACACTGGAAACAGTAATACAAGAATTGTCCCAGCTCAGATGAAGTGTGGGATCTACAGGATTTAGACGCTGGTTTTTGTAAACCTTGGTGCTTATTAAGGTGGGATATTTCTACAAAAAGAAATATTGGGCTGCTCTAATTGTGCAAAAAGTGACTAATCTCAGTCCAACCCCTTATTCATAATTATGTCCCCCTGAATTCTATTACTTTAAAGTAAAGAAGTTGGTGACAATTTTAGCCTTTTTTCAAGCGACTGCTATTAAGCAGAGGATAACTTCATTATGGATGGTGATTTTTTTTAAAATGAGCATTAAGAAATTAATTTGAAAAACTACATGCTCCCTTGTTCTTGTTCTCCTTAAGTCATACATCTAATTTTTTCTCAAGCCAAAGTCAGATGTTCAGTGGAATGGGAGGGAGAATATAAAAATTATTATTTACACATAGGACTGCAGTCTAAATGCCTTAGAACTCTTACTTTCCAGGACATGCGTGCTGCAGCTTTTTAGCCAGCCTTATACCAAACACTTTCCACTCTTTTGGTTGTGACCTAAGTGATGCCTTGACATAAGCTGAACATGCTATTGTCTGTTTAACCAAATTCCCCAAGCATGAGATAATTCTTCCCCAAAGAGTTTGTAGTTGGCTGCAGCTGTTACTTTTCAGAGGACAGTAACTTGCTGAATTTCATCTCTGAACTTCACACATTTCATGTTCCTGTGAAGTGTCATGAGGTTGTGTGTTTCTTTTGTCACTCTGACAACTATACCACTTTCACACTTATTATTTGATGTTAAATCATGTCATGTCATGATCCAATATCCCATATCCACACACACACACACACACACACACACTTTTTGTGACCAAGCGTAGCTTTGAAACGGCACCAAATATTATGTTACTAATTCCCTCAGTCTAGTAAGAAGATCATTTATTGCTTTTAAAGAGGAAAACATTCAGCAGACTCTGGCATTGTTGCATTCTTCCTTCATGCTTAAGTCATTATACATTGCCACAGAGCAATCATAATGAAAGATCAGGGAGTGGCATGTTGGCATGTTGGGAACCCCAAGCCCTGCTAGTTCACACCAGCTAAGAAGTTCACACCAGCTAGTTCACACCTGCCACTGCGGTTGCCTCCCCTACTTCTAAGAGATGATGATGATGATGATTAAAAATAATAATACCTTCCTATACTCGCAGGTCTCAGAGCAGTTCACAAGAAAAAAATCACAATATAAAAACACAAAATGCATAATAAAAACGAAAACATGAGCAACTCAATAATCCCTCCTCCCCAAAACATTTTAAAAGGACATTGGATGTATGCCCCGTGGAGGACCTTAAGGTCCACAAATGACAACATTTTGGAGCTCCCAAGTCACAAGGTGGTTAGGTTGGTCTTAACTAGGGCCAGGGCCTTTTCAGTACTGGCCCCAACTTGGTGGAATGCTCTGTCACAAGAGACTAGGGCCCTGCAGGACTTGACATCTTTCTGCAGGGCCTGCAAGACAGAGCTGTTCCGTATGGCCTTTGGTTTGGACTCAGTCTGACCCTTATGTTTCCCTCCCCTTATGGTTTTGACTTTTAAAATGAGGCTGCACTTTAAATTGCATTTTAACTTGTATTTTAAATTGTTCTTTTTCTTTTTTCTTATTATGTTTTTACTGAAATTTTATTGGTGTTAGCTGTCCTGAACCCAGCTCTGGCTGGGGAGGGCGGGGTGTAAATAAAATTTGTTATTATTATTAAATCAGCCAAAGGCCTGGTTAAAGAGGAACATTTTTGCTGGGCTCCTAAAGGTGTATAATAGAGGCGCCAACTGAACCTCCCTGGGAAGATCATTCCACAAACAGGGAGCCACCACAGAAAAGGCCCATTCTCATGTTGCCTCCCACCGGACCTCTCATAGAGGAGGCACACAAAGAAGGGCCACAGCAGATGACCTCAGGGTCTGGGTAGGTTCATATGGAAAGAGGTGGTCCTTGAGGTATTGAGATAGAGCTGGGGGAGGAAAGGGCAACAGCACTACAACACTACAGCAGAGAGAGCAGTAGATAGAAAGGTATCACTGAGTCGGGAGGGGGGAATCACAGAAACACAGAAAGTTGACTTAAATTGAATCAGAACATTTGTCCATCAGGCATTTGCCCACTTTAGACACACTCATCACTGACATAACCAGCAGAGGGTTGGTCAAGAGTGAATGTGTATCTCAGGCTGAAAAAGGGGTTAGGCACATAGGCTGAACAATATAGGCCCTCTATCTGAACAGAACTTCCCATCTGAAGTGAACCAACTCTCTACTCCCCTGGAAGTGAAGTTTGCATAGACACATATTTGATGCTGAATGAAGATACTTGGTCATTGTACCTATTGTATCAACCATTCAGTATCATTCACAATCCCTACTCAACCATTCCAACATTCTGTGATCCTTCTGTTATTCTGCTGCAACATCACTCCAACAAATATATATGTCCAGAAAAATAAATCTGATTCCGTAAGAAGTTCCCCTGTTTAAAACCATTTATTTCATTTTAATACAATCCTTCTTCTTCTTTCGTGATCACTCGTAGCCAAGTAAGATGTTTCCCATGAACACGGTCTAAACAGTGAGTCCGTAGGTGACTGGGGAGGCCAATTCTGGATCCACACGTCCTTCCACAGTGGGGACATAGGTTTCTGGGTGGAAGTTGATCACGGTGAGGGTTTGCCAAATGTGCCTTCCTCTTGGCACTTTTCTGCCTTTCGTCCTGGGTTTGAGCGTCTTCAAAGTCCATGACACCTTTGCTAAAGGCTGTTCTCCAGGTGGAGTACTTGTAGGCCAATGTTTCCCAGTTGTTGATGTTTATACTACATTTTTTAAAGATTTGCCTTGAGTTAGTATTTAAACCTCTTTTGTTGACCACCAGCAATCCACAGAGATGTTCTCCTGCAGAAGCCCCACTGAAATGAACATGAACTAAGTAGGAGCAGAGTAGTCTGCTAGTAACCACTAAGTTCTCTTGTGAAAGCACCATTGAAAGGAATGGGAACTTCAAAAGAACACTTCCAAGTGCAGGGGTGAGGAACAGGATCTTGCTGGTGCAGAAGACCGTCCATGTGTCTATTACTGGATCTCACCATGATGTCCTATGATGTCCAACTTCAAAAGAAATAATTGGGAGTGAACACTAAATGCACTCCCAATTCTTCCCTTTCTTTCTTTGCAGGCTGGACTGAACTCTAGCCAAGCTGCAAAGTAAGATCTTGGCTTGAAAGAGGATGCACCAGGCACAATCAGCACCAGGTGCAAAACCGGGGGGAATCCAGTGGTGCTCAAGAAGGTGGGGAGGGCAGGACAATCAGGCCTGGATTGGGCCTAAGCCCTAATACTGTGTTGTGACTCACTGAGACTGCCTTGGGATCCCATGGATCCTGTGTGGCCTTTGCCTGACCCCTTCCTGCACCCAGAGCACCCTTTCCAGTGGCCATCAGCAGGCCAGCTTAGCCAGAAACAGTGGGCAGAGGCATACCTCTACTAGCCTGACATAAGTGCTTTTCCTTTATTGCTCTGCACATCTTAAAATCTGTAATAGTCTATTGCTTTCCCTGCTGCTGATTTTATATTTAGCTTTATTCTAAAGCTGCTTTAATTTTATAAATTTATTTTATTTACTTTTGTTCAATATCTTTCATGGCCAGAGAATTCATTGTAAGCCACCCAGAGGACTTTTTTTGTTGAAGGACAATACAGAAATAACAAATTTGTGTATATCTGTGATATTAGCATCAGATGAAAGCCTGCTGGCATCATTCATAATAAAAGGCACAAAGAATGCTTGCAGTGTATCAATTTTTATCATTGATTTATATTCTTCTGGTTAGATCAGATATTACCCTTCCTATTTTCATCTTTGTCTTCTCAGTTACTTCTTCTTTTTTTATCATCTGAACCACTTTCTTGCATGGTTGATACCATCTGCCGAAAGCACCATCTGTATCTTCAGTGGCAGCAGGGATGGAGTGAGGCAGCTGGACATCAGCCAAGCTTTGTCTAATACCATCAAAAGCACCTGATATGCCAAAGAAAGATATCTTAAAGGATTGGCTCACTCCTCTTGCTGTAGGAATCCATTCAGACCAGCAGGATAAAAATATTCAGAAAGCGTCTTCTCCAGTGTGCTTTATGGACACTTGTTTCCCATAATGTCTAGTTCCACCACCCTAAGGAACTATAAATATCTCAAAACTGAATGAGAAAACCAGCCTCCGTTATGATAAGCAATAGAGGAACAATGAGAACAATGTGTTTCTCATTCTTCTGACACTTAGGGTCACCAACATATTTTTTTGGCAAGCATCCTGTGCCTTCAGCCACTGCTGGTGAAGCAGAAATTTGGAAGATTGTGGTCTCCTTGTCATGGACTAAGTGGCGCAAACATTTCTGTTTATCAGGCAATATGGGAAGGCTGAAATTCCCTGCCAGGGAAAAACATGACGGAATCTTAACAACATGACTAACGCTTAACTGGTTCAGAGGGCAGAATCCTTCTTAGCTTTTGGTAGGAGCTGCTCATACAGTAGGGTGCGACTGCAGCAATAGCCTCCCAGCTGTGGAGTCATTGCTATTTACTGTGAGGAGGTGGGAGGCAGAGGTAAGGTGCAGCAGCAGCAGCACCAGCACCAGATTGGCTCTGTCAAGGTGTCTGCACAGCACCAACCTCATCACTGACTTCTCCTCAAAGTAAGCGGATGAGACTCCACCGTCGGGAGGCTACTGCTGTGGCTCTGCCCCACGGAGCAATCTACTCCTGCAGTTGGGAGCATGGCTTCTGGGGGGGGGGGTTGTGCCTTGTGAAAGCACTTTTATCTAAGCAAACTCAGATGATGAGTGCTGACTAGGAGGGATCCAAGACAGGACCACTGAGAAACAAGTTGAAGAAATAGGCATGCTTGGGAAAGCCTAACAGGGCAAGCCCCTGTCTCCCTCACAACAGCCTGTTTAGATTGATCATGCTCTGGAGCCACAGAGTATAAATTAAAATGGGTCATAAAGTGGTGGTGGTGGGAGAGAAGAGTCTTTGAGTCTCACCACTATATTCTGTGAAATGGGTTTTAGGTAGTGTTTTGTTGCATTAGCAAATATCAGGGCTGGCCCACCCCTGAGGCAAGGTGAGCCGACTGCCTCAGGTGGCAGCATTCACCGGCACAGCAGATCCTGAATTCAATCTCTGCACACACACATACACGTGTTCCTAATGTAGATCTTCCTTCACGCCTTCTTCCCTGACATGGAGCAGGATGTCTCAGGTGTCAAAATGTCTTGGGCCAGTCCTGGCAAATACCATTAATATCAGCTATTTTTACCCTTGGCTCAGCCTACCACAAGCTGCCATGCCCTCTGCCCAACCAGGCCCAGTGGACACCAGTCACCACTGAAATGCTGGACTAGATAGACTTTTAGTCAGCTCTTCCTACCTTCTCAGTGTACCACCCACACTCTCTGAACAGATAGTTATTTCATTTGTGTGCTGTGTCAGACAAGGTCAATTGAAAAACACTGTGCTGCTGACCCAGAAATATTACTAGAGGCAAGTAAGGTCTCAAATCCTGGCTATGAGGAACAGTGTTAATGGAGATATGCTACAGGGCTGGCCTAAGGGTTTCTGTCTTTAAGTGTGTATGTGTTGTTGTTGTTTTTTGCATTCCTGGGAAAATTACAAAATGTTTTGCATCATGTGTGTGCCTTAATGTATGTTGAGAAGCAAAACAGAATGATGAAGAGTTGGCAGAGATCCCATTTTCTTATTTTAATATCATACAGTTCCCGGCTTATTGTCTTGCTCCCCTTGACAACTGTGTCAATGCTGATGAAGAGCAGGGTGATTTCAATTGTGTCTCCAGGAATGGTGGAGATATCAATCAACCAGCTGATGAGTTGCCGAACTGCCTCTGTGCATCTTGTCCAAAAAGTACAGACAGCTGCTCTTTCCAAGATTATGAATAGCAGAAGAAGGCACCCCTAAAATTCACTTGCCCAGTTTGCCTCTCTGGTTGGACCTGCCCTGACCAGCTGATTAGAAAAAAAAATCTGGCTTGGTGAGGTCCTCCAATTTTGGGCAACTTGCCAGAACAGCAAAAAACATGCCTAGTTCAAATCCTCCCTTTCATTTTAGCACTATAACCAGATTTTGCAGACTTCACATTGGGCTTTTTTCATGGATCTGAGTTGGCTCTTAGAATTGACCAATGAAACATTTGCCCCCCCCAAAAAAAAGCTTTCCCAAATCACTGAGCTCTGTCCCTACCCTATCTTCATCCCTTGATCCATGGCGTGCTCCACTTCCTGTATCCAAAAGACTCTGCTCTCAGCTAACACCTCCCCCATCAACCAGGTACCAGCCATTTTTATTACTATTTCATATGTTGATACATTATTCAGCAAAATTCCGCCTCTGAGAATTTCCAGCCTAACAGAAAGAGTGGCAAGTGCAAAGTGTGAAATTTATTGGATAGAAAAACGTAATTTAGCATGGATTTTCTTCCTGTCCTCCTGGTACTTCATGCAGCTGAATGGATGTTGATGTAAGATGATGAGATAAACTTATGAAGCGGTGAGACAGCAATTAGCACGATGGGGGAATTAAAAAGCTGGCTGAGAATTCATGTCTCTTGAATCAAGTCTTGCCCTCCTGTCTGTTCTTATTCTTCACCTGTTCTCACCTTTTAATTATGTCCCTTGCACAGAAATAACCATGGATAGTGTTGCACAGGCATTGATGTAGTATGGCAAGGCAACTGTCCATTTATCACATGCAAAATGGAATCAGTCAAATATTATTATTATTATTATTTTGAAACAGCCTTTGGGCAGATTTATGATCTGGTCACAAAAATCAATGTCAATGACAACCCCCCAAAAGAGAAAATCTATGTATGTTTATTTCAGAAAATTACAATGGATAGCACAGTGAAGAGATGACATTTGGACAGAGGTTAAAAGAAAACTTGCCCAGATCAGAGAACGTCTGTTATCTCCTGAAAATTGCATATTGTTATTGATGTTGCAACTTTTGACTCCTAACAAACCATATTTGGAGATAAATGCATAATGAGAAGGTGCAATTATTTAGATTGTTCACATCAGCTTTGTCACAATTACGTTATGAGAGCTAATGCCAAGCCTATCATGTCATCGTAATTTAGATATTACTAAAGATAAAACCTTCAACATTGAGGTGGAGAATGTCATTGTCATTTCAAGAGAGGAACAGAACAAGTCTGGCAGTTTAAAGAAAAATAAATATACTTAGTCCCATTTTTTGTGTTTGTCTAGGTACCCATTGCCACCACAAATATAGCCATTGTCCCTTCTGTAGTACATAGTTCAGTGTTTGCTATACACACCCCAATCTCCAAGCGGTGTAGAGTTCCAGGGTTTTCAGGTGTTTACAACAACTGTTAAGTTGTGGGTGAACATATCAGACAACACAGTGATTCTTCAACAGCTTTTGTTTATTCACAGGCCAGAACAGAACTGAACTGAAGGGTTCAGCCAGCCTGCTTATATAGAGCTCCACTACAACACAACAGTAACAACTTTCTGTAACTATCCAATCAATGAACGTCACTTTCAATTCCTTATTTGCATATGTGGACCTGAGTGAAAACTATCTACAGTATTCCCGTGCTGGCCTAGGGTGAGAACTTCAGTACATAACAACAACCTTCCCAACGTCTGTGCTACTGAGTCTCAAACTTTGGGACTGTTGAAATACATAGAACACAAAATTAATCAATTCGAGTCACAAATTGTGTCTATTAGACCGATTTTTTAAATTAAAAAAGTAATATGGTCTAAAGTCATTTCTGGGGCCCCTCCAGGATTAGGGGCCCTGAGGCTTAAGCTTAAGTTGTTGCAGAGTAGATCTGCTCCTGCACTCACTCCGAAGGAACAGGTTCATAGCCTGGAAGCACTCCTGGATTGCAACTTGTCGGTGGAGTCTCAAGTGGCTTCTGTGGCTAGAACCACTTGCATTCAGCTTAAGCTTGTTCACCAACTGTGACCTCATGGATTGGGATAGTCTGGCCTCCGTTGTCCATGCTCTAGTGATCTGGGCCAGCCTAACTGCACCAGATGGGACGCGGGTGGCGCTGTGGGTTAAACCCCAGAGCCTGGGACTTGCTGATCAGAAGGTCGGCGGTTCGAATCCCCGCGACGGGGGTCTGCTCCCGTTGCTCGGTCCCTGCTCCTGCCAACCTAGCAGTTCGAAAGCACATCAAAGTGCAAGTAGATAAATAGGTACCGCTCCAGTGGGAAGGTAAACGGCATTTCTGTGCGCTGCTCTGGTTTGCCAGAAGCGGCTTAGTCATGCTGGCCACATGACCCAGAAGCTGTACGCCAACTCCCTCGGCCAATAAAGCGAGATGAGTTCCGCAACCCCAGAGTCAGCCACGACTGGACCTAATGGTCAGGGGTCCCTTTACTTTTACCTTTAACTGCACCAGAGACCCCCGTTTGCAAGCAATTGCATTTCCATACAATAAATGAATTTCCAACTAGGTTTTACTCGCAGTACACCTACTGAAATTAATGACCCTAACTTAATCAGGTTCATTCATTTCAATGCATCTCCTCTGCCTAGAACTAGCATTGGACCCAAGTTTTGTTCGCAGTGTCCCAGCTATTGTAGAAGAAAAAGTCTCTTTTTAATGGCATTCCTTTAAATATTACAATGTTTGTGGTACTTTCCATCCTACTTTTGAGTGTTAAGAAAACAACTCTGAAGTACATGGCGTTTTCTTTGGGGAGGGGGGTGGCAAATTTTTTTTAGGATGGTTAGCTCCATGCACAGTGCATAACAATGTCGCAGGAGCTTAATATAACCTGTCAGTGATGCATTTCTTAAAACAATTTGGAGAGACAACTAGAGGGCAGGGTATGTATGACTCTAGCTGCCTTCAGTCTGAGCAATGTACCAGCTTAGGGTAGAAGAGGGAGGGGCTGTGTGCTTACCAGGGGAAAAGAAGATGGTTTGTGATTTTAAGGGTAGTTGATACACATGGCGACTGGGGCACGTGCACAGAATTCAGAGAGCCTTGACAGTAGGTAGTTCTGAGCCTATTACAGGTCAAGCTAACTAATAATAATATAGTGGTACCTCGGGTTAAGTACTTAATTCGTTGCGGAGGTCCGTTCTTAACCTGAAACTGTTCTTAACCTGAAGCTCCACTTTAGCTAATGGGGCCTCCTGCTGCCGCTGCACCTCCGGAGCAATATTTCTGTTCTCATCCTGAACCAAAGTTCTTAACCTGAAGCACTATTTCTGGGTTAGAGGAGTCTGTAACCTGAAGCGTATGTAACCTGGAGCGTATGTAACCTGAGGTACCACTGTAATAATAATAATAATAATAATAATAATAATAATAATAATAATAATTTATTTGTACCACACCCATCTGGCTGGGCTTCCCCAGCCACTCTGGGCGGCTTCCAACAAATATTAAAAATACATTAAAATGTCACACATTAAAAACTTCCCTGAACAGGGCTGCCTTCAGGTGTCTTCTAAATGTCAGGAAGTTGTTTATCTCTTTGACATCTGATGGGACGGCGTTCCACAGGGCGGGTGCCACTACCGAATAGGCCCTCTGTCTGGTTCCCTGTAGCTTTGCTTCTCATAGTGAGGGAACCGCCAGAAGGCCCTCGGCGCTGGACCTCAGTGTCCGGGCGGAATGATGGGGATGGAGATGCTCCTTCAGGTATACTGAGCCGAGGCCGTTTAGGACTTTAAAGGTCAACATCAACACTTTGAATTCTAATTCTAATTTTGTCCCCTACCTCCTCTCTGTACTGGCAAAACTAAGGGGGGGGGAGGCTGACAGACCATGCAACCCTTCCTGGACTAGAAGCAAGTAAGAAGATGGGGAGACTGCTTGAGGGGGTGACTGAAGCTGTGGGGAGGACACTTCCCCATTCACGATAATGTCTACTGTGTGCTATGATTACCTTGTCTTCAGAATAAAGCTTCTTGTAAGCTGCCTTTGATTTATTCACCAGCCTGTTGTGTTTCTCTATGGACCTGTGACCTTTACACACCAGAGGTAGCCGGGCGATTGTTTACTTGACTGAGATGAAACTGAGAGTAGCCCAGAGACCTGGATACTTGACAGAGCTCCTTGAGCAGCTCTCCGTTCAACAGCTTTAATCAAGTCAGAGGTTGAAATAAGTTCAGGGTTTGTTATTCCAGAATCAACGGCTAAGCAAACAGTTCCACAGGTGCTCAGATATGATGCATAGGAATATGCTGCACTGAGGCAACGTAGTGGGTTGAGTACGTGCTTTGAATGCAGAAGGTCCCAGGCTTCTCCATTCCCAGCATCTCCAGTTGAAAGGAACAGGTGGCAGATGAGGGGGAAGACTTTTGCCTGAGATCCTGCACTACTTCTGCCGGTTAGAGTAGGCAGAACTGGGTTAGATGGGTGAACAGCCTGACCTGTTCTCTTTGTGACAATACACAAAAATGTGCAGTTCTTTGGCAGTCACATTTAGGTTTGGGGTGACTTTTCCCAAAGCACTCTGATTTAAATTTAAGAATAGGTTTTGTGTTTGTCTATTTCCTCAGAGAAGGACTGAGGGGCAGATTAACTGGGCTAGATATATTGGAAATAAAATGATTAGTTCACATGAGATAAAGAAGCCGTAAAGAATCTGCTTGATCATGTACATATGACATGCAGTTGTGTGATGCTCTTAATTAACAACAACTCCAAAGCCCCATCAGGGATTAGGCTAAAATGAAAAATACCAGCATTGTTGCTTTTAATTGTAACTACCAAATACGATATTGCCATGTTGTGAGTTCAACATTTACTTTTTCGTGCTCTCATTCTCTTCTGTTTACATGGTGTGTGAAATTACTAAGCCCCTCCCCAAAAGGATAAATGAAATGGAGTAATACTGGTGGCTTAGGGCAAAACTGGGGGAGGGGCTCAAGGACACTGGGTGGTGTTGGCCAATCCCTTATCTGCTGGATCTTTTCCCATCAATAGCCCACAAACTTCTTTGTCTCAGACCTCATGAACCTATATTATTATTATTATTATTATTATTATTATTATTATTATTATTAGCACTTGGACTATTCAAAGATAATTCCTAGGGAGGGCTCATTTCATTTCAATGGAGGCCAGAGGTTAGGCCAGTAACAGTTTCAAAATATTGTCTGCTTACTCAGGGAAATCACTCTGAGAGTCCCTCAACAAACCCTCCAAAATTTCTCTGATGAAAATAGGAACATCTGTTGTTGTTGTTGTTGTTGTTGTTGTTGTTGTTGTTGTTGTTGTTGTACTATTTATACCCTGGAACATTTCACAGGCTGCTTCATAACACACACACACCCCTACCTGATGAGATTTTGGGTGCCATTATTGGTTGCAGTATCTACCTTCATGCATAGGACTTGTTGGGCATCTGAATCAAATGATGGACATTGCAGACATCTGTTTCTGAAAGCAGGTTGCATTTATTGCGCACATACCAGTCAAATTTAAGCATTTTGCAGTTCCACTGATTACAGTAGAACTGTTAGTGTGTGCTAACTTGGATGCTGCAGTCAAGTTGTGACTGGAGAAGTTGTAAAATTGTTACATATTTTATATTAAAAGGCCAAATGTCCACTTCCTAAGACCAATATATTTTTGCTAATTTGTTCTCTTGCGGCAGCACATGTCTCCACTGAATACAACAAAACACCATCAGTAACTATGCTGACCAGCATCGAGGCACATTGTAGACAGAGAGTATAAAAGCGGAAGATTCCAAGAGGAATCTCACATACTTGCCTAAATACACAAAGAGCATGAGAAATTTGCAAGGCTTGGAGAAGAAATTAATGGGACTATATTGAGATGTGCACACAAAAGACCATATCCCACTGTTCGTACATGTGCTTGTAAACAATGGGGAAAATGCCAACTGAAATCATTCACATGCAGGTATTCCTTGCTTACAGAGTTGGGTAGATCATACCTATTTCAGATCACAATTAGGAAGGGAAATCAGTATGGAAACTTGTGCTACACATAATTTTCGGGGGGGGGGGAATGCATTATTTTTTTAACAAAATGTAGTGCTTGCAATAACCATATAACAGATGCAATTTTTGATGTAACAGGAGTAGTGGCTACAGGCACAAGCCACTAAAATTGTAATAAAAAGGAGCAGTAACATGTCCTGTTTTCTAATTAAGTGATAATAGTACTATTGAACTATTTTATGAGGCAATCATCCCATTCCCAAGTGGATAAACTATGAGGCTGAGAGCCAAGTGCTTTATCTCAAGCATGGCACTAGATTATTGCCTCGTAAAACAATGTAGCATTACTATCATGGCGATTATGTGGCTAGAATTAGTGTCGCTGGATCTTTTGGGACACATTAGATGTTTGCATCATCTAGGGGAAGTCTGATCACAATTACGTGCCACTCAGTTTTCATATGGGTGCCTGAACATTTGTACATATTAGATAGATGGAGTGACACAATGAAGATTGAAACAGAGGAGAGCATGAACCATGCAGGCAGTTATCAAAGCTCTATTTTTGGAAAGCTAAGGGAGAATCTCCTCATCTTAGTTACCTCACATTGTACATTACAGAGTGACATCAACAAAAAAGGGCATGTCCCTGGCACCAAGCCATCTACAAGTTACATTTTATTTGTTTGTTTGTTTACTTCTTACATTTATACTCCACCTTTATCTCCAAGGAGCAAAATGTGGTGTTCTCCTGCTCCTTATTTAATCCCCACAACAACCCTGTGAGGTAGGTTAGGCTGAGAGGGAGCGACTGGCCCAAGTGTTGACATTTCTATTCCACCTTAAGGAACAGGCATGTTGTGTGTCACATGTCTGTTTACATTCCAGCACAGCTTGCTGGGAACTTCCATTTGTATATAGCTTTTGCTGTTCTCTCTGAGATGACATGAGAGAGAGATAACATGTTTCTTTGTTCTGATTTATGTTTAAGAAATCTGTAGCTGTAGCATGACTTACGCCTCACGCCTACTTCTGTGTGCACAGTACACTCTGTGAATTGCGTGCCCTGGCTTTTGAAGTTTGGGTCGCTGATTTACGTCCGTGCACGGGCCGATAGAAGGAGACGTCCGAGCTGGGCTTGCCAGCTGGCCTCCCAGCCCTCCGCATGCCGACACCAAGGTCGCCCACTGTACTTCATGGCCAAGTGGCGATTTGCTGCCTTGACTGGACTTAACCGTTCAGGGGTATTTTGTCCATCACTTTAAGCCTACACCATTAAACAAAAGGGAGGGGAGAGGGCAGGCGAGACTAATCAAAGCTGAATATCAGTAAGTTTAGGCTGCAGTTTCATACACATCAGGAAGTAAGGCTCATTGAACTCCATGGGACTTTTGAGTAGACCGACATGCATAGGCTTGTGCTGTCAGTAACAGTTTGCTGTGCAAATCAAAGTTGATCTGGAAAGCAATTAGTTCATCACAAACTAATTATGATGAAATAGAGGTTCACTCCCCTTCCCCATTTATTTTATAATTATTTATTTTTAGATAATGATTTTAGATAACACAAAAAGCATATGAAGTGTTAAGGAAAGTGACACTGGGTTTTGTTTTCAGGACAGAAGTTTTCAGCACAGAAACAGAGGGGAGGGCAGGCAGGGAAGGAAGGAAGGAAGGAAGGAAGGAAGGAAGGAAGGAAGGAAGGAAAAAGAGAAGGAAGGACAGCATTAAGCTTCATTTCCACATGTATAATTTTCAAACTGCTTGATCCCAGTCTCTTTTTGTTCTTTTTTTTAAAAAATCTTTATTAATTTAAATTACACACATATACAAAGAATTTACAATCTCATACTACAAAAAGAAAAGTAAAGAAAAAACAATTAAGAAAAAAGAAAAGAAGAAAGTACAGAAAAAAGAAAGAAGAAAAAGCAGATTTACGTGCATAAAAAACCCTTAATCTTCCTAATTAATACTTAAATAAACTCGTAAATAAAAAAGACTTCAGACAAAACGAGTCTTCCAATCATTCTCATTGTACTGTTTATACTGTCATGTGTTTTTGCAGTTTTATATTCTTTAAGATTGTTCTCTTTTTGTTCATTCTAGTGTTCTTCACATCTCATCAATATTATTCAGATCTATTTGCTTGATTCACATTAAGGTTTGGCTACACATGCTGTCTATATTGAGAGGCAGGTCTCGTATCCTTTTCTCTTTCCCTTATCTATAAAAGATCCCTGTGAACAGCTAGACACGATCAGGCAATGTTTCCTGACATTGCTCTGTTCAGGTAGATGAGGCTTGTGGGGGGCAGGAAAGTGTTTTGTTGTTGTTTTTAAGTCTCTGTTTAGCAGGCACCATTACAACAGACCTTTAAAAGCATAGTCTGCGCATACACTGTGCTTTTTAATTGCCAAGTCTGCTTTAATAGCAACATAACAGCTCCCTTCTCTTTCTACCTAGCAGTAAGAAATCCTTGTAACAAAACAAAGATTGATTTTTTGGGGTAAGAACAGCTGGAGAAAGGCAAATATTTGGAGCCTACTTGGGGGTGGGGAGAATGAGCATCTGTTTCAGCACAGTTTTAGCCAACGCTCTGCAGAAAAAGCACCAAGTACATTTTAAATTGATTTTTTAATGTTTCTAGATATTTCAGATATCCTAAATTGTTTCTATTTTTTTTAAAATGAATTGTATTGCCTTGCTACTTTGTTGTTTGCTGCCCTGGGCTTCTTTAAGTTAATAATAATAATAATAATAATAATAATAATAATAATAATAATACTGCAAAACTAATTGACAGACTAGCAAAGGAGATTGAACTCTCAGGGCATCAAGGAGAATAGAGGTTTAAAAAGAAAAGACATTTCTAATTTTTAAAAAGTCCTGCAACCATTCATTAACTGTGAACTATAACGGCTGTATACCCAGGTTGCCATAGTCAGCCATGGGGACAGAAACATTATTTGCACTTGCTGTGCAGACAATTTAGTTTTCCCTGGGAAAAGAGTGGAGTGGAGTTTAGAATAGTGGAGATGGTTTGTTTGTTTAGATTTTTAAGCAAGTACTGAAATGTTGCTGGATTTTCATTTAATACTGTCCTACTTGTATCAACCTAGATAGCATCTTAAAAAGCAGAGATATCACCTTGCCAACAAAGGTCCATATAGTGAAAACTATGGTTTTCCCAGTTGTGATGTATGGAAGTGAGAGCTGGACCATAAAGAAGGCTGATCGCCGAAGAATTGATGCTTTTGAATTATGGTGCTGGAGGAGACTCTTGAGAGTCCCATGGACTGCAAGAAGATCAAACCTATCCATTCTTAAGGAAATCAGCCCTGAGTGCTCACTGGAAGGATAGATCGTGAAGCTGAGGCTCCAATACTTTGGCCACCTCATGAGAAGAGAAGACTCCCTGGAAAAGACCCTGATGTTGGGAAAGATGGAGGGCACAAGGAGAAGGGGATGGCAGAAGACGAGATGGTTGGATAGTGTTCTCGAAGCTACCAGCATGAGTTTGACCAAACTGCAGGAGGCAGTGGAAGACAGGAGTGCCTGTCGTGCTCTGGTCCATGGGGTCACGAAGAGTCGGACACAACTAAATAACTAAACAACAACAACTTGTATCAAACACTGACCCTACATGAAGACCACCATGACCACAACTCTTCTTCATTTCAAGAAATCACAATATTGATATATTGATCTGACCAGGTTCTGGAGCAATTGTGAGGGGCGGGGGGTGGTGAAGAAAAAACTGCTATTCCAATCAGGTGAAACTGGTGTATCATATGAGATCATTCCAAAGGACATACAAACGCTCCCTAGAAAACACGGTTGGCATCCATCTGTCTCAGAAGACAATGCATGAGTACACCTTCATGGATGAAGTCAAACTGTTGGAGAGTTACAGCACCTGCTGTGATTGCAGAGATAAGGGAGAGACATGTTTTGTTGCAGCTGGGGCAGATGAAGGTGTCCAGTTGTGCAGATGCACTGTGGCATTCAGGGAGGGATTTAGGTTTGATGAGGCCCTAAGCTGAAGGTAATGGGGCCCTTTATATGTCCTGTTGTCCTTTGTCAACAACAAATTGTCGCTGTTTTTTGTGTTGAATATATGCTATATGGTAATTTATGGACCTAATAGGTATCTAAAGCCATTTGCACATAACAAAACATGTACCGTACTTTATCAATGTAATTGTTGAACTGAAATACAATTAAGAAGTATATTAATAGTGAAATACAATTAAGAAGAAGTATATTAATAGTGAAATAATTATTAAGCTCTAACTTAAAATGATTTTTTTATTCATAACAAACTTAATAATGCAAACACATTGGCATTTGGCAATAACAAAAGTTCCTTTAGAAAAACAATTTACAAAGACTCACAATCTAGTCTCTAGAAACTTGCTATAACATGAAATAATAATAGGTGTAAATATATGATGCAAACTACTAATAATTATAAACAGCAGAATGTAGGCACCATATATATTTTATATGATATTTTAGGGAGCAGGCTAGCAGGCGGGGTCCATTATTTATATCATAGGCGCCTACACAACACAAAACACTATTGCTGTATGTAGGTTTTATTTTATTTGTTCTTTATCTTATATTCTGGAAATGTGCATCCAGGGTTTTTTCCTTAATTTTTGGGGGGCCCCAAGAGAGTGGGGCCCTAAGCTATAGCTTGTTTAGCTTATACGTAAATCCGGCACTGGTGGCATTTATTCTTTCTGCACACCTCCCAGTGCTGTGGATACATGACCTGACGGATTGTCTGCAAGGGATTCCCACAGTGGGGTTGATGTCGCCAGCCTTTCTGTCATATTTGCAGACATCTTTGTAACAGAGAGTTGGTCTGCCAATGGACCTAGTGCCTGAAGCCAGTTCCCTGTAGAGCACGCTCTTGAGGATGCAGATGTGTTTTGAAGTGGTGCCACAGGAGAAGAAAGGAAGCTGCTTCAAGACTGGCTTGGAATATAGGATCAAAAGCTACTCCTCCATCTATATTACATCATCCTTAGAGCATCCACTGTTCTTGAGACCAGGTTAAAAACAAATGGCAAAAGGGCAGGGAGTTCATTTTCCCCCGTACAGCACCTTAAGCTCTAATTACAGAACCAGGCAACCCGAAAGTCTCCTATTGTGCTTGTTAAACTTTTTCAAACATTTCATGTCATCTTACGTTCTCGGAAACCAAATTCAGAATCTTTATATAGCTTATAAATTGGTAAGAATAGCATGCTTTTTTTCCTTTTATTTTCTTTACATAAATGCCCTCTTTCCTGACTTTTATATTTCTTCTGTCCTTCATCTTTACAAGAATTTGCTTTAAAGATGGGCAGCCTCAGAGCAGAAAAATAAATGCAGATTGGAACAATGTTTATGACAGCATCAGGAACCACCATTTGTGTGAGATTTCTTGCGTTATCCAACAGAAAAATAGGCCAATAAAATGTGCACAACAGCATAAGAAGCTTATAAAAATATTCTGTATTTTTGCAGTTAATGTTTACCTTCCAGAACCTTATTTGGAAGGACTTGGGATAGAAATGTACTGAGAAACCTGTCCCTGAAAATGAGAGATGGGCAAATCTATCAATGCCAGTTTCTCATTTTTTTCAAACTTAAATTCAGTTCTTCAGGTCAGTTTGTGATTTTTTTTAAGAAGAGTTCTTATGAAAATTAATCAGCATTTCAGTGGAAAATTTCTCCTAATATACACATTTTTGGATGCAATATTACCCAATATACGGTAAGTATTTTTGCACCACAATTTTCCTTTAAACAATTTTTTTAATATTATTTTCACCAACATATGCATTTTTATGCACACTTTACACTAGCATATGCATTTTGTACACATTCCATGACCGTATACACTGCACTGCACTGCAACATTTGGAGAAGTGCACATTTTGAAGGATGGCTGTGTTTCGCTTCTCATACTCCTGTGGAAAGTACAGATTAGGGAGTTCTGCTTTTAAATGTGAGCTGAACCAAATTTCCTACCCATCACTACTGACCATGAATGAATCAGTGTTGGAAGAGGGGGCACCCAAAAAGCCATCTAGTCCAACTCTCTATACAGTGGTACCTCAGGTTACATACACTTCAGGTTACAGACTCCGCTAACCCAGAAATAGTGCTTCAGGTTAAGAACTTTGCTTCAGAATGAGAACAGAAATTGTGCGGTGGCGGCACAGTGGCAGCAGGAGGCCCCATTAGCTAAAGTAGGTGCTTCAGGTTAAAAAAAGTTTCAGGTTAAGAACGGACCTCCGGAACGAATTAAGTACTTAACCCGAGGTACTGTAGCACCCTGCTTGTGGTTAACACTTAGCTGGAATGAAATATTCAACACAGCAATAGAGAAATTAAAATAATAATTTATTTGTCAGACAAATAAATGAGAGACACAGTGGTATATGGTTACCAAAGCTCTGCCCACTCCAGCCCTGATGGCCAGCACTTATATTTCCTCAGCCCAGCCCCCTTGCTCCTCCTTTGGCTGCCTCTGTCCAATCAGCCTGGTTGAAATTCCTATTGGCTGTTTGCTAGAACCAATCATAAAAGATACACCCATTTCCTGTTACCTTTTATGGGAGACAAGGAGCTATATTTCCTTCTATCCATAAATGGCAGACAAGTAGCCATATATCTTACATTTGCCTCGACAAGGCACCTTAATTACCAGATCACCTTTTGCCCCTGTTGCCCCTGCATTCCAAAACAAATGGCTAAAACAGATGGCTCATGGTATTACATTCTATCTAAACAGAGATCTTGGGTTCACATTCTCACACACCATCAATGAAATAAGAAATCTAACATTTCTTCTTTCTAAATCCTTTGCATAATTACATTAAGCCAAAAAATCTCATACATAACATAGCTTTTTAGAAGAAAAGCCTTTGCAAAGTAAAAAAAGAACTCAGTAAAAACAGCTTCAAAAGCAGCCTCTTCAGTTTACACCCCCCCTTTCCCAGCCAGCTGCTTTTCCCATTAGCTCTTGCCCTTTAACTTTAGGAAAATATGGCTAGAGTCTGATGGGAGGCACATGGTATTATTTTCTGTTAAACAATAAATCTTACTATTTACCAACTCTTAATTAGTGTTTTTGCAGCTTGATTGTATTCTGTAATATGTAGGGTCAGTATAACCTTTGCTCCCAGCCTGTAATTCCCTTTTACAACTTTGATAAATCTGTCTCCTGCTACTGCTATAAATCAGGGGGGCCCTGTTTAGGAGGATAAACAACTGCCAAAGTACTTAGCCAGCTGCTTTTCTGCCTGGCATGAAACATACAAACATTTGCAAATATATCTTTTAAGCTCATTTTAAAATACAGGCCTTGATCAGATGCCTCAGTACCACTGTACATGAAATCATATACAGGTTTCAGCCCACAAAATCCAGACCACAATATGCCACAGGTAGAGAACAGGTACACTGCAATGAGATTCCTCAGAGCATATTTCTCCACACTCTGCACTGTCTTTGTATCATTTTGAGCCCTGTTTATTTGTCAGGGCTGGCACATGTGTATGATGTACCTATTGAGTTCCATGTATTCAAGAACCCATTCAAATCAGAGCTGACAGTTGCCATATACACTGTGTGTATAGATATGCCCTCAATACAAAAGTGAATTAGGAAGCTCCTCTGTATGTGAAACTCTGTGTGAACCTGTAGCTTCAGGGCTCCTTTGTGCATGAGATGTTTACCCACACTGAAACTATCTCAAAGCTCTGGACCATGGGTAGGCAAACTAAGGCCCGGGGGCCAGATCCGGCCCAATCGCCTCTCAATCCGGCCCGCAGACGGTCTGGGAAGCAGTGTGTTTTTACATGAGTAGAATGTGCACTCTTATTTAAAATGCATCTCTGGGTTATTTGTGGGGTCTGCCTGGTGTTTTTACATGAGTAGAATGTGTCCTTTTATTTAAAATGCATCTCTGGGTTATTTGTGGGGCATAGGAATTTGTTCATCATTTTTTTCCCAAAGTATAGTCCGGCCCCCTACAGGGTCTGAGGGACAGTGGACCGGCCCCCTGGTGAAAAAAGTTTGCTGACCCCTGCTCTGGACTGTAGTGCATCTCTTGTAATACGAATCTTCATGGACATTTAAATGAGCAAAACTATCCTTGCTAAGGATTAAATGAGTCGTTTTGAAAGGGAGATGGATGAAAACCCCATCCATTTTTCATGCCCCCATATTTTTGGGATCCCTTTCTCACCTACTCATTTCATCCTTGATTTGTTCAATTGTTCCCCCTTAGCAAGCTGCAGAAGCCTGATTGTTTGCATTTCTTTTAATTGTTGGTTATTGTTTCTTGAAATGAAGTAAGTTTATTAAATTGCAGCTCACTGGTGTAATTTGAGTTTGGAGTTGTTTATCTGTGTTCGTATTGTTTGGATACTTCCTCCCCCAGAATAAAAAAATGCAATTTGTATTTATTTAGAGAACTGAGAGAGGTATCATTGTTTCATCATAGCCTGTGCTTGCTCTTAAAAGTTGAATGATGGAAGGAAAAAGGTGGACACTGAGATTTCTTTCTTTTCCTCCTCACCAGATGGTGCCAGGGCTTTTTCCCCCCAGCTCAGTCATGCCATTTCCCTGTCCCCAAAAGGCCTTGTTTGTGGTTTCCCCCCTTGCGTCACTGCCTCTCAGTTGATTTCAGGTCCCAGTTCAGACCTCCAAAGCCTTAAATGGCCCCTGTTTCCAGGTATCCTAATCCCTCTCATATGACGCTATCTGCTCAGTTAGATATGTAATCTGTGAAGGCCAAGTTCTATATATTCCTACATGATCCAGTGTGCAGCAGGTAACTATGCAAGTCAGGGCCTTCTTGGTGGTGGTACCTCCAGAAAAAGGAGGCCCATCTGGCTTCTTCACTAATGAGATTCAGACAGCAGTGCTATAGGTGGGGTGGCCAGCAATTAATTGTCTTAATGCCCTTGTTCTGTTCTGTTGTTTTGTTGCTGCTGGAGCTGTGATGGAATTTGTAGTTACATTTTTATACATCTTATTTTTATATAGATGCTAAGGTGACTTGAAGAATCTTTGGGATGGAAAAGCATCAGAGACAACTTTCTGCTGGCTGAATTCCTACCACACTGGTCCAGATATGCTGGCCAGCACATGTGAGAATTGCATTCTGGCTCCACTTACTCTTAATGACAACCAGTATTGCCTGTTTCTGCAAACAGGCAAGGTTTCAAGCTTACGATCAAGTCTGGCTCTTTTACTGTCAAAACTGATGCTGTTGCTATTGTTAGCGTTGGAAGCACAATAAAATGATCTTGCTAGTATTCTGTTCACAACACAACTTGTTAATCAGCGGCTAATCATACTGAAATAATGAATGCTAATTGCAATTAGGCAAATGTAATTATACTACAGTACAATATATTAGAGAATGAGATCAATACTTTCCCCAGTGGATACCAACCCCTGGAGGTGTGTAAGCTCCCGAAATTTCAATAAACAGTAATCCCAATAAACGCAAGTCCTCAGTGACTGATACCCCAATCGTAAAGTTTCACTAACTTGGGCACGTCATTCCACACTTCTACTATTATTTGAGTTTATTTTACGACACACATACACACATTAAACATAAAATTAATAATACATAACCAACACTAAAACTTACAAAAAACAGAGAAACACAACTAAAACATGGTTACTTACAAAAAATTATACAAACAAATGAACATGAATAGATGTACCATACTTCATTTCTTATTTTCTTCCAATTGACTTCCTTCATCCTCAACATGGTTCTCTTTTCGTTTTTGGTAAACTGTTTCCTTCTTAATTCCTTCTTACCTCTTTTTCTTTGACTTACATACCTTAATTTATTTTGCAGAAGTTAATCGAAACAAGTCCAAGTATTAATTTGAGGGCACTGCTTTTAAATATATTCTCTATATTTTTCCCAGTCTTTTTGAGATTTTTGAAATTTTTGGAAGATCAAAAATTTCAAAAATTCACCCCACAATTCTAAACAGACTTCTTTTTCTGAACATAATTGGTATTTTAGCTACCAACACTTTTGCAATATTATTTGATGTGTGGTCTAAACCACTAAGCCTAGAGCTGGCCGGTTGGAAGGTCAGTGGTTCAAATCCCCATAACGGGGTGAGCTCCTGTTGCTCGGTCCCCTGCCAACCTAGCAGTTCAAAAGCATACCAAAAAGTGCAAGTAGATTAAAAGGTACCGCTCTGGCGGGAAGCTAAACGGCATTTCCGTGCACTGCTCTGGTTTCTCCAGAAGCAGTTTAGTCATGCTGGCCACATGACCCAGAAAAACTGTCTGTGGACAAATGCCAGCTCCCTCGGCCTGTAAAGCGAGATGAGCGCCGCAACCCCAGAGTCGTTCGCGACTGGACTTAACTGTCAGGGGTCCTTTACCTCCCCCCCCCCAGCCTAATAATTCTGCCTAGGTATTATCTAGTCTAGGAACGTTTGCCTTATGTTTCTGCAAAACTAAATCTCTTTACTTGGTTTAGAAAGAATTCAAGGCATAATACTTACTTTCATTCTGATCATTTTCATGCTTTCAGATCTTGAGGTATCTGATGAAACGTGCAAAATGCTGCATAATATCATTTTTATTCTAACTCTAAATAAGCTTTAAATAAACATGTGGTTGACACAGTCTGTTACCTAGTTTACTAAAGTTTTTAGGTTCAAATACCCGTTACACTAAACAAAGGAATGGCTGTCTCTACAATTGTGTGAGTGTTTGTGTGGAAGACTGTATACTTGTTGATTTGTTGCATTGTTGGCTCGGGAGACAATGGGAGAGAGCGCCTTCGGGGGAGGAGTCAAACTGTTGCAGAGTTACAGCTCCAGCTGTGGCTGTAGAGACCATTATAAGAGGAGACATGTTTTGTTGCAGCTGGGGCAGATGAAGGCGTCCGGTTGTGCTGATGCAGGTATACAATGGTGTTTCATCTTTCTGTGCTCCTCCCCGGGTTAATGTTGCCAGCCTTCATGCCTCATTTGCAGACATATTTGTAACAGAGAATTGGTATGCCAACAGGCCTGGTGCCCATAGAGAACCTCCTTGGGGATCCAGCCATCTTCCATTCTGTGGACATAACTAAGCCAGCACAGACATTGTTGAGACAGAAGTGTGAACACGCTGGGAATTGCTGCATGTTTAACATGCAAGCCTGGTAGACCTTAATCTTGTTATTGTACATTATCACCACATTCTCCCATATCCTTTTGGAGAGGAAAAGCATTGCCATAGGTGCCTTGCCGATATGATTGTCCAGGTTAGTGTCAATAGAGAGAGTGCTAGAGGCGGTGGAGAGGGTGGAGCCCAAGTAGACAATAAAAAAATATTATTATTATTATTTATTATTTATACCCTGCCCATCTGGCTGGGTTTCTCTAGCCACTCTGCACGGCTCCCAACAGAACATTAAAAACACAATAAAAGTTCAAACATTAAAAACTTCCCTCAACAGGGCTGCTTTCAGATGTCTTCTGAATGTCAGATACTTGTTTTATTTCCTTGACATCTGATGGGAGGGCTTTCCACAGGGCGGGTGCCACTACCAAGAAGGCCCTCTGCCTGGTTTCCTGTAACCTCACTTCTCACAGTGAGGGAAGTGCCAGAAGGTCCTCAGAGCTGGACCTTCGTGTCCGGGCTTAACGATGGGGGACCGAGGCCGTTTAGGGCTTTAAAGGTCAGCACCAAATCATCTACCACCTCAAGCATGTGGAGTGCTAGCGATGTCCTGATCTTGGTAGTGTCAGGCTGTTGGCAAGGCTGATTTATTGATTTGTACAGCTCAACTATTTGTGTACACAGATTGTACATTCATTGAATGTAGTGTTTAAACACTCTTTGACCCGCTTCTTAATTAAGAAAATGTATGTATGACAATTTGTAATAGAATACCTTCTGTAGTAATTGATGTTAATGGTTTAGAAGTTCATGAAGCTCTACTCCAAGTAGTTACAAAAATCTAAAGAGTCCTTTTATGCTGAATATATGGAGTGCCCCATATATAAAGGGTAGGATCAGGCATAGTAATATTACTTTTTGCTAGAAATTAACTGAATATGATGTAAACTAAAAAACAAAAACAAAGGGAAAGTATCTTTCTTATCCATCTGAACCCCCCCCCCCCACTTTCCTTCTTCATTGTGACCCAAAAATGTCCTTGCTGCCTTCATCAGGAATTGTGACACGGTTTGCAGCTTTCAGAATCAGATCCTATCCTCTGGGTACCAGAATGAGATGTTTTATCTTGAACATCCTGGTTCATTACCATTAGCAGAGCAGCGACTGCTCGGCTGCCAGGTATCTGGAGACAACAGCACTGACAATATCCCGAAATAAATGCTGCTTAAGCAAAATCACACCTTCTTTACATACTCTGATTGCTATACGTACCTGAAGATGTCTTTACAGTAGCACAAATCCTGACAAGTTACGTGGCACAAAAGTTGTTTCACAGTGGGATATCGTTTGGTGTTTGCTTCTAGAAGTGGAATAGGACCCTTAAGTGAAAATAGGGTCAACATCATAGCTCTCTTATCATGTCAGAATTATGACAGCATTCCAGCGGAAAGTTCTCTCTGTTTCTCTCTGTTTGTTTGTCATCGTCCCCCATCCCATGAGTCATCAGAATCAGGCATACCGAAAGATGCAGGGAGTCAGAGCAGATCACAGGCTACTTATGAGATAGTGTTACTAGAACTTCACATTCCACAATACAGTGGTACCTCGGGTTAAGAACTTAATTCGTTCTGGAGGTCCGTTCTTAACCTGAAACTGTTCTTAACCTGAGGTACCACTTTAGCTAATGGGGCCTCCCACTGCTGCTGCACTGCCATTGTGAGATTTCTGTTCTCATCCTGAAGCAAAGTTCTTAACCTGAGGTACTATTTTTGGATTAGCGGAGTCTGTAACCTGAAGCGTCTGTAACCTGAAGCGTCTGTAACCCGAGGTACCACTGTAAATTGAAACCACATTTCATTTACCGTATTTTTTGCTCTATAAGACTCACTTTTTCCCTCTTAAAAAGTAAGGGGAAATGTGTGTGCATCTTATGGAGCAAATGCAGGCTGTGCAGCTATCCCAGAAGCCAGAACAGCAAGAGGGATTGCTGCTTTCACTGCGCAGCGATCCCTCTTGCTGTTCTGGCTTCTGAGATTCAGAATATTTTTTTTCTTGTTTTCCTCCTCGAAAACTAGGAGCGTCTTGTGGTCTGGTGCGTCTTATAGAGTGAAACATACGGTAATTGATTCTCATTTTGCTTTCTATGTAAACCAAAGGTCTTTCCGCAAACTTACCCACATGACAATTAAATGCAATCTATGTGATTGAGTAAATGGGAACACCCTTCTCTCTATGTACAGGGCAGCAGATGACATTGGCACTACATGCATATGGTTGTAAGTCCTCAAGTCCAGTTTTTGCGAACCTTTTTGAATGAACTCGTATTTATGAATGGGTGAGCTTATTCACATACATGCCTTTTTAGAGAGAGAGAGAGCCACATCACGTGCTCCTTCATACATTCAGTAGGCGGAGTTACCGCCTAATTCACAATGCATAGCGGATCCCTGGGCTCACGCAGTAGTATCTTATCATTCAGTAACATTCCTCCCCCTTCAAGTATAGTCCTTGTGTCATTGAACACAGCGCTGCTGTGCCACTGAAAACATGGCAGGCGAGGATAGCCCTCATTCACTCCTGGCAGGCTAAAGGTGCAACTGCATGCAAATCAAGCTAGATTAGCACTGGCATCACCTTGGCAAAGTTGTCGCTGTTAAGGTGAGACAGATGAGAGGGCACGTTGGCCAGGTCAGGCCTTGTTTGTTGCAGGCACATTTTCTTAACTAGGGTTGCTGCCCATCAAGTCAAGTTCCACTCCAGAAGTTTTGTCCTCCAGTTTAAAGCAGGGATGGTGAATCTGTGGCTTTCCAGATATTCTTGGGTTACAACTCCCATCATGTCTGACCATTGGCCATGCTGATGGGAGGTGGCACCCAACAGAATATGGAAAGCCACAGGTTCCCCTGTCTCTGTCTTGAAGGATTCTCTGGTGAAACTGCGTTGCTGTGTAATTTGTACATGCTAATCCTCAATCTGAATATCTCTTGGCTGTGAAATGAAAATTCTGTGGGTCTAAACACTTCTATTTTCTCCCATTACTGCTGATAATATAAATCCTTGATTAGTGTCAAATGGATCTTACATTAGAAGCTAATTGTACATTCTGCTTTATAGGATACTCTGATGTGTAAGGAATTTACATAATTAAACATCTTGACTACATTAATGGGAAGTAGCTGCAGAAGTATCTCACAAGCAAGAAGGAGAAGCAGAAAAGAAATCCGCAGAAACCACACAGCTCAGGAATTAAAGGAGTTTCTATGTCAGAGCAACTTATTCTCTGTGCCGATCAGATAGAAATCTCAGCCTCTATTTTTAGTCACCTTTTTTCCTCCCCAAAGGCTAACTTACACAAAACACAAATACTCCATTTCAGCCATTGCTTGTTCAGTACAGGATTTCTGAGAAGAGCTCAGCGCTTGGGGATTTTCTCTTACCTCCGGTAGGGTTAATCTGCTGGGTGCTGTCGACAATGTTCTGCTGTTTGCTGAAGAATGTTGCTGCTACATACAGAGTGCATTGCAAAGTTGTTTGGGCTTTGAAAAGAATGCATCCTGAAACCTGCATTTCTAATCTTATCTCTGGGACCATCAGAGTCATACCATCGCAGGCATCATTTACATTACTTAGCTTTGACTCCAAAATTCGCAGTTGGGCAATGCTTTTATTGGGGCTAACCGACATGTCACGAAGGTGTGGCAAGCAGTGGAGGGCTCCATCTCTCCTTACCTCACCTGCCTGCCTACTTACTTAGAACAGGTCCAGCGGGTGGGGGGGGGGCTGTTCCTTTACCTTATGTGTTTACATTGTACAACTCAGCAGAAAGGAGGATGGGGTCAAATTTATAATTAGTTGGCTCTGGCTTCACCTGTCATTAGGTGCTGCTCCGCCTACTCTTGGTCTCTATGCATTCTGTTCCACCTGTCCCAATGAGACAAACTTTCAAGTCTTTCAGAATTCTTTGGGAAGAATGTAACACAAATCAGAGGTGAGGGGGATAATGAAGAAAAAATGAAGAACCACGCAGAGGGCCTTCTTGGTTGTGGTGCCCATCCTGTGAAACGCCCTCCTGTCAAATGTCAAGGAAATAAACAACTGCTGACTTTTAGAAGACATCTGAAGGCAGCCCTGTTTAGGGAGGTTTTTAATGTTTGATCTTTTATCATGTTTTTTAATATTCTGTTGTGGGCCACCCAGAGTGGCTGGGTAAACCCAGCCAGATGGGCAGTTTATAAATAATTTTTTATTATTATATTATTAAAATTTAAAAATACTAAAAGCATACAAAAAGTAGACTGGATGTTGTAATTATGAAGTCAACTTGCAGACTCTGTTCTAAGATGGAGATTGCAGGCTGACTAAGTCCCTTGCAGATGATGCAGATACCAGAATGCATACCTATAATTCCAGGTTCATAAATTCTCTGAGGAATTAGAGCCTGGCTTGTAACCCAGATCTGTCCCTAATCTTAAATGAGACACACAGATTTCTGGGGCAGGCAGAGAGCAGAGCTCAGAGTATCCATCAGTTGAAATTCAACTGAGTGCATGACCTACAGTTTAATTTGAAACAGAAACTTAAAAAGATATAGAAATGAAATGTACTGCAGTGTAATGCAACAGATTTTAGCCTCACTGCTATATGGACATTAAAACTGCTTTTCTGCAGTAAAAAAATATTATCACACTGTGAACTAAGAGTTGCTAGCTGCAGTTACATGCAATCAGCCCAAAACATAGACAAAAATACAGGTGTTCACAAAAAAAGTAAAATCAAAACACATCCACTCTATTTTTACAAAGTCTTACTACTGTTGCTAACTTTCTGCCCACAACCAATCCTCATAAGCTGCTTTAACAAACAGTCTAAGGTTGGATGTGGTGAGGAAACTTTCCACATAATAAGGAAAGTTAATATGAATGGTTTTATAGGTGTCATTTAATTTTTATATGGAGATGTTGCAAAAAGCAAGAACCCCTGTTGGTGTGTTGGCAAGCAATATATCATATATAAAAGCAAGCAGGGCCCCAATCCTGCAGGTGTTGCTACCACTGCTGTCTCTTCCTTCCCTTGGCCAGTAACTAGACTTGGGGCACAGATATCAGCAGTGGGCATTCCTGGATCCCCAGTGGAACACTATCAATCCCAAAATCCATAGGAAGGGGGGGGGAAACAACACGAAATTCTCCTGGGGCCCTGAGAATTCCTGCCTCCACTGCCTTTGCTGTCCCATTCTCAGAGATAACTTTTTGGGCACTGGTAGAGACAGCAGCACCAGAGGCAATGGAGCTCTTGCCATAGCTGTCAACGTTTCCCTTTTTTAAGGGAAATTCCCTTATTCAGAATAGGATTCCGCACAAGAAAAGGGAAAAGTTGACAGCTATGGCTCTTGCAAGTGCTCAGATTGGATTCCTACAGAAGCCTCAGCCATTTGGGATGTCGGTGTATCCCTCATTTCCTAAAGTGAAATTTAAAAGTGAATCTTGCAGTTTTATGCACCTGAGAAATCTCTGAGGAATTTCAGAGTAAGCCAAGAGCATTTCAGAAAGGCCAGTGACTTTACTGCAACACCTAGCTACTAAGGTAACCTGCATGTGCGTTGCCAAAGCATCACCGGGTATTTCAGATCTGCATCCAAGACCTAGAGTCCAGAGCAGAGTTCACTAAAGGTTCTTGAGATAGCAATTAGATTGAAAAAGCTGCCTTCAAATATTGACCTAATGTATTTAGTTGCTTTGATCTTCAGTATTAGATGGGTCCAAGGCTTCATATATTCATGGGTTAATGCTTTAAGTAGTTCACAGATTGACCTTTCGTGACCACAAAGCCAGAAAAATAACTGGCTTAAGTTGCAGGTGTGAAACCATTGCAAACCATTCTATTTGATCTACAGGAAACCAATCGTTCTTTGGGAAAAGGTCATTAGCTGTTAGAAATAAGCAAAAGCAGCTCACATTTTGCTTTTTTTCTCTGAAATAAAATGCCTATCTCGCATACTATTGATTTTCATTAGGTATGAGAAGCTGGCAGCTATGCATATCTTACCATGGTGAAAAAGACCAAGAGCAGTCAAAAAAAACACTGGAGTTTAGAATCTTGACAGTGTTGTGCTTTGACTGGGCCTAGAAGTCTGGAGTCAACTCAGTGATGAGGAATGGACAGTCCAAGGAATGTTCAGTCAGTATGAGTCGCCAAAGCATATTTATGGATTCAGAGCTCTATTGCCTCATTCTGTCACTTGATCCCTGCTGAGTCAGCTGCAATAACATGCCCTGGCTATCTTCACTGGTGTCTCCACAGCTCAGCAGAGTGGGCCGCCTCCATTCTCTTCAGAAGTTTTTTATGGTGGCATTGCAAGTAAGGTCTTGCCTCTAGAATCCTTGCTTATTACCACCAAATCTAGCCCTATGCAGTCACATGACTTTGTTTCACAAACCATTATTTCTTTTCACTATTATACAGAAGAAGAATATCTAGGTATTGGTATGATGTGAAGGCAGGGCAAAATTTATAATGAAGTGTGTCATTCATTCATCTCTTTCTTTGGGCGACCACCTTCATTATCTAAGAAGCCCATCATTTCTGACCATTGCTCATTCTTCTTCCTCTGTCAAGATTAGGATGGATGGATCCGTCTGTTTTATAGTTCCCTCATTTTCACATATTTCCCATATTAAATTTAGCTCTCTAATTTTCTACAGCAATCTGTGAATTTAGTTTCTTTTAAAATCTTCACAAGTATTTTTTTTTATCATTTTAGTGACAATTTTCAGCATTTCGCCAAATGAAACATTTCTGTATGTGATTTTCTCCAGCATACACATATTTGCAGTTCCCCCTAATTTGTTGCATTTCTGTATGTTATTTTCACTAGCATGTGTATTCTTATGCACACTAGCATTTGCATTTTTGTACATCTTACTTAGCTGAGAACTGCACTGCAAAATTTAGAAAAGTGGAGATTTCAAACAATGGCGGTGTTTCAGTTTGCATCTTGTAACTGAAAGTGTGAATGTGAACTGACTCCCTCATCCCAGGGGATCACGTTTGCCAGTGGCAAGCTTGGCCATAGAACTGTCAAATCACCGTTCCAATTAAAACATGTTCTTGTTTCCTACAATGACAACAAAATACAACATATCAAGATTAAAGAAGGAATAATGCACCTTGATTATTATGTGGAAGGCAAGTTGCGCCTTAATTGTGTTGGGAACTGGCAGCTGTAGTCCATTCTTTCAGCCACTAGTGGAAGTGATAAGGAACAAGATCTATCAACAAAAGCACACATAGTCCCTGGGTGATTGGATACCCACAGTAACAACAAGCATGCCATTATTATATACAACATTAGCATCGCAGACATGAAGAAAAGCAAGTTAGGGAACAAAAACCCTGAGACCAGAGGACCCGTATCCCAAGAATAATCCTTGGAGTAAATTTATTTCTTTACATGTGCTGCATTCCAAGACACAAGATCTACCCACCGTGGAGGAATGGCAGACGCAAGTGATTGACTACATGGAGATGGCTGAAATGACTGGCAGAATCCGTGACCAGGGAGAAGAACTGATCGAACAGGACTGGAAAAAGTTTAAGGACTATTTACAAAAATATTGCAAAATGTTTGAGTGTTAATATGATGTGGGAACTGAAGGTAACAGGGTTTGTGTGATTTGGTTAAATGTGAATGAAAAGAAGAATGTTAAAAAGGACAAGGGGTTATGAACAGAACATTATTATGTCATAGCATATAAGATGAGGTATGGGCTAAAACAATGAAAAATTGGGACATAATAATTAGAAGAATATAAAATTAAGCATGGTTTAAATAAGGTTTTGAACTTGCTGAATTTGATTGGAATAAAGAGGAACACAAAAAAGGGGGATGTGAGGAGGTCAAGACAGAGGGGTATGGAACTTTATAAATCTAAGAAAGTGGATTTTTCTTTTTTCTTTTTTTTCTTTTTTTTCTATTTTTCTTCTTTCTTTTTTTTGCTATATATCTTTGTTTTTCTGTTGTTTCTGTTTTTTATGTGAACTTCATTTACGGTAATGATATATTTGAAATGATGAATTTTTTGATTTGTAAAATCTTAATAAGCATTTATTTAAAAAAAAAAATACATGTGCTGCATTCCTCACCCCTATTTACCCGGGAGCAAGCCCCAGTGAAGTGAACCGGACTTACTTCTGAGTAAGCATGGATAGGAGTATGTTGTCACTCACTTATTTGCTTCAACAATTTTTATTTCACTTTCGTCCAAAGATTTCTGGATGACTGATACACAAACAGATGGAGCACTCTCATCAAAACATATACAGGTCAAAGATCTAGCACAGGCATCCCCAAACTCGGCCCTCCAGATGTTTTGGGACTACATTTCCCATCATCCCTGACCACTGGTCCTGTTAGCTAGGGATGATGGGAGTTGTAGTCCCAAAACATCTGGAGGGCCGAGTTTGGGGATGCCTGATCTAGCACCAGCAAAATCTTTATGTGTGTGTGTAAATGTTGAAAAGGCAGAGTGCTCTGATGCAACACTCCCCCCCATATCATTAATCTTATCAAAACGCTTTGACCTTTCCTTAGAATTCCCCAGATATTTTGCCTGTGCAGAATCCTTCGATTTCACCCTGGATTTGGGGGGTTCTGAATCACTTTGGGACCCTACCCACCTAGAGCAGGCTCTCTGCTACCGATTTTTCCTGTACAAAATGTGGAGGGTGGCAGGGCAAGGAGATGTGGAATCAGGAAGGACTTGAGGGTGACAGTGGGTCCAGTGTGCACATGCCCTCGCACCCTCATGTGATGAGGGTGAATGCCTTAGATCCCCACTTTCCAAGTGGATTCTTCGTAACAGCAGCAAAGACATGCTTAATGTTAACCATCCCAAAGAAATTCCATGATTGGAAGCATACAGTTCATTTTGTGTTGCTTTTGTGATGCATGGACCTGACTTTACTTGTGCATTTCAGCAAAACAGCTCTTAAATATGACTACTAAATAGTGGGTTTAAGAGGTGCATTACTGAGCATATATTAACTCATATATATTGAGCATATATTAACTTGCTGAAAACAAGACTTCTGTAGCACCATGAACAGTGATCAAAAGTAGCTGCTGAAATCTCCTCCTCCTCCTCCTCCTCCTCTTTCTTCTTCTTCTTCTTCTTCTTCTTCTTCTTCTTCTTCTTCTTCTTCTTCTTCACATTTTTTTGAGCTGCCTATTTGCCTTCATGCAGTCTGTTGTCCGTTGTTGTTTAGTCGTTTAGTCGTGTCTGACCCCATAGACCAGAGCACGCCAGGCACTCCTGTCTTCCACTGCCTCCCGCAGTTTGGTCAAACTCATGTTAGTAGCTTCGAGAACACTGTCCAGCCATGTCGTCCTGTTGTCTAGTGTCATATTAATGGCATGTCAGCCAGCATATTAAAAAAAACACAGTCTGCTTAAAACAAGGCTGAACAGAAACCTGTTAAGATGCATAACACTCCTGACCTTTGTTGGTAACCTATTTTTTCTTCTTCTTTTTCATATATCTGCAAGTTGTTTCCTGTCTTTAAATCATAGCGCTTTCTCTGTGCACTACCGAATGCTTGGGGCAAATGAATGCTTTGTATTTTAGTGAATTCCAAAAAATCTACTCAGACAACCAGCACACTAGCTGAATAAGGAGATGCTGCTGGAATCACATGAGGCACTAAGGACGACACTAGGAGATCTGCACAATCCTTGTGTCTTTCCCCTTTCAATACAAATACACAAGCAAGCACAGAACCTTTCTTCAAGTGTTTTTTTTTGGGGGGGGGACCCTTAACAATTAGAATAGCATCCCCCCCATTGCCATCATTCTTCCAATGACCCAATTGTGTCATGGCCCAAGCGCATAAAACAGAGAGTTGAGCATTCGTTCATCTAAGGAGCAATTTCCTCCTAAGCTCTAAAATAAAGATGATGTTAAGCAGTTTTTAGAAGTGTCTGTCACAGCAAATCCAACACATACAGTAATTAAAGGAGAAACAGAAGATACAGCTCCCATGCAAAATAGGGCACTTTTAAACTGTCACTATTTCCGGCTGGGATACCAGCAAATACAGGTTGCACAATTGCAGTTTATTTGGCCATCTTGCACAACAGTCCATTCTCTCCACTCCTTGCCTACCCCTTAAACTGGAATTTTTGTGATAAGGAAAGTGATGGCAAAATGCACCGGAAATTGTGGCTTTGCCACAATGTCGTCTAACCTTCCCGCAAACAGTCCAGCGTGAACCAGGCAGAGGGCCTTCTTGGTAGTGGCACCCGCCCTGTGAAACCCCCTTGCATCAGATGTCAAAGAAATAAACAACTATCTGAGTTTTAGAAGACAGCTGAAGGCAACCCTGTTTAGTGAAGTTTTTAATGTTTGATGTTTTACTGTGTTTTTAATATTCTGTTGTGAGCCGCCCAGAGTGGCTGGGGAAGCCCAGCCAGATGGGCGGGGTATAAATAAATAAATAAATATTATTATTATTATTATTATTATTATTATTATTATTATTATTCATTAATTATTACTCAATAAATAGATCATTTGAAAGCACACATGACCTCTTTGAGAGTGAAAAGCAAACTTACTTCGTGTTACACTAGGAAATTTAGGAAGGGGTAGGTCATTCTAAGGTTCTTGAAATTGATTTCTTTTTTTTAAAACAGTCTTTTACCAAACAAGATATAATCAGTGCCATTTTCAATACAACATTCTCCACACTGCTTTTTTTTCTGAATTAAAACTTCATCTACTTTAGTGAATAGGCTTACAGCCACCTTTTTGCCTACAGTAAATTGTTTTGTCCCAAAACAATGCTGAGGCATGGAAATGTAATGAGAATATTGGATTTCACTTGCTTTGTTATGGCTATTTGCCTGGGAATAATATCCTCTTCCCTTCAATAGCTCTAACTCCTTGCAAATGAGACAAAGATGATTTGCAGGGTTCTCTGGCTCGTTTGAATGGCAGCACCTCAAGGCATGAAACATTCTTTCTGGGATGGAGTTTTTAAACGAATACACAATTATGAAAGCATTGTGAAAATACACTCATATATAATGGAAATGTTTCTGAAAGCCAGAGCCCTTTGGGGGTGAATGATTTTTCTCTGAAAATGCAGAATTTCAAGTTGCCTTCTACTTCGTCACACCATGGTCAATCTCATTCAGTTTTCTGAAATTTCAGACAGGGAACTTTTCTCTCTTACTGGGAGAAGCTGAGAACTCAACCTGGGGCCTTGTGCATCCAACACCACTGAGCCATGGTCCTGAGATAGGCATAGGATCGCACCATAGAAGAAGTGGTTCATTCTCTGTCACAACTCCATCTCCGTTGCCCTTTCCCAACCAGGTGACCTTCAGGTATATTGGACTGCATCCCCCTTTAGTCCCAGTCAGAGCGTCATTTTACAGCCCCAGCAGATCTCTCTATTTTTATCTTTGAAATATACTCGGAGTCAAGAGTGGATTTCATGCTAATGTGATTGGCTAATTCCAGGATTCTCCTGTAGGCCAATCAGTTTGCGGATTCACTTCTACCTGGAGCTGGATTGGGTGGCTCCTGTGGACCAATCAAAATGCTGCATTCTGGACCCTATTGTTCTAGGACCAATCAGACTGTTGCATTCTGGATCCTATTCAACTCAGTACATAACAATCTTTAAACATTTAAAAAGGACTTTCAGGTACCACAGCCTCTATTATTTTTAAGACACCAAATATTAATGGTTTGAATAACCAGAATTAAGTCAGTTCATTTACAAAAAATAAGGAAATCTTAAACTCACCCATCTGTGATCTCGATGCCCTTAGCATTTTATCACTTGGGTGAGGCAAATGCAGAAAAGCAGGTCTTGATATTGATTTGTAACTGCAGCAGCAAAATCTCACACACTCTATTTGCAAAGGCAAATAAAGCATTGCTCCAGCAACAACTGAAACCCAGCCAATGTACCATGGATGTGTAACCAATGCTTGAAAATAAATTGGTCTTGAAACTGTCCTAAAATATTTTTGTGTGTGTGCTAGCTTTCGGACTGTGTTGTAAACCTACTTTTATTGGAATATTTTAAAAGGATGTGTTTTTATGTTTCAAACAGAATATTAGCACAGTAAATTTCGGAGCTTTATTTATTATTAAATAAAAACCACCTGTGCTGGATTCTGCTTTTAATCTATTTTTTTGTAACCTTGTTTAACCTCTTCCTCCTCCAATGGTTTCAGTGGATGTGGCACAGGAAACTCCTTTTCAAATACCAACACTGCAGCAATGTTAGATACATTAATGTTCATGGAAGGTTTACAGAAAGAAAAAGTGTTGTGCCCATTGAAGCAAATGTGCTAGAAGCTGCATGGTTTTTAATTTTATGTTTACAGACACAAGGCTGACCACATAAATGAAGCCATGGACCACACTTTGGGAACTCCTACTCTACTAATCTTCTTCCACCTCATCCCCCTTTGCCATAGTCCACTCATTCCTTGACACCTGGGAGATGAGTTATTCAGAATTTAGGAGGAAGATGAGATACAAACATCACTTTCCACTTGCCCCTTCCATGGGCTTTTCTCTAGATCCAATTTACTGAATCTAAACCTTTTGTTAGTTACGATGTTTGTTCTAGAGGTGATGGATGTTCCAATCTGCAAATGACTCTGGGTGGTGTGGATCAGGTCAGCTGTTATTGGAATGTGCAACGATAAACTTCCTCAAGCATTCCTACTCATTTGAATCCCAAAGATTACCACATTTTTCCATGTATAAGATGCCCCGTGTATAAGATGCCCCCTATTTGGGGGGACTAAATTTAAAGAAAATGAGGGGAGAAGGCCCTTTTTTGAGGGGAAACTGCATGCACACCATCACCCCAGAGGGCCGTTGCTGGGGGCTGACAAAGTGGCCAGCTGCTCCCCCCATGCACCTGCGGACAGGAAGCTCCCTAGAGCATGGGCTGCCAACCAGCTGGCTGGCAGCGCGCAGCTTCCCCTCCATGCCGCTGTGGGAGACGCTCCCTAGAGCACGCGGCTCCAGCAGCAGCATGGGGGGGGGGAGTTACGCGCCTGCCAACCAACTGGCTGGCGGCACATAGCTCCCCCCCCCCATGCCACTATCCGTGTATAGGACTACCCCATTTTTCTGACATGATTTTTGAGTAAAAAAACCTCGTCTAATACACTGAAAAATACGGTATATGGCTATCCTTGTTCTAAATGAGATAATACTTTGAAGAGTGTTCATGTTCTTTGATGACAAAGAACAGACTATGCTTTGTACTATTTAAAATGACCCCACTGGTCTTGACATCTCCATTGATTTAGCAACTGAAGAGTAATCTTACTGACCTTCAGGGAAAGGAGTTTTTAGAGAGTTCTTCACATCTCAGTAAGTACATTTCATAGCATCCATTGAAAATGGTATACTAGAAGTCTCCTATGCACTCCTCATAGAGTACACAAAACTTATCTTATATAACCCTACCCATTTAAAAACTAATCTCAGAATGGCCGATTCAAGTAATACATAAAGAAAGTTGGATTTCAAATTTACCGAAGTCTGTGTCAGTTCTCAAGAGTTGAAGCATATTTTTGCTTCTTTAATCTTCTTGATATTTGTCAATGAGGATTTTTATCAAAATAACTGTTAGTGTGATAAATGCAGTAGGTCAGATTGCATTTATTAAAGAACAGGTTGGTGCAATTAAGACAACCCTTTTTGGACTCTATCTAGCTGAGATGTGCCACATTTTTCTCAGATTTAAGCTTCTGCTGCACCAAACTCAACCCTCTCTGCTCACCTCCATATTTAACAGTTATGTTTACACCTCCTTTCCCAATTTGTATTTCTCATTAGACCTGGTAGTGGTAGCACAAGGAAGCATGTCATTTATCAAAGAGGGAGTCTCTTGATATATTGAAGGGAATATTCATCCACTTCACCAGTTGCGGGCCTGATTCGCCATATAGCTTAAGACTTTGATCTTACAGGAATAGTTTCAATTGAAATGGTAACAGTTGATGTCTTAAGAGCAAAATTTGCACTTGTTTATCCTCATCAGATAAGAGGATGAAATTGCATAGGTGTATCTGATGGCAATCACCTGTGTTTGTTGAATAAATGGTCTCCAGTGATGTCAGGTGGGAGCATGTGAAGATTAATTGTTTGTACTATTTGTTTCAGCTGTGAGTAGCTCATGGTCCATAACAGGGGACCCTGCACTACCTTACTTGCCGACCCCCCAAATCTGGCCCAGAATTGGTCAATCCCATTGCAGTCAGAGGGCCTTGCTTCTGAGTAAACATATTCAGGTTTGCACTGCATGTCTAACTAGTTGGATTTACAGTGTTGTCATCTTATTGCTTTCAGCTGGGTTGGAATCAGTTTAAATCTAAGCATTTCTGCTTAATTCTTTTTTATTTTACAAGATTTGTTTGAGAGTTATGAAATACCCTCAAATTGGAGCTCAGCTTCAGCTAGTACATCGCTCGTGCCATCCTTTGTACAGTCTAACCTGGCCATGATCCTACACATATTCTGTCTATATGGGACTGCCCTTGGAAACCACTCAGCAACATCAGCTGGTGTAGAATGTTGTCATTAAAATCTTGACTGGGGAAAAGTGCTGGGATCATGTGGCCTACTTATTATATCAGCTGAACTGGCTTCTGTCCATTTTTGTGTGCAATTCAAGGGGCTGGTTGTTACCTATAAATCATCTTGAGACCAAGGCTGTTTATACACTCCCATTTACTCTGCATTCAGTTCACTCCCACCACTGGTTTGGGAATATGCTGTACACAGCATATGAACCACAATCCGTATCTACCCTATATCTATCCTCTCGTTTCTTATGGAATACTGCATTTTCATGTGTTTCTCCCCAGATCCGTGTCAGTCCAAACTGTAACAAAGAACAATCCCTCTGTGTTTTAAGCCAGTTTACACACACAAAGGACTTTTCTTTCTAATGTGAATTTGCCTGTCATTAAGATCAACCAAGCACACATTTGCCTTCTGAGGGAAGGGTGGCGACAACACACGGCATGACTTTTTCTACAATGGCGTCCTGTATGTAGAACACATCCATGCTCTCAAAAGTCAGGTCAGGTCATCTTCCTTTGCATTTGAGTTCTGTCAGAAATCGAAAACACTCCTTTCTAAACAAGCTTTCGGTTCTGTTGCTGCTGAATGTATCGATTGCAAGTACTGCTCTTCGTGTGCATGTGGGGTTTCTGTGTGTGACTGTTCTTCAGTTTGACACGTTGTGTTTTAATGGTTGGATCACTGTTGTTGTTACGTTTGCTTCCAGATTTCCAAGAGGCACATTTGTAGAGGGGGAGAATTGGACACACACACACACACACACACACACACACACACACACACACCTGATGCTGCATTACACATATTACCTGAACTAACACATTAATACCTGGCCTAGAATTTAGGTTCCTTGGCCTTCATTTGTTTCCTGGAAAATTCTAGAAATGATTCTACATGGCTGGGCTGAGCAATCAATTATGACATCATGATAGAAATCAGAACTTTGTTAAACTTCCTTACACTCTATTACATACTCCTCCCTATTTCCTCCCCCCATTGTCCTATTAGTACTTATCCTCACCTAAACCAGGGGACATCCTACTAAGGGAGATCAAAATAATGTGATCCTGTTCTGTGTTGCAATCAGGGCATGTGGAGAAATTTTCTGCAGGGGAACAGTTAGGACCAGAGGAGCCAGCTTATAAGAGTGATTGTCGGGGAGACGTTGTGTGTGTGACATCACAATATCAGCATAGCGCCTCCCTAAGCTGGGCAGAAGCTTCCTGGGCTTTGGGAAGGAGGCTCCAGGGCTCTGGCAGGATTCTGGAAACCCTTCTGCCTCCTTCCCAAAGTTGGGCAGGCTTTGGGAAGGTGGCAGGAGGGCTCTTGGACCTGTCAGAGCATCGCACCTCCCTCCCTAAGCTGGGCAGAAGCTTTCCAAGCTTTGGGAAGGAGGCACCCAGGGAACATTTAGCGGACTGGTGTAGTCCCCCTAGCCTACTGATTGCACACCACTGGTTGCAATGAATCTATGTTTTATTCTGTTTTGTTTTAAATTTTCATTTTATGATCTAGCATTGTTTTTATTTTGAATTACATCGGTGGAGCACCATAATCTTTTCAGTGCTTTGGGCCTCTAAGAGTCCTGATCTACAAGAGATGGGGCCAGATGTGCCTGAGCAGGGAAGGGCTTCCACATGCAATGATATATTACTGTAAAGGCCACTTCTTGGGTCCTGACAGCATGTACTTCATCCTGCATAGGGAGGATAACATCTGCTGATCTTTGAGCATACGCTGCACATCCCCCCTGCATGGCTCCTCCGTCAAATGTTAATGACAAGTACCATCATAAGCTGGCTACAGAAGCGATCACATCATGGGCTGTGCTCATTAGAAATATTTGCAATCCTTCTGCGATGCAAACAGTTTAGAAGCTACTCCAGTGTATTTTCTACAATCAAGGCCAAAAAAAGAGAAAGTGTTGATATTCAAAGGCTCTTTCTGTCCCAGCACAGATGTGATTTATTTTGATACTGCTGTATCTACGTACGCTGTGAAATAGATTGACATCTAAGGAACTGGTTTAGGAACCAACACTATGTCAATTGTAAAAATGTCTTTCTTCCTATGAACACCGAAGTCGCTAAAGCAACTGTGGATGGTTAGCACTGCACAAACAAACATAAATGATCGGAAAGGCTGCCAGGTTGTTAAGTGTCTGCGGTAACTGCAGGCCTGGTGCTTCAGCAATGATTTCCGTTGTCTCCGAATGTAACTGTAATCTGGCTGAAGCTATATCTTTCTGAATATATTTCACAGCAGTAGTAGAGCAGTCCTCTTAAAATCAAGGATATGGGAATGCATTTGGTACTAAACAGGAATGGGGGAAATATAGAAAAAAAATAGCTCTCTGATTGTTCATTCTTAGACACACCAGGAATTTCAAATAAAGTCTAAAAATGGAAGAAGAAAAGAAGAACAAAATGCTATTATATGTGACCTTGCCCACCCCTCTTTTCAAACGAACAAGTCCTCCCCTCAGATATGAGGGTCACTAATGGGTCGCTGAGGTAGTAAAGATGTATTAAACAGAACTAGGTTATAAGAACACGGAAATGTTTTGATAATACTTCCTTTCTTCTTTTACCCCTTTCCTGGGTTCTCTTTGTTCTAAGTGGATGAATCAGATATTTGAGTGAATAATGGGCAGCTATAGAATGAGCAGTTCACAGAAGAGACCTAGGATGCAAGGGGAAATTACTGTGATAGATTATCCTTTGCACTTTCCTATAGAAAAGTTATACATTTAAAAGAAGTTATTCAGCTGACCTCTTACAGCCTATGGCTTTATTTTATTATTATTTATATAGGGCTTATAGTATTTGAAGTGCTCAGTCACATTGCCTCAGAGTAAGGCTGTGTTCCCCTGCTTTTTACATAGTGCAAAGTGGAAGCTGGGAAAGAATTATACTTTAAAAAATAGTTGAAAGAAGGTCAATTTGTACTGAAACAAACTGGAGCACCTTGAAAAGAAAAAGGTTACAGACCCTTGCTTTCTGCCACCCATAGGCCACTGAAGAAAGTACATTCAGAAAACACAGCCAATGAGCTCAGCAGAGCACCCACCTCAGGGCAGTATGGTGCCTCCTTCAGCATGGCACCCCAGTGGGCTAACTTGCCCACCCCTCAGGCTAGCCCCTGGTAGAGGGAAAGGTAAAAAGGTAAAGGCAGTTGGGGTTTTTCCTTTTAAAAAAATGTGAGGGGTACTCTCATTTTCCTACTCATATTGAAATACTGCCCCTCAGTGAGGCCAAACTTGGATTCACAAAAAAATTAGGGGTATGCATACCCCTGCATACCCCCCCCAAAAGCACTGGATAAAGGACCCCTGGACGGTTAAGTCCAGTCAAAGGCGACCATGGGGTTGCAGCGCTCATCTCACTTTCAGGCCAATGAAGCCGGTGTTTGCCCACAGACAGCTTTCTAGGTCATGTGGCCAGCATGACTAAACCGCTTCTGGGGCAACGGGACACCGTGACGGTGCGCACGGATTGCTGTTTACCTTCCCACTGCACTGGCGTGCTTTCAAACTGTTAGGTTGGCAGGAGCTGGGACTGAGCAAAGGGAGCTCACCCCATCGTGAGGATTCAAACCGCTGACCTTCTTATTGGCAAGCCCAAGAGGCTCAGTGCTTTAGACCACAGCGCCCCTGGATAGGGTTCCAAATAACCACCCCTCCAAACAAAGCATTCCACTCCTTATCTAGTCTTCAAGTTTTCTTTTCCCAGTCAACAGCATGCTTATTTCTCACTGTTTTTTTTTGGGGGGGGGGCTTGTTTCTTTGTGTGTGTGTGTGAGAGAGAGAGTGTGTGTGTAAACCTCATGTTCCCCCCAAATATGCAGATACCTCGCTCTTGTTTCTCAATGGTCTGTTTTGAACCCATTTCTGTTGGCACTCACCAGCTGAACTCATTAGCAGAAGGATTGATTACTGAAATTAAAAAGGAAACAGGATTGGGCTAATTCTGTCCTGTTTGGGTCTCACAAGGATGCATTCATGAGTGTGATCATCATGCTGCATGCCCCTGCATCCTGTTCTGTCCCGTTGTATGTAATTCCGTCCTTTTATGTGAAATGTGTATTTCATGCACAGTTTTTGTGCACCAAAATGTTTTGCAAAAGAATCCAGTTGGAAGGCACATTCCAATGCACAAGCAGAGACTGTCAGATTGGGGTGAACACCTGTGAAAAGTAAACTGATTCCTTAATATAACAGAGTTTTTAAAGGACTAATAATGATGAAAGTGAACCGTCAACAGATAGCAATCCCCATATTTACCAAAAAGGAGGTCCCATTGATTTCAGGTGTAAGGATTCCAGCTCAAGCCTGTCAAAGTCACATCAGCTACAGAATATTATAAGTGGTGGCTTAGAAATGTTTTTAGCAAGTTACAGACTTTTTCACTCAAAGCTGTTAAGACACATCGTTTGTTGGAGACGCACAATTTCTTTTGCACTTGCGAAGAGCACATTGGCTCATTCTAATCAATCAACTTCAAAACATGACACCCTACCACCAACCCCTTCTGAAAGGGTTACAAACTGTTAGGGGCTCTGCGCTCAGTATGTGTGCCTGCTATTCATCATATCATCTAAAAAGTATACTCGCGGGTCAACCAATTAGATGGCGCTTCTGATCTACTGTAGTATATTCATGAGCGGAAAATGAGGATCTAAATGTGAGTTGTTTTTGCTTTGTTTCACTTATACATTACTACTTTGCCCCTTGCTATCATTTACTCATTTTCAGTTTTATCCATGGAAAAGTAGAGTGTTATGGATGAGGAAAAATGAATAGCTTAGGAAGAAAATTACACTGATTATGAAGAACAGAATTACATGCAGAGGAAATATATCCCGATGAATACCGTTAGCCTTGGCTTTAAGACCTTGGCACTGAATCAAAATAACTGATCCAAACATACACAGGCACTCTCTGAATGTCTGCGATGGAATAAAAGGAATGCTGGCATTAACTCTTCCCTGCCATAACCAGCAATAGTATTCCCGCTCCATTTAAGAGCTCTAGATTATTATCATGATGACCATGACATTTCCCCTTCCAAGTAAGTCAACCCTCAAACTGTTCATCTGGTAGCAGTACGTACCAGTGAGACTTTCCTGTGTGAATGTCCCCTTGTCCCCACTCTACTGGTGTGATGTGGAGAAAGGGTGAGCCTTAGTCATATGTGGTAGAAATGTGCCAGAATAAAGCAATGTTGTGTCCATGTCAGGCATGGAGAGTTCTCCACGCCCTCTGCGAACTTCACAGATAAGAACTAACAAGCAGTTGATATATGTATAGTACTTTTATTACAGCACCATGTTGCAAGCACAAATACACAGCTCTCCACAAGGAGGGCAGTTGGCTACTCTAAATCCTCCTTCTCACTTCCGCAGCAGTAAAGGCACCAATGGGAAGTTCCTCCCTCCCTCTGACTCCTTTGCTCTCTGATACGTTTGGAGCTCCGAGTCCATGGTGAGGGGGGTGGTCCCCCACATCCTCAAGTGACGTCTCAACTCGTTGCCCCCTCCCTTCTGGTTCCCTTGTCCTTACAGTGGTACCTCGGGTTATGAACTTAATTCATTCTGGAGGTCCATTGTTAACCTGAAACCGTTCTTAACCTGAGGTACCACTTTAGCTAATGGGGCCACCCACTGCCGCCACACCACCAGCGCATGGTTTCTGTTCTCATCCTGAGGTAAAGTTCTTAACCTGAGGTACTACTTCCGGGTTAGCGGAATCTGTAATCCAAAGTGTTTGTAACCCGAGGTGTTTATAACCCGAGGTACCACTGTATCTCGAAACTGGGTAATTCCTCCCTAAGCTGTTCAGCTTCCCTCTCTCTCTCTGCTTCTGAACATGCTGTGGACAAGTGGGGGTGACCCTTACCCCTCCAGCTCTCCATCAGAGAGAAGCTGGTCCACCATAGGATGCATTTCCCAGTCCGCGTCGTCAACCATTCCCTGATAGTCTGGATGTTCAATTAACTTTCCAGTATAATTAGCCATTATTTGATTCCAGACTTTGCCAAGTGAAACATAACAGAATCCCTTGGAGCGCCTCAAAGTATGAGTGCCAAATGGAAGTGGTTCGATGGTGGAAGGTAGCAGGAGAACCCACGAAGGAAGGGTAGGAGGTCAAAGTGTGGGAAGTAACTCTCTTGGAGCACTTGACCCATCATAAGAGAGTAATAAAAGGCGTAGCTAAACATGACATGTTAGACACTGTATGTTTGCTGCTTATTAGCTTTCTAACTGAAATAACGCTTTTTATCAGTTCCTGATGACCCATGTAAGGGATATTTGCTGGTCAGCTAATTCTAGTACAGTTTTAATAATCAGCTACTTTGGATTCACCGTTTTGTGTCAAAGCTGGTCTGGACAAGGTTGCCCTAGCTGTGAGTTGCTATCAGAGACGGCGTGTTTTCGTTGTTTGCATTCTTAATGCTTGTTTTTTTCTATATTTTTAAAAAAAACATTTTAAATAATATGAACATTGTATTGTTATTCTTGCCTTCATTTCCCCCCTAAATGAAACAACTCTCTAAAAGAAAAGCACAAGCAATTTCCCCTCACAATAGCACCATCAAAATGCCATAATACAAATGATATATCCATGTCTTAATAGTGTACAACAATGAAATAACATAGAACTCAGCTAAGAATAGTAACGTGTCATTTTCATTATTTCAGCCATCACACACACACACAAGCACATTTGCATGTGTTTTCATTTATCAATATAAATTAATTAGTTATGTAATGTAATATTTTCTTATATAATGGAAGGAAGAGGCATGCCACAAGTGTATGATTTAAACCTGAGGTTTTTTGGTCTGTGCTTAGTATGGTTTTTGGGAGCTGAATGGGTGTACAGTGGTACCTCGGGCTAAGTACTTAATTCGTTCCGGAGGTCTGTTCTTAACCTGAAACTGTTCTTAACCTAAAGCACCACTTTAGCTAATGGGGCCTCCTGCTGCTGCTGCTGCGCCGCCGCCGCACAATTTCTTTTCTTATCCTGAAGCAAAGTTCTTAACCTGAAGTAATATTTCTGGGCTAGCGGAGTCTGTAACCTGAAGCGTATGTAAACTGAAGTGTATGTAACCCGCGGTACCACTGTATACGTGTTGACGGTCATGTATTTAGAGGAGAGATTTTTGAGCATCTTCAGTTTTTCTGTGCAATGGGTATTTCGTGATGCCCACAAAATGGTAACTTAGATTTCCAAATGTGCTCCCAAGGCCTTTAACCTGGAGTCCATAAAAAAACAAAGCACTGTGTGACAAACTATATTCATTGCATTGATACGTTAGGGCTTAACTATGGACACCGAGGTGCAACCAAATGTGCACTTAACCATGAAGCAAAGTGGACAGCGGGGGTGACAGAAATCTCAGCGAAATTATTTCTTATTCATTTGATGCTATTACAAATAACTGCCCATTACCCCACATAAGGGTTTGGCAGTGGCTACAGCTGCATTTGGAGCTGTGGCAGGTGGCAGATTTCTAAGGCCATCCATCACTTCTCATCTCTCTTCCACGACAGAAAGAGAGAGAGAGAGAGAGAGAGAGAGAGAGAGAGAGAGAGAGAGAGAGAGAGAGATCTGGAAAAAGAAGAAAAATAACAGAAACCAGAAATAGAGCAAAATCTCGAGGCTGCCAAAAATAGCACCCTTGTGACATTATAATATTTTTTGTTAGGGAGGAAAGTAGAAATAAATATTTCCTCTCCCTATTAACAGTGAGATTGATATTGATAATACCTCTGTGCTGATATCAACTGGAACATTTCCATTGACTGGATGAGCCCAATCAGTGGAAGATGTCAATAGAGTATAGAAGACATGCCACCAAGAAGCTTTAGAATCAGATAAAGGAACAGTATAAAAATGCAAAGCAATTCCTTCCGAACAGAAATTTCCCATTGATCAGTAGATGGCAAACTTGCTGCATCTAACTTTACCTCTGTTTCTATCCTGTTAGCATTTACAGTAGAAGCATTATGCTCTATTATAATTTAAGGTACCTTTAAATTCATCCTATTTAGTTTATTGCAGAACTGATTTGTGCACAAAGCTCTCCATATAGCAGATATATGCTATGGTCTTTAACATGCTGCTGTAAAGAAATATATTTGCCTTAATTAATATATGTGCAAACTTCCCACAGCTATTTTTCTCTCCTGTAACTTAAATTACTACCTGCTTGTTTCTGGAGCTTTATTTTTATTTGGAGCTTGCTTGCTTTATTAATGTAATTTTCCCCATAAGGCTTTGCAGAGCCACTGTACTTCAGCAGTTCATCCCATAATACAAAGCTTTGTAAATGGTTCCATATAAGAGGCATGAAGCTAATAATTAGGCTTATTTAATATGTTGACGTTCCTGCAAGACAGTGATGAGAAACTGTTTGATTTATAATGTATCCCCAATTATTCTTGGAAATGATGCCCATGTAAGCCATTAGAAGAACATTCATATGTTTAAATTCAGGGGAGACGTGGAGGATATATTGCTAAAAGCAAGTTGGTAAATACAAAAACAGATTTTAAGATGTGATAACGTGTAAGCAGAATTAAATTATTAAAACAATGAGTAAACAGCATTAAAGAGCAACACAAGTTCCCTGAGAAATTACCACATTTTAATTGCTTGAGGAGAAAACAAGAAATGGTTTCATTTCTGTGCTGTCTAGAATGTTCTAGAACATTACCATTATGCCTCAGTTGATTATAAACAGCAAGACATGTTTTCTAATGGTTGCTAAACAGTAACCATGGAAAATGCACATTAAATCATTCGCCACCTGTCCTTTCTTGACCTTGGCACTGCTTAATGCTGTGTTTGGGAGAAATCATTAATCCCCCCCCCTTTGTCATGAAGGGCAATTTTATTTGAGCTTCACATTTCTGTTTTCAAGTGTTCATAAACAATGGACTGCGGTAATTATAAATCGCCTGTCCAAATATTCATCTCTGGTGTCAATGAAGGCTAAAGGGTTATAGGACATACAAACAAAAGGGACGAAGGGAGACTGTATGTGTGGTCTCTGAATGCTTGGCTTGGCTCAGCAAGGCAGCAGTGGCAGCAGAAATTGAGATTCAAAATGTGTTTCCCCCATGAATTCAGGGTGCACTTAGGAGCACTAAGCGCCTGATAATCGCCTGCAAGAACCCTATAAGGTAGAAGGAATTAAGAGGAGGAATGTATGGATGAGGAAAGTCATCTTGCAAAGACCACCCTGTGAATTCATTGCAGAGCTGCAATGTGGTCCCTACAATCCCAGTGAATTAAACATGTCTTCCCTCCTTGAACAGTCCACAGACATCAGGTTCCTTCCTCCTGCTCTCCCCACTCTTCTGTGGTAGACCAGCATAAGGAAGCGGGAAAGTGCTAGCCATTTCCATCTTCTTACCCATCATGCTGACTATTGATATAAGCAACAAACAGGCATGAACCAAGTACAAGAAGATTCCTTTAGCAATATAGCAAGGGGACCTGGACAATGTGGGTCTTATTTTCTGGTCCCAGGCACTCCCATCCTCCCCATCTGGATTTGAACCTGGAAGTTGAAGGAAAAGCTTAAATGCACAGAAAGGAAGTTGTTGTGGGACATGCTGCTTCATAAAACCTACATGCTTCAGTCTAATTAATGCACGAAGGGGTTAATGCCATAGAGTAAGCTGTCCTGGCAGGCTTAGCAATAGTAAGTCACCCCACTCACCTTGGGAGGAACGTAATCAAGGCCTTTATTCACCTTCAGTCTACCTTAGCAGCCAATTGTGTGAGGAGCTCTGAGCTGGTTTCTCCAAGTTCAGACCACAAGGGTATTACAAGCCATTCTTCTGTCCTGTACCAATAATTTAGCAAAATTAACCACAATAACTAATCCAAATATTATTGCTCGTGAAACGTTTTCTGAATGTTGTATGGAAAAGCACATGAATCTGGCCTTTGGAGAGTTTGTAAGTAAACAAATTTTTTACTAACCAAACGTGGACTTTTTCTATACTGAGGGAAGAGGGGACTATTTTGGATTTCACAAGGAGATATTTTTAAAGGTCTAACAGCCTATATTTCTACTATTTGCTGCATGTTTTGTGATTTTAAATCTCTGCTGGGGTTCTCTCACCAAAGAGTACTTTCTCCAAACCTGATTCTTGGCACCCAGGAATCCTTCTTCCTATATATCTATTTTTTTTCCCCTTGCCAACCAACAGTTGTAAGCATGCACAATTGGTGACATTGTGCACCATCATTACTGATCAGAGGCACATCTGTTAAGGCATTAGCCTTGGCTTTCGATTTCCTGGCTTTGAAATAGCAAGAGAGATCCTTAACTGTTATCTTAAATCAGCAGGGTTTTTAAAACAATAACAATGATAAACACCACCATCATCATTGTGAATAATTTTGCAGTCTGTCAGTATCACTACTCTCACTTTGTTAACTGTACACTGTGTTCCGGGCAATCGATCTAACACAATACAGTGCCTACCGTTCAGAGGAACTGAAAACAAATGGAAAAACAAATGGGATTTCCTTTACTCTCCTCCCTAATTCATTTGCTTTAGTTAAAAGAAATGACATTAATGTGGCTTGTCAATTTAATCCCCCACTTTTAAAAATGAATGTACCTGCTCCACAAAGCCTGAACTTGGAAGTCAGAGAATTCAGCAGGCAATGTCCAAGAATTCCAGCTTATGCTTGCTGGCACTATGCTACGTCAGCTGTGTAGTACTGGTTGTTATACTGCCTTGTTATCAGATTGGGTGTTAATAGCAGAGGAAGGTTCCAGGCCATTATTTACCAGACACTCAGGCAAGCAAGAAAAATACTCCTGTAAGTAAATTTCAGATCATTGTTATTCTTGGGGCTTTGAGACAGGAACGTGGTGATTGATAAATTAATAGTGAGGTCTATCTTTAGCCATTCTGCAAAATCCACTTTCTCTGCCAGCCCAGCAATCTCCAGCCAGATAGCAGTGCACATGTTAATGCTGCTCATTTCTCATAATTACGCATACATAACATTTTCTTCTTTCATGGTTTAAAGTGCCACGGCAAAGAGGATTAATGACAAACTGGCTTGGGAGTGGAGGGAGGCTTTGGCAGTAAGTAATTATACAAATGCAGTTGTGAAGCTTTTAAAGGCAATCATTGTGTAATATTGGCTTGTATGTTGCATGAGAAAAAAGCAAGAATTATTGTCACTGTATTAACTTCAATCCCTCTGGCCATGTAACCTAGATGGTGAGGCTATATATTGATCATTTGCAGAGCAGGTAATTGTCTACTCGTCCAACTAATTTCTCGTTCTCACAGAACACTGATGTGCGAAGGGGGTGGGAGAAAGAGAAAGGAGCGGGGAGAGAATGCTGTGAATATTGGTTTCTTTGCTTAGTTTAACTGTGCTGTAGCCTGAATCTCTAGTCTAGTGGGGCTAGTCTGAATAGGGCAGTTGAACACCTGATCTCCATGTACTTTGACACTTCATTGAACTGAATACCAAGCTATTAGAATGAGTCTTGAGTTCAGACAACATTAATTGACAAGAATGTAAGTCTTTCAAAGCGTTCCTGATTAAAATACAATACATGACCCAGGTAGTTCATAACGCTGTGTGTTCACTTCATCAGCAATACCATGGCCTGTTAAATAAGTAAGGCTGCATACACACTAACCTGTTTGTAGCAGGAAAATGTAGTTTTTCTTAATCTGGAATCGTTCATCCTCATCCTCAATGTGCTGCTTTCAATCTAGATTTAGTCTAAATTCTGCCATCCACAAGGGTTTGTGTGGTTACTTGATATACATTTGAAAACCATCTCCTTGATTGAGTTTTCTGTGCCTTTCCCTCCATGTCTATGCCCCAGGTGAACGAAGAAGGAAGTTGTGATTTCAATATTGGTATACACACAATGTCATTGGTCAGGTGTGAATATAGGGTATTCCCTCCTCCCCACCCCAATTTCTGGGACCAACTACATTTGTTCTCAAAGGAGCACATTGTGGAGTAATGCGGAATCCATTTGGACAGCAACTGGTGGCAGGAACAGGTCAGAAATAATTCACACAGCTTCAGTGAAGTTAACTCTATTCAAATAAACAAGGCAGCTCAGGAGACCAGGCCTAGAGAGTACAGCCACGCTTTCTGGTAGAACTTGACTCTGTTGCAGGGACTGAGGATGAGCTTGGCAGAGTGAAAGCCTCATCAGGTGTTTGTGATAGAGGCATACAGGACCCCCAGGATAGGTTGTGGGGGAAAGAAACCCTGCACACTGGGCATCAGTCTTTCACCAACACCACAAACAACAACAAAAACACCCCACCCTTATAAAAAAGTAGTTTACCTTGTATTTCAAATAATATTTGTGCTAACAGGCTGACTTTACAAAGAACAGAATACATTGCATTGTATGTACTTTTTGTAATCTGTTTAGAAGATATTTAATCTGCTACTTGGACTAGAAGAATGAGTCTTGACAAACTAATCTGGTTTTTCCTACTCTGACCTAAATTGGACACATTGCTAGGAAACAGAACAGGAGTAAAAGAAACCCTATTTACATTCATTTTGCATAAGCACAGCTTGCTTAGAGGATCGTGTTGTGCTAGAGAACAGTGACATGAAGGCATATGGGGAAATGATTAAAAAGGTCACACAGGCTATTTTTCTATTTCTATGGCTTCTCTTCTGTAGACAATTTCCCAGTGACATGATGATTGTTGCAGCTCTGTGGCTTCGGCTGTAGCACTCTGAACTGACAGCTTAGTTTTGCACCAAAAGGAACGCTTATTATTTTATTTTATTTTTCCAAATTAACATTTCACAATTCACCAGAGATAGTTCTCGGAGAAGCCTTTCCTTTAATTAGTAAGAAACAGATCACCTAGGAGGCGTTTTAATGCCCAATTTGGGAATGAAATGACAGATTTTGAACACATTTTTGAGGTTTCATACTGCTTCCCACCTTCTCTCTTACTTTCTTTAACTTTACCAAGCGATACAATGCTCAACATTGTGTAAAACAGGGGAGCCTTGTGTTGGACTCTACCGCCCATCATGTGCAGCAGGCATGGCCAATGGTTGAGTCTGAAAACACCTGGAGGTCCATATACGTTCCTTCCCTGATCACTGGAAGAATCTTACTGTTATTATGTGAACAGCATTTCTTGTTGGAAGTGTTGGGATACAATTCAGCTTGTATTAAGGTTGGTGGGTTTGCACAGGGAGAGAGTAGACAGAAAGGAAAACATCTAAGCTTCCTAAACTGTCTCCCTGTCCTTTGCCTGTGTGGACCTTCATTCTAATGTATGACTGATGCTATTAGGCTTGCTGATCTAACTGTCTGCCTCCCCCTCTTCACACCCTTGCTTCTGAACCACAGAGAAGATAGGGGACACCTCTCTCTTGTTTTCCTCTCCTGCAGAGATCAAAGAGAGCAAGCATGGCTCATTTGGGTCTCCAGCCTAGTTAGGTAGAATAGGAACTCTTTGCTTTACAATATGTACCTCCTATAAGAAAACTTGGCTTTATAATTTTCACATCCAAAGTTGTGGCCATTGTTGTTTGCGATCTCACAATTGCTAAGCAAGTTAAACGACTTGGGGGGAAATTATAGTGAAATTCATACTTGTTTCCCTTAAGAAAGGTGAAGCTTTTCAGCAAGACATCCCATGTACTCAAAAGAAGAGGGCTTGATTTATGGAACTAAGAACAATCAGTGAATGTTAACAATGTAAATCATATCATAGTTGCAGCTACTGTTTCAGAAATTCCTGTATTTATTGATTGCTGTGGAATAGCATATAGTGTACCACTGAGGATCAGAGTTCTATTGTTCTGAGACAAGCACATACTGCCTGGACTAGGGTAATTCCTACAGAGCTTTTGTTCTATGAAAAGTATTATGCAGATTGCAAAATTTGTACTACTTTGAAATGGAAAGAAGGCAATTACAGTCTCTTAATATTCCTGTACTCGAGAATTGGGAGCTCTTATTCAACACCTTAGCCAACAACCAACACTTGGGGGATTTAAGTTGCAACTCTTCCTCTTCAGTAGCTGAAGAATAAGACCTTTCATTTCTTCTTGCTTGACTTGTTAGTTTTCTTCATTGTTGCTTTTTGTATTATGAATATTATATTTTCCTTTCAGAAAATCTTTCTGGATTTGTCAAGATTCTTGTTGATTATATTTCTACTCTTTGAAAAAAGAGGAATGTAATGTATGGGTAGATAATAAGCTTGTTTGTTGAGCTCTCTCTCTCTCACACACACACACACACACACATACACATACACATACATTCACTCTGCAGGCCATGGTTCTTATAAATTTGGTATTAGGCATTCTCTCTAATGTTATAAAGAAAGCTTATATTAACAACATCGCCTAGATGATGATGTTGGTGGCCCTGCATGTACACATCAAACAGCCTCAACTTCCTGAAGCCCAGGTTAACTGCAACAATGCTACTAGACACAATGTTGTGTGCACCCTCTGAATATAGCAACCTTCTTTATATTCATGTTATTTTTATAGCTGAGAGTTTCAATGCCGACATTTTACTGGTTTAAGTAATGTAAGCACCACACATGGTCATGCTTTCGTTTGCTACAATAATTTGAAAGCATGCATAAATAAATGATAGCATGCAGTCAACTAAAAAGAGTAATCTGTTGCCCTTTAATTGCCAGAGTGATGTGTGGAACTGCATGCCAATGTGACTTTGTCATTCTCCAGTTTCCCTTCCTCTATGGCCATGTACACAAAGTTGTGACAGAAAATAAAATATTACAGGTTTATTGTCATGCTCTTGCTCCAGGCTCAAGCTATACTCTATGGTAATTCTTAAGCCATAATGCTGAAATATGTACCTTCGATACACCTGGGCCACTTCAGCCCTTCAGTAAAAGCTGGAATAATGTTGAAGAGAGAAAGAAAAAATGGTGCAAACATTTTTCCTCTTATCCGCCGTATTTGGGTGCTGATAGCTTCACAAAGCATTCTGTTGTAGGAATCATTTCCCACCAAATAAAAAGAATGTTCCCATCCTGCTTGCAATTGTACATATTTGTGGCTTATTAAAATGGAATATACAGATGCAAATTTTATTCTTCCCAGTTGGCAGGACAACATGCATAATGCATTATCAGTTCAACACCCAATTAATGCCATCATTTATAACTCATTGGAAAGAGACAATGCTAACAAGTTATTAAGCTTTGAACCAACAATAAATTGCCTAAGGTATAACTGAAAATGAAATAAATGCATCAAAAATACTAACTAGCTATCTGTAAATAAGCATTGTATCAAATACAATGGCTTTGAAATGGAAAAGAGTCTGCCTGGCCAAGCATGGCACAGTCTGGAAGAAAACAACTGCCTCACCGGTAAAGATTGCTTGTGCCGGGAGACCAAGAGGCTAAGCTTAGTTCCAGTAATTTGTTAATGAAACTACATTTGGATTAAAAGTACCTGCTGGAAACAGATCCTGGTTTTGTCCAATGCAAAGTGAAAACGAACAAATACACTCATTCTGTGTAGCAAGGTATGCTTCCACACCTTTGGGCAGTTGACACAATAACAACTATGTGCAAGGTGCTGATTGGCTGCGAAAGATGCTTGGCACTTCCAATGTGGCTGGAGAGAGTGCAAAGTTTCAGAACCACAGCAAGCCAGGTGACACAGTTATTAGGCATCCACAGGAGCAGTACTGCAGATACAATATGACAACTCAGAGGGCACCATCTAGGTCCATGTCTAGACAATTGTCAGACTAATGGGTACGATGTTTTCATGATGCTTTACTTTGAATATGGGCATGATGCATTTGAGGTACAGTGGTACCTCAGGTTCAGTACTTAATTCGTTCCGGAGGTCCGTTCTTAACCTGAAACTGTTCTTAACCTGAAGCACCACTTTAGCTAATGGGGCCTCCTGCTGCCACCGTACCACCAGAGCATGATTTCTGTTCTCATCCTAAAGCAAAGTTCTTAACCTGAAGCACTATTTCTGGGTGAGGGGAGTCTGTAACCTGAAGCGTATGTAACCTGAAGCGTATGTAACCTGAGGTACCACTGTATTCAAAAACTCGCTGCATATCAAACACATCTAGACAGATGGTGTTGAGTATCCTTCTTAGCCAAATGTGCCCTACTTTCCCCTTTTCTGTTGCTCCAGAATTAATGGCTGGTCTTTGCCATCTAACTTGTGTCTGGCTGCACGGAAGGTGGGGACAAATGGCTTTTCAAGGCACATGTTTTTATAATCTAGATTTGCAAGCTTCTTGGTGAGGGCTTGTGCCAAAGTTGAAAAAGTCTTTGTCTTCAATGACATTTGCTAAAAGATTACAGTGTTAACTCTTATCTTTTCAGCTAACTGACCCAATCTATTTTTCCTTTTTTAATTTCTATTTTACTGCAACTATTACTATTTTATCAGTTACAGTTTTTCATATGTAAACAGCATTGTGGCATGCACTGTGTTCTTTTTCGTAACCAACCCTGTGTGGTGGGATTGTTCCCATTTAATAGCTGAGTAGCTGAGGCTGCGAGAGGCTGGTTCAGTGATAGGATTGCTTGAGGATTTTAAATAATAATAATACCTTTATTGTTATTGTACAACCTGTGTACAATGAAATTAAACGAGCCTCCCTCCCCACCCCAAACACTCAATCTCTTATCGAACAACACACCACCTCGCAAGTCAAAATATGTTATTTTCCGTTCAACAGCCTAACAGCCCACGGATAGAAGCTATTTTTTAGCCTGTTGGTACGGCTGATTATACTTCTATATCTCCTGCCTGAGGGTAGAAGATTAAAGAGGTGATGGCCGGGGTGTGAGTCATCTCTGAGAATTTTCCTCACTCTCCTAAGTCAACAATCCCTTGCGATGTTATCTAGCGGACTCAAGGGACAGCCCATGATATCATGCGCTGTATTCACCACCCTCTGCAGAGACTTGGTCTGCAACTGGTGTGTTTTGTGCTTCCTAGACTAGGGTGTGGATCAGAATTCAGGTTTTGGCCTTTCCCTGAATTTTGTAATCCAGCTCTCGGCTAAAGAAAGGATACCAGAATGCCATTAAAAATGTGCATTTGAGGTTAAAATGTATACATTCCATTTATCAAGGAGAAAATACCTTGTTTAGAGTCAAAGGCATGCAAAATAGCATTTTGTGATGAAAAATGTACAAAAATAATGCCAATTTTCATTCAGCTTTAAAAATCCACAGGCTGATGAAGAAACAGGATGGCGTGGGTGAACAGGATGAATGAACACCTGTGAAACTGACATGAATTAGGGATAGATTGATTTGTCCATCCATCCTCAGTGAAGGCCACTTGACAGTCTAATGCAGAGGTGGAACTGATGCTAGATCTCTTAGATCCAAGTTCAACTCTGTACCCATTGAAGTACACCAAGTTTTATTTTGTGTTCCTCCCACCATTTCTTTTCCTGAATAAATTTGCATTCCGTGTGGGATACTACTGAAAGCCGCAGTGCAACATTTCCAAAGAATGTGCATGAATATGCAATCCAAAAGGCCAGGTGTTCTTTTAATTGCCTCATTATTCTTGTAAAATGGAAGTCTCTTTTAAAACTTAATTTGATACATACCAAGCCAATGGATGTGCAAAAATCTGGCCTGTAGTTGGCTGCAGTTTAACAGTTGGGTTCAAATGTCCAATCAGTGTTTGTGTAACACATTCGACTCTGTTACAGTCTCTGAGCTGATAAACCTGTTATCATTTTGATCTTCTCTGCATTCAGGGAGAGTTTTCCAATCTCTTCAGATCTATTCAGTGCTTAAGAATGAGAGTTTCCCTGAGACCATCTGTTTGCTTGTTTGCCAAAGCATTCCAAATTCCTTGGCAAAATCCCTGGAATAACAACTGCTAATATGCTTCTGTAGTGGTCCCAACAACATAAATGTGGCCCAAATCTAATTTTCATCCTTAATCTGATTACGATAGGTCCATCCACTGAATTATAATTCTTAATGTCAAAAACAGGGGGTAGCAAGAGTTAGGGGTAGGTGAGAAGTTTAATTGACAGCACATTTAAAGGTGAACTTGCCTAATCTACAAACCAAAACACTGCCTTCCTTTGAAATTCCCACCTCAAACAATTTTGCAGTGTCGTTTTAAGACATGTAATGTGTACAAAGATGCATATCCTTGGGTGAAGTGTGCATATATTAGAGAAAATGAACAAAGCAACAACAACAACAACAACAACAACAACAACAACAACAACAACAACAACTTATTTATACCCCACCCATCTGGCTAGGTATCCCCAGCCACTCTGGGTGGCTTCCAACAGGATGTTAAAAACACAATAAAACACCATACATTAAGAACTTCCCTAAAAAGGGCTGCCTTCAGATGTCTTCTAAAAGTCAGATGGTTGTTTATTTCCTTGACATCTGGTGGGAGGGCGTTCCACAGGGTGGGCACCACTACTGAGAAGACCCTTTGTGTATGGGGGAATTGCTTTTCAATGATGTGTATTACATTAAAAAATTGCATACAAAATCTATATATTATATTTGGGGAAATTCTCAATAACATGCTGGTGAAATTTCACAAGAAGTTTATTCCCCCCTCCAAACACGTGGACATATGTAGAACTCAATTCAAGGTCAGAAAAATGAGAAATTGGAACCAGTAGATTCACCTATCCCTAGCAAGAACAGGTGAATCCAAGTAACATGAATCCAACAAAGAAAAAGAAGAAACTTAACACAGCTTTCCACTTTCCAAACTGTGGGAAGGAATCTCCAGAGGCTTAGCCATTAAATGGTCATGCTGAGCAAGCTCATCAACCAGCCATCACTTTCCTCTAACATGCTATCAAGGATGCAAAAATGGTCCTTTCTTCACTTGACGCCACACAATAATCGTCCTGTTAGAATTGGCATGCTAAATCAAATAGGAGAGATATGACCACATGCATTGCATTTAGTTGCCATCTATGGGACTTATGAGTCATGCCCATTAATTCCAATGGGTCTACTCTGGGTATTAGTAAGTTGGCTACAACCCTATATTTTAAAGCTGTATTCAATGGAATCTTATTTTTGTTTTATAGGAACTTAATGTATAACAGAGGTGAATGAAGAAAGGCATGCAGGAAGCAAACAGAGGAATAATTATATCTTTGAACGGATGCCTAATGAATTTAGCAGTTGATTTAACTAGATTTTTTTTAAACCCAGTTTGTTAGGAAATGTGTTTCATGTTCAGAATAACTTGGAAAGAGGTAGCCGTGCTTGTCGTTTTTTCAGCAGACTGACAGTTTTGAGACATCTTTAAGAATATTTAGTGTAGTGTAACCTATTGTAAGCCAGAGCTTCCAATGTCATATAATGAAAAGGTCACAGTTGCTTAATAGATTTATATAACCCATAAATGCAGAGTGTGTTGGTGTGTGTGTTTACAAAGTGAGGCCAAAGGACCAAGCAATGTGAGGAAGTATTCTGTAGAACAAAAGTGAAAAGAAGATCCACACAAAGAAGTCGAAAATCCAGTTAGTGTTGGTGCAACCAGTTCCTGACTGGTAATGATGGCTTTAAAAAACAAGATGCATAGTGTACAACAAGACCTATACAGTGGTACCTCGGGTTACATACGCTTCAGGTTACAGACTCCGCTAACCCAGAAATATTACCTTGGGTTAAGAACTTTGCTTCAGGATGAGAACAGATATCATGCTCCGGCGGTGCAGCGGCAGCAGGAGGCCCCATTATCTAAAGTGGTGCTTCAGGTTAAGAACAGTTTCAGGTTAAGAACGGACCTCTGGAATGAATTAATTACTTAACCCGAGGTACCACTGTAGAGGGGAATTTCTAAAATGGAGCATTCTAAAATGAACTACCCATTCATGTTGTTGTTTAGTCATTTAGTCGTGTCCGACTCTTCGTGACCCCATGGACCAGAGCACGCCAGGCACTTCTGTCTTCCACTGCCTCCCGCAGTTTGGTCAAAATCATAGTTCCTGTTTAATGTGAAATTCCAATTTAGCATCTTCATGCAAAAGACTCTCTTTTCATTGAACTATGGAAAGTTTTCTGCTGTTACAGAATGCTTGTTGGTTTATGATGCCTCATTTTGCACTATTTTGTACAAACACGGGAACTAGCCTCTGCAACAAACCCAGTGCCAACTCTCATTTCTACTCAATCAATGCTATCACGGGACACAACAAATCAGTTGTACTAATGAGAGCTTATTTGCTGGTTCTTCTTCCATGATGTGTCTGCAGTGCCATTCTGCCATTTACATTGGCCAGACTTCATCTTGATGAATAGTTGCTGGACTTCATCTGCAAACCTGCCTCATTTAGATCTGTGCAATTTGTGATTCACCAACCAGTTATTATTATTATTTATTATTACTGACAACCCTTACTTTTGCAATACTAGAATCTCTCTGAATCTCTCTCTCAATCTCTCTCTCTCTCTCTCTCTCTCTCTCTGCTTTCTCTCCCTTCCCCCCTCTTGTGGGATTGGACCAAGGTTCACCTACCCCAGTATTCTTTGATAGAGTCCCATCAATAAGAGGATACTAACTAAATACTCCACCAAAATAAATTAATGATCTATCACAATCTACTTTCTGCCCAAAAATATATACCGTGAGGTCAAAGGGGCTCTAGACCTGTACAAACATAACAGTCCTCTTAGCAGAGGTCTAGCAGAATCTGTTCCCATTAATCACTACAACACAAATAATTCTACTTCAAAATTAACCTCTTAAAATCCAAATGATTCAATATGCTACTTATACAGGTTTGAAGGCTACAATTTGAGTGGGTTTCTAAAGGCAAAAGCAAAAAACCCAAACTCCAAGCCAATGTTAGCTTCTTCTACTTTCTGAAACCATCAATAGCACCAATTATTTTTTAGTAACTGCAAATCCTTGCCTCCAGTGCTAAAACAGCATTAGAAAGAACATACGTACCCACACGATTCTTGTTAAAATATGCTGGGAAAGGAAGATAAAAGTTATGTTTTGGCATGAAGCATTATGTAAAATAATTGTTATACAATATCTTGTTAGTTTCATTTTTATTTGAGCAGCCATCAATAGAGGACCAAAAAATAAATAAATTGTAGCTGAATTTGTTAAAGGAATTGACAAAACCACTGTAAGCAAACTTTAAAAATATATATATACACAGCCTTGAATGTTTTACAAAGCTGTCTATATAGAGTACTTTTTGCTTTGTTCAGAAACAGACCGCTAGAACTCTCTCTCTCTCTCTCTCTCTCTCTCTCTCTCTCTCTCTCTCTCTCTCTCTTCCACAAATCGTTAATGGCATACTACTTCAGTTAGTTGGAAACGAGATGAATTGCATACTCTATGAAATCAACTCACCCATCTACTGTTACCTTAAAATGCATTTAGACCCCTAAGAATCACTTGTATTGGGCTAATTGGTTTATATAGTACTGTGCTATACGGAAGAAAACATTTCTTAAGTAGTAGGAACATACTGGCCTCTAAGGCAACGTGCCAAGCGCCATATGCAATTCCTTAGGGAACTTGGATTCAGTAAACGGTGCTTTCATAAAAGGCCTATAAGAAGGTACAAACCGTGTGAACCAGGGAAAGACCATCTGTGCCATCACTTCTGCCACTACTGGTTTATCTCATCTGTTTACAAGATTCACTTCACACAATTTAGATACAAGTGTATCTCTTCATTTCACTCATGATTTGTTTGTGAACAGTTATCCATTTAGGATTCTATGATTTAAAAGGCGAGTGTCTAGATTTTGCTTCTTAAGGTCCTCCAAGTCCCAAGTTTTCTATCCCTGTCAGAGACCACCTTCACCAAGTTGGCCTCAGGTACTCTTCTCATTACTAGCCTATTTTCTGTAGCTCTTACTACCAGTGTTGGATTACCAAATAGGCAGAGTAGGCACTGGTCCGTGGACCCCACGCTTTTTAGGGGCCCCTCAACAATGGATCAAAATAATATTGATTTGATCTTCAAAGAAAATTACAATCAAGCTTTCTTAGTTCAGTATGAGCCCCCCCCCCCCAGATTTAGAATGCCTAGGAGTCTCCACAGGGTTTAATCCAGCACTGCTTACCACCTGCAGACCCTAACATTTTCTCTTGCATAGTGGTTTCCTTTCCTCACCTGTCTACTTCTCCCTTTCTCTTTCCTGGGCTTACTTTTCTATCCATATCAAACAACACTGTGGGTGAGCCCTATATGTAAAGAGTATATTAGATGTATATGTTAAAACTATATTGGATTAAATGAGTTCCAAGGCTGCCCTCCCATAACAAGATGGTAATCTCCTTTTTTTTGGAATCATAAACCTCCTTTGTTCCATTGCAAATTCTACCAGAGTTTGACAATGCAGCTATAGTTGTGTTGCAGCTTAGTTCTTTTCTCATATATGTTCTTGTGCTATGTCGATACATAATTTGACCCTGTGAGCCCATATATTCTAGTTTTATTTTAAAAATTCTGTAAATGAGGAATTTAGTTCACACACACCTGTTGTTATTACAGCTGGAATGCCATGAACATGGCTTCTGTGTTATATCCACTGAAGGAAATGTGGCATAACCTTTTCACTTTGAGAATAAATCTCTCTCTCTAACATGTCTTAATAGATGTGGAGTGTGATTCTCATCCTGTTTACTTAGACATAAATTCCACTCAGTTCACTGGAACTTATTCTATTGTTATGTAGCTCTGCCATAATAATTTCCTCTTTGATTATCTGTTAACAGGAGAGAGAAAAATGGAAGAAAATGCCGAAGAGTAGATTCTGCCTCCTACGTTAAACGGGGGGGGGGGGAGTCATTCCTCCTGGAGAATAATGATGACATGATGCTTCTGTCTACAAAATATTTGTGCTTCCTTGTAGTCTGTATAATTTAAAAAAACAACAACTTGTCGTAGAAATGGGGAGATAAAAGTTATAGACTGATAACCTCTAAATATATCCGACAATCCAGTTAGGGTTCTTTTGATAGATGACAAGGTCCTTGAATTCAGCGTGGGACTATTAGTCTGTAATATATTAGCTTTTTCCTAGTTGGTTCTTTCGCAATTGGGTGAGGTAAGGGAATCAATATTTATCATCTGCCACTTGAAATCTAATGTAGAACAGGATCAGATACAATAGTTCTTTTTAGACTCTATATACTTCTTAATAAGTGGAAACTCCAGTGAGAATGAAAGTAGTCTCCAGGGACTAAAGGAAGCAGAATAAGTCACTTCAAGCAACTGAGCCCAGTCAGTGAGTTTATTATCCTTAGTGCTTTGGGATTCAGCCATTCCTCGTTCCACAGGTTCATGCAAATATTTGCATTGATTGTCATTCCTATACATCCAGTGCTTGGAATGAACTAGTTTGGTTTAAAGCAATTCACTGATTTAGCTCAAAAATATCTAAACTACTCTTGAAAATAGTTCTCCCAAACTGCCAGGTGAACGGAACATGAATTAAGTTCATCTCAGTGTAAAACGTCTAACAATTTCTCATGCATCTTCAACTTCATTTTCTCTCTCTGCCTTGGGACTTTCAGCTTAAAGACCACAATGTATGAGGGAAATAAATCAAATCATTCACATTCCACTGTGTGGTTTGATAAATATCTCATAGAATCATGGAATTGGAAGGGACCCCTTTTTTCTTAGTCTTATGTATATTTTACACTTCAGCTTGTGACATTCTGAATGCCCTGCCTTGCTGCTGGTTACAGTATCAAGAAGGAGAAGGGAGGCTCAGTACGGTGTGGGCACGGCAGCAGGAAGACTGGATTGGCTCCACTGCTGCACCCACACCGCACAGAATTCCCAGCAGCCTCGCTCTCTCCTCCTTCACCAGCAGTGGCTCACAACATCAAAAAGCCAGCTAAGCAATGCCGCCCTGCCGGTAACACACTGCTGCTGTCTACCAATATCCCCACAGTCCCTCCTCAGGTCCAGGATCTGGTCCCAGCCAGGAGAAGAAAGAGGCCAGGGGGAAGACTACAGGAGTGCAAGCTGCAAGTGGGAAGATATGCTCAGCTCCGCCATCTTGTAGAGCCTGAGAATCACATCCTCCACTCCCTGCTTTATATGTGATGGGGGTAGCCCTTCATTGAATGCAGTGGGTCTGGCACCCATCATATCTAGTTTAATCCCAATGCTCACAGAAAGTATTTGTGAACGCAGGTTCCACTAACTTTGGTGGGGTTCTCTCATCCATAGCCAGGGTTGTGGTTTCAGCTTCTCTTTGACTAATACAACCCAACCAATGGAAATCATGTCACCAGACAGAAAACGGGGGCGGCGGAGAATGAACCACCCCTTTCTGAATATGTGTAAACAGAGATATTTGCACACCCTCCCTAAACATGGAGCACAGGGATGCCTTATATATAACTGCCTGTCCATTCTTCAGGATTGTTTTAGGCATCTTTGCTGCTTTTGCTTTGTCTGTTATTGCTCTGAGGGAAATGACTGCTGTTGCCTCATAATTAATTCCTAGGAGTCAACTAAAATTACACTGGTCTGAGGTAGCCAACTGCCCTCTCTTTATCATTGGAATGGAGGACTGAATAAGGACCCCAGAGGGAAATTTCTATTATCTTTATTATCTCAGGGAAACATCATTCACAGTTAATAAGTCTGTAAGTGATTCCAGGTGGGTTATTTACTGTTTAATAAATGCTTTCATTAGGGACATTCTATAAACCTTGCTTATTAGTACAGAATAATCCTTTGAAGAAAGGCTGGAAATCATTGCTGCTTCAAGTGAGAGAGAGGGAGAAAAAAATCTATTCTAGGCAAACTGAAGTCAAGGGCATCCCAGAATACTTCTCACTGCGACACAAGGGAAACACAGACAACTGTGTTTTCAAGGGATGAGTGGATTTCCTCTTCCCTGTCCCATAGTTTTGCTCTCCCCCTTGTTGGACTCTGCCAGCTCTCAGTGCTGGATTACCAAACAGGCAAGGTAGGCCCCACACAATGGATCAAAATAATATTGATTTGATCTTGCAAGAAGATTACAATAAAGCTTTCTTAGTTCGATGTGAGCCCCCCCCCCGAGATTTCAACTGCCTAGGCGCCTCCACAGAGTTTAATCTGGCACTGCCTGGTCTGATGTGGTAAGTCAAGATTTTCACATAGATGCCAGTTCAGACAAGCAAATACCCCACATGTGATTTTACGATCTCAGAAATAAAGCTATGAGTGGTTCCTGAGAAGGAAGCCTAAGCTACACATGTAGGGAAGATGTGTGGGTACTGTTGACCTGCAACTTCCTGGTAAACATAGCAGTAAAATAAAGACCCCCAAGATAACATGTCATTATTGAGGCCTCGGCCTGTCAATTTACCAGATCTTTATGGAAACTAATAGCTAAATCATGCCTTCACTGCCATTTGTTGCACAACATACCCCATCTCCCACAATAGCTAATTTGGCTTCCCATACTCTCTCTCTCCATTTCTGAAGGGATCTTAAGATACTGAGAATTCATCTCAACATCCCTATAGTCAGTCTTCTGGCAAGCAGCAAAGCTCGTTATCAATTAAAAATCACAGAGTGCCTGTCTTGAAATGAGACTGTACAAACTTGATTGAGAATATGACTGGTTCCTGAACTCACCCAAGGAAATAAAGGAAATAAATTCACTCTTAAAAAATTGTAACTCTACGGCTGTGCTGGGTGTCCACATCAGCTCCCTGTGGATTCAATAAGAACTGCAAAAGCTAGTTCCCTCCCGCTCTCTCAATCAGACCTAGGGGTTATATAGCTGTGCTGACAAGGGCCATTTTCTTTAAGCAGAGTAAACAAGCAACACATAAATCTGAAAATTATATTTGCTGTGGGAGGTATTGGGAGTACACCTACTCAGACCTTTAAGCGCTGGTTTATAAAATATAAATGCTGTGTATTAATAGCAGGGACTGCTTTGAAATGTTAAACATCAAGAAACAGTAAGTTTGACAAATGGTGCTGGCTTGTTAGGATGGGGGTTCATTATTAATCTGACCACGGTTTTATGAGTGTGTGGGATTTTGTATCATTTGTACAAATTCTTAAAGGGTTATAAAAGGAAAGTATTAAATGCTTACTTTTATGTCTAAAAATCTCTCTGGTGATTAAAATGAAAGGCATGAAACCATGCAGCATGATAAATCTTCTCTATTTCATTTATGTTTCATTTTATGTCGCACGGCTTATCAGCAATATTTAAACAGCTAGATGCCTAGTACCACAGTTCACTTTGATTATTAGTTTAATAATAATAATAATAATAATAATAATAATAATAATAATAATAATTTATTATTTATACCCCACCCATCTGGCAGAGTTTCCCCAGCCACTCTGGGCGGCTCCCAATCAGTGTTAAAAACAGTACAGCGTTACATATTAAAAACTTCCCTGAACAGGGCTGCCTTAAGATGTCTTCTGAATGTCAAGTAATTATTTATCTCTTTGACATCTGATGGGAGGGCATTCCACAGGGCAGGCGCCACTACCGAGAAGGCCCTCTGTCTGGTTCCCTGTAGCCTCACTTCTCGCAATGAGGGAACCGCAAGAAGGCCCTCAGCGCTGGATCTCAGTGTCCGGGCTGAACAATGGGGGTGGAGACGCTCCTTCAGGTATACAGGACCGAGGCCGTTTAGGGCTTTAAAGGTCAGCACCAACACTTTGAATCGTGCTCGGAAACATACTGGGAGCCAATGCAGATCTCTCAGAACTGGTGTTATGTGGTCCCGGCGGCCACTCCCAGTCACCAGTCTAGCTGCCACATTCTGGATTAATTGCAGTTTCCGGGTCACCTTCAAAGGTAGCCCCACGTAGAGCGCGTTGCAGTAGTCCAAGCGTGAGATAACTAGAGCATGCACCACTCTAGCGAGACAGTTCGTGGGCAGGTAGGGTCTTAGCCTGCGTACCAGGTGGAGCTGGTAGACAGCTGCCCTGGACACAGAGTTAACCTGCGCCTCCATGGACAGCTGTGAGTCCAAAATGACTCCCAGGCTGCGCACCTGGTCCTTCAGGGGCACAGTTACCCCATTCAAGACCAGGGAATCCCCCACACCAACCCGCTGCCTGTCCCCCAAAAACAGTACTTCTGTCTTGTCAGGATTCAACCTTAATCTGTTAGCCACCATCCATCCTCCAACCGCCTCCAGGCACTCACACAGGACCTTCACCGCCTTCACTGGTTCTGATTTAAAGGAGAGGTAGAGCTGGGTATCAAAACCAAGCAATATTTAATGTGTGCTTTGGGGGAGGGGGAGCAGATCGTAAAAATGAGACACTGACCTCTGCAGAGCAGGGATGAGGAACCAGTGGCAACTACAGAGGTTGCTGGACTCCAACTCCCATCATTCTTGCTTGCTGGGGCTTATGGGAATTGCAGTCTAAGAACATCAGCAAGGCCAGAGGTTCGCCACCTCTGCTGTAGAGCCACCTAGCTAGCTCTGATGTCTCAGATTGATTCATATTAATATAGTCTCACCAACAACAGCTATTAAAAGAGGACCATGATCAGTTGTTGTCCGATTCTAAAGCCACTTGCTGAAGCCTATCAGGTGCAGAAGGTTGTACATCATGGTTCCCACCCACCAACTACCACATCATTGTCTTGTTCACAGGCTGTGATGGTTCTTGTGGGAACGGGGCTACAAACAGGGGCAACACATGGTGTGAGCTTTCCAATGTTGGTAATCGTTCTTCAGCTTCAATATGTTTCCCAACATGCTGCAGCGCAACTGCATTGCCCCTACTCAGATTGTTTTTTCAAGACTATGTCCAAGGGGTGTGATTGGTGTTGCTGCCAGGACCACAAAACCATCAGCAAATAAAGGAGACTGGTTGGGGGGGGACCCCTTTCCAAAACTGCTACCTTCAAGCCAAAAAAGTACTGAAGACATTGACTGGCCGTATCACAGCTGAAAAGCCTGTGTGTGCAGCTTGTCTTCAGAGATGGTTACCCTTTCACTAACCCCTGGTTCACTACTGCTTACCAGGAGCGAAAAAGGCGAGACCGCCAGGAGGTTGGGACGGTGCAAACACAATGGCAGGAATGCTGGATTGGCTCCACTGCTGCATTTGCACTGCACCAATCACCCTGCCTCCTCGCCTCTCCCACCGCCTCAGTAAGCAACTGCAACCCACCTGTCAAAAAGCTAACATTGCAGCTGTACCCAGTCTGGAAAACCATTTCTGCCCCTGTTATTTCTGCCTCTCAAAAAAACAATATGTTTGTTTGCTGCTTCTACAGAAGGTAGACAGCGTCGTGCTTCTGAGCCACTGTAATGGTCTTGTGTTTGTATGCAAAGTTAGTTTGCTTGTGATGGCAGCCCAACGCTATGACTCATTTATTATTACGTTTTTATCCCATCTTTCCTCCAGGTACCACAAAGTGGCATCCATGGTTCTCCACACACACACACCCTGGCACCACCACCATTGTATCCTTGCTGCAACTCAAGCTGAGAGGGAATGACTGGCCCAAAGTCACCCTTGAACCCTTGTCCTCCATGTCCTAGTCTGGCACTCTAACCATACTGGTTCATGATATTGTACAGATGGTAAAACCTACACACCTATTTGTCAACACAATTGCACAAAATCAGAGGTCTCGGCCTTCAAATGAGCCTGCAACCCTCTGCCTGCAAATACAAGCAAAGAGTAATTCATCTAGGGAGACCCACCCCACATGTACAAAATAACATGCAAATAGATTGGCTTCCACCATTGGAATAAATGAAAAAGATATTTCACATAGGGGAGCTTTGTGTGCCATGAAAACTCTGCTTTAATGGACAACAAACTGCACGTTGTTCAATTGTTTGTTGCTTGCATTTTCAGCTTTCTTTTAAAACAATAATTTTAAGTCACAAAAATAGATTGATAGATCACTGCAGTCCTTGCTTATTTCATGATTCTCAACATCGCTGAGGTAGGAACCCTCTCATCCTACATCCTACTAAAGTCTCTGAGACCTACACAGTTTCCTCTAATAGTCAGAACCAGCACTGGTTGCCAGGCTACGACATTGCGCAAGTACTGTTTGAGCTGCAGCAGATGAAGCAAATCTTAAAGACAAAACTGGGAAAAGCAAGGAAATATTAAATTGTCTGACTAAATTGTTGCTTTGCTTATACAGAATTGTGAAGGAAACATTTTGGTGAATAATGAATCCCTTGCTTTCTGCATTTGACAGGTGAATCTGTTCTACAGCTAAGAGGATGCATCTCTGTCAAAGACAAAGAATTTGAAACTAATACCACATACATCTCAATTTTTTATTTGAACAACTGAATATATGAATGTTTTAGTTTACTACTTTTATGACCTTGCTTGAAATGTCAAGCTGGAGGTCTCTTTTCTACGAGCTACAATTCTCATGTGTTTTCTGGAAGCAGAAACAACTGAATCACATACACGCTACTGTAAACATACTGTAAACAAACAGTCATGGTGGGTGCCATTGTCGTGTAGCTAGCTGCAAAACACTTCCTCCCATATAATTTTATTGATCAGCGGTGATATCAGACTATGCAAATTCACATTTTACGTCTTCTTATACCAAGCAGTGCTTGTGTATGCCTCCAAGAGAAAAGCAAAAAATCAGGGGCATGTTAAAAATGGACATACTGATGCAGTGATGTGTTGCATGTAGGAATCAAGCCTAGTCAGAGGAATTGGCCACTCTCCAGGCACCCGGCTTGAGTTCCTTGTTGACCTCCCCGTCTGCGACTCCTGGCAAGATCAGGTGAGATCTCAATCGGCGATCCTCCTCTAACGTAAGAAGAACACACCACTCCTCCCCTCTTCCCTGCCATCCACAGGGAGGGGAAAGAGACAGACAGAAATGTATTTACATGCCTTTATTTCTGTCTTTCCAGCAGTACAGAGAAACGTGTCTGCACTCTCTTAACACCAACAGCAGAGAGAGAAAAAACTCCTCCCCTGTACTTCCAGTACAGGTCAGATGACACTCTGAGCTAACATCCGGTGCTCAGTACAGTGAATAGACTGTTCCTTTGTTCCCACGGTACAGTCCCAAGCATCAACATCCTGTTTGGCTTTCCAGCCATCTGGAGCTCGCTGCTGCATTGCTCCTTTTTCGTAACATCCTCCCCCAAAAGAATCAATGCGTGTTGCGGCGAGCAAAGCGTGATCCAGAGAAGAAAACAAACAGTTGTTATACACATAACACTCCCCTGTTGTTACAGTTCCACCCTTGGAACTCCTCGCCACTGGTTTCCCCAGTGTACCTCTCTGGTTGTCTGGCTTCCAAGGAATGAGTGCATCTGCATTACCTTGGCTAGCAACTCTCTGTTGTGTCTTTGTCTCTGACTTAGACACAGCTCCAACCTGTCCTCGGTTGTGTACAACAGCAACACATGCAACAGCTAAGTTAGCAAACTCTTTTGAGTACCTCTTGGGTGGTACACCCTTTGTAACTCTCTCAGACCTTCGTATGAGGTGCTGATCTTCTCTGCTCACTGGTGTAGCCTCTGGACTCTGTTGAGAACCAGTACCAATGGTAAACAGTGGTTCATCCTTCACCTGTGAAGGTCTATCTATTGTGTGAGATTTCCTCTCAATGACTGTGTCAACTGAGCTCTTTGAGCTATCACTGTCATCACTCTCAGTACCAGTAAAATCATCATCATCATCTGAATTTTCCTCTGTGGGAAATGTGTGTACTATCACTCTCTCCTGTTCAGGAGCACTCTCTAGAAAATTTGTGAGAATCACCTGACCAGATTCAGACAAAATTACTCTGTAGAGACCCTTTTCATATCCCACAAAAATGCCTCTGGCATTCTTTACTCCACCTGGAGCTTCTGTCCTCACATGAGACCCAAAAACCTTGAAATGGGCAACAGAAGGTTTTCTATGGAACAGTTTCTCAAGAGGAGAACTTCCCAACTCTTTTGAAACCTTTCTCAACCACGTATAACAATACGACATTAGCGACTCCGCCCAGTACTCATGTGGCAGATGTGAACTAAGCAATTGCGCATTCATCCCCTTTTGCAATTCTTTGTTCACCCGTACACAGACATCCCTGTTCCACGCTTCCGCTGAAACAGCAACCTCGTGTCTTATCCCTTTCTTCTGCAGGAACTCCTGAAAATCATGTAAAAGAAAAATTTGCTTCTCATCTGTGAAAAGACAATCAATGTTAGCATCATGCATATTTTTAACCTTGTCACAAAACTCCTGAAACCTTTCTAAGGCTTCTTGTGGTTTCTCTAACACATAAATCCAGACAAAATTAGAGAAATGATCCACACACACAAGATAAAATCTTGCATTGCCTCTAGATGGTGCTAGAGGACCAATCACATCAGCATACATCCGCTGAAATGCTCTGTCAACCCTGGTCACCTTCTTGGTGTCTGTTTTGGTCACACCTGCGAGAGAAATCAAGTTAGACTCAGATGAATTACATTCCATGTAATCACTTTGTTCATAAGTCAACAAATACAGTCCATCTTTCTCTCTGGCAGAAAGATACAACTCTCCATCTTTGAAGATCTTGCAGCTCTCAGCATCATAGGACAGTTTCAGTCCTTTCTTTGCCATCTGCGAAACACTCAGCAGATTGAACTTCAATTCAGGAACCAAGTAAACATTGTTTATAGTCAAGTTCAGACTCTCAAGATACACAGTCCCTATCCCAGTCGCTTCCAGCTCCTGACTGTTGGCCTGTTTCACAGCAAAGCTTTGCTTCTTAAACGTTGAAAACAGTTCTCTGTGTGGGGACATATGAACCGTGCAACCCGTGTCGATTACAAACGTGTTCTCAACATCTGGCGTGGTTCCTTTCGACATCAAAGCCTTTGCAGGTTTCACCGTAGACTTGGTATGACTTTTGCCTGATGCCTCAGGCTTTGCTGAGCGGCCCTTAGCTCTTTTTGGCTGGCGTGGCTTCTTACAGTTCCGCTGAAGATGCCCAGCCTGTCCACAATTGTAACATCGGACAACGTTCAAAGCTACAGCATTCTCTCCAGTAGCAACATCAGTGGGGGAATTAGAACTCCGTTCCTCCCTCCCCCTGTCCTTTACTTCCAGTGCAGCAAGCCGATCGTGTTCATTCAGAACCACGGCACACACTCTCTCCGCGGTCAAATCCTGGGCCGGTAGAGAACCAAGCTGACTGGCAACCGTTTTGTAAGTCCGATTTAGGCTGTTTATCATCATGAAGCAAAACACTTCCTCCTGTAGACGGAAATTGCGTTCCACCATCTGTTGGCGCAGATATTTCATCTCCATCAGGTGCGCTTGAACATCTCCATCAGGCGCAAGCCTCAGATTGGTCAGCTTCTCAAAATACAGCAACGCTGAAGAACCAGCATCCCTCTGATGTGTTCTACGCAGCGTCTCCCAAATCTCTCGCGCATACTCTAAATTCTGAATATGCACCAATAGGCAATCTGAGACACACAGAATTATAGCCGTCCTGGCCTTTACATTCTGTGATTCCCAACCTCGCGTTGGTGCTGCAGGGATGGGGTTCTCAATCACCTCAAAGATCCTCTGATTCTGCAGCAGGGCCTTCATCTTTACAGACCAAGATGAATAATTGTCATTAGTCAGGGGAGGTGGATAAGGTAAACCTCCCCCCTTCTTGGCATCCATTTTGAATCCAAGTCTCAGCTCTCACTTTCGAGCCTGTAAAATCCAAAAGTCTTTTCTGGGTTGTTTACTGCCTACTCTGGCAGGCAAACTGCAAGCTGTCTCAAAGTCCTTGCACAGCAGCGAAGATAGCCAAAACAACTTTCACTTCCCAGGCTCTCACTGAGCCAGCCCCTTTGTCAGTAACTTTCCACTTTACTGACGGTCGTTGCCTAGCAACTGTGCATACCTTTCTTCGAACAGGAAATCTTATCAACCACAAGAATTCCTGGTATGCAAGCCTTTGCTTTCAGAGCTGTTTTTCCAAACGCAGCTCCCGTGAACCAGAAAATGAATCAATCTGCGTTCACACTTTTAGCCCGAAATTCAGCATACCTTTTGGGGCTCTGTTGCTTGGAAAACACCTCCTCTCGGTGTCCAGCCGTCTGTTCAGCTTCTGGCTGCACGCAGACGTTATCTTATTTTCTTTGGTGCAGAGGATGACAAACGATCCATCAACCTCTCATGCTGATTCCCATGGATCAGTAACCATCGGCGCATGCTACCAGATGTAGGCATAGGCACAATGAGGCATGCAGGCATTCGCCTTATTGTGTAGAGTAGTTTGCCTGTTAAGATCCCAAGACCTCCCCCAATAAATAAAGACACAATTGACACAGAATTTAGTTTGTTATTGGCATAATTTTGGCGACAGCTTTATTGATTACAGATTGTGAGTGGTTTGCTTAGGCATTGGCTCCTGACTAGCTGCACCTGACCTCAGCAGGGCAGCACTGACGCCTGGACTCCGGCAGACGTCAGTAAGGGAAGACATCCTAGGGGGGCATTGGACCAGGTTCAGACTCAAGCTCATATTGTCAGTACAGGTAAACATCATGGGGCAGCAATAGTCCAGGATCAGACTCAAGCTAACCCCAAATGCTCCCAGGGGCTCTGGCGTGGCCTTAACCCCTGGAAGGGGATCGGACAAAAGCAAGGCGAGCCCCTGAATTCCTTTAATGGAAAACCCTAGCATTGGAAGGGCGGGCACAGCCTATCCACATCCCCTCCACCACCATTGAACCAATGCCTAACCGCCAAAACTTACAAAGATGTGACGATTTGCAACGTGGCAGGCGAAACCCAAGTGGCACCAGCCAATCAGCCAAATGGGAAAATTCCTACTGGGCCCCTGCCCCAAAAGCAGATGACCCACGATGGCATAGCAAGGTCATGATGAGCCCTAAATATAGGGAGAGTGGGCGGGTGATCCAGTGTATGAGGCAAAAAAGAGGAAGCTCAGTGCAATGTGCAGCAGTATATATGGGTCCCTCGGTTAATGCATGAAATGATCCCATTGGCCAGATTTACCTCAGCAACCAAGGGACCACCAATCGGTTTGTTGTGGCTATCCAATCGCTCCCAACCACAACAGCAGTGAGGTCAGTCTTGATGATCTCACCACGACGCGTGCTCTCTGGGAGGAGGACATTTAAGGAAGTTAATTCCATGGTTGTTTTCTGTTCTGAATGCTCATGAATGGTTTGGACAGGAGGACCTCTTCCATATTTATTGGGGCAGCAGCGTATCTGCACTAAAGACTTAAAACTGGATTGATGCTCATTCCCCTTCAATTCTGAGATTCTACAAGGCACAGAGATTTCACATAAAATATATTCAAACTACAATTTTGAGGATTCATTGAGGAAAGTGACAATTAAAGTTGATCTCAAAGTAGATGATACATGATAGATGATAGATAGATAGATGATAGATAGATAGATAGATAGATAGATAGATAGATAGATAGATGATAGATAGATAGATGATAGATAGATAGATGATAGATAGATAGATAGATACCCTCCAACATTTATCCAATGAAAATAGAGACATGCTATTCCAGCATCACCACCACCACCATCATCATCATTATTACTTAGCCCATCTGACTGTGTTGCCCAGTCACTCTGGGCGGCTTCCAACATACATAAAAACATAATAAAACCTTAAACATATTTTTTTTAAAAAAATTTCCTATACAGGGCTCTCTGCTCCATTGTTCTTCCAATTAAAACCATTAAGAAGATGATAGGAGGGTAGCAATGTGGACCCAGGTTGAATCATTCTAAAATGAACTTCTTTGAGACAAGCCTATTATGCCCCAAAAGCAGTGTTGATATCATATTTAATTTTTTTAAAAAATCTCACAATGTCATGCACCCAGTAGCTTGTCAGCACTGAGAATTCCCCTTACCGCTGAGAGATTTACCTGCAACGGAGAAAGGCTTATCAATATTCATCAATTCCCCTTTCAAGAACTCTAGAATGTGGAAGAATGGCTGTTACAGTGTTTGCCAAGGAGTTTATTATCAGGAGTGAAATAAAGGTTGCTGCAAGCCTAGGTCTCCCATATGTGAATGATACACGGCTGCTATTACTTATAAGGAGACGTTGCCAACTATCTCAGTGATATGAACTGAAGGCCAGTGGTATCGCCATGCAATGCATACTGATGAATATGATCAGTGTACCAAGGCAATTTACTAGATTAATTAAGTAAGCGGGTGTGTATTTTGTGACAAATACTTACGCAACATTTGTACTGGTGCTGCTGAGGACACAGGTATTCCTATCTCAAAGTTTCAGACTTAAGCCTTAAACAGGTAGGAAATTCTGATATAGAGCGGTCAGAGAGTTGGGCTAAGACCTAGGAGGTAAAGGTAAAGGGACCCCTGACCATTAGGTCCAGTCGCAGACAACTCTGGGGTTGTGGCGCTCATCTCACTTTACTGGCTGAGGGAGCCGGCGTTTGTCCACAGACAGCTTCCAGGTCATGTGGCCAGCATGACAAAGCCGCTTCTGGCGAACCAGAGCAGGGCAATGGAAACGCTGTTTACCTTCCCACCGGAGCAGTACCTATTTATCTACTTGCACTTTGACATGCTTTTGAACTGCTAGGTTGGCCTAGGAGACCAGGGTTCAAATCCCCAATGGTGATGGAGGAACTTGCATGCTTACCGCTGCTGCCCATGTATATGGCTTTGATGCTGCAGCTATCTGATGATTCATATGCATGTGAGTTCTCACTTTGCGTGGTGTAATCATTCTTAACTAAGGTTCCGTGTGTCCCCCACCTCACCACCCTCTACTCAAATTAATTATCCCGATTACTTTTGGTTCAAGCCTTTGCAACTTGACTTTTGCAGAGGATTTGATTGAGAACTGTGGTTCAACAGGTGAACAGATAATTTGCAGACTGTCTCACAGAGTTACAGGATTTCTTTTTGCAAAATTTGGCAAAGGCAACAAAGAATGAAATGAAATAAACTATGCAATAAAATAGCATTGATGTGTGCATTTAAAATAATTTTCAAGAGGAAAAATTGGAAATGTGTAATGTGTTTACTTTGAGGAAAGGCGGGGAGCATTTTCCTTTTCATTCCCCTTTCCTGGCCAAATTGTGTGGTTATCTTATTTTCATTCGAGCTCCTATTTTCATTCAACACACCTTATTCAAGAGTAAACTTAAGATTGAATTTGTTTCTCTACAAAATACCTCAGCCTCTATGCACTTCAGCAACAGTCAAACCTTACAAATCATTCTGAAATTTGGAGCCGGCTGCTTATTACAGGAGTTATGTGGTGTATTCTGAATATGTGAGTTGATGGTGGGGGCGGATATCGTAAGAGTTTTATATGAACAGAATGAAAATTGCAGGCTATATACCTAACAGAAAGTTGCACTTGGTTTCCTGACTTTAATAAATGAAATCTTGATGGTGTGAAGTTGATTGTTATTCTAGTCACCATTGTCCTTGTTGATTTTAGCTGGGGCTCTCTTCTGCTGTCAAGACCAGTTTATATTCAAGTGTGTCATAAGATCTAGTGACAAGTGCAAGCAGCATTTGAGATATCAGCAGCATAATACAGTTTAAGCAAGCAGTGACCTTGATTGAAGATTTTGTCACCCTCCCTATGTATTAATTTCCTTACCTATTATCTCCCAAAGTTTAAAGTAAACTAGGAACTGAAAAGGCATTGTTTCAAGAGGTATTTTTTTAGAAGAAGAAGAGGCAGAACAAAGCATAGCTAGTGTATGGAATTGCAAGATTTAGGTTAAACCAATGAAGTATTATTCAGGGCTAAGGGTGCCAGCTATGTCCTGTTGATTTTAATTGAGCCAGAATGCAGCTTGAATGCATATAACTCAGAAACAAATGTTCACCCAAGTCCTTCCTGGCCTTCCACTTTTTCACAAGGTGCTTTGTGCGACCAAGAAAAAGACCACACATATCTGGGAAAGCAATCCAGCCAAATCAATACAATCTCATAACAGAAAAGGTCAACCAGAGCTTTAGCTTCTCAACACTGCTGATTGGTTATGTTTCATCACTGCAACAGAGGAGTTTGCCTATATCTTACAGGGTAATCTTTGAGCGCCATGCCTCCCCACTGTTCGGATTGACTGCAGAAATATACTGAGTGCTTAAATAGCAATCTGTTCATAACAAGCGCGTATCACATTTAGTCTCTGTGGGGTAGGACTGCAACTCCAAATTCAAAGGGAACACAATGGATATCCGGTCCGAATTTCATGGATTGAGGAGTAGCCTTACTGCAGGGAGAAGTACCCTTCTTATGAACCTGTAGCTTTGCTGCAGTTCTGTTTGGCTGATTTTCTTTTTAAAAAGATTAGGTCAAGGGTGTGTGCTGCAGCCCATGAGAAGGAAAGTTCTCAACTGCAAATATGGCATTCATAAGGGAGCAGAAAGTGACACTTAGGACAAAAGGTGGACAAACTAGTTGCCCCTTTCAGAACAACTTGCTGAGAGGTAGTCACAGCTCAGCAGTGCTGTATGTTGAGCTAGAAAAATCGGCTTTTGCATACCTTTATCTACAGAAACACAGACACTCCAAGTGTTCCTATTTTCCAGGGATAGTCCCCAGATTTACAAAAGCTGTCCCAGTTTCTGATTTGATACTAGAATGTCCTGCTTTTCCTTAGGACGTCCCTATTTTCATCGGAGAAAAGATGGAGGGTATGGAAATGTGTGAGTGGGTGTGTGTGTATAACCTAGAAGGCCACAATACTTGGGGAATGGGCTGGCTTTGGCTTGGTAGGTCTAGAGGTTTCAAGCCAACACTCTCTGCAAGTATTATTTTGTTGTGCTCCATTAGCCCTGGTCTCTGATCCTGTGAGGAAGAATGTGATACTTGAGTAAGTTACCGGTCCTTGTAGCTTCCAATGCAACAGTGGACTTGGGATTCCTCATGAGTGTTTGCATCTGTTGTCCTGCAGCACCATACTCTCAAGGCTTTTAAGAAGGCAAGCATGGCCAGGTAAACAAAAGAATCCTGTGTTGTTCTCCCACTTAAAAAGGAAAAAAAATACACACACATAATATTTAATTTTGCAAAATTCCATTAATGTATTAAAATTCATCTCTAATTTGTACTCTCTGGTGTGATATCCATTGAACTATATATCTGTAGTCAATGTCCATACTTCAAAGAGCTATTCTAGGCATGCATAAGAGCTTAGCTTATGTGCAGAAAGACTTTCAAGTTGCTTTCGCTACCTACCATTCAATGTTAACCCTTCCTGCCACATCACAGATTGCTTTGAAAGCTCCCTGGTCTTTGATCAGGGTCACTTTTCACCGCATTGTGCCCAGAGCTTTTTGGCGGGGGTGTATCCAGCATCCTGTCCTCCCCCATCTCTTATGATTTTTAGAAGGGGGTATATATAATATGGTGTATTTTCTTCTTCTTTTCTTGACCATATTATTTCCCCCTTCATTGTGTGAGTGCTAGGCCAGTTTCCCCCAACCTGTTGCCTTTAAGTTGTTGTTAGACTCATGTGTTGTTTGTGTCTGGCAACAGTTTTTTAATAGTTTTTTTTTGTAGTCCAAGGACATCTGGAGGGTACTAGATTGAAAACAATAGTCCCCAACAGGCAAAGAGTTGCTGTTAAGTCCTCAGGCTAAGTTCAAACCCAACTCCATTCTGTTCAGGCAGAAAAGTTTGTTCAGTCACTCATTGTGCTTGTTCCTGCTGTTATCAATGGATTTCAGGGACTGCACTTCTTCTTTTTCATCCATTCATTTCCACACTATTATGAGTACTTTGGGCTGGCTAGAATATGTTACTATGGTAGGGAAAACACATTGATGACAGTCATCTAAAATTAGAATAACATTGCTCGTGTTATTGTATTTATCTTCTTGTTTTTTACGGATTTTGAAACCATTTGGGAAATGAATGTTATGTTTAAGACCATTTAACGGCTGGGTTTTCTTATTGCATTATCTGTAGTAATAGGAATGGGGGGGGGGGGCTTTCGCTTTCTTAGATGCCTCAGAGAGTTTTTGGAGCCTGCAGGCAGCTTTCCAAATGCAGCCTCACAGTTTTGCTTTTATTTCTTCACACACAATACAATGAATATGTATTGTTTTTTTAATGAGTGCCGTGACAGTCCCATAGAGGAAAACTTCATTCCTGAGCTATGCAAGGTTCACTAAGATGATGACACTGTGTAATCTCTTCGCTGTGTAGAATTTTATTTTTAAAAAAACACAATCTTGCCTAAAATGAATTGTAGGAAGGGAAGCAGTGGCTTCAACTAACCAACCAACTAACCAAGAGCTTTCTCACAAGATGGATCCAAATACTGTACATCTATGACAACAAAACTGTCTATACCTATTGGTGGTGTTCTACTGATGGATATGTAAAAACAAATAAAGAGCCCTGCTGCAGAGATGGATTCAGGCAGGGCTTTTTTTCAGCACCTCTTTTTCTAGAAAAATAATACCGTATTAAGGGGAGCACAAGTGGTTCTGTCGCACTGGGTGCCAAGCCGAGAGGGTGCCACAATTTTGTTGTAGAAAGAAGGCAAGAGGTGGGGGACAACTGAATTTTGGTGTTGCACAAGCACCACTGAAATTTGAGGCCCCAAGATCCACAACTGCCTGCTGGTCAGGCCAAAGGCCTATCTAATCCACCAGCCTGTTCTCACAGTAGTCAGCTAGATGCCTATGGGAAGCCCACAAGCAGAACAAAAGCAAAATAGCACTCTTCTCCTTCAGATCCCCAGCAACTGTTTTCCGGAGGCATACCACTGCTAAACCTGGAGGTAGTAAATATAAAGCCACCTGTCAGGGAACTGCCATCTGAGACTAAGGAGGTGAAAGGGCTCATGGAGGGTGAGAGAGACCATTCAGCGGAGGAGGGGACCAGCAGGGGGAGAAGTGGAGTTCCAAGGGAAAGTGAGTCGGAGGGAGGGCTCAGAGACACTTCAAGCGGGAGCAGCGGGGAGATTTCAGGACCTCCTGTAGGGACACCCACTCCTCGGCGGAAACTGTCACGCCGAGAGTCCAGAAGACGCGTTTCCGTTAAGGAGCTTTTATGCTGGAAGAAGTTCCGTAAACGCCCACTGTCCGATTCAACGAGCGATTGATGGAGTCATGTTTAAGGAGCTCCATCACAGACAGAGGTTTGGGGACTTAGCCAAACTCTGAGGGATTAGGATTTTACGCACAAGCAGCTCATCACCCCATCACAGCAATCGGACAGTCCCTGAAAGCAGCTTGTGCAGAGAGGCATCATGAGTAACCCAGCCGGAGCCGGAGGAGCAGCAGGAGCTGGAGAGGGTCCAAGCCTGGAAGAAAGGTACAGAGTGTTGGAACTCCAGCTAGCAATGCAAACGGCGAGGCTAGAAGAAAGGAGGGCGCAGGATGCAGAAAAGGCAAAAGGCGCTACACTAGCAAGAAAGATGCCAGGAATGGTGCAGAAGTTTGGGGGGGACCCCAGGAACTACCAAGCCTTTAGGACAGAGATGCAGTATGCTCTTGAACTGCAGTTTAATGACTTTCCCGACGAGGCATCGAGAGTGGCGTTTGTGATTGGCCATCTCGAAGGAGGGGCGAGAGATTGGGTCAGACCCCTGATGGCAGGGAATAGTGACATGCTGAAGGATGCGAAGAAGTTTTTTCGCGCCATGGATTTGATGTTTTCCAGCGAGATTGAACAGGGGCTGGTGCGCAGACAATTGATGGCGTGCAAACAGGGGAGCCGATCGGTTCGTGAGTACTGGACTGAGTTTACAATGTTGATACATAGATTGGGGTGGGACCTTTCGGCGGAACCCATTCAAATGCTCTTTGAAGAGGGGCTTTCTTCGGCGGTGAAAGATGAACTTTCCCGGGCGCCCAGGGCGGAGTCTATGGACCAGCTGACCAAATCAGCGCTGACCATTGGAGCACGCCAGGAGGCAAGAGCCTTGGAGAAGCGGGAGGGGAAAGGAGAGCGTTGGAGGGATTTTCGCATTCCAGAGATTCCAGAACCAAGTTTCCCGCCAGGAGAGCCGATGGAAGTTGGAACAGCGCGCGCGCGCGCAGTTTCAAATCCCAGTGAAGGGAGGAAGAAGGAGGGAAAGAGCGCCAAGAAATGTTATCTCTGCCAGCAGCCAGGTCACTTTGCCAGAGTCTGCCCGCAAAGAAAGGAATGGCAAGGGATGGCTGGAGCTGTTGGGGGGAAGGAGGAGGAAGTCCAGGAGCCAGTAAAAGCCAACGCCTGTCTGCCTCTGTCAGGGCACTGCAGACAGGCCAAGGAGCAGTAAAAGTGCCTACTCCGGAACCTCCAAGACCAGCCCTAGTAATAGAGGTGTTGCTAGAGCGGGCAAACGGATACCCACTAAAGACTAAGGCGCTGCTGGACTCAGGCAGCTCCTGTAATTTTATGAGCAAGGAGTTTGCAGCTGAACACCAGATACAGACACTCCCTTTAAGCAACCCCCTGCAGGTCACCACGATCGATGGGAGGGAGCTGCTGGGAGGAGAAGTCAGCCTACAAACCGTCCCAATGGTTATGAGGGTGGCCAGGCACACTGAGAGGATAGCGTTCAATGTAGCCACCCTGGGAGGGGCTCCAGTCATTTTGGGAATGAGCTGGCTAGCGTTGCATGACCCGCTAGTGGGCTGGCATCAGAGAGTGGTCTCCTTTGGGTCAGCACATTGTCTGGAACACTGCAGAGAGGGAAAGGTGCCAGAAGGGGCAAAAGCCTCTCTAGCAGGGACGGAAGTGGCGGACAAAGGGAAGGTGCCCAAACAATACGCTGACCTGAGCAAGGTCTTCAGTGAAAGGGAAGCAGATAAATTACCACCGCACAGAGACTTTGACTGCCAAATTAATCTGGTCCCTGGGGCCCAGCTCCCCGTGGGCAAGCTGTACGCCATGTCAGACAGGGAAATGCAGGAGTTAAGGGAGTTTATTGATAAAAACCTGAAGAGGGGCTTCATCAGAGAGTCCAGAGCGGTGGGGGGGAGCCCAGTGTTTTTTGTGGACAAAAAAAACACGGATAAACCGAGATTGGTCGTGGACTACCGGGCCCTAAATGCCGTGTCAGAACCAGTGACTTTCCCCATGCCCAGGATTGATGACATTTTGACCAGGGTGAGGAAGGGAAAGATATTCACGAAACTGGACCTGAGAGGAGCATACAACCTGATACGAATAAAGAAGGGGGATGAATGGAAAACCACCATGTTCACCCCTTTGGGGGCGTTTGAATATCTCGTTATGCCATTCGGATTACAATCAGGCTCCGCCTGTTTTCAATCGCTCATGAACCACGTACTGGGACCTTTGCTCTACAAGAATTGCGTGGCCTTCCTCGATGACGTGCTGATATATTCAGAGAATGAGGAGCAGCATGTAAAGGATGTCAGGGAAGTGCTGAGCCAGCTGCAAGCAAACCAGTTGTGGGTGAAATTGGAGAAGTGTCAGTTCCACACCAAGGAGGTGGAATTCCTGGGGTACCGCTTATCAGACAAGGGATTAGCCATGGATCCAGGGAAGGTCCAGGCGGTGCTGGAATGGAAGACACCGAAAACGAAAAAAGATGTGCAAAGGTTCTTAGGGTTTGGGAACTTTTACCGTAAATTCATCAAGAACTTTGCCCACTTAACGGCTCCCATCACGGACTGTCTAAGCAGCAAGAAGAAATTCGTTTGGACGGCGGAGGCGGAGCATGCTTTTGAGGAATTGAAAAGGGCATTCGCTTCGGAAGAACAGCTCCTGCATGTGGATTTACAAAAACCCATGAGAGTGGAAACTGATGCCTCAGACCGGGCGGTGGGGGCGGTGCTGCTTCAGCCAGGGAGCAATAAGTCGGAATGGAGACCGTGTGCCTTCTTTTCGCGTAAGCTGAACAAATCCGAGAGGAACTACACGGTATATGACCGAGAACTACTCGCCATTCACGAAGCGTTCCGGAGATGGAGACACTTACTAATTGGCGCACAACATAAGGTGCAAGTGTGTACGGACCACAAGAATTTGGAGTATTGGAGAACGGCACGGGTGCTCAACCAACGACAAGTGAGATGGGCCCAGGAGTTCTCCAAATTCCATTTTGAAATTTGCTATGTGCCAGGCCCAGAAAACATCAGAGCGGACGCTCTCTCTCGCAAACCTGAATATTTGGAGGGGGAGGGAGCGCCGGAAGAGAGACATATTATCCCAGAGGACCACTGGGTGTGTGGTGCGGCCTGGGTGGGGCAAAGAGAACTGGTAGAGGGAACGGTAAATGATGAGTACGCCCAGGACAAGCTCAGAGGTCTAAGGAGAGAGGGAGAAGACCCCGGGGGTTTTGAAGAAAGAAACGGGGCATTGTATTACAGAGGGGCGCTATATATACCCGAAGGGGAATTGAGGGGGAGAGTACTCAAACAGCTGCACGACAATCCCACAGCGGGGCATTTTGGGCAACACAAGACCATGTGGTTGGTGACCAGGGAGTTTTGGTGGCCCAAGGTGAGGGAGGATGTACGGGAGTATGTGAGAAGGTGTGACCAATGCCAGAGAGCCAAAGGAGAAAGGCGGGCACCAGCGGGGTTATTAGAACCGTTACCCACACCAGAACGACCGTGGGAGGCGGTGTCGATAGATTTTATGACTGATCTGCCCAAATCCCAGGGGAAAACCGCCATACTAGTCGTAGTAGACCTGTTAACTAAGATGGGTCACTTTGTAGCTTGCTCACATGCAGTCACGGCGGAAGAAACAGCGAAATTGTTTGTAGAACATATTTTCAGACTGCATGGCGCCCCCTTGAGGGTGGTTTCCGACAGAGGGAAACAGTTCACGTCCAGATTCTGGAGGAAACTTATGAGCTTATTGCACGTAGAGGTCAACTTTTCGACTGCCAGGCACCCTGAGACCAATGGGCAGGCGGAGAGAGCAAACGGTATTCTCCAACAATACCTGAGGTGTTATGTCAATGACAGAGAGAACGATTGGGTCGAAAAGTTGGCACTAGCGGAATTTGCTTACAATAATGCTGAGAATGTGTCCACCGGGATGAGCCCCTTTTTGGCTAATTATGGGTGCCACCCCAGGGCGTTTCCAGGGGAAGGAGGGGAAAGATGGAGTGTTCCGGCCGCGGAACTTTTTGTAGAAGAAATGGAAGCGATCCATCGTCAACTCCAACTCAACTTAGAAAGGGCCAAGGAAGAATATAAGAGGCAGGCAGACAAGAGCAGAAGGGAAGGTGAAACAATTAGGGTGGGGAGTCGGGTCTGGCTATCAACCCAAGGGTTGCCGTTCAAGGGGGGTTGCAAGAAATTGAGACCCAAAAGATTGGGACCATTTGAGGTCATCCAACAGGTCAACCCAGTGGCGTTCAGACTCCGGTTACCGAACCACATGAAACTGCACCCAGTATTCCACAGGTCATTACTGTCAACATACAGGGGGGAAGGTGAAGGGGTATCCACACGGGGGCCAGCCATAGAAGAAAGGGAAAGCCGCAACCATGTGGCGGAAATCATCGACTCCAGGTGGAAGGGTAATCAGGTGGAGTATTTGGTCGCGTGGGAAGGGGAACCGGAGTCGGAAAACACCTGGGTGAAGGCAGAGGAGGTCCGTGACGAGATCTTGATCGAAACGTTCCACCAAAGGTTCCCCAGGAAACCTCAGCCAGTAGCGAGGTTTCGGAGGGAGTACTTTGGCACCACCGACGATGAGGAGGAACTGGAGGGATTCAGGGAATCGGAGTTGGAAGGAGGAACAGACTCCGATGAGGAGGAGTACTTGGAAACCGGAGACAGCAAAAGGTGGAGGGAAGTGTTCGAAACTTCGGAAGATGAGGGAGGTTCCTTCAGGGGTTTTGCTCCCTCGCCTCCCGCAGAGGAGGGGAGGGAAGGGGGTGAAGGGGGCCCTGGAGGGGAGGTGGATGTCAGGGAACTGCCATCTGAGACTAAGGAGGTGAAAGGCCTCATGGAGGGTGAGAGAGACCATTCAGCGGAGGAGGGGACCAGCAGGGGGAGAAGTGGAGTTCCAAGGGAAAGTGAGTCGGAGGGAGGGCTCAGAGACACTTCAAGCGGGAGCAGCGGGGAGATTTCAGGACCTCCTGTAGGGACACCACTCCTCGGCGGAAACTGTCACGCCGAGAGTCCAGAAGACGCGTTTCCGTTAAGGAGCTTTTATGCTGGAAGAAGTTCCGTAAACGCCCACTGTCCGATTCAACGAGCGATTGATGGAGTCATGTTTAAGGAGCTCCATCACAGACAGAGGTTTGGGGACTTAGCCAAACTCTGAGGGATTAGGATTTTACGCACAAGCAGCTCATCACCCCATCACACCACCAATGACTAATAGTGGTTATCCTCCATGACTTTTTCCAGTCATCTTGTGATGGGAAATTCTATAATTTAACTATGTGCTATGTGCTTCCTTTAGCTTGCCCCGAATCTGTTAGTATTCATTGGATGGCCCCAGGTTCTAATATTGCGTGGACAGGCGGAGTCCCCAGATCCCGAGCGCCCCCCCCCCGTCATGTGGAATAACGACTCAAGACAACGTGCTATGGGATTAAATTGGCCACAACTTTATTAAATTTCAAATGTGGGTAGACCTTGGCTCAGGCATTGGGCGTTCTCCCTCCCCAGTCCCCAGCCGGGGACCTAGGGAGCTTCAGGGTTATCCAGTGGGGGGGGGGATGGGCTGGCTCTGGAGAACATATGTTCAAGCAGAGATAGCTGCCCCCGTTACGCCGCCGCCGCAGGGGAGAGCAATGACGACCTTTTGGCGTACGGTCAAAGCCTCCCTTCAGAAACCCCTTTAACGGGGAACCCTGGTATCGCCGCTGCAAAGAGGAAGATAGACTAAAGGATTCCGCCCAAGGCCTGATACCGCCAAAGTTGTGATGTTTTGCTATAGGAAAGGCGAAACCTGCCAATGCAGGGAAATTCCTTTCCGGCCCTTTAACAGCGACCTTGACGTAGCAGCGCCCGCATACCTGTGAAGAAAAGTTAACCTGCAAACCTGTGAAGAAAAGTTAACCTGCAAAACAAGACATTAACTGAGGGTGGGTAGGGTGGGAGAAGCTCTGGAGCCAAGTGAGGATTCCCAGGTAAGATCCTCCCTCTATTGTGTGGGCAGGTAGTCCCTCCCCTTACCTGGCCTGGTCTCCTTGGCAACGCTTCCCCCAGGTGGGATTGGACAGCTGACTGAGGTAGGCGGAGACCTCCAGGTATCCCACCTGAGGGAAGGTGAAGCCATGCCTATGCTGATGGAGCCACTCCAGATCCAAGGGCTGCGTGCGTCCACGCAAAGGGCGCCCCCCGTTTTTATGTGGGGAGCGGTCATTATGAGAGAGAGAAATCACCTCTTTCTCTACTTCCTTCACATTGTGCATTGTAAATCATATCTCGGTCATGTTCCTGATTTCTCCCATTTTCCCTAAACCTCATGGGGGCCCATGAGGCTGTTAGCCCAGGCACAAAATTGTTAGGGGCACAAAATCTCAACAGCCGGTGCTGCTTCAATACAGCTTACCACTTTCATTGCTGGGCTTTGTTGAAAACGGCTTCTCCATGCGAACTGGGAAGTGACCTCTCCAGAAAATGGAACGTCTCTTCTTATCTCTGTGGCTGCGATCTCCTGGGTCATGCAGATGCCATTAGGCAGTTGAATGTGCATGCATATTCCATCTGTTTCCCACCCACCCAGCTGCCCCTGGGCACTGGCAACCCACGCTATACTACTACTGGGAAGTGTAACAAATCCAACTGCAAGATATAAAAGACACAAGCCCTTTCCCCCATTGTTTCTGATATCATTTCCTCTATGTCAAATTTTAAATTGTAAACTCCTTGAAGGAGGGACCTGACCTCTTGCATTCTGCAAAGCATCATGCATGCCAATATAGATAAAGAAATATAACAATAGCAACAATGCTAGCAAATTGCCCATACTGTAATCTTCAAATAAAATCTCTCCCTTTTGTGGTGCAAATGATTTGTTTTTATCTCTTGAATAACCTCCAAAGCTTTGTTTGCATTTAAGCCTATGAGCTATAATGTGATTTGAATAAATGCTCCATAAACAATATGAGGAATAATTGCTTGTATTATTCCTTTTTGTTTAATTGTAGATGGTTGGAAAATAGAATCCTTTGCAGAAGGTCAAGAAGCTTCTTTTTTCCACAAAACTGATTGCTTTTTGCAAACAAAACAAAACAATTATTTCTGCAAGTGTCCCGTTAAATTTGCTTTACATGAATAGTCCATTATTATTCAGAAAAAAACTTTAAGTAACTATCTAGAAATCTGATATAAAGAACTTTACCTCATAAACAATTGAACGTGGATATATGGTTTTTAAAGAGTTATTTTCCTTAAGTGAAGAACACTTCAGCAAATGCTGAAGATACTCCTCTTTCCCCTGGCTTTTGACACTTCGGCTAAATATTTTTGGGACCCACCTTATTTCTGTGATTATAAATTGTTTAAAACCATTTTTAAAATAGTGCTTTGCTTTAATTGTTGTGACCTTGGGAGCTTAGGGTGATGCAGGTGTGCCAACTCTAGGGGGGTGGGCAAAGGGCACCTCGGCCCCTTCAATATTTGTTTGAAGGGGCCAGGTCCCTTCAATCTTCAGGCAGCCCAAGATAGACAGATGGCAGCAATACCACTTTAAACAGTCATGCATTCCCTCAAAGATTCCTGGGAACTGCAGTTTGTGGTGGATGCTGAGTGTTGCTAGGAGATCCCTCTTCCTGTCACAGAGGTAAAATCTCCAGTTTAACAAGCAACCCCTCTTCCCAGGCAACTCCATAAACTATAGTTCTGTAAGGGGAATAAGGGTCTCCTAACAACTCACAGCGGACGCGGGTGGCGCCTAGGACTTGCTGATCGCATGGTCAGCGGTTCGAATCACCGCAGCGGGGTGCGCTCCCGTCGCTCGGTCCCAGCGCCTGCCAACCTAGCAGTTCGAAAGCACCCCCGGGTGCAAGTAGATAAATAAGGACTGCTTACCAGCGGGAAGGTAAACGGCGTTCCGTGTGCTGCGCTGGCTCGCCAGATGCAGCTTGTCACGCTGGCCACGTGACCCGGAAGTGTCTTTGGACAGCGCTGGCTCCCAGCCTCTAGAGTGAGATGAGTGCACAACCCCAGAGTCTGTCAAGACTGGCCCATACGGGCAGGGGTACCTTTACCTTTTACTAACAACTCACAGCAGCCTTGGCTGCCCCTTCTTTGGCGAATGTCCAGCTGCTGCCTTTATTTATTTCTTTTCTGAAATGTCTATTAAATGTCCATCTTGTGTGGAAGAGATGATAGCTCAATGGCAGGACCAAATGTTTCACCACCTGAGGCAGCATACTATTTGGGGGCACTGAAGCAAAAGTACCAAAGCAAATATCTCATTCATCCATTAGAAGTGTTTTGCTGTGATTGTATCATGCTCAGAGCTTTTCTTTCTTTTCCTTTTTGACAGATAAGAGTATTTTCAGGCAAATTACTGAAAGAAAGCAGGCAAATTGTTTACATTGCTCCAAAAAAAAAAAAGAAATAAAAAATCTCACTCATTGCATGACAGGGTGTCAGAAAGTCAAGTGAGGTGAAAATGTACTTTGTGTCATTCCATGGCTTCAGATCCCCTAACCCACAAATGCAACATTAACTTTCAGAGAAGCACAAAAATGGGGCAGGTTGCATGAAATGGAAGACATTTTATGGAATGCACCAAATACACAAGCTGGGACATAGAAGCAGATACGGTATTCGAGTTGAGATGAGAAAAAAGTTCTCCAGGGTTGCTCATGAATTCCCTTGGTTTCTGGCGACACTTATAGAATGCAGTCAAGCTTATAGGCATTCAGTGCTCATAGTGGAACAGTGGGAGACAACCTTGATTTCTATTCCTTATTTAACTTGAAGCAGGAGCTGACAGTAACCTTTTTACATATATCTTTGTGTGAGGCAAGCACTGAAGCCTAAAGTTCTTTTAGCTTCCAGTGACAGCTCTTTGGGATGTCTTCACAGTACCTCTCATGCTACATTAACACTTGGCTTGACAGAAAGCCTACAGTTTAATTATGTTGTCCTGGGAGTTACTTGTCCGTTTTTCTGATTTTCTGCTTTCCCCTGCCCCCGCCCTTCCATCCTGCTCTTTGGAAGCTGTTGTGTGCTGTTTCCAACTCTTCATATTCAATGGTGATTCCAGACACTCCCAATCTTTCTTTCTTTTGTTGTTTGTTTTCTTATTTTACCTTCTTTGGGAGAAATGTTTACACATGGTAGTCCATAAAGGAATTGCTGCATTTTGGATTTTATGCTGGACAACCTTGTAACTATCAATTATAAAAGTATTCATTTCTGCATATTTTTAGCTCACCCTAGATCCAAAGATCTTTCAGGATCTGTTATGTGACTCTGCTGTAAATATTTCCTGCATTTATTGAAGTTTCTAGACTGTATTTAAAGGCAACCTGATCTAGAGCCCAGTGCAGAGCCCTGGTATGTTACAATGACTATGATGGAAAGCCTTCTTCAGGAATTCCATTGGTTTGCTGATAGGGGAGTGAGCAGTAGCCAGGTATTGGTCAATAGAGCTGTGGCAAAACTATGTGGCAAAACTTAGACTGTCCTGTGTCAGAGGATATCAACAACACACAAATACAATCATTGTTGGGGCTCAGAGATTGCACACACATAGGGGTGGTAGGTGGTTGGTGAACTGCCTTTGAGGAAGGGCTGTGTGTTTTCCTTTCTCATTCTCTGTGTTTTTCTTTTTGTTTAGATTGGTTTCTTTCAACTTCCTGTATTGTAAAAACGCTTTAATAATATCTTGTTGAAAAAGGTGGGTGAAGGAAACGGAATTTTACAGAAGGCAGTAGGCATCGTGCACTGTTACAAAAAATATTCCACATTCAGCACAGATAACACATCATGCTGCAGTTGCCCCAAGTAGTTGATTCTTTTGCTTTTCACCATTGCTGTGATTAAGATAGAAGAGCACATAACTGCATGCCTACAAAACAATTGCTTTCAGCTCTCCTCTCAGTGGCCTTCACCACATGTAAAGTTTGCTTCCCTCGCTCAGATCTTCTTTAGAATTCTGTCTTCCTGTTCACCCCCATTGCTTAACCGGCCTTCTATTATTTTTTTTCTAGGAGCAGAAATTCCTCAGGCTTCCTCTGCCTTTGCACATCAGTTTTGTTGGCTCCAACTGCCACAGCTGATTCCCCCCCTTCCCGCCCTGGTATGTCATTAAATTTAGAATCACAGTATGAGATCGTTCTATCATCCAGTCTGGTTGTCTCTGCCAGCTTGAGTCAGTGTACTAAGAATATATTACGGCAAACCCAGCAATTGGGGGTTCAATTGCTCCTTAGCATCCATTGGCACTAGCAAGCCAAATTACTTTTGTTGATTCTCGATAGCAGAGTTTGAGATATTTCAAAAGCCTGTGCCCCGCGAGATGGGAATCAACAGTTGATATGGGACACAAAGCAGATATCAAGTAATAAAATTTTACTTGACAGCTGTTCAGAAGCTATCAAGAAAATTTATGTCCCAGGATGAAGAAGTAATTTTTGAAGCAGAAACATGACAAGTAAATGAAATGCAGGCAGGTTGTGTAAAGCTCTAAGGCCAATGTGTCTCCAGTGTCAATACAGATGAGCTTAAAGAATGACAGCATGAGCAGATCGTTTCTAACTTGCACCTTGAAGGTAGGGGTTTGGGGCCTGCTCATGTCGAGGTTAGTGGCTAGTAAAATTAACATGAAAAGTATTTTGAATAGTCCTTCTGCTCACATTGAATAAGAATATTGGTCCATAAAAAAGAGCCTTGCCTATCTTGTCCACCATCCCATTCCCTATGGTGGCCAACCATTCAGTCATTCATTGATTTCATTTATATACAGTGGTACCTCAGATTAAGTAATTAATTCATTCTGGAGGTCCGTTCTTAACCTGAAACTGTTCTTAACCTGAAGCACCACTTTAGCTAATGGGGCCTCCTGCTGCTGCTGCGCCGCCGGAGCACGATTTCTGTTCTTATCCTGAAGCAAAGTTCTTAACCTGAAGCACTATTTCTGGGTTAGCGGAGTCTGTAACCTGAAGCGTCTGTAACCTGAAGCGTATGTAACCCGAGGTACCACCTTTATCCTCCCAGGATCTCAAGATGGTGTACATGGTTTTCCTCCTCCCCATTTCATCCTCACAACAACCCAGTGAGATAGGTTAGGCTAAGAGATGGTGACTGGCCCAAGGTTATCCAGTGAGCACATGGATGAGTGGCAATTTGAGCCCTGCTGTCCCAGGTCCTAGTCCAGCACTCGAACCATTGCACCACATTGGCTCTCAGATGCCTCTAGGAAGCCCACAATCAGGATATGAGGGCAGTAGTCCTTTCCCACGGTTGTCCCCCAGCAACTAGTACTCAGAGGCACACTGCCTTTAATGGTGGAGGTAGCTCATAGCCATCATGACTAGGTACCATTTGCATAGTCCTTGAATATATCTGTTGTTGTTTGGTCATTTAGTTGTGTCTGACTCTTCGTGACCCCATGGACCAGAGCACGCCAGGCACTCCTGTCTTCCACTGCCTCCCGCAGTTTGGTCAAACTCATGCTGGTAGCTTCGAGAACACTGTCCAACCATCTCGTCCTCTGCCGTCCCCTTCTCCTTGTGCCCTCAATCTTTCCCAACATCAGGGTCTTTTCCAGGGAGTCTTCTCTTCTCATGAGGTGGCCAAAGTATTGGAGCCTCAGCTTCACGATCTGTCCTTCCAGTGAGCACTCAGGGCTGATTTCCTTAAGAATGGATAGGTTTGATCTTCTTGTAGTCCATGGGACTCTCAAGAGTCTCCTCCAGCACCATAATTCAAAAGCATCAATTCTTTGGCGATCAGCCTTCTTTGTGGTCCAGCTCTCACTTCCATACATCACTATTGGGAAAACCATAGCTTTAATGAATATATCTACCACCACCCTTTTAAAGCTGTCTAGCCAATGGGGATCACTGCAACTTGTGGTGGCTCCCATAGGCTAGTGACACACCAAATGCTTTCTTTTGTCCATCCTGAATGTCCCACCATTATGAAAGATGGAAGAAAAAACACTCCTCTCTATTCCTTTTCTGCAAATACCTAATTCTATAAACTTCTATCGAAAGCGCATACCGGCTTCCCAGAGTTTGGTGACCTCCACTGGAGAGTAATCAGTAAAAAGAGCAGTCCCTGCCCCCCGCTGCCCTAAACTAAAAAGCCCTAAAGTGTTGTAACAAAAAACAAAAACAACCCAGAAAAAACCCCACTTACATGTGAGTGAAATCCATCCTCCGAAGACAAAATGGCAAGGCTATTCAGCTGACATTTGCTACAGATAAACTGTGGAGAAGAAAATGCCATTACTAGGTGCTTTGAACTGAAGGGCAAAGAAACAAGCCTCTCTTATCAGCTTGACATGATTGCCTCTCAGGGGTGCCACTTCACCAAAGCAAAGAGCTGTTGGGGTGGTGGTGATGGAGGGGCAAAAGTCACAGGAACCTCTGAAGGCCGGTTCTTGGTTATAAGTCCATTTTAATTGTTAAAAAAAAAGAGCTTTGAATTATGAGTCTTTGTTGTGGTTGCTTCGTTTCACCTCATACTGAACAGGAACAGAGGTGCTTCTCCTGAGAAAGCATGGCATAGCACCTGAAGCATAATGGGTTAATTATTACACCATCACTAGCCGTGATCACAGCCAGGTCAATACTACTATGGCTACAATAAAAAAGGCTACAGTGGAAAACTCTCCAAGGATACATTGAGACCAGAACTTCTCACATTTGCTACAGAATTTGTAGAAATGATGGCCAAAGTCTCCCTGAGATATTTGGCTAGTCTTAGATTGCAGCTTCCATCAAAACAGTATGGGCCTTAATGATGTTTCTGAACCACAACTCCCATTAACTCTGGCCATTGGCCATGGTTGTTCGGCCTGATGGGAGTTGTAGTTCAGCAACACCTGGAGAACCATAGGTCCCCTCACCCCAGCATTAAAATATCTCTGAGGTTTTTGCCTGAGAGGTCCTCAAGTACATTTGTGTGCACATCTATGGCTGCCTTATTTCAAACAGAGAAAATCTGAACAGAAAAGTTGGGTAAGTTGTTGTGCTTTTCAAAGTTTTGACCAAAGTTGTTGAACAAAAAAATTTGCCGACAAAAACAGCACTGCCGACATGGACTGCTGCATACATCCAGATTTCCCCGGACATTTAATGATTTCCGCCCAGACACTTCTGCTGAATGTAGTGTTCCGGATATGTCCAGGCAATCCTACATCTGTCTGTGTTTGCAGGAGGAGGGGAATCAAGATTTAATAATCTGGGGCTAAAAGGAAAAGAGGCAGGCAGGAGGTGACTTTGTTGGTGAAAGGCAGAAAGAGCATCAGCTAAAGCAATGTCCACACCCGGGATAAAGATCGTAACAATAGCAGCTTCTTTATGATGCAATCCTATACCAGTCTACTTCAAAGTCAGACCTACTGAGCTCAATGGGACTTCTATGTGTCAGATTTTAGCCATAGTCTTCTAATCTTTATTTTTCCCCCCAACCTGTTTTCCTAACTCTCATCTCCAGCAACTGCAAATTAAATAAATGTCTGTATTTATCATCCTCCAGCAACAGCAATAAGGCTGGTTACATGGATTATTGATTTCATTTTCATTAAACAGAAATGCAACATACACATCAAAGCATTGGTGTAGCTGTGTGATCTAGATTCAAACCAATCTTCAAATATGAATGCCATGTTCAAAAGGGCTGCGTATTGTATGTTTCCATGCACAAAAAAGGACCATAGCAGCAGAGTGCATGACTTGCTTGCAGTATGCCCCAGAAACTGCAATCTCTGGCATCTTTGGTTAAGTGGGGAAAAACGGCTATTTGATATCCTTGAGAGCTCCTACTGGTTAGTGTGCAAACCATACTCAGCTGTCGGACCCTCCAAGTGTTCCTATTTTCCAGGGATGTCCCTGATTTAGAGAAGCCGTCCTGGTTTCCGATTTGACCCTGGAACATCCCACTTTTCCTTAGGATGTTCCTATTTTCATTGGAGAAATGTTGGGTGGGGTGGAGTTATTCAATCCCTGAGCCACCAGAAGGCAATCCTGTATAGGGAAGGTTTTCCCCCCCATAATGTTTAATGTTTCATTATGTTTTTATACAGTGGCACTTCGGGTTAAGAACTTAATTTGTTCTGGAGGTCCGTTCTTAACTTGAAACTGTTCTTAACCTGAGGTACCACTTTAGCTAATGGGGCCTCCCGCTGCCGACGCACTGCCGCCACGCGATTTCTGTTCTCATCCTGAAGCAAAGTTCTTAACCCGAGGTGCTATTTCTGGGTTAGCAGAGTCTGTAACCTGAAGCGTCTGTAACCCGAGGTACCACTGTATATGTTGGAAGCTGCCCAGAGTGGATGGGGCAACCCAGTAAGATGTATGGGGTATAAATAGTAAAATTATCATTATGGAATGGGACGTCCCTATTTGCAATCGAGAAATGTTGGAGGGTATGAGCTGGATGGAACAATGTAAAGTATATTGGGATTGATCAAGGTTTCCCAAGCTTGGGTCTCCAGCTGTGTTTGGACTACAACACCCATCTTCCCTAGCTAGCAGTATCAGTGGTCAGGGATGATGAGAATTGTAGTCCAAAAACAGCTGGAGACCCAAGTTTGGGAAACCCTGAGCTAAATGGATCAGTAGCCTGAGTTTCCTGCAAGGCCTTGTGGACGCTTCTTTTCCAGCATATCTCATCCAACACTCACAAAGGGAGATGTTTCATACCTTACTATCTCTGCTAAAGGAACACTGCTGTGTTTGTTCTGGATGACGGCCTCAAGGTCATCATAAGAATGATAGCATTAAGGCCATAGGCCTATTTTTAAAATTCATTCCCGAGGATACTGATTCGCAGTAGTTTAAAATTGCATCAACAATTATCTACTTAGCAACACATTTAGTTCTCTGTCGTGGATTTAGGAGCTTTTTTTTTTTTTTTGCTTTTGAAAAATACATTTTATTTCCTTTTGTGACTAAAATAAAGCAACGTACGAAAAAAACAAACCTAAGCATATTTTTGACTATTTTAATAACTGTTTTATTTTGTGTGTTTTCTTTTATCTCATATGCTGCTTTGAGACCCAGTTATGTTTAAGTGGATACCTAAGTGGATACCATAGATAGTGAACAAACAGCCACTCCTGAATCACAGGCACCCTAGGCCAAAAGTGTTTTCCCTTGGTGACTCCGCCATGTTGAAAAGTGTGTTCTGTCCTTTCCAGAAATGCACTGTGCTGCATGAAGCCAGCTCTAGATCTGTTCTAAATAAATTGAATAAAACCACTTAACCCACTGAAAGATATATTTGAAAAATGAATATTAATGGGAACAAAGCCCATTGTTAAGCAAGGTAGCTAAAGTAATGATGTCATGTCCTCCATTGTGACACGTGCCCCTGCTGAGTGACTGGGCTGAGAACTTTGGGAATAGCAACTATCTGAGGATAGTTCAAAGAAAAGAGGTTGTTTGTGTGAATTGTGTTTTCTGAAAAATGAAAATTTGAGTAGGATCTCTTCTTCTTTCCGCAATCTGCTTCTTTTGCTATCCCTTAAGTTTTAGAAATATGGGGAACCATGTCATGGTTAGATTAATTTTTAAAGATAGTCTTAATGGCCACCTTAGATGCTTTGAGGGAAATGGCTTGCCTTCTCCCGTGTGGGCATCATCGCAAGAAGGGCATCTCCCAGTTTTGGAGGGTCCTTTGAGAAGATGCCCTCCTCTGAGGGTTCAACTGCTTGCTGCACTCTCCATGAGAGGTTTCTGAACGCAAGTTCAGCTGCCAGCTGCCCCAAATTCAGCACAGAGATAAGAGTATCAAGGAAGTAAGCAGAAACCTTTTCGTGACTATGTATTTCCCCCCTTCTTCCTAGGTTTCATGGTCTTCTCAGGCTGCGTGAGCAGTGGCGATGCTGCATGCTCCGGCACTGGGGGCAGAGAGCATGGCTGGACCGCATCCCGGGAGCATGACGCGCCGCCGGCAGGGGTGTGGCGCATGTCCCAGGGGACTGGCATGCTGCCCATGGGGGTGTGATGTGCATCCCCAGGGGCATGGAGCACCGCCCAGGTGTGTGTGGCGTGCGTCCCGGGGGCGTGGCACCCAGGGCGGTGGGGAGGTGCATGGCACGTGTCTGGGGGGCGGCCGCGATGGTGCTCCCTCCCCGATGGTGCCGAGGCGGTGAGCTCCCCTGCCCCCTTCCTCTGCCTTATACCCTACCCATCTGGCTGAGTTTATTTATTTATTTATTTATATTTAGTTGTATGTGCGCATGCAGACAATCATTATTATCCCATATTAAATTGCTGCGTTGGCACTTTGCGATAAATAAGTGGGTTTTGGGTTGCAGTTTGGGCACTTGGCCTCTAAAAGGTTCACCACCACTGCTCTAGAACAACATCTGAAGCACCCCAAAAAGGGAAATGGGCAAGTCCTTTGTGTCTGCATGGACATGATTCTAGCTGCAGCAACATATCTTTCAATCAAGAATAATTTTAAAAATTCAGGGTGTGCGTTTGAGTGTGTGCATCAGTTGGAGCAGTTCTAAACCTTTAAAAATGCCACTGGAGTGCCACTCCCACTTCCCTTCTATAGCAGTTATGAACAAAAGTGACTTTTTGCTTTCTTTGCAAATGCATGCTTCGCCATGCATTGGTTTTTTTTTAAGACAATTTATAGAGTGATGAGAAGCTCACCTCAGTGGAAGTGAATGTGAAGTGGTCACAAAAGACCAGATCTAATCTCATTTATACCGGCACAAATTCCAAGTCATTTAGTAAACTGTTATAGAGTTGGATGACATATTTGAGATTAGAATCTATTCCTCAGGTGACACCGTAGAAGGGAAAAATAAATGAACCTGTAAGGGATGTGTATAATATTTTGACTCTGGTGCTTTGACTTGGAATGACCTCAAATGAGTGTGTGTGTGTGTGTGTGATCCTTTCAAACTTATTTATTCTCAAAACAGAAGTCCTTTAAAAATGGAGCTTGCCATGTGAAGTTTCCATGACCATGGGTGACTTATGAGATAAATTGCATGGTGGTTCTTATCTCAGGAACATTTTTATTCCACTGTGATTCCTAGGAGACTTTTCAGTCTGTAAAGTGAGGTTCAAATACTACTCTATATCACTGACAGAAAGGGGATTACATACCAGGAAGACAAATAGCATTTTAATTTTTAGCAAGTTGAAATTGAAGCTGTCAATTTGCTGCCTTGAAAAATTTACAGACAACTTTTTAGGAACCTGTATTGGTTCCCCCAAAGCTTCTTTTAAAATAGAAGTGAGATCCCATTATTATTCCTGGTGACAGTTAATTAAAATATTCAAGGGAAGGTATGATGGCCTTTAATATCACAAACCTTCCAGTACTGATAAATGGTTTGGTTTGAAATCTTCACTTAGTCCATGTAACTATAATTTCGTGTCATGCCAAAAAAAATGGATGGGATATGGCACAAAATCAATGAAATCATTTGTATTTCATTATTTTGACCTCTCATAACTGCTAACTACTGAAAGAGTGTTTCATGACCAGATATATAAAAAATTCAGAATAGATTAGTTTTACAGGTAATGGCTGGCTACTCTTTCATTACGTAGATTTCTAGTATTAGTCCAGGGTGGTGCTTGATGTTTCATCCATCAGAGCTGATGATTATATGTTTTCATAGCTATCTCTTCAATGTTTATAGATATATCCACCACAGCTTGGACAAAACCGGTCCCCTTCTAGTTCTTTATTTGAGGGGAGAGAGGGAGAACAAGAAAAGAAAGTTTACAGTACAGTGGTACCTCAGGTTAAGTACTTAATTCGTTCCGGAGGTCCGTTCTTAACCTGAAACTGTTCTTAACCTGAAGCACCACTTTAGCTAATGGGGCCTCCTGCTGCCACCGCGCCGCTGGAGCACGATCTCTGTTCTCACCCTGAAGCAAAGTTCTTAACCTGAAGCACTATTTCTGAGTTAGCGGAGTCTGTAACCTGAAGCATATGTAACCTGAAGCATATGTAACCTGAGGTACCACTGTATTGAACTGGCAAAGCAAGAGAGTTAATTGAACGCACCTTCCTTCACATACTCCAAGGTCTCAAAAACATGCCTCAGGTCAGGCACCGGGCTCCCAAGGACTTATTTGATTTTTCCCCCTGGAAAACTGGGGAAGGAGTCTTGAGGCCCTTTGGGGACAAATAAAAGGGAAATCACTCATCCCCATCTTAAAACAGTTTACATGTTACACTGCTCGCATGAAAATACCATGGTTATATTTATTGTTTGTAATATTTGATAAAAACAATAAAAATTGCAAGAAAGAAAGGGAGAAAGAGAGAAATAAATGACCATTCTTCTGAGCAGATACAGTTATAGTGGGCTATGCAGGACCAGCCTTGCCATTAGGTGGTGTGAAGCGGCTGCCTCAGGCTGCTGGTTTGGGGTGCCATGAAAGGGGAAGGAATGGGGAAATGTGTCTGTGGGATATCCTGCCTCAGGTGCCAACATAACTCATCTGCTCTTGGTGACTATGCACCTTCCGTTACAGATAATTTTATACTTGTTGCTGAGGTGTGTAGCGATTTGCTGTTCCACCTCAAGCGACAAAATATGTTGGAGTGGCCCTGGGGTCCTGTCCTTATGTTTCTTTCATTATAATGTAACATTACACTTATCCCTTCCCATTACTGGCTAATTCAGGCATTTTGCAGTGCGGTACAGTTCATTTTCTCACACCTGCTAAGCCACACCACTCCTAAAACCTGAGTGTTTGTTAAAGTGGGAAGCACTAGAATGTTAATGGCACAGCCGTATTCTCAAATGATTCCTAGATCACTTCATTTTAATTCAATGTGGGGCTTCTGATTCACTTGTAAACAGAAGAAAAGATTAAAAGCAATTTTAAAGGCATGATAAAGCTTTAAAAATACTGATTCACTTTATGATCTCATAAACTCAGGGTACTGATGGAATTAACGTATTTTGCCTCAAGTGTACAGAGATAATCTACATTTATTTCGTTTTCAAGAGAGCATTTATTGACATTCCTAGTAATGTTTCTTTAGCACCAGCCCCAAAGCATTCATAAAGAGATTTTTATTTTATTTTATTTTAGCTGAGAAGGAAGCTAGTGATTTCCAATACTCCTTGTGATAGGCCTCACAAATGAAATATTTTGAATGAGGTACCCTTTGTATCTAATTTAAAGAGCTGCATACACCTATCAGATATTTTCTAATTAATTTTATTTTTCAGAAGACAAATCTTTCTATTAAATGAAATAATTGCTCAGTGGCATTACCCAAAAATACAGGCATTTAGGCAAAACTTATTCCTGCTCAATGGAAAGTTAGGTAAAATCAATGGGCTTATGTGCTCTAACCTTCTGTTGGATTTTGGACATTGTAATTACTTCACTAGGTGTCTACAATTTTCAGGTGCCATCAGATGTTGAGAAATGGCCATCATGTTCTAGACTTGCTTGAAGCTTTTAAGAAAATATCATCTTTAGAGCAAAAACCCAATACATTTTGAAATCTAGCACATGCTCAATGGTCAAAATTTTAGATTTTGCACAGTGGATTTCCATATGAAAATTTAAAATAAGAGAAGGAAGCGATAATTTATCCTTCCAGATTTATTCCTCCCCCCGGTTCATTGACAAAGAAAACAAATTATAACACAATGCAAACGCCACATCTAAGAACCATGAACCAAGGGCATGTTCAAAAACTTGAGCATGTTTGGAGGGAAAGTCTGTGTCTTTTTACACTCCATAGATATAGGTCTGATGTATGTCAGCCACACAGATTCAAAAATGAGATATCAGTTCCAAATACCTTGTGATTATTTGCAAATGAATTTTGGGACCTTGGGCTACTCATCCAACAAAGGGTGCAAGTAGATGAAGTTTGCTTTACATGCATTATTTGTGAGTCTCCTAAAAATCCCTAGTGATGCTTCAACCATCCATTGAACCCAAGTAGTGGTTTGGGTCAACAACAGGAGAGACAATGGAGCATCATGTGGTTTGACAGGTGTAGCCTACAGTCCTTTGGAACAAACGAATGCTGATGAATATTTTAGCAAGTAGTAACTTGATAAAATATCAAAGCGGCAACTTAGCAGATGGGACAATATAGACAATTATCTTACAAAATGGTGTTGGAAAGTTATTACTCCCTAGTTCTAATCTGATTTCTAATCTGACACAGGTGTGGCAATTTTTCCCTATTACCACTCGTTTGGGTGTGGTAGATGAGCAGTTTATCTAACTTTTTTTACACACACAATGGTAAGCTGCCATTTGATAAACAGATGTCTATATTTGCACAGTGTCTCAGTGTCACAAGACAAGGCTATTTGATGTAGCAAAGTACATTGAGGCAATGTATTAGAATTAGTACAATATATTAGCAAGAAAGATATAATAGAATTAGGTTTTGCATTTCTTACTTTTTTGTTACTTATTTAAAAAGTAACATAAGGAAACATTCTGAAAACCAAGTAGCCATACTTATTCTTCAATTTAATAAGCCATATAGCTTTCTTACTTTCATGAATTTCTGTGCCTATAGCATTATCTTAAATTTTAATGATGATAAATCTTTTAGCGTCTGTCCGTGACATCCCTTTTCTCTCAACCAACACCCATTGATCTGGTGGCTTTTATTGGCCACTTCCTATTAAAAGTCACAGCCTCCTGTTGCTATGATTATTATATATTGAACCATCCTCACAGTGGAAGCACATTCTTAAGATCTGCCTGCTGTACAAAGAGATTGGCAATAAGGAACATCTCACGCTCCAAGTGAAAGACAAACATTCAAATGGATTTAGCAGAGGTCACTTTAATAACTTATTAACAAGGCTGATTTTTATAATATTTGACTTTGCTTCAGACTGCAGCAGACACTTCACAGCTGGTGTCCACTATCCAGCAGTTGCCCAGAACTTTTTATAACCAGAAAAAAGATGCATTTTTAAAAGAAAAATTATATAAAACTCCCAACATTGCGGCAGGTCAGGAAGAACCTGAAGAGGTAGCTGCATGCATTGCTCCATCAAACTGAGGGGACCTGCCCCACACCAGGACTTTGAAACACCTGGCCCTAAAAAGTGCATTCTTCTTCTTTTTAAATTCATTACTATTAAAGATTTCATTGTGCTACAAAACAAATAAACAAACAAACGGGGGAATTGCATCTTTTGTCTGCACTTTCAATTCATAGAGTCTTTTCACAGTTCGTTTACATGTCGTGAGAGACATGTTTGTCATAGACATCTTGTGACTGGGGGAAAGGAGAGGAGAAAAAGGGGGAAGGGAGATGGGGTTGTTCTTTTGTTCTGTTGCATAGTGTTCTTGTAGGGGTTTGTCTAAACAGTGCAATTCTATATGACATCTATTCAGAAGTAAGTCCCCTTCTTACTTTTGCACCCTAATCATGCTTACCTGACAAGACCCACTGAAAACAGTGCAACATCTTTTTGAAGTAAACATGCATTGGATTATGCTGCCAGTGTGGTGTAGTGGTTAAGAGCGGTAGACTCGTAATCTGGTGAACTGTGTTCACGTCTCTGCTCCTCCACAGGCAGCTGCTGGGTGACCTTGGGCTACTCACACTTCTCTGAAATCTCTCAGCCCCACTCACCTCACAGAGTGTTTGTTGTGGGGGAGGAAGGGAAAGGAGATTGTTAGCTGCTTTGAGACTCCTTAGGGTAGTGATAAAGCAGGATATCAAATCCAAACTACTACTACTACTACTACTCTTCTTCTTCTTCTCCTTCTTCTTCTTCTTCTTCTTCTTCTTCTTCTTCTTCTTCTTCTTCTTCTTCTTCTTTGGAATATGTGAACTCCATATTGAGTTTGTAAGCATTTTTAGATGTGTTATAAAATTTACCTTAAGATAACAGTAAATATAACTGGAGATTTATGAAGTTATTATTAACAAGGCAGGAGGAGAAAGATACATGACAGATTGAAAGAAAGGCAACTAGATATGTAGAAAATACCTGAACTATAATTCAGGAAATGTACTGAATTCATTTTCTGACAGTGAGTTATTATGTGCCTTCAGGAGCTGAAAGCACTCAACACCCGTAAAAATAATGCTTTGTGTTAGATTTCTAGATGCAATTGAGGATGTCTAAATATAGATGTTCAAAGATGTGTTCATGGTGCTATAGCTCCTTATGAATACTTGCACTGGTGCCACCCTTAAACCTCTTTTGAAGCACCACTTGCTGTATGTTTATGTTCTACTCCACAGTGAAAAGCAGTATGCTCCTGAATCGGGGCTGCCATAAAGTCCAGGAAATCAGGCTGTCAAAATGGTGTCCAGTAAAACACAGACATGGCAAATAGGGCACTTTTATTAAGAAAAATGCTGTAAAAATGCTGTAAAAATCAAAGAAAAGCCCAAAGACTTGGTATTTTGGGGAGATATTCCCAAAACAGGTAGGGAAAGTGTTCTTGCACCCAGGTTCTGCTTGCAAGTTTCCAGCAGACATCTGGTTGGCCAACGTGTACATACACTGTTCAGAAAGATGGAAGTATATTGGCCTGGGTTGAAGTAACCTGGCATGTTACATGTCTTCTAAAAATCAGATAGTTGTTTATTTGCTTGACATCTGATGGGAGGGTGTTCCACAGGAGGATGGGAGCCACTACCGAGAAGGCCCTTTGCCTGGTTCCCTGTAACCTCACTTCTTGCAGTGAGGGAACCGCCAGAAGGCCCTCGGAACTGGACCTCAGTGTCCGGGCTGAACGATGAGGGTGGAGACACTCCTTCAGGAGGAGTCGATAAAGTCATTTTCATGGATGCCAGATATGAAAAACCAAAGTGTTACATTAGATGCCATAAATCTGCTTTGAGGACTTTTTATATATATAAAATAAAATCAGAACTTGAACCAAGAGCTCTAATTTCAGTTTCAGCATAATTTATCACATATAAAGCAATTCTGAAACACCTTGAAAGTAAGTAGAATGAAAATATTCATGGACACAGAAGTTTTAAATATGGTTTATTTGAAAAATCATTTCAGTTTAATGAGATTTCTCAAGCTCTAATTGGCAAGTACAATAACTCCCAGTATAGCATGTTGAATAGAAACTTAACATTCCAGCAGGCTCTGGGTAAGCCCAGCTGAAACCTGCAACAGCATGAACAGGCATCTGAGTATACAAAGCAAAAGAATCCCAACTGACCATCGTAGGAGAAAATGGCATTTGCAAGTGTTTATAAAATCCACCAGGGGCTGAAAGGAGAATCTTGAGTTTACAAGGACCCTATTCTCTCTCTCTCTCTTCCTTCCCAAGTCAATTGAAGGTATTAGTATAGCAGGCACAGAGGATGCCAACAGTTCTGCAGCAACTTCCAAAAGAGCCTGGGGTCAGGCAGGGGATAATGAGGTGTTGTTTGTTACAGGAACTTCCCTGAAGGATGCTTTCACATTTTAATCCTCATTTTTTCAAGGCAGTTGCTATGCGTTCTGGAGACGCTTTTAAGCCACTGCATCAACTGTCAGACGACATTAAACGGTTTAGTTTAATGCCCCTCTTCCTCGCTCATTGAGAAGTAAGGGGGAAGACATTGATAAAGCAAGTAAGAAGAAGACACGCACACCCAAATGAACAGGGGATCCAAACTCTGCAAGAAGGACTGGTCTGGAAAGGAGGTGAGCTGCCATTCAGTATTCTAGCAAGGTGGTGTGAGTGCCAGCTTTCTGGTTGTTTCTATTTCCCCTTTCACCCATTACCCTTGCATAGTATCTCCAACCCACGACCTCTGCTTTGCTTGGTAAGAATGTCTGGGATAACTGAAAAGTGCCAGCAGGGAGTGAAGCTGGGAGTGACAGGTTACACATGGATATAGTAGCAAGTACAGGTAAAGGAGGGACGCGGGTGGCACTGCGGTCTAAACCACAGAGCCTAGGACTTGCCGATCAGAAGGTCGGCGGTTCGAATCCCCGTGACGGGGTGAGCTCCCTGCTCCTGCCAACCTAGCTCAGTCCCTGCTCCTGCCAACCTAGCAGTTCAAAAGCATGTCAAAGTGCAAGTAGATAAATAGGTACTGCTCTGGCGGGAAGGTAAACAGCGTTTCCATGTGCTGCTCTGGTTTCGCCATGCTGGCCACATGACCTGGAAGCTGTACGCCGGCTTCCTTGGCCAATAAAGCGAGATGAGCACCGCAACCCCAGACTGGACCTAATGGTCAGGGGTGACTTTACCTTTACCTAAAGGTAAAGGATGCGGGTGGCACTGTGGCCTAAACCACTGAGCCTCTTGGGCTTGCCAATCAGAAGGTTGGCGGTTCAAATCCCCACGGCGGGGTGAGCTCCCACTGCTCTGTCCCAGCTTCTGCCAACCTAGCAGCTCAAAGGCATACCAGTGTGAGTGGATAAATAGATACTGCTGCAATGGAAGGGTAAATGGTGCTTCTGTGTGCTCTGTTTTCCGTCACAGTGTCCCATTGCGCCAAAAGTGACTTAGTCATGCCACATGACCCGGAAAGCTGTCTGTGGACAAAAGCCGGTTCCCTCAGCCTGAAAGTGAGATGAGCGCCATGTCCCATAGTCGCCTTTGACTGGACTTAACCGTCCAGAGGTCCTTTACCTTTTTTTACCTAGTAGCAACTGGAATGAGCACATATGAACATAAGTGATTTCTGCATATTGAGCCCATATGGAGTACACTGGCCCAACTGAGGGCCCAGCTGCATATTATTCACACATTTGGTTGGACTCCGGTGGCCCCTTAACCCCACATTTTTGGAGATTATTTGTAGGAAAGAAGCAGTGGCCATGGGGAATGGGTTCAACTCTTTCCTGCCGCCTGCTTCTCTGCTCTGAATCTTCACCTTCTAAGGTGTATTTTATTTTATTTACTACTTTGATATTCTGCCTTTCCTCCAAGGAGCTCAAGGTGGGACAAATGGTTCTCCCCTTCCCAATTTCATCATCAAAACAATCCTGTGAATAGCTTAGGCTGAGAAACCAGTTAACTAGTTTTTGTATAATCTAGATGATTACTAAAGCATGAGTAAAGCAATGACTTAAATCATTTTCATGAACACTTGCTTTTCCAGCATCGAAAACTGATGGATTTCTTTCCCTTGAAACAGCAGATTCCACAAAATCTTAATACCAAACATTCAACAACAAAAAATTAACCATTATTAAAAATGCAGAGAAAAATAATTACCTTTGGCTTAGGTCTTAGTAGAAGGTAGAATGTGGTCAAACTAATGATTAGGGAGGATTTAACATTTTTGAATTGAAGTAAAGCGCAGCCTGAGGGATGCTGGTGGCACTGTGGGTTAAACCACAGAGCCTAGGACTTGCCAATCAGAAGGTCACGGTTCGAATCCCCGCAACAGGGTGAGCTCCCATTGCTTGGTCCCTGCTCCTGCCAACCTAGCAGTTCGAAAGCACGTCAAAGTGCAAGTAGATAAATAGGTACCGCTCCGGCGGGAAGGTAAACGGCGTTTCCATCCGCTGCTCTGGTTCACCAGAAGCGGCTTAGTCATGCTGGCCACATGACCTGGAAGCTGTACGCTGGCTCCCTCAGCCAATAAAGCGAGATGAGCGCCGCAACCCCAGAGTCGGCCACGACTGGACCTAATGGTCATGGGTCCCTTTACCTTTAACATTTTTGAATTGAAGTGAAGCACAGTCTGAAAGGATCTCAGACACGAAGTATATCAGCTATTTGCTCTTGATCTGACACCTATATCAATTAAAAGATTATTTCATTAAAGAGGCTTTGCTGAAACCACAAATAAAGGGTTTTTTTTAAGATCTCCTCCCTCCAAAATTGGCGTATTTCTTTCTGCTTTCTTAGCGGATAACTTGTCTTTCAAGTCCTGTTCATGCTTTGTCAATACTGAAGGAGAGGCAGTGAAATCTTGGAAACATTTATCTACCTACTTTCTGGGCTGAGTTCCGTGTGCTGCTAAAGTCATGGAGCAATTTGGATTCTGAATGGAAATGAGTAAGCAAAGCAAAGAAATAAAAGGGTAGGGGGGGAGAGTGATGAAAGGAACGTCGTGCCGCTCAAGGATCAGAAGAAAACAATTATGTCTTAATGCTTGGGCCCTAAATAATTAAACTAATGCTCCAGGCAATAACGCATTAGTCTATAGCAAGAGGGATAGCTTTCTCCATAGCTTAGAGACCATTAATAGCCAGAAGAATTCAAGGGGGGAAAGGAAGTTGAAGAGTATTGCATACTGTAGTTGTATAACTTGTGAAAATCAAGAAATAGGATAGGACCCCTTGGAGAAGATGGGGAAAAACATTTTCCCCACCCCCTACTTTATTGCATAACTGTCAAACATGAATTCAATTTGTGAAAACTGCTCTATGTTACCCTATCAGTTGTTCAGCTTCTCATAGCTTTGTCTAAATCCTTACAGCTGCTAGGCTGTTTGAACTTGGATTTGGAATCCTGTATTTGAATCCTTTAAAAAGGCAAAGGTAAAGGACCCCGGACCATTAAGTCCTGTCACGAACAACTCTGGGGTTGCATCGCTCATCTCGCTTTACTGGCCGAGGGAGCCGGTCAGACAGTTTTTCCAGATCATGTGGCCAGCATGACTAAGCTGTTTCCGGTGAAACCAGAGCAGCGCACGGAAAATCCGTTTACCTTCCCACCGGAGTGGTACCTATTTATCTACTTACCCTTTGACAGGATTTTGTTTTGTTTTTTTATAAGATATTTATTAGCTTTTTCACACATTATAAGCACACATATCACAACAAAAAACAAAAACATAAACCATAAACACACACAAAGCACAAAAACACCACATGTATAATTTCAATCCCTTATTTTCATAAAACTTATTTTCCCGACCTCCTCGTACCTCCCCTTACTGCATTCCAATCCCTAATTAATTTTGATCAACAAATCCCTCCCTAATTTCTAATAAATAATTTTAACCTTTCTTTTCATATTGCATAATGGTTACAGCATACAACCTCATATTTTCCAAATCCACAACGTCTTAGCATTCAACAATTTTACAATGTTTCTTAAGATAGTCTTTAAATTTCTTCCAATCTTCTTCCGCCATCTCTTTTCCCTGGTCTCGGATTCTGCCAGTCATCTCTGCCAGTCCCATATAGTCTATAACTTTCATCTGCCATTCTTCCACGGTGGGTAGTTCTTCTATCTTCCAATACTTTGCGATGAGTATTCTTGCTGCTGTTGTAGCATACATAAAAAATGTCCTGTCCTTCTTTGGCACCAACTGGCCGACCATACCCAGGAGAAAGGCCTCTGGTTTCTTCAGAAAGGTATATTTAAATACCTTTTTTATTTCATTATAAATCTTCTCCCAGAAAGCCTTAATCTTTGGGCACGTCCACCAGAGGTGAAAGAATGTACCTTCATTCTCTTTACATTTCCAACACTTATTGTCGGGCAAGTGGTAAATCTTAGCAAGTTTGACTGGGGTCATGTACCACCTATAAATCATTTTCATAATATTTTCTTTTAAGGCGTTACACGCCGTAAACTTTATACCGGTGGTCCACAACCGTTCCCAGTCTTCAAACATAATGTTATGACCAATGTCTTGTGCCCACTTGATCATGGCTGACTTAACTGTTTCATCCTGTGTATTCCATTTCAGCAGCAAGTTATACATTTTTGACAAAATCTTAGTTTTGGACTCTAACAATTCTGTCTCCAGTTTTGATTTTTCCACCTGGAAGCCATTTTTCCTGTCTGACTTGAAGACCTCCATTATTTGATAATAATGAAGCCAGTCACGCACTTTATCTTTTAGTTTCTCATAACTCTGCAATTTCCATTTGTCCCCCTCTTGTTCCACAATTTCCCAATATTTCAGCCATTTCAACCCCATATTGAGTTTTTTCACGGCCTTCGCCTCCATTGGAGATAACCACCTAGGAGTTTTATTTTCCAACAAATCCTTATATTTGATCCAGACATTATATAATGCTTTCCTGACAATATGATTTTTAAAAGCTTTGTGAGCTTTAACCTTGTCGTACCACAGATATGCATGCCACCCAAAAATGTTATTAAACCCTTCTAAATCCAAGATATCTGTGTTCTCAAGTAGTAGCCATTCCTTCAACCAACAGAAAGCTGCTGATTCATAATAAAGTTTTAAGTCTGGCAGGGCAAATCCCCCCCTTTCTTTTGCATCAGTTAATATCTTAAATTCTATTCTGGCCTTTTTGCCCTGCCAGACAAATTTGGAAATATCTTTTTGCCACTTCTTGAAACAGTCCATCTTGTCCACAATCTGCAATGTTTGAAACAAAAATAACATTCTAGGCAATAACCCTTTGACAGGATTTTGAACCACTAGGTTGGCAGGAGCTGGGTCTGAGCAACGGGATTTCACCCCATCGCATAGATTCAAACTGCCGACCTTCCGATCGGCAAGCCCTATGCTCAGTGGTTTAGACCACAGCGCCACCCTTTACTCAGCCACAAATTGAATCCTTTACTCAGCCACAAATTGGGCATTCAAAAGCAGTCATGAGAGTTGTGTAAAGGGGTGTGGGGCTAGGTATGTTAGCCCAGCCTCCAAAAGTATATATGCATGCCACAGCCCCATCTGCTCCACCTCAACCTTATGGAAATGAGGAGGAAAATATCATGGTAGCTATTGGAAATCCTGATTACACAGGATTCCTGAATGTAGTTTGGATTCTTCATGTTTTACACTTAGAATCTCCCACCCACCTACACTAACCTACATGGTTATGGGCATTATAATCAGTGGGTTTTTTTAGTGGGGGGGGGGAATGGTGTTGGTACTCACCATGAATTTGTTACAGTACGTACCACACTTAACATTTGTAAAATTATTAATAATAGTAATAATAATAATAATAATAATAATAATAATAATAATAATAATGGTGCCAGTGCTGCATACCTTTGAGTGCCTCCAGAAAAAAAGCACTGAATAATTAAATGATAATAAAACTCTAGAATGCCCTGGTCCTGCCCTTTAGCAGGGGTAGATTCGCCACACTCCTCTTTCTTGGGCAAAGGCCAGAGCTGGTTTCTACCATGGGAAGGGGAACTTGGGGATCACATGGGCAGGAATGTTCAATAGGATGAAACAGTCAGGCTGCTATTTAAGTCTTCTCCACCCTCTCCACCTCATTCTCTTTTGCAGCACCCTCCCTCCTCCCTCTCTCTACAGTGTTGGCTTTTTGCTATTTGCCTTTTCTGGGGGCTAAGTAGGAATTTGAGGGGCAGCAATGAATTGACCCTTGGAACTATTCTTTTTTTTTGCCTGCTCCACACCATAGGGTTATTTGATTTGCTCTTGATGTATGTTCTTATTTGGTGTGTTTAGCATTGAGTGTGGGCACAAAAGGAAAATTAAGAACTTAATTGACAGGCACCCTGAGGCATTATGGGGTTTAAGAGTATGCTTGAGTCACCTTGGGGATGTGTGCACCTTGGTGAACTCTGATGTGTGCGTCTTGTTGGGTTCAAAAACCCAAGGCTCATTTAGTAGGGAGTGAGAATTTTCTTCCAATACCTGCCAGAAGAGTGGAGGGGTGCATCTGTCATATGTGTCAATTCAAACCCATCTGCCATTACATACATAATTTGGTTATTGTTTGACAAATCTATTGTTATATTTGAATAAATGTTATCTTTCCACGGTTACCCTGCCTCTTGAGTCTTTTCCCATGTTGTCTTGCCAAAGTGCAAGTTGGGATCCTGCCTTTTGGCCAAACTAAAGGATATGGAAGGACACGTTGAAGCTGAAAACTCTATTTTGTAAGTGTTGAACCAAATTTAATGAAACAATTAGAAAAGGGGACAGGAATTAAAAAGTTACTTGGCTGTTACTAATTACTAATCCTACATATATATATACCAAGGTTTTCATTGTGGGTTTTGTTTTTTGCATTTTTATTCCAGTCCTTTGAAACGCTTTCAGCATCTCTAAAGAAGCATGTTATGAACATCCAAAAAAAGTGATGATGTAATTTTTTAATCAAATCACAGGATCCATAAGCAGATAGAATATGCCTTGAAGCATTTAAAAAAAAATTAAAAATAACCTGCTTGCCAGAAGCTAAAGTAAAGCACATCCATTTTCCATTGTACAGTCTGAATGGATAATTAGTTTTATAACTTGAGTCTCTTGTGAGTAGCTGTCCAGTGAGTGTTGGAAGCATTTAAAGATTCTTGCAATAACACATCTTTAACAAATATACAATCACTTTCCCTCCTGCAATTAATTTGTGAAACAGCTTTGGAGAGGAACTTGACTTATGAATTACAGGAAACTTTTGAATCCCATTTTTCTTCCCAGTGGCAAGACAATAAATCTATTCTATAACCCTGTTAATTTAGGAAGAATTACATTTCTTTAAACAAAGCATGCTGGCTCCTCTCAGTATGACAGTAGTCTAACTTGGAGGTTACCAGATCATTCATAATTGGGGCAAGACTATATTTGTCCTAGTAAAGACACAGCTGGCAAAAGATGGTAAAAGGCACACAGTGTTACAGAAGCAAGTTGTGCTTCCGATCACAAAGACTGATCAAGGAGAACTCCTAAAGCAACGTTGTCTAGCATTGGCTGAAAACCACTCCCTTGTGCTATTGAACTACCTGCCCAGCAAACCATCTTGTCAGGATTGATTATTTGTGTCTATTAGCTCTCATCTACTCCATTACCTTAGCCAGACACCCATTTGACACTTCCATTGCATCACCTGGATTTGATGAAAAGCTAGGCTTGCCATTCGTCAGGAAAACTCCTGACATGTCCTGGTTTGGGGGTGTAAAAATGGTGTCGGGGGGGATTTTGTCGAATTGGAAAAATGTCAGGGAAAACCCAGATGTTTGTCAATGCGATGGAAAAAGCAGTGGAAACAGCTCCAAAAGCTCCAAAGCATTATCTTTGGGTTAGGTTTCCCAGAAAAAAGCTCAACAATGTGGGTTTGTTCCCTAAAAAGCTCAACAACTTTCTGACAAGTGGGTGTCAGGAATTTAACTTTTTGAAATATGGCAACCCTATGAAAAGAAGAGCTAGAACTAGTGGTGTCCTTCACACATTGATGAGACCTCGTCCTTATTCTCCAGATGCCCTCACTCAGCTGTTTCATGTCAATGTGAAGTACGGTAAAATGGGTGGAAGGAACAACCCCATAACATAACTGGATAGCTCTTATTCTCACCCATCTTCACAAGGATATATTTGCAGTTGCCCCTGAAGAAAGGTTTCTACTCTGAATGTGTTATGCAGAAATAAAGACCAGTTTATTTCAACAAATTATTTCTAGCATCTGTTGAACTTCTCTTTAATCTTCTTTTCTAAACTGGTTGGTATATCTGCCCACCTAGCTCTGTCCTCTTTCCTTTACTGATGTTTTGGTTTTGCTGTATTGTTTCATTGTTATTGTTAAACCAGAGACTAACTTTACTTAAGAATAATAATGAGACAGGTCTCCTGGTTTGGAGCCATCAGTTTCACTCCCTCGATGGGGCAGAGAAGCAAATCCAGTCCACAGTGTCATGTCTGCAAAGCCAAATAATACTCGACTCTTGTGGTGTTTCCATAGTAACTAGTGCCTTAGAATTCACACCAGTAAGGCAATAAAACCAAGTTAGGGTGCCTCATGTAGAAAACATATGGATTTTGTTTTTATTGTTAACATTAAAAACTCTCTAAAATATTTAAAGCCATATGAAGTTTTACATCTGTATCTTTAGAAGAGTGTGTCAGCAAAGCCACTGTATTATCTCCATGGAGCAAATGTGGGCAAAAGAAAAAGAAAATGGAAATATTGACTAACATTTACGGGAAACAACTGTCTAATTGAGGCATAATAGAAAGTGGGGAAGGGTTCCCAGAACTGGAGTGAAATACTTACCATCCTTTCCCAGAGTAGGCAGAGCATAGGAGCCAAGTCCTAGGGTTCAAGGGGTCTTCAGCCTTCCCAGTAAAATATTTGAGGGGGCTAGGTCCTCCCAAAGTTGATGGGCATTGCCATTCAAATGGTGTGTGCGCACCATGTCATGTGATTGATTTGTGCAGGGCAGGGCTTACCTGGGCCTCCCAATATTCTATTCAAGTTGGCACCCCAGACGCAGAGGGAGGGGATCAAATTCTGGGAGCTCCTTACGGTTGTAGAGAATCGTGACTTTCCCTTAACGGAAAGCTCTTTGCTTCCACAAGTTGGTGAACCCATTATTTCCCCTTACTGGAGCCCTCCATGTCATATTGATCGATTCCATGCTCTCATCCTTCTAGATACTGAATTCTGCGCAAGCTGGCGTTTCTGAATACTTCCAGGAAGGCTTTTTTTAAATCAGTGGTCCATTGGTATGTGGGGGGATTATAAAGAAGCATGTTCATGATTATTACTATTTTTATTCATGATGAATACATTTGTTCATGATGATTACTGTTATTTTATTGTCCATTCTTCTTCATGCAAAAAGATTGCTCGCCGTAACTTGACCATGTCTCCAGCAGACCCATCTTACTCATATTAAGATTCTCCGGCGACTCCCATTGGGAGCAATTAAGTTATTTCTCCCTGAAAGTTTACATCCTCTGCAACTGGGTTCAGTGGAGTGGGGCTAAGCTTCTAAACACTCTTGAACATTCTATTGTGCCTTGCTATATATTAGTCTGGTGATTTGCTACACGGGAACTGCTGCCTTTTTGCCGTGTTGATCCTGGTTGGCAGGCCCATATTCCCATGTCATTGTTGTCGCGTTGACTATATGACTATCTATTAAACTGGGCCTAGAAGGCAGTATATTAGTATTCTGGTAGCTTAAGCCATCCAGGTGATGAATAGCAAAATACTAATCCTGTAGCTCTGAAAAGGCTTTTGCAGCTGACCCTCAGGACTGCAAGATTTAAAGCACAGCGTGACTTAGCACAGTCAACTCTTGTGTACAAGTATTGTGCAAATGATGAAAAACCAGGCCTTGGGTGGTGCAGTATCTTTCTTGCAGATAGCTTTTGCTTGTTGTATTAAATTACTGCCTGCCTTCTATTTAAAAACAACATTGAACAACCTTATAAATGGGGGAAGCATTAACAGTCCCGGGTCTGAAAAATGTATCCAGTTCAGGATACTGAAATGACTATAGTAAGATTTTGTTGCAAATCAACCTCCTCCAATCTTTGTTTGATGACCTTTTTTGCTGTAATTAGATCTAAATTTAGTATATCGGAAGGAGAGATTCCATAAGACAACAGTTTGGAATGGATTTTTGTTGCCCATGGGCTGGTAAATTCATCTCTCCAAAGGCACTGAATAAGATGGTAATTGGGCAATTTATGCCAAAGGGACAGCCAGTAATTAAAGGCATGTCTCCACATCAGGATCTCTAAGGAGGGGGTCTTGAGTTCTAAGCGAATAGCAGAGTTGCTTACACAGGAGGGTAGTTTCAAAAGGCGTCTGAGAAAAAGATTTTGCAATGTCACCAGAGGCATGAAGTTTACAAAAGCGCCCCATAGAGGGACCGCATAGGCCATAGTTGCAACCACTTTTGCACTATAAACTTTTAAGGCAGATGGAACATGCATAGCCCCCTCTGTAAAGAAAAAGCGTAATAGAGCGTAGATAAGGGCTTTGCCCTTATTTTGTAAGTATGTGATATGCGCTTTCCATCCCATATTATACTGAAAGTAAATTCCTAGATATTGAAATTTGTAGACTTGTTCAATTGGCTTCCCCTCGAGTTCCCACCTATACAATTTACGACTCCTGGAAAAAATTAGGACTTTAGATTTGGAATGGTTAATAGTAAGTAAATTTGTTTGGCAGTATAACGTGAAGATCTTAAAGGCCCTCCTCAAACCGATTCTTGAATATGAGAGGATCACCGCATCGTCAGCGTACAATAGTAAGGGGCAGCGATAGTCTGCAAGCCTGGGTGCATGAATGGTGGTTTGGGCCTCAACTAGGGGAGTTCTCATGTCACTAATATAGAGGTTAAAGAGATAGGGGGCAAGGATGCACCCTTGTCGGACCCCCTTATTTATTGGAACAGAGTTTGTGAGATCGCCCTCAGGTGTTAACCTCACCCTAGCGGCTGTCCCTTCATGTAATTTAATCATTAGCCACAACAGCCTTTTATCTATACCCCACTTTGCCAATTTTTCCCATAGCAGCTCTCTAGAGATACTGTCGAAAGCCGCCTTCAGGTCTATAAAAGCGGCACATAAAAGACCATGAGTGGGGGAAGAATACTTCCGCGCCAAATGATGTAGAATTATTGCATGGTCAATAGAAGCACGATTAGGTCTAAACCCGGCCTGTTCATGGCCTATCAGATTGGAATCTTCGGCCCATTGGGTTAGTCTGGTTAGCAGGAAGCGAGTATAGATTTTTCCGATGATTGATAATAAACTGATATTACGATAGTTTCCTGGGTCCTCTGGTGGTCCTTTTTTGTATATAGGAATTATGATGGACTCCTTCCATGATCTAGGTATCTGGCCCGTGGCATTAATTGCATCAAAGATTTTTGCAAGAATTTTGGCCCACCATGCTGGGTGTTGTTTAATAGCTTCCGCCGGGATCAGATCGGGCCCTGGGGCTTTATCAGTTTTCAGTTTAGCAATTAAATCAGCTATTTCCTCCGGGTCAGTATCTGGCCATATGGGCAAGTGGCATGAAAGAGTATCAGAATGAATGTTAGAGATCACTGTCTGGGAGAAATATTTTCTTAGAAATTGTTCCCATATCGGGGCTGGTATAACCGTCAATGGGTATTTCCTCGATCTTTTGTTGATTAAATTCCAAAAACCACGAGAGCTGCGAAGCTTAGAGGCAGCAATCAGCGCTTGCCAACGTCTTAGCTGCCATTCATGCTTGGCTGACTTCTGTGCCTGTTTGTAAGCAATTTTGGCCTGGAAGTACTCTGGGGGAAGAGTTTCAGCTCCAGAAGATTTATATCTGTTGTAGATACAACAGAGAGAGAGTCTAGCTTGCTTACATTTGGGATCAAACCAAGGTGCACCGAACCTGGGTTGATCTCGGTTAACCAGGTGAGTCGGCATCGTAAAGAAGCTAGTTAAATCTACAGAGAGGTGGGAGAACCACTCCAATATCCTATTTGGTTCAGACAACTCCGCCACTGAAACAATAGGGGGTTCGGAGATATTCCTCTGGAAGAATTCTGCGTATTTTTGGGCCTGTTTCATAGACCATTTAATGCTTCTTACTTGAGCTGCGGCATTTAAACCTACATGAATTGGGTGTGAACCGCTAACCGGGTGCCAGTCAAGCGTTAGCTTGGCCGCTAGAGGTAGGTGGTCACTAGATTGTACATTGTCTACCTTAAAATAAAAGAAGTTTGAGAATAGGTCTTCTGAAACTAGAAGGTAGTCTAGGACACTATTTGATGTTGTGCCCAAATGAGTGAATTCACCTGGCACGTCCGGAGGGCAATTGCCATTCAAAATGTTCAAATTCATACGAATGGCCAATTGATAAAGAAGGACTCCCGCCTCATTCGCTCTGATGTCCTTAGATCTTCTTGATGTAAAAGAGATTAAATCAGATTTTGGGTAGTGGGGAGGAACCCACCACTTGGCCTTGATTATCCCATCCCAATTGGCGCCTGTACGTGCATTAAAGTCACCACCCATTATCGATGGAATATTAGGGTACATAACATAGCATGCCAATAAATGCTCTTCCAGAGAATCCCATCTATAATGGAGGTCCGATATAAGACCACCTGGAGGAAGATAGACATTGGTGATTAATAGGGAGAATTTTTCGCTTGAAATCAGACCTGTAAAAGCAAAAGGAGGAAAAGTCTGAACTAGCGAGAGTTTAGCGCTCATTTTAAGCGATATGGCGATTGCAAGACCACCTCTGGACCGGCCACCTTTTTGGGAGGGACTAGCTGGAAGTGATATCAGTTCAAAGCCATTTATGTCTATTTTCTCTTCTTCCCATGTTTCTTGCAAAAGGATTATCTGAAAAGAGTTTATATAGGACAAAAATTCGGGATCTAATCTTTTCCTTTTCCAGCCAGCAATATTCCAACTTAGGACTGCTAGCTGGGGACTTCTGTGTTGTTCTTTTAACAGTCAAAGCGAAGGAGGGGCAGGCTCTCTGGAAGAGACAGAAGATGTAACAAAAAAATCAGTTATTTTACATTGGGAAGATGGTAACTGTGAGGAGCCCTCCAAATTAAAATTTTTAACAATTTGGTTCGACTGTTGGAACACCGAGGATGATCTACTAGAAGTAGATCCCTGAACAGGAGGTTTCTTCATTTCGAAATTCTTTGTACAACTTGACAGAGAAATACCCAGAGAGGGAGAAATTAAGTCCGTCGGAGAAAACCCTCTAGCAGATTTATCATCAGGCATTAGGATGATTTTATTGATGCGTCCCATCGGGTCTTCAATCGTTTCCGACGACGGGTCCCGAAGTGTAACATTCACATTTTCCTTTAAAGAGGGTAGTTGAGGGGACATCACGGGGGCGGTAATTGCGGAAGACTCTCTCAGGGGCATCACTTGTGGACTACTTCTATATCTGGTCGAAACTGGAGAAGATTCTAGCTCTGGCATAGATGAGTGAGTTAAAGAGGGATTTGAGTCAGGCAGGGAAATCAGAGTTTCGTCCTTAGGTGTGTTGGTCGATGGATGTAGATGAAGGTTAAGTGAGGATGGCAGAGCCTGGTCGTCTCGTGGAATAGCACTGGGGGCAGAAACAACTTGAAGATTTGAGTCTTGCAGGATGGTTTTTGTTTTCAAAGTGGGGCTGAGCTGAAGAAGGTCGACCACTTCTGTCCGGTGAACCCAAGTGGGGTTGTTTGAAGCATCGTTAGTATCTTCCCCTCTGTGTTGGACTTGCAAAAGCTGCGATTTAAGCGTGTCAAATCTTTGCATCATCATCGACTGTTCTTTCGGAGGGAGGGCTCTGAATGAATCAATAAGTTCCCTTTCATCAAGGGCAGTCTGCAGGTTTCCGTCCTCATATATGTCTGTTTGAGAGGGTATCGAGATTGGTCGAGAATGGCACGCTGCAGAATCATCGCAGTGGGGCCTAACAGTATTTTGAAGTAAGGCAGAGTCTCTTGTCCTAATGTCCTCACCGCCAGGGCACCTTTTTAGAAGGGGTTTGATCTTGCTATCTGCAAAAACCCTCGTTGCTACGATATCGGCCATGGACAAAAGCGTTTTCCGCCTAACAATAATAGATGGTATCTTTTCAGAGTGGAACGCAAGTATCACCTTCAAGAAGTTTGTCTGTCGGAACAGGGGCATCACCGCATATAGGTCAATCTGGTGTTTCTTAATTTTTAAAAGTTTGCTTAAACAGTCTTTAGCCCCTTCTAGCGATGACCATCTTCCTATTTCCGACCTGACAGAAAGGCAACTTTTCTTGGGTTGCAGAGTTAATATCTGATTATTCAATTGGGAATTTAAGATATATTTAATTTTAGTCTCCTTTCTTTTATCTGAATTGGGGTGAGGCAATAAGTAACTAACATGCTATAGTCACACACACAGAGAGACAGCATTCAGCATGGAAGGAGCAGAGATTTGTATCTTCAGAAGACTGATTGCAGAAGTCTCAAGGAAAAGAAAACAGGTGGAGAAATTGGCTGCTTCTGATGTTGATCTTATTAATTCAGTACTGAAAAATGCACTTGCTTTTTAAAAACCACAAACCCTACAACCCTTCTCTGAGGAAAATAGGGACATCCTATTCCATACCCTCCAACATTCCTCAGAGGAAAATAGGGAGATCCTACCATAACCTCCATCATTTCTCACATGAAAATAAGGAAGTTCTAAGGAGAAGAGGAACATTCTGAGATAAAATCAGAAACTGGGGTGGCTTCTGTAAATCCTGGACTGCCCCTGAAAGATAGGGGCACTTGGAGGGTCTGCATTAGCAGGGCAGAACATTTTTGAGAAATTGGTGACAGGCTTTCAGAGCAGCTCTGGAGTCTATGGATACTATTGATGCATAAGAATATGCATAAGATTATCCCAGAGCAAGTGAGATGAAATCTTTTCTTTTCTTTTGTTACTGGTCAGGTACTGAAAGTAAGCTTTTGAATTGAGGTTTCAAAGAGTAAAAAAATAAAAAGTTGTACACAAGTTTTATCTAAAACTCTTTAGAATGAAGTAGCAGGAAAATGTTTTAACTGGATTTCCAACAGTTTGGGTAGAGACCTCAGAGACAGAGTGAAAGCATTATGCAAGTAAATATAAAAGAAACCAGACTGTAAGAGGCACAGTGTGGTTCACCGACCCAATTACAAAAGTGTAACTCAGGTAACTATATTGTGGACAGATCCACAGTCTACATTTAAAGGACATCTAAGGCACATTTAAAGTATATGACTTCCCCCAAAGAATCATGGGAACTGGAATTTGTAAAGGGTGCTAGTAATTGTAGTTATGTGAGGGGAAAACTACAGTTCCCATTATTCTTTTGGGAGGTCATGTGCTTTAAATATGCTTTAGATGGCACTTAAATTTATGGTATAAATAGAATTAAAATAAATATTTTAATGACACTGCTTCATCACAATTAGTGACTATCTTCATTGTGACTCTCTTGTATGTGCTAAATATAGTTACACAGCAGTGAATAAATATAGTTACACAAGCACTATTCACATATTTTTGGTTCTTGTGTTTGTGGTGATATTTCTACAGGGTCTATGTCATCACATTCTTGCTATTCAAAATCAGTGTTGTATTTTTCTGACTCTGATTCAAAGCTCTTTCTTCAGTTAAAACTCTTATTTAAATTCAAAACCTTTCTGTTTAAATTTTGAATCAGCAGAGGAAGATCATGTGCAAATGATATAATTATCTTTTCTTTTTTTAGTTAGAATAACATCTGTTCCATTCTAACATTTTTGGACACATCAACTAAGAAATGCAAAAGCCAATAAAAATAAGTAATTTGTTGTACTCAAGGAGAAGAAAAAGCCCTGCATTTAATTCAATTACATCTATGATAAAACATTAATCATAGCTTTCCCTTCTTAATAGAAACTGATGACGGTGCACAATATTTTCAAACTGTAAAACGAATATCAGAATATCTATATATATATATATATATATATATATATATAAAAAAACTGGAAGAGCTTCATTTTATTTTAAGATAACCAAAATTAAAAGTGGGGGGAAGTCTGTGTTTGGTAGTGCCAAAACCAGACATCATAGGAGCTCATTGTACTTCATTTAAGTAAAGAATAGAATTTCAGGAGGCTTTGGCAAGGCTGGATCAAAATGTTTGAGGGCATTGACAGAGTTCCAGATATAGTCTCCCCCTCCAAAGGAACACATGAAATAAGGACCCATAAAATAAGTCTTGTGGTATCTTACACACTAGCCAGTTCCCTATAGCCTAAGCTTTCGTGGACTACAAAAAGTACTCTGAGGATGTGGAGTTTCACAACTGTCAGTTAAATCCAAATAAGTAACCATTTTGTCAATACTGATAATCAAAAAGAAAATACTCTAAGCTTGCACAGTTCCACACACTTGCTGACTGGGAAAGCAGGCAAAAGGTAAAGGAGCCCTGGACAGTTAAGTCTAGTCAAAGGCGACTATGGGGTTGTGGTGCTCATCTCGCTTTCAGGTCAGGGGATCTGGCGTTTGTCCACAGACAGCTTACCAGGTCATGTGGCCAGCATGACTAAACTGCTTCTGGCACAACAGGACACCGTAACAGAAACCAGAGCGCACGGAAACGCCATTTACCTTCCCACCACAGCAGTGCCTACTTATCTACTTGCACTGGCATGCTTTTGAACTGCTAGGTTGGCAGACGCTCGGACAGAGCAATGGGAGCTCACCCTATCGTGTGGATACGAAGCGCCGAACTTCGGATCAGCAAGCCCAAGGGCTCAGTGATTTAAACCCTTGGGAAAGCAGACCAGGTGAGGGCTGGGGTGTGCTCCCAAGTGGGGAAGTAAGGCTGGGCCTGTTCTTATAGTAAGATGGGCCCTGGTATCCCCACCCCCGCCCAACTGTATTCACTCAGTCAGCAAGCAAACAATATACCACATGACAATCTGCAACACCAGAAACCAGCAATAGTGATGGAGACATCAGTCTTTTTCTCCTCGGACAAGTTTTCATGTTCATTCATGAATCTGTTCCATTTCCAAATAAATTTCTGGGTTGCTGTTGTTGTTTTTAAAAAAGCTGTACCAAGATTATGCATTTAAATACATATTTTATCCTGACATATGTCTAGATGTATTTTACCCTAAAGGACATGTTGTTAATGCATTTGGTACATTAAACAAAAAAAGGAGGGGGAGAATGGGGGAGTGGAAGAGTACTTATTCACCCTCATTTCCACCTTGACAGTATCTGTAGAGTGAATATTACAGGATGCACCATGGCGTCTTGCCTCGCCCCCCAACCTGGAACCCTGTGGCTTGACTACAAATGGAGACAATTTAAATCGCAGCATCAAATTTGACTGTTATATCAGCATCAGACAGCTGAAGGTCCTTCCAATATTTCCCCAGATTTGTATTTGAAATTACTTGTAAATTTTCTAGTTTTGTCCGGGCAATTTCCTTCATAATCAGTGGATTATGGACTAAAAAGTTTACATGAGCATGACTAATGTGTGAAAACAAACATATGTCTATGCAATTATCAAATTGCATGGGTAATTAATTTTTTGTATTTGGGGAATCTTTGTTGTTTGCTGTGCCATTGTCACAGAAGCAAAAGCGATCTTTACAGTTGGAATGGCAACCTGGAAGGCGGAGGAGACAATCGAGTTAAAATTAGAAAACCCTCTGAAGCTGTACACTGAAGTTGTTTTCAATACTGTGAGGTTGAACACACCAAATGATTTTTAATTCACAGAGTCCCAGAGGTTCCACCTAGATGAACCAGCTCCAGCTGTGATGGCAGTTCATCAAGGATTGTGCAAGTTCATCTGATGAATGGAGAAGACTGAGAATAGGCAGACTCTTCTCAGAGTCGGTTTGCTTTTAAAGCTGGTGCATACTGCAGCATTATTAGGATACGGACCTGACTCTGGCAGCCATGCCTCCCAAAGGAAATGATGAGCGTCCATTTTCTCCTTTAATTTGTGCCATTTTTGTTTGAAGAGATGCTAATTTAAGCTTATCTATTTGCCTAGTGCTCAGGTCGGCTAATAATCCTAAATATGTGCTGTGAATCTGGTGCGCAATCCTTCTCGCTCTATGCACAGAGAAAGGTGTAGTCATTCCTCCACTGGAAGACAGTTTTGTTCACCCCTCTTGAACAATGTTGCTTATGTGTCCAGCCATCACTGGTTTCCATGGTGCAGTCAGGACATCACATCCCTCTAAGTAGAACTTTTGAGATCATGCCATGGGACCATCTATCCCAGCATCTGTTCTCACAGTGGCCAACCAGATACCTATGAGAAGCCGCAAAGCAGGACCTGAGAGCAACTGCGCTCTGCACCCTTGTAATTCCCAGCAACTGGTATTCAGAGGTATACTGCTTTTGAAGTGGAGATACACACACTCAGTGTTGAACCTTTCCATAGACCAGACGTTCCCAAACTTATTTGGTCTACCACCCCTTTTTCAGAAAAAATAACAATACAGTGGTACCTCAGGTTACATATGCTTCAGGTTACATACGCTTCAGGTTACAGACTCCGCTAACCCAGAAATAGTACCTCGGGTTAAGAACTTTGCTTCAGGATGAGAACAGAAATCGTGCTCTGGCAGTGCGGTAGCAGCAGGAGGCCCCATTAGCTAAAGTGGTGCTTCAGGTTAAGAACAGTTTCAGGTTAAGAATGGACCTCCAGAATGAATTAAGTTCTTAACCCGAGGTACCACTGTACTGTATGTGTCTGTATCTCTTATAAGGGGTTAGTTTAACCTCCAGTTTGCTAGTAAAACTGAATTAGTGTGCTGCAAAATGATGCATGTCTACAAAGTGTGTCACCAACATGAAAAGTTTGGAAAGCTCTGCCTGAGATTAATCCCACTACATGAAGCCCATGCCAAGGATCGGGAAAGAGCCATACACTTTTTATGTAGGAGCAGGTAATGATAGGTTGCCAATTAGACTCTAAATCACTGAACTATAAGCAGCTGGTCTGCATAACCATGATTATGATTTCAGATGGTTATACCATTTCTTCTACTTTTATTTAGCAGTTTTAAAGGCTAAGGCAATATTTTTATGGCAGAATATTTAGTGAGCATGTGGAAATAAAGAAAAAAAGTAGGAGAAAGAGTGCAGTAATTTCAATTGAGAATGATGGTTATGCCCCAGCAGCTGTTTATGGCTCCCATGATTGAGAGTCTAATTGACAAGGAATAATTACCTCCTTCCTCAACATGGTGAAAGTTTTCCTCTTCTACACTATATATTGGGGGGAGGAGAGGAGTTGCAAAGGTTTGGTCGAGGGACTTCCAGCTTCAATTTCTGTGTGTAATTTAAACATAGGGCCCATATTTTAAAGGGATGCTCCACTTTGCTCAATGAAAGAAGTCAGATTGCATTTCTCTGGTGCATAGAAAAGTCAGCTCACTTTGTGAGTGTACCTGGGAAGGAATATATGATTATATCACTGCAGTAGACTGGTTTTAATTTCTCTTCCATAGCTCAAATCGCAGGCTGAACTCCAGAGCAAAACTTCTACAGCATAATTTTCCAGAGAAGAACAGAGTTCTTTCTATGCTGCCCAGGGACTGATGCATGAGGTGGTTTAAAAATGTTTTGCTAAATAAAAAATTAAAAAAGCTAGAAAATACCTCCAGGTTTAAATCTGTTAGACTGATGCACTTCAGATGAAAGCTTTGTAAAAGCCTAGTTTCAACATTATTCTTCCCTCCCCACAAAAGTATGTGGGGAGAGTGGTGCATATATAGGCTTCTTCATGGATTGCCTCTGGTTACAAGGGTTGCCATACATCTGGAATTTCCCAGACATACCCAGAATACTGTACCCAAAAGCAGTGTCCAGGCAGAAATCATTTAAATGTATGGGGAAATCCAGACGCATTGCAACCAATGTCAGCAGTGTCAGTTTTGCCAATTTCCTTTAAAAATTTGCTTGAAATGCCCAATTTCTTTGTGGGGGTTTTTTTTTGGGGGGGGTGTCAGGAATGAGCCATCTCCAAGAGAAGGCTTGCAGCCAACTGCAGAAAGTAGCCAGGAACAGAGAGGCTTAGATGTTAGTCAGGCAGGGGAGAGCTGGCAGCTGCAGACTTCGGCTCTTCCTGACCTTGAAGGGCAGACTGATAAGGCAGTAGCTGAGAGCAGGCTAGAACACAGCCAAAGCTCGCCAGAAGCACAATCAGGCGTGAGCGGACTCAGAGACAGCCTCTTGGAACGGGAAGAGGTGGGAGCTGATCCACTAAGTCCGAGGAGTCAGCAAATGGGAAGGCTGCTAGATAGGAAACAAAACAAGAGACGTAAGGGTCGTAAGTTCACTATCTTCTGTCAACGCTGGAAGGAGTCTTCAGAAGGGTCATCTTGAGTAATGATGCCAGAGGCTTTGTTAGAGCCGTCCGGAGCTATCTGTTTGTTTTTGCAATAAATCCTCCTTTTTAATTATCTACGCCTACTGTGTCATCAAGCTGGGAACCTGGACTCCTGACAGGAAAGCTCAACAACTTTGCCCCCTCCCCCAAAAAAACTCAACAACCCAGACCGTCCACTATAGGAATTGGAGTGATAAGTGATTAGAGCACAAACTGGGCTGAAGAAATTCTGTCACTCATTAGGGGCCTGTTGGGTCATGTAGGTTGGGTACCACTGATCTCCTGCTTCCAAACACAGTGTGTTGCTGGCATGTACCAGAGGGAGAGGGGCAAGGCATGGGGCTCTTGGTGCTGTGCAGGCAACTCAATGGCAAGAGGATTAGGTTGGCTGCACTGAGCCTCAACACAGTGCCTTGCTCCCCATGCCTTGCTCCTCGTCCTCCTCGTCCTCCTCCTCCTCCTCCTCCTCCTCCTCCTCCTCCTCCAGGAAGCACCAGCAATGCTCTGTGTTTGGAAGCTGGGCCAGCAGCAGTGCCCCACAAATGCCACCAAAAAGGCCATTACTGTTGTCACTGCAAACTGGATGTTACTTCTATCTCGCAACCACCTTGGGTCCCATCTCATGGATCTACGGTTGCCATTCTATGCACACTTACTTGGGAGTAAGTCTAACTGAACACGGTCGTGCTTGCTTCTGAGTAAACAAGCACAGAATTGTGCTGAGCGCCACTTTGTGATTCCCTGTGATGCATGATCTCCCACATTAATTGTCAGATTGTCTCATCAAATGTGTTCTCCCAGCCAATTATTTTCAGCCAAGGGATAACAAAAGCACTGTGGTTTTTTTGCCGTGTTTTTCCTCATCTAATTCTACTCATTCTCCCCCAATGCACTTTCATTATACTTTTGGAACTGAATCTAAAATTATAATTTGGGGAGTGGGAGGGAGAGGCAGATCAGTTTGATTACTTTTACAAGACCCCATTTCCTGCAGTGCTTGCTTGATGGCTTCTTATCATGCAAATAGAAAAGGACAATGCAAACTTCAAAGAAATGTCTGATGGGGAAAACATATTTAATAAATTTATCTCAATAGGAGTTTCCTCCCTTTTGCTGGATGTTTGATATCATGCAGATTTTCTCAGTGAACTATAGATGTGCAAGGCACAAAGAAATCCCACCCCCCTCCAGAAAAAAAAAACCCAACCTGCCTGCAAGGAATAATGGAATATTGTAAATAGGTCAGGATAAACTAAGTTCTTTGTGGAAATAAAGGTGAAGAAATGAGAGCAGTCACAGTCTCATATTTGAGCCTGAAATGGTGGCGCTTGAAGTAGCAGGTGACAGGAAAGGATAAATCCGTTCCTTAAATGTGTGCTGGGAACAAAAGCCTGGTATTTAAAATATAATATGCAAAGGAAAAATGGCAGAGCATTCACAACTCCACACCCAACCAAACAGGCTGATGTTTGTGACAGCACTGCATGCACCAGCCATGTTGTCAAAGCTAAAAATCAGGAATGCATATATTACGCATAGAAGGTTACACTGTGTGTTAGGATGCTTCTAATAAGCTTTTCCTCCTCACCATTTATTATTATTATTTTAAAATCAAAATTACAGAATGGTACCAAGGGTTAGTTAAGAAGCAACTGAAAATGAGCTATGAAATGAACAGTAGAATATGAAATCTAAAATAAAAAAATGAGCAAGCTTCTTTTGAGAACTGTCTGGATGAATATTTAAGAAGCTGTGGAGCTTCTTAAAGAAAAACTAGATGTTTTTCAAAAAAACCAAAAACACATCATTACTGGGCACACACACACACAAAAATACCTTTATTGGAAGAAAGCTTTACATGATAAATTCTCTAAGGCAGTTTGTGAACAACAGAATATTACCATTACAACAGTTTGCACAAGACTGTCCAAGATGGAAGAGAACACCCATTTTATTCAAATTAAGGTACAATGGTATACTGGAAATAATACTGAATGGCTATTGTGATGGCTTCTATTACTCTGTTATTTCTGTCAATGGATCCATGAGCTATTTTGCAGAATAAATGGATCTGCAGCTGTGGCCTAATAATAAATTTTAAATGTAATCTGTTTTTTAAAACAAACAAACAAACAACCCCTAAATGAAATTGTGTGGGGATATATATAACCCAACGTTATATTTCATATGTGTTTATTTTTCAGAAAATAGTTTTATTTCCCCCTCAATTTTTGATTTTTGATTTTCATTTGTTTTTCAAAATACAGTACAGTTTAAAAAAAAATAAAAAGTGAAACTATATTTGTAATTGAGCATTATGAAGAAACACTAACTTGCAGAGTGAAGCATAGACCAGGTAAGTTCAGATACAACTCAGAAAATAGTTTTCTGACAAATTTTTTGAACATTTTGTTTTTCAAGATCCTCCAGAACCATTGGAGAATTTCAGTCGTCCCCTGAAGAATATTTGTTCAAATGGTCTCTCCAGTTTTGCCATGCATTTATTTTGGCATCAATTGTAGCTCCAATATTAACATTGTTTAATATTATTAAAACATAGTTGAAGGAAGCAACAGGTTTCTCCTCTAATCCTGCCATCTCTAATTGTAGAGTTTCATTTATCATTAAAGCAAGTCAAAATCTCTTAACAGGATTTTCTGAGGGAAAACTGATGGAGAATTTCACCTGCCCTTCCTGAGAATATTCAACAAAATGCCCAACTCCCATTTCGCCATTCACAAACAACATGGATAATTTCCAGACACAATTTTTGATCAGGTGTTTTATTACGAACCTCTCAAAATGGCCTCCAAACTGCTTTGTGGGTGTTGAAATGGCACAGTGCGGTTGGGGAAGGGCATAAGTGGTTTGCTAAATGTTCTTGAGGAGAGGAAAAAATCTGCAATGAAATATTATGGTGTGCAGTGCTCCTGTTCAGGAATCTATCCAGCCATGCCTTGTTCCAGATACTTCATTCCTTTTCCCTTCCCTCCTACTTTTCAATCCACCACCCCCACCCTTCCAACTTTCTGTTGACTGTCTGCATTATTCCCAATCCTCATTGGACTCACTCTGGTATCCTCTGATCTTGTGAAACTTCACAATTTGGGGTAGCATTAGCAAACATCATTCCAAAGACATTGAAAAAAAGCAAACTCGATACATAACCCATAGGACAATGCAGTATAGCTGGTTACTAACATCTTAAGTTTTTTACAAATTATTCTCTGGATGTATTATGTTGCTAGCCTTTTAAATGTTGTAAGGAACCCTTGATACTACAGTATAAGCTTAAACAAGGTGTTTGACACCAAACTAAGGAGAGGAGTGGCCTAAGTAGCTATTTCAGCATTTCTCCAAGGAGCTCAAGCAGGCATTCATTATTATTATTATTATTATTATTATTATTATTATTATTAGTTATATATCGCCCTATACCCAGAGGTCTAATTCATGGGTCTCCTTTCCTGCATGTTTTCCTTGCAACAGCCCTGTGAGGTAGGTTAGACGGTGGGCAGGATTCAGCTAAGAAGTTCCATGGCTCAAAGTGCAAGGACTTCCACTTGTGCAAAAGGGCTTTCCTCCCTCTTGCACCAACCCCCTCAATTGGCTCTGGGGTGGTTAGGAGAAGCCCAAGAAGAGCAGGGGAGAGGAGGGGGATAATTCCATCTAGTGAGCTACAATGCTTGCACAGATGGAACATTTGTCACAGTAAAACACTGAATTCCACCGCATTTTGGAATTTAAAATAACTCCCAAAGTTTTGACTGAGAGCGAAGCTTACCACTTTCTGCTATTTGCATTCCCCAACCACCACTTTGCAAGGTCCTCTTGAACTAGTTTTTTTGGGGGGGGGAGTTCAAAAGGAGTGATTTCTAGGTACCATTAGCAAAAGCCTTTTTTCTTTGACCTTTGGAAACAAGCTAAAAAAAGGTAAAGGACCCCTGACAATTAAGTCAAGTCGCGAACGACTCTGGGGTTGTTGCGCTCATCTCGCTTTACTGGCCAAAGGAGCCAACATTTGTCCACAGACAGTTTTTCCGGATCACATGGCCAGCATAACTAAACCAATTCTGGCGAAACCAGAGCAGCGCATGGAAACACCGTTTACTGTCTTGCTGGAACGCTACCTATTTATCTACTTGCACTGCATGCTTTCAAACTGCTAGGTTGGAAGGAGCTGGCACTGAGCAACGGGAGCTCACCCCGTCACAGGGATTCGAACCACCGACCTTCCGATTGGCAGGTCCTAGGCTCAGTGGCTTAGACCACAGCGCCACCCGCGTCCTTTGGAAACAAGCTACTATTTCTCAAATGCAATTGTAAAAGAAAAAAAATTTAATTTTGAATTATAAATTGTGTACATTTTAATGCCAGTTTTTGATTTTTGTTTTTTTTAAAGGAGTTGTGGATGATAGTTGTGATTTGTAAGGGAATCGTCTCATACTTTCAACCTTTTGTTAATGCTCTGATTGCACAACCAAGGCTGTTTTTATTCTCAGGCCCCAAACAGACAATGGCAGTTAGGTTGAAACATTTAGTCACATCATGTTTTTCTTTCACAGATGGGAACATTATAGTGTCTTTTTGTGTGTGCATTTGTACAAGGCCTTCTCATTTCAATGTATCACTTTTGATGTTTTCCATCTGGATTACAGTTGCACTTGATAATTGTAATCATACAGATTCTGCCAATCTTCACAATGGAGACTTGTGGCCATGCACATAATCTAAAATGCTAAATAATACACAGCAATGAAAAATAGGGGAGGAAGTGAGTGATAGAAAGCACTTCATTAACACCATTAAAGAAATGTTAGGAATGCTAGCCCTGATTCATAGATTTCTTGCCACTAGGGAGGAAGACACTTTTCAGGTGCTGTCATTAATACTAGTACCCAAATACAGTACAAGCACCTGAATAGAGAGATTTACCATTCAGCCCTTTCTTTCCACCAAAGTCTAGGGAAGAGTATAAAATAGCAGCATCCTACAAAGACAAAAGGAGAGAGAGATGGGTGAATGGGAGTGGGGAAGTACAGTAGCATCATTTACATTTCCTTCAAGGAGTTCAAAGAGGCATAAGTATTGTTCCCATTACAGCCCAGTGAAACAAATTAGGCTAAGAGATAGCAATTTGACCATGGTCTACTAGTGAGTTTAGGGAGGATATGGATCTGGTCCTCCCCAGTTCTAGTCCAGCACTCTAACCACTTCACTACAATGCCTCTCATTCAATCTGTTATCCTTGTTTTAAGAAAGGGTCTCAACGTGTCCTCTGGATGTTTGCTACATCTTATTTGCTACATCTGCAGGAATGCAGACCACTGCTATTAAATCAGCTGCAAAGCAATGCATCCTTTGCAAATATTTAACTAAAGCACCAAGATGCTTAGATTAGACACAAGCATTCCAGTATGGGTGTGTGTGTGTGTGTGTGTGTGTGTGTGTGTGTGTGTTTGCTGTACCCAGCTTTCGTCTCTCCTCTGCTCCTCGTAGGTGGTCAACAATTTCTTCCTTACATCTTCACATGATATGCAGAGCTGCCACCTCCTGCTATATCCAACAATCTGCTTTTGAGCCTGGTCACTGTTAACAAAAGTGGTTTAATTTGCTGGCTTCTCATCGAATACAGGATACATATATGATTTGCCCGATATATGTGTATGTATTACTGCACCCCAAAACTCAGCATCTCTGTGTATTAATGGTCACATCTTTTGCAGATTCAGTAGAATGTAAGTGGACAGACGCGAAAGTTGAGATCATTCACCTTCAGCCAAAGAATAGAGGGTTTGATGGAAGATACAGGATCAGTTTTCACATGCAACAGGTAGGGATGAATGAAGAATTCAGGTTCAGACTAATGCACAGATTAGAACCTAGCTATTCAATGTTCTTTTACATTTCTGTGAATGTTACAGTGCAGCTCTTCACAGTTTATTAAAATGTTCTTTTAAGACACATGCTTTGAGAGAAAGCTACATTTTAAAATAGGTATTTCAATGGCTATTGTGTCTATATCTATCTATCTATCTATCATCTATCTATCTATCATCTATCATCTATCTATCTATCTATCTATCTATCCATCCATCTATCTATCTATCATCTATCTATCTATCATCTATCATAGATTTCTGTGGAAACAGGTTCAGATGGACTGTGGGTGAACACCTGCAAAAGCAAGATGACCTGGGAAGTGGAAACCAACATTTCCTCCTTCCCACTAAGAAACAATCACCTGGCCAGGAGCAAGAAGTGCTGTTAATAATTAATGTGGGTATCCCATAACATCTACAGTGGTGAATTAGACACAGTAAATCAGGCTTTGTCACTGTAATGTCAAAAGGCAATCTCAGAAGGATCTTTTCCTTGTTTGTTTGCATGTCCTTAACTTGTTCTTTATTTGCTTAACTTGTAATGCACTTAAAGATCAGTTCTGGCTCACTGTGGAAGACTGGAATGGAAAGCAAGGACAACCAGGGAGCACATTGATTCAAAACAATCCTTTCCCAGCGGTCTTGCCTAATAAATTAGAAATCTAATTGAATAAAAGCTCTAGGGGAAATGCTGAAAATCCGTCGAGCGATAATGCCTCGAAAGAGCTGCCATCTCTATGTGCCGATGGTCATCATTTTCCACAGAAAAGTTTAAGAATATTCTCCCCGGCGCATCATCCCCAGTACATATCTGGTCCAATATAGTTTGCCACCACGCATTTCATACTTACCTCTCTTGCCAAGGTATAAACGTATCTGAAGGTGCTGCAATTCAGGTCAGGAAATTACATGGAAATAATGTTCAGAACAGGAATAGAAATTGTTTAGTTCGCTGAGACACCCATTCCCCAAAGACAGTTATTTTTAAATGAGGTTTAATTATTCATTCCGAGGCAGTCATCCGGTTCCTGAATGTAACCATTAAATATTCAGAACTTGGGATGAAGAATGACAAATGAAAGACTTGTACTATAGTCCTAAAAGTGCACATCTAACTCCAGAATTGTAACCCCAAACTGTTTCCATCTAGGCAACTAGAAGAAATGAGAAGTGAAACATGTCAGCTATAATGATGTTACCGAAGGAGCCTCTAGTCTGAATAAAGTTACTAATTCAATTTTCACCTGGAAGCTAGTCGCTGTTCTTGCCTCAAAAGGGAGAACATGTGGTAATTTAAGGCTGTGTATTTCGATATCTTCCATGGGATGTTATTATTGTAGAGTCCAAGAGAGATGTGGCTCCCCTGTCTTCTTCAGATGTCCCTCCCCACAGCAAGTGCACATAATTCTAGCCACCTCACACCTCCATGTGGAGCAATCCTGAGAAATCTCACTTGACATGGTAAGGTCAAGGAGCAAGGCAGAAGTAGGGCATCAATATTGTCATTGCCAGTCATGTCAAGACATGTCTGCGTCCACCGGCAAGTGAGGATTTCTGCATAGTACAACTAGAAACAGAGGATGTACACCTTTCCTGTTACGCAGAAAGAAAGGAGCCTTGTACCCACATGTGCAGAATAGATCCTGTCACTGATACAATGACTATTTTTGTCAGTATAGTGCAAGTTGCAGAAATTAGATGCACATCAAAACAAATCCTGAGCACAGCAAATCCCCAACAAAACCAACAGCAACAGACATGCCTTACATTGGTAAGCTGTTATATAGATGTGATCTCTATATCCTGGCAACCACCCCCTGACGTGGTCAGACTGAGAGCTGAAACTTGCCCACTGTTCCTAGCAGCTAAGGAGAAGGACACACAAGGTATTATGCTAACCTAGAATAATGAATTTGGTAATATGCATTGTTACTGTGACAATCAACACTTTCCCACTTGTGATTTGTTGTGTGCCAAGACCCCATGACCCGGCAGTTCGCAGGGAGAAAATAACCAGACAAGATAATGCCGTCGCACCTATGCTACCCTACTGACTGCTACTGTCTACTGTTCTCTCTTTTTCTTTCATTAGGAAAACCAGACAGCAGAGTGTATTGAGGGAAATGTGGATCAGAAAATGCTTCTTAGTTCTCATTGTGTGTATCTGTGACATAGATCGGTTTGACGTGGGGTCTGGCTGGGACATATAATAATTAGGACTGCAAGTGTTCCTTAATTAATTGGTACAATTTATCACCTTCCTCCCTACACCATGATGAATAGGTAAGGCACACGGTAAGTAAAGGCTCTGGAGATCTTTGAGGATTCTCTGCTGTGTCAGTAACACAAACATGCCATTGTACTTCCACCAAATTTGATAAACAATTTTGAAGATAGATTTTTGCAGCACCTGTTTAAAGCTATGAGGTGGTTTGTTTTCCCAGGTGAAAACACACTGTCTATTCTTCAAGTGGTAAGCAATTAAACATTATTATTCATGGCAAAAATCAGCTCCAGGATCTTCCGCAAGACCAATGGCTTTGAGCTTCTTTCTTTCTTTCTTTCTTTCTTTCTTTCTTTCTTTCTTTCTTTCTGAAAGTTTGGTTTAAAATATTACAAGCACACACACAAATTAATGATTGCATCATCCCAAGACTTCTAGCAAGCCAGGCTGCAGCACTAGTGGGATGATGTTAGAGAGTGGAGGGGAAGCCCTAGAGAGCTGTTCCGCTCAGGACAGCTGGCATGGTGATTTCACAGAGCAGTCCAGGCCAGGGAGCCCAGAAAGGGACAGGGACATGTCTGACCTAAGTCAGAGTCATCAAAAGACCTCTGTGAAGGCAGAGGTGGGAAAGCAAGAAGGGCCAAGGCCACATCCTCTTCCCATCTTCCAACAAACACATACACTGGGACCAGCTCAGCTGCCTCTGGCTGAAGGAGTTGTGGGGAAAACATCTACAATTCACTCAAGCACTCCCAGCGGGGATGAGCAGATCACTTGGGTGGCCCTGAAAGTGTCCACTGTCTCCAGCTGCTCTCCCTGCCTGTGGATCCCTGTCAGAGGAGGAAGAAAACAAAACCTTGAATCAGTCCAATATGGCCAGAACTTCAAATTACTATTGCCATCTCTGCTCATAACAGGTACTCCAGAACTGCATCCCCTAGCTTAATCTGGTATCTGCTGGGTTGCTCAAACCTTATCTAGCCTTCTGCAACCTTAGCTTTCTATGAGAGTCTTCTGAAAACTCAACTTTCTATGAGATGTGTGTGCTACTCCTGACACAAGAGGCTCTGTACCATAAGGACTAAAACATAAGGACCCTATTAGGTAACAAAATAAAAATGAAAGCAGTATGAGATCTGCTCCAGTGTCTTTCTTTATGAGAGAAGCCATGGAGAGTGGGCCTTATGATGTGCTTCTCACCCCACCTCCTGCGGGGCCCATAGATGGCCTTTACTCCGGCAAGGAATGGTGACATGAGATTGGGATTTTTCAGTGATGGCTTCCCATCTGTGATATGATCTCCACTAGGAAGTATATCTGGTGGCATCATTGACATCTTTGATATTTTGTCTGTTATGCTTTAAACAGAACCATGGTCAGCAACCAACTTTTAGCAGAGGACCATTTTGAGAAGACAGTGGGAAGTGCCAACTAAGTATGTATCCTGAATTTTAACCAGTAAGACATGAACATTGTGTACTTAAAGATTTATTAGGGAGCATCTGATTCCTTCCTTAGCAAGGTGTTCTCTTTTGTCATATAGAATTGGGTATACAAAAGAATGAAATGGTGAGGAACATGTTTTCCCCCCACATCATATTGAAATACTCCTCCCCCCCTTCCCCATCCTAGTATACTACTATGCCATGCCCCTGAGGACCCTTTCTCAGGTACACAACATCTACTCCTGGGCACGGTGACAACTCCAGTGCTGTAAATCTGCCATCATATTAACAAACCTCCATGCCTCAGCAGCTTTCTCTGTAGGATACCCATTGCTCTCCTATGTATCAAAAGCCACCAGAAGTTATTTAAACATGTTTTCCAAAAGCTGTAAATCCCCCTGTGCTGAACTTGCCAAAGCCTGTGGGGTGTCAATCATTTCTCTTAGTAATTTTCAGGTACCGACTTTGCTTTAGAACATAATAGCTCCACTTTGGAAACAAAGGAGCACTAAGTGGTTTTTAGAATGTGTGTGTGTGTGTGTGTGTGTGTGTGTGTGTGTGTGTGTGTATCCTGGGAATGTATTATCACCCCTCTCTATTCAATACTCAATTTTTAGAATATGGACTGTTTAATCTGGAAAGAGGGTTGAGTGAGGTGGCTGCTTCAGGTAGCAGTTTCTGGAGAGAAGCAGAGGCAGCCATCCCAGTTTTTTTCCTCTCCTGGCCTACCCATCCATTCCTCTCCTATGGAGGACAGCCTACGTTGTGCCCCCATTGCAAGTATAATAGTAGTAGTAGTAGTAGTAGTAATAAATTTGTATCCCACCCATCTGACTGGGTTGCCTCAGCCACCTCTGGGCAGCTTCCAACATACATAAAAACATAATAAAACCTTAAACCTTAAAAAGCTTCCCTACAGGGCTGCCTTCAGATGTCTTCTAACAGTTATATAGTTACTCATCTCCTTGACATCTGATGGGAGGGCATTCCACAGGGTGGGTGCCACTACCGAGAAAACCCTCTGCCTGGTTCCCTGCAGCTTCACTTCTCGCAGTGAGAGGACCACCAGAAGGCCCTCGATGCTGGAGACAGTCCAGTCAGCTTCCTGTATTCAGACTGGCAAGTGGCATAGAATCATAGAACTGTAGAGTTGGAAGGAACCCCAAGTGTCATCTAGTCCAACCCCCTGCAATGCAGGAATCTCAACTAAAGCATCCATGACAGATGGCTGTCCAACCTCAGCTTAAAAACCTTCAAGGAATGGGAGTTCAGCACCTTCTGAGGGAGTCCGCGGTCAGATAGCTCTTCCTAATGTTTAGTCATAATCTCCTTTCTTGTAACCTGAATCCATTTGTTCAGCTCCTACCCTCTAGAGCAGGAGAAAACAAGCTTTCTCCACCCCCCATGTGGCAGTCCTTTAGACATTTGAGTACCTCCTCTCTGTCTCCTCTTTTCCAGGCTAAGCATAACCAACTCCCTCAGCTGTTCCTCTTAAAGCTTGGTTTCCAGACCCTTGATAAGTTCCCCTTTAAATGCATACTGAATCAAATTCCTCCTCTATTCCTAATTAGGAGATTCTGCCTTCAGCACTAATTTATTGGAATGGGGGGGGGGATAACATTAGAAGCAGCAACCCTGTGAAAAAAAAATGTTGAAGTTGTGGGGACGCTTTCCGCAAAGGGCAAAGTGTTCATTTCAGGTCAGCCCTGTTGGGAACATCTGTGCTGTGAGAAGATCTGAAAGAATAGGCAGTCAGGCAGAATACCTCAGCAGTGGTTGAATAAAAGTCACAAAAGAACAGCATGATTAGAATGTTAATAACTGGACAGCTTCAACGTGAGTCTCACTAATTCAGTGCTCAATTATGTTTCTTGAAGTGATTTGCAAAGTTCTGGAGTTTTGACAGTACCCTCTCCCTTCCCTTACAGCCAGGGTGTGAAGATCTGTGAAATCATAAAATATTTGGTATTGCCCATAGATGGAACCTTCATTGCTGCACCACTGATATACATGTGATTGAAATATGTTTGTGTGTGTCATGTGAAAAGATCGCACACCTAAGGGCCAGGGAACCAGATTCAGGTGCTGGGAAATACGTTTTTCTCAGTCCAACAACCACTATTGTACATGGCTTTAGTAGTATCATGCCCAAGCTCTTGTTTTAAGTCAAAGTGGCTGAAGACGAACCCTGCCATTTGAAAACAAAAGACGAGAGCTATTGTTTGTTCTGAAGCCAGGAAGCAGTTTCACTTTTCAAGCAATCTGGCCTGCTCACCCCAGCACCAGCCATTTATTTGTTTAAGTCCTGTTCTAGAACTTAAAAGCCACCACACTTGACCCCTTCCCCCCTTCAGACATTTTTACTCCCAGGTTGCTGTGCACTGGAAAAACAAATAGGCCTGCACCAAAGTGCCCCGCCCTCAGTGCCACATGCTACAATCCCCACCCCATCCCAATGTTCATGTGTACACTGTGACCATTCTATAGGAAGTGCCTTTGCACATATAGAGCACACACAAAAGCTTCCAAAGAATCTGGAATCCTGAACAATCAGGATTCTAGAGTCTGTGGAAGCCTTTACATCTCTCTCTCTCTCTCTCTCTCTCTCTCTCTCTCTCTCTCTCTCTCTGTGTGTGTGTGTGTGTCTATTTTTCCAGCCAGAACTCACCAGAACTCAGTTCTGGCACCTCTCAGGTGGGTGCTATTGCCATTCTAAGAGAAAAAGAGAAGTGTTCCTGATAAGTTCCAGCACCTCTTTTTCTAGAAAAAATAGCTTTGTGTGTGCACATTTGTGTACACACACACACACACACACACACACAGAGAGAGAGAGAGAGAGAGAGAGAGAGAGAGAGAGAGAGAGAGATTCCTTCCTACATCTTTGTGTTCTGTATGCTTGGATGTCAGGAGGAGGTCTGGACAAGACACACAGTGTCAGTCACCCCAGCTCCATGCTCCCATGTACAGCAACATGCAAAATACCCAAAGCAGGGTTAGGTATTTTATTTCAGCAGAAAAATTGCTTTTGGGATGTTTCTCCCCACCTCTGCCCCAACCAGGGGAAGTTATATCTGGAACTTACAGAAACATTCCTTTCTTCAAAAGTTCCGTCATCGTGTGAGATGTCATATTTAATTTTTTTAGCAGTATGCTGCGTTCTCCAAACTATCATACTGTGATGATGATGGGAAATGTATTTTCTTCCTCCTTCTGTCATGAAATTCCTATCCAAGTGAGCTTACTAGGCCCAATTCAGAGGCTAAATAGCTTTGAACCCAAGAAACTAAAAGACTGACACCCCAATATCTTGGACCCTGTGAACACTTGGAGAGGGCCAGTTGGTGGTGCAACTACTAGATGCTGCTTGGATAGTGTTGACCCATGACATAGCCTTCTCAGTGCTGGCTCCTCATCTGTGAAATGCCCTTCATGTGTGTGTGCGCACACGTGCACCTGTCTCCCTCATTGTTATCGTACAGGAAGATTTTAAAAAAACATTTCTGTACACTCCAGCACTTGATGGATGAAATGTGTTGTTCCTGGCAACCTTGAAATTATTTGCTGTGGGAATATGTGGCTGTTTTCAAATGCTTTTAGTTGTTCTTAATTGCTTTTATTTACTTTTAATTGTACTGTTTTTCTGCTTTGTTGTTTCCCAGGGCTCCATTGGGAGGAAAGGCAGGAAAGAAATTTAATAAATAAAAGTAAATAAAATATTTCTCAAGGTGCTCTGGTGCTAGGGTTGCCAGATCAGGAACTTCCCAGACCTTGAGATTTCAAAGTTCAAACATGAGAGCTATAGAGGTCATGGTGGTGAGCCCTGGAGATGGAGGTTAATTGGGAGAGGGCAGCAGAGGAGGGCAGGCCCTGCAAAGCATCTGTACTATAATTTGCAGTGAGTTCCTGCTGGCCTGAAGTTTGCAAGCTGAATGCCCAGCTTTCTTAATACAGACATCCCCCCACTTGTGCACATCAACTTGTGCACAACTGTGTATATGTGCGGCACCTGGAAATAAATAAACAATTCAATACTAACCTGAAATGGTAGGAGAGAACTGGAAAGTCCTCAAGGCTCACGAACAGATGCTCCCCAGCACCCAAAATTTGGGGGTGGGGGAGAGAGAGAGAGATTCCAAAGGCTCCACAGTGGCCTGCGGGAGCTCTCACAGCTGTTGCACTACCCTGCTCAACAGCTGTTTGGCAGAAAACTGTATTTACTGCAGCGGGCTCCCCACTTAACATTTCACTTAATGGGGCTTCACGTCTGTTCTATTATAATTACTAAACCTACCTGGAGATTCAAGGCTTCCCTCTGCCACCTGGAGGGGTCCAGGCCAGCTTCAGGTCACACCTGGTGGTCCGGCAACCCTATTTGGTGCAGTGGCGCTGTGGGTTAAACCACAGAGCCTAGGACTTGCCGATCAGAAGGTCGGCTGTTTGAATCCCCGCGACGGGGTGAGCTCCCGTTGCTCAGTCCCTGCTCCTGCCAACCTAGCAGTTCAAAAGCATGTCAAAGTGCAAGTAGATAAATAGGTACCACTCCGGTGGGAAAGTAAACAGCGTTTCCGTGCAGTGCTCTGGTTCGCCAGAAGCGGCTTAGGCATGCTGGCCACATGACCCGGAAGTTGTACTCCTGCTCCCTCGGCCACTAAAGCGAGATGAGCGCCGCAACCCCAGATTCTGCCACGACTGGACCTAATGGTCAGGGGTCCCTTTACCTTTACCTTAGTACTTGATACCTTTGAGCTTTATGGCTCCCCTCTCTGCTTCACCGTAAGCACTTACAACATTTATTTGCTAGCAACATGTTCCTTCCGATAAGCATATTTTCCTGCCAGCGTGATTTTTTTTAAAAAAAAAAATAATTCTCTCCATTCTTGCGCTTGTGGAGTTTTGAGTGTTTAATTGTCTCTGTTTAGTTCAGCACTGGGAAACTATATTCGGAATAAAATAAAATAAATGAATTGTGGAGCTAGGTGGAACCTTTCATTGTACAAGTGCTCCCTTGGCACTTGGGTCGCTTCGTTTCATTGAATTGCCACTGCTGTTGTTGTAATTTCTGGGCTGCGCGGCAGGAATAATTACAGCTAGTCTGTTACTTTAAATATGGGCTGATCTAAATTCAATTTGCAGGCGTTTGACCAGCCATGCTGCATGAAAGCAGGAGCCTCTCGCATCCCCTCCTCCCTCCTGATGCAAGCGCATTATGCTTCGTTGTGAAAATACAAGAGTCTTTGCCACATGCCAGCGCATGTCCTTCTAAGTCTCCAGTTCTTTGTTTCTTTCTCTTTGGTTCTTGATTTGGGTGCCAATTTCCATTCCAATTGTTGCACAGGAGATCAGCTGCCAAAATCGCATAATTCCTATCTAAGTGTTTTATTATGAACCAACTCCTCAGAGTGAGGGGCCTTAAGCTTAGCTAAAACCATATGGAGAGGGGGAGGAGGGAAGAGAGCAGATTTCCAGGCAATCAATTCCCTAACACCAAAGACAGGGAAGAAGTGCAAATGGTGCATTCGGCAAACCATCCTGCAAGCGTTTAAAGTAATTAAAATGTGATGATGGCTGTGCTGAAGATCTCAATTTGTCACTTATATTAACATAAACCTCAGGCTTGCATACAGCTAGTTCTCACTTCGGAAAACTGGCAGAGTTCCTTACTCAAAAACATAGGGATGAAAGGGAATCTCAGTGGTGTGAAAGTATCACACACACACACACACACACACACACACACACACACTGTAAATAGAGTGCACCAGTGTGGTGTAGTGGTTAAGAGCGGTGGACTCGTAATCTGGTGAACCGGGTTCGCGTCTCTGCTCCTCCACATGCAGCTGCTGGGTGACCTTGAGCCAGTCACACTTCTCTGAAGTCTCTCAGCCCCACTCACCTCACAGAGTGTTTGTTGTGGGGGAGGAAGGGAAAGGAGAATGTTAGCCGCTTTGAGACTCCTTCAGGTAGTGATAAAGCGGGATATCAAATCCAAACTCCTCTTCTCCCACACAGGAGGGACACAGCCAGTGACATAGTATCAGGGGGGTGGCAGGGGCAGTTGTTAGGGGTGGAAAATTTCAACATTCGATGCTGCCTCAGTACAGCTACGTGCTTCCCTTACTGGGCTCCATTGAAAATGGCTTCTCCATGCAAACCAGGAAGTGACCTCTCCAGACAATGGAACGACTATTCTTTTCTTATCTTTGTGGCTGTGATCTCCTGGTGTAGCCTTATTGGAGTTCACCGATTGGGTCTGCGTTGCTCTGGGACAGGAGGAAGGAAGTCAAAATGACACCGAGGTTGGTTCAAAGAAAGAGTTTATTCTGCTCTTCGGATAGCAGAAGGCACCTGTGTGGTGAGTCCACAGCAAATACAAATAAATGACAGGTTTCATGCAGTTTATATATCCTCCAGGCACCCTCTCACTCCTCCCCTAGGAGCCCAACCACGTCGGCGTATGTACACAGGTTGACATCACATATGTTCCTGCTCTGGTACTCTCAACCATAAAAGGATCTTCCTTCCTGTACTTCTGACCATAAAAGGATATTCCTGTTCCTACTCCTATCTTGGAGCAAGAGGTCACTACATCCGAGAACATGCTCTGGCGTTAGTCCCAGACTTGGGTCTCTGCGTCATTTGTGGTCAGAACATAAGATATGTCTGTGTCTGTTCTACTGGTAGAGTCAAGGCCAGTCTTGCCGTCAAACTGATAAGGGAGAGAGCTGTGTTCTTGTTTTGCATTTGCTCAACGGCTAAAGT